>NC_139298.1:2956668-4435002 GCF_051103115.1 Cordyceps javanica
CTCTGCACCAATTGACGCCGAAACGACTGCACGACCATACGACCACACGACTTGCATCCAACACTGCGCCCCGAAACTACTCGTCGCCCTTCTACACACACATCTCGACCCCCGACACCAACATCCACATAGCATGCTACGGCACCACAATTAGCTGTCATGGCCACTGCTTCCCTCTCCAACTCTCCCTCCAAACTCTTCGACGTATATACCGACAATGCTCCCAACCTCAACCTCTCCCCGATGCCTCGAGGCGGATGCAACTTTGTTGACCTGACGCCTGGTACCGCCGGCTCTCGTTGTGGCTGCCGACGCTTCTGGAAGCTCCACGCCGGCGACAATGCCGCTCCTGGTCAGGCCGGCTGGTGCATGTGTAACCACCACGCCTGTTATCACGACGAGCGCGCCCCGGCCGAGATCCTCGCGCCGCCCCCGCCCACACCCGTTGCCGGCCAGGAAAACCAGAAGCCCAAGCCCACAGGCCGTGAACCACTGAGCCCCGTCATTGACTTTTCCTACAAGGTGCCGCCAGTCATTCCCGGCCTAGACATGGCCAATCTGTCCGCGGGGCCCCCGCCCCTCTCCTTCCTCAACGACCTCCCCGATGACATGGAGATGATGAATGCTCCCGACGCCATGGCCCCTCCTGCTGCCCCATCCCTGCCGGACACGCTCAACTGGGGCGAATTCGTCCATTCCGACAACGACCAAGGCGCCGTGCCCCCAATACCACCTCAATGCCTCTTCTCTCAAAAGACTGCCTCGACGACTTCTTCCATACAAAACAAGTATTTGCGTCCGTTCGCCGGCAAGGGCCTGCATACCCTGACCGGTGCCAAAGAGGCGAAGCAATCACCGCTACGGCAAACGAGCAGGTCAAAGAGCCAGGCCACCCAGGAAGTTCCCGCTCCCGCCCAGCAACCACCCGGAACCCCCATGACTGTTGTCTCCACGATAGCCGAGCCTCGTATCCTGGAACGCTGCCCCGCCCCAAACCAAGGCTTTAAGAATCTTACCGAGGCCTTGTCTGGCCATGAACAGCGGCTGGACAAGCTCGAGACAGGCTCTTTCGCTGCCGTCGCCGCCCACGACGACTGTGTGGACAAGCACGAGCATATGGACCTTCGCATTACTGATCTCGAAGGAAAAGTAGAAGAGCTGGAGAAACTGGCCAACGATAATGATACCGTCGTCAGTCGCAGAGAACGCCATGATGACGATGCGGCTACCGCCAGCATCATCTCTGTCGGCACCAGTACGACGACTCGCCCCACCAATCCGCGCGAGCTTGCCAACCAACTGCAGGTTCTTCAATCACAGGTCTCGCAACTGCGTGCCTTTTTGCCCTCCATCAACCACCCATGGGAGGTGGAGGTTATTTTCTTGCCTTTTCCTCTCAAAAAGGTTTGGCAAGATCTTCATCAGTTCAAGCAGGACCCCACTCTAAGCAACGACGACTGGACCCAAGTTCCACAAACCAACAGTGCCGCCATGTTCAGGTCACAGTCACCCGTGTTTGGCGACTGGGCCACGCCTGACCACGACGCCGAATGGCTTCTACCCAAAGCATGCGGTGACAAGAGTGTCACCGACAAGCGCCTCCGCAGCCGCGGCCTCGTCAAGACCATTTCCGTGCACGGCCCAGACGCCCGCAGCGTGCACATGGCCGTTGTCTCGGCCTTTGGTAGCGTCTTTAGCGAAATGCAGATTGCGCCGCGCCGCCAGGATACGGATCCCCGCTACGGTCGATACATCGGCCTTCAGTCGTCATGGCTCCCGCTGCGCAAGATTCACCGTGACTCGCGCCTGCGCTTCTTGAGCCCCGCCGAGATGGTGACGCCTGCACTATGGGATGTCCAGTTTCTCAGCTCCGTCATGATGAGGTCGTCTGAACCTAGATTGTTCATCACCCACCCGGATGCCTACCTACAAGACTATGTCGCCTACGAGGCTGGCTGGACCTGGCAGCGCGTACGTGAGCTGACGCGTGTTTACCCCGACTTTGCCGAATCCCAGCAGGTACCCGAGGCCGACGCCCTCGAGGAGCACTGGTCCTGGAGTGAGACCATGGATGAGCCACCCAACGTCAACACCTCGATGAGCCTACGGCAGTCAAGGCGGCACGCCACCGTCTCGCCCTCGCACGCTCGCTTTCCCCTCATTGAACGCTGGCGATCGCAGAGTCCCGCTGTCATCCGCGAGCACTCGCCCATGGCCAACAACAACAACAACCCTTCTGGGTCACGGCCGTCCTCTCGCCCGCCGCACGGCCGCACAGCCTCCGTTCCTGTGCCCGTTGCCCGCCACACGTCCGTCGACAACCAACGGCGCGTCTCCATGAATAGCCGCCGAGCATCCCCCGCCATGCGTGTCAGCATCAGCGGTGGCATCATGAAGAATGGCCGCGGCACGCGCTCCCCCAGCCATCCGCTGTACACGCCGCGCTGGACACACTCACCTAGTCCCATGCCCTGGGGCGGACCGCAAGACCGTCAGCCTACACGAGGCATGACGCCGTTTGCTTACGCCACACCCTACAGCAACGCTGCTGCACCGCCTGCGCAGCAGCAGCAACAGCAGGAAAATGGCTTTCGCGCGCGCAGTGGCAGCGTCGTTCGATTTGAGGTGGACCAGCCATTCTACCGCCCGCGCGGCAGCAGCAGCCGCCCCGCACCAGTGCCACCGACGACCATGGTAATTGACGACGACTATGATATCAAAATATACAACAGCGAGTCAGATGAGGATTACGAAAACGAGGATGACGATGACACGGATAGCGTAGACATGGTGACGGATGCCCAGCAGCACCCGCTGCGGCCCGTAGCGGGGTCGGGGTGGCCCGGCATGCCAGAGGACGAACCTTGGCCGGGGATCGAGGACGGGGCACCCCTGCAACGCTCCGGCGACGCCGAGAATATTGACCCCAACGGCAGTGGGCCGGTGCCGTCGAGCCAGCAGAGTAGCCAGCCAAGCGAATATCCGAGCACGCAGGTGATTAAGCGAGATGAGGATGATGATGAAGATTTCTTGATTCATGAGGATTAACGGTTTCTGTCAAGCTTGAACTGTGGATTTTCCTTTATCATGGTTGGTGTTTCTGTTGAGGGATAGCGCTACTGGGTTGTGTGCATGTTTTGAGATACCAAGGGAAATACGTACATGATGGGACACATATATAGTATTGTAGATGGGGGATTTCTTTTTTGGCATAAGCATCGTGCGAAGGCGAAATTTCAACTCCGAATCATCTGTCAGTATTAGACTGGCATGTATAAAGAATCAGACAAATCAATACCACACCTTTCTCTATAGTTCATTCATGCAGCCTCATGGCTACTATCCAGTACTGTTTGATTGAAAAATTCTCGAGACTGAGATGCTGTGTTGATCTATTCTGGTGTGTATATTCTATAGACGTTTCTATGCTTTGTATGTATATTGTTGTGTGTCGTGTGGTGAATTCTCTTTGTTCTTCTTCTCGCTCATCAATCCAAAACGAAAAAAAAAAGGGAAAAAAGAAAAAAACACTTGGAAGTTGGAGGGGTATCAAAAAAAGGAAACAATGGTCGCTTCATCTCCCGTCATTACTCAATGGCCACTGGCTTGCTTTTTTGCTTTGCTGCTTCTACAATGTTTCCCCCAAAGAGAAGCAATCTGAGACGTGTGAAAAAAAAACTGTCTTCTTTTTCTTTTGCTTCTTTCTTTTTCTCTCAGTACCACGTCCCCGAACCGTCGCGCTCGTGACGGATGCGACACTTTTTCGCGAGGCACATCTTCTTACGGCCGAGGTTCTTGAACTTGGGACCCTGGGGCCCGGACACGTAGTGGTACTGGCCAAACAGGCGCCACTGGCGGACGTCGGCGAGTGGGTAAACGCCGTCGCCCCAGCGGCCGCGGAAGTGGAACCACGAGGTGGGCGCGTCGGGGTTGGAGGTGGCGGGCGTGAGGCTGTCGGGGACGGGCGGGTCCGATTCGGATCCGGAGCCGAGGCCGAGCGATGACTGAAGCTCGGGGGCGTTGTCGGGCTGAAAGTCGTCATCGGACTGGTAGTCGTAGAAATAGGCGTAGTGGTTGAGGGACGGGTCCCACAGGGGGCCCTGATCGGTCACATCCTTGAGCATCTTGAAGGGGAGGATGTAGGCGTGGTCGCCGGGCGTGGCGTACATGGCGTGTGAACCAATGGCGGAGTAGATGACGGGGCGCTCGGCCGCATCGGGCACGCCGCGGAAGGACGCGTTGCGCTTCTCCATGGCCTCCCAGGCGTAGGCCTGGCCGCCCTCGTGCTCGGACAGGTACATGCCCTGGGGCGCGCCGTCCTTGAAGCGCACCATGCAGTGCTCCCAGTCGGCAATGTGGTTGCCGAAGCGCATGCTGAGGACCGTCTGGCCTAGGTTGTACGAGTAGAAGAAGAACCAGAAGGCGTCGAGCACGCCCTCGCCCTTGTCGACGAGGACGAGGACGGCCGGCGCGGCCGAGTAGCCCTGGGCGTCGGGTTTGTGGCCCTGGAGTGCGACGCCTGGTGCGGCCAGTGCTTTTTGCGCGGCCGGCGCGGGGTAATCAACGACGCGCGACTGGCCATAGCTGGGGGGTCTCGTGTGCGGGTGATGCGGCGTGGTGATGGCGGCCTCTTCCGGAAGCGCAGCAGCGACGGGCTGCCGGTCGTCGGCGTCGGGTGCGCCGGGGCCAGAGGACGTCGAGGGTATGTTGTAGCGGCTGTGCAGCCAGGCCGGACGGCTCTCAACGTCATTTTTGCTGTAGAGGAAGACGCTGCCGTTGAGGTCGTTGAGGCGGCTCATGTTGCCGAGCCCCCATGGCGCGGCGTCGTCGAGGAGCGTCGAGTTAAGCTGGACGTCCATGTGAGTGATGTGATCGCGCATGTCTGAGGGCCAAAACTGCTCGCCCGAGTAGAGGTGGACGAGGGGCGCGTGCTTGAAGACGTAGTCGGGGATCTCGCGGCGAGGCGTCGGCTTGTCACCGTCGGCACCGCCGCCGCCGCGGCCGACGTCGGGGGTAGGAGTCGGGAGCCAGTGCTGGCCGTGCTTGTGGCGGTAGTCGCGGCTGGCCGGGTCGGCGCGGAGGTGGTGAAGGCCGCAGAGGGTCAGCCAGCGACAGGCCTGGCGGTCAACAAAGTAGGGGCTCGTGTTGACCCATTGTCGGTCGCGCTCCTGCTTGACGGGGTCGCTGCCGGTGGGATCGAGGTAGCGCGGAGCGGCCCAGAGGACGTAGACGAGAACGGCAAAGGCAATCGTCGCGATGACGATGCGGTCTATCCAATACATGATGTGGTAGTATATGTATAATATGCGTATTGCAAGACGGTTAAGAGACGGCTATTGTTAAGATTTATTGGTGTTTCGTCGGGTAACGACTGTGTGGCTTTTCTGTTCCTTTCTTTTCGTTTTGTTGCGGAACAAGCGGATGAATATATTCGAAAACGCGCAAGCAGTGATTGCTACTACCTCATAGTTGTACAACTGGTAGCGTGGAGGCCAAAAAAAAAGAAAGATGAGAGGCTATATTAGAGAGACGTCAGAGAGGTAGGCACAAGGCATGACAGAGAAGAGGGCTGGTTACGAGCGAGGGAGGGAGGGAGAGTTCAAGGTAGCGACGAGCGGGTTGTCGTTGGCGCACCGCCTTTTTGCGTTGAGAGTGGTTCTCGCAAGCGGGTGGGGCCAGCGCTTTGTCGCGGCAGATGTGCAAGAAGCCAGCAAGGGACCACGGAACAGTGAAGATGGCAGAATGAGACTTGGATGAAGGAGGAAGGGAAAACAAAAAGATATGGCTTGTAGAGACAGAACTGGCCCACGTTGTTGAGGGAGAGGTGAGGGATGATGGGTGTGACCAGGTCCGGTGGGTTGGCTGGCTGGGTTGGTGTGGTGTGAAACTGGCAGCGTGTTGCATCGAGTGGACGAGTGAGTGACGGGCAGGCGGGACAGGGCCATCTCGGAGAAAACGCGTTGAGGCTGGTGGGCTCGGTGCTTGGTGGGAGGAACGAAGCCGAGTGGCTGGTGACGGGTGATGTGGGGCCATGGGCTTTTTTTTTGTGGCTTGGCACTCCAAGTATCTACAGATTCATCTGCAACGAGTAAGTACATTGTACTGCTACATTTCACACCGTGTAACTTACTAATTGTAGTTTGATAGAACTTGACAATCTGGGTATGCATAGATGACTTTATATACTGCCACTAGGAAACCTCCATACAGAGCACCCCGTTTACTGGTACCTGGCAGTCACTGCTATTGGCTTTTTTTCTTCTTTTTTTCCGTGTCTGCACTTTTCATTCCTACGCCCCTCATCAGCTTTCACCATCATGAAAGCTTGACCACGAAGGCTTGACCGCGAAAGCTTGGCCATGACCACCCCGACTCGCCAACGAGCACGCTCAGCTTGGCCAGTCCATGCGCTGGGATCCGACGCCGACACGCGCGCGCCGTCAAGAAGCTACAACTCGTCATGAGGCGCTGAAATCGGCCGCGAGAGTGCTACATTGGGTGTCAGCAGTCCAGACTACTACTTACTACCCGTCTTCCGCTCAGACTCGCAAGCTGGAAACATGAACCCTTGGCCACCAAGATGGCCGGTGCCGAATTGCCTCGTTCCTCTATAGCCTGTGGCGATGGAAACGGCAACGCGTTCCAGACTTGTCCACCGGGAGCCGCATCACAGCACGGCCGCCAGCCACTCTCACCTCCATCCCCCCCCAGGCCAGAACCATGCCTGCATCGGGCAACTTTGCTCCCCAGTCACAGCTCTGGCTAGGAAGCAAAGAGCTCGCAGATCATTGCTATTCTTTACAGAATCGTTGCATAAAACCCCATATTGACTCGGTAGACCATGTCTCTTGCAGCTACTCGCCCAAACCGTCAGCGCTCAAAGCAACAAGCCTGTCTGTCGCCTTTGTTCGCACGAGATCAGCTTGCCATGATACCAATAATATCGCTACATTTTTTTTCTACCCGAAATTCTGTCATGTCTTATCAATCACGTCGAAATCAATCATGTCGGCGAGCGAGCCGAGTATACTGCCTTACCCAGCGTGTCACGCGATTACTTTGTTCTACATTTCCATACATGGATCATTTCCATACATGGATCATTTCCATACATGGATCAAGTACTATTCAATGCTACATGGGCTAGATCAATTAAAGGAAGAGCCAGCGACCTGTGTTTGGATTCGAAAACGAGCGGCCGTGGTTATGATGCGATTAATAACTCATGTCATCAGTGCTACCACTATTGTTGCGTCTCTGGTATAACCTCGGCGGCCTGCATTCCCTTTTGTCCTGCCTCTGCGACGAATGACACAGTCTGTCCTTCTTTGAGCACCTTGAATCCAGCTGTTTGAATAGCCTTGAAATGCACGAACAGATCAGCCCCGCCTGCTTGGGGAGTTATGAACCCATATCCCTTCTCGTCGTTGAACCACTTCACGGTGCCTGTCTGTCGCTCTGCCATTGTAGCTATAAATTCACTGCTATTAATGGTTAGAGGCGTCCCGGGAGGGTTATTGCTTTTTTTTTATTGTCGAGAAAAACGGCTTTTGACTTACTGCGTCAATGCAAAAAGACGACAAGGTTACCAAGCTTTAGAAAACCGCGCTGTCAAGAACCCCGCGTTTTTGTTCCGTGTAGGCTGCTCGGGTGAAAAGGACCGAGTTAGGCTGTGTCGACGATTCCTTACAATTTTATTAAATACACCAAAGCAGTCAAAAACACGTGAGCAGCGTGGTATTGATTTTTTTTCGTCTTGATTAGTCAAGTGTCTTTGTCGGGTTGCAGCTTTGCTTTTCCTGCTGGCGCTTTTTTTCCAAGCCGAATCAGCTACACCGCCGAAGACTTTGTGCAGATCGGTCGCTGTGCGGCTGAGAAAAAGCAGTTCATAAATGTTGGCCGTGAAAAAGTAGAGACATGCGCGGTTTTATCGCTCAGCCAATACCTCCAAGCTTTTTTTTTTTTTTTTTTCGTTTTTATTTTGTGCAATTACTCTTTGTACTGTGAATGCCCCCGAGCTGCAAAACTCATCCCAGCCTATACTCATGTCGTAAAATTTGAACATGAATCCAATATGTACCAAATAAAAACTACCTGGATGGAGCAACAGAAGGCCGAGACATACCCCGAAATCGATGCTGAGACCTAGTGAGACTTACCCATATGCACTGACGTGGCAACCTAGCTGTGCGTCGCCCCGAGTAGAAATGCAGTAGTGTAGCATTCAGCTAGCTCCTGCTCATCTAATGTTTGGTATTCATGGTTTACTGCTATATATGATTCTGCTACATTTGCTTACCTCGATATGATGATTCTTTCAAATTATCACTCCTTCTTAGTTCCCAGCACTGGAAAAATCACATCCCATAATGGCTGGAAGAATTAATGGCATCGTATCAGTATGTCAAGGTGCCATATCACCAGACTTGAGAGCTGACAATATCTTTTAGGAATGGAATGGGTCCGTGGAGCCTAGTTACGGCTTCATTGACGTCGAAGGGTCAGATAAACAGTAAGCATAAACTGCTGAGCGTATATGCTGCTTCTATGCTAACAATTCCTGTAACACCTTAGTGTTGCTTTTAGTATCGAGGATGTAAAACAGAACAAAGACGAAATCCTGAGAGTAGGGGCAATGATAACATTTGTCTACGAGCCGGGGACCTATGAACAGGCTGCCGACGACGTTTGCCTCCGCTCCTGAATGATTGAGACAAGAATGAATCTTGTAACTTACGGCTTGAAATGAATGAAGCAGTACTTACAGTTTGACAAGAACAAACCACTGGCGGCATAATGATGTACCGCATAATGCCATGTGCACGGTGTGGGCTCCCGCGTATGGCGTTGGGGGAGAATTGTCAATCGAGTCACAGATCTTATTTCTCAGCATTCGGGGACAATACCATCGATTTCCTGATCGGTATATGTGACTTTAGCGATTGTTATCCGGCTGTACGAGCGACATGTAGTCTCCGAGACGTAAAATGGTTCACCAGGAGAGAGGACTTTCAATGTCGGGGAACCCATCACTGCACTGGCTTGAAACGGATTGGGCCAAACCATCTCTGAAACAAATGTCTTTTTTGTTCTAGAATCAGTTTTGTCGCTGCCATGTCACGCCTGCAGTGCTGGTCTCATCATGCTACTTCATCACTTGGAGAACAGCGCAAAAGCCTTCTCGAGTTTGACAAGATGTAGTGTTGTAGGCTCTCCTCATACAGCCGCCAAGTGCCAGTTTGACCGCTCGGAAAACCCATCAAAGGCGGGTAACCCCTCAAAAAAACGCGCGTTTGCATACGGAATCTACCCTGATGGAGTGAAAACTTTGTACACTGGTGCTGGGGCCAAGTCGAGCAATAAGAAAAAACCGCCACCAAGACAATAGTGAAAAAAAAAAGCGAAATGAAAATAGAAAACGAAAAGAAAAAAAAGAAATTAGGGACGATTCAGATATACATATACATAACATTGTATTTCGTCACTGAATTTTTCTCTCCCCCAAGTATATTTTCTTCTTTTCTTGCTGCCATGACGTTCTCTCATATTACCCAACCAACACTAACTACGAATGAGCCTTTATTCTCTTTTTTTTTGTGTTGCATCGGCAATCTTCTTCCTACTATGTGAATGCTGGCCGAAGTGACTTTCTTTGGGGGCATGGAGAGATTGTGTTTTGGTGGCAGATGTATGTTTACATGTTTTTCATTTCTCGTCGATGCATAACTTTGAGCCAAAGCATCTTGGCGTTTGCTCACGGGCTAGTTGTTGAGCCCTCATACATTGGATATCAGTAGTATACACATGTTGCGCTTTCGTAAATCGTGATTCCGGGCCCCGAGGACCCGTTTATAGCAGAGACACGTCGTCGTCCTCGTCCTCATCCATGGCGTCGCCGGGCACCTCCTCGTCTTCCTCTTCGTCGTCATCCAAGTCCTCCCACCGTGCCGGCGTCGGCGTCGACCGGGGTCGCGCCAGCACGTCGGCCCTCTGCTTCCCTCGTCTGGCCGCTGCGAGCCGTCCTCGTCTCGCACCACCCCTCTCGCCCGCCGCCGCCGCCGCCGCCGCCGCTGCCGCTGTCGCTGCCGTCGCGGTCCTCTTGCGCCGTGGCTTGTAGTCCGGGTCCTTGGTATCGTCAAAGTCCTTGCCCGCGCCGTCCAGCGCGTACACCGTCACGTCGTCCGTCTGCCCCTTGAGCTTCTTGAGCGCCATTAGATTCTCCAGGAACCGCGCCTGCTGCTGCCGCGCGCCGGTCCGGTCCTTGCCCGTGGGGATGTGTATGTTCCACTTCTCCCTCGTCGCCGCCAGCGGATCCGCCCGGTCCTGCTGCCGTGCCGTTGCAATCTTTTGCTTGGTGACGATGCGCGACGACACGGCACCCAGCAGGTCAATGTCGCCGGGAACCCGCCGCAGTGCCGGCAGAGGGTGCGCGTCGTCGTGTCGCACGAGCAGCGCCTCCGTGCCGATGACTTCCGCCCACTCGCCCTCAAATAGCCGCCCGCGATACGATATCAGCGGGTGGTCCGAATGTAGCTCCAGGATCTGAATGTCTTGTCGTAGCTCGGTTTCTGCTTTTCGTGAAGCATCATCGTCAGCAGGTGCAGTCGGCTCTGCATTCGGCTCTGCATTCGGCTCTGCAGTCTGCTCTCGCGTTGTCGATGCTCTTGTCAAATCGACATGCCCTCGTATTGGCTCCTTGCCCTTGGATCGCAGGGCCGGGTCGATTGTGCTGGTCCCGTCGTCTTCATCAGGCTCGGCCATTGTAGGCTGCGCTTCGTCATTGCTACTGTCCTCATCTTTCACCTGCGCGTCGCCGTCGGTGCCCGTTTTGCGAGCGCCTGCGCCGGCCGTGCGGCCAGAGGGACGGCTGGCCGAATCTCCGCCACCAGGCGTGTCTTGCCAGTTCTTATAGTATCCGCCTCGCGAGTGGGTATTGACTTTGGCCGATGCGCCCTTGAATTCGGGATACGAGAGCTCCAGCGTCAAGTAATACGTCTGCGCAGCGACGAGGCGTTAGCGAGTGCTTGTCGCCTTTGGGGAGCCCGCCGCACTTACTTCGGTTTCTGTATTCGAATACTCATATTCCCACTCCTCCTGGTCATCGTGCATCATCTGCTGCAGCGCCTCATCGAGGACCAATGGCGCCGACTCGTCTGGGGCCCTGCCCAAGCTCTCGGCCATGGTGCCAGTACTGATCCTGATCGCGGCGTCTTAGTATCGTGTTTTGTCGCGTCGCATTACGTCGAAAAACAGTTGGCGTAATTGCGGGACAGAGCAATGACTTCAGACTTGCATAAACTGCCAAGTCGCCGATATTCTTCAGCTCAAGTCGATGCAGCTCTGAACATTACCTCTGTGGAGCTTGCCAGCACGCGCCGATGCAGGACCTAACCTAGCTCGACGCCTGGGTCTTTTTTTTTTCAACCTCCTGATGGCCGGGCTCGTCATCCCACCAGCGTACAACTGCCCCGCTATCCGGAGCGCAAATTCGGGGGCCCTTGAACGTGCAACCGAGCCTTTGAGTCACCTTTCGTTTCCCTTTCTCATCCTTGCACTCGACGGTCCTGATACCTTCAAACTCGTGCCTGGTTCGCCTGCCCCGCCTCTGTACGCACTACAGTAGCGCTCTCCCTCAGACCTTGCCTCGCAAAGCTCCTGCGCCTCGTCAAGACAATCCCGCCGCCTGCCCCTCCATTTGAGTGCATCGCCCCGCGCGCGCGACCCCGGGCGAAACCAACGAACGCAAACCCGCGCACCATGCCGACCGTCCACCTGCTCGACTATGTTGCCGGCAACATCCGCAGTCTGGTGAATGCCATTGAGAAGCTGGGCTATCAGGTCGAGTGGATCAAGTCTCCCCAAGATGTGCCCAAGGCAGACGTACGTTGCTCGAAATGGGATGCAACTCATCCATCACCGGCCGCGCCTTTGCCAGGATATTCACTGACAGCACCGCGCAGAAGCTCATACTCCCCGGCGTAGGCCACTTCGGCCACTGCCTGTTCCAGCTCTCGCAGGCCGGCTACCTGCCCGCCATCCAGCAGCACATCGCCGCCGGCAAGCCCTTCTTCGGTGTCTGCGTCGGCCTGCAGGCGCTGTTCCAGGGTTCTGCCGAAGATCCCGACGTGGCCGGACTCGGCGTTGTCGCCTCGTCCCTGGATCGCTTCGCCGATGCCGACAAGCCCGTGCCGCACATTGGATGGAACAGCGCCGACACGCGTGGCCGCGCCATGTACGATCTGCGCGCCGAGTCCAAGTACTACTACGTCCACTCCTACAAGTGCCCTTACAAGCCCGGCGAGCTCGAGAGTCAAGGCTGGGCCGTTGCCACGGGCACCTACGGCAACGAGACCTTTGTTGGTGCCATCGCCAAGGGCAACATCTACGCGACTCAATTTCACCCTGAGAAGTCCGGCGTGGCCGGCCTGCGCACCCTCCGCGCGTTCCTTACCGGCGCCGGCGCACAGAACCTCGGCGCGCCGCTGGCTCAGCCCTCCCCCGAAGCTACGCCTTCTTCAAAAGACGGCCTGACACGGCGCGTCATTGCGTGCCTCGACGTACGCACCAACGACCAGGGCGATCTCGTCGTCACCAAGGGCGACCAGTACGACGTGCGCGAGAAGAGCGACGGCAACAACGTTCGCAACCTGGGCAAGCCCGTAGAGATGGCGCGCCGCTACTACGAAGACGGCGCCGACGAGGTGACGTTTCTCAACATCACCTCGTTCCGCGACTGCCCCATCGCCGACCTGCCCATGCTCGAGGTGCTCCGGCAGACGTCACGCACCGTATTCGTGCCGCTGACCATTGGCGGCGGCATCCGCGACACCGTCGACACGGATGGCACAAAGGTCACGGCGCTCGAGATCGCCACCATGTACTTCAAGTCGGGCGCCGACAAGGTGTCGGTCGGCTCCGACGCCGTCATCGCCGCCGAGGAGTACTACTCGCTCGGGCGGAAGCTGTTTGGCAACACGGCCATTGAGCAAATCTCGCGCGCCTACGGCAACCAGGCCGTCGTCGTCAGCGTCGACCCCAAGCGCGTGTACGTGCCAAAGCGTGACGCCACGCGCCACGCCCTCGTCGAGACGCGCTTCCCCGGCCCCCGGGGCGAGCCGTACTGCTGGTACGCCTGCACCATCAAGGGCGGCCGCGAGACGCGCGACATGGACGTCGTCGAGCTCGCCCAGGCCGTCGAGGCCATGGGCTGCGGCGAGCTGCTCCTCAACTGCATCGACCGCGACGGCACCAACGCCGGCTTCGACCTCGAGCTCATCGCGCAGGTCAAGGCCGCCGTGACCATCCCCGTCATCGCCTCGAGCGGCGCCGGCGTGCCCGCCCACTTTGATGAAGTCTTCCGCCAGACCACGACGGACGCGGCTCTCGGCGCGGGCATGTTCCACAGGGGCGAGTACACGGTGCGCCAGGTCAAGGACTATCTAGACGCCCAAGGCCTAGTCGTGCGAAAGTTTGAAGAGGATGACCTGGAGCAAATATAAAAAAATTTTAAATAAAGGGAAAGAATGAAAAACGAAACAAAAAGGGAAATAAAAAGCGAAACACGGGGAAACAAAGAGGAAAGCAAGAGAAAAACAAGGTGATGGCAAAGGAAGGAAGAGGGCGGACGATTCCTTTTTTTTTTTTTTGCCAATGGCGATGGCACTGTCGGGGAGGATATATGAATAGAGTCCAAGGATCTCAATGCTACATAGACACATACGTACGAAAACAAAGATATACTTCGTGCTGCGAAATACAGGCTGCAAATTCTGACATGATACTTGTGTCTCAGTCACACCGTGGTCGCTCGAAATCACATCACATGTCGCAGAGAGATCTCACGCAATGGAGAAGAAAAGAAGAAAGTAAAGATGCAGGCTGCAAGGTTTCATATTGAACAAACAAGTACCTATAAAAGCAAGTTTCAAAGAGACAAGACGCCAACTTCCCAAACTTCAAACATTTTTCATTCTGGAACGAGCTTAAGGAAAAGCAAGATGAAAGGAGAAGAGTCGGATACAACAATCAAACTGAAAGAGGACTTGTACAAATCGTTTCGTGAGAGCTTGCTATAAAGTCAAAGAAGGGAAAGAAGAATCAAATACAGCGGTTGCTTGATTGACTTGAAAGTATCAATGATAACGGAAAACATGCAGTCATCAGTTGTAAGAGAGAGAAAATACATCAGCAATGTTCATCCGCGTAAATAAAAGCCCCAATTCCAAAAAGTGAAAGGAAATTCGATTTTTAAATCAGAGTGAAACTCAAAGACTGGCATGTCTAGAGCTCCATGCCCATAAAGAGCCACTGGTTGCTGGTGACATCGACGTCGTTTGCCCAGTGGTCTAGGGTCGTCATTTCAAAGCCGACCCATTGGAGGCTCTTGGTCAGCTCGAGGGCCTCGTCAACGGGCATGCGTCGGTCCATGCACGTCACGATGCTGCGACAGCCGAGCGGGCCGTCGGCAAGCTCGATGAGGGCCATGAGTGCCTTTTTCAGGTCGCGACCCATGACACCCTCGAGATCGAAGAAGACGAATAGGGACTTTTCCCCGTCGCCATCGCCGTCGCTGCCGCCGCCGCTGTTGCTGGCCAGGAAGGCGCGGAAGCTTGCGCCGCCGACATAGTCCCAGACTTCCATCCAGGCGTCGACCTCGAAGCCGCCGTTGAGCGCGGAGTCGCTAGCAGACAGACGGTCAGACGGCGGCCGGGAGAACGCATCGCTGCTGCGACGGCGGTCGGCGCCGACACGCAGCTGGTTCTCCGGTGGCGGCGTCTGCAAATAAGCACCGGTCAGGCCGGAGCCATGCATCGACAGGTTCCTCTCACCGCGGAATGCTGTCTTCATGGACTCACAAAAGAATCTCTCACATTCTTCCCTGATCACGAGTGCTGCCCCCCCTCGCCGGTCCCGGCGGCGACTGCCCGGGATGTCGCGCCTCTTGTTTTGCTTGGGCAAGAGGGCGAGCTCGTTGGACGAGGTGATTGCGGCGAGGGGGGGGCTTGTTGGTGGGGATGGGAGTCCTGAGGTAGGGACCTCAGGAATACCACTCCGCCCCTGAGATGATGTTGTCAGTACAATTGTCTTCTTTTGCTTCTGCTTCTTTTTCTTTTGATTCTTGTTGGGGGGCAAAATGTGTAGAGGTGCGACGTCGGCGATGATGTCTTACCTGTAACCCCGGTAGTGCAGTAGTGGAGGCCCTTGAGCTGGGCCGCGGTACCGACAATGTAGCATGAGGCAAGGACGTTGACCTGGGGAGCAACGTCCTCGCCACAATTACTACTACTGTAATTACTCTGTTTAGTCATGGGCGACATTCTTGATGATTTCCAGGGTTGCGTCTCGAAGGGTGTCGTTGTTGGTGGTATTGTTGTTTGCGGTGGAGCGAGCGGCCGGTGAGTAATCGGTGGCGACGATTGGATTTATTCTTGGTGACAAAAAAAGTCTTGTTTGCTCGTGAGGTGGTTTGTGTTGAGGATTGAGTCCTAAATACGCAAGTGCAGCCGTATAGCAGTCACAAAGTGACGATGCTTTGGAGCAGTATAGAGCGGTTTCGGGGGCGGATTGGTGTGGTGCGGAAAACTGGTGAATTGGGAAGAAGGAGGAGAGAAGGCCAAGGTGGTGTGGCGGACGAGAGCCTCTACTAATAAAAAAAAATGGGTGCCATGGATGGTCTGCTGACCACACCGATGCTGCACGGCGTTGGCGGAGGAAGGCTGCAAGCTGCATTTATTAGGTACCTAGATATATGCCTACTAAACTACCGTACTGGCAGTACCTAAGTAACCTACTGGCCTAGGGACCTACTGTAGGTACTTACCTCCCTAGACTAGGCTGGCTTGGGCCGCCACCACCACCTAAGCTTAGCGGCCAAGCGCAAAGCGGGGGTCTGGCTGGCTGGCTGGCGTCCTGAAGACGGCCGCGGATACTCAATTTCACTTTCTTAGCACCGACATTAAGTACACTTTATTAATCCGTACGGTGCAATCAATTGATGGGGGAGACGGACGGTGCTTCGGCCGCCGCGGAGCACCGCATTCCATCCTACCAGCTAAATACTTACATACTTACATACGTGAGATGCAAAAAGTGACGTTCATTGCCTCTCCCCCCCCTTTACTTAGACTCTCTACTGGTGCTATCTGTATGGTAGGACAGGCATTCGCCCAATCGTTTGGCACCGCCAAGACACGCTGCAACAAGCTCGCCCAGACCCCAGCGTTTTACAGCGTGTGGGCTAAAAGTACTGAGTAAGAGTCCAACATGACACGAGTTCAGACTAGACTTGAACCTCCCTAGCTAATTGAATGGTTTTTAATTGAGCAGTCTTTATTGAGCAGTGCGCTCTCCTAATTTGCTCATTCAATTGGCATAATCATGCCTCGCCGCACCATGACGGAAAACCGCTGCCGTGTCCCCAGCATATCCGCACCTCCAGAGCACCAAATTGCCACCTGAGCTACGCCACTGCAACACACTACCACTACGTGTGCCAATTAACTAGCTGCCTCGGGCGTGCATCAAAACCAACTGTCTCACACCATCTCACCGTCTATTTTGACGTCACTTTAGCCTCTACTCGGCTCCCAAAGGCTATTGATTACACATTGCAATTATAATTGGTATCCTATTCTCATTATATCATACATGCCGCGCGCTCAGGCTTGCAAAAGCATCGGGACTATGCCGCCCGTTGGTAGTCCACGCCATGTCCAGTCCTAGGTTCACGCTCTCGCGGCTGATTTGCCGCCCAGTCTTGTATCCTTCCGTCGAAGCGCCCACCGGTGCTACTGAGCCAGCCTGCTGCACGCTGGCTGCGAACGGGTTCGTTCCTGGTAGCGGCTGCGAGACGCTGCGAGGTTGTTGCAGTCCTACAGGCACGCCGGGCGCCGCAAAAGCGTTCACCGCCTGGTTCTCCGGAATACTCTGCGCCTGAGCCTGAGACTGCAGTTGCGGCTTGGGTGATTGCCCATACAGCGCCATGATGGATGCCTTGTCGTGGCGGGGAACCTGATAGTGCTGATACACCTGCTGTTGTTGGAACACTTGTTGCTGTTGTTGCGACGCTTGTTGCGGAAATACCTGCTGCTGAAGCGTCTGCTGCGCAAACTGTTGCGGTTGCTGCTGTGCCTGTGCCTGGTACATTTGCTGTGTTTGCATGTACTGCTGCTGCTGCTGCTGCTGCTGCTGAAGACCAGGTGATGGCATGCTCGGCTGTGTCGTGAAGAATGGGTTGGTTCCAGGCGAGGCGAGTGGCAGTGGTGACGTGCTAAAAGTCGCCGTCTCTGAGATCTGGCCTAGCGGCGGTGGTGACGCAACTCTCGTAGGTGACCTTAGAAACGGATTCGACGCCATCTGTCCACCGATCTGGTTCGTGTTCAACATCATGCCACTTTGCGCAGCGTACAGTTGTTGTTGTTGCGGCAGCGGCTGATGCTGTTGGACGGCGGGCACCGATTGCGAAAAGTATGGGTTATGTCCCGTTACCTGTGACTGCAGGTTGTTCTGCTGCTGTGTAATGAAAGAATAGCCGGCATTGGGGGACGGGCCCATCCCATACTGTGGCTGAGGGCTGGACGGAGCAGAGTGCCCATACATTGGCAGCTGCGGTGGCATCGGCAAAGATAGCCCTGCGCCGTTTGGAGAGGCTCCTGTCTGCTGCCGAGAAATTGCCATGTTCTGGAACGCCTGATCAATGGGACTAGCCTGCGCAGATATAGAGCCGAATAGATTCGTCGGAGCGCCGTAAGGATTGGTAGTCTGCAATGAGCCTGTGGACTGTGCTGTTTGTGGTTGTGCGCGGTTTAACATGTCAAACGGGTTCGTAGACGTGGTTGAGGATGTCGTTGGGCGGTCCGTCTCCGATCGTTTAATGACAGTCAAACCCCCCGTTGTTCCGACCGAGTTGGGCATCATCGGTGTCAAAGATCGCGTCGCCCGAAGCGTCTTTTCCTTCGGCGGCGCAGGAGGAGGCCGATCTCCCTCACCTAGTCGCACAAGAGCTTCAACAGCTCGTTCGACATCACCACTGACCCCCTTCAGTACGATGGAATTTCGTTGACTGTTCTGAAAGCCCATGTCCTGCAGCTTGGCCAGTTTCTTATCTGTCTCGTCTGGCGCATCATAGTCCACCGTGGCGCCAAAGACTTTTGACGGCTTGTTTGTCAACGGAGGCGAGTTCGGAGCATGGTCACTGGGCGACCTGCTGGGTATGGTTTTGGATCGTGAGAAGGCTGCGCGAAAGCCAAACTTGGAGTTCTTGGGCGGCAGTGGTGGAGGGGTTCCTTCGTCGGATATCGGGCTTCGGTTTCGTGGCTTGCTGGTCTGGGCGGCGACGTTGTGGATGTACTTTTGTCGTATGAAACGCTCCATGGCCGAATCAGCCTCGTCGGCATCGATGGGTACAGGCGGCTGCTTGTTCTCGGGATTGTATATCCGGTTCGAGGCGGTATTGCCGACCTTGCGCATATTCTACATGACATTGTGAGCACGTGCCGCTTCTCCAGGATTCTAGGCGACTTACGTCGACTTGTTCGTTTGACCAACTATCCATACTGAGTGATTTGACCTTGGAGATGTGGGTGCCGAGCTTGCGGTGAATGGCTCCGCATCGCATGCAGAGAAACACGCCCAACTAAAGAAGAAGAAAGTACATTAGTTAGCCAAGGTCTCATTTTGCCAGCCTCTCGACCGACGCAGTAAGAGAGATTCATACGCTCCAAGAGGCCCATGCTAGAAGCTGTGTTAGCTCACAAAGAAGTCATGACGTTCATTGGGTACTATGGCACACACCTGGGTTGCGCGCATAGCAGTCGGCACAGATGTTGTTGCCCGGAACAGTCTGAACCAGTTCCTGAAGCTGCTTCTCGTTACGCGCCTGCTGGCGCTTGCTAACGATTCCAGACATGGTTCAGGCAGACCCTGGGCACAGGGAGAAGCGGCCAATAAAGGAGGGGTGTTTCAAGGACTGTGGCTTGGGATGGACGGCAACGTTGGCAATGCGATCGCGTGGGGTATACAAACTACCAAAGCCACAGGGCAGAAAAGGCGAGTATCTGGTGAAATAGAAAGGAGAACTTTTTCTGCAGATGCAGGGAAGGTGTGGCTTGAGCGGTTTATTCTGGCATAATCGTCAAGGTTGGATATGGTGCGTGTGCGGTGTCGTCAAGGGGAAGAACCGGGCCGCGCAGGAAAGGAAGATAGAAAGAGAAAAAAAGAGACAAGAAGCAGAACAGTAACAAAGGCCGTTTCCAGGGGGGAAATGAAGCGACCGGACCAAATGAGAAAAAAAAAAGAGAGAGAGAGAGCCAGATGAGCCAGGGAGAAAAAAAAAGGAGGGCCGCTTGAGGCCAAAAGACGCGGTGGATGGGTAGAGGAGACAAGGTCACGAAGTCAATTGCTTAAAAAAGGAGACGGACGGGGAGCGGCAAGCCTGGAAGCTTGATCCGGGCCTAGGTCACCGTGGAGCCCGCTGTGGCGGCGACTTTGGGGGGGCTTTTTATTAGGCCCGTTGCAGCCATTTCGCGGCCTTCTTATGGGCCTCTGCTCTGTACTGGTAGACAGGACAGTGAAGAGGCTGTTGACTGGTCTACCTTGCAATTACTTAGGTGGAAGGTACTAAGTTATATAGGTACGTTCCTAGGTGCCTAAGGTACCAACACGGGATGGAGATATTTTCTGATACGGCCCCTAACATGATGATGTATTTTAATATTTCATGGCAATGCTATCATTAAGGAGCGTCTTTAAAAAAAAAAATCTGAAATTGTCCTGCGAGCTTCTCACCATTACAACATGCCGTAAAAACAAGTATTGTTAGAAACGCAACGCTATGTTAGTAGGGGCCCCTCCCGCCTTGGTAGGTCGCTACTTTAGTACCTAGTGTGCGGTGAGGTGGATCTTTAGCGCATTGCGCTGAAGGTTTCTTTCGAGGCGTAGATAGGTTAATACTTGAGTGTTGTATGGCGGAGTGGTGTGTAGAGGTTGGGAGATCGGCGTGTAAGTAACTATAAGACGACTTGGAAAAAGAGCCATGGCTGCCCGGTATGTTGGCCAACTTAAATACCTAATAAAAGGTAGCTGTTGCTGCCATGGCTTGCCATGGAGGTAGCTTTCGACGTACCTAGGCATGCATCATGATTATGCACCTTACTAGTACTAAGTATTCAGGTACGTCGTCGAGTGGCTTTTTCAATACTTATACTGCGGACCGCGCCTGATATTGCAGAACAATCCAAGTAACTGGAGCTACAAGAATGATATGGCAGTATGGGTTGAAACGCGCGTAGATCTACTCCGTATGCTCTCAATGTATTGACAGTCCCGGCCGCCGGTCTTTTATTAGCCATCCACCAATCTCCCTCACTCAACTTATTTATCAGCCCGAGCGCTTGCTCAAACCTATCAAACATGCGGAGCAAGGGGCCACCAACTTGACAAGTTTCCTCTGGCTTGTCTGCTACAAAACCAGTTTCAGTGTATAGGAGCAACGGTGCTTGAGCGTGCCCTTTTCCGGCTAGATGGGTGGTGCGTACTCCGTACCCGAGTAGCATGGGACAGTCTTCCGGGGGTTATCTCATGGCCATTGAGCAGAACTGCATTCAAATCTCCAGAGTGCACAGGTGCCCGCTGAAAATGGTACCGAGATCCTCTGAGTGGTCATTACTGGCATGTATGGCCTGATGCAATGTGCGGATGGAGTACAAAGCGTCGTGAGGTAAACAACCTGTCCTGTTAGTACTTTACTTAGTACTTACCAGCCTACACCAGCTTGCCGTGGCTCCCGGCTGACGGCCGTTTGCTGCCCCGCTGCTGAGTCGCGGTACATGCGCTTTGGCCAACCATCATAACGGACACGAGGTACCACATACCTACACTCGCTACTTAGGCCGATGCCTGCCTTGTCCCTGAACGTCGTCGCCTAAGTAAGTAGCGCCCAGGACGGTACCTACTAAGTTACTGAAAATTAATCAGCAGGCTCCAGCTTAAGAACATTGTTTAACTTACTTACCTGCCTTTCTAGGTACCTACACGACGATGCAACTTCTGGACATGTGTCCTGAATGGCCTCTTCCTTGACCTTAAGACATTATAGCCATATGGGCATCTATGAGGTGCATTAGGCGAGCTGAAGAAAATAATCATATTTTTGCAAAGTATACATCACAGGACTTGCCAGAAACATACCCTGTACTAAGTACCTCTTAGGCAGGTCCTCCTGGGGTTAGGTAGGTAGGTAGGTAGGTAAGTACCTGGTACCTGGGCAACTAGGCTGCCACCTCAAGAGCTCGACCCAAGCCTCAACCCTTCAAAGAGGCTACGTGCGCAACTGCGTAATCTCTGGGTCAACGCCTCCAACAACGCTCCCGAAACCTCCTCCATCCACCACCGTCCGCCTCGCACCCGCATCTACGTATTCGCTTGCATCCGATACCACTAGCCAGTCATCGCATCCTTGGGATTCTATATAAACAAACGTCAACCCGCCGCCGCTCTCCTGCGTTGCAGTCGCGCCGAAAGCTACCCGACTCCGTCGCTCAGAGGACACTCTACAGCTTTACGAGCTACCGCATAGCTTCCGCTGAGGCAAACCAAACCCACGATAGCAACAACACCACCACAATATCGCCCACCATGACGCTAAAGGAGGAGTTTCAAACAAGGAATTTCAGTACGGTGCATCATTCTTGAACACGCAGCCTTTGTCGGTCCATGAAAGCTAACCGGTCATCTCCAGGCATCTACGCACAATGGTAGGCTATCCCTCCCTTTTCGGCCCGTGCCATCGTGAAAAAACACCTGGCGTTGCCAGGTCGGGGTGACAATCTCTAGGCGACAAGACAACCGCCATCGTGGGATTATCGAAGACGGACATGCTAACTCAATCTGCTACTCAGGCTCGGAATTCTGTCCATGATTCTTTGCCTTGCGCTTGGCATTGCCAACATCTTCACCATTCATCCACTCAAGATCATCTTTTGCGCCTTTGCCTTGTACGTCACACGGCCCCCTCTGAGGATGCGCACTGCGCGGTTGCAGCTAACCTTGCCGCGTACACAGGGCTTCGGCGCTCTTTATCCTCTTCATCGAAGTACCTTTCCTCCTGCGCATCTGCCCCACGTCGGGCAAGTTTGACGCCTTTGTCCGCAAGATTTCTACAAACTACCTGCGCGCTGCCGCCTATGGCGTCATGTCCACCATTCAATGGGTCAGCCTCACGGTCGACCGCAGCACCTTGATCGTCCTTGCCGTGTTCCTCATGCTCACCGCCCTCTGCTACCTCCTCGCTGCTATTCGCGGCCAGGCCTTTATCGGCAGCAAGACGCTCGGCGGGGCCGGTGTCGCCCAGATGATCATCTAAGCCATTGGCATGGACTGACTTGATATGTATCGAACAACGAGTAGGTCCTGCGGTGATTGCTTGCATGCGGCGACTGTTGTAGTGAATGCATGGGGAGGATACAGAGAGGTTGATTGGCGCTAGTGGATGGCGGCGGCCAGGCGCGCGGGCCTGGGGGGAATGCCGCTATGAATCCATGTTTTATTTTACCTGGGAATGAATAAAGAGCGGTTATGATTGATAATTATACGCTGATTGAGCCCTAGCTTATATAATACTTGTTGCAATTTGCAAAAAGGCATGTGGAAGTAACAGTGCTCAGTAAAATATTATAGAGGAAAGAAGTAATTACTAATCTTATTCTTTCTATCTTCTATCGAGGAAGAAACTATATATATATTGTTAGACCTGGGAAGGTCGCCAGGATCGCCCAGCTGGGACTGAACGAAAAATATCAGTTCGGCCCTCAAACTTGTTAAGCCAGTTGCTCGTATTCAAACTAGTTGTATTCAAACTAGATATTCCGTTTTAAGCTGGCTATTGTGAGTTGAAGGCACTGGGAAATCTTAACATTATGTTGCACACTCGCTTGCCTCTGACTTACTATCTGGGTAAAGCCATTCCTGCAGTTTTACACCTGACTTTCGTAGGATTCAGCAGAGACCAAAACAGAAAATCACAAGGCTGTGCAAATACGACATGTCTTGGATGTATAATTGTTTGCAAGGGACGTGATGTAAGCAGTCCATCAGAGGTAGTAGAGTGGAACCTGTCGTTGATCTAGGGTATCGACAACACCCACAGCTGGTTGTAAGTCGAATGAACCAAATAATCAACCCGACATTTTGGGCAGCGAGAAAAGATACGCGAAGTTGGGTGAATCTAATTAAAAAGTGAATTCGACAAAAAGTCGTAAATATTGTCAGTGACGACAAAAAAAACAGTCAACAAAGTAAAAAATGGATTGAATTTGCAAAAAAAGAAGCGAAGAACAATTGGCATTTACGCCAAAAGAATAAGCGATGCGTGATCTGGGAATCGAACCCAGGGCTCCCCGACGTTGCGGATGGCAACGGAGAATTTTACCACTAAACCAATCACGCTTCGATGAAGGGTACTGCCTTTTTCTACGATAAGAACGTTAGACATCTCCACAAACGGGATAATCTACACTGCCCCTCTTATATAATGCAACTCAAAACACCATCTTGAAATACGATTCCAAAAAATAATGGTGAGCAAGAAGAACTCTCATCATCACCATAATACCTAAGGAACAGACGTCTATATCCATCAACCCAATCAGCCCCTCTATGTTTTCGCGGTGATATACTCTGGTTCTGGAGAGATGTCTTGCATATGTTTCCAGCACACATTAGTGCAGACTTTCGATTCGTGTAAATCCGCGTGAAGCGACTTGCAGGCAATCCTCCTCCTCGTGCCTCAGCCCCAGCACCATGATCTTGGTGTGCAGATCGGCCTTGGACAAGACGCCAGCCTTGGCGAGGTCGTGAAATGGAAGGCGCAGCTTTTTACGCCCTTCTTCAACGGTGAGAACCGATTCATGTACCATGATGGTGATCCACAGGAGAGTCGTACCCAGGCAGAGTGTATACGTACTCAGTACGGCCGTGAAAGTTCGCGGCCAACGTCGCGCCAAAGTAGGTGGAGGATCTGGTCGCACGAGTTCTCCGTCGCGGCGCGTCGCGGCGGCCATGCCTCCTCATTGCCTTGTGCCGTCCGGCGATAGCCCCCGGGGCCCGTGTCACTTTTCTTCGCGAATGGCATGGAGCCGCCCGTAGTGGATGCATACTGCTCGGCCAGAACGCTGCCGTGTTCTCGTTGTTCAGGATCATCAAGGAGTGTAATCAGTACTGGGCTGACCCGGCCTACATGGAGCTTGCAAAGGCGTCGAAGAAGCGAATTCTGCAGCTACGAGCCGGCGCGGTAATGGAGCAGGGCCCTCGAATGTTTCGGGATTTCGGTCTGTGTATTGCATGTGGTGCTGGCAATCAGGGCCAAGACGCACATGATTCTCTCAGCCTTGGTATAGATTCACATGGGGAGACATTCACCGGACAGCTCACACCACTCTCAGATGTTTACCGCTGGGGTTCCAGTATATAGAGAATAATTTTTTTTTTCACTTTCTTGAGCGACTTGAGGGGAACCAGGGAGCCAGCCACCGTCTTCGGACACGTTCCAGACGACGGCTTTAATTTAGTGATGAATCTCGAGGAATACTGCAAGTGGGCACTTTCTCATGCTATATACGAAATGAGATATAGGGAGTCAATCACTGAGCTTGGCCACGTACAAAGGATGTATGTTTGTAGGTAATAATGTAATAATCAAGAATGACCCCTATATGCAGGAGCTACGAGTGTGGCGGGGAGGGGGAGAATCGTCTTCCTCCTAACATCATCACTGATAACTATGCAATTCTAGCAATCATGACAAGCCAAACGTCCGATGATTCCTTAACAGATGATTATGGTATTATTTAGGTACTCTAACTAATGTATACAATACTGACGAACTTTATAGTCACCTCAGACCCTGTCCTATTGTGGCCGTTGACGGCTAAACGATATTGCGGCGTTTTATAGATACGTCTCTGTAGCGCGCATATATCTCTACCATCTGATGAAAACACCCGAGACTCCTTGGGCCTCTTGCGGGAAGATGGTGAATGGAAAATATACGCTATAGTAGACTGTGGCATGCACCAAAGATCTTCAGCGGCCTCGTATTGGAAGGAACGGCATCCGAAGTCGCGGGCTAAAGGAGATGCTAAAGACACAGACGTTTTTTGGCAGCAGCCGGAGGCCATCCTCCATTATTGGGTATCTGAGAATTCTCCGAAAATTACTGTGCATATAATCGCTCAAAACCACGGGACTGAAACGACCGTTCTCCTTTGCTCTTTTCGAGCCGAGCTAAAGCAACTGGAGACGTGGGCATCGCTGCAAGTCGACAGCCATTATGGCCAAGGCTCGCTCTCTCTGCGTCTTGACTTTTCCCCTCAAGAATTTCCACCCCTGTCGGAGCTCCTATTCACCCCGATTCCTGAAAAACTCAGTCCAGGAAAAGTGGCCTATGTCGAGCTTGATAGTGGCCTAATAAGATATGCTCTGGTGGCCGTTCGTTCCACTGCTCAATCGCCTATTCGGAACGACTTGCTCGATGCCACACACGGAGCGGCGCCGTTCATCTGCCCGGTCTCCTCTGTCTACCAAGCAGAAAGGACGCTGTTTTACTTGCTCACAGCGATTCCGGGAGGCGGAAATCTCTTCGTCCACCTTCAACGAGAGCGACGCTTTACCGAGGCACGAGTGAGGAGATACGGAGCCCAACTCATCCGCGCGCTAGAATGGCTGCACAGTAACAACACCGTCGCATGTTTACGCCCAGAAACTGTGATGCTGGACTGTTTTGATTACATTTGTCTATGTGCGCCCGAGGCATTTATTCTTGGAGCCGGCGCGACGCCTGTCGGGTGTCTGGCGCCCGAGCTCAGTGAGGGCCTCCAACGAACGAAAATGGCGGATTGGTGGGATCTCGGCATTCTTTTATATGAAATGCTTACAGGTCTTCCCCCTTTGCTTCCTTGTGCCGGGCAGGATGGCCGCAAGAAGAAGCGTGGGGACGACCTATCATTCCCGGGCTATCTTTCCGCCCCTGCCAAAGAACTATTGAGTATGCTTCTGCACTCCGACCCCGAGAAGCGTCTAGGTGCAAGGGGTGCTCAAGAGATTCTAAGCTCCTCTTTTTTCCAGAGCAGAGCATGCCAAGGGAGTGCAAATAGAGATACCAATGTCTTTCGGTCCAGCTGCGACGATGACGTGCTCACCCTTGAGCCTCGAGATGGAGATGAGCCTGTGAGGTTCCCAGAACGGCGGACTTCTCGAGGTGTAGTCTACGAGAAACAATGTTCGGGACCGATAACATGTTGGATATCTCTCGGCCGGGTGATGAGCGAGGAAGCGCTGGCAATTTATTCCAGCCCAACGCCCTCAGACACAGCATGGCACATTGTCTGGGATGACATGGCCGCAGACTTTCGTTTCTCGAACTCAGTAACCGGAAAAGACTCTCTATCAACCGAGCAAGCTAATCTCTGTGGTCTTGAACATCTGGAGTCGAGATTGTCTCGCTGGAACCTGCGACTGTCGACATTGGAAGTAATTGGCGAGTTTGACTGTTCAGCTAGCTACCAATACTCGCCACCCACCGTGGCACCAGTCATGTCTGGCGCGCCTTTTCAACTGACGAGAGCACTTGCAGTTGCCCTCAAAATGCAGTGCAGTGCAGAGATGATCAGCCAGATTCTCGATCGCGGTGCAGACCTCGACACGATAATTCTCATGTGGCAGGAGACATATGATACTTATCTTCTGCCAGATCCATACATCCGAGAGGACATTCCGGTCACACCACTCGAATGGGCAATTGAACATCAAAGAATGGATCTTGTGGACCTGTTTCTCGAACGAGGCGCTGACATCAACTTTATCGGCTATCCCCAGCACGGCCCTCCCCTTGTTACGGCCGTGTTGCGTCGAAACCTCGCTCTCGTGCGCCGGCTGGCAGTCAAGACGGAAAGGTGTGCAGAAACCAGGGCCCTTTGTCTCGCCGTAGAGCAAGAAGATGGTCCGATGGTCGAGGCTCTCCTCGCCAGCTTTGTCAGGTGTGAGTATGAGGACCCCAAGTGGCCGCAGCGGCCTCTGTACTATGGCAACATCTTTGGCCCCGATCCTCGGCTACTTCAAGACTCTCACTTTACACCACCTCTTGCACGCGCCGTGCGTCTTGGGAACATGGAGCTCGTGCACCTGCTGCTCGCCTACGGTGCAGATCCCAACGTGGCGTACCATAACATATGTCGCGGGCACCCGCGACAAGCCCCCGAATTGTATCCGCCGCGGCCGCAGTACTCTTGCGGCCGCCCTGTGTATCTCGCTGCGGAGCTCAAGCTGGACGACATAGTCGAAGTGTTGATCAGAGGCGGCGCGGACATTTATCTCCAGCATCCCAGAGCTGTTGAAGTGCAGGGTCCTTTCGAATGTTATGAATCTCACAGTTGTCCAGTCGTCACGAAAAGCGTACATTCGGATGTCTTCTCACGCCTGGAGGCCGAGCTTTGCAGAATAAAAAAAAGTGGATTGGAAAGCTTACATTTATAGAAGAAAATGCATTGTTATCAACTAGCGTTTACCAAAGATACATGTTACTTCTTGAGACCAGTAGGCTCTCGGTAGCAGTTTCAGTACAACTCTACAAGTTGGAAGAAAAAAGGAGATGCCTGGGCAGCTAGCAGCTGTTGGAGCTGGGCAGGGGGTCAATAGTGCAAGTTCCCTGACTAACACAGTCGCTCTCTTTGGTGGCGCAAGAAACATACAACGACTTGAAGCTCCAACCTCCCGACCACAGCGTCCGGCACTGTCCGCGGCTCGCGTAGCCGTAGCCGAACCACTTGCCCTGGCAGTTGGCCTGCTCCCAGTAGCTGATGCGGACCTCGCCGTCCGGACAGGTTCCCTTGGCGGAAATGTCGAGCGACGTCACCTTGCAGTCGGTGTTGAGGCAGTGGCCGGCGCCACTCGGCGGAAACTCCTCGGTGCTATAAACGGCACCCGCGCAGCCATCGCTGTACCGTGTGGCGAGGGTGAGGGAGGGGATCAGGTGGACGCACGCGTAGCTGTTTGCCCAGAGCCCGGAGCAGGTGCTGCCCGCGTGGGGGTTCCAGAGGATGAAGTCGGCGAGGGAGATGCCGGCGGCGGAGGCAGCGGCGCCGCAGTTTTCGCCGGGCTTGATGAAGACGAAGCGGTCGCAGTTGTCTACCATGCCCGGCTGCGTCGGCTGCGGAGTGGTGATACTAGGTAGAAATTAGGATCTGTGGTGAGTGAATGGTGGAGGAAGGTAGGCTACATACCCGTTGGAGGGGATGGTAGTAGTCACGGCTGGCTCCTCGGTAGTGGTGGTGGCTCCGGGAACGTGGACGCAGACATAGTAGCCCAGCCAAAGACCGAGGCAGTCTGTTATAGTGATGAGGAGATTAGATGACAGCGGTATGAACTCGAGCGGCACGGGTACTTGCCTGCTCCCACGGCGGGGTTCCAGCGAAGAAAATCGGCGGCGCTGATTTGATACTTGGACTCGACGGCCGCGCAGGTGTCGCCGTGACTGACGAGGTAGAAGTCATCGCAATCAGACGCCATGCCCGCTTGGGTTGGAGAATGCTGAGGCTCTTCCGTGGTGCTAGTGCTGGTGCTGGTGCTCGCCGTCGTTGTCGTTGTCGAGGTCAGTGTAAGTGGGTGAAAGTCGACCTCGACGCAGTAGTATAGGCCCCGGATCATCTGACAATCTGCGCCTGTATCGCCGACGCTCGGGTTCTGCGTTGGAGTGAGCATGCCTTCAAGAGCCTCGGAGAGTCTACGCGGGGAAAGTACCCATTCCTTGAATTGATCCTTGGTCATGCCAAAGGCGTGGGTGATCTTGTCGCAGGACAGCAGGTATGCATCTTGAACCCATTTGCTGCAACGAGAGGTCGCCCCGGGTATGGCGGCTCCCGGGGGATTGACCAGGTATGCGGTGGCCAGGCCGACAAGGGTGGACGCATAGTAGAGCGACTGCTGTATACGGACCATTATGAACATGTCAAATGCAGTCGTTTGTTGGAGGAAAGAGAAGAAGGAACAGCCAAAGAAGGGGCATTGCAGTTGGTCTATCATGTCTACATATCTTCCGACTCCAGTGTTGAATGGTAATACTCGCCCGTAACGGTAACCAGAAAGAAAATTACTGAGAAAGAAACCAGACGAAAACTAAAAGAGTGCAGAGGGGCACAACAGCCCACTCTTGTGGCCATACTCTTCCATTATCCTGTTGCGTCTTGACAGACAAGGTCCGGAGTTGTCGGCTTCCGAATGCGAAGGGCGACCAAAATAGTAACGACTGAAGAAGTAATAATTAGTATCGGCTGCCTAATATGTTCTCCATACACTACTTATATATCCTTCTCACGCCACCGGGTCCATTCAACTTGCATACCTCCATATGTAATAATACTGCGGATTCATCTGCGTGTATCCAGGCCTTGCATCTCCGCGCATACGGGCCATGCATCTGGATGTTCAATTAATGATTTCGCATAGAAATGGTCAAGTTCGCAATGTATTGCCTAGAAAACTGCCCGTTTTGGTGTATTTTGGCGCTGTCTTACTGGGTCAATCATTGCACTGTTACTACGATGGGCAAGTAAGCAAGCCTTCCATGAAGGAAAGAAGTCGAAAAAAAATATGAAAAATTTGGAACTTTAGATGAGTAAGATATTGGTGGTAATTTACAATAATGTTAGCAGCTTCCCTAAAAGCTCATGGGACTTGCACATGCAGGCTGTACAATCTCGCAGCACGCTGCCAAACCTGATGCGAGACAAATCATTCTGTTTCTGTACTGTCCTACTGCCGTATCAGTTTAGAGTACTGTTTAATTCTATTTTGACTAATGGGATCTTACGAACGCACTATCTAACTGCAAGGGAACTAACTGCAAGGTGAAAGACTGCCCAGTCTCTCGCTCTATCGCCACATCATGAAGTTCGGCCCGTGCGCGACGCTCGCGTGTGTCCTTTCCAATGCGGGAGCTTTCGGACTCGCAAAGAATATTCAGAGTGACGTCAAATCGTATCTTGCAAATATACCAGTCTCCCAAAGCAATGACGCAGCCCAAGCTGCTGACAGAGAGAGCGCTCGGCTCGCGCTCTTGGCAAAAGACACCGCTAAGCTTGGACACGTCCAGCACAGGATCGGTTGCCCGACGAGCTGCTCCAGAGCGCTCGGTGATACAACTTTCTGGTATCTGTACGGTGGCCTAGATGCTTTGAAAAGGGCCTGCAATATCACCATGCTTTTGGACTTTGCGCTGTTCAATCCCGTCGACGGACCCGACGCTCAGGTCGCGATTCACGCCTGTGCCGCGAGTCTCAACCCTTCCAAATCGCCCACGCCGCTCCTAGAACAGAGGTCTGCGGCTCCTCGTTGCTGGCGAGAGGGAGTGCCGCGCGGAAGGGTTACAACTACGTTGCAACTATCGAGCTCCGGATCCTCCTCCGTCGCAAACCTGACCGACATCACCGCCAGCTTGGATTTGCTAAAAGAGTTCTACAGCTCCCACGACCCAGGATGCAACGAGACGCTGAAATTTGCGTCTTCGGGGAATGCCGTGGTGGGAGTGTACGCGGGATCCGGGCTGGCCGGCCAGGGCGTCTTGACTACTGCGCTCGACAAGCTTCGCGCCAAGCTGTCAAAAGGCGAAACTGCCGCAGAGCAGACTGTCGTTCAGCTGTGTGGCAACTCTACTGCCCGGTATACCTTTGGCATCTACATTGGCGTCGACGGCGAGTTTGGCCGGGTGCAGCGAGCGCTCCAGTCGTGGAAGAATGCCACATGCGTTAATACCGAAGCGGCCTCGGTGCGCTGGGAACCGGTGACATTTACATCGCCGCTGGCTGTCAGCGATAGCTTTGGAGCAAACTCAACGACTATATCCCACGGAAACTCATCTGGAACCAATGGGCTGCCAGGGAGCCCGGCGACGCTGACTCGGCGCGGAGACAGAGACGGCTGCAGTCCGATCCTGGTAGAGGCGGGAGACGGCCTCGAAACCCTGGCGCGCGAATGTGGCCTGAGCATCAACGAACTCGCCCAATACAATGCAGAGGCAACACACTTGGGCAAGTATGTGCCCGGGCAACGACTGTGCTGCAGGGCGGCGTCGGGCGCGACAAGTGCAAATGAAAGGCGCGCTTTGTCGCCAGATTCGGACGGTTACTGTCACTCATATCTGGTCAAGATGGGAGATAGCTGCTCCGCATTATCGGCCAGGTATGGAATCGAAATTGACGACATTGAAGATTGGAACAAGAAAACATGGAAGTGGTAAGTGTGATTGGAAAAGTGATGTGCGCTCTGCTGCATGTGTAGTTTGGCATCTCCAGTCTGACGTCTCCGAACCAGGAACGGCTGCAACAAGATGTTTGCAGGTTACAACATCTGTCTCAGCAAGGGCTATCCTCCGATGCCCGCGCCGGTCGAGAACGCCGTCTGCGGGCCGCAAGTCAAGGGCACCGGCAGGTACCCCCCCGACATCGACCCGACGAGTCTGCACACATGTCGACTCAAGGCATGCTGCAACATCTGGGGCCAGTGCGGCACGACCGGCGAGTTCTGCACGCCCTCCAAGTCCTCCACCGGAGCCCCCGGCACGGCCGCTCCCGGTGAGAATGGGTGCATCTCCAATTGCGGCACCGACGTCATCACCGGCCACGCCCCCAAGGACACCTACACCATTGCCTACTTCGAGGCCTACGACTGGGGCCGCCCCTGCCTGCGCATGGCCGCGGATCAGATTGACGCCTCCAAGTACACCCACGCCCACTTCGCCTTCGCCGTGCTCACCGACGACTTGTCCATTAGCGTCGGCGACACGGCGACGCAGTTTGATCTGTTCAGGACCCTGACGGGGATAAAAAAGATTGTTTCCATCGGTGGCTGGGCATTCTCCACGGATCCCGCCACCTACAAGATCTTCCGCAGCGCCTTCCGCAGTGAGGTGAACCGCGGCAAGCTCATCGACAACGTGGTCAAGTTCCTGACGGACAACGACCTGGATGGCGTCGACTGGGACTGGGAGTACCCCGATGAGCCTGACATCCCCGGAATCCCCCCCGGTACCCTGGACGACCAGGTCGGCTTCTACCTCTTCTTTCAAGAGCTGCGGAAGAGGATGCCCGAGGGCAAGACTGTCTCCGTGACCGCGCCGGCGTCGTACTGGTACCTGCAGCACTTTCCCATCCAGGGCATCAGCCTCGTCGTTGATTACATCGTCTTCATGACGTACGACCTGCACGGGCAGTGGGACTACGCCAACAAGTACTCCTCCCCGGGCTGCGGCTCCTACGAGCAGGGGCTCGGCAACTGCCTGCGCTCGCACGTCAACCTCACCGAGACCATCAACGCGCTGTCAATGATCACAAAGGCCGACGTGCCGTCGGACATGATTGTCGTCGGCGTCAGCAGCTACGGACGCTCGTTCCAGATGGCCGAGGCCGGCTGCTGGACCGAGCAGTGCACCTATACCGGCCCGGAATCCGGTGCGTACAAGGGCCGTTGCACCGGCACCGCCGGCTACATGTCCGACTTTGAGATCAACGAGATACTGGCGCACAGCCCGTCGGCGCAGACGCACCTCGACCCGGGGTCCTACTCGGACATTGTCGTGTTCAACAATACGCAGTGGGTCGCCCACATGAGCCCGCAGAACAAGGACTTCCGCAAGCTGCTCTACAAGGGCATGAACTTCCTCGGGACCGCCGACTGGGCCGTGGACCTGCAGTCCGAGAGCGGCGAGGAGTCTGGCGGGGCTGCCGACTCGCACGACACCATCTACGTCGACCCCAAGATCTGGCAGTCGGCCACGCAGCTCGTCACGGCGCCGCCCGGCGCGACCCTCGTGTGGCCGCCGATGCCTCTCGCGTCGCCGACTACCATGACGTTTGAGCCGTGGAGCGCCGTGGTCACCTACTCGAGCCCGACAATCAAGACGACGACGCGAAGCGGCATCACCTCGACGTATCCGGCCTACGTCTACGTTAGCTGGCACACCGTGCTGTCAATCCCCCCGCTCGTCACCACGGCGATCCCCGTCTGGGCCGTCCCGCTCAACAACGCGAGCAGCACCGGCGGCGGCCCCATCATCCTGACGAGCTCCGTGCAGCCGCCCCCGTTCACGGTCCAAGTCACGCCCGTCATCAACGGCACGACGTCCATCATCAGCCCCACGTCGACGTCGACGACGACGCCGGCGGCCATTGTCTGGGGCACCAAGACGTACGTCCCGCCCGTGGAGACGGAGACGTTTGGGAAGAGCACCATCATCATCGGTGGCAGGACCCTGCTTCCCACGGGCGTCGTGGTCACGCCCCATCCGTACCCGTCTAGCAAGCCCACGCCAGGCACGACCGACCCGGTGCTCAACTCGAAGACGCCGAAGTGGAAGTCGGGCAAGGTACCGGAGCCCACCGCTCAGCCAGGTTGCCACGGATGCGGGAGGCCGTGCCTTCTCTGGTGCGACTCGGACTGCCCATTCTGCCCGCCAAGCGTCTTTGGCGGTGGCGGCGGCAGCTCCGGCGGCGACCCGGACGACCCGGACGACCCTGATCGGCCTGACGGACACCACACCGTCATGTTCGACGGCCTCCTCAGCGAGGATGTCATGCCCGCGACGGTAGACCCTTACGACGTGGCCACATCCGTCGCCGACGTGCAGTCGTCCTGGTTCAAGTCGGTCTGGCAAGATTACCTGTTTCCGCACCACGGCCCCGAGACGACGCTCTCGGTACAGCCCGCAACACAAGCCCCATTCGCACAATGCGCCATCTCAGACAGCTTCCTCTTCTGGACCTTCTCCGTCTACGACATCGACGGCTGGGCGGCGGACGGCGGCAAGAAGCTCCACCACGAGGAGAATGGCTGCGGCGCTCTGACCGGCTGGTCGTGGCAGGCCGAGACGGCCGAGGAATCGGCCCACGTGGTGTTCAACCTGCCCTTCTTCATCAAGGACGGCTGCGTGGAGCGGGCCATTGTGTCCGCGGGCGGTCCCGCAATCTCGTGCAAGGCGGACGAGCTCTTTCAGCTGCACGATCGGCAGGATCGCGGTGCGGCGAGGAGGGAGACGGCGTCGGTGACGGTGACGGGGAGCAGAAAGGCCAGTGACAGGCCCCCAGCGGTGCCATACACCGCACAGGAGATGGAGGAATTTTTGCGATTCTACATTAGTATCCAGCCAGACATTCTCAACATGAGCGTGCACCCGCACTATGTGCCGATGGATTGGGGGACGGCTGGAGCGGCTCAGGTAACGGGCATGGCTTTTTGACGTTTGCCAGCTGCTGTGGTGGGACGAGTCCACGAGGCATTTCCGTGGGTTGATGGCCATGATATTGAGGAACCATGTCGTCTCAATGCAAGGCAGAAAACAATATTCTCCGCAACCATAGACATGAAGATATCACCTAGATTTTTGGGGGTTGGATTAGCCATGGGGGGGGGGGGGTTCGAAGCTGCCGCAAGATGAGGAAAGAGTCGAGTGGTCAGTCAGAATCAGCCAATTTCAAGACTGAGAAATGGGAGAAAAATCAAGATCAAAATTGCATGTGTATACTCAACCACGACGTATAGTTGGACAGCAATTTATGATACATTTTTCACAAGTGTCGGGGGACTGAAACCTACCAGTCAAAGCCACACTGGTTGCATCTGCGACATGTGGTGTCTGTCTGCAACCGATGGGGTCTGTTACTTGTTACCCCGTAGTCTGCTAGCGCTAACAAGAGTGCCAAGGTACAGAGTACTGCAAGCTATCAGGCACTGGCGTAGCGTCACTCACCGCACTGACGCCGCTAAAGATCGGCGCAGAGTTCACTCAAACGACTTGAGCACGAGGGGATTGTCCCCTAAAAGATTGTCCCTACGATGGCCCACTCCACCACTCAACCACTGCAGGTCCCGCTAAAAAGCACAAGCCCGCTCCCCGTAGCAAGCAAGCAAGCAACCTACACCACCGAGTACTAAGCAGCACCGACTGGCTGTCACTATCAACGCCCGCATTCTGATCCCCCCACTGCGTCCTCTTCCTCCAATCGCCGTCCCTCTAATGATAACCACAGAGTCTATTCAGAGTCTAAAAGACGCCAATCGCCTCGTCCCAGGCCTCCAAGCCGCTTCGTGTCGTCTCCCTATCCCTCAGTCGCTGGCATACCCTCATCACAGCCGTCCTTGACCTGCCAGAGGCCACACCATCCTTCAACAAAACGCCCTCGACCCTCCGTCCACGCCTGAATCGACAGCTCCTGGTTTCGGTAAGTCGGCTCTGACGCAATCGAAGCTTCATCGCCCGTCCTCGGCTCTTTGCCCGCCACATTGCCCAGCAGGACTCTGCACTGCGCGGTTTCTGCCCAATTGGTGACTACGCCAACAAAACTGCCACTACCTTCTGGCATCAGCAACTGTGCCGTCTCCCCCAGTGTCATTTCGGCGGCATATGCTCTCTGAATGCCCCCCACACTGGCCGGCGCTGCCATCTACTACTAGCTTCAACAGGGCTTGCGTGCTAATGACCTCATGCAGAGCCCAGAGTAATACCGCATCATCACCACCCCTCACCATCCGAACCTCGATACGATACTTGGCACACTGCAATACAATATGAGCGCTCCAGCACCCCCCGTTGTGCCAGCGCGGCCCTCCAAGAGCCCCAGCAAGGAAGCTCAGCAAGCTGCCGAGGCCGAGGTACCGACTATTCCTGCTCGGCCTTCCAAGAAGAGTGCTGGGCAGCCTAGGTCTTCTAGCAGCGATCGATTCGCCCAGTCACCTTTGCACGGCGGCTTCCAGCCCAAGGGTCAGCGCCCGACCAGCTCGTCTTCAACCCACGACCAATCAAGTACTCTGGGTCAACATATCGACCGCCCAGCCAGCGTGTCCCTGCCCTCGCTCGGCGAAGAAGGCCTCGAGTATGGCGCCTTGGACAAACAGCCCGAAACCGAACTTGGCCCCTCTCCCCAGACCCGGACCGTCGGCGACAACCTCAAGCTGCACGCCCCTAAGCCTTCTCTCCCACCCGATGCTGCCAAGCAGCAGATCATGGCCGTAACGAGAACCGACTCAGAGAAGGCTGCTTCTCTTGGTCTCGGCAAGTCCTCTCACGGCAGCGATCGCACCCCCTCGCGTGATCCCATGATCCGACGTCCTAGCTCGACCTTTTCCACGCATAGTGATCATGGCAATCACACCGATGACGAGCATGGCATTCCCAAGATTGGACAGCGCGTGCCCATGAACAGTCATCTTGGCGATGTTCAAGCCCCTTCCCCTGGTCCGGAGGAAAGCAAGCGACACCATGCCCGCAAGCGTTCTGCCCGTAACATGCCTCCCGGTAGTTATGGCTTACACGGTCACGGCGTCGACCCCCAGGACAAGCTGGAAAAGGCTTACTATGAAAAGCATCCGGAGCTCATAGGCAAGGACAAGAAGCACCACATGCATGACCATCGCCAGAGCGACTATGCCATGAGCAGCAATGATCTCAACCGCATGGTTCGTGATACGGCCAGGCGTCGTCCCACGTCTGGTAAGTGTCGTAACACTCCTGCATAGACTCGTAATTCTAACCAAAGCATATAGGTCTCTTTAATGAGGCCGTCTCTACGCCCACCGAGGATGTCGCTTACCATGCTAGTGACGAATATGCGAACCGGATTTCTACCCCGCAAGATTCGTCACGGGCCGAAAAGGAACGCAGCTTTTTCCAAGAAGCAGGGTCGTCTTCCAAGGCTACGGATGATGAAAAATCGTCTGTACTCCATGCGATCCATGTCGACGACTCAAAACACCCCGAGCATTACTCGTATGGCGCCGAGAACCCGGAGGATGAGGACTATCATGCTCCGATTCTGGCTGATGACGAAATCGACGCTGGCCCCGATGTGACAGCTCAGCATCCGGCCATCCGACCCGGATTTGATCGGTCGCGCTCGTATGACGCTGATGAGCCAAAGAGACCCAGTATTCGCCATCCTACTATCATCCATGACGAGGAGCCCGAGCGTGGCTTCAATTCAACACCACTTGAGGATGTCGAGGAATACGAGCCGCTATTTGACGAAGAAAAGAAGGAGGAGGAGAAAAAGCAAGCGGCTGCCGCGAAGAAGGCCAGCCGTCACTTCCCCAGTAAGGACATCTGGGAAGATGCACCCAATAGTGTCCATTACTCCACCGAGGTTTCAACACCGGACGTTGACGAACAAAGCCCGCGCCCAAGGTCAAAAGCTTCCTTTTCCGAAAACAGGTCCATCACACCCGCTCAGGCCTTTGCGCAGTATCAAGAAGAGCTCGCAGAGAGGGAAGCCGGCGGCCGCGCTAATAACTTTCTTCCCTTGTCTACTGAATCGCGGCCTAAGTGGATTGATCACCAATCACATCTCGGCGTGTCCAAGGCTTCAGGTCCACGACGCTTTCCGAGCAAGGATGTCTGGGAGGATGCGCCTGAAAGCCACATTCAAGAGACCACATTGTCCGAGTCGGCCGTAGAAGAGGAGAGTCAAGTTGAGGACACCAAGCCAGACATCCCAGCGCGACCCGCTAAGAAGACTACTGAAGAGTCGCGATCTCCGCCTGTTGTCCCAAGCCGACCCAAGCCCTCACAACCTTCTGGCGACAATGCAGCCAGGCAGCCGCCTGCAATTTCAGAAAAGCCGAAGCCCCAAGTCCCTTCCCGCCCTGCCAAGAAACTCTCGGGCGACGCAAAGGACGGGGAGACTGTCAAGCCACCCAAGCCACCCGTGCCCAGCCGCCCGGTGGGCGGCAAGATTGCGGCACTCCAGGCAGGCTTTATGAGCGATCTGAATAAGCGCCTCCAGCTTGGTCCCCAGGCTCCGAAGAAGGAAGAGCCGGCGCAGGAAGAAGAAACCGTGGAAAAGGAAAAGGCCCCGTTAACAGATGCCAGAAAAGGTCGCGCACGGGGACCCCAACGCAGAGCCCCAGCAAAAGCAGCATCGCCTGCAAAGGAGCCCTCTACTTCCACCTTGTCCATCTCCCAGCCGCAAACGCTATGGAGCATAGATTCAGAAGACAGGCTTGTCGTTGCTGAGGAGTCTCGCGAGTTGCTCGGAGAACCCAGCAAAGACAGCCAGGAGCCTGCCGAGGATCTGGTTAAGACGAGTAGCCATGAGTCTACTAAGGCGACTGACGGTCCTCTCGCCAATAGCGCGAGCAAAGAATCCGAACTTTCAGTATCCACGGGGTCCAGCCTCGGAGCGACCAAGACTGCACCAGTTTCCGCTGTGGATCTTGATGTCGCCGCCCAGACTGACACCGCAGAGGCCACCACGCCGGCTTCCAAGGACGACTTTGCGGCTGATACCGAGAAGCCTGCCACCGACGCCAAGCCGGCCATCGAGGCGGTTGACGAAGCGAGCAAGGACATTGCGAGCGCCAAGCTACCCACCACGCCCGAGAGCGAAGACAGACTCCCTCCGAAAGCCCACGGGCAAGGCGCGGCGCATGAGCCGCCTGCCAAGGAGCAGGACATCGGAGACGTGCCTTTGGCGCACGCAGGAACAGAAGAGGCCCAATAGATGGCAGCAGAGCCATGTTTTACTTTTGGATTTTGAGGTCGAATGTTTTAGTGTAGTTTATTTGATAGGGCTTTCAGTTCGGTTTCATTTACAATGCACGCGTCTGCCGCCACATGCACATGCCATGCCTATCAAAGTAAACATGTGAAATTCGGCATGCTTTGCCATCTGAAGCTAATATTACAGTTCGGGATTTGTTCGACGATACATGAGCGTGTACTACTCTCAGACCCCCCCCTCCCAATGCACTCCTTTTATTACCGACCGCCCCAGCCAGAGCGTCCCTGGCCTTGCCCTTGGCGATCCCGTTCCACCAGCTCGTCGAAATCCCTCTGTGCCTTTTCTTGCGCCGCGCGATCTGCGCCGTCACCCGAGTCGCCCCAGTTGCCTCCCGTAGACTGCGGCGGCGGCGGCGGCGGCGGCGGTGATCGCTGCTGCTGCTGCTGCTGCTGAGAACCGCGCTGCGACTGCTGACGGAGACGTTCCCATGTGGAGCCACCGCCGCCGGTGCTTCCATATGGGGTGTTCTGCGCAGACGAGGCAATGGGCGAGGCGTCGTCAACGTCGGCGCTGTCCCAGGCGGAGCTGGGTAGTTGCGTGGATGATGATGGTGACTGGCTGTAGCTGCTGCCCCAGCCAGCGCTTTCCTGCGACCGTGTACTCTGTCCATACTGCTGTTGCGGTTGCTGCGGCTGCTGCCCTGCTTGCTTGTAGTATGAGTCCCAGCCAGACTGCGTCGCCTCCTGCGTCGCCTGCTGCTGCTGCTGCTGCTGCTGCTGCTGCTGTTGCGTGTCATCTCGGTACGCCGAACCCTCGTCATTCCAGCCCGATCCGTCGCCGTTCTGGGCGCCGGAGCTGGCCTGCTCGTCACCCCGCAGCCAGCGCAGCCTCGGGTCGTCGCGCATCTGCTGCTGCTCGTATACGGCGTTGTAGGCCATCAAGGGCGCGCGGACCGTGAAGCTGAGGGCGGCCGAGTAGGCGACGTAGCGGGCGCCGTGCCACATGGCCATGCGCAGGTAGGCCCCCGGCGGCGGGTGGGCGACCTGGGGCGTCCACATGGGGAAGCGCAGCGTGCGGCGCCCGCGCCAGGTGAGGAGCAGGGCGGCGCCCGAGAGCCCCCAGCTGATGAGCGCCATGCGGTCCGCCCCGGCGGTCGTGTGCTCGGCGACGGCGCGCGCCTCGGCGTCGCTCAGCGGCCGGTCGTGGCCCACGCTGAGGCCCAGCACCCCGGCCTCGGCGATGCGCGCGTACAGCGACGGCGTCAGGAGCCGCAGCCGCGCGTACCACGCCGGCGACGTGTCGCCAAAGACGCGCGCCATCTGCTCCTTGGCGACGGGGGCGTACCGGCGCTGCTTCTCGGCCGTCGCCCGTCGCTTGGCCTCGAGCTCGGCCCGCACGGCACGGCTGCTCTCGCCCGGGTGCACGCGTGGCGGCTGCTGCTGCTGCTGCTGTTGCTGCTGTTGCTGGGGATTGTTCGGGTAGCGGTTGCTTCCGCCGCCGGCATTGTTGCCGTCTGATCCGTCCATTTTTCAGACGGATGAGTGGTATTTGACAGCGAGTTGTCGGATGCGACGAGATGTGGAAAAGGGTCGATTTGGATGATGGAGGAGGCAAAGAGTGGGATGATGGTGACGCAGTGGTGGAGATGGGTTGCATAGCTTCGGCAAAGTGGGGAGCTTGTACGGAGTACGGAGTACGGTAGCTTGATCTCGGAAACCCAGAAAACTGGCGATTCCTAAGCACGAAAGTGGAAACAAAGGACATGTATACAGTTGCATATAATACATCGGTTTTTATAAAAATTGGTAGATCTAGTATCAGAATAGACTTCCAAAATCTGCATCTCCAATTGACCGAGACGATGGTAGGTAGTAGAAGCAGGTCGTGGCAAAAGAGAGCCAAGTTGCATTAGAATGGTGGTGGCTCATCGCTCAGGCACGCCGACTAATGATGCACAATACAGAGTTTATTCTACAGAGTCGTGCGTCAAGCTCCTCCCAGCTGTCGATCAGCTTGCGCAAGGACTGTCGACTTTTGCCTGGTTTGAGACGCAAAAGCTGACCCTCTCCACCACACAGTTTTGTCGCACTTTTTTTTTTTTTTGAGCTTTGATTATTCGTGTACTGACTGCGTAGACCTTGGTTCTGGGTACGTTATTTGCTCAAGGTTTGCTGGGACTGAGCATGTTTAACTACCAAAGGCCACCGAACTCCGCCGCTGCCGACGGCTTTCACATTGGTGTTTCTTTCACTGAAGACACTACGTGCTCAATTTGTTGGTCAAAATCGCTGGCAGAATGCTAGTTGAACAAAATGTGGGCAGTAAAGTGAAATACAAGATTAAAAATCTCCAAGTATAGGATGCATCCATATCATATTACAAACTCGAATCACCGCGCCGAAAGGTTAGCGACAGACTTATTCCTCTTGCTGCCATTTCAATGTTTACCCTGAGACATATTCACAATCTGGGGCCTTTCGAGTAATTCTCACGTAAAAGTCTTTTTGGAAAAAAATCCCATAGCATAAGCTGTTCCACGGCCTCTGACTGTCTATGGCCTGTATATCGTAACGCCGGAATAACTATTCGCAGTCAGTCAGTAATCTTGGGAAAACAGAGACACGAGCCAGTGTGATCAGCGACACTGGCTTCAAAATTTACCTCTACTAGCATTTTGCTCAAGTTCATCATGGCAATAGGAATTCCTAGGCATCGTGTCATGCCATGACCAAAGATGAGCTCTTGCACTTTCGACATGGCGGCCAACCGGTGCCCACCATCATCATAGCTTTCCGGAAGCCACCGCTCGGGTCGGAAAACATGTGCATCAGTACCAAAGACGGGGTTCAACTGCGTGCCCCAAGCGTTGAGGCCGACAAAGGTGCCGCCTGGGATATGACGACCGTCGGGTAGTTGAAAGCCTTCCGGCGGCGCTTCCCTCTCGCGCAGTTGTGTGATGGGCGGGAACCGACGAAGACCCTCACGAATCACAGCCTGCAGGTACGGAAGCTTCTGAGCCTCTTCGTTACGAATGGGAGATGAGATTCGATCCTCAGCTTCGGCTGCGGCAATTTCTCTGGCAAGACGCTGATATACCGTCGGTGTCGAGATGATCGACAGTAGCGTCGCGCGAAGGGCCGTGGCGGTGGTGTCGGAGCCTGCAACACTGTTTCCCCAAGTTAGTAGAGTCCTGCTCAATACAAAAGAAGAAAGTAAAGGGCATCTTGAAGGATACAAAACGTATCATTGCATGAGGATTGGACATGGGTGCATGCTCGTACAGTGTAATGGATATCTCCATCTCAGCCTGGTCAGGGCTGAGTCCGCGCTTTAGGAAGGAGCCCAACATGTCGGCCTTGGGCTTTTCGCTCTCATTCATGCGGCCATCAATAACCTGTCGAGATAGCTAGAGGACCATTAGCGAACCGGCCTCATCCGCGATGGCGGTATACTCACGCCCATGATGGTTCCGATACCCATCTTGTCTGCCGACGAGGGTACGACGAGCCTTCTCATAAAGGGTACAGCAGAAACCAATCTCAGTAATGTGTTGAGAAATAGTAAAACAGAAAAGTGCTGTACAATCGGTAACTGCATTTCTATGGTTGCGATGAAGTTGTGCCTGTCTGAGTCGGACTCGACGAAGCCCATCGGCTTCCCAAAACAGAGATGTGTAATCGTATCTATGGTGAAGAACTGCATTCTTCTTGCAATGTCAAACGATCTAGTGAGTCCCGAACCGGAGATCCATTGCTTCTCGATGCGAGATATGAACTCGCCGATACGCTCGTCGACGGCCTCCTCGAGACCGCGAATGTCCTTGCCCGCATAGCCGGGTGCCATGCGACGCCGCATAGCGTTGTGCACGCGTGGATCCCGCTCAGAAACAATGTTGGATATGCGCGGGTCGATGCGGATGGAGTCGAACCACGGCCCGCGTCGCCATTTAGACCCGACGGCCAAAATCTGGCGTGTCAAGTCCGGGTCGCTGGTGACGAGATGATTTGGCCCGATGCGGGCAATGGATCCATGTGCTTTGTTTACATCAACAAATATCTGCGCAGAGTTGCCAGAGGCAAGAGCTTTGCAGAGCCACAGCCGAGTGTATGCTGCCCAACAAGGGCCTGGAAAGTCTCCCAGATGGCATCGCGCAGTGACGAGTTTGCGAGCAGCCAGCAACACCGGCAAAGCCACAAATACAACGAGAGTCAAGGTAGCACTCAAATTTGACGTAGTTTGAGAGATATGTAACGGGGTCCCGGGAGCCCAGTCCATCTTCCAGCCAGTCTGGCGCTCAACCTCATCCCAACCGGGCGTGATATGTGAGAGATTGAACATACTGGAATGCCTGATTCAGAGGTATCACAACGGCGAATGCAGGGCGAACAAATTGAAGGAGATATAGAATTACATGGCTTTATAAGTAAGAATTTGCCTGACAGCTCTGGGATATTTTGCTTACCCAGAACTCCCACTCGGCGTACTTGCAAGCCCGATACTGACTTACACGGCACTAGAGGAAGGCTGCCAGCCCCACGGTATATGGCACAACCAGCTCTACTCATACATATCCTTCGATGAAATGTTACTACGTCGTTTTGATTTTCGCCTCCGGGGCCCAAGTCTCCGGCCAACTGTTCTGCTCTGTGCGTGAAGGCTCCGTCTGCGCACATTCTCAGCCTCGCCTGTGGCCAATCATTGTGAGTGTCAGCGGCACATACATGTCGGCCTTCTTTTTCATCATGGTCGAATATGCAGTGGCTTGAGAGCTGCAGATGACCAAATTCCACACCTTACATCTCTAGTTGTGTATATGCATTGTCCGAGTCACTCCTTGCATCACGGTAACGTGGTCTCTCGAGACGGGCGTGTGTGGGCCGGCTACATCTGTTACCTAGTCTTGGACAAAAACTGGTAAGACTCTATATGGATACCGGTTCCAGCGATTTGAGTGGTAGATATATACTTTCTGCATAGATCTATTGTTTTTATTGGGTCATGCTAGCAATGTTCCCCTATACCTCAAGCCTTGCCTGTGCATATAGGTGAGGCCTGACGGCGGGGGTCACGAGCCTCAAGGACTCGGGGTTGACCTGGTGCGCATGCCGTGAATGAGAGCCACGTCAGTACACTAAGGCATCAAGGTCTCACTCGAAATCACAAAGGGTGTCAAAAGGTATAGGCGAACGTGGGGGGGCAACTCAGCCTCGCGCCTGGTATAGCTAGCGGTGTCATGTTGCGAACCACGTCCTGATATTCATCTGCAGGCGTGCATATCATTAACCGTTGCATCCGGGCCCACAGTGTTGCCCGTAAGTCGAGCCAGCAAATCGAAGAGACCAGCAGTCCTTTTGACTTTGCCCTATGAACTGCCGTACTTTGTCAGACAACTCAGATGGAGTTTGCCTTGTTGCGGATCACCGTGGCCGCACAATGCGAAAACAGCATTGTACTTATTCCCGCCTCCGTTCCCGTCGTGCTACGTGTACAACGGTGCCGGCGACCACCACACGTGGTATTTCTATGCGAGCTGTAGATATCATTGCTCATAAGATGTATTCTTATATTCAATTTGCAAGTCCCGACTTCTTCTCATGTCAAAGTGCATGCTTTGAAAGTAGTGGACTCAGTGAGGTGTTTGGCACTGGCTTATAACTGGGTAGCATCGGCCATCTCCACTACTGCCATGGGCTTTGTGTGCTTCTGTATTTGTATTTCAACTGCCAAGCATCATTGCTTTGCCAAGTGCGTAAGATGGTAACGTAGAGTCAGCGGTGGTTCGATTTTGATGCCATGTGTGGATAGCAGTGTCTCACTTGGGTAAAACGCCGCCTAGTCCCTTGCCTCATTTATCTTCGGAATGATATCCAAGCTTCTATCGGAATGCAAAGGAAACGTAGTGAATGCTCAAATCAGGTGGATTCCAAGGTGCTATCTCTTTGGGTGGTTGCAAATAAACAAAGATCCATCTCGTTGCTTCTCTTCCACACAACGAATCGGTCCGTGCTTATGACCGACATTTCTTGGACGGGAATTTCTACAACAACTCTTGTGTTTCGCGGTGCCTAAACACCGAGGAGGAGCTTCAGGGCTCATAGATTCGTTACCGACATGCAGCCCACCTGGCCTACGAGTTCATGTTGGCCGATTCTTCGGTCTGGCCGTGTCAAGCTCCTCGGCATTGCAATTTCTCCGATCAGTGACCAAAGCCAAATGTTACCGAGCGGATAAGCCGATGTGGCGAGAATGTAGTCGGCAAGGTACCATTTAACCTTTTGATTGTGTTCTTAAATGGGTGTGTAACACTTCTCTCGAGAGACAAGTTTCAGCCGCAACAGCTTTGAGGCTTCGTGACTTCAACTTGGGTGCCGGACTGGCCGGCCTGGCACAGTCTCGCATACCGACGCCGCTGGTGGCAACCACCGTGTCAAATAGGAGACTTTCTCTCCGGAAATGTTTGAGTTTATCGTGAGTGTAGGTCACAGCCGTTCTGGAGACGAAAGCCGTCGCCTGGTCTGACGTGACCGCAGATGGAAATTCAGGACCCTTCGAGTGAAACACGATGAACGTTACAAAAGTAATTACAGCTATCAATCTATCAATATATACCATTGAATGTGAACTGAATACCAAAAGTTGGCAGAAAGCCTACTTTGAAGGTTCGCGAACCGCTCGCCGTTGGGGATATTGCTGATGTTACGCTGACAACTCGCCCGAGTCTCAAAAGAGACATGACTCAGTATTATTGCGGGGCGAACTCATGGAAACTCCAGCCGTTTGTCTGACAGAAAGGAAAAGCAATGAATAGGACGAAGTTTACCCTAATTCATACTCTCCTCTAGACCCAGTCTCAATTCGCCCCCCTTGATGTGGTAACCGTTGAGAAAATGTAGCCTACACGGCCTCAGTACAGGTTTGATCTTGGGCACGGGGAAATCTTATCTAATGTTTGGCAACGTATTGAATTAATTGTAATTGGCCTACCAATCCAATCAGTAGCATTGCAGGTGGAAACGTTGGGCGGTTGAATGACGACCTGGGGACACCCGTGCTGGCAAGGGCGTGTCATCCCGTCTTGGCTGAATGATAGTAACCCCTATCCTTTCAGAAAGAGGATTGAAGGTGGTTTGAGATCGAAGCAGCACACCATGATCTCATTAGCGCGGCTCTTACTCACGACGAGATGTTCTCGGGATACTTTTGCGGCCATCAGCAGCGCCCGGCACACTCAAGCTATACGTGGTGAGATCATGAGTAACTGTTATCGTATATATTAGGGAACAAGCTGCCAGAGAATGATGTTGACAGCTTGGTCCTGCAGTGTTTTCCAGCGCTGGCCTTCTGGCCGCTGCGTCCGCGCATGGCGCGGGAGGCATTGCAAATCGCCTTGGGGCTCCCGTAGTCAGGTGGCTTCATGTCCAAGCATTTGACATGGAAATTCTCCGTGCTGGTAAGAATACGTGAGAAGGCGTCTGAAAAGAAAGATCAGCGTAAGGCTGTCATCATATTTGAATGCGCATATTACAGGAGACTCAATGACACGTCATTTCAGGCAGGGGATCCTGGCACCCTGGTGGGAAGCTATATTTTGCTGGTCTTCCTTTGGCTATAAGATTAAAAGGGGCCAAACAATTAGGCCTTTCGGAGGATCCGTACAGCTCAGAGAACTCTGATAGCTCCATGTTGTCTCATATTTGGGGAAGGAGGGGGGGGGGGGTATGACCCCGCAATCAGTTCGATATTATCGCGTTGCTGCGTGATGGCAAAAGGAGGGTGTCAAACCAAGTGATGAGGTATTTGGCAATACACGGTTCAGCAGGTAGCCTTCCTTTGGCCCTCCCAGCTCCTTGATTAAAGCTGATGCGGACAGCAAAACGGACAAAGCATAACGTCTGGCACTCTATGTCTGCTGAATAGCAGGCAGGCGACACGCAAGATTGATTGTGATGTAGTAGGTTTGTTATTTCAAGACCAAAGTGTCCAGAAGAGTGATTCGGTGCGTATCCGTCACCTTGCCCATGATGCTCGCACCGATCAGAGCCAACTGTCCGCGGCGGACTCCGCCTTAGCTGCTCTAGCCAAGGGCTCTGCCGGCTGGATCAGCTATGATGGGGGAATTTAAATCGATAGCGCCGTCTGAGCTGTGGGTTCTACCCTGACTCGATTTTTCGCCGATCAAAGTGAGCCGGTTGATACAGCCGAAGGCGGGAGGGGAAGAATCATGTTAGAACCGATTCCCCGGCCTCAATGACGATATTAGGGGGGATATTTTCTTATACTCAAGGAGGCGAACCTTGAACGCTCAAAAATAGCAAATTGCTAGAATCCAAATTCGTCGGTATTGTAAGGATATGGAAGAATGCCGACTCCGTGATACAATTCCTTTTAGGGCCAGTGTCAGCCGTCTTCGCTGAAGCAAGTGAGGCTGCAGGTGAAGGACATAATAGTACTTTTTTGGGGGGTGGGGAACTGCTATAAGTAGGAGTGAGTACCCAATTAATCACAGCTAGACCTCAGACTTCGGGTTTGTCATTTTTGATGAGGATTATCTTACTTCTTTAGGCTGGAAGTGTTGGTGGTCTGTGTCGCCAGCTTTCGGTGACATGTCGCAGCCTGCAAATAGGCTCACGATCGCCGACGGATCGCCTCAAGACAAATTCAGTAACTGGATAAATGATGACACAAAAGAAACAATTTCATCAGTCTGAGGCGACGGATTCCAAAGAATCTCTTATGTTGCGGCGCATCACAGTGCTGTATTTGGCCGTGACCAACGAGAGACAGTTGATATGGGCCATCGAGCCATCATTTCCAGCCTCGGGGCAGATGTAGTGAGCGCGCAGACAACGTGAGAGCAATCATCTTCGAAGAAGTACCGTTTGGCTCAGTAGAAGTGTCTTATCAGCCAACGCTTGTAATTGTGCGCGCAACACGACGCAAGAATACGCGCACACGCATGTTGAAGTATCCAAGGGCAGATTGGGAGACTGAGGGCTTGACCCCGGGATATCACGTTCGGTAACGTTTGCCGTCCTTGGGTCATTACTATCCTGGGGCAAATAGTGAACTTCTTGTGCATCTCGTCCCCCCACTGGCCCGTGGCATCAGCGTGGTATGATATGTGATGGCTCGAGATGTCGAATATCCGTCCATTTCCATTTCTTGGCAACAGAGGTAGAATCTCTGGCTAGCGAATCATCGAAATCCAGCTTCCTGTGCTCAAATTACCAGAATTATTAGCCAGGGACAAGCTACAAAGAGAAGAAGAGCGAGCATGAGTGTGGGATGACTACGCTGCTGTGGATTGCTCTGAGGAGGCTTGCTCTCCCCCCTCAGCTGGCCGAGTCTCATAGACCAACCTTGCTCAACTTTACACATGCGATCGGCACCCAGACCGGGACATTACTTAGCCTGCCAACTCTCCATGAGCGAGCTGATCTTGCCAGGCGCGTTGCGGGATCATGCCAGTGCCGAGTCTGAGGCAAAAGAGAAGGGCATTCGGTATATGTTGGATGAAGCCACATAATCACTGCGACCGGCGATGCATTTTGCCCGTAATCTCTGTCTCAAGTGTATGCACGTTGCGTTGCGTACCTCGGCCGCGACCAGAGTTACATGCCCCCATCGTGAACCGTTCGGCCTGGCCCAACGACGAAGGCTGGTAAAGCTATTTTCGGGCCCGCGAGTGTCGACAGGGTACTGGCCGCCTCTCCAAAGCGCCAACATGTTTCGATACACCACAATGGACCTGGCGTAGTAGGAGAAGGTGGAGTCGATTGACGAGCTTCGTGGTAGTTGTAATACGCGCAAGCTCGGAAAATTTCCGCTCTTGTGTTGCCGAACTGGGTGGCGAGCACAAAGAGCATCTCGAGGATTGATTCGCCAAAGTGAAGCTCCGGGCAGACAGCGTACACGCTCTGGCCCATGGGAGAGCGTTCCTGTACTCGAGGCTGAGCGTCCAACTGGGTTGCATTCCCCGGACGATTGAAAATTTGACGCGGGCCGGCTCGCTGATACGGCGCTCCAAAACGAAGCCGCGAATTCCAACTGCCGACCTCTTCTTTGAGCGCAACAGGATAGGGAGATGCAAGGCACGAGGTGGAAACGTGCGAACACATCATATTTGCGTCATGACAGCCAGCCCGACCGAGTACGCAAGCTTGCAAGACTGACTCCCTGGCAATTATCAGGGCATGGCGCGCCGCGGAATATCGAACGGGTTGGTCGAGGCTAACTTGCGACGTTGGGTACCAATCTCGATATGCTCAGTTTCACTCCAAAGTCTCGGAAGCATTGAAAGTCCGCGCAAAACAAAATGCATATAACTACTGACACGGAATTAAATGAGCCTGGATCGCCGAAGCTCAAGGCACACACTAGCTGCTCCAAAAGGACTTGACACGAAGGGCCTAACCCCCGGTACGCAGTGTCTGATCAAATAATCTACTACTAGACGCAGCATTAGGGACATTGCCAAATTATTTGACAAAGATCCAACTGTTTGGTCTACGGAAAAGAGTCCTTGCATATGTGATGCGCGAGCATTTCGTCTGCTCCGATTCAGGTTGAGGAGGTTTCTGAGCAAGAAACAGCCTGAAGACGGCTAAACGCAAAATGAGGAGCGTTGCTCACGCTTTGTGATGATAAGTATAGGAGACTGGAGAAAACATTATATTAGGAGTCACTCTGCTGTAAAGATCGTAATGCAAACAATGAGATATTGTCATCTCGACATTGCTTTTTCCCCCGCTCGTCAACTCGCATTTGCTGAGTCGCGATATATGTCCGCTCGCAGCCCAATATCTTTTGCGTGTCTTCTTTTCGTTGGCTGGGGCCGCGTTGCCACTACTCGGGTTTCCGGCCAACCATCAGGTACATGGGGGTAAACAAGTTCTCGCGCGCGCCAGCCACCAGGCAGTCGGCAGCGTGGGCGAGACTGTCGGCCGTCTTCTTGGTCCCCGCCGGCGCGAGCCGCAGGGTCTCCATAAGCCCGGCCAGGTTGTGGGCGATGGTGCGTCCCCAGCTGGTCATGCGCACGATTGTGAAGATGTCGCCCACCGACTGGATGTACTTGAGCTCGCCAGACAGAGGCCAGTACCAGGGAGAGTAATCGGGGTACCGTGACAAGTCCTCGTGCCGTAGCAGCTCGAAGCCGGCCGCCTTCATGGCGTCTAGCGCTTCGGAGACTTTGCACATGTTGGAAATTCCGTCACCCTGTTCGATTCCTAGGCGGATCTCACGATGTCTGAGGTTATCGTTGTCGTATTCATCCGTCATCAGCCATTCGTATACGCCAAAAGTGCCACCAGGCTTGAGGACGCGGAAGATTTCGCTATAGATGCCCTCAAGACTAGGGGCATGCACAGTTGCTTCGATGGCATAGACGGCGTCAAATGTGTTATCCGGAAACGACATTTGCTGCAAAGGACTTGTCAGTTTTGGTCACAAAAGGGGGAATGTAGTTTTTTCTTACCATGAAGTCGCCCTTGACGAAGTTGACCTGATTCGCGAGGCCTTGCCTGGCAGCGTAGCGCGTGCCGCGCTGGATTTGATAGTCATTGTTGTTCAGGCCAGTAATGTTTGCCCCTGTAAACTTGGCAATCTCGAGTGCAGGGCCGCCGACGCCACAGCCAACATCTAGAACCTTCATTCCTTTTTGTATGTTGATACTGTGAGCTAGGTAATGCTCATGGCGAGCAATGGCTTGGCGGAATGCTTCCCCATAGGCAAAGCGACAGAAGTGGAAAGATTGGCCCCAGCCATACTCGTAAAGGTCGGTCGCAAGGTTATAGTAACTGGACAGTTAGATGGATTTTCATTGTTGGAGTGGATAAGAAACTTACTGTCTTGTCAGAGTTGCATACTCGGCGGTTCGTTCCTACATTGCGGTCAGTATACTTCTTCATCCTTGACCAGCAGCATCGCAGCAAGCTCGGAATAATTCTCTTTCGCCAAGTCAAGATTCGTTGTTGATAAGACGTACTGCTCGCTGTTCGGCGGTCTCGTTGACGGCCGTCTTGTTATCCCAGTGCTTGAAGTACTCGTTGACGGCCAGCTGCTTCGCTTCCCCGCCCTTGGAGAACATGGCAGAAATGCCGCCCTTGGCATCAGCCGAGCTTCCATGCATGGCCTTGGTGAAGGCTGCATCACGGCTGTGGTCTTCACGTTCGAGGTTGTTGATAGTGGACATGGTCAGCGGCTGTGTTGAGAAGTTGATGGAAACTGATGCAAATGAAGAGAGAGGAGTGCGGAAAGCGCTGTTTTTTAATCTTGGCGTCCCAAGAGGATCACGAGCCCCTTTCTGTCCATTCCATCAGGCTGTGCTACTCAGTGCTCTACCCATTATTGGATACCCAAATGGCTTTCAAGGGGTACATTGATGTCGTCAAATGCGCATCAGTCCGCCATATTCCAGCCAGTAATCTGGTTTCCCGGACCTCTCGGCTTGGTACCCACATAATTATTCGAGACAGAATCTGTCTTTACTTAGCGGGCGAATAAACATTTGTAAAATCAGCCACATCACTCTGTAGTTGATCAAATAGAAGTGTGGAATACGATAATTGAGTGGAGTTTGCGGGAATGATCTTTGGCTCAGCCCGTTGGTCCTCCACTCGAATGCATTGCTGCGAATGCGAATACGAATACTTTGTCATAGCATCAAATCTGTGCGGCGGCTTGCCACAGACTGTTATTTTGACTAGGATTTCCTTGTTTGACTCGCTGTTCCAAGCGCTTCAGCCTGATTCATGCTGATTGGTTTGTTTGAGTATTCAAGGTGTGACGAACCACAACTCCTAGACAAAGAACTGTGTCTTAGATCTCTCCTTCTTAGTAGTACGAGTACGGTTTTGCGCCTCTTCGCTTAACAAATACTGCTACTGATATAAAATGGTGCCCTGAGAAATTACTGACAAGGATCAGCTACCCCTCGCACAATGTTGTTTAGAGTTTCTTCATCAACGACGACGTGTCAAGTGTTGCATCGCGGTGCGTCGGCCTGACGCAGGGGGAGGAAGCCAAAGAGCCTGTCTCGTCGCCGCCAAGTAAATCGACCAGAGGAACTCGAGAAGCTGACGCTCAACGCATTCTCCATGGAAAGTGACAGTAAATTCTCCATCTTTCTGCTCAATTATTTCCAAAGGGAATTGTTTTGGTGCTTCTTATCCCCTCTGGCCGGCTAGGCTTCTCGGCGCGGGTTTTCTCGACATCACCTCACAGATTATCATACTAACAGCGAAGGAGATCATTATTATAGTACTTTTTCTGCATATGCTCCCGAGGTATTACCTACTGCCATCGCCCTACTGATGATAGAATTGCTGCCAGGCCTGGTAAGGGCCGTGTGCCTCACGAAAGGTTCCAGCTAATACCAGCCGCTAAACCAACTACAATGCTACTGCTCGTGGAACGACTCTCGGATGTACTGTACAACTAGCAATTAAACGGACTGGAAGAATTTATTTTACGGTGGCGCGCCTTACATTTGATTCAAATACGTGTTTCAAAATCAAGAGAGATGTTTAGATGCCCAGAATACTATCAACGCAGAATTACGAAGGGAAACCGGGATCACTACCTCCCGCGACACCGGAGGCGGAGCGGCCAAGTCACATCAAGAAGGAGTCACACCAAACAGTCACACCAAACAGTCACACCAAGCAAGCAGTCGCACCAAGCATTCACAAACTTTTAAATACCCTTTCAGCATTGCAAACTTCGTAAATGCTCAAGTTTCTTCGCAATGCCAACAACTACTCTTTCCAGGCAAGAGTTTAGCCGCGTCCAATTCGAGTCTCTACTCAAACGGCGCTTCTTCTTCACCGAAGCATTCGAAATTTATCGAACCGCACCCAACTACAAGGGCGACAATCGTGGTCTTTTCGACTATGGACCCCCAGGATGTGCGCTCCTGACCAACATCGTCAACGAGTGGCGGAGGCACTTTGTCATTGAAGAGAATATGCTGGAGCTCGACTGCACGGCCATTACACCGGAGGCTGTACTAAAGACCAGCGGACACGTCGACCGATTCGCCGATTGGATGTGTAGAGATCCCGTCAAGGGCGAATTCCTCCGAGCTGATCATCTCATCGAAACTGTGCTGCAGACCCGCATTGCCAACAGTGAAAAGGTTTCGTCTGATCCAAAGAGCAACACTCTGCAACTTGATGAATCGACCATTCACCAATACAAAGAGATTTTAGCCAAGGTAAAGGGGTTTCAGTACCCATGTACAACGGTCAGGATATTAATATTACGATACTAGATTGACAATTATGACGGACCTGAACTTGGAAAATTTATTAAGGAGCTTGATATCAGAAACCCCGACGGAAACGGAGCCGTCGAAGAGCCAACGGCATTCAACTTGATGTTCAAGTCGTCCATCGGCCCCAGCTCGGCTGCACCCGTCTTCTTCAGACCTGAGACAGCCCAGGGACAGTTTCTGAATTTCCGCAAACTACTCGAATACTGCCAGGGCTCTATGCCTTTCGCATCGGCCTGTATCGGAAAATCGTATCGCAACGAGATTTCGCCTCGGTCTGGCCTGCTCCGGGTGCGAGAGTTCCTCATGGCTGAGGTTGAGCACTTTGTTGACCCAGATGGCGACAAATCCCACGAGCGCTTTCCGGAGGTTCAGGAAATCCGATTGCCGTTTCTGAGCAAGGAGACGCAGATGTCTGGAAAAACTACGATAGAGACTGCCTCGATTGGTGGTGCTGTGAGGCGCAAGCTCGTTGACAACGAGACACTCGGCTACTTCCTCGCACGCATCTACCTCTTCCTCATCAAACTGGGCGCGGATCCCGAAAAAGTACGCTTCAGGCAGCACATGGATAACGAAATGGCCCACTACGCCTGCGACTGCTGGGATGCGGAACTGCTCACTAGCTACGGATGGATAGAGTGCGTCGGCTGCGCGGATCGGAGCGCTTACGACTTGACTGTGCATTCCAAGGAGACGGGCACGCCACTCACGGTCAAGGAAAATCTTTCGGAGCCACGCGAAATAACATTGTGGAGAGCTTCGCTGGAAAAAAGGCTTCTGGGCCCTCGTTTCAAAAAGGATGCCAAAAAGATCGAGGCTGCTGTCCAAGCACTCGATCAGGAGACGTTGGAGACGCTGGCCGCTCAAATGGCCAAGACGGGAGTAATTCACGTCCTTACTGGGGAGCCGCTCTCTGACGGGAAGATAGTCGTAGAGCTGTCGGCGGAGATTTGCTCCATTGAGAAAATCACCCGCATTGAAAACACACGTGAATATACGCCAAACGTGATCGAGCCGTCATTCGGAATCGGTCGGATTCTCTATTGCATCCTCGAGCACGTGTATTGGTATCGACCCCAAGATACTGCGAGAGAGGTTTGTCCAGTTGGCCACTCCATTCCCGCCTACATCACTAACTAGCTCAAGGTCCTGTCACTGCCGATTCTCACAGCCCCAACAAAGGTGCTCATAGTGCCACTGTCTAACCATCAAAGCTTCAAGCCCGTGATCAAGTCCCTTGCTGGTCGATTCCGCTCCATGGGAATTACCAGTACCGTGGATGCTTCCAGTGTTTCCATCGGTAAACGATATTCCAGGAACGACGAGCTTGGTACACCGCTAGGCATCACCGTCGATTTTGACACAGTCAAGGATGGCTCCATCACGCTGAGGGAGCGTGATTCTACATTGCAGGTCCGGGGATCCGAGGATGAAATTGTTGAAGCGGTCAAGAACTTGGTGTCTGGATCCGAATCGTGGGAGGAAGTTTCGCGGCGATTATCAGCTTTCACGGGACAGGCTCAGGAGGAGTAATGCTGGGTCATTCTAGTCGGGGATTCAACGTATTCTCACAGTGGCGGAACGGTCTTGGACTTCGAAGCAGTCGTGTAAGAAGTATTCCAGAATAGGCCACGAGTGTGAATTCAAGTTAATCATGGACAAATGGCGGAACATTGCAGACGCACGGTAGGTGCATTTGTCTCATTGAAGTAAATCCTTCACTGGTTTCTTGACAGGGTAGACAAGCAGTATCAGCTCAGTTCGACATGTCCGGTCCTTCAGATTTATACACACTTTCCCTCGATGGTATGTAAGCACCATTTTAGACTGAACGGGCGGTCTCGGTGCGTCTTTACGTCTCAGCTAAAGCCAACTGGGGTTCGACCAAGGCGACTCTCTTGGAGGTGTGGTTACACTACGCAATACCTAGTTCAAACGATAAAATGAAGAATACAACAGGGATGAAGGAAAAAGAGGCGCTGAAAACCTTTTATCGCTTTCTATTCTACTTAGCATTGTATGGTACCACCTCTAAAGAAACTGATTTGGTGAGGTAGCAACATCTACTTGGTGAGTGGTCGCACGCAGTATACAGGAGCAAGGCACATTTAGACGTGTTTGCCTATTTTTAACAGCCTCTTGGAACTTGGCATTAAATCCTTTAGAAAAAAAACAATACATGTCTCAAACCAGATTTTAGGTTTCTGGCCCAATACACTATTTCGTGTTTAAATTTACAAACCCCAGACAATTTACTTATAGAGCATGTGGGGTGCGCGTCGTGGTTGCTGGGCGAGTCGCGCTGCAGGCCACCTCAACGCGTCCTACTTTGTTTCCACCTACGCCAGCTAGCTTGATCAATTAAGTCTTGTCATGGCATCTATCCATATATTGACTTGAATCTGGCCAAACATCCTCTCTCGGTGCACGATCATGATTGGCAATAACCATGCCGCTTCAAAAATCATATTCCGACAGTCGAGGAATAGCGAAGGCAAGTCCAGGTCTCTCCAACGCCGCTCGCCTCCACTCCTTCTGACCGTGATGCTCAGCAGTATAATCGGTCCCCATGGCAAAGATCACATAGCCACCCGAATGGATACCATACTCCGAAGCCTAAACCGCCGATTCCCGCCTCGGAAGCCACGAAAACAAAACTCAGCAAGTTTCGATACGAGGCTCAGGCCGACGACGACTTACTGCAACCTGGCGATGGTGCCGACCAGCCTCAATCCAGACCCGACCTGGCGGACCTGGCAACACCTGTGACGAGATTGAACTGGCGCGATTTGGAGCCACTAGCCAATGCAGAAGACACTGACAAGGACGCGTCTCCCAATGACCGCATTCTCTGGGACAACAAGCAAAGTGGCAGCTATGGTTCTGGCTTGTCGCCAATGCTCGGCCGCAAGGGCAAGAAACGAGCGAGAAGTTCGTCTCCGACCTCATCCCCGGCTGCCGAAAAGCAGACTGCTCCTGCCGTCAACATCAAGAGGTTGACGAAAGCCTTGCGCTCCCCGCATCCCGACCCGACTCTGGAGCTATGGGACAGGTTCTCCCTGGCCAGCCCTGCCAGTCAAAAGACTCCGATTGCCCATCCAGCGCTCGCGCAGCTCATGGTCTCTTCCTCTCCGCAACCAAATAAGCAGCTCGCCTCTCAATCAGGAAGCATCAACATGCGTCGTGCTGTCAGCTGTGGACTAAACTGGCCCAAGCGAAGAAAGCTCGAAAAGTCCAAATCAAGCCAGCTGGGCAAAGGCCAACGGGATCTTGAAGCAGCATCCAAATCGTCCCTTGTGTCTGCACTTCTGAGCACAGTCACAAGCAGTATGCAGGAGCATGGATCTGATGATGCCAGTCATCCCGTCGAATCGCCCTCACCTAAGAAGAGACACCAGTTGTCAGCAGGGGCAACGTCCACGTATATCCCTTGCAAAGCAAATGGTAAAGAAGCTCCCGCAGGTTCTTCAGATTATGGTGATGATGAGTTTGATGATGATGCACTCATGGAGCTCGAATTAAACACTACTACCGCCCCCGCAACCCAAGAAACTCCCATCAAGCCTAGAGTGGGCAAACCGGCCACTGCGATTCCGGCGAACCCAGTATCGGATGACTTTGACGATATGGATGATGAGTTGTTCGATAATGAAGAGCTGATCCGGCTATCTCAAAAACCCATGACGAAATCTCATCGACCCAAGCGCGAGGCTACCACTCAAAAACCAGCGCTAGCAGATCTCGACGACGAATTCGACGATGATTTTGCAGACGATATAGATTTTGAGGCTGTTGAGCTAGCGGCAACGCAATCACTCCAGCAAGCCAAATCTGATGCTGGCGTAAGTACAGCACGTCCCCTTAATCTCGCATAGCACTAAGTGGAAGAGTAGCCTGTCAAGAAGGGCAAGACTATACAACGATATTTAATTACCAACGTACTCGATGGAGAATACATCGACCAGTACAACATTACCCGACCCGAGAAGGTAAATATTGCCATGCATGCGTCGAGTATTGCCGCTAACGATGGTAGATACTTTTGATTATGGCAGACAACTCCAAAATTACACGGCAAGTTCATCTTCGTGGCGCCTGGTACGACACGCCTGCGCACGCTAAATCCTACGTACATGTCATTGGCAAGTTCTCTCTCAAAGGGCAATGCATTGTGGATGACGCCCAAAATTTACTCATTCTTCACCCCGATCAGCTCGTCTCTGCTACCGTGGTTGCCGACTCGTTCGGTTGCATGCGACGTGCCGTTCTGCAGGATCGCGTCAAAGCAACTAGTGAGGCATCTGCACCCCTGGTATACGGAACGATGCTTCACGAAATCTTTCAAGACGCTTTACTTGCGAATAGATGGGATCTTCCTTTCCTTGCTCAGTTAATTGAGAAAATCACGGAGAAGCATGTTGAAGAACTGTACACTATCAAGGTCGGCCTCCCTAGTGCGCGCGAGCACCTACAGTCCAAAATGATGGAACTGAGCTACTGGGCCAAGTCGTTTGTTTCTTCGCAACCCAATGTAAGCGTGTTTGTGCGACCAATAAATTTCTTCTGCTAACATGTAGTAGAATGATGCCGTTGTGGAGGACCGAAACGGCAAAAAGGCCACAATGGCTGTCACGAAATTACTCGACGTCGAGGAGCATGTCTGGTCGCCAATGTACGGCCTGAAAGGCAACATTGACGCAACTGTTGAAGTGAACATGACTGATGGCAAGCATTCACGAACACTAACGGTCCCATTTGAGGTCAAGACGGGTCGGAATGCTAGCAGCAGCCACATGGCGCAGACCGCTCTCTATACCTTGTTACTTTCTGACCGCTATGATATCGATATTGCCTATGGTGTTCTTTACTACATGGAGACTTCAAAGACGATGAGAATACCCGCTGTCCGACATGAGCTCCGTCACATGATTATGCAAAGAAACCAGCTTGCTTGTTACATTCGCGAACGCAGTGTTCAGCTGCCACCAATGCTCAAAAGCAAGCATATGTGCGGCCGGTGCTACGCAAAGCCATCCTGCTTTATATATCATCGTCTGGCAGATAATGGTGACGGCGACTCCAGCGGAATGGACGAAAAGTTTGATGAGCTTGTTAAGCATCTCACCCCACGGCATCAGGACTTTTTTGTCAAGTGGGAGAATCTACTTACCATGGAGGAGAAAGAGAGCCAAAAGACGAAGCGAGAGCTATGGACAATGACAAGCAATGAGCGAGAGAAGAAATCGCGATGTTTTGCTGATGTCATTATCGAAGAAGGGTCAGCTTCAGTGGACTCTGACACACCACGCATCAATCGTTTCCACTACACGTTCATCAAAAGGAACCCTCAGCCTGGTTTCTCTTTTCTAGAATCAGAAATTGGTGTCGGCGAGCCGATTGTGGTGTCTGATGAGGAGGGCCATTTCGCTCTGGCCATTGGCTACGTCACGGCATCACGCAAGCAAAGAATCAGCGTCGCCGTTGACAGGAGACTCCACAACAGTCGGATTCGTCAGCCTGGTTTCGATGAACTCGATAATCAAGTATTTGCCAGCATCATGGAAGTCGCCCCAGAGGGCGCTTCAGCTGAGCAGAGTCAAGGTCGAATCAAAGAAGCTCCGATCCGATATCGCCTTGACCAAGACGAATTCAGCAACGGGATGGCAACTGTAAGGAATAACATCGTGCAAATCATGAGCAATCAGTTTCCTGAAACAAAACGCATCCGAGAGCTTATTGTCGACCTCGAAGCACCTCGTTTTAAATACATTCCGACACAGTACACCATCTCTGAGCAAGAAAGCCTGAACGTTGACCAGAAGAAGGCAATTGAAAAGGTCATGAGTGCCCAGGACTACGCCTTGGTCTTGGGTATGCCAGGAACAGGCAAGACCACAACTATTGCACATATTATTCGAGCTCTCACTTCTCAGGGCAAGAGTGTCCTCCTCACATCACACACCCACACTGCCGTTGACAACATTTTGTTGAAGCTCAAATCTGACAAGATAAAAATCCTGCGTCTAGGAGCACCAGCCAAGATCCATCCTGACGTGCAAGGATTTGCCACTCTAGCGGGCCAGCCCATGAAGACTTTTGAGGAAATCAAGCAAGCATGGCATGGTACACCTGTTGTCGCAACAACTTGTCTAGGCATCAATCATCCTGTCTTCCAGGAGCGCGCGTTTGACTACTGCATTGTCGACGAAGCTTCTCAAATTACTCTTCCCATCTGTGCAGGACCAATCCGTATGGCCAAAACATTTGTTCTTGTTGGAGACCACAACCAGCTGCCGCCGGTCGTCAAAAATGAAGCAGCGCGCCAGGGCGGTCTTGACGTGAGCTTGTTCAAGCTGTTGTCAGACAGTCATCCTGATTCGGTTGTCAATCTAGCACATCAATATCGGATGTGTGAAGACATTATGACTCTCAGCAATACATTGATCTACGATGGCAAACTGGTTTGTGGCACAGAACAGTTGAGAGAGAAGAAGCTTCATGTGCCAAACATGAGAGCCCTCGCGCAACGACACCACAGCGCTGCGACCTTGCTTCTGCCTGGGACTCCTCGATCATTCTGCAAGGGTCCCGCGCCTTCCCGATGCTGGTTATATGACCTTTTAGAAAGTGAGGCTCGCGTTCGTTTCGTGAACACGGATACTATTCAACCCATGGCTCGCGAAGAAGCCCATGGGAAACGTATTGTCAACTCGGCGGAAATTCGCATCGTTTCACAATTGGTTGAGAGTCTCCTAACTGTTGGCATTCCCGCGAGTGAAGTCGGTGTCATGACACACTACAGGTCGCAGCTGTTCCTGTTGAAAGACAAATTGAAGGCTTACCCTGGTGTGGAAATGCATACGACTGATCGATTTCAAGGCCGAGATAAAGAGGTCATCGTACTGAGCCTGGTGCGTAGCAACGATGCATGTAACATTGGCGATTTACTCCGCGACTGGAGACGAATCAATGTTGCTTTTACCCGCGCCAAAACTAAGCTACTTGTTATTGGAAGCAAGACCACTTTGAGCGGTAGCAATGTCAACAATAAGGAGAATATGCTCAGTCGTTTCGTTGCGCTGATGGAGCAGCGCGACTGGATCTACAACCTGCCTACCGATGCTCTCGACAGCCATTACTTTGAAGAAATTGGCACCCAGACGACTAGCATCGGCGGTACGCAAGCTGTGTCGCCGCAAAGCCACAAGAAGAAATCTCTAGGGGCCAAGAAGCCAGTGACGGCTGCGCCCGGAAAAGAGAACCAGCGGCCATCGCCCAAAAAGGCGCGCATTGGCGGGAGGGCGCTGCTCAAAGATAAACTGATAACGAGGGACATCCTCAATGAAATGACGAATGGGGCGTATTGAAGCATAGATTACGGTATTTTCGGGTTTCTTTTACTCATGGAGTTTTCTCTACGTTGTGCACTTTTTTTTAGGGATATAACGCTGTTGTTGTTTTTTCTTGCATGAAGTGGGTGAGGATCAACACCTGTATTGGAGTATTCAATTTTGGGCATATATATCTTGCTTTCCCGAGGCATTGATTGGAATAGCAAACTTGATAGTTTATACGTTGCAGTGGATCAGGCAACGACCTTGCTTCGAATCGCTTCTGACATGCTCTTGTGTGATGCATTACTACATGCTGAATTGGTCATCGAATCTGTGTCACTGTCAGCAGCCTGCCTTGCCTTTCGCAATCGTATAGACGATGCTTACCCTTGCTCACCTACGATGAGCTTCGTGTACTTTTCCATCTCCTCCAGCTGCACGATGCAGCCCGTCAGGCTCTGGTTGTAAGAGAAGCGATAAATGTCGCTCCACTTGCGGTGGGTGTCGACCTGGTGCAGCGTCGCCGCCGCCGCCGCAGTTGCCTCCCGCGCCATGATGTCGGCCTCGACGGCGTCGGAGCGGACCAGCAGGGCCTTGCGGGTGGCGGCGGCGCTGGGGAGGTAGCGCGGCACCCTGCGGCGGGCGCGCAGCGCGCCGGCCAGGACGTACAGGTTGGCGAGGACGGTGGCGACGGCGTCGCGGCGGTGCGGCAGCAGCGCCTCGGCGGCGGCGGGGCTGTCGCGGACGCAGCCCGTGTCGTAGCGCAGCGCGGCCTGGCGGACGGCGATGAGGTGCTCGAAGAAGCGCTCGCAGGCCTCGGTGAGCGCGGACCAGGGCAGCGGGTCGAAGCGGCCGCGCAGCCGCGGCTCGTGCCGCGTCAGCACGAGCAGCTGCCGGATGCGGACGAAGCCCTCGCGGAGGCGGCCCTCGAGGAGCTCGGAGCGCCGGACGTCGGCGGCGGTCGGCGCGCCGCCCGCCTCAAAGTAGACGTACGTGGCCGCGACGCTGCGGTACGTGACGCTCATGAAGAAGAGCATCGAGGAGAGCGCGGCGCGCAGCTCGTGGCGCGCGACGAACGGCCACAGCACCCAGTTGACGAGAATGGGCGCCGCCGTGCCGACGAAGAAGGTGACGCCCTGGCAGGCGGTGAAGACGGCGGCGGGTGTGGTGGTGGCAGTCTCCCGGGAGGGGTCGAGCAGGCCGAGCGACACGACCGTGAACGCCAGGCTGCCGACCAGGCCGGACCGCGGGTGGGAGCTCAGCGTGTAGCGGTACAGCATGGGGAGCATGTAGACGGCGGCGAACGCGCCCATGACGTACGGGTTTCCGTTGCCCGCGGCGTAGCCGGCGCCGGCCCATACGGCGCCGAGGACGGCGAGGCACGACCGGTTGACTAGGTCCTGGAGGTTGCCGCCGACGCGGGGATGCATCACGACCCAGCTCATAGCGACGGCCCACCACGCCTCGTACCGATCCCACCACCATTTGCTCTGGTCGAGATACGACGGCACGGAGAGGAGGGAAATCACCAAGCACGCCTTGAGTGCGTATTTGCTTTCCAGTCCTTGTAGCTGATAGAGGCCGCGCCAAACTCGATACCTCACCTTGCTCCTTGCCTTCCCGTCACCCGTGACGGTTCGAACTCCCGAGGTGTTGGACGTCTCCGGCTTCAATTGAGCGTCGCCCGTATCGCTCTCCGCACGTCCTGCGGGCTTGTGCGCTCGAGACTTGATGGTATCCAACAGCCGCGCAATATCGCCAAAGGTGACCTCGTACGAGCCTGCGACCACTCCGCCCCTGTCGTGCCGGATTTGGGCATTGGTTCTATAAACGGCTTTTGATAGAGGGTAGGATGGGAATCTGATATGCGCCCGCTCAGACACATCCTTCATCTCACTCACGTGGCTGAGAAGATTTTGCACAGTGATAGCGGCCTCGTGCACGTGTCGAGCAAAGACAAATAGCTGCACTACTTCAGAGTCGTAGACCGCGGAGTCGGGAAGACTCCCTGACTGTAAGAGTGAAGATTCGACTACATCGAAATCTATCAAAGTCTGTTTGAGGCGGTGTCTCGAGTCTGCAGTGTCAGATGAGACGTCTGTGGGCGGCCCAATGGATTTCCTGTGGCCCGAAATGTCCATCAGCGCGGCGTCACATCTCAGGACGGCCTCGCGCATACAGACAATGAGAGCCCTTGTAGGTGTCGCTAGAGCTCCCATCACATCTCTCACATGTCCGTCATCGCCGTTGTCGCCGTCTTTCTGATTCTTCTCCGCGTTGACGGCCCTGTCATTTTCGGGTCTGACCAGGAGAGTTGATTCAGTGTCCATTGACAAGAGCGCCCGAAACACAGCCTGCATCAGGTTTCGGAGCTCAAGTACATCTTCTGGCCGGAAACGCGTTATGGTGCTATCAATGACCATGTCGCGGTATGCTTCTGATAAGTCGACGAAACTCTTTGACAGCTGTCTCCGAAGTCTTGTATCTCTCGCGTGGGGATTCTTCAATGCTTTCTGCACAAGCTCAAGCGAGCGGTGTAATGTCACTGCAAGTGGCCGCGCGCCTGCATCGGGATAAATCAGAACGTTGATTGTCAGTGTGATTGCTTGGCCGAGCAGAAAGGACAGTGCGTAGTCTCGTAACTTTGGCCACGGTATTGTAGTGCTGTGCGTTTCCGAGAGCGTTGTATAAATTATAGCAATTCCGGCGGTCAGGACTGCCTGGTAAAATCTGATAAAGAATGCGCGAACCCACGCAATGCCAGAGACGAACACTACGAGAAACAGTGCCAGAATTCCGCCGTACCCGGCTCTAGCTGCAAGTGTCGAAGTTGATAAGAGCAACGCAATGACACCCCACGCTATCCCAAACGCAGTACCCAAGATTGTAAATAGGCAGCCGTCAACTTGAGCACCGACGGTTCGCGCAGGATGGTTGAGAATGACGGATACTACCATGATGTAGTATTGGGGGCCTAGCCAGTGACGAATTACGGGCACAAGGCAGAGCACATATGCAATGAAATATGCCAAAAATGCTTTGATCAAGGTGATGCCTGTGTTTGTAGTAGAGACATGTCGAACGACAGTTTTCAGCTCGCGCCACTGAGTCGGTAGGAAATGCTTGATCGTAAGAGGATTGTGCCGATCGAAAGCCGCGGGCAAAGTAGCTTTCAGTGCATCAAGTCCATCCTTTGAAGGTAGACGCGGTGCTTTGAGGAAGACGGCGTCAAAGAACCCGTCGCGTACCTCGCCGACGCCATATGTATTTGCACCATGGTCCTCCTGGCCGGGCAGCAGATTGTTCAGCCTGAGAAGACTGGTGGTGGAGCTTGTTCGAGTTCCAAGACCAGGTGTGCCGCCGCGAAATCCCGGCCTTTTAGGGATTACTGGTGATGCCGGTGGGCATTCTCGCAAGCTGTTGTGCTCCTCTGAGCCCGATGGGTTCGCACGGTCGAGCGGGCTTGGTGAGGTCGTGTTATGGTCACGCTCAGCCAGCTGCTCTCCAATACCATCTTGACAATGTGATACCTTTCTGCTCATTCTAGAAGGACTGCGCCCCTGGCCTGGCAAAGGGAATGGGTCTAGAATTCATGTACGTAACTCATAGTAATACATTCATAGACCATAACGATGGTACTGATTGGGCTAGGGACGATTTAGTGACCACTTTTTCTGAGCCAAGCCGCGAAGAAACTGTTGCAGCGCTTTGGAAGCCCCCATATCAGCACATTCTGTAGTAATGAAAAGATGGTCAGCATCCAAGGTTGCGACGTGACCAGATGCATTGATGTAAAAAGCTCTAAGCAGTTTGACGTCAGAAATCAGCATGATGATAGTACATAAAGAGTGGGTCAAAATTCGAAATTGTGCTGGCTGATTGGAGTACACTGTTGCACGTGACTCAAAGGACCCGGTATCTTCCCAAGACGCCGTGATGACCCAGAAGGGTTCAGCATCAAACCGAGTTCGCAACCAAATCTCAGCCATTGGCGTCCCGAATCGTCGTCCCGAATCGTCAGCGACGCCGAGCAGTCTATTTTCCGAACCACAGAACTCCACGCGATGGCTATCCTCCGTCAGTCGATAGCGCCGCTCCGCGCTGTGCGATGCGTGCGCCAGCCCGCCGCCGCCATGCGCAGCTTCTCCGTCACCGCCAACCGACGCGGCGGCGGCCACGGCAACGAGTCCCAGTTCGAGCCTCCCAGCGGCTGGCTCTGGGGCATCAAGCCCGGCGAGAAACCCGAGCCCGAGGGCTGGGAGTGGCCCATGTACATTTTCTGTGGCAGTCTGGTGGTGGCCGGCGTGGCCCTTGCCTTCAAGCCCGACACGAGGTGAGTTTCCCCACCGAGGGCTGGAAACGAATTCACGCCGCGTATTTTATCGGGAAATGGGAGGGAATCGACACGGAACCAAGTTTGGGATACTTTGCGCTAAATTTGGGACGTGCAATTTCGATGGAGGGCGCGATGTGGAGGCGTGGCCAGCCCTGCGTTATTTTGACGATACATACTTGTATCAGATGCTAACTTACTATGCAGTGTCTCTACCTGGGCTCTTGAAGAGGCTCGCAGAAGATTAGAGGCTGAGGGGGTCTTGCCCGACCCCACGGCGTCTCAGAACAAGAAGTGAGATCTGCGTACCGTGGTATAGAGGGGATATGGCATTCAGTTGAGAAATAGAGGTTGCTCTGGTCCCAGTTTGACTTGGACCGGATGCTACCACAAAGCACTGTATATGATTTCAAGCTTTTTTTTTTCCTTTTGTATCGCAAAGACTTCAGTTTCATCGATGGTTTCAAATAGAATCATGATATCTTTTTCTTTTCCAATTCACCCCAACCTGCAATTTTTGCCCGGAAAGTAGCTTGTGGATCTGCTTTCGTCTTTAATTCCAGTCTATTGCTAATAACCAAAGTCTATGTACAGCTCTTTACTTTTCTTCAGTCCCGTCAATTGTGAACGCTTACTGAGGAGTAATATAGCTCCACTCGTGCTCATTGTCGCCGTACTGGATCTTTTCGATCCAGTCCTTCATCTGCAAAGCAATCTCACCCGACTCCTCCGTGTCCTTGAGACCGCAGTTAACCATCTTGCCCTTCCAAGATATCTTACGGACGGGGCTGACGATGGCAGCGGTGCCAGCACCAAAGGCCTCGAGAAGGCGGCCTTCCTGGTCGGCATCGTACAGCTCCTGCATGGTGTACTTGCGCTCGCTAATCTTCCAGCCGGCGGGGGCGAGGTGCTCCCTGGCAAGGCCGAGGATGGAGTCGCGAGTGACGCCTTCGAGGATGGTGCCGTCAAGTGGCGCGGTGATGAGCTCGTTCTGGCCAGTAGCCTTGTCCTTGATGGCGACAAACATGTTCATGGTGCCGACCTCAGTGACGTACTCCTCCTCGCCAAAGAGCCAAAGATTCTGCTGGAAGCCGCGGCTGGCAGCCTCCTGCTGGGGCACGATGCAGGGCGCATAGTTGGCGCCGAGCTTCTTGTCACCGACACCGCCGGGCCAGGCGCGGACGGCGTAGTCCGTGGCCTCGAGCGACACGGCCTTGAAGCCTGTGGGGTAGTAGGGGCCAACGGGGGATGCAATGACGAAGAGGAGAGCGGAGCCGGGCGTACCAACGCCCAGCGTCTTCTGGGTGCCGATCATGGTCGGTCGGAGGTAGAGCGAGTAGCCGCGCTGGTCGGGAATGAAGCGAGACTCGAGCTGCGCAAACTTGGAGATGAGCTCAATCAGGTTCTTGGAGTCAAATGTGGGAAGTGCGATGCGGGCCGAAGACTTGTTGAAGCGCTCCATGTTCTTGTCGGGGCGGAAGAGGCGGACGCGGCCGTTCTTGTCCTTGTAGGCCTTCATACCCTCGAAGCATTCGAAGGCATAGTGTAAAACGCACGTGGCGGGGTCGAGTGAAAGGTTCTGGTAAGGGGTGATCTTGGGTTCCGACCATCCCTGGTCTTTGTTCCATTCAATGGCAAGCATGTGGTCTGTTTGTGGGTTTGTTAGCTGTTGTTGTTGGTCGTGTGCGGCGTGTCCAAGGGCATCGTCGTACCTGTGAATTCCTTGCCAAACACGAGTTCCTCAGGTTTGGTAAGGGCTTTGGGGCTCTTAGTCTTGGTTATACTAAGCTTGGAGGCATCAAGACCACGAAGCTGTGCGGCCTGGCTGTAGAAGCGACCAATTGGCATGGCGCGCTGCATGCGGGCTGCACCCAGAAGGGCTGAGGGCATTCTCAAGGCGGACCGCATCGTGAGTGTCGTCGACGGTCACACGGCTTAGCTGCTTTTGTCAACTACAGACTGCGTATCTGTAACGGCGAAGCGATTGACGAGGTGCTACGGCCGGAAAACGGGTCTTGGGGGAGCAGCGAAAAGAAATATTCGGGGGTGGAGGGTCGGCCGTAGAGGTCTCGCAATGGCTGGATGCGGTACCGGAGCCGGGCTGTAGGGTGCAGAGCTCCAGGGCGCGCTCGACACAGCCAGTGAATCACCTTTATTAGCGGTCACAGCTACCAAAAAGCCCGCCGCTACCCGCTGGAACCCTATCTCGGCGCCCGTACTAGCGCCCCAGTTCTCGGTCTAACAGCCACCAGACCCCAGAGTCCGATCTTAGGCCGCCCTGCCGCGGATGGATATTGAGCTTTTGTATGAATTGCAAAAATTATTTCTTAGTTCATTCTCAAGCATATTGAAACAATGTGTCTTCTCAATTCATTTTAAGTCTTGTTTCTGTCGCTTGTAGGGCTTCCGTAGTAATGTCAGCTATGCCCAGTAGACCGACACTGACTGAGGGCGGAGTGTGCAGCCTACCTGCGCCACACGTGGCACCAACCGCCGACCCTTTGTCTAGGTGGCAGCCATTACAAGACACCCATGCTCGAGCTATCGTCATCGTCGCAAATCCAACATCGCATTCCAGAAAACCACGGCGCGGTTTATCGTAGTGCAGTCGCCTTCTCTCTTCAATCCGGTTCTTTTATATCCCTCTAGATACCAATCTGGGCCCCTCTCTTGTACAACACTCTAGCCAACGACCGTGGCGAGGGCCTCCCCTGAGCGAGGCTCGTGATTGCGACCCGGCCCGACATGCTGTAATACCCTAATCAGCCAGCGCTTCCAAGACAAACATACTTGACAATGTTTTCCAACGCGCTCAAGTCGATATCCGCGACCAACATCACGGGCAACTACACAATCTCTCCCAACGCGACCTCGACGGCTGGCCCGTGGCGAATCTACGATGCAAAGAAGAAGTCGACAGGCAAGCCCTACAGCGTCTTTGTCTTTGACAAGAAGTCGCTTGATGCCCATGGCAACTCTCTGGGCCGCTCCGGCGCCACTTCCTTCAAGAAAACAGTCGAAGAAGTTGTCGAGCGATTGAAGAAGGAAGCTTCCAGCCTGGCCAAGCTGCGGCATCCCAACATCCTCGAGCTCGTCGAGCCTGTGGAGGAGACTAGGGGCGGCGGTCTACAATTTGTGACGGAACCTGTCACAGCGTCTCTGGCAAGCCTTTTACAAGAGAAGGATGAGCAAGAGCGGTCCGGTGGCCCCGGTGGGCGCTCAAGTCGCTACGTGACCGAGGACGCGGATGGCGTGCGCCGCAGGCGGGAACTTGAGATTGATGAGCTCGAAATCCAAAAGGGCCTGTTGCAAATCAGCAAAGCTTTGGAGTTTTTCCACGAGAATGCCGGTCTCGTTCATGGTAACCTCACACCCGAGGCTGTTCTCATCAACTCCAAGGTAGCCAACTCTACTTAGCCACGTCACCACAGCAGCTAACCATTGACAGTCGGATTGGAAAATCAGTGGTCTGTCATTCTGCAGTCCGGCAGACGGCTCCAATAAGCCAACCTCGATACAGGGCATCAGCCTTCACGAAGTCCTCAATCTTGATCCCCGACTACCCAAATATGTCCAACTAAATCTCGACTACACATCTCCCGACTTCGTCATGGACAACAACCTGACTTCCTCGGCCGACATGTTCTCTCTGGGCTTGCTAGCCGTGGCCCTGTACAACTCCCCTCATCGATCGCCCCTCGAGAGTCATGGCAGTCTTTCTACCTATAAGCGCCTCTTTTCCTCGTCATCGACTGTTCCGTCGGGGTCCAACAGCTTCCTCAGCTCACGTCCGTTACCAAAGGAGCTCGCCAACCATGTGCTACCGCGCCTCATTACACGGCGGCCCGCGCAGCGAATGACGGCTCGCGAGTTTCAGGAGAGTGAGTATTTTGACAATATTCTCGTGTCAACAATCCGATTTCTCGACTCCTTCCCGGCCAAAGCGCCGAACGAAAAGTCACAGTTCTTACGTGGTCTTAACAAGGTGCTGCCCTCGTTTCCCAAGTCCGTTATGGAGAAGAAGATTTTGCCGGCCCTTTTGGATGAGCTCAAAGACAAAGAGCTACTTTCCCTGATTCTTCAAAACGTCTTCAAAATTGTCGACCTGCTTCCCTCGGCACGTCGAGCGTTTAGCGAGCGTGTTCGCCCAGCGCTCAAGGAAATATTCGTGACCAACGTGAAGCAGACACAGGAAAAGGACGGCGCTCGAGATGCTGGTTTGATGGTGTTTCTCGAGAATCTAGCTTCCGCAGCCAATAACTGCAATGGCAAGGAATTCAAAGACGGTTAGTAAAAGCCTACGTTGCAAGTGCCCGCTGCTGATTAGCCGAGTTAGACATTTTACCTGTTGTGGTGGCTGCTATCGAATGCCCTACACCCTCCATTGTCGATGCAGCTCTACGTAGTCTCCCGGTCGTCCTTCCTGCCCTCGACTTTAGTACTATCAAGAACGAGTTGTTCCCCATAGTCGCCGCCGTTTTCAGTAAGACCAACAGCTTAGCCATCAAGGTCCGCGGTCTGCAATCGTTTGTGATTCTTTGCGGCGGCTCCAATGACGGCTCAACCGGCGACGATGGCCTCAGCGGTCTCACCGCGGAGAAGAAGAAGACGTCCTCTTCCACAGCCCTTGACAAGTACACCATGCAAGAAAAGATTGTACCACTCATCAAGGTCATCAAGACCAAGGAGCCGGCTGTCATGATGGCCTCCCTCAATGTTCTCGGCATCGTCGGCGACATTGCCGACGCCGATTTCGTCGCCATGGACATCCTGCCGATCCTATGGAGCATGAGCCTCGGCCCACTGCTCAACCTCAAGCAGTTCCAGGCGTTCATGGCTCTCATCAGGACGCTCTCACGCCGTGTCGAGGATGAGCAGACGCGCAAACTGCAGGAGCTCGCCGGCACGTCCAACGGAGCGACCGCGGCGCCCAACGAAGACTTCCTCGCCTTTGGCGGCGTCACCGGCACCGCGTTCGATAGTGGCTCCAACGGCGCCACGGCCGATGACTTTGAGGCTCTCGTCAAGGGCAAGGCCGTCGCGAGCAGCCCCAACCCAGGCAGCAACGGCTTCGCGAGCTGGGACACGCCGCAAGCCGCCCCGGCGGCTGCAGCCGCTGCCAAATCCCCCGTGAGCCCGCAAGCACCCGCATTCTCGTGGTCAACGCAGACACCCGTCAGCCCTGCCGTGTCCGCCGGCCGCTCGTCCCTCTCACACCAACAGACCAGCTTCCGCACCGTCACGCCAGATCTTGCGCGCTTCGAGCCCATGGCGCCGTCCTCGACACAGTACAGCCAGCCACTGCAGCCTTCTTTGGCGTCGTCATCGTCGTCGTTTGCACAGCCACCTGCCAGTACGACAACACACTCCACGTCCTCTTCCATAAACTGGGGCGCGGCCGCCGCCGCCGCCTCCTCCTCCTCCTCGACACCCAACCCCTGGTCGTCGACGAGCGGCACCAGCACGCCCAACTACGGCAACATGATGGGTGCCGGCACCAACAGCATGGCATCGTCCATGGCCAGCCTGTCCATGGGCGGCGGGCACCAAGCGCAGCGGCCTTCGCTGCCGAGCCAGACGTCGTCGTTTTCGCTGCCGCCGCCGCCGGGGGCCGGCCCGAGCAAACCCGCGGCGTTTGGAGGCATGCATTCCGGCAGCAGCGCCTCGGTGTGGGCGAACAGCGGAAGCGGTGGCGGTGGCGGTGGCAGCATGGGCAGCATGATGGCGCAGCAGCAGCAGCAGCAGCAGCAGCAGCAGCAGCAGAGGACGATGGGGGGCGGTAGCGGAGTGAGCATGACAAATAGCAGCAGCGCCAATACGGCAGGGCAATCAAAGAGCGGACTGGACAAGTACCAGAGTTTGATATAGACGGGAAAGCAAAGAGTACGAGGTTGCGTAGTTGTGGCTCCGCATGTAATGAGATTACAAACGTTTTGTCAATGAGAAAGAATAAAGAAGAAAAAATCAAAACATTCCAAGAATGAGAGAGTAAGCAAAGAGAGCAGGTTGTGAAATGTTTTTGTCCTTCATTATTATTGGTTTCTACATGTGAGTACTCGCCAACCACCCTCATCCGTCTCTGGCACAAGAAAGAGAGAAAAAAAACAAGTTTTCCTTCATAAAGCTCAAACGGCGTTTGAATAAGAAAAGAAATTAGCAATCCAAGAGACATTATTGTCCGCCCTCTTGTTCTTTGCTGGTATTGTTGTTTTGCTTGTCCTTGTGCCGCACGATTCGAGTCAAAAAAACAAAATTGCATATGCAAGATGTATGTGCAAGATGCATTGAAAAAAAAGGGCAAAAAAAAAAGGGGGGGGGGCCCCCCCCCCCCAAAGAAACACACAAAGATGATTGATGTATGCCGGCAATCATGGCAAGGGAGAGGCAATGAAGAAAGAAAAAGAAAAATCCGCTTGCAAAGAAAAAGAAAGGAAAAGAAACAAAAAAGAAACAGGAAAAGAGAAAAGAAGAAGAGAGAAAATTAATGGAATAGAAAATGACCACGTCGCAAAAAGTCATCGAGGTAGCGAGGAAAACATTTATACAGAGGATGGTGTAACGGGCTTTCTGGCGTCCTTTTTCACTGCATCGTCCTGGTCTTCTTCTTCTTCTTCTTCCTCGTCTTCTTGGTCGTCGTCCGTCTCTTGGTCGTCGTCGTCGCGGGGTTGGAGGCGGCGAGCCTCAAAGAGGTGCTGGCTCTGGAAGCCCGTCTCGGTGCGGACGTGGACGACCTGGTCCGGGGGCACCATTTCGTGGTCGAGGGGCCAGCCGAGGCGGCGGCACAGCTCGGCGACGACGACGTCGCAGTCGCCGAGCAGGTCAATGTCAAAGTTGATGTGGGTGACGGGTTGGCGGGAGACGTAGATTTGCGGAATGTGCGGGGGCAGCCAGCTGACGATTTCGGAGACGGGCGTGACCTTGAGGGAGGTGCCGATGACGATGACGAGGTCGACCTTTTCGCGGTCGTTTTCCGTCAGGCGACGCGAGAACTCGTCGGGCAGGGCCTCGCCGAAAAAGGTAATGTCGGGCTTCATGACGCCCGTGGCGGGCACGTGGTAGGCCGAGCTGCGGGTGCCGTCGTCGTCGTCGTCGGAACTGTCATCGGGGACGGTGGCGGACCAGCGGCGACGCTTCCTCTCGGTGGTGCGGCGGCGCTTGGACGACGACGAGGCGCGGCTGGCGGCGGCGGAGGCGGCGGCCGCCTGGGCGCAGCGCGGGCACCTGGGGATGACGCCGGCGCGGATGTCGGGGAAGATGCGCTCGCCGGGGATCTGGTAGGCGCACTGGACGCAGGAAGCGGTGCCAAAGGAGCCGTGGCACTGGATGAGCTTGTCCTTGGGGACGCCGGCCTTGACCTCGAGGTTGTCAATGTTTTGGGAGTAGTTGGTGAGGAGCTTGCCGCGCTGGTGCAGCATGGCGATGAACTTGTGCGTCGGGGTGTAGCGCTCCGTGGCGGGGATGATGTCCTTGGCGACCGAGTAGAAGATGGAGGGGTCCTCCTTAAAGACGTCAATGTCAAACACCTCTTGCGGGTCGCTCAGGCCGAGGTGGGCGAGCTTGGAGTAGAGGCCGGTGCCCTTGGAGCGAAAGTCGGGAATGCCGAGCGAGGTGGAGATGCCGGCGCCGGTGATGAGGATAATGTTAGAGCTCTTGGCGATGAGGCGGACGGCGTCCTCAACGCTGTTGTAGCGAGCAATCTTGGCGCGCTTGGAGAGCTCGCGCGTGATGGCGAGCGACAGCAGGCTGTAGTACGACTCGTCGGGCTCGCCTTCGAGGAACGCGGGCGGCTTGATGGCAAAGGCCGAGAGAAGCTTCTTGGCCGTGTAGCGGCCGGCATCCACGGTCCGCTGGCAGAAGACGGCAGGTCCCTGCTCGCGGAGTTCTCTGCGGAGGCGGTTCGCCTCGTCTGGTGTGCAAGCATCGTTGCTGTCTACAAAGGGGAGGGGGGGCGTCAGTCAGCGGGGCCCTTCAAGCAGGGTGTTGGTGATGTGGGAGTGTTCTGGAGAAGAAAGAGAAGTGACATTGGCAGGGGGTTGACAACGTGTTGGAATGAGGGAGAAACTGTAACACGTAAAATTTTCATGGCGAGGGAGAAGAAAAACACTCACGGCTCGATGTAGATGAGGAAGCTGAGCTCTCGTCGGCGATGGCTTCAAAGGTATCTTCAAAGAGCGAATCCGTCTCCCACGAGTCGCGCACGTCGGCCACGCGCTTTTCTAAGTCGGCAAGAGACACTTCAATGGCGGCGTCTTTGAGTTGGGCCGCCGTGGGTTCCGCAGGCAACTTATCGAGCGCGTCTGCATGTGCTTTGCGACGAGGCAGCTTGACGCCCCTCGCGGCGCCACGCTTGGTGCTGCTCATGGGAGCTGGCTGAGCAGCTGAAGTTGCGCCGGGCTGGAGGTGCAAGCGTCGAGGAGGAGGAAAGGAGCGCGTAGTTGGTACGATGAGCCGAGGAAAAGAGTGTAGAATGCAACCAAGAGGTGCAAGAGACTCGGTACTCGGTAATTTGCGGGAAATGTGATAAATGGTCGATCACAAAAAAAGCCCAAGGGGGGAAGAGGTTGGTGGTATAGGGCCTCTTTTTTTTGTCCGTAACAGTCTCAAGAGTGGCCGGGTGAAGGAGTGATGAGATGATGAGACTAACCGCCTATATCTTTTGGTGTGGGCGGAAAGTAGAGATGAAGGATCTGGCAGAGAGAAAGATGACGACGACAAGTAACAGGTTGGTGCGTTGTAGTTAATGCCTTGGCTCTCCTTTTTCTGCCAAGTCCTTTGATGTTGGGCGGAGAGAGAATGATCAGTAAAAAAAAAACGGGTGGCTTGGTATCGAGCTGGAGAAGAGACGGGTTGGGATGATGAGTTGCTGGGAGAGGGGGGGGCAAGAATAAGTGCCGCTGTTGACTTGAAGATGGGCGAATTGTTGTTGAAGACGGACTTGTTATGGCAGAGGGAAGGAGACTGCAGCGGTTGTTGTTGTCGTTTTTTTTTTCTTCTTTGGTAGCGAAGAGGTAATCAAGGGAGAGTTTGGGTCGTTGAAACAACTCGCATATAGGAGAAATTGCCCGAGTCGGGTATGGAATTATAGGTAGCCTGGTGAGGGTTTTGTGTTTGTCTCAGCAGAAGCGAATGGGCCAGGTTGTCAGCTGGTTATGGCTCTCTGTTTTTTTTCTCTTGTTCTTTGCTCTGTGGAAGAAAAAAGGGGTTAGATTGAGGTTTGCAAGAGAAGGCGGGGGATAATAGAAGAGAGGAGGAGGAGGGGATGGGGAAGAAAGAGAGAGAGAGAGAGAGGGAGAGGGAAGAGAGAGAAACGAGGGAATAGGAAGAGAGAGAGTGTGCGTGAAGGAAGAGAGAGAAACAAAGGTTACTTTTTTTTTGGCTCTGGCGTGTGTCACGACGGTTTACCATGCACTTGGTAATTTTCAACTTGGCCAACCGTGCTTGGATGCGATGGCAAGATGAATATGCGAGCCTGTTTGCCGTCTTGAACAAGCGAGCAATCAAAGGGTGGATGGCGCAGCGAGTTGCGAATTGCGAATTTTGAATTTCTGATAGGATGGATGGGCTGCCGGTATTTTGAGGGGGAGCTTGTCCTTGACGTTTCTGTTTGGGGAGACAAAAGCGTCGTTTGCTTTTTAGTCCTCTTTCTCTGCTTTTTCTTCTGTTCTTTTCTGCCTTTATTTCAGGCGACGACGTAAACGGTTGATTAGCAGCGCTTCTATGCTTCTATGCGTGCCAGACCAAGAGAGGGAACACACACGCCACTTTTACTTTGTGGCCGACGTCTGGGTATCACACACGGGGGGGGAGGGGAGAAGGGATGGTTCTGTCGTGTTTGTGTATTCAAAGCGAGCAGTTTCGAGGAGCAAAATGAAGAGTTTGCATCTATGATGATTAGCAAGGAGGCTCGGTGGGTGTGTGTGAGAGAGAGAGAGAGAAAGAGGCGGTCGCGAGAGCCAGTTGTACCCAACGAGATGCGAGATGCACAAACGGCGGCGTGGGGGGGAGAAGCACAGTGCCAGCAGTGGAACAAGAGTGAAAGAAAAAAAAAGACAAAAGAGAAACAAGACACAAGCCAGAATAACCACAGACAGGACTGACTGACTGACTGGCTGGCTGACTGACTGTCGTGCCCCTCATCATCAACACTTGCAGGTGGCAGTGGCCCGGCCTAAGCAGAGTCTAGACTGACTTGACTGCCATTATTGTTACCATTAGGCCACCATGACGGCTTCATTAGGCGTCAGCCATGATGAAAAACCCGTCTCCGACTCGTTGTACCTGTCTCTGTCTGTTGAAACCTTGATTCTTGCATTATACAGTCTAGAAGGAAAAAAACTCGTGGGCTTACAGAAAAAGACGGACTTTTACCACATCATTCCCTTTCTCTCTCTCTCTCTCTCTCTCCTTCTTCTCCCTCTCTCCAGACCATCAACGCACCGACAACACCACCCAGTCCACACATGGCCTTGTATGCTCTATATCATGTTTCACTCCAGAACCCTACCCGAGATGCCGACTGCCGAGACTGCCCACAACAACTCAACGCCGCTCTCTCGCTCTAGCTCTACCGATCTTGACATGGAACATCATCCAAGATCCCTCCCCGTCTTTTCTACGTACAAAATTTCAAAATCTCCAATACATCGAGGTGCCTTGCCTAAATCAAGAAAATAAAAAAAAACAGCCAGGACACTCTTCTCTTTCTAATTCCCCCCTTCTTTCCCTCTCGAAACCATGTGCCATGATGTGTGTTTTTTATTATCTACGTTTGAGACCACAAAAAAGGGCACACACCACCTCCTCCCCAAGCAACACCACCAACAAACACGGCCAGCACATCACCAACCAGAGACGACAAAAAAGCTCCCTATTCACTCATCATCGCCCATTCTCTTGCAAATGCAGTGCAACGTCATCCGATATCTGTAAAAGCGTAAGCCCCTCTCCACTCCCATGTACGCGGGCCGTCACTGTTTTCGCAAAGCCCGCCATCAACCGCCTCCCCCCTCAGGCCCGATCACAGGCGCACAAAAAACGCTGTGCCATACAACCACCAGAGGCGTTTCTGGCAACTACCGAAGCTCCTTTTTTTTCCCATCTGCCTCCCATGATACGAGGCCCTTTTTTGGTTGGCTCTTCGGGCGACTGCATGGACAAGCTGCTGCGGGGAGCGAAAGGGGTGGCCAAGATGTGTGGTTGACGTGGTAATAAGGGGAAAACATGCCAACCACCAAAAGCAGAAGTCTTGCTACATTGCGCACAACGTGAACAGAAAGACCTGGAGCCCGTAGATTGACCGGGGGGGCAAGGTCGAAAACGATGTTCACGTGTAAGTAGTTGTGGAAGCGAGTCCTCCGATAACAGGTGCAGCCCGAGTTGTTGTGTCATTGATGACCCTCCCCGGCCGCTGTTGACGAGGGCTGGCTGTAATTAAAAGCCGTCTTCTTTTCTTCTTTTTTCGTCTCTTCTTCGCTGATAGATCGCTGCAAAGTGCTGCCGTGGCAAAAATGTCTGGGCTTTTCACTCTTTGTTTTCGTCCGTCGTTGCTCGGCTTTACCAGCCGCCATGACGAGCGAGCCACGAAGCAAATGAACTCGAGCAAAGGGCAAAAGTCACGGCCGGGTATCTTGACAGACTCTCTCATTCCCACCGATCCAACGGCTATTTCCCTTTTTTTTCTTCCCATTTCCTCCCTCACCTCCTCCTCGCCGCTGGAAACTACCGCGGCAACGGAGGGGTACCAAGCAGTGGCAGGAGGAGCAGGAGGAGGAAGTACGCATTTGCCAACAACACACGCTGCACAATGAAAAGAGTTCTCCCAGAAACAAACAAAATCAAGAAAAACCTGCATCTTATTGACTTTCCTCTTCTTCTTGAAGTCGTCCCAAAAACTGCCGGCCATAGTCCGGGACAACTGCAACTGCATCTGCTTCTACACACACACACGCACACACACACACACACACGCATTGTTCAACTGACAATGTCTACGGAACCAACGCTCTCAGACTTCTGGATTGTTCAAAATACCACGTCCCGCGAATGATGCGTCTCGGGAGGCAAGAAAGGGCCCCGTAGCGACCTGCAAGAAGCCTTCCCTCGTCAAAAGCCAAGTCATCTGCCTTTGCCAAGTGAGTGGTCGTGTCACGTCAAACTAGCCAAGCCCGATCAAGGGTCATCACGTACAACAAACTTCATCATTTCAAAATGTTTGAATGTGGTATTCCATATCTTGTTTTGTTCGTCTATCAAATAAATATGTGAGTGGCCCTTGGAAAAAGGAAAAAGAAAAAAAGGAACCAAGAAACGACTGTTGGGCTAATCCAACAAGTCTTTTTGTTTTTTACTCCGGACTCGACATGATGGAATGGTAATGTAAAAATAAAAAATTCCCTCTAAAACATAAACGATTGTGACCCGGTAAAGAGTAGTAATTATACAAGCGCCTTATTCTCCGGTTTGTTATTTTCCATGCAAAACCCCTGTTTAGTTGTTGTTTGATTCATTATTATTCGCATTGGTTTCCGTCTCTTCTCTCTCGTCAACGGATCGTCTACCCATTGGCTGCCATCCCGCTGCAACACCGGCAGCAACGATACCCGCCATAACAGTTGGTGCGCCTAGCGCCGAGTTCGATCTCGACCTGTTGGACCTCGACCTGTTCCTCGATTCCGGAGTAGACGGGTACGGGAAGCTGTCTTCGCGTACAGGCGTCGGCGGGGCGTTCACCGAGTTGGAGCGCGAATGCGACGGGCTGCGTGAGCGAATCAGCATCTCCCTGGGGTGCTGCATGGCGAACTTGAGGTTGTTGAGGCGGCCGCCCTTCATGCGACGGATAAAGTTGAGCTCGTCGCGGACATCGGCTAGGGGCTCCGGGTACATTTCCATCTCTTCGTCCGAGATGGTCACGCCTGGGATCTTGTTGGAGCGGCCCTTGAGGAAGCTCGGAACCAGAGCTACGACCAGCGAGTCCGGAATCAGGCGGATGATGATGCCGACGGGGATGGAGAAGAAGCCGAGGACAATTGCAATGGCCCACATCGTAGGCGACTGGTAGTTGGCAATCTGGAACGCGGCACCTCCAACGAAGATGATGAGGACCTGGCCACCACACATAATGGCGTTGATGGCGATGAAGAACCAATTCTGAGTCAGACCCTCAAAGATGTTGAAGTTGTTATCCAGCCGGCGGTTGTTCCACTGGTTGAAGATTTGCATCCACACAAAAGTGTTGAATACAAGAGTCGCCTGTTGGTCCTTGGGGGGTACATCATTTGGCCCGGGCAGCGGGAGGATGCCCTTGGGGCTTCCATAATACAGCAGAAAGGTGATAGCGAGCTGGTAGATGGCCTGGCCAATGATCATCTTCCACATGGTCGGAGAGATGATGGATGAACCCTTTCGTTCGGGTTTGCGGTCCAGGACGCTCTCCTGAGGAGGGTCAGTGGCCAAAGCGAGAGCAGCGAGCGTGTCCATGATGAGATTGACCCAAAGCAGTTGCACCGCGGTCAGCACGGATTTTCCATCGTCGCTAGAGACGGCCGAGACAAAGGTGAGAACGACGGCCGTAATGTTGACAGTGAGCTGAAACTGTAGGAAGCGCTTGACCGCATCATTGACCGCACGACCCCATTTGAGAGCCTTGACAATACTGGTAAAGTTGTCGTCCATTAGGATAATAGCAGAAGCCTCCTTGGCGACCTCGGTACCTGCGATGCCCATAGAGAAACCAACGTCGGCAGTTTTGAGAGCAGGCGCGTCATTGGTGCCGTCACCGGTGACAGCGACAGTCTCGCCCTTTTCCTTGAGGCGCTTGACGAGAATCCGCTTGTCTTCAGGGCTAGACCTGGCTAGCACATGGAGTTTGGGGATGATTTCGGCTTGCTGCAGCTTGCTGAGGTTACGAAAGTCCGGGCCTTCCATCACCAGGCTGTTGGGCTGATAAATGCCACATTCTTTGGCAATGGCCTGAGCAGTCAGCTTGTTATCGCCAGTGACCATGCGTACCACGACACCAGCGTGCTGGCACTTCTTGACAGCTTCATAGACGCCTTCACGGAGGGGATCCTGGATACCGACAACGCCAAGCAGGGTCATGTCCGTGAAGATGTCTTCAAACTTGACCTCGTTGCTCTCGCCGCGGCGAGCACTCTTGGGAGGCCAGGCCTCAAAGTCGCGATAGCAGAGACCGATGGTGCGAAGAGATCTGTTTGCGTAGCTTTCAATAAGATGACCAACAGTCTCAATGTTGCTTGTCGTCATGGGTGTGACGGAGTCGTCCTTGGCAGGGTCATGCAGGGTGGTCTTGCACTGGGCTAGAAGAATCTCCGAGGCGCCTTTGACATAGAGTCTGAACTTGCCCTTTGGCAGCTGGACAACAATGCCCATGCATTTGCGCCCAGAGTCAAAAGGAATCATCTGCGTAGTGGTGGCGCTTTCGCGAATCTCGGCGACAGGGCCCATGGCCAAGAAGTCTCTAGCAAAGAGCAGGAGAGCCGATTCAGTCTTGGAACCAATATAGGTCTGTTCGCCCTCGACCTCGCCTTCAAAGGCCGTCGAGTTCAGGGCAATAGACTTGAGAAGGAGTTCCTTGACAGGTTCGCTGAGCATGCCGACAAACTGAGAAGGAGTAATGTCGGAGCTAGAGTCTTGGAATGACTCGACAGGTGAATCCGGATTGCTGTAAGCGCGCTGCTTGGCTCCTCCGAAGCGAGTGGTAGTACCAATTGTCCCAGAAACGACCTGCATCTTATTTTGCGTCAAGGTACCAGTCTTATCGGAGCAAATTGTGGTGGCGTTGCCCATGACCTCGCATGCCTTGAGGTGGCGCACCAGGTTTGCATCCTTCAACATTCGAGTAGTGGCAAAGGCGAGAGCTAGTGTAACTGCCAGCGGAAGGCCTTCGGGTACTGCAACGACGATAATGGTGACGACGACGATGAAGATTTCGAGGAACATTTGGCCCTTTTTGGCGGGCGTGAACGAACTGTCGAGGCGAGGGAGGCGGACAAGAAATTCGATGAAGAGAACGATAAAGAGCAACAGACCAGCAGCACCACCAAGTTTGGCAATGTATGTGGCGATGACGTTGAGTTTGGCTTGCAGCGGAGTCATCTCGGGGTCTTCGTTGAGAGCCATGAGAGTTTTGCCGTATGAAGAATAAATACCAGTCGAGGTGGCCATGTATGTACCCACACCTTCCATGATGCGGGACCCAGACTGTATAAAAGGATCCATCTTCTTGAGACTTTCATGATTTTCAATGGCATTGTGGACCTCGTCAGAAGAGCGCTTGGTGATGATATCAGATTCGCCAGTCGTCTGAGACTCGTCGCACTTGATATCAAAGCCCTCGATCAAAACACCATCCACAGGAACGAGATCGCCGGGCTCGAGATGAATGACTTCACCAGCCATGACATCAAAGACGGAGATTTCGGTCGTTTTTCCGGCGCGCACCACCTTGATGAGCCGATCTTGCTTCTTCTTGTTCAATTTGGCAAACTGGCGTTCTTTTGAATAATCATTTAGAGATCCGACAATGACAACAATGGCAATGGCGACAATAATGGCGACACCCTCAACCCATTCAACCGGGGCCTCACCAGGATCATGTTCCTGACCAAAGGTCTGGTAAAGACCAACACCCAGCGAGATGACGGCAGCAATGGAGAGGAGAATTAGGACCTTGTCGTTGTAGGTGATCCACATGAGCTGGAGGAGTGATTTGCCCTTTTTGACGGGAAGACGGTTGTCGCGAAATACGCGGTAACGGTCGGCGAACTGTTCGTCGGCCTTGCTGGCTTTGCTGGCTTTGCTAGCGCGAGTGTCGGTTCGCTGGATGGGGGCAGGGGCAGAGCCCTCGGTGTGAAGCTTGACGTTCTTGCCGGTGGCGGTGGCGTCTTCAAAAGAGACATGGCCGGAGAGGTGGCTCTCGTCGGGGCTGAGGCCGGACTTGCGATCGGTGCGGAGGCCCTTTTCGATGCCGCCGAGGCCGCCGAGCTGGTAAAAGGCCGTGAGGCTTTTGGGGTTGAACATTTTGTTTAGCTGGCCGGGAGTAAAGGCGAAGGGATTGTTGTCGACTTCAAAATCCTTTTCGGTGCCGACATCGGGTTTCAGGGCGGTCTCATCCTTCATGATCTTCTCGTTGCTCAGCGATGAGGACTTGTACTTGTCAGTCTGGGTCGAGTTGGAAGCGACTACCGTTGTTTCGCCATATGAATGTATTGATCTGGTGGCGTCCTCAGATTCAAGGGAATTTTGACGGGGACGAGCGTCACCGGACGGGACGGAGAGGAAGCCGGCGCCTCGCTCGCCGAAGCCGAGGACGGGGCTGGAGACATTATGCGGACTGGTGGGCCGGCTATCTCTGCTGTCAAACGAAGTGTCGGTACGGAGATCGGGGCGCCCGACGCGGTGTGTGAGGGAGGCGGTGGGTTCGGTAGCCAGAGCGGCGGGAGAGACGGTGTCGTCTTCGGGAGGCGGAGTGACGGTCTCAGCAGGTTGGCTTTCCTGGGTCTGCGTCATGTCGAGGGCGCTGGTGGCAGGACTGACAGCCGTGGTGTCAATTGTGATGGTAGGGCTGCAGCAAGGGTGATGATCATGTTAGCAGATGAGCCGACGGGGACGGTGCTGGGCATTTCTTTTATCAAGAAGCAGCGGGAGGTAGCCAGTGTGGCAAGTTGAGAGAGTACGCACGCTCTTCGCCTGCCAGCGGTCGGTGGCGGCGGCTCGGTATCGGTCGGTTCAGGCATGGTGCGGCTTGGTTTGCTGGGAAGAGGCTATGCAACTTGGCTGTCGGTTCTTGGTGGCGAGGGTCATTGGTTGAGGGAGAGCCGCGGGTGGAGGGAGAGAAGAAGAAGAGACGAGGAATAAGGAATGGATGCCGAACTGAAGCCGTATCGAAGAGATTGAGGAGGGAGAGAAGAATATATCGGCAGCAGACCAGGCTCAGGCAATCATGATGACCAAGAGGCAGCAAGGGTGAGTGAGGTAGTAGGACAAGAGACAGTGAGTGAGTAAGGCAGAGGACGAGGTAACGAAAAGGTCAGTCAGTGTGTGGGAGGGCGAGTGTAGAAATGCAGAAGCCAAGAGGCCCAGCTTGTACTCCGTATTGGCAGTGGAGATGATGGGCTGTGGTAAGTACTAAGTAGAGTAGCCTAGGCGAGGAGAGGCCGCGGGGGGGCGTGTTGATGTGTGGAGAGAGAGGGTGGGCGGAGGGCGCTGAGGATATTTCGTTAGGCGCTGCTGTTTGGGGGGAGACGGAGGAAGGGAAGAAGGGAAAAAGAGGCTTGATAGCGGCGGCAGTGAGGAGGAGGAGAAGGCGAAGAGGAGAGGGGGGGGAGAAAACCTTGTTTGAAATGGTTGACGAGCACAAGTCTCTGTAGGTAGGTAGTACGGAGTAAGTATGTAGTATTAGAAAATCGGCAGGGCAAACGGGTCGGGGATGGTGATGATTTTGGTGAGAGGGTGGTGATGGCCCTGATGGGTAGGTAGGTAGGAAATTGTGTAGTGTGCAGGGATATGCATGCAAGTACCAGAGGATTGTATCAGTACGGATACTGAGTTCTGAGTACTGAGTAGCAGTGCAGCACCAGAACGCACCAGCAGCGCCGGCGGCGGCGGCGGCGGCGGCGGCGACAGCGCGAGACGCAGGCCCTTCCTTGGCAAGAGTTTTGGCTGGCTGGTTATGTACCTAGATTAATAATAGGTACCTGGTAGGTAAGCAGACTGTCCGGCAACTTGCATGTACCGGAACATACCTACCTACCAAAGTATCAGTTGCTCGAGCAAGCAAATTGAAGCGTAAGAGGTAAGAACTGGTCAGGCCTCGAGACACCATGCCAGGACTGGTTGGACTGGTTTACCCGCCTACACTTAGCGTGTGTGGCAGTGCAACTGCCTATCCGTGATTGGTGGCTTGGCCTTTGCGGGTCGCGACATGGCCCCCTGTAAACTGTAGGTGCTCAGTGCTAGCTTTGTGGTAGCTTTGCAAGTTGGGAAGCCTGTAATCTGTGCATGCTAGGTACTAATGGGGTGCACAACAGGAAGGGCCACCCCCGGGGGGGAGGGGGTTCCCGGAGAGGGTGTATGGAAAAGAGGATAAAGAAAATGATATCCGTACAAAGTAGGCAGGAGGACGCAGAGTATCGATAACCATGAGTGATTATGATAATAATAACAATAGCAATGTTGCTGTTGTTGACGGATATAATGATAATAATAATGGTAATCTGTACCAATGCACATGCCAGCCCGTCACGAATCACTTTTTTTGTATCCATATTTTAAGGACAGCCAGGCAAGGGCTAAGTACTTACTTGAGCGGGAAAATGGACCGTCATGCACCTGTAAGTAAACTTGGAGGTCCAAACCTACCTGTACCTGCCTACATACCAGCACCTACCAACACTCTGCCGCAAGTATCGTCTCCTTTGTATCCGTACTTTAGTAGTTACTTACGGATTACTCCGTAAGTTTGGCAAGAAGCGCCCTCATCAGCCAGCCGCCGTCCTCGCCCACTTGCCACTCCCACTCTCTCTCTCCCGTCCCTCACCAATCCACCCTTTGTCCCACTGAAATCTCTCTCTCCCCCAGTTGCAGCGCCCACTGATACCCTTCCCGCCCTTGGGCCCTAGGTACTTACATACCAGTATCATTCTTAACGTGCTCCGTCTGATACGCAAGTACAGCGCGCAGGCCACGCGCTGGCCAACCAGACAAACAAGACAAACCCAACCTATTGACACCTATTCCGTATTTACCGTGTCTTCTCTCTACTTGGAAGTAGCAAGCCAGTTGACCCAAGGCAATTAGACTCTTTCATTTATTCTAGCCCTCTTTTTTTTCTTTTGTTTTTTGTTTCCGTCTCCATAAATCTAGCCTGCAGCGAGGGAGGGAGGGGGTGGTATTCAACCGAATACTAACAGCTACTGGTAGCTATTGTGTACAGGGGGCCCCGCCGCATCTGCCAGGGCCCTAGGTTGGTCGACGCTTGCTTTTGCTTGTTTTTACAAAGCATCTCTCTCTATCTCTCTCTCTTTTTATGTATTTTATTTTATTTTATTTTATTTTATTTTCGCATTTTTTTCCCTTCTTGTTTCTTTCCAGACCTCCCTCTCATAACCGGCATGATGTGACTTTCCCACCCGTCACCGGCACTTTTGTTTTGCATGCCCATGTGCTCATCCGTTGATACACCACAGGCCCGAATTACGCGCAAAGATCATTGGGCAAACGCCCTATACCTCTACCTAATAAGCACTTGCCATTCACACCCACTTTCTCGTCAACATGCTCAGTGCTACAACTTTGGCATTTGATTCCATCACAGCATTGACTCATAATTCCTACACAAAGTAATATATCAGTAGGATAAGCCCCCCTCCTCATCACCGATGTCGTGGCATCGTACCAAACAACGTCATCATGCACTGCACCGGTGCCAGCACTAACCTTGTTCATGCCCTTCTGCGGCCCAACATGTAAACACATGACCCATGCTTGCTTGATCTGGCATCACATCTCTTTTTCGCTGTCAATCTACTTAAAATAAACTTGCTTTTGATCGCCCTCTTTCCTCCCATCAGCCGACATTGGCTTTGACTCTTGTTCGTGCCTCGTTGGGCCCTCATGGCATGCAAGCCCCCCCCCCTGGCAAGATTAGCCCAAAACATGGTCGTCCTCCCTCGTACATTCCAGAAATCGAGCCCCAGTTACCAGTAACTACCGGGTTTCTCCCATCATGCCACTGTACAGAGAACACCACGACGCATCATTCTGGGCTACGACATGCCATGTCATGCTGCTGCTGCGGTCATTTTCGACAAGTGCACTGTTGCTCACTCCAGAAAGCATCAATCTTGTATTCGTCGTGGGCATGTGCACATGTCTCCAAGCCCAAAACAAAAAAAGAAGAAAAGAAAGAAGGAGAAAAGAAAAGAAAAGAAAATTGTGAAACATTTTCTTCCACGGCTTCACAGTTGGGCCGCATCTCTCGATCGATTTCATGCGCGCGTAGTCATGCTCAACCCAAGCCAGATCGTAACCTTGTTATTCAACGGTCCTCTCTGCTTAGGGCTCTACGCAGTCCTCCTGTTAGTCATACCTTCAACCCGGCTCATGCAAGTGAAGGATGTGTTGATCAAGATTCTTTATACATACACCACAATTGTTCAAGTCTCTGGCACCTCTTTCATAGTGTCAGAGAGTCCTTGAGCATTCCCCCCCTCCCTTGTGCTCAATGTCCGTCTAAGAAGTTTCCTTTTTCAATCTCGTCGAGGCCCTATATCAACCTGCATCTCAGTAAACTTGCTTGACCCATCGTGGCTAGCCAGACACCACATATGCCGGCGAAGAGAGTTTCATTTTCCTCACGTATAAAGTGGGACTTGACGCTTCGACGCTTTCGTTTTTCGACGACGAGAATTACATCACAACGAGCACATCATGTCGTTATTGGTGTAATGTTTCTACACTCTGGCGCGCCTGGCCAGTTTCGACGTAGTCCAAGCTCTTCGGTCCCTCACTAACTGGTTAGTGAGTGGGGGGTACTGCAGCCGACGATATGCACCCTCAGCTCCTGCGCACCACAGGCAAGTAAAGCTCCGGACCCCAATCCAGACTCTCAGCTAACTACTTGGCCCAGAAGCCTTGCTTATCCAATCTAAGCATTGGCCCATGACATGATTCTTTCCCTTGGTGATGCCAAAGTTCTCCTCTCAACACCGTGGCCAGTGTCCTTTACCGCCTGACTAGCATGTCGTGGCAGTGCATCCCCAACCACGCTGCTTCGCCTGTTGTGTACGTAGTGATCCGCGTATCAAGGGCGGCTTGGGTGGCCTTGCGGTTACTGGGCGGCCTCCCACGTACATTATGTTTTTGACGGCTTCACAACGGTCCGTCCTTGTTCACGCACAAAATCACTCTTGAGTAATGCCATGGCAACAAGTTACAACAGCAACGACAAAGAAATCATGTCGCAGAGATTTCGCTACGGATGAGGGCAGGGTCCCGCCTCATATCAAAAGCAAGTTTCCAAGCCACCACCACCACCCCTCTCACCCCCTCTGGGGACTCGTTTCAATCCGGCCTTGTGTGTAAGTCGCTTTCGTGTGGCAAGAGCCGGTGCAGACTTGTAACTCGGCTATCACGTCCCATAACGGGGGCGCCCATCCTGCTTCTCCAACATTGAGGCGAAGCAACCAAGCTATCGCCAACATGGGAAGTGGCTAGACTTTTTAGCTCCTAGCTCCCATGTGTCAGAATCGCGGCTGGCAAAGGGACAAAGACGGGCACTCACCATACAGAGTACACCTGTCACCTCTAATTTTCAGACGGACGATCGCGCGCGACGGTGGTCTCTTTCCGAGTTAGGAAGGTAGCCAGGGAATGGCGGCTGAACCACACCAAGTAACTGTTGAATGTACAAACGCTGTTCTAGAAATAGTAATCCGTAGCTTCACTCGACTTCATTTCTTTCATGACATGCCATGCCACCGCGATGTATTCATAAATGGATCGTCACTTGTCACTGTCGCGATCAAAGAACTTGCATGTCAAACGCCTGCATTTCCATCACATCTTCAGCGGCAGGTCAGCATCGTTTATCCAACGCCCCCAAAAGTATACAATTCTCCTACATTGAACGTTCTAGCTATTCCGACCACCTGGGTCGGCGATTGCCTAAACAGCGCGGAATCAGCCTTTTCGCCTTGTACTCTCCGACCCGTAATCCTAAAAGACTACTCATGCTGGAACCACAACTACTTACAGCCCGTCCAACCCCGCAAGCTGAATTTCGCATCAGCTTTCTCATGCATCAGAGCTGCAACAAATGCGGCCAGTGGCAAAATAAAAATGAAAAACATCAAAAAATTAGCTCCTTTTCGTCTGTGCGCCTATAACCCTGCACTTTTATACCTCCTTGTGGGACTGATTGCGCTCCTCCAAAGCCTCCTGGTTTGTCACAGATTTCGATGGAGAACTCCTTGGCCGTTCCAACATTTTGGTTCATTCTTCATCAGAATTCTGTTTTCGGCATTCGCACGGCTGTCATGGCTGCCGCCACGCGATGTCGTGCTGGTTCCTGCCAACGCCGCGCCCTGATGCTTCTTTGTTCCCTGGTTTTTCGTACATGACGCTGGTCCAAACTTTGTAGGGGGGGAAGTTCCAGGATTTTGATAAGCCCGATCGTGTCACTCTGGCCATGTTATCATCCAACGGGAGTGGGGGACGTCACCGTTTGAACTGCAGACTATTGGGTCTTTTGCATGTACACAGCCTCCTTCTTGGAGCGCCAGGGTCGTCGCATCTGCAATTTGCGGTGGGGTGCCGCGCAGGACAGATGGCCACACCTTTGCCGGATATGATCAGGGTCGGCACTGCTTGGTTCTCCCGTGGTCAGCAGCATGCCACCCGGAGCTTTGATCATGTGCAAACGCGTGGGTGGTTGTGATGATGGGCCAACTGCTTAGCTGAGACTCCAGGACCGATAATCTGGCACGTGCTGAACTTGAGCTACTGATACATTGGATCAGCTACCCTATATCCTAATTGTTTATTTTATATCGAGTGTGTAGGATGGGAACTTGCTATAAACTCGATGATTTGATTCGATTGTTTTTTCATTTTTGATCAAATATGCATTGTTTCTTCCGTAGTGTCTTTTCCTTCTCTTTGTATCCCTGTAATCAGTAAGCTGGTCGTCTTGGACCTGATTGCGTTCGTTATGTGGGCATTCCATCGAGGCAACGACGACTAGAGACCAAAGCTGCGGTGTTACCTACATTGTAACATTCAATTTACAGACGCACAAAATACGGACCAATGCTGCAAAAAAAAAAAAAAACAGAGCGTCTGCCTCAAACACCAATTCACTTAGCCAATGCATCATCCCGGGTTGGCTTCCTAGAAAAGATTGGCAAAACTGACGACATGCCATCAATGTGTGTTGTCATGACCGCCAATCGAGAGCTATGGTGGGGTCGGACAGGCACAGATTGGCACCCCACCAATATATTTTTTTTTTCAAATTTGGTGCGGTGCGGCATCGCGCGACTCACCGCGAAATAGACTTGACTGCAATCGTTTCTCTCTCGAACCAGTATTTTTCATCATTCGTCTTGCTCATATACCCCATCCTACATAGTATACTCACACATCAGACATCATGGACGCCGTTAGCCAACCACAACAGCAGGAGGACCTCGCAACCTCTAAGCGCATTTATCTCGGTACGCGATCCTGGGCCGAAAAAAAAACATCAGATATTGATAAACCGCTCTGCCCCCCCATCCCTCCACATTCCCTTCGGGGGACCCTTTTTCGCTGACTCTGTTTCTAATCTTGTCTTGGACGAATTGTAGGGAACCTCCTGTACTCGGTTAAGCCCGGCACGATCGAGGAGATGCTCAACGAGGGCGGCTTTGGAAACTTTGAAAAGATTCACATCTCGGTCGATCCCGTCAGCGGCCGCAACCCGGGCTACTGCTTCGTCGACTTCCCCGACAAGGCCTCGGCCGACCACGCCCTCGAGACGCTCGACGTCTCGATCGGCGGCCGGCCGCTCAAGGTCCGTCCCTGCGAGCCCAAGAAGCCGCGCGCCTCGACCGGCGGCGCGCGCTGGGGCCGCGAGGGCGGCGCGGACTCCGGGTCCTCCTCGCCTGCGCGCAACAGCCACAATAACAGCAGCAGCCGCAACAACGACAACAGCGGCCAGCAGGGCTTCAACCGCTGGGGCGACTGGAACTCGAACCGCGACGGGCAGCAGCAGCAGCGCGGCGGCGACAGGCAGGGCCCCGGCGCGGCCCTCAGCCACTTTGACGAGAACATGCAAGAAGAGGGCCGCAGACTGTTTGTCGGTGGCCTGGGCAAGATGATTGACCAGGAGCACAACCGCGTCGAGATGGAGGCCATCTTTGCAGATTTTAAGCCGTACGTTTTTTTATATGCTCTCCTTCTGTCACCCTTACATTCTCTTCGTGTTACATGCGATGTCGGCTCTCCCGCAGGTCGGCTTGGAATGTCTCTGTCGAGTGCGACTTGAAAAGAGAGACATGTGACGAGACTTGGCAGGAGAAAACGAGAAGAAGAAAGAAAGAAAACGAGACCAAGACTAACAAAATCTCGGATGTAGTGCTGCCATTGGAAAGCGCATCACCGCCCGCCCCGACGAGAGCAAGGCCGCCGGGAGCAACCGCAACTTTTGCTTCGTCGACTTTGACACGCGCGAGGAGGCCGAGGCCGCGCGCCTGGCCCTCGACGGCACCGAGCTCAACGGCAGCCCCATCACGGTGCGTACGGCACGCCGCCAGCGCGAGCAGATGCAGCCCAGCAGCTTCCGCCATGACGTTCAGCGCAACAACAACAGCAACAATAACAGCAACAACGGTGGTGATTCGCCTGCGGGTGGTGCTACGGACTCGCCGAGCAGGGCGTTTGCCTCGCGCGACTGGCGCCGCCGCGTAGACTAAACTTGGCAAAAAGAAAAAGAAGAAAATAATTAAAACAAAATAAAAACAAGGAATTACAACAAGAAAAGCATTGGGCAAAAAAAGAATATCATGTTTTGGTTATTTGGGATTTGGGAAAAGAATAGGAGAAGGAAAAGGAAAAGTTACCTGGGCAAGACAGGGAAAGGCCGGACCATTGGAGACATGAGCAATATGAGTTTCTTGCCTTATTTTTTTTTCTCTCAGCGGCAGATGTCATCTTTGTTTGATGTTTTTTTTTGTTTCTTCTTTTTGATGTTTTGATTCTGATTTATGCCATTCATGATGTAATGAAGAACGAATGGGACAAGAGAGGGAGCAAGACGAGTCATTTGGGGACGTGGGCAATTGGAGCGAGTTGTTTTCTGCTTTCTTGGGTCCAATGTGCAGGATCTGACCAACATCTGATACATGGTCGCCCAGACAAAAAGGGAAAAGAAAGAAAAAAAAAATTCTCATACCAATACAGAGACTGGTGGTTTTTCTTTTCCACCACCACATCTAATGGCCATCTCCCCAGTCATGTTGACAGGACTGAATGTCTACCACGCTTCGGACCAGATGCAACTCTTGTTCTTTACTTGCCCAGAATGACAGCTCCCGCGCTTGCCCGCATCCAACGAAGAAAAGAAATGAGTAAAATAAAATAAAATAAACCTCGTCAAACCCAGCACTGCCTCATCGTGACTTTTCTACGTACACGCCCCCTCTCGCCCCCCCCCCCATCGAAGAGGGTTTTTCTTTGCAAGCCACGGGCGCGAAGAATCGGTCGACTGGAACTTTTTCTTCCCTGGGCAACCATCTGCAATACGCAGACTTTCACCCCTCTTCTCCAACTACTGCTTATAAGTCTTGCACAGCCTCTCTTCACAGGCTAGGAAAATGCGGAGTGGAGCAAGGCCCGGCGTCATTACTAACAAGAACCAAACTATGATATGGACGATATGGATGATATGAAAGTTCCCAGGAAGTGATGTGGTAATTTTTTTAATTTCTTTTTTGTTCTGTTAAAAAAATAAAAGTCCGCAGAAAATCTGCATCAAACTGCCCGTGGCTGGAAAGTGTAATGACCTTTTGCGTGTACCCCGTCCAGAGGATTATGCCGGATATACATGGTGAGCAAGTGGCCGGCCCGGGTTCACATCATTAACTAACTACTTGGTTCATCTCACCTCACCTTCTCGAAACGGCATCGGGCTTGTGATTGCGTCCGGCCAGAGGGCGTCTCGACGGACCGTGGAACACACACACACACACACACACTTTTGACGAGTGAGGCTGTGCAAAAGAGTGACATGCTGGTTGCCGGAATCCCACACGATTCCGGCCAAGGCTCCGGCGCGTGGAAGCTTCTCTCTCTCATTCAGTCTCTCCCTCACTCAGCCCCCCCGCCCGGAAAGGAAGCGAGACAAAAGATCCTCTACCGACTGGAAACGAGCTCGTTGCTATTGAATTCTCTCTGATTCGATCTTCTATTGAGGCTGGGAGACATTCCTTTTCGCCTCTCTATTTTATTTGTCCCCTTAGCAACTTGATGAGTGCCCCCTTTGCTTTTCCCCACAGAAAGCATTTAAGCTTGTTCTCGCCACCACACTAAAATGACGAAAAGGGCTGCAAAGACCGTTGTTGTTGCAAGCTTCATTTCTCTTTACAAGCCCGTTCCAATCTCCTAAACATAAAACAACTCGGGACTTTTTTTCTCCCTTGTCCTCTGGATAGTAACACCGTTTGAACCCCATGTTAAAGTTTTCATTTCCGTCTTTTTTTTTTGACTTTTTGGAGGCCTCCCGTCCTCGAAAATCACTCACACCTCCCAAGAGCTGGCAGAGTCAACCCTCCTCCGTACCCATAGAGGCGGATGGGGGGGAAATTAGATGAAGACAGCTTTTAATTTTAAATGTAGCGGAAACAGCCCCCTCCGTTCTTATACGGGTACTTAAGTCATAGAATTGCAGATCTGAAATCGCAAGATTAGGTTTGTGACATGGCAAGCCCCTTTCATGTAGAAAATGATTGTGATTACTTTCTTCTACACGCCCCCATCCCACCCCGGCCTCCCGCATCATCAAAGAGACAACGACGACGTCATAGAATCACCGCCGCCCCAGGTCAATATCCCGCACGCACACCATATCCTTGCGCTCGTCCTCTCCAGGATCCCCCAGACCCCCCTTGCTCTTGCTCTTCGGCAGCAGCGTCGTCGCCTCGTCCTCGTCGGCTTGGAAAAAGGGCAGCACAGCCTCGCGGACCACGCCGCGCCAGAAGCCGGCCACGATGTCGGTCAGGTCGGCGCCCGTCTGCTTAAAGTCCGGGAAGGCGTTGACCTCGAGCAGCCAGGCACAGCCGGCGGCGTCGACCAGAAAGTCGAGGCCAAACACCTCGAACGCGTTGGGCAGCGGCTGGAAGTGCACCGGCATGGCCCGCGCCGCGCCCTCCATGACGTCGCCCGTCACGGCGCAGATTTGTGCGAAAATGTCCTCTTTGGCCGCCGCGGACAGTGTCGTCGGACCCTCCTCGAGCGCCCAGAAGCGCTGCACCGTCGTCTCGTTCGGCGACCCTTGTAGGCACGTGTTGGTCAGAAACGTCTCGGCGTCGTCGGGCGCCTCCCACGGCGCCCGGTACGGCTTGCCCGCAAAGAGCGCCAGCATGGGCCGGTACACGTAGACGCGCAGGCCGCCCGCGCAGAGCACGTAGGTCCGTATGTGGAACTTGTGGCCGCCGTCGCGGAGCAGCAGCGGCGGGTGGATGTAGGGCTGCGCGACAAAGTGCCGCAGGTGCGAGGTCGTAATGTAGTCCTTGTCGTCGTCCTCGCCGCCGCCGCCGCCTCGGGCTACTTGCTCGTCATTCTCTTGGCCGTCATCGTCGTCGTCGTCGTCGGCGTCGTCGTCAGTGTCGGGCTGGTCCTCCTCCCAGCCGTCAAAGATGGCCTGCAGCTCGTCCATGGTGCTGAAGAGGCGGATGCCCTGGCCTCTGTCGCTCATGCCCGGCTTCAGGATCCACCACTCCCTGTCCTGCGGCGGCGCGTCCTCACCCAGCGCATCGTTGCGAGCAAGGCTCTCGCGAAGATCAAACGCTTCAACGAGGGCGTCGTCCAGGAACTCGGCATAGTCCACCTCGAACGCCTCGCTGCGCTTCACGTGTGTCTTGAGCACCGACGCGGGCCGCTTCGCCACCCAGTGCTCTACCGTCGTCGACAGGTAGTGCTTGCGGATCAGCGCTTTCCTGATCATGTAGCTGTTGATCATGTATGACCGCGTGTTGGAGGAGGCGTAGTCAAAGTCGAGCGCCTCGTAGGGCATGATCTGTAGCGCCCGCGCACGGGGTGATGACGAAAGTGCTCGTGACGCGGAAAACGTGCCGTCGTCCGAGCCCGCCGCCACGTCTGTGATTAAGTCGACCATGTCGTCCGGGAGGACCGACTGGAGCGCAGCTACAATCAGCGGCTGCACATACTCGTCTTCGTATGCAACAAATGCCCGAATCTTGTCGGGCCGGCTGCTATCCGGCCGCTTCTCCCTCATGGCCAATCTGCTTCCTTGTTCGCGCACAGCAGGTTCAGAACTGTAATAGTCTAATGGTGAGAATTGTGTCTATCGATGGAACGTATAGTGTACACGCCACTTCATGTATGTATGTCGTCTTTATCTATTCCTACTGACCCAGGAAGATCCAGACTTCAACCCTCGAGAGCACCAGAACTCAAAAACACACACATACACACACATTACAATTGCAGAGATGTAAATCACAATCGGGTCAACTCACAATTTCAACTCCTGTTGGCTGTCTCCTACATTAGCTTGTGCAAAGTTTGCCTTGAGAGGTGTAACACTAATGCTACCGTCAGCCGTGAATCATTCCCAACATCAAAACATCAAAACATACCTGGTGTGACCTTCTTTGACCACCCATCCGTCTGACCCGGGCCCAGCTTCCTCGACACTGGTATAGACATCGGTGAATCTCGGGGCCCATTTGAAGTGCTTGTGCTTGTGTCCTTTGCAGTCCGTCTTCTTGCCGGCCGCCGCGGACGACTCTCCCTCTCGGATCTTGGCCTCCTCCTCGATGGGGTTCGCGGCGCTCGGGTCGTCAATCTCCTCGAAGCAGCCGCCGGCCTGCCAGTAGTTTTGCAGCATCTTGGTGAGGTACGTCTTGCGCGTGTCGACCGCCTCGACCAGCGGCACGTTGACGCTGTAGAGGTCCACGCTGCCGTCCGCCGGCCACTGCTCGTACAGCCCGTTGATGACCTTGACGCTCTGCCGGCACGCCGCGTCGATGATGACCGGGTCGTGGTTGCGCGAGAAGAAGGCGAAGCTGACGGCGATGGACTTGAACTTGCACACGGCCGCCTCGAGCGCCGCGCCGAGCGTGCCGGAGCTCAGCGCAAAGATGGCCGTCGTGTTGCGGCCGTAGTTGGGCCCGCTGACGACGAGATCAACCGGCCCCTTGTCGTGGAAGAAGTGGTTCAGGCCAATCTGCACGCACGACGCGGGAGTGCCGTCCACCAGGATCCATTCCTCGTCCCCCTCGCCCGACGTGTCGGGGAGGCTGTTGGTGGTGCCCTCGGTCTCGTCGCCGTAAACGTTGGCCGACGGGCGAAAGTACACCGGCTTCAGCGTCTGGCCAATCATGTGCGCCTTGCCGATCCATGAGCGCTGCGTGTTGGGCAGGCAGACGGAGACCTCATGACCCGCCGCCTTGAGGTGCTTGACAAAGGCGTGGATGTAGGGCGACGCCTTGGTCGATGGCGGCCCGTCGTCGTTGGTGACCAGGATGTGCATGGCGGCGGTGTCGCTCGATTGGGACTCTCTATGCCACAGACAACTATAAGATAGTTCAAGCCGAGCTTTCCAGACGCCCCGGTTCTGCGACTGTAAACTTTGAGAATTGCGCAAAGGCTTGAGATGGAGGGGTTACTTTTTAACCCGCAACTGATCACCGCCCAATACTGAGGCCAAGGTGGGGCATCAGTGCCGTTGACGCTGTTCAAAGTGAGTTGGGTAAAGATTTAAGCTTGTGAAAATGTGGGTTTTGCCAGACGGCCAGAGGAAAACAAATTGGTAGTTGCGAAAGAGTGTATATCTCAATTGATCAGTCTACAATGTAGAGTAAAACATAACAGGTAGTTAAAACAAAATGTACCCCTCCAAACGCCTCGATATCCCAATGTGCTTCCTTTACTTTCCACCACGGAGTTTTCTTAACTAGGTATCGCACTTGTAAGAAATAGAAGAATTTGTTGAAAAGAAGAAAGAGTAGCTGGACGACATAGCGACCTATGCGACAGCGTGATCATTATAAAAGAGTAATGCTCGTGATGGCAAAGAAAGAAGAAACATTTCATTTGTCGTCGCCAATCACTCAAGCGCGGGTCCGTTTGGCAGGTGCAGAGGCAAGGCCATCATCACCAGCTCTCTTGGTAGGTGCTTGCGCCTTGTGCTCCTTTGTGCGTGGCCATGAATCGAACACGCTTGGCTGGCGCTTCTTCTTGATCGGCGTCTCCTCGCTCAAGAGCTTGTTGGCTGATCTCGTAGTTCTTCTGGTTTCGGGCGGCGAGACGGGTGCATATCTGGGGGCCTCTGGCGTCTTGGCGGCCTCCTTGCGACTCTTGGTAGGTGTTTGGGGAACGGGAGCGGCGCTGCGCTGCTTGACTTCATCTTCGACATCCGTAACCGCCTCCTCGTCCTCCAAGTCCCTATCGGATTGCTCTGGCTGTTTGGGAGGGAAGAGCAGTCGCGGCTTCACAGATGACCGGGTAAGTGGCTGGACAAGGCGGGCTTCCTGATCCATTTCTTCCTCCGTATCATCGGCGAATCTGCGCCAGATCTTCTTGCCGCGAAAGACATAGACCATGCCGTCTTCGCGTTGGGTAGCCTCCTCGAGCGATTGAGAGCCCTCACCCGGAATCACAACCTTTCTACGGCTGCGGCGGGGGCTAGCTCCAGTTTCTTGCTTAGAGGGACCGACATAGAACGGGTTGGCCTCGGTCGTGTCGATCTCAGGGATTGAGTCCTTGGTATCGGTGAAGATTTCAATGGGCTCATCATCCTGGTTGGCGGTAAAGCTATCCATGCCGAGGCCCGAGTAGGACTTAGGCTTTCGTCTCAGGGACGAGTCGTCGCTAGGAAAAAGGTTGCGGGCAAACGTGGCGATTTCAGCGCTCGTCTTCTCGTTGGCGGGCTTTGATGGGGTTTTGGAAGGAGTAGGAAGCATGCCACGAGAGCGGGAGGACGAGGAGCGAAGAGTAGAATTAACCGGGCTGCTGGTGGGTGGGAGGTCGAAAGAGCCAAGGGCGGCGGCGGCGTTTGCAATGCTCTCGGCAGTAAGTGAGCCGGAGACACTGCGACGGCTGGTGTCGGCGGGAGGCTGGCGCCTCTTGCGCGGGGAAGGGACTGGAGAGACCATGGTAGCGTTGCTCTGGTTGCTGGCTCTTCTGGCACCACGCGGCGAAGCAAGAGGTCTTTGACGCGCGGTGGGAGGTGAAGGTGTGCGGTTGCGCTGAGTCGAGCTGCGCGTGGAACGACTTGGTTTGGGGTAGGGCTGGTAGTCGTCCTGGTAGCCGTAGCGAGGTGCTGAGGGCGCTTGCATTTCCCGGGTCGGTGGCGGCGAGGGGGTTCTGGCAGCCATCCTGTAAGCCATCGTACACGGTGTGACGGCGAGGGCGATATGCGGCGGAGGCTGTGGGGCGCGAGTGCGAGGCGAGGCAATAGATGCTAGAGGCTACTCGCGCAAGAGTCTATCAAGTGAAATCGCCAACTCTGCGTGAGGATCGACGAACACAAGATGGACTAACAGGCCAGGGCAGCACAAGAAGCGGTGACGGAATAAATAACGCAGGTAGAATAGCTAGTACTAGTAATAGCTGCAGTTATGTGAATAGAATCGAGTATGAATTGAGTTGTGGTGGTTTGTATAAAGCAGTAAACGCTGTTGTGGTAAAGTGATGCAGGGTAGAAAAGGTGATGCGAAAGTGGTGGGAGAAGGAGGTTGATGTTCTAGTGCGGCGACACAAAGAGGAGGCTGGGGCAGAGGCATGGGTGCGTGGGTGCCAGACCAGCCCCCTCTCTGCCCTTCTGGCTGCAGCACTGTAAGAGGCGGGCCCACACGTGTCGCTAAACGTGCATCTAATTTTTTTTCTGGGCGGATGGGGGGCCGCTCGCGACGCGTCCTCTTATTTGGGTTGGGGTAGGACGCGTTATTTTCGTGCAACAAGGGCGTCTGACCCATTAAAGTGGCCTTGAAGGGTGCCCTTGACGGGTGGCCGGCGGCCGCTACCAGGATGGCCACTAATAAGTTACCCGGATGCCGGGGTGCTTGCCTGCGTATGGATACAAAGTAAAAAAAAAGGGAAAAAAAAAAGTACAGATTATCCTGTACGGATTGCACCGATTGGCATTCACGATTGAACCAGATCCCAACAGTTACTGCAGGCACAGGCCGCACAGCACACTGACGCCTCCTCCCTGCTAACCTACTCGGGCACCTATATCCGTAGGTAGGTAGGTAGGTACTCCTTCAATCGCCCAAAGCTCTCCACTCAACCACCCAGCCTAGACACACGACAGTGTACCTGCTCATCTCCATTTACTTGCACGTTTTCTACGGGTACATTGGTCCGGGCTGTCATTATTCCTTCAACATCCCTCTCTCCAACCACCCTCAACCAGTCATCCAGTCATCATGGCTGATGACTCAGAATACACCGAAACCGACATCTGGGCGTCCCCCCAGCAAACGCTCCAGCCAAAGACGCCCAAGACGCCCAAAACACCCAGGACACCGCGCACGCCTGCCTCTGAGGGCCCCGACCGTGATGCGCTTCTGCGCAGAGAGCTCGATGGAGTGAAAAATGTCAACGAGGCCATAGAGGGTCTCATTGGCACTCTTGAACGAGCCGGCGGCAATATGGACGTATGCCGACCCCGCGCGCCGCCGCCAATCATCACTGCCTACCCACTCCATCGCTGACGAGATTTGAAATCTAGGTCGTCACACAGACTGTAAACAATGCCTCGACTCTTCTCAATACGTGGACCCGCATACTCTCCCAGACAGAACACAACCAGCGCCTGATCCTCGACCCCCGTTGGAAAGGCACCACGGAAGACCTCGCCGAACAGGAAGCCGAGGCCCTCCAGCGCCAGCAAGAGGCCGAGCGCAGGGCGCGCGAAGAGGAACAGCGTCGTGAGGAGCTGCGACGCCGCCGAGAAGAGGAAGAGACCAAACGCAGGCTGGCGCCTGGCACAAGATCCCTCCGCGGAACAACAAGCGCGCGGAGGACCGCATCTCGTGCCCGGGCAAGAGCAGGGTCGCGCATCGGTGCCAGTTCTAGTTACCTATCACACAATACATCAACCTCCACCAGTCGTGGGACCTCGGGCATTGGGAGAGGTATAGGAACTACTAGAGGCACCCGGTCGAGAGGCACAAGATAGCCGCACTGAAAGCCACTCTCTTCATCATATTACATTTATTACAATAGATACCCCATGCCCTGGCGGCAATTACTTTTTCGTGAAAAAGGCACTGAGTTTCTTCATCCCCGTCGTGTTCACCTTTTTCAAGTCCCTAACGCCTCGACTTTCGTTGGCCTTGCGTTTCTTCTCTTCCTCCATCTTTCTCTTCTTTTCTAATCGGGCTTCGTCTTCCTCCTCATCTCGCATCCGCTTTCTCGAAAAGTCACCAGTCGATCGCGTCGCCATAGTCTCCTTGCGCAGCTTCTCCAGTTCTGTAACGTATGCATTGAGCGGCATAAAATCCGTTTTGCATGTGGCCTTGTCATTGAGAGACTGCTTTAATGTTTCCGCAATAGCCTGCGGAATATAGCTCGCGCATATGTAGTCAAACGCAACCCGAAGACGCTGGAGCTCAACAATCTCCGCCGACGCCGTCATGGCGGTTGTGACAGCGACATCATCTTCATTAAATGAAGATGCCGCAGTGGATGGCTGTGAGACCGCGCTGAAAGTCGACCCGTCGGTTGCGGTGCTGGATTGAGACTCTGTTGATTCTGTCTTTGGTGTGGAGGTGCCGGACTCTGCACCTTCGGGAGCCGTAGCTACACCTGCACTCGGGCTGGCGATATTACTCGCGTTCCGCAGCAAGATAGGCGCTTCTAGGGCCTTCTGCACAAATTTTTCCTCAATGCTGGCAGGCAGACCTCCGGAAGCAAGACGTGTAGCTTTTGAGAGTATGACACGGAACAGCTTCTCTTCGTTGACTCGAAACATGGATTCGTCACCGGCGTCGACACAATCACATATCGCAGCCACTCTGAACTCGAAGAGTGCCCTTGTCTTGGGCCATCGCGCAACCTCCCACAAGTTTGACGACTCTCCTGGCAGCTTATCAACGTAATCCTCGATCGATAGAAATAAACGCTTCTGGTCTGTTGACGACTTCGCTGCCTTGGCATCTATTAATGCAGGCAGTAGCAGGAACAAGGGATCAATATGAGTCGCCACAAACAGATCTGCGCTGGAAGCCGTCTCCGCGTTCTCAACTCTGCTCTGATTCTCTTTGTCGCTATTGGTGGATGCAATCAGCCAGCTCCGCGGTGACGTCTTTGGTGCGGCGACTTTGGTGAATTCGTAGATGCCCGTCTCGGGACAGACCAAATATTTCGAGGGCTGTCCGCTTAGCGGATGCGGGAGGGATACAATTCGGGCGTCGGCTGTGGCTGAACGGGGGAGAATAAACAGCTTTGAGGACTGTCCTGATTTCGAAGATAGGGCATATTTCGACTTTGAGACCGGGGTGTCTTTTGGAGTGTCCGCAACTGCAGCTTTGGAGGATCGCGTGCCTCTCATAGTGGCAGCTCTGTTGGAATTTCCAATACTAAATCCAAAAATTGAGTGGTGTAAATTTTAGCAGGCAAACCAAAAAGACAAAAAAGTAGATAGCCTGCAGGCCCAAAGAACGCAAATGACGCGAGCACAGCAAAGTTTGGATGATGAATCGGAATGCAGATGCTTGTGCAGCTCTCATGCACTGACCCTTGATGGCCAAACGCGCTTTACGCGTCCCCAGACCATTCAGCCAGGTGCAGCGGAGCCCCGGCGCCGCAAACGAAAATCAGCGTCGGGAGCCAAAGAGCGATGACGCTAAACCTGTTTCTCACCGTCTGCCGTTTCACTTTGATGCATCTTATTCTTTTGTGCCCTTGCCATCTTTTTTCTACTGTTTACGACATTTTTAGAGCCATCGCAAGCAGGTCACACATGCCATCGTTGCTGACCGGATACACTTATCGATCGGATTCGTTCGGAGCGCCGACAACTACCTACTGTATGCGCGTGCGGTCATCATAACTGGGTGCGCCACGCAGTCTTTATGCAGCCCTGGCATCAAACACCCTGGCCAGGGAACAGCTGCGCCGAGCAAAATGGCCCCAGGTACGTACATTAATGTTCGGCTCTTCGATGCGATCCTAATCCGATGAAGGCGGCAAAGAACCCGAGCAGCAATGGCCTCCGCGATCCCCGCACGAAGCGCTTCTTAGCACGCCGAAAGGTCGAGAACGATACCGCGAAATGCTACAAACCTCCCCGAGCCCTTCACCCTCTCGTGGCGGACGCTTCAAAGCAGGCCCTTTATTGTCCCCGGGCGTCGGACTTGGAATTCAAGACGCTAGCGACGACGGTGACGAAGACGACGAGGAGACTCTGCAGCTAAAGCTACAGGAAATACAAGCAAAGCTGCGTCTCAAGAAGCTGCAAAATGCGAGAGGAAAATCAGATGCTGGCAGTGCTTCGGCCGGAAGAAGTGCGCTTTCAGCCTCACCTTCCATCTCAGACCGCCGGCTCATGCCCAAGAGCCCAGGACGCCATCAAAATGCCATCCAGGTCCCCGCATCGCCAGTCCGAAAGCTTCAAGCTGAGCAACCACAAATATCACCTAGTAGGGTGCTCTTGGGTATCGACAAGGGCTTGACGGCCAAGGACATCTCGCTAAAGCGTGCTCCAAGCCATAAACGTCTAAATAGCGCCTTGAGTTCGCGATCAGGTAGCTCACTTGCTGCATCATCCTTGGAAGCCCCGCAAACAAGCAGCTTCAATGAACGTCTTGCCGGACTGAGGTCGGAGGAGGCTTTCCGTAAGGAACGCCAGGCCAAGATTCAAAGTGTTCGTTCCAATGCCTTTGGGATTGGTAGGGAAGAGATGGATGTTTACAAGAAGGATGCTGTGGAGATTCCAAATGTTCCGTTGGCACCACCTACCTTTACCCGAGACCAGGTGTTAGGGAATAAGAAATCCACCGGTGGCTTCCTGACGAGGAGTCGCACAGTGCCATCTGGCAGGCTTACGTATGGTACCAGCGACGGCCCAGCGAATGATGCTGGCAAAGCCTTGTCCCTGGCCCCAACATCTGAACAGGAGCAGCCCTCGTATGAGCTGTACTCAACTTTCCACCTCTCTCGAAGAATCCTTCCGCACAACGTTCTCACCCGGGGTGTTTCTGGCAAGAAATCATACAATATCAAAGATTTACTGCGGGATGTTAAGGCACCCGACTTCAGCCTGCCTGATATCGAACAAGACATTGTTGTGTTTGGAATTCTGGCGAAGAAGTCGGAGCCTCGCTCACACAAGCCAGGGACAGGCAAGAAGCAAGACGAAGACCGAGGCAAATATATGGTCATGACTCTGGTCGATCTGGACTTTGAGGTTGATCTGTTCCTCTTCAATAGCGGGTTTGAGCGATTCTGGAAGCTAAGCGAAGGCACCGTCATCGCTATTCTGAATCCAAACATCATGCCACCACCGCCAGGTAGACAAGATACGGGGCGCTTCAGTCTTGTCATCAACTCTGACGAGGACACCATTCTTGAAATCGGAATTGCTCGCGATTTGGGATTTTGCAAGTCTGTGAAGAAGGATGGCAATCCCTGCGGGTCATGGCTCAACAAGAAGCGAACAGAATTCTGTGAATATCACTCAAACGAAGCGGTCAAGAAGCAAAAGTCCTCACGAATAGAAATGAACAACAGCGGGTTTGGAGGACAGCGCCGCGCCGGAAAATCAGGGGCTTGGGGCCAATGGCAGCAAAAGAAGGAGAGTAATGGCAATTTTCATCGTGAGACGCAGACGCATTGGTTTGCGACGCGCTCCATGAGCTCGGCGGACTTGATTGATGGGAAAGATATCAGTCTTGGTGATCGAAAAGAACGGGCTGAATTCTTAAAGAGGAGCCTGGAGGCAAAGGAAAAGGAGAGAGAAATCATGAATAAGCTCGGCCAAATAGGGAGCGCCGCCGGGCGAGAGTACATGAAGTTTGCCGGGGCCAAGGCCGGGTCAGATTCTCAGGCTAGTGGGAGCCGAGCTATAGGAGGGCCGGCTAACACAGCAGACTCCTTATCCGAAGCTGCGACATTGGATCTATTGCGAGGAGGAACTGATAGACAGATTCATTTGAGCCCAGTCAAGCGGAAACGCAATGACAGCTCGCAGTCCAGCGTGGTGACCACCGCTAGTAACAGGTCATCGGCATACGGCTGGGGCAATGATCTCAAGGAGAAGCTTTCGAGTATGAAGGCCGCAGGCGCAGGACAGCCGAAGAAGTCTCGATCGCCAGTCCGCAAGAAGACACGCTTTGTCACGGAGAAGGGCATTCGAGAGGCCGGAAGGGAGAGCCTAGGCATGGATCTCTCCACCAGGCAAATCGTCATGGAAGATGATGACGATGACCTGGAAATTATCCACTAGCCATGGCATAGAAACAACATGAAACTCTGGGCGGTAGAGGGAAATGGTCAGGCGCAGGCATTTTTTTTGGGGCCGGAAATCGCATCAAGGTATCGTTGGAGTAGTGTTTACAATATGTTTTCGTGTGGCACTTGAAAGGTCTGGCATTTATTTCTTGTATGATATCTTACGAATAACGCAATTCGAAAGCGATTACATTTTGCTCCCAGCGTATCGCGGTACGCGTGCCACCGATTGTAGCTACGCAAAGGGCGGTCAGTCATGCCGTTCTTCCGAATGAAGAAGTTGAACATGTTCGTATACAGAACAACAATATATGTTGCACAGCATTCACTGCTCGATGCGCGGACGACATCGGGCAATGGCAGCGACCAGGAGTGTGTACACGCGCACCGGCTCTCAAACAGGCTGGCCATCATCTGCCAGTCGCCAATTTGCATTTCAGCGCATGGAGCGACGTGGTTATGACGGGGAGAAATGGCTGGGCAATTGCCGTTGGTATTACTTGATTATGGTGAATGATGCCCAGAATACTTTGTGCGGCAGGAATCGGTGGCAATGTTGGCTGCGCGTCACAGGCGGTGGAAGGAGCAGGACGCGCCTCCCGTATCTCTTCAGAAGCTGGTCAGACGATGATCACTTTCTGCGTATTCATGGATTTTTTCTTTCTTGAACTGCAAACATCTCTACATCAGCATCGTTTAATTCGCAATCATGTTACTGCAATATCAATTAATCATTACCGCAGCGACACTGCTATCGACCGATGTTACAACCACAGCCGCACTAGTCATCGTTACCGGAGCCCAAGTCGACCCCGGCTCGCCGTCAGTGCCGCCTAGACGAAACATTTCCGAAATTCAAGCGGAAAACGGGGCACAATGGTAAGCTTTGAATGCCAGGCTCGGCCCGTCTACCATTGAGAATCTAACTCTCGTTGATAGGGACCTGTACATCCAGGCGCTCGCGGCCATGCAGGCTGCAAATGAGACGGATCCCGAATCATACTTTCAGATTTCTGGTAGGTTTGAGCATCCGTGCCTGAGGATATGAATACTGACATGGTTTCGCAGGAATACATGGAAAGCCGTATATCGAATATGACCAAACAGGACCCAAGAACACTGCCGGTTGGGAGGGCTACTGCCCACATGGGGTAAGCGAGTGCGGCAAGCGAGAAGCTATGCAAAGCACGCTGACATGAATTAGGAGAAACTGTTCCTCCCATGGCACAGAGCATACGTGGCACTATTCGAGGTACGAGCCGAGTCCATTCCTCGACGACCTTGCTGACACCTGACAGCAAGTACTGGTGGACCGAGCCAAAAGAATCTCCATGACGTATCCAGAGGAGCACCGCCCGAGGTATATTGAAGCTGCCGATACGTTGAGGGCGCCATTCTGGGATTGGGCTGGTGATGAAGCGGTGCCTGAAAGTACCGTGCCGCAAACCGTGAGCATTACTGTTCCGGAAAATGGACAACTCGTGGGAAAGTACGTAGAAAACCCACTTCACACTTTCAAGTTCTCCCAGGCCGTTCTGGACGGGCAGTTTGGATCGTTTGACGATGAGAGAAACACCGAGATGTATCGGTGCCGAAAGCAGAACGAGAGCTACCCAGAGACGGCCAATTCCTTTATCAAAGACAGGAATTACAAGAGCATGGTTGTATGTAACTGATTCAAACTTTGTCCTAGGACCGCATCTGACTGAGAAGCAGTATGACGTCTTTGCGAGGTCGTCGGACTTTGAGCAGTTTGCCACGTTGGAAAGTCCAGGAAACAGCTTGGAGGGCGTCCATGGAGGGATCCATTGGGACGCAGGGTGTGCAGCACAATTCCTGCATGTCGACTTTACAGGGTTTGATCCCCTATTGTAAGTGTGACGGCTCTTGGCAGAACAGGATACTCATGAGTATTTAGCATGTTGCATCATTCCAATGTCGATCGCATGTGGGCATACTGGCAAGCTATGCACCCGGACCAACGACTATTTAATGGCGAATACCCTGCGAAAAACCGATGGTCGACGCTGGAAAACACGACTGTGACGACAAACTCACCTCTGGCGCCTTTTCGCCGGAGCGAAACCGAATTCCACACATCTGAGACTATCCAGTCGATTCATGATCTCGGTTACTCGTATCACGGGTTGGAAAGGAAGAATAGGAATCCAGAAGAAATACGTGAGCAGGTGACACGAATCATCAACGGCATGGCGCCAGAGTTCCAGACGCTGAACGGAGGGCAAGCGGGCGGTCAGCTAGCAGGTCCACGCCTCATGCTGACCAGGTACTTTGCTCACCTTACAATAGACGTGTCGGAGGTTGAACGTCCTTGTTCAATCGAAGTATCGATAAACGGAACCTACATGGGCAATCTGGTATTGATGTCGATGCCTCAGTCCGGAGTCGTTCATGGCGAGATCCCTCTTGATGCTGTTTACAGTAATCTGCGCGGCAAAAGCAACAGGGTCCTCGTGGATACGCTCGAGTCTGGGCTCGAAGTTGAAATCATCAAAGTGAGATGTCTTGGCACGAACGACTATTATTGAGAAATTGGAGGTTGTACTAATCGGGTCGTGTAGAGCGATGGGACAAGGTCATCCCCCGCGAACGTGCGGAGCCTAGGCATACAAATTGAGCAGGTTCAAGTCGCGGCGCCACGATCAGATATTGAGCTTCCGGAATACTCAAATTCCACAATGCTCGGAATCAGATTAGGAAACAGATCATGAAGGCTGACTAGCCTTGCTGGGTTCGCGCCGTCGCTACGGTGGGGGTCAGGCTATCGACGGTTTCGTGTATGAGCCAGTCTGGGTTGGTGGGTGGCGTCGCTCCCAACATTAAGCTTATACATTATACAGGTTGCTGCTGTTCCAAGTAGACACTAGTGATGGAGGGAGCTGTGCATGTAGTTGTAGACCAGACTCGGAATAGAAGGCCAAGATGTTTTGCCAATAAGAGCTGAGTGCACTTGAAGTGGAACAAGCTGCTGGTCGTGAGATGTGGAGATTTTGGAACGAGACTGTCGATGACTGAGTGAAGCATGGTGCGAGACATGGATAACGGGCGAGTGATTACTGAGTAGGATGGATTTGATGTTACGCAACAAAAATGCAGCGTTGGCGGCCACCTCCGATGGGGCAGGGATTAGATTCGGAGGCGGCGCGGCGATATTAGCGATGGGGGCCGGGGTTCTCGTCAGCCGTGGCGCGTGATTTTGGGGAGCCGTCACGAGGACTTGTGATCTTGTACTGTTAAGTCTTTGCAAGTGGTCAATTGTTTCGTATAGAGAAAGAAGAAGAACAAAAAAAAGAGGAGGAAACTGTGCTGTGCGAATCTCGGAAACGTGAACCGAAATCTCTCTTTAGGAATGGCAATTGGTAAGAGATGAGACTCGTAAACTATAGCCCCGGTTCTCGGTGTTTCGCCCGCCGCCGAAAATTACGGGCAGGGGAATCGGATGAAGTTGGATTATAGCAGGTTTTTTTTTTTTTTTAAACTATTCTTTTTCTGAAAACTGCCATTGGAGACTGTAACGACGCGTTCTTGCCCACTCTCGTCCACGTGGTATTACGCGAATGATGTGCAGGTCGCAACATGTATGGGCCGCTTATCAGTAAAGAAGGACTAAGTTAGTTAGCCGTAGGACTGATACTTGAGTAACAAGAAGACGTCACAACAGGGCCCCGCGAAAGATATTGTAGCAAAACGCGCACCGCGCCAGGGTGGGGGAGGGGCAGGGGCAGGAAGGGCAGGGGCAGGAAGGGAGGGATCCTATCCATTGATTCATTGACCGAGTTTTTCAAAAAACTGCGTTTGCAAGGGGAGGAGAAGAATGGAGGGCCAAATCCCGGGAGGGCTTATTTGGGACTCCCCGATGTGTTTCGATTTGGTAATAAGCTGGGAAGAAAGGACCAATGGGTTGCGACGAGGCGTTTCTCTCGAGCAAGTTGTTCGAGTGGAGATGATGGGTGAGTCGTCAAAGTCGTTTGCCGGGCTCTTTTTTTACCGAGCCCGCCTGCAGCTTGCCCAGCAGCCATTAGTACAAAGTAGTGGTTTTTTTTTTGTTGGAGACTAGATGCCTATTTCGTACTACAATCGCCGATGCTAACCCGAATTGAAATGTTGATGCCCAAGGACTTAGTAGTGCGTGTTGCTATTCTTGGATGACCGAGATTTGAAGGACAAGGACAGGAGAGACAAAGGGCGCGTTGTGGGGGGAGATGGGGGGGGGGGGGGGGGGGGACGCTTAGAAGCTAGGGTGGGATTTGGCAGAATGGCGCGGTTCGAGGACGACAAGAGTATAGTTGCAGGAGAAGGGAAAGAGGAGAAGAGAAGATACGTCAGATCGTCCTTGAGCTAACATGTCGTGGTGGTTGTTGTGTGAAGGAATGTACAAGACGTCATGGTCTGTGATATTCTGTCGGCCGGCCGGACAAAAGGGTCAAACGGGAGGGAAAGGGAGAGAGAGCACGACGAGTTGCGAAATGCACCCCACAGAGGCCGGCCGGCCGGGCTGCAGGGAGGAAATCCGGGGATATTGATGAATGAGGAGGGAGGGAGGTGGGTGGGCATGCATCACGATGGGGCGAAAAAGGGAAGGGGAGAAGAGCGTTGATGGAACTTGTACATGACCAATACTAATGGGCTGGAGCAAAAGAGCCAAGTTGAATGCCCATGATAGCCGAGGCTGCCCGAGAAAACAAGAAGATGGAGAGGGTTAGTAGAGCGGGATTCTCTCCTTTGAACAAGACTGAGTATTTGTTGAAATTTTATAAATGATCAAAGGCATGTTTTGAAAAGCGTGACAAAGATGTCGGAAAGAAAGGAGAGCGGCTGGGCGGCTGCATGATATTGTACGTAATAATGAGTCTGGGAGAAGCCGTTTGGCAAGTAGAAGAAGCTTTAAAGAGGAGGAGGAGGAGGAGGAGGAGGAGGAGAGAAGAATATCAAGGGATGCGGCAATTTGCGGGGGAAAGGCGGGGAGAGAACGGCCGGTAGCAGACGGGAATTAGAGGGAGTGATTTTCTTTCTTTTTTCTTTTCTTCTTTCTTTGAAGCGGGAGTGTGTATGTGCGTGTCGTGTACGTTATGGAATTGTCATCAACGCCCTGCAGGCTGATAAAATACTGAGTCGAGAGTGGACGTAGATAAGAAACCGACAAGGGGGTTCGTCTTTTCGTCTTGGGGCTTGGGGTGTTTGTGGGGAGGTTCTAGCCTTTTTGTGGTTATTCATGACCAAGGGGATTGAGTTTTTTTTTTTTTTCTTAAAATGAAAGAGTACTAATAGGAGGAAGAGGAGGATTTTCGGGGTTTTGAAATGCAATAGAGCGATGATTTACGGCGAATTGCAAGTAGTAGTATCAGTACTGTGTAGTAGAAGGAGAAGGAAGCAGTAGAAGAAGTGGTGGTCAACATGAACACAACCCATGACTATCCATCCATGGCCCATGTATGCAATTCTTTGGGAAAAGAACAAGACCACTACATGGTTTTGATGGGTGGAATTACCATCATGTCCTGTCAGCAAATCTTTTGCCTCGCTTTGCTCGAATGTATTCTGTTCGAATACGGCTACTTGCGACATGTTAATGATGATGATCCAGTCACTTCTCGGCGGAAGCACCAGCCGCACTGTTTCAACGCCACAACTCCAAGCCACCTCTTTTTTTTTTTTTTTTTTTTCCCTTCTTAATACTTTTTTTTTTACTGGCACCTTGTTCTCGTAGTTTCATGCGTAAAAGACGAGACAAACAAGCAAACAAACAAACAAACAAAAGAAGAAGGAAAAAACAAAAAAAAAAAACCCCCTCAATCCATCGCAGCCCGACATTGAGAAACAAAAATCACTACCTAACCGTGTACGGCGGCGGTAGGTACTGGGTAGTCAGCTCGTTGACAAGTAATCGCCGTCCCGCGCACCGCGCTCTGCTCCACCCAGACACCACCACCACTTTCTTCACCACCAACAAACACTAATATAGTAGCTACTAACACCTTGCCTTGCTTATTTACGGACCATCACCGACCAAAAACACTCTTTTTTTTCCCTATTTTTTTTTAATCCTCTCTCGCCAGCCTGCATCATCTAGCAGACTTTCCGTCTCCCCCCTGCCTCCCCACAACCACCACCACCACCAACCACTAAACACCAACCACTACCACCAAGTTCTAACCACTACCACCAACCACTACCAGCCAAGCCCAGCCAGCCAGCCCCGGCCTTGTCTGTTGCTGCCTTCTTCTTCCTTCTTTTTAAATCCCGTCTTTTGTGAAAATACTAGTCATGGGTAAACCAGAGCATCCCCCCCCCCCAGCCGCCTGGTCCCCACGACGACCCCACGCTCATATTCATCCCCGTCCGCCTCTTTCTGCCCAGTCCGTAACATGGCTTGATGCTAGTCGATGATGCAGTTTCTTTTTATTATTATTCGTATTATTTTCTCAGGCTCCTTATTATTTATTCCTGCCATCAACATCCTCTCCTACTGATACCCGGGCCTGCCACTGCCCTGGTCATTTATTTACACGACACCAACTGCGGGTACTCGGTACAAATACCCTCCTCGTCTGGCCACCAAGAGCACATGCCACGGCGCTATATCGGCATCAACGCATGAACCACTCACCTTCTATCCATCCATTCATCTATTCATCCTAGACTATCTATCCAGTCATCTACCCATCCATCATCTACTTTACCATCACCATCCATCCATCTTGTACTGGTGCCCTGTCACATCGGTCATCGGCTGGCTTCTCCCTCTTTGTCTTTCTCTCTCGCTCTCTCGCTCTCCTGCTCACTTGTTGTCTGCAAAATTACCCATCTTGCATTCTCTCTCCTTCATCCGTACCAGCCTTCTTCCAACCCTTTTGCGACACGTCACTTTGATCCCGCTTCGGCTGCTCTTCCTCTTTTGCGACCTGGCATATCCAACGCCCTGGGCAACGAAAAACAAGGAGGAAGAAGAGGGAGTGAAGAAGAAGAAGAAGAAGAGGACGAAAAAGTGAAAATTCAAGGAGAGAACCACTATACACGCGCAACAACAACAAATTAACAACCCACCCTCCCTGGTAATCTACCACCGTAATCATTCCTGTTGCCGTGTGTCAATGCCTCTAGGTCCTCTGTCTCTGCCACATTTCACCACGGGCCACTGCACCCGTCGAGCACATCCCTGCCGCAGCGTCTCCCGCAGCGTCTCCCGCAACGTCTCCCGCTCCGCCTTGTTCAAGTTTGTGCCAAAGAACAATCCTATCCCCAATCGTTGAGCAGGAGCCGCCGCCGCCATTCACCGAGCTTCACCTGGCCGTTGCCCGCTCGTTGTGAGACCTCCTCCTTGTTGAGCTCGGCTCGTGGCGAGAGAGCTGCGCTCCCAGGTGACACGCCACCCGTTGAGAGCTCACCATCCATCCCCTCCCACGATACCAGTCCCGGACATAGAGGCGCGCAACCGCCAGCCCAGACATCCATCCCCGAGACGGCTTGCTGCCTTGCCTGCTCACCCGGCCGGTCGTGCCCTCCATGTTGATCATGGCCTCCGGCAACCCAAGCAAGCCATCCGTGCCCATCAACATCAGCCACAGGCGCCCTTCTGCCCAGGCCACGCCCTCGGGAAGCCACCGCCCGCATCAGAACCGCTTCGAGCTTGGCCCTCCCAGCCTGCAGGACAGATCCGGCTTCGAAACCATTGCCGAGTCCTCTTCGGCGGCCGCCATGACCTGCCAGACCTGCCAGCAGTTTGGTTTCCGCTGCGTCACCCGCGACGACACTGACAGCTGCACGCCTTGCGTCGACGCCGGCGCCGAATGCTCCTTGCTCACCCTCAGTCCGCAGTCGCGAAAGAGGAAGCAGCAAGGGGAGCCCTTTGCCGAGGGCACCGTCAAGAGAGGGTACGTTGATTTGACAGGTGTGGATGCGGCGAGCTCGTAATTCCGTAGCTGTTCCCGTCTCCCCCGCTGCTTACCAACTTGCCGAGTACCTCTAACTCCGTGTCCAGGTTTTCCACGTCAGATCTGCACTCCAGACGACACCCCAACAACAGGTTTGCAAGCAATACCGCCAGCGCCAGTCTCCTCGAAGACTTTGCCAACGTCGGCGGCCCAACCAGCTTCGACCGCACGCTGGGCCTGCAGCTCGACCGCCACAGCCAGTATATTGGACACACGACCGACTTTGAGCCCTCGGTGCTCAACCTCTCCAACTATGATCCCAGAAACGAGAGCACGTCCTTGCGCGGCACCCTACGCAAGGTCAGCGACGGCAACAGCTTCCTTCTCGTCCCGGACAGCACCACTCGCGGCTACGAGCAGCAGCAGCAGGACATCATGGCCGTCGAGGCCCTCGTCGCGCCCCACGGCCGCACCCTGATTGACCTCTTCTTCCAACGCGTGCACCCGGCGTTTCCCATTGCGCAAAAGTACGTCTTCCTCGAAAAGTACGAGCGCGACTACCGCGACTTCACCCCGCCGCTGCTCGCCACCGTGTACCTCCTCGCCATCAACTGGTGGAACCACAGCCCCGTTTTGGCCGACCTGCCCAGGCCCAACACCGACGAGCTGGAGCGTCTCGTCCGAAGCAGCCTCGCCGACTCCATGTGCCGCCCAAAGCTGTCGACCGTCGAGGCCGCACTGCTGCTCGCGCAGATACCCGGCAGCTCCCAGTGGGCTCCCACGGCCCAGCTCGTGGCCGTCAGTCAGGAGCTCGGCCTGCACCTGGACTGCTCCGGTTGGGACATTCCACCCTGGGAAAAGGGCATGCGCAAGCGCCTCTCCTGGGGCGTCTACATGCAGGACAAATGGGGCGCCCTCATCCACGGCCGTCCCTCGCACATATCCCCCTCCAACTGGGCCGTTCGCAGCCTCACAGTCCACGATTTCCCCGACGTCGACTGGGATGAGGGCAACACGGAGCAAAAAGAGGACGCCCAGACGGGGCAAATCATCTTTATGCGCTTTGTCCAGCTGACGGGCATCCTGAACGAGATTCTCGATACATTTTACACGCTCGCCGCCATGCACAAGGTCGACAACGCCGGCGCGCAAGGCGCTCAGATGGTGCTCGCGCAGGCCAAGCCTATCCAGCTCAAGCTCAAAGAGTGGTACGCTGACCTGCCCGCCTGCGTGCGTCTCGAGTCGCTCTCTTCGGGCGGACTCACGCCGTCGCGGCCTTCGAGCGTCGGGTACCTGCACCTGGCGTACTTTGCCGCCGAGATCTCTCTCCACCGGCGCATCATCAGCACCCTGAGCGCCTCACCGACGACCGTCGACCCCTACCTCGAGCACATCTGCCGGAGCGCGGCCAAGGCGCGCCTCATCTCCAGCATGGACTTTGTCAACCGACTCTCCCCCAACCACCTGCATTCCTTCTGGTACTTTACCTCCAAGACCAACTTTGCCCTCATCGGCACGTTCGGGTCGCTGCTGTGGGCGACGAGCCCTGGCCGCGAGGAGGCCGACTGGTACCGCCGCCGTCTTGCCGAGTACCGCTGGACGCTGTCCGTCAGCGCCAAGCCGGGCCAGCAGGGCCAGTACCTGACGGGCTTCGCCATGGACATGCTGGACACGTCGACGGGTATGCTGCTGCGCCAGCTGCCCGAGAAGCCGTCCATGAGCCGGTGCACCAGCGCGCTCGACTTTGCGGGCCGCTCGCTGCCCAACTCGTACTCGGGCTTTGGGAGCGGGTTCTCCCTGCAGAGCAGCTTCAGCAACCTGGGCAGCACCCTGGACCGCAGCAGTCCCCAGAGCTTGGAGAGCGAGGATGAGAGCGCTAGCGACGACGACGGCGACGATGACTTGGAGGAGGATGACTACAACACGGCCATGTAACTATGACGAAAGGAAGGGGGGGCTTGGAAAGAATAGCCGTCGGGCTACATCAGGCATCGGCGGACGAAATCTATATCTGGATATAAACGAGATGTAATGCATTATGAAATACCCATTTGATTTCTGAACAGCACCCTGCAGGACTAGAACAATGCTGTAACATCTGAAGCATGGAATTGTGCATGTCCCACGACAGCTAACAATGCCTGATCGTTTATGTGCCTGTCCGGATGTACATCTCAATCAAACGGATGCAAAAGCCCATCCGGCATTCACAACACCACGTCATCTGGATTCCTCTGATTATTATATCTCCCCCTCCTCCCCCTATTTTTTTCTTTTTTCTTGGTCGCCAGTAACTCCCAAACGGGGGACCCAACTAACTGGAACCGGAGGGGGGGGGGAGTTGCTCCTTGTGTGGGGAGCTTGTTGCTCTCTGTCAGGGACCACGGAGCAACCCCCCCAGCCCCACCTTGAACAGCTCACAGGCATATAATGAAACGTGCCTTTGCGATGGGGTGTTCTCCGACGTCAGAGCGCCTGTTGTTCGATTACTTTTTTACTTTTTTTTCTCTTCTTCGACACGCGCAAAGACCACTTTTGTCTTTCTCTCCCAACTTCTTTCTCCTGCGATCAGATGCTGGACATTTGATGAAGGCTACTCATCTCCTGCATCCTGCTGCTACTCTTTGCCCGCAATTGAAATTCGTCTTCTGGTCTCGCTGAAACGGAAAGCAAAAAAGGCTTTCTCTCCAATCACCTCCTTTCCTCCTTTCCTCCGCCTCCTCCTCCTCCGACCCAGAATGCCTCGCAAGACGGCCGCCGGTCGCAAGGTGGCGGCCGCTAGCGGCGGCGACGACGAACCGACCATCGCGGCCTCCAAGGCGCAGTACGAGAGGGAGCTGCGCGGCCTCGCCAGCAAGGCGCGGACGGACGGGTCGGCCTCGGCGCGGCTGGCGGCGCAGCTCCGACGGGCGCGGCTGGCGGCGACGTACCTGCTGCTGGCGGGCTTCTTCGCGCACGCGTCGCAGCGGGCGCTGGCGCCCGTGTACGGGAGCCTGCCGGCGGCGGCGCACCACGGGCGCGTGCTCGCCGCCGCCGCCTTTGCCGGCTGGGCGGGCAACCTGTTTTTCGCGCGCGCGCTGGCGCCGCTGCCCGCCGCGCCCTCGGCCGCCCGCCTGCTGCCCGCCGCCGCGCTCGCCGCGCCCCTCGTCCAGCTCGCCCTCGAGCCCTGGAGCGCGGCCCTCGGCCCCGTCTGGGGCCCCGTCCTCGCCGAGGCCCTGACCGTCGCCCCCGTCGTCGTGCTCGCCGCCGCCTGCGCGGCCGACGCCCTCGAGGGCCTCGGCCCGCTGCCGCTGCTGCCCCGCTTCGTCGCCGACGCGCTGCCGGGCATGGGCTCGTGGGCTCTGTTTGCGGCGTCGGAGAATCTCGCGCGCGAGTTTGTCCTGCGCTTCGCCGGCCGGCCGGAGACGACGAGCAGCCAGACCCAGGCGGCGGCGGCGGCGGCGGCAGCAGCAGAGGTGACGTCGTTTGCGCTCAGCCGCGTCGGCATGCAGCTGTCCCTCGGCGGGCTCATGGCCGCGCTCGCGCCCTCGGCGTGGGTGCTGCTCGCGGCGCCCGCCCTCGCGCACACGCTCTGGCTCAGCCCGCACGCGCCGACGCGCCGTGCCGACGCCGCGCTCAACGCCACGCTGCGCGCCCACGACTGGCTGCTCGTCGACCGCCGCGAGTCCAACACGGGCTATGTCTCGGTGCTGCAGAGCCTGCGCGGCGGCTTCCGCGTCCTGCGCTGCGACCACAGCCTGCTCGGCGGCGAGTACACAGACCCCTCTGTCAGCGGCGGCCTCGTCGCCGAGCCCATCTACGGCGTCTTTGCCATGCTCGAGGCCGTGCGCCTCATCCGGACCGAGAAGCAGGTCCCGGACGACGAGGCAAAAGCGCTAGTCATGTAAGTCATTTTCTAGAATTAAAAAGAAGCGGAATGTCATCTGCGGGCTCGTATCAAGGCGACAGAGAGAGAGGGAGAGAGAGAGAGAGAGAGAGTATATGCTAACCACTTGCACGTACATAGTGGCCTGGGTATCGGAACGACGCCGTCGGCGCTGGTGGCGCACGGCATAGACACGACCGTGGTCGAGATTGACCCTGTGGTGCACGCGTTTGCGAAGAAGCACTTTCACCTGCTCGAGAACAACGAGCCCGTTCTGACCGACGCAGGCCGGTACGCGAGGAAGCTCGCCGCCGACGCGGCCGGCGCGCGCTTCGACTACATTGTGCACGACGTCTTCACCGGCGGCGCCGAGCCCGTCGACCTGTTTACGCTCGAGTTTCTGCAGCAGCTGAACGCGCTCCTCAAGCCGCACGGCTCCATTGCCATTGTAAGCCCGTGCCTTGTCCTTTTGCCTCTTGCCTCCCCCTCGATTGTTGCGCAAAGTTTCCAACGAGACTGACCCGGCCCTCCCCCCCCGTCCAGAACTATGCCGGTGACCTGGCCCTGCCCGGGCCGCGCGCCATCGTGCGCACCATTGGCGCCGTGTTCCCCGCGTGCCGCATCTTCCGCGAATTCCCTGCCGACCCCGCGAGCATCGCCGCCCACGGCGGGTCCGACTTCACCAACATGGTCATCTTCTGCAAAAAGACCCCCGGCGCGCTGGCGTTCCGCCCCGCCACCGAAGCGGACCGGCTCAACAGCTTTGCGCGCCGCGAGTTCCTGGAGCCGAAGCACGAGGTCCACGCGGCCGAGTTCCTGGCGGCGGACGAGCAGACCCAGCTACTGACCGCAAACAACACGGACGTCGTGACAAAGTCGCACAAGACGAGCGCGCGGGGCCACTGGTCCATTATGAGGACGGTGCTGCCGGGTGTGGTGTGGGAGAAGTGGTAGGTGGGCCATGCATGTACGGCTGGACCATGGTATAGAATTGTATATATTATACTATCATAAGTTTTGCTGCAAGGTTTTGTGATACGAAAAAATAACAATCTCCTGAGGCATCTCCCCTATTTAGACATGTGCAAACCACACATTTTACTTTTTCTGCGCCTGAATTGCATTTACCGCATACTCGCCATTATCCTTTGTCAGTTCCTTTGCGTAATCTGTGATGTACGATGGCGTCTCTCGGACCCTGTTGTACGACGAGGGGACCGGCTCCCCAAAGGCCTGGTGGACCGGCACCACGCCGGTCCATATGCTGTCCCTCGCCTGATCGTTCTCCATGTCGTGCTTGTCGTCGCCCGTCTCGCCGTCCCGCGCCTTGAGGCTCCCCGACGCGATCTTGACGCGCAGCACCGAGGTGCTCTGCAGCTCCGCGCCCGTCGGCGGCTGCCGCGACTGGTCCCAGCGGCCCGGGACGACCGAGTCGGTGATGAGCCGCAGGGCGTAGAGCTTCTCGTCGGCGTCGGTGACGAGGGACGCGTGGCCAAAGAGCACGACGGAGCGGTAGTTGTAGCTCGAGTTGAAAGCCGACAGCGACAGCACGAGCCCGTCGAGGTGCGCGGCCGAGACGCACACGGGGACGCCCGGGGGCGTGTTGCCGCCGGCGTCGCGACTCGTGTTGAACATGCGCCCGGTCACCCACCCGTGCACGTAGAGGTCGAGCGGGTCGCCGAGCGAGGCCGACGGCCGGTCAAAGGACCCCATCTGCCCAATCATCGGCAGCGTGACGGGGAACGGCGAGTCGGGCACGTTCATGGACAGGTGGATCAGGTGCGAGGCGTTGACCAGCTCGTGGATCTTCTCCAGCGCATAAACGCCTATGGAAAGGTGTGAGGATGGAGGGTTTTGGGGGAGTACCAGTACGAAAGGAGGGGGGGCGTACCTCGCTCGCCGTGACGCTTGACCTTGTTGACGGCATCTTTGGGGTATTCTAGGCTGTGGCGGCCCATTATAGCGGACAAAGGACAAGGAACTTCCCTGGAATGTTGGCCGGGGAGAGGGGGAAAGGGGGTTTCGAATGAGGATGAGAATGACCTGGGCAGGTAGGCTACGATATCGAGACTGTGATGGCGGCGGGCTGGAACTAGTTTAAATACTGCAATGGCTGTCACGGCGTTGACAAGACGCCCTACAAGGGCAACACGAGGGGCTGCAGCTGCAAGCTTACGAACGGGACGGACGTGACTGGCCGGACGTTCCCAAAACGGCAATCCCTAAATGAAGAAGAGAGAGAAAAAACAAGAGATTCCTGCCATGTCACCGCAAAGTTTGCGCTCACACATAAGACTGGTAGTTCAGGCTGCGACCATGTCACTCTTCGTCAAGTGCAGTCGTTATGAGTCGCAATGAGTCTTTTGGGCGGGCAGAAACCGGCGCCGCGTGATTCGGCTGTGAGCGGGGGGGTGCCTCTGCGGGGGAGAGAGACACAGAGAGAGAAAATAGAGGGGCCACTCCGCGGGGCTCCGGCGCCGTGTCTGTCCGCCGCGCGCCGCGCCCTTGGAGGCGGGCGCACACCAGAACCAAAAATAGCACCCAATCAGTACAGATTCGTTTTCATTTCAAGAACAACAAGGCTCGTTCTCGACCTTTACACGAGGGCTCGTTTTTGCGGATGTATGCAATTAAAATAATAATAATAATAATAATAATAAATGGTTGGTTGACTGGCTTGACACTTTTTGACTGCCGGCTTCTGGCTGCTGCTTGGAAAGCGCCGAGGGTCACGCCAGCTGTGACGATGGTATCGATTGAACTACATGGCGGGCTTGCCTTGCCCCATTGAAGTGTGTGCTGAGGAGACGAATCTCGCTCTGTGTGTGCAGTGATGAAACTGAATTGGCTTTTGCAAACAGAATTGGCCTTGTAGACCAAAGATGAGCCGGAATAACCTGCCAACTGCCTTTTCCTTCACGCAAATCCAAAGAACCCCGCGTGTGGCGGGGCGGCCGTGATGAAGCGGCATCGATTGAAGCTTCCTCCCATGGCGCAGCACACCGCGTGCGAGCCAAGGTTGTGATTTTTCCCCGTCTTTTCAACACGGTCTTGTTTTCGCTTCGCTTAGCGCCAAAATATTACATTCATGGATATTTTATTTCCCCCCTGTCATACGGGTTGCCCAAATCGGCACCTATAGGGGGCAGCGGTTCTCGAGAGGATAAAGACAAGGAAGTAATGGCGCGAGGACAAGGCGAGAGCTTCACTTGGGCTCGAGATCGAGCAGCACAATACGGCCAGAGCCGGGGGGGGGGGGTGCACGGCGGACAGAGCTGCTGGTAGGGAAGAAGTGACCAAGTAGCAAAGTATGTCAGATGGATAGAGCATAACAGGAAGATGAATGCAATGTGTCGTGCACTATTTAAGCATCCATTATGCTGCGGCAGCTGCATGAGCAGGCCGCGGGTAGCTCTCCAGTGCAGCTATTCAAAGCCTGCTCAACCTTGGGTTGGTGTTGTTGCTATTGTTGTTGTTACTGTTGTTGTTGTTATTCATGACGGATGCGGTTTGGATGGAAAGCAAGCAAGCAAGCAAGCAAGCAGGCGAATCAGGCGACTGTACAAACTACGCAAACTCGTGTACATGAGCATTAGATGGCAAAAGTAAGTGTTTGTTGGGAGACCCCTCCCTTCTCATGGTAGTTGGGGGACCGTGTTGCATAAAGGATAGACCGTGTTCTCCATGTACAAAGTAAACCCGTTGACTTGTCTCGCCGTGGTTGTTGCCGTTCTGGGAGTCTGTCTGGACCATGGTTGGACAGGCGCAGAGCTCTGCATGGCAATGCAGGTAGGCATCTGGCAACTCTATTGAGTTATTTCTGGGGGGGGGGGGGGCATGAACTCGGCGACGGTGGTCAACATGACTTGAGGGGGGGACAAGATACATGCTGGCTATTTGTCGGGCTTCTCGTCCATATTTATCAAATAGCTGTTGTCGCCCTCGTCTGTCAGTGGCCAAGGCTGGGGGGGGGGGGGGCGGTTGCTTGCTGGCTGCTGTTACTGCTACCGCATGATGGCCCAGTGGGATACGGATACGTAAGGGGGCATGTCGCCAAGGGAGCCCTTTTGCATGAAGTAATTTAAGATTGGATGAATGCATACATCTAGCATAAGGCACGGAAATCTGTGATTCCTCGCAGCCCTTGCCGGCCGTTTCGGAACACTGAGAGTCCACCGCTTTTTGGTCCAACAGCTTTGCGACAAGGCGATTTGTAGCTGCCCGGCCGGGGCCGACTGTACGTACCAACAACTACTTACAACGGCGGCCGCACAGCGACGATGGATATGCTTGGATTTGAATTCTTTTTTTTTCCCCTGTGAAAGAATGATTTTCGGTTTTTTTAGTCAATTGTCAATACTTACCGAGGCTAACTTGGCTAATAATACGCAGCTGATCAGGGTACCACCGCAGCGCGGCCTCATGCAGAGAGCCAAGCAGCATGTAGTAAGACGACGAAAATAAAGCGGCTTGTCACCGCCTGGCAAGAGAGCACATGCCAGTCCTCTACTGGTAGGCCTGCACCGTCGGGTGGCCGCCCGAGAAAGGCGTTTGGGTCTGATAAGTACCTAACCAGCTGCAGCTGCCAACTGCCAGCTGCCAACCCCTCCCTTGCGTTTGTTGTTGAAGCTTGAATCATTTACTCGTTTTCTTTTTCTGTCTTTTCCCTCTCCTCTTCCTCTTCTCCTGGTTTTCTCTTGTTTGCGTTTCTTTCCCCTCTTCATCCATATTTATCGTGATAATGCGTCTCCGCATTCAACGACGGCAGATGCAAGTGTCCGTCGCCTTGCGCCCAGCAGGCACTGGCCGTCACCAGGTCCCAGGGGGTTCTGAACCTGCGTCAGAAGCTCTCCCACCCCAACGCCGCACCATGTACTACACCTGAGAGTTCCCACGTCCCACCCACGACCTATTTCAAAACAAGCTGCCTCTGTTCCGACTCAGGTCTGTCAAAGACTGTTTCTATTTCCTATGGTCGGACGATTCAGCAACGTGACTAGGATGAGTCAAATGTTTTCCGTACCTGTTTCTGCAGTCCAAGCGACATCAAGCTAGCTAGTCAGCCAGCTTCCAGCGACGAGACCATACTCGGGCAGCAAGTCCTCCCCGTCTCGCTGGCAAACCGATATCGTATCGACGACGCCCAATTGTAAAGGAAATCGCCAAGTCTTATTTATTATCACCTGCTTTCTTCTTCGCCATGGTCTCCTTCGATTTCGCCGCAGATTCATACGTGACCACCACCCAGGCGTCGCAGATTTCTTACATGAAACGCTTCTCGACTGTTGGCCCCAGGCACACACGCAACTCCCTGTCGTGGGGCATCCACCATTGACATGCGACACTGCATGAGACGAAGCTCGCCCCGGGTGACCTACCCAAGCTGGACTGCAAGTACGGCTTCCTGTTTGGCACTCCCAGCGCCGTAATGGGCCGGTTTCTTCGCCCTTGTCCTGCGAGGCCTGTGAAATCTGTCCGAAATCCACCTTGTTTCTTCTCGGTCTTGGCTGGTCGCCTTGTTCTTGTTCTGGGATCAAGCTTCCTTCCTCTTTCAACCATGCAACGGCAGAGCGACGGAAGCATTCACGATGCATCATTGAGATCCAAGATTCATAATGGCGGCTGATTGGGTGGTCTTTTATTTTCGTCTTCTTATCTTTGTTCCGTGCTTTTTCTAATATCCTTCTTGTACTCACTCACTTCTACACGCTTGTCACTGCGTTGTGTGCCTGCTCGCGTGGCCAGGTAGCCATGGCTGTCGCTGGCGGCACACAAGCCCTCATTGCAACCTTTGCATTGTCAGTTTTCCAGTCCTCGCCGGCCGCTATCCTTGCAGCTAATAGTTCACAGTGGCCTCGTCGCTTTGGCGTCCTTCAGCGCTGCGTGTCTTTTCACCTTTGGCAGCCGTCGGCTCAGAGGCAGTGCGCCCGTTTCAAAGGGACTGAGGCTGGTCCTCGTCACTTTTCTTCTCTCCTCGGCATTTTGGAGTATCATGGACTTCGCTGCGACTCTTACCACCGGTGATGCCGACGCCGCTTGCCAAGTCCTTGTCGCCACAGCCGCCGGCTTCGATCAGCTTGCACGTCTCGCATTTGAGCAGTTTTTACTATGGCGAATCAAGCTGGACAAGCGCTCCAGAGGCCTCTTCGTATTGCAGGTCATAATTTTTGTGCGCTTCATAATGGGTGGTGTATTGGTCGCTGTCCAGCGTCCGCAGATCTATCCCGTTTGCATCGCCAAGAGTATTCTGGTTCCCCTCGGCATCGCAACGCTCGTAATGGACGTCATCATCGTGTTCATACTCTTTGTGCTTATTTGGGCAGCAAAGGCGTCCATACCTACTACGCGTATACCAGGTTCCAGCGTTATGCCGGCCAAGGTCATTACTTTCTTGACCTCTGGTTTTGCGGCATGGCTTGCTGTTCGTCTAGTCTTTCCATTTCTGTCGCTGAAGCTAACGGGCCTCTAGACAAGCATACCGCTGATATTCGGCCTCGAAATGTTCCCTTTTGCCACTCGAACAGTTGTGCCCGCGATAGGTCTCCTTCTCCTGCTAGGTTTGTGAAATGCAAAGCAATACGAATGCGCGTTCTAATTTGCCCTAGGTCTCGTTGTACTGTTTAGAAGCGATCTGCTTATAACGCAACCCGGTCCTTTACTCTCTCCTGAAAGACCCAACACTTCCAAAGCTCTGCCTATCCGGCCAGCTGAAAGTCCCGATGTTAATTCAACCCCGGAAGTCTTTAACCGGCCCTGGGGTGAGCCGCAAGTTCACATTGCTCAGACACAAAGACCCGGCACTGGACCTCGCCCAATGCCCAAGCCAGGCTCCAGAGGCATCGATACCGCCCTGCCAATCATCAATCGACCGACCCCTGGCCAAACGCAACGAGGTGTTGGTGGAGTTCCTGTTAAAGGGCAACTGTTTCCACCTATCCGCGCGAACACAGCTCCGATCGTGCTGCAAAATCCGCCAAAGAAGCGAGCAAAGGGGAAGCTTGCCATATCAAATCCAGTCATACGCGAAAGCAGTGCCCTCAAGATAATGGACAATATCCCTACAGTAGATCTGGCTGTAGCTGCAAAGAACGACCAGGAAAGAAGATTCGAGGCCTCCAAAGCTGCACGATCAAATAGCACTGGTCAAAACCAGGCTCTGACACGGAATTTCCAAGGCTCAAGCTTCAGGCGAAAAGAAATTTCAACTGCTAATAATGTGCCAGCCGCGACATCCGAACGCTCCTTTTTGTCGGCTAACGCTGCAACAACAGCTACACAGGTATCGCCTGGCGCAGACGAACTTCGTCGCCGATCTCCGCAGACGCCACTCGACACATCTGGATGGGTTCCAAGACCTCCCGCGCGATCTCCAAGGAGACCATCCAGTTCGGCGTTGGGCCAGTCCGAAGCGGCAGCAGCTCCCGCCATACCGCCGCAAAGCCGGATGAGAAAGAGCGGATCCGGAAATTCAGTTCTACGTGATACTTCGAGCATATTTATCGATCCGAACACACCACCTGCAATTCCAACACCTCTCAGGCAAGAAAATAATGACTGGCCAAGGCATGACACTGCAGAGAGCCCACTAGTACCGAGGGTCGAACCGCTGCCGATGCCAATTCCCACAACACAGCCCGATACTGTGCCGTCAAAATACTACGGAAATACAGCCTCTGTTGCCGCTCGTGCATCTGTCCTGACTCGCAGTGGTCCTGGGTCTGTCAGGCGAGACATCCGGCCATCTCGACAGCGCCCAGACTCGCACAACGCCGACGCACAAGAATCCGTCCCCGCCAAGACGCCCGTACAACTCAGGGCGGTTAACGGAATTCCTTTGAATCCGCGAGCGCAACTAGCCAGAGACTCTGCAAAAGAGGGAGGAGAACGTGGAAAAACAGTCATGTTTTCCAACAAGCTAGATGTTGGTAAAACTGAGGAACCAGTTTCACGTCAGATTTTTGCCCTATCGCTGGCGGGTTCTACTCCTTCAACAGGAGGCTCCATTGTTCATCGTCCAAGGCCAATACCTCGCAAACGGTCGAGTTCTACTCCTTCAACAGGCTCCATTGTTCATCGTCCAAGGCCAATACCTAGCAAACGGTCGATATACAAGGCCGAATTTACTATTAAAGTCTCGCCTACGGTTTGGCGGCATCGATTGTCGCGGTCGGGTGGCTCTGTCGAACTGCACAGAGAAAGCATGGACTCTGAAGGGGATACCATTTCGCGCATTCCTTCTTTCCCAGAGCCGCCAAAGAGCGCCGGTGCCATTTTAGTGCTGGGCACTTACAAGACAATATCTGACAACGCAGACACTCCTGGCAGCATCGATGAGTCTTATAGCGACAGGGACAGCTTTTTTGCTGACTCGGCCCCATTCAATATGGCAGGCATCGATCCCAAAACAGCACAGTCAGAATCTACGGATTTCGGTGGCAGAGCCAGCATGGAACCCGAAGTTGCTTACAATATCCGACGGCAGTCCTCTCCGGTGCTTCCAGTCGAAGATCTGCGACAGGTCTCCGTGGTGAGCACCGAGCTGCAATTTGCAGAGGACGGCGCGCTAGCGTCCTTGCCAAGTAGTGCACGGTCAGGCAAAAGCACTGGCTCGCAGCACGATGGTGAAAAGGAGATGGTACCTTTGGTTCTGGACACGCAGGCAGAGGCTTCATCCACAGGCCCCAGCTCTCAAAGAGATTCTTTGGCGCAGCCGGCTGGATGGCATCGTCGTGTGGGCGATGCGTGTCCGACGTTTTCTAATCGCAAAAATGGTGAGAAGTCGCCACGGCGTGTGGTGGCACCAACTCCTCTTCTGCTCAGCAGATCCAGCAGGACCAGGATTGCCGAGTCGCCGGCGCCACCCCTGGAGTCCCCTCAGCATGCACTCGACATAATACAACAGCAGCTGAAGGATTTAGATGAGGCTGACTCAGAAGCCGCCGTTGAAGATAAGCAGCGCCGCAAACTGCTGGAAAATCTCGAAGCAGAGATGGGTGCCCAAGAAACACATTGGCAAGACATCCGTCGTAACCTAACAAATCGCTCGCCCTCATCTATCAGATCCTCCCTGTCGCTCGTGCCAAGCGGAGATTTGCATCTCTCGCCCCGGCCATCATCTCCAGCGTTGAGGTCGCCTGATCTAGGTTTACCAGTAATGCGCGGGGGTGCGGACCCTACTAGCGCCCCAAAGAACCACACCAAAACCCCGGCTGACGAGAAATCCGACCCTGCACCCAGCAGGCTTACTCGTCGGAGCAACTCTGGTTTCACCGACGAAGTCTCGGCCCAGGCTACAGTTGGCGGAGTGGAAAACCGAGCCAAATTCGGCAAGTCAGCGTCACGCAATAAAGACGGTCTGGAGTCCACGTCTATTACAAACGATATATTTGCGCACCGCCAGCTCGCAAATCACTCAACCACCCCAGAGAAAACCGAGGCCAAAGGCAAAGACGAGGACGAAGAGTTTAACTCTGCATCTGCCAAGAAGAATAATCTCAATACCTGGACCGAGCCTGGATCCGTCAAATTTGTGCCCGTTGAGAAAGCTCCACTTCCGGTATCGCACTGGAGTATAGACTCAGATACTACCAGTTTAGCTTCTGAAACTTTGCAGCGAGCTCAAAATATTGCACAGGCACCCGACAACTTGATCAGAACGGCTGCAAGCACTTCTCCTTTGAGTAGGGACGCGGGAGAAACACAAGCACTGCAAAGCATAAATAAAGGATTTGTGTCACCCACGTCACCCGCATCAGCCACCTGGCTGTCTCGGGAAAGCCTGATTTCGCCTCCAGTTTCGGAGCAAACACAAAGTCCGCGCCGCCCAGTCACGCAAAAGCCGCCGCGGCGAAGCAAAAGGATTACCTTACTTCCAGATATCCCTGAAAGCCCGAAGCCTCTCAGCAATAAGCGTGGCACCCTCGGATTTTTTCAGTTTCCCTGGGGTGAAACCTCTGATAACGCGACACTCCCAGCTCAACTAGCCTCGGTACCACTTCCCGGAGCGACTCTGAACGAACTTACTCAGGCCCAGCCGTTTGTTCCTTCCCAAGGACCTGTGTTGCCCTCTCAAGTCTACCCCGCCTCGTTCTTTGATCACTACTCCGACGACGAGCTTCCTGCCGCCGACAGTGACGAAGGCTACTCTGACGACGAAGACGAAGCCTTCGACGAAACTACGTTGTGGGAAATCGCCAACCTCTTACGCTCAAGCGCAGTTCCTTCTCGTGGTAGTCTCTTTCCAGGGTCTGAGGATTACCGACCACCTTCGCGCGCCGGCTTCGTTTCTAACGACGAAACGACCGTTTTAGCAGTCCGAGAGCTGCCTACTGTCGACATAAGTAAGGACAAGGCGCTTCCCCCTCTACCACCTGCCGACACCGCCGTTTGGAAATCCAATACCATGTATGCCACAACAACCACCAGAAGTGCTGGTCTCGCTCAGCCTGATGCCAAGACATGGACACGATACCTTGGCAAACCGGCTGAAACGCTGCGCCCAGCACCTCGCAAATCGGTGCCAGCCAGCATCTCCAGTAGTTCTCTCTGGGCTCCCGCGGTTGCAAAGACTGAGCCTGTCGCCAAGTCTACATCCTCGAGTCTTTGGAGGTCTCCCAAGGAGGTACCTACCACCCCGGCATCAACCAACCCATCGACGCCCTTCCTCGCTTCTCCTTCCACTACGGAGTCTAGTATTAGCCAAATGTCTGCACCAATCAAAGCCACTTCTCAGTCATACTTGCTCTGGACACCTCCCCCATCAGTAGCTCGCGTGCCCCTAGGCCTGCCACAGGATGATGGTGAATGGGACCGTTACACAGCGAAGAAGGTGCAGTCCTCGCGGCCCAAGCCCAGGCCCTCGACACAAGATGCCATTCAGAGCACAGGTCTTTGGACGAGCTCCAAGTTTGTGGCAGCTGCTTCCGCCCTTGCTCCTACTACCACCAGGGCTGTGTCACCGTCTCAGTCGCTCTGGTCGAAGCCGGCCATCCCTACCGAGCATGCCGAGGGCCTCTGGAGCGCCTCGCACATCCGCCACCGGTACAAAACGACGGACAAGCGTCCCGCAGCCCTAGACACGGAGCGCAAACTGCGCATCGACCGCCGACCACTAGCTGCGCTACGTTCTGCCTCACTCTGGTCGACGACGACTCAGACGCCGACACGCCAGGTGCCTGACTGGCTAGCGCTCTCCACCACACTTCGTCCCGTATCGCCTGATGGCGCGTCTACCCTCTCGGATCAGGACTACGGCTCCGCCTTTGACACGTACTCGCTGCGCTCCGAGGTGACGGCCGCTAGCTCCGTCGCCGCCGCGAAGCAGCCGGCGCACCGTAAGACGGCGTCGAAGCAGGCCGCGCAGGATGAGCTTGACGCCGCGTTCCGCGACGTGATGCAGACCAAGCCTGTGGTCCCCGAACCTGTCGCCGAGGAGGAGGCGGCCCAGCCGCCGCAAGAGTTCGATGAGAAGGTTGAGCTCTTCTTCGACTCGAGCCGTTTCCACCCAGTCTTTGCGGTGGACGTACTGCATGTCACTTCGGAAAATGTGCACCCCGCTGCAGCAGGCTACCTGCACAGTGTCATCAATGGTGCTCCCAAGCCTCGACGTCGTTGAGTCGTGGGTTAATTCTGTTTTATTCTATCTTATGTCCTTGACCCCAGTTTTTCTCATGTCATTTATGGGTTTGGAAAGATCCAACGGGATCAGGAGTCGGATTCGGGGGGGCGGCAACGACAGCATACATGACTACCAGGCAAGCGGACAACATGATAAGCTCAGCGACCATGATGCAGCACCGGCGTTTTTTATTTACTATTGGCTACTGGGAATTTAAAATATTTTGGCGTTGGGGTTTCTTCCCTTCTTGTTTTATAGCAGAGCCTCCATGGCGGGGGTGCACGAGGCAAAGACAGTCAAATATATAAATATCATATACCCTCCATCTCCATGTCTCTCTCTCTCTCCGCGTCTATTTTTCTTTTCCTTCATCTTTTGTTCACCGTTGTTGTACTGCACCGTCTAGTACATTCTCTGTTTATACACTGGCTATATGAAACACACCCCCAATACGCTCTCATCTCCCTTAGAAATAAGCTCCATATATTAATATCGGCATTTACAAAATCTACAACATGTCTTGCCACAGCCGTAATTTGACCGTTCGCAGGTAAACGAAGAAAAAAAAAGAGAAAGCAAAGTAACTCCGTCTATTTCTTCTCTTCTCAAGTTTTGCCCTTTTTTCTTACTTCCCTTGCTTCTTAATTTTTTAAGTTTTTTTTTTTTTTGCTTCTTCTTGTTTAGTTCCCCAGACTCTTATCTGGCAATCTGACCTACCGCGTTAGACAGATTTCATCCGAGACACGTCTCGTTTCAAACCCCAGAAAAAACCGCAACAAAGTCAAGACCCTCTTGCCTCTCAACTCCTCGCCTTCCGGATGACAAGGGGGGCCCGGGGGTGGTGGCGTTGAAAGAGAACCCCCTCCCTCCTCCCCCGATCCATCCGTATGATATATAATCGGACACATGCATACGAATAAATGCGGGTTCATGAAAACGCTCATCTACCCAGTGATTCCTCACAAGAACAGACGAACGAGACCTGAATCATGATATCGCAGGGCAATGGAATGAGTATGAGAAACAAGCATATATTCATGATATTAATGCAGTAAACAAAAATACAAAAACAGCAAAAAAGAAAAGACAAAAACAAGAAACTGGTTTCCAACACGTCTAGACGTGCACGACAGCACAATGACGCACAAAAAAGGACTAGCTTTTCCTTTCGGTTGTCTTCCTTTGTCCAGTTCAAACCCGTTCTTCTTTTTTTTCTCTTCTCTTTCCAGTCCCATATATATATTTCAAGTGTCCCCCCCCCCCCCCCCCCCCGTGTCCCCGCACCACAAGCCAAGATTCTGAAACAAGTTATGCCAGCAAGTATCCTTCATCGGATATAGATTTTTATGCTTGCTTGTTCACCGAGGTAGAGCGAAAGAGTAAACCAAGGCTGCGTGTCTGTGCAAAGCAATCAAGCAGAAAATTCGCCTTGTGATAGGTGGGAGTGTAGCGAAGCCCTTATTCACAACTGGGGTTACTTGAGCAAGAACGAAGAAAAAAGAAGACATGAGCAACGCCGTCAACGTATACCTCGCGGCACGAAAAAAAAAACATAATTCTAAGTGTGGTAAGAGTTTTCATCAACAAAACAAAAGGGAGAACAAAAAAAAGCCATTTTTTGAAAGCAATACACCAAAAGCCCAAAGCCATCGCTATGCAAAGATAACAGAAAACATTAAAATCTTTATACACTGCCCCATTCAACGTATCGTAAACGCAAGGAGGCAAGTTCCTACATGAACGTGCAGCTATACTGACTGCCGTTATCGTACCGTCATCAACGGGAATCGTCGTTCTAATTGCGGAGGTGGTGAACTGTCTGGTGATGTAGTTTGTTGTAGAGAAGTGTTGCCGCGACTTCTCGTAACGCGGCGGGGAGGGCTGGAACCGGGATCGTCAAAGACGCGAGTAAACGCTGGGCTGGAATCAGGGCCGCGGTCTCGGTCGTGCCGGAGCGGCCTTGCTGGGCTCTGGGTGAGCTGATCTGTCCTGCGGATAATATCCGAAAGCGTATCACGGAGCTCGCCAGATCGTTTAACCAGCGCTCGTAAGTTGTTTGTGTCAAACTGGACCTTTCTGCTAGGTTTTCCAGTGTCCGGGATAGCGTCCGCGTCGGTGCGATGCTGCATAGCTTCCATGACGGTTCGCACGACGCCATTAACGTCGGCGAGGCGTTCGGGCGTTCGTGGCGACTTCTGACTCGTCTTGTTTGGCGACGAGCTAGCTTTCTTATCCGCTGAGCTGTCGGCTCCGCCAAAGATGTCATCGTCGGGAGAAAACACAGAGCGCCGGCGTGGGGAGTGACGCTCGCGTAGCACAGCAGTTTTGGAGACGGAGGATTCGAGCTTGGGGGACGGCAGAAGGAGTTGTTGCTCGGACAGAGGCGTCTTGGGCCGTGAATCTCCCTGCTTGGCCTTGGCATCGAATGCGTCGAGGTCTACCGAGGGATTCGAGTCGAGATCGTCATCCATGGTCTCGTCATCCGGGGACGCAAGAGCAATGACACCCTCTGCTTCTTTCCAAAAGGCTTTTTGTGAGCCGTCCAAAAGGCCCATGTCGCGGCCATGGCGACAGAGTCTCTTGAGATCGTTGACGAGAAGAGACAGCTCTCTGATTTGGCCCGAGTGTGCCTTGACGCTGGGCTGGCTGGCCCGAATCGATTCGGGAACGGCAAACGTGGAGTCGTTTTCGCGGCCGTCGTTGCCAGCGGCGGAACCGAATTCAAAGTCCTCGTCCCAATCTTCGCTAACAGTCTTGGTGCCGAGGCCCCACGTTCCATACTTGGCGGCGGCGGACCTGGGTTCATCGACAGCATCGTGGACTACCGGCACGCTTTGGCTCCTTACATGCGCAGGCGCAGGTCCACGTCGGTTGGCAGAACGGCCGCCTCGGGGGTCCATGGTCTGCTTTCCGTAGGCAGTCTGGGGGCGGCCAGACCGTCGCTCAGCCTCTTGCTTGTCCTGGGCTGAGGGTTCGCCCCAGTCAAAGATGTTACTGAGAGGCCTTTCGGCAGATTGCGGATTTTCGGCACTTTGGGTGCCATTGGCCATGTTGGCGAGAGCGAGACGGACATTTGGGTTCATGCCCTTTGCGTTGAGGGAGTTCTTGGACGGAGCAGACAGAGGGCTGATGTGGGAGTCGGCTTCGTCGTCGTAGCGGGCCCAATCGTCGTCAAACTCGTCGTCCAAAGACATTCTTGCAAAATCCCTAGCGGGGAGCGAAGTGTGAAGAGAGTTCTCAGCGTGACGCAGGTCGTCGGCGGAGGGGCCGCGGCGGGCGTCATGTTGGTTGGCCGGTATCAGTTTGGTGGTGGAGGGTGCACGGACGGGAGTCTGGGACGTTTCGTCCTCTTCCGTGATCCTGTCGTCGGCATCCCAGGCCTTGTCGAGCATTTCGTGAATAGAGAGTCGGCGCGACTTGCCGTTGCTGGCGGTGCTTGGAGGCGACTCGTCGTAGACAGACTCGAGAGGCGTGTCGACGGCCCTGGCGCGGCTGGAGGCGACGGTGCGGAGAGAATCGTAATGGGTGTCACTCTTGAAATCCGTGTCGTCGTCGTCGTCTCCAGAAACGAAACCCCTGCCGTCGCTATCGAATGCGTCCGTCTGGGGCGAGACTTCATGGTAGGGGGACCTCTGTTGGGAGGTGGACATGGCCGAGCTGGCCGTGGAGCTGGTCGAGGGCTGAAGAGGCCGGACAGAATGGGCAGCGGTCGCAAAGGCAGGTACCCCGCCAGCAGGGCCGAATGCAGGCGCGGAAGAAGCAGCGCGAGGCAGAGAATTGTCGAGTTGAAAATTCAGAGCACGCTGGGGCGGGGGGGTCAGTGGGGAGGAGACAGATCTGTCGAGGGAGCCGTGAAACGGCGAGGTGGTGGTGGTTGTGGTGGTGTAGGAGGATGTGGTGGGAGAAGTGGCAGTACCGAGAGCAGCAATGGTGGTGGGCGCTGGGCCAGTGGGGGACGAGGCGCTGTAGGGAGGCCGCTGGGGGTTGTTGTAGCGAGGGCTGGAGGAGGGCTGACGGCGCTGTGGGTGCTGCTGCTGCTGCTGCGGGTGCTGGAACGAGCGCTGAGAAGCAGAAGGAGCCTGCTGGGTCCGCTGCTGGGCCTGCTGCTGGGTCTGCGTGCCCTGTCGAGCGTCGTGCAGGGAGCGAAGAGGCGCTTCATCTATTGCAGCTGAAGCAGAAGCCATCCGTGGTAGCGTCGCTGCAGAACCTCTTTTTAGCGAGGCCATTGGTGGCTCCAGGCCCATGGTGCCATGCCCCACGCCCGCTAGCACCGCCGAAGAGCCGCTAATGGGCGCTGACGCATGACGCCTGCCCACGCTAGCACCACCACCAGACACGGGTTGGCGCTCGCCCCGTTTCGGACGCCTGATGCTGCCAGACGTCTTGGACACTAGATGACCAGTTACCGTTGCCAACGACGTTGACAGTGATCTTTTCATGCGCATTGACGAGGAGGGGCGTTCGGTTATAACGTCCCGACTACCCTCCATCTCTGTCGGCACCGTCTCCGGTTGCTGCGAAAGCGCAACCAGGCCTTGCCGCCCTTGCTGCTTCCGCTCCTCCTGTGCTTCGCGCTCAGCCTGTTCAGGTACGATTTTCGCTGCTTCTGCCAAGTGCGTCGAAGGCCCACGACGTAGAGAAGGCAGGGAAGCTGGAGATACCATTTTGGGTTTCACCAGGTGCACAGTATTTTGACAAGCCGAAATGACCTTTGCCGATATACGTCGCAGCGTGTTGGCTCTCGCATGGGGGCTTCCAGTACCGGATCGTGCGTCTGCGGCCAGGTTGATTCTTCTCGAATGGAAAAAGGAAGACCAGTGCGTGTTTTCCGAAAATGCTTGGCTGCTCGTGGTGTTGGACCCCGTGCCTATAGAGTCGGTACTCGGCCGCTGTTCAAAGGAATACTTTGGCTCGGGAGACAAGGGGGGCTCCTGGTTCTCCTGCGCATTCAAGCGTAGCTGCTCGAGCGTGGCGGTGCGCTGGTGGCTCGTGGCCGGTCGACGGAGTGTTGGCAGGTGCCCCTTTGATCTGGAACGAGACACTGTATACGAGTCGTCGTTGTGCGTCGAGGGACACCTCTTGACGAGCTTGTTGGGGGGCAGGTTGGGGGCGGCCGTCTTGGGGCGTAGAATCGGCACAGTTGAACTGTGAGACAGCGCAACGGACTGCCTGTCGACGACCATGCTAGAGCGAGGACTAGAGCCGTGTTGAGAAGGGGGCCGAAGCGAGAGCCTGCGAATCCATGAGCCGGTCGAGGAGAGAGAGTTGCGTCGGCTATCGGTGTGACCGGGCGAGGTAACTGAGGTTTCGTTTCCGAGTGCGTTATTATGATTCTTTGTAGAGGGATGGCGGCTGGGAAACTGGGAGGATTGAGGTCGTTGGTAGCGTGAGAGTGGGGGACGAGAGCGTGATGCCGGGCGAGGGAGTGTCAAGTGGTTCAAATCCTCGCGGGCCATGGCGATTGGCTCTTGTGGGCGGCTCGTAGCGGGACGAGGCACGGAGGAAGGGGTCATGCGATCATGCCGGGTCGTGGAAGGGTCGAGAGAAGCATTCCGTTTGTGAAGAACGCGGCGGGCGGCAGGTCGCTGGGCGTCGGCGGGATGGCCAAAGACCAGACCACTGGCCGCGGCAGCAATGGCGGTGCCGGTGCCAACGAGCTAGAGGGCGTCGAAGTATGGGTTAGCAAGACTGGGGGAATTGCGAGGGCCACGACGGTAGATTAGAAAAAACGTGGAAGGAGGGCATGAATGACAAGCTGTGTGGGGATTGGCAAGACTCAGGTATGCATTTGGGATGAGGCCAAGGGCGAGATGTAACGGGTTTGGCATGAAGCAACGAAGCGAGGGCTAGAGGGAGGGGAGGGGGTGGAGAATAGGAGGCCAAGAGACTCGAGCTTACGAAGGACAGACAGACAGACAGACAAAGAAAGAGAGAGAGAGAGAGAGAAATTATGACAGATGGAGAGGTAGAGGGGGAGGGAGGCAAAGAATAACAGAGAGAGATGGGAGAAGAAAGAGAGAGAGAGGAGAGGGGGGGAAGATTAAGGTAGAAGTAGAGAAAAGGCTGGCAAAAATAAGGGCTTGGTGAGAGATGAGGGCGGTTGCCAAACTTACACTAGGAACCGTCTGCATGATGGCTGGCTCCTGGCTGCTCAGGCTGCTCAGCAGGAGAGGTGCAGGACGAGCATTCTACGATTGGCAAAAGACGCAAAGTTGTAGGAGAGATGCGAGCTGCATTGTCCGCCAGGCGAGGGCGTCGGTTGTGATTGAAACGGCGGCACGGCTGCGGCGGTGGTGGTGGTGGACGGAAGAATGGGTGTCGTGATGTTTTTTTTCTTCTCTGGTACGACGGAGAGCGGGAGGGAAGGAGAGGAGAGAAGCGAAGAGAGTGAGAGAATTGGGTGGTGTGTGGTTGTATGAGTGTATGTGTGGTTGTCGTGTTTTGGTAGGCAAAAGGCGAAAGCAGCGCAAAGCCGGTCAGAGACAAGGCCAGAGAGATGGCTAGAGAGAGATGACTAGAGAGAGAGAGAGAGAGACGGTTGTTGATGGGTCAAGCTGGAGTCGTCGGGCCAGTTGATGGGCCAGTTGATGGGCCAGTTGATGGGCCAGTTGATGGGCCAGTTTGATGGGCCAGTTGATGGGCCAGTTGATGGGCCAGTTTGATGGGGCCGGTATGAGATTAGCGTGGGCTCTGCAGCCTGCAGGTGCCAAACACAGGCAACAGGCCAGGAGAAAAAAAACAATAAATAAATAAACGGGCCAAAGACCAAGCGCATTGAGCGGCCTACCAGTAACGGCCTGTAAACAGCCAGTCATTGGCCTACTTTTACAAGTATAATGAGAGGAACCCAAGTACTGAGTAGAGAACTCCCTACCTGACTGCCAAGTAGGTAGGACGGTAAGGTAGGTAGGTACCTAAGGTAGGTAGCGAAATAAGATATCAGATGGTAAGTAGGTAGGTAGTACCTACATGCCTACCAACTGCTCAAAACATCACCAAACTTGCAAGCGACATGCCCACCCCGTTTGGCACTTTTCGCCGAGGGCCGGTGCGTTGACTGCAACAGGCCTTCATTTGCCCAAAATGAGCGACGAGATGATGAAAAGAAAAGAAGAAGGAAAAAAAAATGCTCCTCTCGTTGGCAGAAGATTTCAAACAAACTGAAATGAAGCTGCGACGGTGCGCTGCAAGGGGTTTGCTACACAGGGCAGCCTCTCTCGATACCTACCTATCATCTACCTACCTACGGAGTACTTTATTAGTACTATTATAAACACCTACCTACTGAGTACCTAGCAACCAAAAGTCTGCTATGACAGCTTGCAGGGGAGCTGCAGCAGCGGCCCCCCCGGTAACTTATTTAGAGTAGCAAGTAGGTAGGGGGGAGTTTGGTTTACTAGCACAGCGGGGGTGGTCTGGTTTCCTCCCCCCAGCGGTCCCCACAGGCTCGGACGGCGCTGTGTTTTAGAGCCGGAGCCCCCTGCCAATCTAGCTAGCAGTACTGGGCTTGTTGGCTGCTTGCATAGCCCTACCTTCTACTCGGATAGGCAGGTATTTATCCAGTAATCGTTGCCAATCCCAGCAGTGTCCGCACAGCGGCATGTGAATAAGCCTATACCGTGTATAATAAAGGTGTTCGTCTGCTGTCTCGGTGGCATCTCGACAGGCTGGTACCTTGACTCGATTGTAGTAGACATGTAACCGGTAGCTCCCATAAAAAAAGACAATGTTTGATCGAGTCTAGGTGAGTCTCCTCTTGCATAGAGGAGATTCAATTGAAGAATTGAGAAGAAAAATACTGCTAGAAGCTAGGCAGTTGCGTATACTCTAAATCCGCACGGAGTATACATTGCTTGCACAATACACATGAAATAAGCTGCAACATAGCCGTCATGATTTCCCTCTTAGCCACATGCCCCCCCCCCCGGCGCCGCCACCGCCGCTGGCCTGCATGTATCACCCAAAGCTAATAATAAACAGAACTACTGGTAGGCAAGCAAAAAGACGCACCGGCCCGACGACGAGAGGCGCAAGATGCCTCCTGGTACCAGGGAGCGTATAGGAACAATAAAAAAAGGACCGTGCTACATGGTGAGTGCATCACCAAGCTCGTATGCCAAAATTTGAATAAGAAGAAGAATGAAAGGTGCTGGGGGATAAATATAAAAACAGGCCAGATATCGAAGAGCACTCGACACAGCAATGACAATGACAATGACAACTACTGTTGCCGCCGCCCGCCGTCCCCCTTGTACGTAACTAGGTAGTTGTGGGCTGCCCGTGCTCTAACTAGCATACACAGGAAGGATTCTTTACATTCATTCTTATTCTTCGTCTTTTTGTTGTTTTTTTTTTTTTTCCTTCTTCCTGTTCATCTCTTTATTCACTCCACTGCGTATCGCATCGCAGCCCATAAACTGAAAAGAAAAAAAAAGAAGAAAAAGATCCCCCAGAGCCAGGGCGTGAGAGGAAAAGAATATACATGGAGAGAAAGGAAAGCCTTGTGTGTGTACTCCCTACAACTCCACTGGTTATAAGCCAGCACAAGAAATATGCATATTTTCATCATTTTTGGCCCAGTCTTGTAATATGTGTTTCGGTATATTACAATACATTGTACAGTTTCTCAATGATAATGACAAAACATTGAAGATGGAGAGAAGGAAGCAAAAAAAAAGAAAAGGAAAAAGATGAAGAAAATCAGTAGTCATGGCAGCAACGCCATCACCTTGCCCGGTTATTCATGGACCCCTCCTTTAAACCCTCTTCAGAGATTATGACTTTTTTTTTTTCCTTCTTTTCTTTTTTTCCATTCATCAGCAGCCTCAAACCTGTCCTGGTATATATAGAGCATGCTCGTCAGAGAACAAGAACCAAAACAGCCCTCCACGGCCTTTATTCTTCCTTTTACCAAGGACAGGCAGCAAGGGGTCGGGTCGTATTCGTCTCTCTCGCTTCTCCTCCCCCAGATATCAAAACTCAGACATTCAGACACATGGGCCTCACCATCCAGTTGCCGTCATCTACGGAGTACTCATAATCGAACCATGTGTTTTCCAGTCCCCCCTAGTTTAATCGCAACTTTCGTTCCCCCACCCCCCTTGACGGCTCGTCTCGGTGGTCATGGTGGTGTCTACAGATCTTAGTACTCATCAAGTTTAGTTGCTTCTTTTTCTTCTTTTTCTTCTTCTTCTTCTTCTTTCCCATTTCCGTGTACTTGCCCATCATTGACTTTTTTTTCTCCCTTGACAGCCGCCACCCCCTTTGTCTTGTATATCAATGATTGTACAAACATACAGTACATGCATTGATTCCTCGGTCTCATTATTCGCGTGTTTCGTCGTGTGCATTTTAAATAACGTTGGCACTCTCAGTCCCACTGCAGTCAGCCTCCTCTGATCCATATGCCCGCTTCCCTCTCCTCACTGGCTGCAAGGCCCTGTCGCTCTCTCTGGTGCGAGGCGAGGCTACCGGCCCCAATCACTGCGTCATTGGCGTACAACCTACTTGGTTGGATGTTGTTGCCTTTCCTTGGCTGACTTGCATAAGTATTGGCGTCTAGTTTGAACCGAGTGGTGGAGGTGTGTGTATTATTGTTTTTGTTTATGATGTTGTTGTTGTTGTTTTCGTTTCTTTTTTGAATCATGAGTTGTCAAGCATGATTGAAACACCACCAGCTCTGCCATCTCTACATGCATGCACTGCTCATATATCATCAACACATTGCTTTTTTTTGCAGTAGTAGCCGTAGTAGCAGTAGTAGCAGTAGTAGATGTTGTTTTTGTCGTCATAAACGACCACACCCTCTTTTTTTCCCCGCAAGTACACAGTCAACATGCCTCAATTCTTGTTCCAATTTCTCTCTCCGATATTCATCTATTCAAGAATGCCAACGATGCCCATCTGCCGTAGCACCCGCCTTCCCGCCGCAAGACTGAGCCGGAGGGGTGTCAGGAAAAAAAAAAGAAGAAAAAAAAAGGACCCAGCCGGGCGCCGCCGCCGCCGCCACTACCACCACCACCACCACCACCAGACGACGACACAAAACTTTCCGTATATGGCGATATGATATAATAGCGCTGATGGCGCTGCAATAAACCTACTAATACCACTTTTTGGGGGGGAGAGAGGGGGGGTTGCAGACAGGAATCCGTGGCACCACTCACCGGCCGAGTCTCTCAAACCTTGCATGACGCCTCGTACCATCCATCCCGTCTGCCTTGCTTGGCCTCGCTCGTGCTTGCTTGTCCGTACTGTTGCTCCGATTTCCTTTCATCGCCGACTCTCAAAAAATTATTTATACCTTTGTTTTTTTTTTTTTTTTTTTGCCTTTTAAAACAACAATGTCGGTTCCGGACAAGCCAAAGAGAAATTAATAGAACAAAAGAAAGAACAAAAGAAAGGGGGGCAGCCGCCGGAGCAGCACACAAAATGCCTTTGTCTGGCCCTGCAGGCGGATCCTTGGGGCTTTTCCCATGCACATCAGCTTCACTAATACTGATGTATCATGACTGGATAAGTTTTGGTCCTCTTTTCCTTTTTTTTTATACAACTTGCTTGCTTGCTTGGCCCAATTCTTTCCTCATGCATGGCTTGGCCCTCTTTATTCCCAGTGAGACAATATTATTCGCAGGTACATGCACAAAAAAAAAAAGAATGCACATCACTATGCCCGTCATGCTGCCTATGCGAGATCCTTCCGAGCCATTCCGTAAAATGCATGCAAGGCATACTGGAGCAGATGATGTAGCACATCCGTCTCTCTCGCTCTCTCTCTCTCTCTGCACAAGTACCTGGAGCACTCAACTTGTGCATGTAAGTAGATGGGTGATTGTAATAGTACATTTGTGATGGAGTCCCGCGAACAGGTTCACAAAAAAAAGAAACTGGTCGACCGCTCTGTCGGGTCCAATTCCTTTTTCTTTTTTCTTTTTTTCGTCCCTTCTTTTTTTTCTAATTTCTTCTTCCCCCATATCGAATCTTGAAAGAAGAAAGGCTCCATTTTGTTTTCCCCCTTTCTTGTCGCAAATTACACTGTACCACAAAGGGGTCCCCATCCTCCTCCTCCTCTTCCTCCGCCTCGTTCTTCCTCGCACTAATCCGTACTGTTCGCCTATTCGCTCTCTGCATTCAGCTTGGGAGGGGGTTGAAAAAGGCACAGACTGTTGCTTGCCCTTTCATTTTTTTTTCTATTAAACAAACACAACAGGTCCCCATCGGTGCATGCACGATTTATTACCTAGTTTTTCAACGCGTCGTCCACTCCCTTTCTTTTTAATTTTCCGCCATTTTAAAATTGCACCTGCGGCGCTGCGGATATGAATTAAACAGAAAACCAATTGGTACAACAAGATTGAACAGAAGATGGAAAGCTGAAAGAAGAAGAATTAGAAGCCTCAGCTGCAGTGCACGGTGCATCTCCTGTTCTCTCAGGACTCGACCTACCCCTCATCAGCTTCACCTCTTTTACTCCCCCTCCCCGCGTGTTTGTTATTGCAACCGACCGACCATTGTGTCACTGCTCAGTTTGGGAAGCAATAAATAGAAACGCGTCGTACCACCTGAATCGTTCCCTCAAATGTGCATTCTTGTACATTCTATATTTTTGTTTTTCCTTTTTTTTTGTGTCTTGTTAGTCTGAGACATGCATCGGCTTGGCACCAACGCTAGACGGACGACTAGGCTACAGCTGGCGTGTGTTAGTTGCCTATAATACCATCCTAGCATGTCAATATCAAAACATCAACAGAGTCCATGATGCGACGCGCGCGGAGTCAGCTTTGAGCCGCCCGGGGGGAGAAGGGGAAGACCGCAAAAGGTCCAGTATGCCACGTCACTCGGCACCACGGACTTTGTGATAACGTATAACAAATAGCCACAGAGCATCAAAGGGGTCCGTCAGCCTCAGCTCGAGACCTCATCCTGTCTCAATAAGTCGTCTGACGGCGTGGTATCGGGATCTGCCCTCACCGCAACATCGGTCCGCAGCATCGTGCTTTGGTCTCTCGCTGACATCTCGAGGCACAAGGTCAAACATGCATCAGCTAGAGTGACTCGCATGCGGGCAACCGCCATCACGCTTTCCCGGGCGACACAGCAAATGGCCCGGAGGGGTAGCGCGCGGGCTGGACCACGCTACGGGAGGGGGGAAAGTGTTGCTGTGCCGTGACTGTCTGCACGTTGATGCCGATGGCTGTCTTTTGCTTCCTTGCGTACAAAGTTTTGGCCTCTCTCTGTCGTGAGGCTCTGCCCCTGCTACCCAGCTGTCAGTGTTACCAGTGACATTGTTATGAAATCACCACCAGGCTTATCACCACTGCGTCAGTCGCCTTTCCGCCCCACGCCGGCCCGCGGGATGCATGCAAGCTTCAAACGACCTGCCCTCGTTAGCCGACTGCCCTACTGCAACGAGGTGGCACGCAGGTTCGGCCGTCTTGTCGTATTAGGCTTGGCTCGGCTGCCAGCTCCGGTCAATTGCATACTGACGTGCCAGTAGTACTCCAAGCGAAAGGGCAATGGAGATGCTTGCTGCAACGTACTGAAACTGTCTTGTTAAGTGAGGCCATTCCAACGTCCTTTCCGTCAGCTGATTGCCCAAGTACTTGGCAACAGATGTTTCGTACAACAACCAATTGACTGGCCGGCGAAGCCTTTCGGAAGCTGTCGTGGCGGACGTCATTCCGTGAGGGATACCGATCGAAACAATAAATTTATGTACTAGTGACTCGACCGCTACGCGCCATGACAGCCACGCTCTTATTCTTTTTTTTTTTTTTTTGCAACTCAACTTGGCGCCTCTTGTCTTATCCGTCAAACTAACACCAGCCAACAGGCAGGGTAAGGATGGCCAGTCCCCGCATTGACAAGAAGCTGTACGAGTCGCGCCCACGACTAACTAACGGGCCTTGTCAACGTGCGACGAGCTCTGTGAGGAGGCGCATGATGCAACCTTGCACATCCTACAAATGCAATGCCGAAAGAGGCGAACATTCCCCATCCTGACGGCATGGGATATGCATGAAAGAGGCTGACTAGCCAACTAGCTTACCGAAACGCACACACACAAATCAAGGATAACCAGGCAGCCAGGCTCCTTGGGCTGTAAGTAAGTTAGTTACGGCCATGCAGGGCGGCAAGATACTTTGCCACACTTGCAACATTTCCATGTGCAGGCTCCGTCCCTGTCCGTACAATTCTGCACTCGTCCGCATTCCAATTACATCTTCTCCGAGCCGCGTTCCTTGCTCACAAGGTGGGTGGGGTTCGTACACGACGGGCGGCCCATTCTTGTTCGTCGACTGCCGCTTTGGGAAGCTTCTTTGTGCCATTTCCATGTCGGCTCTGTCGACTCTATCGACGAGACAAGTAATGAACCCGTCACGATGCCGGTCCTACGCGGGTATTCATGGTTGAACGGCCGTAGTCAATACCCGAGAACCTGGCGAATGGTGTCAAGCCTCCGCTCCTCCGTACCGTTCTAGCCTTGTATCACCATGTTGATAACGTAGTCCCGAAGCTTATTCCAAGTTTTCCGAAACGTGCTAGACCACGGGGGCAGAAGAGACGTATGTACTCCGTGTACACACAGAGAGAGAAAAAAAAAAGGCAACCCCCGGTTCCCAGCTTTCTACTTGCCAGCTGCCAGTATGCTGCGCCTTTTGGATCAGCGCGTAAGTACTTACCTTGTACTGCTTTTCCACCCCAGAACCACGGAGCCAAAGCAGGTTGGCAGGTTTTAGCGCTTCAAGATATCCACTTTGGCAACGCCCGGTGGTATGATGTGGTGGTCCCAGCCAAGCTGAGAGAGGAGGAGGAGTAATAAAACGATGGACGATGATGGCAAAGAGGCAAAGGCGAGCCCCCCCTCTCCGAATGACAAAACGAACCCCACCTCCAAAGTCAACAGTGAAGCCGTCTTGGCCTCTGATTAGCTGCCGCGAGGGGGGGGGCCAAGCTTTGCTTGCTTGCCTTGACTTGAACCTTTTCCCCATGTCGCCGACCCAGGAACGGCGTGGCCAGCGAAGCCATGGGTTCGGCCAGCTCTCGTTTTCGATTGTCTGAGTCTGACGCAGAACCCAGGAAGCGGGGGTCGCAGTTGAAGAACTCGCAGCGCTTCGAGATTCTTCCTCTTCATCCTCGTCCGTGCCCACGGTCAGGCCGTTAACGTAGGGTTACAGATGCTACGACTGCGAGTTCAGATCCGGACTAGAGGCATGTGCCACCTTTTTTTTTTTTTTTTTTTTTTTTTTGCCATTTCTCAACCATTGGAGGGGGTACCGTGGTGGGTGGGCTCAATTTTGCATCCCGAACCCTCGGGTCCGCGCCGTCGTCCGTGGCGGTCTTTCTTTGTCCAGGGTAATGAATACCCCGAAGATGACCTAATGAACCCAATGACTGGGGTCGATCTCGTTTTTGCTTTTCGTATCATTATTTTCGCTTTGCCTCGGCAGATGTGTGCACCCCAGCACACCTGGAAAAGAAACAACACTCGTAGATTTTAGGTCGGCAGATTATTATTATTAGATGAGCTAACAAGACCCACATCAAAACGCGATCGTGACGCGCATGTCGCGTGTCCAGACGCGTTCTTACTGGCCGTCTGAGATCCAAGAGCCTTGCTGGTTGCTGATTGGCTGGCCAAACCCCAATGCGCTCAGAACAAGGCCGACCAACGGCGATGGGGACCGCGCGCTACAATGAATCGAAAGAGAAGAAAAAAGGGCTCCCGACGCACAAAATTGCGGCAGAAGAGGACTAAAACGGCCGCGGCATTTAAAAGCCTGTCTTATCACCAACCGTTCACCGCTTGCGCAAGTTTCAGTCACTCGGCTTGGGTGTCATCCACGGCAACTTTGTAGAGAGAAGGGGGGGCCGAAGGGGGGTTCTGGAATGACCAAAGGGTCCGTAATGCGCCGCATCGGGAACTACCGAGTAGAAGATGTTCTTGGCCATCAAAAAAAGTTGTCTCGGGAGCAGGTCAAGGAATTCTGGTGAACCCCGTTTCTTTGTCCGGAATCTGGGGCCCAGGCATTCCGCTGTGACTCGTTTGGGAGTGGATGGGGGGCTGTCACTATAGGGTAGCTCGTGGTATGATTCGTATTGTTCACAGGTTATAGAATCATTCCATGTTGAATTGTCCTCGTCCGAGACCGGTAGGTCCTGATATCGTGCGCGAGTGTGTTTGTTTTTCTTAGCTCGATTTACTGTCGTCTTTGAGGTATACAGCCTGGTGACGATGACTCGAAGCGGCAATGACTTGGCGAGGCTGACTTTGTACATAGCCGTCGTACAATCGCCATCTCACGCAGCCTGATTCTGCACACCTCATATGCTTTTATTCTCTTCGACACTCCCACACGAGCATGACAAAATGGCGATGCACGCAAACACCTTTCCTGCTCGTCCAGTGCCATGCAAGTAGCCATGGCACCGTTCGAGCACGTTGAATCCGGGCCGGCTTCGCTGCTGCCCCTCACCAACGACGTGCTCTACATGATCCTCGACGACCTGGAGCCCGCCCACCTGGCCCCGTTGACGCAGGGCTGCAGACTGCTGCAGGCACGGGTGCGGCCCGTCCTCTTCGGCACCGAGGGCCGCCGCGACAGGGCCCTGCTCTGGGCGTGCCGTCGCGGCTGCCTGCCTCTCCTGCGCAGATTTGCCTGCGCAACGTCTTGCGCCTCCGGCCGCTCCCGCCGCCGGAGCTCGTCCGCTTCCTGCTCTCGTACGACGGACCGGGGGGACCCCGACCAGCCCACGACGCCTCCAGGAGCACAAGACACCAGACGCCTGCCCCCCCCACCCCATGGCGCGTGCCGTGCTGGAGGGGCACCGGGAGCTGCAGGAGCTGCTCCTGGCCTCGGGGGGGGGGGGGGCCGACATCCACGGCAAGTCCGTCGCGTGGCTGGGAGAGCGGCTCCGGAGCGCGGACCAGATCTCCCGATATACGCGGCGGCGCGGCTGATAGCCCGCGACGGGGGCCGACGCGGTGAAAACGCTGCCTCGCCCGCGGCACGGACCCGAAACCACAGGACCGACGCCTGGGTATAGCTGCAAGAGGAAGCGGCACATCCCGCCGGGCTGGGGCGCGAGGTTCAGGGCGCGCATCTACCTGCCTGCCACACATGTACCTCGCCTCCGTCGAGAACTTGGGACGACGACCAGCTTCTGCGTCCCGCGGAGGGACTCGGGGTTCTGCCTCGAGCAGGGCGCGCCGTCATCGACGACGGCAGGATCGGCGTGCCCCCCGTCCGACTTTGACACGCAGAGGCTCGGCTCGATGCCGTCCATGATCGAGATGCTGCTCGGGAAATCGGGGCACCGACTTCCTGGCAAATGACGAGTTTGGTCGCGTCATCGCCATGCTGGCGGCGCCCGGGCTGAGTAGCAGCCATCTTGCTCGCATACACGACTTTCGGCTTCCGGCAAAGGCAAAGGCTCGCGAGCGGTTGGAGGAGAGCCTGGCCCTGAGCCTTGGCCAGGAAGACACCCTTTCAAGGCTGCGACGTTTGATAATGAAGTGCGAAACGTCACCCTGCCCATTCTGCGTCTCGGCGTAAAAAGTGCCATGCGCAGTAGCCGAGTCTACTCGTGTACGGAAACACACGCTCCGTATAAAAGACACCGAACCTACTGAAACCTAGGATTTTGACCGTGAGTCTGTATGATTGGAATGCCCGAGGTTGAAGGTACACTCGACTCTGACCCAGATGATAATACTGCTTAGTCGTATTTCATACGGCCTTAGATCGACCCAGCTCGCCGTAACTTGGTCGGTTCGGGGTTCCTACGTTTGTTGGCTTCCGCGTTCGTCTCATCATGCGCAAATGGCTACGTTATCGTGGAAGGCGGAGACTGTACTGTTACCGACTGTCTGGCTATTGAGAAACGGGCGGTTGCATAGCTTGGCTCGAAACGGAGCTTGAATTGCTTACAAACCGCTCTATAGATATCTTGTGAACTGATTGTTCAAACGCTTTGAAACTATACAAAGTTGTCTCCGCTATGATGAGTGGGATAGAAAGCTACCTCTGCAAACTTGAGCTGCCTCTGATAGACTGTCTTTGCCTCAATACCCCAAAAACTGCTGCATAGAATATCGTTTGCCGTTTGCGACCCCTGATGACTCCTGATAAGTAGAATCAGACTTTATCATCCTTAACCCTCGATGTAATATCACGAGCGCAACTGCCCCAAGTCGCCCGGACTAGTCCAGGAGGGACTGATATTCCGTTTCGCTTCACGTGTTCCTCGAAGGACATTCTTTCATGCCACATGGCAGCCCTCCAATACTCCCCGGGCACAGAACCTTCAGCCCCCAAATCCTGATACACCCTCATCCTGAAAAAAGGATGTTTTCCTCCGGAAAACATCAGTTCAGTTTCCGTGGCGCAGTATTTACATTGCACAATTGAGACTATTTGACGTTGGTACGCTTGTGAAAGAGCCTCTTCGAATCTTGCCCGTTCATTTGTATAGTGGTAGTTGTGCATATGGCAGCAAGCAGTCACGTAAACAATCTTGCTGTATGATAGCTCCCCAGAGCGTGGCCACATTTTCCAGACAGCTTTTCTCAAATACCTGCCTCTGATCACGCGAGGTGTCGCAGTAAACGATATATCAACGTCTGGGGTAGAAAAGGACTCGTGGTGGGGGGCCAGCAGCATCTCCAAGTATTGCTGCTCCCTCGGTGTTAGAACGAGACGATGATACTTCAGCGTTAGCTGTACATGATGGTATTGTACTCCGTAGCTGCACCATATCGGGCAGAAATAGCGATCGAGGCTTCGGCGGTTGGGACACGGCCGGAGCTCAGGGAGCCCGTGACGGTTTGTGTTATTCGTATCATTTGCTGTAACATCGGCAGTACCGTTAGCATTTGCAGCGCCGCCGAGATGTGTGATACCTGCAGATTTCTGATATTTGGATTCATACGCAAGGTGTGTGGGGTGTCATGGAATAATATGCTGTGTAAACAAAGACAAATATGACAAGCCCATTTGTCGGGATTGTCGAAGGTAAAGATAGTAAGAGCCTCCAGCATCTCGTCGGCTGGAGCGTGAACGGCGTCGTGCCGGAGCCGCTTTCGAAGTGCGTTCCGCAGGCTCCTGCAGGTTCTTTGGAGACAAAGTAGACCAGGTAGCGGGAGAAAATCAATCACACATAGGAGAAGATCCAGGGGAAGTTCCAGCACAAGGCCTTTCGACTTCTTCTTTCGTGTCGCGTTGTCTGACATTCTGAGTCTGGCTGCGGCGTTAAAACGACCCGGAGGACTCTTGTCTTGTGGAGTGCGAACTAAACAAAAAAAAGTATGATTGACTGTCTATTAGAAATTTTGAGATGATAATGTTAGATATTTCAACCCACAAAGTCAATGCACTCGGTGGTGGTTCGCTCCTGACACTGCGGCGGAGTAAATCCCCGCCACCAACATCGTTGGCATCCAACTTCGTGCAGACCAGGACTGGGCTTCAGCCAAGGCGTACAAATACCGTCTTGATTCAGAATGTCAAGCGCGAAGTGCATTTAGATGAAAAGACCAACTTACCGGCTTGGAGAGCACAATGCTTTCTTAGTCTGGGTAACCTGTTCCGCAGCGTGGCGAAGAAGCACTGCAACATTTCTTGTCAATGTTCACGCTCGCTGAGACGATTGATGTAATCTTCGTCGACACCATGAGCCCATTTGAGAGTATCAATACAGCCTACAGTGGGTTTCAAAGAAGCGATCGCTTCACTCAAGGCGGCTGAGATGCCTCAAAATTTCATGAAGGTACCACTGCCTCGGCTATCTCATCGCGATGACTGGGAAGAGAGATCACAGGTAAGCTATTTCAAGAGCTCTAGCAGGTATACATCAGTCAGCCAAGAAGGATCAGAGGTCTAGCAGCATATCTCCCGGACCTGCAAAGAGATGTCTAGCTGCGATCACTTGCAGTCGTTTCGTATTTTGGATGATCTATCGTTCTGTAAAGCTACGTTTGAGCAGTGACTTGAATTGCTCCTGTTCCAAATTTCATGCATTCGATGCCGTTCAAGTCTGTCATCACGCTTCCACTCAGTTGATAGCTGGCGGCATATCTTGCAACTTGATCTATTCTGGCGGGGCGATGCGGATTATGATAATGTTGACCAGATATGGAAGAGAAATTGTAGGCCTGTCTCACCATGATCCATTGCCGCCGTCGACGTAAGGTGGTAGAACCAAGACGCTCAAGATGCTTTTCTGACAGAATAGAGGCTAACAATTTGATTGGCTGGACGTTTCATTTTCAAGAAATAGTTCACATTTTCAAATCCTCTTATCAGTCTTATTATTCGCATAGCATCGTACTGGAGACTCTGTTCACTTCTTCTATTCTCCATAAAATTACCGTCGCTGGCCGCTGCCGCGCAGGCGTCTTTCCCAGCTCACCTTTTGTGACATTGCCCCTCCATCTGTAGCGCGGTGATGATGGCCCACAATTGGAAATCGCTTCAAAATTGCTGCACCACTTCGCAAGCCACTTGTCGAAAGACAATCCGACGAGCCGCCGTGACGAAAACAATAAATATACACCGAGACGTTCGACACATCATATCCATACACGATGGAGGCCGAGATCAAGGCCGCCATTCCCAACATTGACCCCGTGATCTCGGAGTACTCAGTGGGCTACCTCAACCATGCTTCACTGGCATGGTCCGACGACAGTGGTGAGGGCGCAGAGGCCGCATCGCCGCTCGCCGAAGCTGCGCACGCCATCACCGAGCTGCTGGTTTCGGCTTCTGAGCAATCCGACGACAGTTTCCAAGGCAAGATCAAGGCCCTTGTCGAGAAATGGGTAGAAAAGTACGCCGCGGCCAACGGAGGCGAGCGCCACGGGCCGCTGGCCATTCGCCGCCTCGATCAGACCATCCAGGTCAGCACGCAGCGCAACATGTCGTCGACCCTGGCCGTCGCCAGCGGCGGCGTCGATCTCGAGTCCGCCAACGTCCGCAAGGTCGAGTCCAAGGTCGACCGCAAGAAGCTCGAAAAGGCCGAGCGCAAGATCGCCGCCAAGCAGCAGAAGAAGCAGTACAAGAATGTCGAGTACGAGGCTTCGAGGCTGCTCGACCAGGCCGACCCTGCGCAGTCCTATGAAGAGTTCTACATGGCCGTCAACCCGCTCCAGATTGGCAACGCCAGTGCCAACAAGACCAAGGATATCAAACTCGACAATATCGACGTCTCCATCGGAGCCCAGCGCATCCTCACCGACACCACCCTTACACTTGCTTACGGTCACCGGTATGGCTTGGTTGGTAACAACGGTGTGGGTAAATCTACGCTTTTGCGAGCCTTGTCAAGGCGTGAAGTCGCCATTCCCACCCACATTTCCATTCTCCACGTCGAACAAGAAGTAAGTACCGATGTGACTGTGTGTGTACATCAAGGGCGAAACTGACAAATGCGGCAGCTTACTGGTGACGATACGCCTGCTATCCAGGCCGTCCTCGATGCCGATGTTTGGCGCAAGGTGTTGATGAGAGAACAAGAACAGCTTACAGCGGCTCTGGCCGAGCTGGAAATCAAGCGTGCACCTCTCGCTGATACATCCGCCGACGCTGCCAAGCTCGATCGCGAGAAAGAGACCATGGACACAAAGCTTGGTGACGTCCAGGGCAAGCTCGCTGAAATGGAATCTGACAAGGCCGAGTCCCGCGCTGCCAGCATTCTTGCCGGTCTCGGTTTCTCCCCGGAGCGCCAGCAGTTTGCCACCAAGACCTTTTCTGGTGGTTGGCGCATGCGTCTGGCTCTTGCGCGAGCCCTCTTCTGCGAACCTGACCTCCTTCTTCTCGACGAACCGTCCAACATGTTGGACGTCCCCTCCATCACTTTCCTTTCCGGATACCTCCAATCATACCCTAGCACAGTCCTTGTTGTTTCCCACGACAGAGCGTTCCTCAACGAGGTCGCCACCGATATTGTCCACCAGCACTCGGAACGTCTCGACTACTACAGAGGAGCCAACTTCGACTCCTTCTACGCTACTCGTGAAGAACGCAAGAAGATTGCCAAGAAGGAGTACGAGAACCAGATGGCATATCGTGCGCACCTGCAGTCTTTCATCGACAAGTTCCGATACAATGCCGCCAAGTCGTCCGAGGCGCAGTCCCGCATCAAGAAGCTCGAGAAGCTCCCGGTGCTGGAGGCGCCAGAGGCCGAGTACAATGTCAAGTTTGTCTTCCCAGACGTGGAGAAGCTGTCACCCCCCATTATTCAAATGTCCGAGGTCACTTTTGGCTACTCTAAAGACCATATTCTGCTGCGCAACGTGGATCTTGACGTTCAGCTCGACTCTCGTATTGGCATCGTTGGACCCAATGGTGCTGGTAAGACGACGGTGCTGAAATTGCTCATTGGCAAGCTGCAGGCGTTGAGTGGTATCATTTCGGCCAACTCTCGGCTGCGCATCGGTTTCTTTGCGCAACATCACATTGACGCCCTGGATCTGACGGTCAGTGCCGTTTCCTTCATGGCCAAGACGTATCCCGGCAAGTCAGACGAGGAGTACCGACGCCAGCTTGGTGCGTTTGGTATCACCGGCACGACTGGTCTGCAGAAGATGGCCCAGCTTTCTGGAGGTCAGAAGTCGAGGGTGGCGTTTGCATGCCTGGCACTTACGAACCCGCATATTCTTGTTCTAGACGAACCTTCCAACCATCTTGATATCGAAGCCATGGATGCGCTGGCTGAGGCGCTCAATGCCTTCCAGGGCGGCGTGCTCATGGTCTCTCACGACGTGACAATGCTGCAGATGGTGTGCACGTCGCTGTGGGTGTGCGACGGGGGCACGGTAGAGAAGTTTGACGGTGATGTGAACCAGTACAAGAAGAGAATTGCATCACAGGCCGATGCAGCAGGTGTTGTGAAGCAGCACTGAGGTGAGAAGCGAATGATGGTTGTATGCATTTATAGGCGTCACGCGGGGTATGATTACCATGATGTAGTAGAATTTGTCACGATATAAAATATAGCCAATTTCTTGTCATTGATTCGTAAAAGTTGTCTACTCGCCGTACCAGCAGTACCATTCTGGCTTTTGGCTTGTCGTCATTGTTAGTGGGAAGTTGATGACACCAAGACGTATCTGCACGCCAGAGCTTCTGCCTGAGGTCCTCGATAGTGCCGTGCACCATGGTGGGGCACAAACTCATCTCGGAAGTGAGCCCCCGCCAGCCAATCTCCAGTGGTGCTGGGGCAGCTTGCAGAAGGGTTGAAGGGGAGGTGACACTGCGTACCACTGAGGTGCTGATAGTCTATAGGTACCTTAAAAGGTACCTAAGTAGGTAGTGGGTACCTAAGTAGCAGAGGTAGGTACGAAGTACCTGACATACTGGTAGGTATATGCTGGGATGCTACAATGACAAGTGCCTGGATTCGGTAATACTTTGGTGAATGGTGGTACTTCATCTGTTAGAAATACATTCTCTTCTATTCGAATTGCACGGCTGAACTGTCCTTTTCAATCATCCATCCATGGCGACACAATGGTTACCAACGGAACTGTCTCTTGTTGAGATTTGGTGGTGCCTTGCTTTTGGCGCCAATCCCGTTTGGGCAAGGGTCAAACCAGGTGGTAAACAACCGTGACTGGCTGGCCGGCGAGGTAGCTTCCGGGTCCCCTGGCAGGCTTGTCGGCTGTTACGCTGGCTCTGGCACAAGCTGCCCGCTCTTTCCCTGGGGATCGTAGCGGTGAACCAATTTCCACCCCTCGCCCAGGCAAAAAATCAACACCGCCCGGCTCCTCCCAGACCTTTCTCCTCTCTCTCGCGCATCCACATATCTTGAAGCCTTTCCCGGTCTCTCGATACCCGTCCGGTTCTTACATCCTCCATTAACCCCTTTCAGCTTCCCTTTTTTGACATTTTCAAGTCGCCATCATGCGTGAGATTGTGAGTCCATCTCCCCGCCATTGTTCTTGTTGACCCCTCCTCGACGCGTTTCTGAGAGCTTGTGCAGCCCCTGAGTGGTACCCCGCCGCGCTCCCGGCTTGCACCAGCACAAACGCTTTCTTCTCGAGATGGAGGGCATCCAAGAGCTCCGAATACCGTGAATTGTTGCTAACGACTTGCGTCTTTTTGCGTCTGTAGGTTCACCTCCAAACCGGTCAGTGCGTAAGTAGCTTCTGAGGTCCTGCGTTGTGGCAAGTGTCGGCTCTAACAGTGTTTGTTTCGATAGGGTAACCAAATTGGTGCTGCTTTCTGGCAGACCATCTCTGGCGAGCACGGCCTCGACTCCAGCGGTGTCTACAATGGCACTTCCGAGCTTCAGCTCGAGCGCATGAATGTCTACTTCAACGAGGTTTGCTATACCGGCACAACGCGTAGCTTGGCTTCATTGTGGATACTAACCGCGAATTTCTTCAGGCCTCTGGTAACAAGTATGTTCCTCGCGCCGTCCTCGTCGATCTTGAGCCCGGTACCATGGACGCTGTCCGTGCCGGTCCCTTCGGTCAGCTCTTCCGCCCCGACAACTTCGTTTTCGGTCAGTCCGGTGCTGGCAACAACTGGGCCAAGGGTCACTACACTGAGGGTGCGGAGCTCGTTGACCAGGTCCTCGACGTTGTTCGTCGCGAGGCCGAAGGCTGCGACTGCCTTCAGGGTTTCCAGATCACCCACTCTCTGGGTGGTGGTACCGGTGCCGGTATGGGTACTCTGCTCATCTCCAAGATCCGCGAGGAGTTCCCCGACCGCATGATGGCCACCTTCTCCGTTGTCCCCTCCCCCGGCAACTCCGACACCGTTGTCGAGCCCTACAACGCCACTCTCTCCGTCCACCAGCTCGTTGAGAACTCCGACGAGACCTTCTGTATCGACAACCAGGCCCTTTACGACATCTGCATGCGTACCCTGAAGCTGTCCAACCCCTCGTACGGTGACCTGAACCACCTTGTCTCCGTCGTCATGTCCGGCATCACCACCTGCCTGCGTTTCCCCGGTCAGCTCAACTCTGACCTTCGCAAGCTCGCCGTCAACATGGTTCCTTTCCCCCGTCTTCACTTCTTCATGGTCGGCTTTGCTCCCCTGACCAGCCGTGGTGCTCACTCCTTCCGCGCCGTCTCGGTTCCTGAGCTCACTCAGCAGATGTTCGACCCCAAGAACATGATGGCTGCTTCTGACTTCCGTAACGGTCGCTACCTGACCTGCTCTGCCATTTTGTAAGTGCACCTTGTTGGCACCAATTGACACACAACTAACAACCCATTAGCCGTGGTAAGGTTGCCATGAAGGAGGTTGAGGACCAGATGCGTAATGTGCAGAACAAGAACTCCACCTACTTCGTCGAGTGGATTCCCAACAACATTCAGAATGCCCTTTGCGCTGTTCCCCCTCGCGGCCTGAAGATGTCGTCTACTTTCATTGGTAACTCGACCTCCATTCAGGACCTCTTCAAGCGTGTCGGTGAGCAGTTCTCCGCCATGTTCCGTCGCAAGGCTTTCCTTCACTGGTACACTGGCGAGGGTATGGACGAGATGGAGTTCACCGAGGCTGAGTCCAACATGAACGATCTTATCTCCGAGTACCAGCAGTACCAGGACGCTGGTATTGATGACGAGGAAGAGGAGTACGAGGAGGAGCTCCCCCTTGAGGCTGAGGAGCCCATGTAAATTCCCAGTCTTGAATATTAGCTCAGGGCGTTTCTCGACCCAAAAGAGAAGATACCGTTCTAGTGACTATTCACTTCGAGGCAGTGGAAGTAATTATTTGTCTGGGGTTTTTAGATATCCTCGAGAGTGCGTGCAATTCATGTAACAATTGTACACAACCAGTTCAAAATACGAGTACCATAGTACCATTTAATCACTTATTTGTGTATAATTCATCAAGCTGTCTTGGAGAGATGCCGTCATGCTGAAGCTCGGTGTAAGCGCTCCTGGATCAAGGCTGGCCGTGAGACACACGTGACGCGATGAGTAAGCAGCCAAAAGTTCAGATCGCCCGTTAGCTATCCTTTCTAGGACCATAGGAAATGGGCGACCAAGTTTGCGACTGCAGACAATTCTCACCGCAACAATGTTTACGCCCGCGAAAAAGGCGGCAATGGGGACAGTGGCTCGTGTGGCACCACTGTCAGCTGCCTCGCTGCCCGGGTTCTTGATACCGGCGTGGCAATCGACCGCCGCAGCCACGGTCGCGCGACAGTTTTCGACGACCGGGCCACGACCGTCCAAGCTCGGTCGCACACCCATCTCTGTGCCGCCGGGCGTGGAGTTGACTATGGGAAAGCCGAGAGCAATTAACAGCACGACATCGTACAAGCCTAAGATCATGAAGACGATAACTATCAAGGGACCTTTGGGTTAGTGCAGCCCCTTTGTTGCGGAGAATGGAGCCATTGCAATTGCCAATAGAGACAATGCAATGCTGCTTGGACGAGAGATCAAACGGACTAACGATAACTTTGGTATAGGGGAACTGAGCATGGATGTGCCAAATTTTGTGCGAATGGAGCAGAACCTAGAGGACAGCATGGTCACGCTGGCAGTAGACGACGCCAACATTGCGCAGCAAAAAGAGATGTGGGGTGGGTTACTCTCTACGAAAACAGAAGAAAGCCCCAAGGCTCCTCAGATTTGAATACTAACATGGCACAGGCACAACTTGGGCGTATCTCAACAACCACATCATGGGCGTGTCCGAGGGCCACACCGCGATCCTACGACTAGTCGGAGTCGGATACCGAGCGACCGTTGAGGAACGCGAGAGAAAAGCCACGTATCCTGGACAAAAGTTTTTATGCCTGAAGCTCGGATTCACGCACCCTGTGGAAGAGGGCATCCCTGAGGGCGTGACGGTGACGACACCCGCGCCAACTAGAATCCTGCTTGAGGGTGCGGAGCGCGAGGTGCTCATGTCTTTTGCGGGGAGAGTCCGCAAGTGGCGTCCTCCGGAGCCGTACAAGGGCAAGGGTGTCTTTATCAATGACCAGACGATCAAGCTGAAGCAGAAGAAGATCAAATAGAAGACAAGCGCTGCGGGAAAGATGGAAGGCACCTGCACTCTGGTTGGTTGTCTTCTGTGTACTGTCTATATCCTGGATACTTGCCAGAAGAGGCAAAGTACAGGAAAATTGAAGAAAAAAAACGGTTACTCCGTTTATTGTACTATACATTATGTTGTAGCGTTTTATATGGATGCATATATGGAAGATTGCTACTCGTGAACAAAGGGTCTGGGTTGCCAAGATTATGATGCAGCATTTTGCACGCCTTGCGTACTCATTAGTCATGAATTTAGTTTTGCGCTTGCCAGATTTGCAAAATCTAGCTTTTTCCATTTGGGCATTTGAGTGCTTCGGCTGGCCGCCAGGCGAGACTATAAGATGACTTGGCTGATGGGTGAAGCTTGTCTTACCCCACTAGTGAAAGCCTTCCATCACGTCGCTCCCGAGTCGAGAACCGCTACCAAAGTCTATGCAAGCCCATTGACGTCGCGCAATTTTCGTTTGAAAAACTCCATTCTTCTCAGGCCCATCGGCCGACGTTCCGTCACACTGCATCAGCACGAGCAGCCCATTTTAATTCGTCTCTAGTCTACCAAATATATAAGAGGGAACCCCTCCCTTCTGTGTGTGCATGCCTTCCCGTCCCGCATCCCGCCCAGAGCCCCGCGAACCTCGGGCCTCTTATCCTTCCCAGCACCGCCTCCTCGTCGGCATCGCCTTTGTCGCACTGCCTGCCCTCGTTGCCTTGCTTGCCTTCTGGTCTCCCTACAAGCCGCCGCTGCCTTTGGGATTTGCTAACCCGCCCGCCTCGACGACACCAACAGTAGCAAAAGCGTCAGCGCCGCCGCCGAACTCGGACACCCCCGCTGCTGCTGCCGCCGCCGCCGCCGCCGCCATAGCTTCCCTCCTGTCCCCGCGACGGCTCGTCCAACTCTCGGGTCACCTCCTCCACCGGGCGTCGTCGTCTCTCAACACCATGGTCGTCGCTCCTAGATACGAGCGCGAGCTCGAGGTGGCGGAGCTCGCCGTGCAGCGCGCCGCCATCCTGACCAAGCGCGTGTTCCACGAAAAGGCCAAGGGCACCGTCGACAAGAATGACAAGTCGCCCGTCACCATTGGCGACTTTGGCGCGCAGGCGCTCATCATCGCCGCCCTCCAGCACAGCTTCCCCGACGACGCCATCGTCGCCGAGGAGGAGGCCGCGCAGCTCCGCGACGATGCCACCCTCCGCAGCACCATCTGGGAGCTCGTCCGCTCGACCGCGCTCGCCGACGCCGATGCCGAGGCGCGCCTCGGCGGGCCCATTGCCAGCGTCGAGTCCATGCTGGACCTGATTGACAAGGGCAACAGCCCCGGCGGCCGCGCCGGCCGCATCTGGACCATCGACCCCATCGACGGCACCAAGGGCTTCCTCCGCGGCGGGCAGTACGCCGTCTGCCTCGGGCTCATGGTCGACGGCGACGTCAAGGTCGGCGTCCTCGGCTGCCCCAACCTGCCCGTCGACGACGCCGCGCGCCTGACGGCCGAGAGCGGCGCCAACCAGACCGACGCCGAGGGCCACGGCGTGCTGCTCGCCGGCGTGCAGCACCACGGCGCCCACAGCCGCGCGCTGACCGCCGGCGCGCTCGCCGCCAGCAAGCACATTGGCATGCGCCCGCTGACGGACCTCTCGGCGGCCACTTTTTGCGAGAGCGTCGAGGCCGCGCACTCGGCGCACGGCGACCAGGCCAGGATCTCGGAGGCGCTCGGCATCACCCAGCCCAGCGTGCGCATGGACTCTCAGGCCAAGTACGGCTCCATCGCCCGCGGCGCCGGCGACATCTACCTCCGGCTGCCCGTCAAGGCCACCTACCAGGAGAAGATCTGGGATCACGCCGCGGGCGACCTCATCGTCCGCGAGTCCGGCGGCCAGGTCACCGACATCCACGGCAAGCGCCTCGACTTTGGCGCTGGCCGCACGCTGGCCAACAACAAGGGCGTCGTCGCCGCCCCCGCGCCGGTGCACGGCAAAGTTCTTGCTGCCGTGCAGGAGGTTCTCAATATCCAGGCCTAAAGATGACGGTGTGACATGATGGGACTAGACCATTTGAAAAATTTATGGAAAAGAATGATATAGCGTGCACATGATCGATTGAGGCGTACAAGCCATTTTGGTGCCAAAGTTTGTGCCTTGGGAAGCCAGAAAATGCACTGCGGTCGTATGAGTAATTCAAATTCAAAAAAAAGTTAAACCTAGAATGACAATATTTGCTGCTTAGTTGTACATGTATATGGTGATGGTGAATGGGCACCTATAAGCCAATTGCACCGGTGGTGGTGGGTAAAATTTCCAAAGACGCCCCAATGCCGTGCACCGCTCCTCTGCCTCCTCAACCACCCACCGTCATCGTCGCCACCAACACACAAGACGCACAAACAAAGATCCTGAAAAAGTTTTCGACAATGACGACCTCGCCCGCGCACCTGCGATCCCTCTACCGCGCCATCCTGCGCGAGCTGCCGCCGCGGCCGATCCTCGCCACGCCGCGCACACCATTGCACACGCAGCTGCGCGCCACCTTCTCCTCAGCATCCCCTTCCTCGGGCGAGGGCGCGGGCGCCGTCGCCTCCCCTGCTGTGGCCGCCGAGCTGGTGACGTACCTGCGCTCGCAGCGCACGTACGCGACGCTCCTCGAGCGCTACAACCCGGGCATGGACATGGACGAGACGGAGCGCGTGCGCCTGACGGCCAGGAGGGTCGGCATGGACCTGCCGGTCCTGGCCAAGGGACGGCTGTAAAGAAGCAGAAACGAACGGAGGAAAAAAACCCCCTCCCCACGGAATTAAGAATGGGACTGCCATGCCTAGCAAAATCATAGGCACACATGGATCGATGCTGTAAGAGTACCGGAAACAAAAGAAGTGAGCCAGCTCGGTGGCCTTTTCTATCCACCGAGGATACCGAGGATACAATGCATAACTTGAGAGCGAGATGGTAACCAAAATGTACAATAATTTATTGATTGCAACATCATGTTGCTACTGTATTATATACTGGCCAACAAAGGTTGTCGAATACAAATCCCCGCCAGCATCGCCTTTTTTTTCTTAAAAAAAACCAATGCTATTATCTAGCACGGAACATCATGAGCTATACGCCAACCACCGGCGATCCAGTCTCGCAGCCTTGATACCACCTCTACGTAGACTTGGCGTTAAACACCCTCGAGTGGCTCACGCTCGTATCGTTGCTGTGATAGTAATCGCTCTCCTTGGCCGTGTTCATGTATAGGTCAACCACCCACCACGACAAGTCCGTGCCGGCCACCGCGCCGGGGTGGTCCTCTGTTTAGGTAGAAAGTTTCTGTTAGTCCCTTTTTTTTCTTCTTTGCTTCTTCTTCTTCTTCTTCTTCTTCTTCTTCTTCTTCTGTTGAGACCCTCGCGTGTTTTCTTTGGCCTCCTTGAAAATACAAAAAAAACATACCCAGATACGTGTGGAAGCTCGTGCACAGGTTGCCCGACATATTGAGACAGGTCCCGGCGGCGTACGCCATCCACGCGTCCTCGGTGAAGGCGGCGTGCGGCGCCTGGAACTGGTCAACCGTGAGACGGTATCACATGTTGATGTACTGGCCGGCGATGACGTCCTGCGGCGCGCCGAGGGACAGCTCCTGGAACTTGGAGACGTCTTCGGTAGGGGCGGCTCGGGCGGTGCTGAGGATGGCGAGAGCGGCGGCGGTGACGAAGAGCTTTATGGTCTGCTGGTCTGATTGTTGGTGCGTCTTTGAGATGTGAGGAGACAATGCGAATCGGGAACAATTCGTACGCTCTTATACTGCGCAAAGAATCTGTTCCATACAACTCTATACTGTGGCTGTTTCCCGCTGCAGTTGGCTACGACGTGTTGGTGAAGCCAACCTAATAATATACGATGACAAGTGCCCAAAATCGTCAATCAAGAAACCGACAGAGGCGCTTCACCCCCGCCAACTCGAATAAGCCGTTTGTGCTGACTTGCTTCGCAACCATGGATATCTCGTAAGCATCGGCAGCCTCACCGGACCCATGCAAATGAGCTCGGCAACGTCAGTCGGATGCACGGCTAGTTGAGGAAAGGTCTGCTTCCCATAGATCGGGGTGCGAGCTGCATCCTGCGAACCGCTTGTAGGCTTTCTGAGTCATGTGTATGTACAGCTGCACAAAGATTATCTTGAATTTTCTACGTCAAAAGTGTCGTGCTGCTGAGATGATGCATCTGAATGTAAGTCCGGCCGTAAATAGCAATCTTCAAATATTTCTCAAGTTCCTTGGGTATCAACATGTATGGGAATGCACACATGCGTGCAATGTATAAGTGTATATAGTAGGGAGGTCATTCCTCTTCGCGCACAACGAACTCGCCTTCCTCCAGCGTCTCGTCCCAACCGCCCGTCTCTAAGAGCCATTGTCGTGTGCGCTCCTTGACGTTCTTCAGCTCCGCTCCTAGAGCGCTGTTCCACTGCTCCTGCACCTCGCGTACCTTTTCCTGCAAGTCCTGCGTCAACCTGCGCCCCTCATCCTGGCGCATTTTTTGTGCGCGAGCCAATCTAGTCTCTGCGGCTATTGGCGCACCGTCTGGCTCCTGAAGTTGTGTTTCTAGCACGCGTCCCTTTCCGTTGACGACGGCTTCTTTGACTTCATGGAGAAGACAAAGGAGGTTGGTATGCGACTCGATGAACTGGTAGGTGCTCTTCTCGGCGTGGACCAGTAGGCTGAAGAGGTACTGCAGTGGGTGGTCATGGTAGGCCGGGTTCTCTTCGAACTCAGTAGCAGGGATTTGTATCTCGAATCCCTCTAGAGTAGATGGGATACTGTCTACCAAACCGTGAAGGGGGGGCGCAATGTCCCAGAACGCAGACAATTGCAGAGCCACGCCATGCTGTACGGCAGAATCCACAACGGCCCGAAAGTCTCGAGTGCGGTTGAGAACCTCATTTGCGTAGGCATTCTCACGATTGGAAGCATCGGCAGCGAAGAACTCCTCTGCAGATTTCAGTTTTTCAGTATTGCCGGATAGTCGATACGGCGTAAGAACGACGTCGCGATATCTTGCGTTGCGGTCCGTCAGGAGGTCGAATATGGTCCTGTGCAGAAATTCCCGCGTCTCAAAAATCCACTTAAGGAGCGTGAGCTTTTCGAGGAGCTCTGGTCTGTCATCTCCTTCTTCCTGAGGCATGTCGGCGTCGTTTTGACCGCTGCCAAACAATTGGCTGGCCAGATTGTCAAAAAGTTCAGTTGCCTTGGCTATCCGTAAGCTGAGGAGCTCATTCAATGGTACGATGACTCCATTCTGGAAATGCTCATATTCCGTTTTCTCCAATTCCTTGGCCTTGTCTCTTTCCCGGGCCTCGGAATCTGACTCGATCGCAGCAGCATCGGCATATCCGATATTGCCAGCGGCAGTTTCCTTTTGAAGATTCTCTCTTAACGCTCTTCGACGCTCGGCCGTAGCCGCAGCAAAACCATCACGCCGCTTTGAGCTTTCCAGTGCAAATCTCTCTTTCGTATCATCCATCTCGGCAAGTTCGCTCAAGCCGCGCACCGCCGTTCTGGTCTCCGTCAGCTCGGGATGGTTATTGTTTACGGCAGGGTGATGGCGAGGATATGGCGGTGGCATCGTGACCAAACGGGACACATCTAGGCCCTCGGTCTTTGTCGCTGGAGAGGCTGTTGATTCCGTCGAAACGGTCGAAAACCGTTCTGGATTCGGTGTCCAGCTAGATTCGTCTTGTTCATGCCATCCGGTCTTTTCGCGAGGGTATTGTGACGACGATCCCTCGCCCGCTCCCGTGAACTCTGCGCCTTCTTCAACCCATTGATCCTTGGAAACGCCCATGTATTTTGATTCTCTTTTCGACCTTTCCCACCCTCGGGCGGGTTCTCCGTTTGAGTCTGTCTCCCACCAGCGGCTGGGCGGTCTACCACGGGAGCTGTTTTCGTGATTATCGCTGACACTCATGCTTAGTATGGGTGAGAGGGATGGCATGTAATTGGTGCCGCCATAGTTTTGGTTACCGGCTGCACTCGCTGTTGGTGAGTGCGAAATACCTGCAGATGTTGGTGCTGAAGTAGATACACCATCACTTGTTGAACTCACGCCGCTGGACTCCAGCTGCGATCGGCTGGGACCAGCCGAGCTAGGCGTCCAGTCTTGCGAAGTAGCAGAGGCTCGCCGAGAATTTGTCATGGGGCGGAACAGATCTCGGGTCAGATCAAAAATCTCCGATCCCATTTCACCAATAGCGCTAGCATATCGTTCTCGTCTTAATCTCGACTCGTTGACGATGAAGTCGGCAAATAGTCGCACACGATCTGCATCGGAGGCAGCAGTAGTCTCTTGGGCTGCAAAGGCCCGAAATCGTTCAATCGTGTTGACGGCAAACTGGTCCGCAGTCTGAAGTGTCACTGCTTGTTTAGAAGCTGTAGTACCTGCAGAGGGCGGTGGCCGAGAAGAGTCTCTTGGCTGAGAGCCAGAGCCAGATCTTTTATGCAGTGGTGGAGTCGGCAGCGCTTTGGTTGCCGGCGCGAGACCTGACGAAGAGCCAGGCTTCTTCTGGAATGGCGAGAACGGAGGAGTAGCCGTTTCGAACCCAGGCAATTGTGCCGAGCCTGGACCCCGAGGAGTAGAATTTCGCGAATCAGCTAGTGCTATCGAATCCCCTGAACGAGGAGGCTCTGTACGACCTGCACTGCGTGGCGTAGATTTCGTAATGGTCAGACGTCTACCCAGCCCGTTCGCTGAGTTTGGAACCACAATATCGGATACATGATGTGATTGAGCAACCGCATCAATGGAGCCATGGGAAGTATGCCGACTTTCTGTTCGACGCTGTAGTATGGTTTTGTCGTGGCGGACAGCGCCAGCCCGGCTGAGACTACCTGTGCTGGAAGCTGAGCCCAGTGGTTCCGTCACTTGATTAGAACGTCTGGCAACATCCGTATCTATAGCCAAGCCGGGGGATCGCCGCGTTTCAGGCTCAACAGGCGCTTGCTGGGCAGGCGCTCGCTGAGCGTCAGCATCAACCCAGTCAGCGGGTGTTGGCGGGACTGGCCCAAGCGAGGTGATGCCGCTGGGTGGTGGTCGCCGGGTTGGTGGGGAGATGATCGGCACTGCATTTCGGTCCACGCTTTGAACACTTTGCGAGCGAGAGCCCGAGGGCGGTGGTCCTGGGGGCGGAGGCGGGAGTGGCATGCCAGGTGCCCACCTTGTTTGCGATGTCGACCGCGATCGATTGGAAGTCGGAGTGTCGATGGCGCCAGTCGAGGCGGCTCTGCGAGCTGCAGGAGGAATCCCTTCCGTAGACGGGCCGGCAAATGGGCGCTGAGGCTCAGGAGCATAAAAGGAGGCAGGACCCATGCTTCTTCGAGCGTGAGCCGTGGGATGTGCATCGGGGGGACTGGTCTGCTGCTGTTCTGGCTCTTTCCTCCGCCCGAGGGAAGGTAAACCGAACCGACGTTCACGAGAGCTTCCGCGACCTACTGTACCGGGAGGCGGCGGAAACGAAGGGTTTGCTATAGTTTCGGGCGAAGCATGATGCAGAGCTAGATTCGATGTCATTCTCGGCGACGGCGTGGACACTGGGGCAACTGCATGCTCAAATGCGGTACTGACAGGCCGCTGCTGTCGACTCCTCGGCGGACTATATGGAGGAGGAGGAGGCGGCGGCGGCGCCGAGGCTAAGGGAGATTAATACTTTGTTCTCGAAGAATGAAAACGGATAGAGTTCGAGAGCTCACCTTGGGCCTCAGCGGCGTATTGAAGCTGTCTCTCTGGCATTGGAGGCGCACCGGGCGGCACCCATTCCTGGGGATTATATGGCTGAAGAGCACTCACGGGAGTGTGTGCCGACAGGATATGCGGCGAGGCCATGGAGATGGCAGATATAGGCGTACTGTGCTGATGGCCGACGAGAGATCCGAGGGCAGAGGTAGTTAGCGGGTTGAGGCCCTGGCGCAGACGGGCAGGATCGCGGGGAGAAGCCATGCTGGACGGGACCCGGTCGCGCGCAGCCGCGGCCGCCCGCAGTCAGAAAATGGGCTGAACTTTCCGTAACCGGGACCCGGTTGGTTCCAAAGATAGAACCGCGTTTGCCAATTGTGTCAAGGTCGAGTCGAGAGGAAAAACCGGCCGTGGCCAGGGCGGCAGTCGATGCGGCGGGTGAAGGCTTTAGGAGAGTGGATGCTGTGTGCTGCAGGCCGCAGCCACTCACAAGGACAAGACACGTTGTGACTGGCCCGGGTAGTTCATGGGGTGAGCTTTTTGTCGCTATTTCTGTCTCGAATCCATTTGCGCGATCTGGGGACTTTGGCTCCAGTGAGATGCGTCGGCCCCCTGGCGTATGCAGGAGGACACGACTTGTTTTATTGCTCAAGATTTGACAACTCGGATAGCGAGAGTTGAGCCAGCTGGCGAGCCAGCTTGCAATCCAGTGAGGCGGTATAGCTATAGCTCACCTGGATGGCGACGTTTACAGTGGCATTCTATGCAAAGGAAGATAATTATGCGTGGGGGCCTTTCGGACACCCGCAGAGGTCTTTGCGCAGTGCTGGGGCGTGGGTGATGGTGAAGTTGACCGACGAGGAGGGAGGGTGATGCACGCACCTTTAGCAAACTAGTGCCAGGCAGACCATCAAGAGGGGTGGCAAGTTGCATTAGCCTGAAGGTGTGAAATATGATGTGCCGAGACAGAGGGCATGAAGAGGCTGGGTGTTGCTACACAGGTCGCAGCTGTACTCCGTACACCGTGACCGGCCACTCTGATACCAAGAGCCGCTCTGTTACACAACTGCAAAGCTCTCTATTCTTGTTCAACCTTCGCCCCCCTCTTAATAACCTCATCATCGCCATGCGTGCCCAACATGCCCTCAAAACTGCGACATCATCGCCTGTTAGACTTGGACGGGACGGCCAGAGCCAGCGTTGCGTCTCGAAACGCCAACAAGTCTGACAGTGCGAGATCCGCTTCTACAACGCTGCAAAGTTGGACCGCCGCCTTGAACTGTCTCCGCCATTGTAGTACGCTGTACTGTGAGAGCGACCTGGCAGGCATCTCTGTACGTTTTCACGGCCATGATCTCGAATATTCTATATTCTCCGTCCCGCCGACCCAAGCTCACCATACTAAGTACTCCGTACCGAGTAAGTAGCAAGTAACTGCCTCCAGGCCTCTCAGAACACGATAGTACCCAGTAGCTAATCAAGTTAGTGGAAAGGGCCCCTGCCTGGACAACCTATAGCGACTTCGATAACGACGGGCAGCGCTCTCATACTGCGTCATGATTGGCCACTACTGAGGAATCCCCATCGGTAGCGTGGTTGCTCGGCGCTTAACGACAACATCTGTATGGTAGGCTTCGCAACCAGTCTCTCCAGCATGAATTTCTTGCCTCAGAGAAAACGTCCGAGGCCGAGCCTTTGGGGAGCGGGGTTCTCAAGGGTCGAAAGCCAAGCCTATGTTGCCTCCACCACCCGACTGAAGCTATCTGCACCAGCTGACACGTGGTCCGGCTTCGACACGGCTCCTTACTTGAGAATATCGAAATGCAGCGGTCTGGTGTCTTGCTGCTATTTTTATACTTGCATGCAGCTGCCTGATGATCGTTCTACGGGCTGCACCCGCGCTGAGGAGTGGCGTCCTGAGTTCTGGGACAACTGCCGCTGCCAATGCTGATTACGGAATTCGACAGCATGTTGAGCATGGCTCGCAGTGTGGTGAGGGGCGATTGTGGCAGGCCATATTCTGCTTGTCTTAACCTCACAAATATTTTGATTACGCATCGAACGTCTTGTTCTTCAGTCCTCGTGGTGTAGTTATATTGTGACACAAAATCTGCGCGCTAAAAGAAAGAAATCGAAGGGCAACTTTTCGTCCTGGTTTTCTTCTCATGGCGACTTCCTCCTTCTTCTTTGCCTCGTCATCTCTCGCCAAAGGAGAGAATTCTATCTTGTCTTTTTGCAGATATCATGCTTGATGACTGCACAAGTTACATCCCATCATCTCCGAGTAATTTGCCAACGTCTGCTTTTTGCCATCCTCATCGCCATGGGCGTTTCGTGAGGATTTGAGGGCGAAACTCTTCGATTGCCATCACCTCGCATAAATCAGCTTAGAATCGCTTTTATATTCGTTGACAGCTTTGTCCTGCACAAGCTTTGAAAACAAGCTTGCATAGCTAGGTAAGCGGGCAGCGGGCGCAAAATGGCAGTGCCCCACTTCTACCTGGTGTGGGGGCACGAGCTCTTGAAATTCTAGAGGATTCTTCAATCTTTCGTTCCTTTCTTCTTCTCCTCGTGCTCAGCTGGCTGTTGCTCCTTCACCTAACGCTCTATCGTCATCAACGCCGTCCTCGATTTTGTATCTCAAACTTGTAAGTCTCTGCTCCCTATTGTTTGTTCGTCATTTTTCTGCAATTCCCATCGCATCCTGATGATACACCAGCTGGCACCAGTCATAGAGTGATTTGTACTCCCTTCCTTGATGACCAATATTGCTGTGGTCTTAGACCATTTCTGACATGCACTTGTTCAATTGATTTTTCTTGACCCGGACTTAAATCTGTAGCCAATTTGGATCGCTGACTAACCGGTTCAATGTCAGGTTCTTTGCTATCCACCCTTCGGACGACACCGCACGATGGTCCTGCACAATCCTAATAACTGGCATTGGGTCAACAAGGATGTCTCAGCTTGGGCCAAGGAGTGGTTCGAAGAGAACCTACTGAAGCTGGAAGTTGAGCAGGGAGATGTGAAGGCCAAAATCAGCAAGATCCAGTCTATGGACGGTGACGTTGATGTCAGCCAACGCAAAGGCAAGGTCATAACCATTTTCGACGTAAAACTTGTCCTTGAATACTCCGGTCAGTCTCTTTGATTTAGGCGGTTGACGCATTGCTAACTCAATGTAGGCTCCGCCCCCGACGCCGATGACGTCTCCGGAACCATTACTGTCCCTGAAGTCGCCCATGATACGGAGGAGGATGAGTATGTTGTAAGTAGATGTCTGACCATCGTAGAGCTCTACCACGTGCTAAACTGTTCGTAGTTCGATGTCGACGTCTTTGCCGAATCGAAAGAAAAACAGCCCGTCAAGGACCTCGTGCGTACAAGACTGGTTCCAGAGCTCCGCAAGGAATTCCAGAAGCTTGCTCCTGCCCTCATTGACGAGCATGGTAGAGATATCCAGCATGCCGCTGGCTCCAACCCCTCCAGTGGCTTCTCGACACCGAAATTGTACAACCAGCCCAGTAGCGAGACGAAGCAGGCCCCCGCTGCTGCCATTAAGTCCAGCGCTGGAGGTGTTGTGAACACCACGACCGTCACTGACAACGAAGAGTTTCGCACGACTGCTGAAGAGTTGTATCAGACTTTCATTGATCCTCAACGCATTGCTGCCTTCACTCGTTCGCCACCCAAGCTCTTTGAAGGTGCTAAGCAGGGTGGCAGGTTCGAGCTCTTCGGTGGCAACGTCTCTGGCGAATACATTGAACTTGAACAGAACAAGAAGGTTGTCCAGAAATGGAGGCTGGCTCAGTGGCCTGAGACTCACTTCTCCACGCTCAAGATTGAATTTGACCAGAATGACGTGGACCACGTTACCGTCATGCGTGTCACCTGGGACGGCGTACCTGTTGGTCAAGAGGAAGTCACCAAGCGCAACTGGCTTGAATATTACATCAAGAGTATCAAGACTACTTTTGGGTACGTCAACGATTCACCTATTATTGCCAATATGTCCCACTAACAAACAGCCTTTAGCTTCGGCACCATCCTGTAAAAAATACATAATACGCACAACAACGATAAATCGAACACGAAATTAGACCAAAAGTCGAAACGCTCTAGATGGGGGTAAAAGCAACGGAGTTTGGGAAGGCTTTCACCGCGGCGGCGGAGGAAACATGTCATTTGGGTAGCATCTTTCAATGGTCTACTTTAGGACCTAGCGGCGCGTAGATACGATGGACAAGAGCGGCCTTGATGAATAGAAGAGCTATTTCATAGGTTTTTGACTCTATTTATAATGTTGCAATCGCTGTGGATGAGATCTAGTGATGATGATGACTCTTGAAAGGCAGCTCTTCACGAAATTTGCGAAACGCGTATTCGCGAACAAATATGTCTGCCAGGTTATCTCTGAAACCCAAGTCATACATATTTTCTACATTCTTCAGCTTCCACACTCGCTGCCAGTCCCCTTCTCCAGCAAGAGGCGGCATACCCTCACGAACCACAGGGGGCTGGCCGTCAACTGTGGCAATGACAGCCATTTCGGGCTCGACGGGCCAACGGGAACAGGACGGCTCAGCTCCAAAGTCTCGTTGACGTCCACGCCGAATCGGGCGAGTGAATGCATATCCGTCAGCCATGTCTTCGGCCATGTCGGACCACTTGAGCGACTCGTTCGTGGTGGTGCCGCAGTAGACGTGGTAGAGCGTATAGAAGAGCAACGCCCATACCAGCGGCGACGTGAGAGCCGCGAGAAGAGTCGTCGCACCGAGACTGATATCGCGCTGCATAGCCCAGCTCCAGGCAACGAGATAATTGTTCAGTCCGTAACCTGCCGGCGGCCACACAGACCAGTCGGGAAAGCGGCCCTTGACGACTCCCGAGAGGATAGAGAGACCAAGGAGACCACCGTAAGAAGTAAGAACCGCAGTAGAAAGGAGAAGCAATAGGAACCAGTGGTGATTGCCATAGCCGACGCAGAGGTTAATGAAAACACAATGATGATCTGCCTTGGCGATGCAGCGCTTGCAGATACCGCAGTGCTTGGAACGAGCCGGCTTGAGTAATTTGCACGTCTTGCAGTAACGACCCGGGTGAAAGAGGGCATGGTCGTAAGGGTACAGCGACATGTAATAAGCGTGCGTTTCGGGCGTGATAAAGCCAGGGTCGCTGAAGCAAGCAAGGTACAGGAAGGTGTATGGTAAAGCAACAGCAATGAGGGCCGTCATTTTCGTGAACCAGCCGATATATGACCACGCCGAAGGAAGAAAGAGATATTCACCTCCAACAAGCATGGTCATAAAGAATACCTGGATCATCATGTCAGCTGGGTTGAGAGCGGGCGGCTCGCGGAAGAGCATACAACTACGGTGGGATGCCTGTCGTAGAGCATACGGTTCACGGCGCGAGACAAACCGCTAGAGATTCTTCCGCCGGTGAGACGCTGGTCTACGGACGTGAAGAACTTTGGAATATGAATCCATATTGTCCGGTGCAATGCGCCAATCGGCGTATGCCTGTCCAGCCCATCAACTACGTCAGCGGATCGCGCATTCGGATCAAGATTGATCTAGGGGAATGTGCCTTACCGCAGAGCTGGAATTCGACCAAAAAATGTTACAAAAACGCCGAAAGAAACGACGAGGACAAAAATCGCAACCCGGGCTAGAGGACCCATGACTGCTCGTTTTGTTAGCAGGCAGTGGTCGCCTTCACTGAACGTTAGCAGCTGGTATGCAACCTATGCTGAGCCTGCGTAATAGGTAGGAGTGACGAAACGTGGCTTGTCAGGCGTAAGAGTAGGAAAACGTCAGGGCCGTCTCACTGCATTCATGATGGAAGCAAGTGATGATAACAGCTAAAAAAAAAAGTGCACGTGGAGAGGTCGCAATCCTTTTTGCTGTAGGTAGCTGTTCCTTCTAGGCCGGCCTTAATCAGGCATTCTGGGTCTCCCAACGTCTCGGGACAAAGTCACTTTCAGGGCATTGTTGCCACGTGATCACGCGATAATGTGCAATCACGCGGTAGATGCGCCGGAAGCCAAAACGCATCCCAGGAACGCTTTTCCTGACGTCAGGCAGATGAATAAAAATAGACCTGCTTGGGTGTCTTTTAATTCGAGACCTGCCAGTACGATCGCTGGATTAGCGTGATGCCATTCTCGACAGTGCAACAAGATTTGGACAGCTTGCAATTTGACCAGCAACGCGCCAGCCTAGTTTCTTTACGCGTCTGCTGCCTTGGCACACAGAGTACAGACAATATACGACCAACAACTGCAAGGAGCAATGTCGGGCGGTATCACGTATAGCGGAGTGCCGGTAGAAATTGAAGGACGAATCTTTGATGGTCTAAAGTTCTGGGTTGCGCAGCGAGTGCCCTTGCGCAGCAGCCTCCTGGATCAAATCCAAGTGAGCAAAGCCGGTGAACTGACCATGAATTATTGAGTGCGGAGACTTACCACGTCCGCATGTAGAGAAACAGTGGCGTCATTGTACCGCTGGAGAAGAATGCCGATTACCTCATTGCAGACCATGCCCGGAAGGACGTGCCTATGAACTCCATCTCCTGGAAGTTCATAACCGAGTCTGTCCAGAACGGGTTTGTGCAACTTCCTGATCATTACTGGATTAAGAAAGTACGAGGAACACAACGGCAGGCCGCCCCAGAGAGATCAGACAAGAGGACAACACGGGCCGGGTTTACGCTCGCAGAAGATGCAGCGCTCGCAAGGTGGGTGCTGGCTCATGATGGCCAAAAAGCGGGCAATCTAATTTATCAACATTTTGCAGCCAAGGTAAGCTTTGCAACGGTAACACTATACTTGGGAGTTAATGAATGCTGAGCTCTAAATAGCACCCAAGACATAGTTGGCAGTCGTGGAGAACTAGATACGTCAAGAAGCTCAGTCTGCTGCCTGAAGGCTCTCTCGAGCAACTAGCCATCCAAGTTCCGAGCAGTCAGATGTGCCCGGCAATCGAGGAGGAGGAGCAGCCTGACCGAGAACTCCCGGACCCGACAGAGCTTATGCTCCAGCGCAAGAGTGAAAGGGTCCAACAGGAAACAGCCCTGAGGAGGGCAAAAAATCGGGCCATCCAGCCACTGGCTGCTGCTGCGGCTCAGCCTTCAGCGTCGTCACCGCCACCACAGGTCCATGAACACAACGATATTGCCATTACGGAAGCCAAGAATCGGTTCTATGAAGATTTGCAGTGTTTCTCCGAACTAAATGAGGTTACCATTACTCCCACACAACAAGTCGCTGGGCAGCTCGTGGATCTTTGGGAGCTGTCTACAGCTGTGAGCGGTCAAAGACTGCCCGCCGAAGAAATCGACTGGCTTCGCGTTGCCGAGGAGCTCGGGTACGAATGGACCGACGTCGACGCTGCGGTCCGCGCCCTACAGTTGTGCTTCCAGGAGAACCTCGCCGAGTTCCTTACCACCATGGAGTTGATGTTCGACGAGGACGAAGATCCAGAACCGACGCCGCATGCCAGTCCAGCGGCCACTACTGCACGAAACATGCCCTCCTCGCCGATGAGACAGATGCCGTCGTCGCCTCCCGCGCGCTTTTTGCCGGGCAAACGGTCTTTGGACGCTGACAGCGAGCTTGACATCCCGACACCGGCTAAGCGGCGCCGTATTCATCTACCTGCCGAGATACCCTCGACACCCGAAGCAAACCGCCACCAGCCCATGCCGGTCAGCAGCCGACATCCGGCAGGGGCCGCAACGACACCTGTACGGTTCGAGACGCAGGTGGCCAGCCTGCACGCGCGCGAGTCGTCCTTGGACATGACGCCGTCTCAGCAGCTACAGTCTGAGCACCTCAACAGCAGCCCCATTCCTCTACGCATCAACAGTGCGGCGCGGAATCACCAAGTTGGCGACGCATCCAATGCCAGAATCAGGAAGCGGCGCCTTCCCGCAAGCTTTCCTCCGTCGGCGCCGCCGGGCCAGGACCGTCGGGGCCCTGACCCTTCCTTTGCCCCTGGCGACACGTTGGATCACCGTTCGCCATTCCCCGGCGCTCTGCCCAGGGCGCTGTCACCACCGGTGCCGGTCGCCAGACGTCCCGCGCAGGCCGCCCCGCGTCGGCTAAGCAAGGAGCGGGAGCTCAGCGACCTCATCCAACACTACGAGTCGCTGGGGTACTCGCATAAGACAGTCGTGGAGGGCCTGCGACGCACGACCATGACGCCCGGGCTCGCGACAGTCGTTATGCAGAGCCTGAAGGAGGGCCAAGGCGTGCCGACGCATCACGAGGGCATCTGGACGGACCGCGACGACACCGGTCTGCGGCTGGTCGCCGGCGTCGAGGGCGACCTGGACAAGGACGTGCGCGACAAGGAGCAGATGAAGACGCTGCGCAAGGCTCGCCGCGCCAGAGACCGGCTACTGAACAAGCACGGCCAGGAGCGCATGGCGCTGCGCATCAAGTATCTGCGAGCGAGCGACAGCCTTGCCGCCGCCGCCGCCGCCGTCCCGGCCCCAGCCGCTGCTGATGCTATGGAAGAGCAGTCACGTCCCGAGGCGTCTTTGTTTGTACATTGATTCGAGACTTTGAGACTCGGTCAGAGATTACCGGTATAGAAAGCATTATCTTTTATTGTTTTTCTTGTCTGAATGCGTTGACGACTTGGCGTTTCTTGGAATTGGATTTGTATTAGCGTGGCTGAGAAGAGACCGAGCTGGCTGTTTAGTTTAGGACGATATCTATGCATAGTATTCAATACATTACGCACGCACCTGTATACACAGACACACACTTTCACTCTCCTTATTGAAAAGTAACATTTTCTTGTAAAGTGGAGAAAAGCTCAGTTTAAGGATCTTGATGAAAAAAAGAGCGAAAAAAAAAACCAAAAAAAAAACAGTGCATTGCCAAACATGTATTTGGCGTCCACTTATGCAACTCCGTCCATGATAACCGCAAAGAAGTGAGCTCCAGAGACTCCCAAATAATAAACAAGAAGAAAGAAGAAGAAAAAAGAAAACAAAGGCGAAGCCAATCTAGGCCGGGCTAACGAGCGTGCACGCAACTGCGAGATTTAAAGTGCGCATGCGCATGGTTTCTATACATCGTCCATCTGGCCGGCGGGCTCCTCGTCGTCATCCTCGCCGAAACTGGCGACGGAGGACATGTCGTCGTCATCCTCGCTCTCGGCACCGGCCTCATCGGCGGCGTCCTTGTTGGCGTACTTTTGCACGTATTCTAGATTTTCATTTAGACCCAAATCACATTAGAGAAATGCTCGCAAGTAAATCTTCTTCTGGCCCGATGGAGAAGCGCCAATCTTGGGGGGGGTAAATTTGTTGTGTTCTTGTGCGCACCTTTGACCTTGGCGTCGTAGCTCTTGGGCTCGCGGATCAAGAGGGCGGCGGCCTCTCCGTTCAGGGGGTCGGTCGGGTTCGGGTATCGCAGCAGTTGGGGCAGGAAGACTTCGAAAATGTTGATCATGTCGAACATGGGCGACCACGTCTGGTTAATGACGTCGAGGCAGACGGAGCCGGATCTGGTTTGCCGGGGGGAGTTGGCCAGGTTAGCACATCAAGTAGGCAACAACAACAAAACCGGAAAAAAAAGAGAGAAAAGCAATGAGAGCATGGCCGAGCCACGTACAGCTCGTCAATGTTGGGATGAAAAATTCGATTAACGAAGCCGATGCTGGGAGACTTGTATGGGTAGGCGTCGGGCAGCTCGACGTGAACCTTCCAGAGACCACCTTCGAAGGGGGCTGTTTTGCGAACAAACTGGTTAGCGAATTTGGGCTCATCATGACACCACAGGGGGCGCAATGGGTGCCTAGCGCATACTTTCTGCAGGTCCTTTGAATCTGACGAAGAATTCTTGCCTAGAAGTCGCGTTAATGAAATGAGGGGTTTGCGCATGGCGCGCAACGGTTGGTTGCGAGGCCAGACGTACACTGCGAGGGGCTAGGTTAGCATTTGGGCGGTTGCGGTGTGCGGGGTGTTGTCGCGGGGTATCGCGAAGGAGGCCCGGCTTACTGTTGTCGTTGACCAGAGTGACCTCGTAGTCGCTCATGAGCCTGGGGAGCGTTAGTGTCGTCGGGTCCGGGAGTATTTGGAGAGGAGAGACGGATATTCGTCCGGGGTTCGTACATTCTGTGACGGAGTTAGCGGTCAACGAGGGTTTTCGTTGGACAGAGAGAGTTGTCGTCCTTACTTCATGACCTGGATGGGCACGGGCAAGTTAGCAGAGCAAATTGGGAATTCAGATTGTAACCGCGACGGTGGAGGAGAAGAAGAAGAAGAAGAAAATTCACGTACATCAGTCTCGATTCGCCTCCTGGGACTACTCATCTTGGCGGGTATCGATTTTTGTTGTGCTGTAGAGAAGGAATGGTTCTCCGTCGTCGAGTATGGTGTCGTGAGGGCCTTGCGTAGGTACCTTCTGGTAGAGACTGGGCGGGTTTGTAGCGTGTGGGACCTCGCGACGTCACTGGAGAAGGCGGTTTGTTGGCGGGCAGGTTTGCCAAGGGTTCCAAGGACTGCGCGCCGCGACGGCCGGGCTCTTCTTGGCCGTTGCACGAGGGCGAAAATTGGGCGATTTGGGGGGAATAGGACTGAAAAATGGACGCTGTGATGGGAAAAAGAAATGTTACTTGGGGCAAAATAATGTGTTGTCTCGGTATGTGTCGGAGTGTGCGGATGCCCAAGAAGAGACGAGCAGGTTTGGCAGAAGGGGAGTGAGGTGAGGGGCAGAGCAATGCAACGTACAGGCAAAGAGTCACGAGGCAGTTGGACGGTTATTGGAGCGTTTTTTTTTGGAGTGTTTAGTACCTACCTAGGTAGGTACTCTTAGATAGGTAGGTAGGTGAGCTTTTTCTGGCAGAGGGCCACTGGCAAGTGATTTATTACTTGGTGTAGCAGTGGACTGTATGTAGGTAGGTACCTTAGTACCTACTAAGGTACTTGGGTAAGTACTCATGTCACAAGGTGCTGTGATGTGTGCTGAGCTAAGATGCAAACAAGGTACACAAATGCTGACTCCATCAATGCCGAATCACCGCAGAAACGATGCAGCATGAGTTGAGCGGATCCAACAGAATTACAATCATTTTTGCAGAGCTGAATTTCTTTCCCGATCAACGTTTTGCTCGTCCTTGTCATTTCCCTCGACCAGTGAGTGCATCGAGGTAAATGCCGCCCATTCTCTTGTTAGTGCTGGCTGTACGACAGTTGGTGACGGTCGCGGATTCACTCGAAATGGCCAACCCTCCCCTTTAAAAAGAAGAAGAAGAAAAAGAAAAGGAAACCGATAGAAAAGAGAAGGGAAAGCCCCCAATAGAAAATATATTCACAGTCAGCACCGGCCCTCATAAATCCATCCACCAAATAGTTGTACCAGCCAGCCAGCAGCCAGCCGCCAGCCTACCACGCCTCAGCCACACACCCTTACGTGCGCCACAGCTGCAACCAAACCATCTTCCCCAGTGCCTCGGCAACATTCCAACCCAAAAGAAAAAAAAAATCCCCGGATCACGGAGTAAGTCATTCCACACGCACCCCCCGAAAGTGACCGGCCAGTCCGGAACCAGTTGTGGATGGCATGCTTCGGCTCTTGTTAGTTTTGTGCCCGGTAAAGTAGCCTTATTACTATCCGTCCCTTGTCGTAGGTAAAAAACTCATCCAAGGCACAATACATACTGAGCCACGCACACGGTAATGCCCATGAACCCCGGCTGCCCGGATCCGTTTCGACGACGCAGAACGAGGGAGGGCAAGGCTATGTGTGGCGCAAGCCGAGGGACAAGAGACGACCCCACGCGACCACCCGCTCACCCAGCCAGCCAGTAGCCAGTCCCATGCACACACACATTAGTTACCAGCGCCGTAGTTTTAGAGATGCTCATTTCTACAATGTAAAAACCATCATGACCACGAATCGGTTAAAAACACTTTTTTTTTCCACCCCAGGCCATTGTATTCCAACTCTTTTCTTTCCTCTTCTCAAATCTGACTTCTTGGGGCTTCTCTTTCAAGTCTTTTTTTTTCCTTCTCCTTTCTTGCATTGACATCCCCTGCCCCAGTCCTAGTGAACAAACCTGCATTTGTCTTGCATACACTCATAGCCTATTACCCTTTTTTTTTTTTGGACTGCCAGCTGCTGCACCCTGGGACGTCATGGCCGTCACCACCACCACTACGCTGGCCAGATCTAGTATCCTGTCCCTGGCACGTGCCGCCCGTACCACCACCGTCACCAACACTTACATGCTCTTCAAGACACCCCTTCATCACCATGCCTCTCTCTCCCCTTCCTCCTCTTCTTCTTCCGTCATCTCTTCTTCGTCAATCTTGACGCGGTCCCGTCATGGCCAGCAGGTGCGCTACTCGTCTCACTCGCCCATGGGCGCCGCCGCCGCCAACCCCCGCAAAAAGGTCACCATCAACACTTTGAGGTCCCAGCACAAAAAGGGTGACCCCATCACCGTCCTCACCGCGCACGACTTTCCCAGCGCCATGGTCGCCGACCACGCCGGCATGGACATTGTCCTCGTCGGTGACAGCCTCGCCATGGTCGCCATGGGCATGGACGACACGAGCGAGGTCTTGGTCGAGGAGATGCTCCTACACTGCCGCTCCGTCGCCCGCGCCACCAAGTCGGCCTTTACTGTACGTACCCAGACTCTGTGTCTTCGACTCCAAACTAACTTGGACAGGTTGGCGACTTGCCCATGGGCAGCTACGAAATCGCCCCCGAGCAGGCCCTCGCCACCGCCATCCGCTTCGTCAAGGAGGGCCGCATGCAGGGCATCAAGCTCGAGGGCGGCCGCGAGATGGCGCCCGCGATCCGCCGCATCACCGCCGCCGGCATCCCCGTGCTCGGCCACGTCGGCCTCACCCCGCAGCGCCAAAACGCCCTCGGCGGCTTCCGCGTCCAGGGCAAGACGGCCGACGCCGCCATGGCCATCCTCGACGACGCCCTCGCCATCCAGGACGCCGGCTGCTTCGCCATGGTCCTCGAGGCCGTCCCGGAAGACGTCGCCGCCATCATCACCAACAAGCTCCGCGTCCCCACCATCGGCATCGGCGCCGGCGCAGGCTGCTCCGGCCAGGTCCTCGTCCAGACCGACATGACCGGCTACTTCCCGCCCGGCCGCTTCCTCCCCAAGTTTGTCAAGCAGTACGGCAGCGTCTGGGCCGAGTCGATGCGCGCCATCGAGCAGTACAGGGACGACGTCAAGAGCCGCCAGTATCCGGCTCCCGAGCACACCTACCCGGCCCCCAAGGCCGAAGTTGACGCTTTTGCCAAGGCTGTCGACGAGCTCTGAGTCTGGCCCGAAACAACAGGCTCCCCTTGTCCATTTGCGGCTCATCTCTTTTCTCTCCCGTATATGTATTTGATTTCGGTGCAGCGAGCGGTTCATTAGATTAGTTGGGTATAAGCATTGTTGTAGGCATTCTGCTTTTGACCATGTCATATAGAACATTCATCGTCTTGTTTCTTTCTCTTTTCTTTCTTTTTTTTTTGTTCTTGCCTCAGCCAAACGCCGGCGTCATAGAATACGCAACCACCAGTTGATCCTGACCACTTTTGAAGCACTAGACCCAGCAAAGAAGAACGCAATGTCAAAGTCAGCATAAATCGTGAAAACCAAAGCCATTCATCAACAACCACAACAACTTCTTTTTCTCTTTCTTTTTTTTTTTTCACAAGACAAAGAAAAGAAAGAACCCATGCCAAAGAAGACGAGGAAAAAAGAAAGACGGGCAAACGAAACAAGGAAAAAAAAAAGCAAAAAACCCAAGTCGAGTAGCCCCGAGACACCTTTTGACGTACCTGATGCAAGTTGCCCACCACCTCGTCCAGGCTCGGCGCAAACGCGCTGTTCACGTACAGGAACACGCTGTCGCCGTCGCCGCACCGCAGCTTCCGCCGCAGGTACCGCACCACCTCCTCGAAGCGCCGCGCCCCCGAGATCTTGCACACGTCCTGCGCCAGCTGCGGCGCCGCCCCGACCGCCTTAAACCGCACCACCACCTTGCGCTCCGGCGCCTGCGCCGCGCCCGCGCCCGCTGCCGTCTGCTCCAGCGCCGCCGCCGCCGACCGGGGGAGGTCCGCCAGCACCACCGACGCCGCCATCGTTAGCGGTATGTCTGTGTCTTTGTCTTCATCGTCGTCGTCGTCGTCGTCATAGTCGTCGCCGTCGCCGTCCGCCACCACCCGCCCCTCTTTCTCTCTCCCCTTCATTGACCCGTCGTCGTTGTTGTCGTCTTGCTCTTTGGCAGAAGCCTCTGCGCCGGTGGGCGAGCTGCTAGGCGACGAGGTGCCAGATGTCGCCGCGGCTTCTGCCTGGTCTGGCGCGGTTGGCGGTCTGCTGGCCATGGTTGTGTGCTGTGAGCTCTACTTTTTATTATGCTCTTTGTAGCTGCCAGAGTACATATGCACCCCAACCGCGAGGATTGTTTCCTTCGAAAACGTCTTATGGGCGGCTGTTTGTTCCTGACGAAAGTTGAAGCCGCATCCTTGAGGTCGTGCATGTGGGGTGCACCCGCCAATGAATGGTCAGCCAACCACGCCCACATGTTTGTCCAACAACTCACCATCACAGCATTACACTCTACACCAACAAAAACGGTTCTTGAATATTGTCTTGTGCATTTAAGTCATGCTAGTTACATATACAATGAATTAGTCTGTATATGTACAGTCTGTCAGATGCCATGGCCTCCGATTCAGATAGTTCACTCCGCCGCAGCCTCATGTTTGCGAGCTGCTTGTTCCCCCGTCTACCATGAATAAGTCCCTAGACCTCCATCCCGTCGTCTGCTCCAACCCATGCTGTAGTCAAGTGCCAATGACAAAAACGCCACTGCATTATCGCAGTCCAAGAAGTAAAATGAATCAAATGTCAAAAATGCCAAAATCAGCAGTGCCTCCTGCGCTCTCTGGTTCGCATGCAGTGCGCTGTAGCAAAATAAGTGTCAAAATGATGGAATCTCAAGAGGAAGAGAGAAGTGAAAATGAGAAAAAAAAGAACACCGAGTGTGCTCAATAAAAAAAAAGACCGCTAAACGTTTCTCTTCCATTGCTCGATGCAAAAGTCAATAAACAACGTGGTATCTCGTTTCGGGTCGATGTCGTCGTGGGAGCTTGGTTGAGATGCTCGGTGTCTGGACCTGGCTGTGAGTCTCACTCCCTCGCGGCGGAAATTCATGAGCGCGCAGTTGAAAGGCAAAATATCATTGTCGAAGCGTTGGTTAAGGAGTATTCTCGTTCTCGTTCAGTGCGAGAAGTGAATGCAACGATGCGCGACTGCAGCCTTGGCCTGCAGTCATGGCTTTTTAGTACTCCTCGGAATCCATGGATGCAAATCGGGGGGGTCGCTCCAGCTGTGACAGCAGAGCATCTAGCTCGGTCCAATTGTCGTTGTTTTCGGCAAACTTGCGATGCTTGCGCGACAGAATATGTTCGTCAAAGTCTCGGAACTTGTCCTGGCAATTTTCACAATAGCCAGGCTTAAGATCCTTCTTGCTCTTAAGCTGAGACGCGGGTTTCCTCTCCCGGGTCTCGGCAGCTCTTTGGCTGTCATCCTCTCCAGTCGCGGCGACCCTTGAGTTCTGTCGGCTCATGGTAGTTGATCTGCTGGATGCAACATCCATGGGGATTTCTCCCACGTGCCGTGAGCTCAAATCATGCGATGCAGGAGTAGCTTTTTGGAGCACCTTTCTTTGCAGACCATGAACTGCCTTGCTCGTACCAGCCTTGGCTCCGTTGATGCCGGAAGTTGAAGAAATCATCTGCGAGCGAATAGCAGATGTGATATTTGAGGCTTGCATACCAGAAGCAACTGGTTCACCAGCAAACTGACGCCCGGCGTCAGCGCGGCTAATGAAGGCGTTTTGTGGACGCATCTCGCCGTGTTTTCCAAGAACAGCCTTTGCAGGGTTGAAGACTTCTGTCGTAGCTGCGTCGCGTGGTCTATTATGACCACCCTCCATCTCAGTGAGAGATCGCTTGCCCGTGACGGGTCTGGGTAGGGGGTTTTCCGGGGGCTTCAGGATGGTAATCTGCTCTTCTCTCTTGACAACGCGAGCTCTTTCACGCTCACGGTTCTTGCGGGTGTCTCGCTCCGGCAACTCAAGTTCTTCAACGAAGGGGCAGCGACCGTTACCGACACTGCGGAACTGGGGCCAATCGCCATCAGCCTTGTTGACGACCTTGCCATATTCGCGAACAATCATTGGTTTTTGCTTTTCGTCCATATCCCAAACATAAATGTAGGGGCCTTTGAAGTAGGCGAGCTCCCGGTTCACGGCTGTAGGGTCACGGTCCGAGGGGCCATTGATACGTTCGTTATGAAGCAGCTGTAGTAGATTAGGTTCATGAGCTCCCTTGTTCGCGCCATATTGAGTTCGGGCGCTGGTAGCGCGTGATCCATACGAGGCTTGCTGGGTTTCCGACTCGAGCAGTACAGAGAGCATAGTCTGAAACTTGTCCAATGACCAAATCTTCTTGCCCATGTCACGGGCTTTGTGCAAGACATCGTTGTTACGGATACCCCTGCTGCGCTTGATGAGGTCATCTTGCTGCAGCGATTGCATTGGTGCTTGGCGAAATTCAAAGAGCAGTTTTCTGCGGGCATCACTGGGTCTATCCAGTAACAGAGAAGGATTGATAGTCTGAGGTTGCTCTTCGGCACGGCCACTTTGCTCATGATCCAGAGCGTTTGCCTGATCCACATCAGATTTTTCGACAGGAATTGATCGGGTGGTTACGACATGCGTCACATCGATAGAGAAAAAAGGCTCTTGGCGCTGCAGGTCATTGTCAGTACACGGAGAACGAGGCAACTCGGAGGGAGGGGCAGGAAGACGTACAGCACCGAGATATGTGACTCTCTTGATGAGCTTGGCCCGAACATCATCAGGGATGCTTTCAAAGTAAAAGACCATCTTGGGAAACTTGGCCCGGTGGTGTCTCTTCCACACTTCCTTTTCGTTTTCAACATCGTGAGATCTGGTTGTGGGAGCAGGTCTGGATTGTCTATCACGGACGACGGGGCGTGTGGTGGAAGCAGTGGAGGCTCGGGACATTGTTTGGGCGCGTGGAAGCTTCGAGGGAGAGCGAATAACGCGTGCAGAACCATTGTCAAGGGCTTGCTTCTTGATAGGAGGAGCTTGTCCATAAGGTTCCTCACGCTGAATAGTGGCATGCGAGCGTTTCTGCTTGGCATAGGCAGCTAGAGCAGAAGCTCCGCGGAGCGGCGAGTTGGCGACATTGGGGTTGTTGGAGAGAGGGACTCGCCGCGAGGCCATGGCCGCAATGGGAGCTGGCGTTGGAGATAGAGATATGGTTGCCATAAACTGCCTCAGTCAACATGCTCCGGGTTGCTAAACCGGAAGCTTGTTGTGGTGGTTGACGATTTGGTGTGGGAGGGGCTCGAGGGCAGAGGGCGGGCTGTGACTATGCACGCGACGTGTAGGCGACACGACGGGAGACACAAGACACAGGCTGGCGAACTAAGTATGCTAAAACGACATTGGACGGTGATGCTTGGGAAGATGCAAAAGATGAAGCAAGACGGAGAACCACAAGGCAAGCTCGAGCTGCGAGGAGAGATGTCGATGCGTGGCGGCAGCAGGCGGGTGGACGTCTGGTGAAAAAGAGAGCGTGTGTTGGAGACGAGAGAGGTGTTGATGGAGACTTCGCGCTAGGCATAACAGCGCTATGCCTGGTTAGGGAAGCCTGCCAAAAACACGCACGGGCCAGGCCGGCGCACCAGCAACGGGATGGGGGACGAACGCCTCCTTGTGGCGCTGCAGTGCATAAATCGTGCACATTTTGCACACTTGCTGCAGCAAGAATAACCTCCGCAGCTCATCCGTCAGCGGCCGGCGGTCGCTCCAGCGGTCTCGTTAGCGGCCGCCCACAACGGCAGCCAACCAGCACTCGCATCCGTCATCAACAACCGCTAGCTCAGCAGCCACAGCCCCAATCTTTCGGTGCAACCAGCATTGTGCTCTGTTTTGTGCACGCCCGCCTCCCTACCGACTACTGTACATACCAGTATGTAGGTAGCTTGTGCCGAGCAGCACAACCGCTCCGGCTTGAGCCGCAAACTTGCTCTCGACATCATCACCGACTTCAACTGCCCTCGGTCTCGCAGACTGCACATCGGCGCAACGTCCCCATTGCCCTTTTCACCCGCGTGTTTTTAGCCCTACGCTCTGTTTTCCTTGCCGATCTCTCATCATTGGCCATGGCCGGAGCTTCTCCATCTCAATTCCTCTCCTAAAATGAAGCTCCATCAACCGTCATTCCGGCGCCTCGTGTCGCGCCCGTCAGCCATTTGCGCCGCTGCCCTTCCGAGACTCAATAGGTCCACCATTTCTCGTGGCAATATTAGCCCTACACGCTTATTCTCAACTCACCCCCAAAGGCAGTATGCTTCTGTTTCTGCAGCCGATTTTCAATTCGGGCAACCAGTCCACGAAACTCACCCCCACATTTTGAACCCTGGCGAATGTTGGTCACGTCCTCATTTTTATTTTCTGTTTTTCCCGCATGCCCGCAAACATGCCGTGCTTAATCTTCCAACCAATTTCTGACCCGTATCCTGTTATTCATGTCTAGTGACGCTGGGAATCTCCGCCCAAGAGTACGCCGATCGCCGCGCTGCCCTCGTCGACCTACTTCCCCAGGGAGCCGTGGTAGTGCTTCACGCTGCATCTCTCCAATACAAATCCGGCGCTGTCTTCTACCCTTATAGACAAGAGTCAAATTTCTTCTGGCTCACAGGATGGGAGGAGCCCGAGGCGGTTGCCGTCCTGGAGAAGACGGGCTCCAGAACCGGCGACTACGTATTTCGGCTCTTCGTACAGCCCAAGAACCCTAGAGACGAGCAATGGTCCGGCTACCGCAATGGTGTACAGGCTGCTCAGGACATTTTCAATGCCGATGAGGCCTACTCAATAGACGGCATGGGCTCATTGCTTCCGGATATCCTCAACGGCGCAACCTCCATCTATGCCGACGCGCAGCCCACAGAAAAGACTAGCAAGAGTTCTCTCCTGGACATGTTCTCGGGCAAGACATCTTGGCCCTCCCGCACACCATTGTATCCGATCATGAACAGACTGAGGGTCGTCAAGAGCCACGCAGAGGTGGCCAACATGCGTCGGGCGGGGCAGATTTCAGGGCGCGCCATCACCGATGCTATGCGACGATCTTGGAGTCGAGAGAAAGACTTGCATGCTTTCTTGGACTACCAATTCACCGTCAACGGCTGCGAAGGTAATGCATACATTCCTGTAGTCGCAGGCGGTGAACGCGCCAACTGTATTCACTACACCATCAACAACAACGTCTTCCGCGAGGGCGAGTTCATTCTCGTAGACGCCGGTGGCCAATATGGCACATACATTACCGACATCTCTCGAACATGGCCGGTTACCGGCAGATTTACCGCCGCGCAGCGCGATCTGTACGAAGCTGTGCTTACTGTTCAACGGAATAGCGTCGCGCTTTGCCGACAGAACGCGCGCATGTCGCTGGAGGACATTCACGGTGTCACGGTACGAGGGCTTGTTGATTCACTACGCTCGATAGGCTTCGACGTCTCAAACGCCAACATTGACCAACTGTTTCCTCATCATGTCGGTCACTACATCGGTCTCGATGTGCACGACTGCCCAGGCTATCCGCGACGAGAGCTCCTCCGACGCGGTCACTGCGTCACTATTGAGCCTGGCGTGTACGTGCCCGACGACGAGCGCTGGCCCGCCCACTTTCGTGGTATGGGCGTGCGCATTGAGGACAGCATTTGCGTTGACGAGACTGAGCCGTATATCCTCACCACAGAAGCGGTTAAGGAGGTTGCTGATATCGAGGCTCTCCGCGCATAGAGAAAGGGGCATCTCCAGTGTATATAATGTAGTATAATTTCAACTTGCGCATCGTCGAGATGATGGTGCGCTTCCTCGATGATGTTCTCATGAACCTTGCTTCAATATTCAGCCACTCATTATTGGTTCAAGTACACGGTCATAGAGCATGCCATTACATTGCCGACTATCAGGCTTTGTTTTTGGAGCTCCTTTGGCCTCGCAAGAATAACCTGTGTTTTGAACATCAGGCTGTACAAACTAGCAGCCTTCTCTCCGGCCAAGCTACCCGGTAGTTGTCGACCTAGATCACATTAGAGGCCTAATGGAAACATTGCCAGGAAATCTCGTCGCCCTGCGGCTGTCCAGTATCTTTTCTAAAAAAAAAAATGCTGTCGTCAGTCTTATAACTGGCGATCGGGAATTCGGCCGCACTGGGCTACCACTTTGCCAGAACTGCTATATTTGGGCACCGGTGTGTGTCGTGATGTACGCTTGCACGCGGCGCACACTAGTTAGATGGTACCTCATCGGATCATCGCGATGACTTTGACCCCATGTATTAAGGTGATCCGTGGCTGAGAATTGTGATTATTGCTGGAGATCGCAACTCTTTTTTTTTTAATGTCGACAAAAATAGAATCTATTGTATAATGGGCGGCTAATAACACTACGGAGTACGGAGTACTCAGTACAGTATGGCCAAAAACCACACGCGATGAAGAAGTCTCACCTAGCCTACCAATCTGGAACACTCTCAGCGCGTTTGTCTTGACAATGTGACACCAATATGGTAGCCCGACCACGAGCAAAAGCAAGCCCACCCTACTGTCACGCGCTGCGAGCGCGTTACCCCCCGAATCTCCAGCTTCTATATCAAAGATGCATCTCTACTGCCCCTTTGCCTGCATCAAGCATTGACATTCCACCTCACGAGCAGCTTGCCGAAGCCACTCAGATACATTGTCGCTTAGAAATGTCCCTTCAGTGCGGGAGCATGTCGTCGCCCTGACATTTCTACGCGAGCCCGATGAGCTCACCATCTACCTCGTACCGTACGACAACAATATCCCGCCGTTGGAAAGATCGGTTGGCGCAACATTGTTTTGCCGCATCGCTAGATGCAGAGCCTCACCCGAAATCGTCTCCTACGACTTCGAGGGACACAATGAAGAGCATTCGCGAATTCCGGGATGCATCAATGATCGGCGTTGCGGTCGAGACACTGAGCATGAAGCAAAGGTCCGCCTCGGCGACGCGAGATTCACCAGCCGGCACAGTGAAACACGACACAGTTCTGGTCTGGCTTCCGCAGAGTCGACTCTCTGCTTTATTGCGGACAGCAACAGATAAACTCGGAAGCATGTTTGAGCATTATGGTCCCCGAACCAAGAACATTATTGCTAGAGCATCGAGGATATGGATGAAGAGTCATCCTCGGTTTCAGCAAACAAACCTAATGACGACTGAAAGTAGGAGCGCAGTACTAACCTCATGGCGTTGTTCCGTGATCGTGATGTATAGGAATGAGAATAGGCGCTGTGAACGGGGTTTTCAACTAATTGGCTGATGAAAGAGACGTAAGTGTTTGGCAGCCGAGCAGAGGTGACGAATTCTCTTTTTTTTTTTCTAAATCGAAACGTTCGAAATGACGGACAAGGCTTCTGCTGCATTGGCCGCGGGATCTGAGACTCTACTGATGCACACATGAAGACCAGGTGCTGCTTCATCGCCATGACATCTGCTATATACAGAAAGGAACGCTGTGAACCGCCCCTATGGAAGGCAGAGCTGAGATGAAGTCAGCTAGCGGCTGGCAATGAGTGAAACCATTAACTGAATTGTGAGACCGTTCTGTATAGCAACCACGAAAGCTACGTAAATCATCCCACACTGGGCAACCAAATACGATGGCACCTCGGGCTGATTGCTGCAGCAATATTGACACTCTGCAGATGTCTTACCGCATACCGTTCACAACCAAAATACCAAAAAAAAAAAAACACAAAAAGCATACTCCCATCCAAAGAAAACTGTCTGACCCGGTATCGGGTTGTATAGTATCAACTGGGCTGCGCAGCTTGAGGACTTTTCGTACTTGCGCGCGAAATACCGAGGCCAATGAAACGCTCATATCAACGCAACCCAAAAGAATGATGCCTTTAAACTGCCCGAGATTAGGACTTACTACAACAGCAGCTGCAAACTTTGAGAGTGCAGGCTCGAAAGTCTCAAGGCCTGTCTTGTGATTGCAGTCGCTTCCATTAGCCAGAAACGGGCTCTGCATCTCCGCATATACCCTCTTCTTGCAGACCATGGAAAAGAAAAATGCAAAAAAGGGAATAAGTGTACGGCATTTGACTATAATGCTTTGATTAGGACGTGGTCTTTGCCACTGACTTGATGGCAGGAGAGCTTGACTGTGTTTGCCAAACATGCTTGACCACCAGTCGTGAAAGCGAGCCACACCGCATTCTCACACGAAGGAACAGAGGAAATTGCCGAAACGAGCTCCGTCTTTTCTTCCATGATTTCGGGCGCAAAGAGCTCCGACGAGGCCTTGGTGGTGAGCTGCTTATGCTGTAGTCTATGCGCAAGGCCAGTGATGCGACAGATGACACCCTGGGACTCGGCTTTACATTTGACGAAATGGAACAGGCCGAGAACGATGCCTAGCTTCACTCAAGCATAATATTAAATAGAATGATGAAACTTGACAGAAACTTTCTTACTGCCCCATTCCTTACTTATTGGGTCTCGTATAGCCACCGTTTCCTCCACTATTTCGCCGAGCCACAGTTTTATTGGATGCACGGATGTCCTCACAAGAACTTTTGGCTACTCTTGAGTATGGAGTAGCACTCGATGCATTTTATCAAGGCCTTCAACTCAGGAGCGGGCGAAACCGAAACAGTAGGTACCTGGCAAGTTTATGGAATTAGTGCAGAAAAGTTTGCTGAGACGGCGGCGCGTGAATCTTTGCTGTTGATGCACAAAATGTCTAAAACTAACAATCTTGGCAGTTGGGTGTGGAGTGATTGAGACCCAGTGCCACACCCAAGATCGTTAGTTCTAGACATTTTGTTTACGATAATCGAGCCTCTATAATACATGTACTGGTATAACTAGCGACACAAACCCTGGCTCATTACTTGGGAAATAGCGCCGCCCGGGGTGCTGCCATGTCGCGGGTGATGCGGGAAGCAACTTGGTTTAGCAAAAGTAAAAAAAATAAAAGAATAAATATATACAAAATATATACAAAATACGCGGAAATAAGAGAGACCCTTTCCTCAGGCTAGTTATCCATCCCCCGTTCGCTGATATAGCACTAAACCGGCGTTGGTATATTTGGATCCTACAAAACTCTATTTTTCACACTAGCGCGACGTCAGCTCGGGCAAATTCGAGAACCTCCCTCATGCATTGTCAAAAGCCATGGCCCCGGAACTTGATCAGCGGCAGAGCCACGCCAAAGACCGGGCCGTTGTAGAGCTGGACAGCGAGGCGAGGCGAGACGAGCGAGTTTTGGTAACGTGCCCGTCCCGCGAATCTTGCAAAACCTAACCTGAATTGTTTCTGCTGGCTAACCAAAACCCCTCAAGGAAAATCTCGGATATAAGCCAGTATGGCGAATGACACGCGACAACTTGTCGCAAGGGTCCAAAAATCCCCAAGAAGAGTACTGACGGGTGATTAGGTCTTGCACCGATCACTGAACGCCTTCCAAAACTTTGCGACAAGCTTTGGTATGTATACCTACCCTCTGTTGCTTGATATACTCGCCAATGAAGCGTCAAAGGGGGGGCTGACTTTGGATATCAAGCTGCCCTGTACTTTATCGGGGGCGTCCGTGTGACCTTTTCCACCGGCATTGCTGCAGGGGGAAACTTGGCTTACTGGTAAGCAGCTTGTGTGTGTACCGGGAGGAGCCCGGGGCAAGAAAGGTGCTGATGCAAACATGCAAAGGACGAGCTTTATTGTGACGTGCGTCTTCACATTCATCACCGCGGCCGTCATTGCCGAGATTTGCTCATCCCTGCCCCTTGCCGGGTCCATCTATCTCTGGGCTGCGGAAGCCGGCGGACCTCGATATGGGCGCCTCTTTGGCTACGTCGTCGCATGGTGGAGTACCATGGCGTGGACTACATTTTGTGCAAGTATGCCAAGATATTAAAAAAAATCCAATGCCGGAATACTCGGCATCACACGTCCGGTTGCTGACCCCCGGTCCCAGGCAATACCCAGGCTGCTGTCAACTACATGCTGTCGGTAGGTTTCGCCAATGGTGCTTGACTGCGCTCCGGCGCGCTGACTCTTGCCGAGCAGGAAATCACTGTATTCGAACTCGACTTCCCATCAGATAGCTCCAGTATCAAATTCCGCGCTGTGCAGTGGATTGCCACTGAGATAATGCTGGCATTCGCTGCCATCTGGAATCTTTTACCTCGTCAGTTTAAAAAAAAGCATCGGGCTTGCCTCGATTGCAGTACGTTTTGCTGACATGCCGTGTAGCGAAATACTTCAAGTGGATATTCTATCTGTCTACTATATCAGTCCTGCTCGATTTTGTCCTGAACCTGGTCTGGCTACCTATCGCGACTAGCAAGACCTTTGGCTTCCGCTCAGCACACGATGCCTTTATGACGACCTACAACGGCACCGGGGCGCCAGCCGGCTGGAACTGGTGCCTGTCATATCTTGCCACGGCAGGAATCTTGATCGGGTTCGATGCCTCTGGCCATGTCGCCGAGGAGACCAAGAACGCCAGCCTATCAGCCGCAAGAGGAATATTCTGGAGTACCGTTGCCAGTGGCCTGGGCGGATTCGTGGTTGTCATCCTCTTTTTATTTTGTGTCGTGAGTAGTTGTGATTTGAGATGTGCTGTTGAGCAGTCTTTTTTTCGGCTGTTGTACTGACAAAATCGACAGCCTGACGCCAAGACGCTCTTCTCATTTGGTGGCGCTCAGCCATTTGTACCCTTGTATGCTGCTATTCTTGGTGATGGCGGACACATTTTCATGAACATCATCTGCATCATTGCACTGTGGTTTGTAAGTTCTGTCATCACGCGACTTCCTTGTCATGAATTTGAGGCTGATCAGCTCGCGATAGAACACGGCGATTGCGGTTCTCGCTGCATCACGATTGGTATTTGCTGTTGCTCGAGATGGTGTCCTGCCGTTTTCGGCGTGGGTGTCCAAGACGGTGAATGGCCAACCCCGGAACGCTATTCTTGTCGTCTGGGGGGTTGCCGCCATCGTAACCTGCACGATATTACCGTCGTCTGTAGCATTCACGTCGCTAGTCTCGGCTTCTGGAGTGCCTTCGGCCGCCGCCTATGGACTGATTTGTCTGGGCCGCCTTTTTCTGACGCCCAAAAAATTCCCAAAGCCTGCCTGGAGCCTCGGTCGATTAAGCAAGCCATTTCAGGCAATTTCGGTCCTGTGGAATGGCTGGGTAGTGGCTGTATTGTACTCGCCCTACGTGTTCCCTGTCACGGCTGAGACTCTCAACTATGCCCCAGTCATCATGGCCATTGTCACCATCTTTGCATTCCTGTCATGGTGGCTGATACCGTCAGATAAATGGCTTCCAAGCAAGAAAATTCAAGAGACACTCGATGCAGAGGACATGAGTAGGGCCTGAAGTTGTTATCAGGCCTTCAGCCATGGTACTACCATCTAGCAAAAGGATGGCGTGTATTGTGGCATTTGTAGCTGAATTGGGATAAGATTGTTGGCGAAGGAATCAATTATACTAAAATTTCGGGTTCAGCCCATAGAATATATGCATATGCACCTCAACGCTTCTGGCTACGGAATAGACAGTAGAAAAATGTGATAAAAAAGTAAAACTGTATTAAACCAGTCTTCATTCGCTGCGTAACCCTTATAACTAGTGTAAACTCCATACTTCTTCTTCATGTTGGTTCTCCATATACTATGTAAGCATTACGATACTAAACGTAACCAAATACCAAAAGCAAATCGTGCTATGTGCAGAGTACAAACCATCGTATATAAAAAGGCTTGGATATAACTGCGAGGTGCTCTAACTGCCAGATACGATCTGTAGTGATAGGGTGTGACCGGACATTCATTAAATTTAATGGCCCACCTGAAAGTCAAAATTAATATCTCGACGGCGCTTTATCCCCACTTGAAAGTTGGCCGTGGGCATAGCATTCCGCAGACATCAGCGCGCTGCATCTTGTTGATAGCGAATGCCCCAACTGTGGAGGTTTAAGCCCCTGTAGTCTGACCCACGCCTTATGGAAACGTGAAACTGACGGGGAATAAGTCACTGCCGGCTCGGTCGAGCTAACACTGGTGACAAGGTGGCTGTAATCAGATGCTGATGGCCGGGGCTTTCATTTGTTCGGACTGGCGTACTTGTGAGCCTTATTGTGCCTGGTAGTGACAGAAACTGCCCGGATTCGGTTGAGTGGCCGCCAAAGAAGGGCTCTTTTGATTGCAGTATCAAGCTAGCTAAAGCCTCGAGGGTCGAACATGTTCATGCCATGATTCGATGTGTACTGAGGCGGACGCGCCCCGCCATTCTGAAGCATTGCCTCGAGAGCGTGTAAGCGGTCTATGAGATGCTGGTGCTCATTCATCATTAAGCGGTTGGCCTGCTCCAACTGCTGTATGTATTCCGTAGCCTTACTGAGGACAGTACCCTTGCTGACCTTGGGCGCCGCGTTGCTCGTCGTGCCGTCGGACTCGGCATCATGCTGTGCCTGCAGGGCGGGTATGGCCGCCCGGAGCTCGGCAATGCGATCCTTCAGATTCGTCCGGTACTTGCGCTCGACGTCGTTGTGGGTGGTGCGGTCGCCTGACTTGGCTCGTTCGGATTTCGTGGGCGTGGCCGCTCGCTGTTGTTGCTGCACCGGGCTCTTCCTGGCCAGGCCCGACGCCGAGGACGCCAGGATTTTCGGCTTGATGTCCTTGACCGAGCCGGTAGCAGCTGCTATCCGGCCGCCTCCCATGCTGCCGCCGGGGCCGTGGAAAGCAGTCTGCGGCCAGCCAGAGGCCGGACCGGGCGCATGATGCGGTGTGGTTGGTGTCGAGATCCCGCTGGCAGAAGTCTCGTATCCGTTGGAGGGAATAATGCGGTGTGACGGACCATTCACGACGGAATAGTCGCTAAACATATGTGCGGTGTTGCTGGCGCCCGAGGACGATTCGTATGGCGATGCAAGACTGCTATCGGGCTGCATCTGTGGATGCGGTTGTGGTTGCGATTGATGGTGGTGCGCTATATCGGATTCCCAAGAGTTGTTGACCATTCTTCTTGGAATATATTGTTGAATTGGATTCATCGATATAGACATGCCCTGGTTATCCCACACCGTGCCGTTTCCATAAATCTGAGACTCTGTGTGGTTGGGTATCTGCGCGAGACGGGTATGACCATCTCTAGCCTCCGGGTCAGATTTGTCAGTCACCTCCGCGCTGACAGAATTGCCACTCCAGTACGGTGCTCCTACAACTGGGTATGCGTCGGTTGGCATTGTAGACGACGTCGATACCCCCACGGCAGAACTGACACGGTCAGGTTAGCTTGTTTGACTACACAACACTAAACTTTGATTGATTAAGGACCTCGGCGCAGACACAATTGAGAGGGAGACCAATTTCACGTACTTTGACTGGCCAACTATATCAGAATGTTGCGAATAGTTCATATCGAGATGTTCGTGTGCTCCGTCAATGCTCCCATGTTCCGCCAAGTCGCCCACATCGGCCGAGGCTCCAGAGACACCACTCGAATGGCTGCTTAGAACTCGTAGTCGCTTAGGATCTCTTTCATAAGATGTATTGGGTGAGATTGTCTGTCCTGATAAGGTTGATGGGGGCGGATTCGGGTAAGGTGAAGTGGCCATGACGATCGAGGCTGACTGGACTCCGGGGGACGGACTGGCGCTTGCGTTATTCATTGAAGCGCCCAAGGCCGGTGCGTCCAAATTGAGGCGCAGCGACCTGGGATCGTCCATGCTAGAAGCAAACGTAGAGCAAGCCAGCTCTGTCTGCACTGACGCGGCACAATTCAAATATGTGCAAGTGTTGCGGTCGCAAGAGGGGATATTTGAAAGAGACGGAGGCGCCGGACACAGTTGCAGCGACATGTATAAACAGGCGCAACGAAGCTTTGTGCGTTCGTTGTAACCGAGAAGAAGCGTTTGTCGATTCTTCTTTCCCAAAAAAATCTCTTTATTGCTGTACAAGGTCCCTCCCGGAACTTGATGTAATGTTAGGGAATTGTCTTGGTGGAGGTGGAAGTCGGGAAGCGCCTGCCATAGAGCGCTTGTGGCAACGCGCGGGTCGAAACGAATAATGTCCGAGAAGAGGCAAAGAGAAGGCTTTTGACTAGTACGGGGAAGAACATGAGTTCTGTTGTAACAACTGTATATTCAAGGTTCAAGTTGCTGACAAGGAACGGAACGGTTGGTAGTGGGGGAAGGGAGGGAGGTAAGACTTAAAGAGGGCTCCAAGACGGGTACAAGATCGGAACTTGTGAGCACAGTTTAGAGTCAATGTAACAGGTAACAAATCGTTATAAACCGATGATCAGAGCGGAACGAGAGCAGAGCTAAGACTGATTGCTAGTCAGTGTCTAGGTATTCTGTCCTCTGGGCAGCTGAGTGGCGGCGCGCAGTTAGGGGCCAAGCTTGAAGCATTACGGTGAGGGGCGTTAAGACGAGTAGCTTAAGAGGTGAGAGAGTAAACGGCGCTAGACCAGCTTCCTGTTTTACTCCTGCTCCGCCGACGAGGGCACAGGCACGCACCACCAAGAGAGACTGGGGACACTGTCCACGCACACCCATGCATTGTGGATTCCCGGAGGATACCTGCCGAGTTTCTGGCAACAGGGCAACGGGCAATCACTGAAGACCTCGGCACCGCATGATCCTTGAGAGATGAGGTGGGGGAAGTAGTACTGATAAAGTGGTGGCAGACAGGCTGGGCAACTGGGCTGGCCAAGAGGGCTGGAAAAGGGAGGACTTTGAGCTACACGCTGGGTGCGAGGGTGAAGCGCCGGGAATTACGCTCTCACCACCCAGTAAAAGGGGGCTCTTTTTTTCTTTTCTTTCCGGCGGGCTTCCAGGACGGACACTAGGGGAATTTTAGACTGCATACCTTCAGCTGAACTCGAGAAAAAGCAGGGAGTGGAGGGGGGACATGTCGATTTTCTGCGCCGGCGTTGGCCAAGTAGAGTTTTGCCAAGCGCCAACGCGTATCGGTTATCTCCGATTAAGTAACGCGATGGCTATTATTGCGCCAGGGTATCTGTCATTTTTTTTTAATGGGAAAGATGACATTTGGAAAAAAAAAATACTGACAAATTTCGTAATAATCTACTAATACTGTACAAGCACTTATACATGGCTGGGATGGACGGTGCGATCGACGCAGTTTTAAGTATGCGTTGCAAGTGGATCCAGGATGAGCCGGCAATAGGAGACGAGAGAGGGTCAGATTAGAGAAGAAATAGGGAAGACCACCTGGCCCATACTGAAACGTCTTTTTTATTCGCGTTCTGGCGAATGCCGCAAGAAATGGGGTTCCTGGCCAATTCCTGGCCTCAATTGGCTGTTCCGATCCCCCGGCTCAACCGAGTCTCAAGCTGCGGGTGTCGGTTTGGGGGGTGGTGGTTTAGTTGGAAGAGAAACTTGGTAGAACATGGCCAAGAGACTTCCTTCTCCCAAAAGGAACCTAGACATTGCTGGTGGGAAACAGCCTTATGGGTGGTAAGTGAGACACGTTGCATTCTATGCAACCGGGGGCATATTTGAATAGCCGGGCAATCCTAGTCTGTCCAAATCTTGAACTATGCGCGACCATACCCATCTGGAGTCGGTTTTGGTCTAGTCACTTTCCAGACCCATGTGGTGAAAGGGAGCGGGAGACCTACTAGTGCAACCTGAACTTGCCACAATCAGCAGAATGCGCACGCCAAGCGATTTCGCAGGATAGAGGACGGGGAGGGGGGGGGGGGGGTGTCGGTCCCTCATCAACGGCATTGACGGCAAGCCAGTTGCCGTTACACGTCCTGCAAGCATGCAAAACAACGGAGGCGATAACAAACTGGCAAGATAGCAGAACATGGAAGACAATGTCCATAATAACCCGCGGACAGCTCGTTCTTTCGTTTTCTTTGTTTCAGTCAGCATCCCTCTCGATGCGGCGCAGCCGAAGTAACTCGGCCACAACCTCGCTCATAACAAGCCACGCACCAACAGATGGCTTCGACGAACCCATGCCCCCCCTGCTGCCCCCAGATCCCTGCACAGCTCAGGATATACTGTGATCTACGCTGCTACGCAAGCAGCCAGCGGGGTTTTGGTTGGTGGGGAACAAGGCATGGTCGTGGGCCACCCCCCCTTCGCGTGGAGAGGAGGCGCCGCGCGCTGGTGTCTGGCAACTGATTTCTCGAATCCTTGCTGTTTCCTTGTTGGCGTCCCACTTCCCAGCTTTCCTTCTCCAACTGCCCTGCCCCTTGTCAAGCTGGATTGCTGGACTACCAGTAGAGTGCTAATCCGGGCCCGGCCTTGTGGGCGCGGTGGCTAATAACCTTGGGCCCTTGACGCGTGGGGAACGGGCTTGCAGAAAGAAGTCCTGGTTCGAAAAATGCAACGGCGGCGGGCCTCCCTAGAGGATAATCAGATCCATCAGGCCAGGACCGAGATGAACAGGTTGCCAATGACAAGCGAGACCGAGACCAGTGACGAAGCAGACCCGGCGGAGCGATACCCCATCTTGCTCCGATTCGAATGCGTGAGGTCGACCAGAGAGCACAAACGCTGCTCGCAGAACCGCCGTGAGAAGGGGGGGGGGGGGGGGGGTGACGAAGCCTTGGCCCTGCGTCCTGCGGCGCGAGTCATCGTACGATTTCCAATCCAGTTCAAGCAGCTTTGTTGCCTGTACGGCCTGCGTGATTGGTCGCGCCAAGCCTCCGCACACACCCTGAGAGCCCCGAGATAGGTGACCCTGTTCGCTAATAAGCTCGCTCTGCCTACCATTGCAGCCGCCTTCGAGTGCCACTTTGCCCGTCACTATAATGGTAACTTCACTGTAACGACGAAGGCCGTTGAAAGCCTCTCTGAAACTAGCGAGTGCTGGCAATCTCCTTCCGCCCTGGCCTGCTGAGATGAGCGCGGCCTCGGGAGTGTCGTCCGGTCGCCGGCTACAAATGACAGGCTGGCCGTGTCAGTGCGGCAGGTACCAAACGTTGAAGTAAGTTTGACCAATCGAACCCGTCGTTTTGTTGTCACCAAGTTCTCTATGTATAATAAGCAGTCACCAGACTCACCACCAGTATGTGGTCCCTTCTCTCTAATGATTCATGGAGTCTCATCTGTAATGGTTCCCACTGACTCCCAGCGTCGCATTTTGTGCAAGCAGGGGGGGTTTAGGGGAGGGGGGTTGCTTTATGTTGGTAGCCCGATTTTGATGAGCCATTCTGGACTGCCGCCCTTCATTGTTGGCGAGATGACGCAATGATGAGAAAAAGACCAGAAATTGAGAAATGGAGAAAACGTATGCCATGTCCGTCGGCATGCTGCATCCCCCACAACATGGTTGGAAGTCCCGTCAATGCTGCTCTGCCCTGAGCCGAGGTACTATATTAGCCTCAACGGTGCTTAACGAGAGAAACCCAGTAGTATAACGGCAATTATTGTTGGTGTGTAGCCTAGTTTGATAAACGATACGGAGTAGTCTACTGAGCGACCATGCAGGTCGTGGATATCCATCTACTCCGAACGTTTAAGCTGAACCAAAGTGAGTCAGTGGACCAGTTGTGGGCTGCCCAAGGGTTCGCGGCAGCTCGACAGAGATCCGCCACCTCCCAAACCGATCAGAGAGCTCCAGCTCCTCCATCGACTGTGGCTTTTTTCCAACGGATTTACTAATTACCCATGCATGCTCGGCCGCCCAACAGAGAAACAAGAACCGCTCTCCGCTTATCAGGCCCTGTCATTTGCTCCTTCATCCTAGTCGCGCTGGATCACGTACCCGCTACCCTCAACTAGGCAGGGCGAAATCAGTTTGGCATGGATCTTGGGACGATTAGCCTGATCGTACCGCTGATCAAGACATGTGATTAATCAACATGTGAAAAAGGGTGTAGCATTCGTCTTGGTAAAACAAAGTGCTCGGCGAATGAAGAAAAGAATTCAGGAAGAAAACCATCGGCCAGTACTGGATGAAGCATTGGCAAGTTTTCATAAAGTGTTCAATGTCGAATCACCACACTTTGACATGTGTTTGCCCATCGATTTTCGTCTCATCGTTTGGCTCCGATTATTATTAGCTGAACCGATTCGATGAATGATCACCCACGCCCTAGCGCTGTCGACGAGAATAGGGCTAGTTCGCCGAACGACTCTTGAAGCAACCGTCCTCCGGCACTTCTTGGTCTTGCGGCTCGTTCAGACGATTATGTCGTGGTCACGTCGGTGTGCTCCTAGCTTGCCTAGTTCGGCCTAGATGTGTCTTAATCTGGTCTCATCTGTGTTATGATCTACACAAAAGTATTAATGTGTGGCTGCAGCCTAATCTTGTTTTTTCTTCTTCGCGCGCCCTCCCAACTCGGTGTATTGGCCCTTCCCGGAAACTTGGCCGATCCCACCATGCGATGCTCTTCCGCATAATGTCTGAGTTTGATTCCATGCTAGATTGAGATGCTCGCTTCGTCCAAAATCCCCGTTTCACTTTATTCGTAGACCCCTCGACCAAGTCCTTTCTGTGTGCACTCACACGTCTGCAAAGCACACATCCTAATGACCTGTCAAATTCCGTGCATTTTTCGGGTATAAGACACGTACCGTCTCACACTGGACAACCAATTGTCATCCGAATTCCCTTCTAGAGCCTTGCACTTTGGCCCAAGCTGACCCTCATCAGTTTACCTTCAGCATGACCTTTGCAGATCGTTTCAACAAACTCACATCACATATCCTTACCATGTATCGCAGGCTTGCCCAGCGCATCCACTGTATTGTAGTCTACTGACCGGCGACATGCAAGCATCTATCTACCTGGTGGAGAGAAGCTGAGTTTCCCCCCCGGGAGGGGGGGGGGAGTAAAGAGTAAACATGGTCATGCACATGAACTCGAATCCGGATGTGCCCACATCCGGATTTATGCATTTCCAGATGCTGCTTCAATTCTTGTCAACGCCGCTATCCCAGATGCCGCATCCAAACCCATACACTTATTGATCCCTGTCACTTAATTTGTAAGCTCTTGCTAGTCATGTAACATGAAAGTGAAAGTAAGCTTGGCTTGTGCCGTTTGGTAGTCGATATAGTTCATAATAGGATAGTTACTAGTGCAAGCGAGGACGACCGATGACGTCATTTCCCTCGAAACAACAGCAAGTAGAAGAGATGGAATAAGGAAAAAAGAAATTGTATACATCTAATTGAATAATGTGACCAAAATGAAGCTCTCTTGTGAAAAAGGCCTGTCCTCATCCCGCCCAGATTGGCCAGAAAGCAACACAGATAGCAGGTATCACCGTGAGACTGTGAATGAACGAGACTGTGCATACAGTACTGAGAATAAGATAGTCTCCCCTCGGGGAATCCCTAGTCGGCGCTGCTTTTCACTTTAATCACAGTCTGCAGTAGGCTATATTTGCATCATCAGAGGGCGGCTTATAAGCAAAGACCATCTTTAGTGCAAACTTTCTACCAGTACGAAGATGGAAACAACATAGTTAAAGACGCGACCATCTTAAAACCGTCACGAGATGGGAGAACGGAAGCTACGAAGCAGAGACATCAAATCTAGCTGCACACTAGCTGGTTCATCAGTTGATCCAGATTTGTTGTCTGTTGCAGACTCTGAGCGGCTAGCTTCAACACGTGATAGCGACCATCAGCAACAATGTAAAGGAACCAAGTTGCCAAGGAACAAATGCCTTTGCTCGTAGAGCCATGATGAGAAAGCGCTACGGCTTTTCCTGCTGGATAGAGATTCGCTGAAAAGTGGTAATGCCTTGTCCGATAAGCTGGGTTCAATGTTCAATGGAGCCCGGTTGTTGGTGGCCGCTGCTAACGAGATATGTGGGCTGCCGAGGCCCAGGAAATTTTAAGTTTTATTGGCGTGGCGTTTGTAAACGGAAATACTGAATTCCGAACCCGGGAGCCCCATAAAGGGCCTGGACATCTGGCGTAGAGTTGTGTGTATCTGATGAAGATTGCAGTTCAGCTACGCCCGTGGAGGCGCTCCGCGAAGTCGCAGTAGTGTCAGCATCGGGACGTGCGCGGAAATTCTAAAAATACGGAAAGCTCACTTAATAGGTAATTTTTCGAGATGCAGTAGCAGCGTAGTAAAGAGACGAATTTCCTTGGCAACGCGGATATTCCGCGACTACATACGCTGCCTTGGATGCAGCCTGTCAGCTTCGCGTTATTTGGTCTGCGTCTCATATGTGAGATGATTGTGCGCGACGGTTTAGCCTCAGACCGCAATCCAGGATTTGTCAGCGGCTGCAGCAAAAAGTAAATATAGGCTTGGCAAAGCTAATTAAAACGGCATATAGCTGCTTGATCACGATATAGTCCGTGGTGACGGCCCGGGCATGTCGGTGTGCGACGCAAACGTTGTTTTTTTTGTCAATATGCTCCCGGGTGGACTTTGCCAAAGATGCGATTATCCGATATGCTGGCAAACTCAAGCCAATATCCGCCCTCTGACCCCATCCTGCAGTGTATGCTATTTTATGGCCTATTGTGGTTAATGGCCATTTGTCAAGGTCGCGATGACTGCGTGTTCTGACACATCAGCACAACTAGAGAAGAGTCACGAGCTTCTCTTGCGTACAACTGAGGATCAATATGTTCTCAATTTATTATTGAAACAGTTGAGCTCGTCTTGGAGGCTCCAGCGATTGGCGAATCTGGTAAACATCTTCGAAGAGGGGCCGGAATTCTTCAACACCAACACGCCAAGGCTGGAACAGCCCGGGCGTTTCGTACAATGCATCGAAGAAAATTTCTAGAGCCATAAAGAATAGAAAAATTGACATGGAAAAAAGTGATTCCGATGAATACATATTCAAACTCTACTAGCCATGAGCAACATTCCCAGCAGTGTATCCGCCAGTCTTTATAGAGACAGTGCAAAGGCTTCATCATGCTCTATTTTTTTCCCGATTTTGTCGAAATTCTCACACCAATATGTCAAATCAACAGTCAAGTCTGATCGGTCATACTTTTATATGTAATGTACATTCTGAGGCCAAAGTAGGCATGTGCAGTTACATCGATGTCTAAGATCTGCTTTGTACCAAGCGCTAGAACTCCCTCATTGTTGTTAACTATGAACATAATAGTTAAGAAGCATACTCTATCTAGCAGAAAACTTGTGGTGAAGTGAGTGGTGAGATAGAGGTGCCATTGCCCGGCCTTCGACTGTAGTACGGCAAGTAACAAAGGGTAGCTCAGGCTCATTTCGTCGATGCTGCAATTTCTGATATTTTCGAAAGCAGGTATTCAATTGGTTGAGAACAATTTACATAAATTATATGAAGAAAAATCCACTCTCCAGACTGGAGATATTCGCTTACTATCCAGTGTTGAGCAAAACCACAGCACATACCAACATGGGGCGTTACGTGGTGACAACGAGACGGCTCAATAGCACACCATCACCTCGCGGTTTGATTATGACCTTTGGCCGGTCTTTAAAGGCGGGCTCGAGGATGTGTACGGGCATAACACTGTCGTTCTTGGGGGGCACTCTGATAGGACCGCCATCTGCAGACTCCATGTCGAAGCTGAGGACGATCATGGCCGTAAAGAGAAGAATCTCGTTAATGGCAAAATGGCGGCCCGGGCACAGGGTCTTTCCACCGCCGAAACCCCGAAAAGCAGCCGGATGAAATACTCCGCCCCTGCCCTTCGCGCCTAAGAATCTGTTGTGGTTAAACTGATCTGCATCGTCACCCCAGATTGACTTGTCGGCATGAATGACCCCACCCGAGATCTGCACGATGGCACCTTTCCTAAGGAAATATTTATCAACCAACATGGTGTCCTTTGTGACGAGCCTGACCGAAAAGTTTTCTGAGCCCGTTCGGAGGGATTCTTTAAGTACGGCTGACAATGTAGGACACTTGTCGCGAACAAAAGTGATACTGAGCGTGTCAGGACCATGATGCTCCTCGCTAGCTACAAGTGCCTGTTTGATTTCCTCGCGTACGATTTCAAGAAGCCCGGGGTCGGCAAAAAGGCGCACGACTACCCAAAATGTCGTGGTTGTAGTGTTGACTATTCCTGCAAAAAGAAAGGAGAGTGCAGAGCGAGCAATCATGTCAGTGCTCATCTCCCATTCCCGTTCCACTCTGATGCGGTCCCGGACGACCTGGGAGGCGACAGCATCCTGATGACTTGTCAAGCAATCGACAAAGGCAGCGACCACCGTTTCTCTGCCACGATATGCTTGGCACGCTGTGATATATGGAAAGATGCCAATCAGTAACCCACCTAGACCCTTGTCAAAGTCCCAGAAAGCGCTCTCGAGTTCAGGTCTTTGGGAAATAGGATTGCCATCGCCAAACAAGTAACGAGCCGTTCCTGTAGTTACAATGTGACGGACTAATGAGAGAAGGTCCGTACTACCACGGTGCAAGGATCCTTGTTGCAGACTCGTCTGCAGCTTGCAGAGCTGCCGACAAAGTTCCTGGGAGGCGTCACAACTCAGCGAATCGAGGTAATGGCCCGGGCCTAGTGAGCGGTAAACCAGATCATGCATGTCGGCAAGGAATCCCCGAGCTTCGCCAGGCCCCGGATCCAAATTTTGACGCACAACCTTGACCGTCTCATCATCAAGACCAAGGACACGCTTTGTGATGTCTGGAATCAAGGGTGTGAATGACAATGCCCCGGAGTTGCGCTGCACGGCCGCAGCAAGGGATGGGTCCGTAACTACGTAAATACGGGATCCCGGTAATAGAAGAGTGAAAATGGGCTCATGGGGGCTTCTCAACCTGAATCGTACAGTAATGGTTAGCTAAAGCTGTACGGCTCAAGCCGACTTTCTGATTAATTTCTTTTTCGTAAAGATGACTCCACCAGGCTCTCTCTTCGTTCCTTGTTTTGCCTGTTTTTGTACGGATAAAGACAAGGGTATGGGAAAGAGGAGCATGCTATTAGTACATACGCAAGATGCTTCATGTACCGCCCCCCCTGCAGCGCCATGCCGAGCAAATGGCCGACCAATGGGATCCATGGAACAAGGACGGTAGGTTCACTCGGGTGAAGCTTTCTGCTTGACATATATCGTAACACAATGTACAATGTAACGACGCTGAGAATCACCGTTGTAGCATACGGCAGTGATAGGCCGGGACATTGCACGACCTGAAGCTGTCCACGTATCCATTCGGTACCCATGTCGAATGACTGACTGGGCAGAGTTGACTGGCAGGGCTGCATGTGGCGCCGAGACTTGTCTCTGGGCGGAGAGAGGGTCGCTGTGACTGGGCTAATTTGTGACTGGGCTAAATTGTGACGGCAATAATAGTAATAAAGAAGGAGATGACGCAGCTCAACACGACTGTGGTAGATGCGGGGAACATGAGCAGAGAGACCAGGGGAGAGGCCGTGGGATGAGATGGTCGAAACACGCACGGTATTAGCGACCAAAGGTACGTACCTTATATTGAAGCTTACTAAGAGGATATGGTCAAGTGAAAAACGCCTCTGCTGTTGTTCCAAGGAACTTTTGTTATCGGGATCAGCCGCTGCCAACTCTCCAGAGCCGAGACACTGCTTGTATACACCATGGGCCCATCGGTGGATAAATCTGGTGCAGAGGTGCATCGATGCTTCGTCTACACAATGAGCGCAGTCGGTTTGCTGCCCGCAAACCAAGAAGATTTGCCGTCTGCTTCATGACATCCTGGGTTTTCAATGTAAACTTCCCAAGCGTGGACGGGTTGAGATGATCAAGTACGCACCGAATCAAGGTGGGAGGTGACCAAGTCAGAGAACTAGAAGAGTTGGCCGTATATTGGCTACAAGTTTTGGAAGTTTTCAAGGCCACCAGCTAACAGGTATAGTGATGACAGCTTCGTAGGCCTTTTTTTTTCTCTACATTCTGGAGTATGTAGACGCACCGTTGAATTCAAAGGCTTCAGCATTTTGGTCATACTGCCCATGCTTGCGGCAACTGAGCCCCTGTTCACCACGGACCCTTGGAAGAGGCTATGGATTCGAGTTTGATTTATTCTTACCAACATCGGGTAGCCATATATTGTGACCGTGCATGATTGTAAACACACGATATATCTGGCACGGACTGCGCTACGCGTTTGCTTACCTCGTATGAACAGCATGGGCAGCTGTTAAACGCACACAGGCCGGTGCTTTTTGCCAGCTGGCAAATCTCGGCCGTTTGGCTTCCACGTTGTTCAAATTGTATTCATAAAACCTCCTCTTAAATCGCATCTCTCTCACATGCTTTCCCGTGTTTTCGTCAACACATCCGGACATTGGTCCTACTTGTCGTATCGCATCTTCACCAGCTCGCAGCAACGGGTGAAGATGGCAAAGCTCCCAAAGATACTGCTCATTCTTTCAAAGTCTTTGCCAAGAGTCTTTGGTTTCTCTTGGGGTGCGCAGGAGACGTTGCACAGTATGGATGCGCAGAATAGGAATAGCACGACTGAGTCTCGGAACTGACACTCCACAGAGCACGATGTGGCGAACCACTGGTACACGGAAGAGATAAGTGCGACGCCGCCACCGAGCCATCGAATGCACTCCGAAAACTTCTATACTTCTACGCTGAAGGAGCTTGAGAGCCTCGAGACACAGCCTCTTTGCCATCGAATCGCTGCGCGACTGCTCGTAAACAACTGCCACCTCCTGAACGGCCAAGACGAAACAGTCGAGATTGCCGACACTGGACGACAAACGCGTGACTTTGTCGACTCCTATGCTGCTAGTTTAGCTATTTGTGATCTCGAGCGAGGCAGTTTCGTCATTCCGAAAGTATGTGCCAAGTTCCACGAATCAGCCCTCACCACGATCGAGGTCGGAAAAACTCCCTACCTGCATGTTTCCACCCTCGAGATTGATAAATGTCTGGAAGGACTGGCTCAGTCTGATTCATCCTGGAACACCTGGATTAGCTACAGACACAAGGCTGTTCGCTTCTGCGAGATTGCAAAATCTGACAATGAAAAAGGTGCGCTTCAATCTCCACGGTTCGCGCCTAGCGGAGCATTGCTAATCTAGGGAATAGATTCGACGATCCATTTACACAAAAAAGTCACTGAAATTATAACAAGATTCTCAGAAAAGATGGAAGTGCAAGTTGAGGAACAGCTGCGCCGGCTTCATCAGCTTATGCAAAAGACGACCGAGGCGGCTGACTCCCTACTTCCGCGCACCGAGACGCTCAAGTCTTCACTCAACGGCCTTGATCGCATGCTCAACGATCAGCTGATAGCAGTATCAGAGGTATGTCCATATGAAAAAGCGAAGTGAATTACATCCCTAAGGAAGCAAAAAAGTCGGCATTAGAAGTACGATCTGGACTTGAAGACGCCACACGGCTACACGATGTTGTCAATGTTTTGCTCGAGTCCATTCGCCGAAACCAAGTGCAAATCTCTATGGACCATAGCAATGGCATGCAGAAAATTCGAAAAGATACGTTCGAAGGGGTTGAAACTATTATGACAACCATTGCTACTGCCGCCTCCTCGTCGGTTCGGCTTCAAACTCAACTGGTACGTCATGTTACCTGACGCAAAAGGACAAATGGAATGCCTGCTGATATCGGCACAGGAAGAAACTGAGCACCGAGCTGGCAAAATCATAGAAAAACAGCACTTGCTTGAAAAGGTTTGTACTTCCAGTAATTTTGAGAACAACCAGCTGCTGATCGGAGCAGAATCTTGATCATCTTCAGAAGTTCTCGCATGAAATGAGTGTCTCACACAGCAATCACCAAAACCAACTAGATTCTGTGCAACATTCCGTTATGAACATACTTGGAGCTTTACAAGGTGTCGAGTCTTCCACCAATCGAATTCAAAGCACGATTTTGAGCGGAACGAGCTGGAGCTGGTGGCCACATATTGTATGCCCTGCAGCATCACTTTTCCTCGGCTCTTATAGGTTGGCACCGTCTATTACGCGGAATATCTTGCTCCTGGGACTAGGTAAGATTCGTTGCATCAGCAACCACGCGGACACTAACCCAACTCTTGAAAGGCGAAATTGCCGGATTCGCCATTTCGGCCGCCCAAGCCATCAGGGCCGACACCGCGGCTCCGTTCATTCGCATTTCATTGCCGATTATTCTAAAGTCGACTCACAATGGAACGTCGCAAACAGTTCATGGATCTTCTCACAACTTACAGAAGACCCATTAACGCACAATTTCAAAGCCAATTACGAAACTGAGCTTCTTTGAAAGATGAAATTTATGATATGCTGGGGGCTTGCTTTCTGGAGTGGGATTTGGCGTCTTTTCGGCTTGCAGTGGGACATTACATGGTAGAGCAGGGTTGGGTTCTATTTATTTCTAGTCTCAGATATCTCATTAAATGAAGTTGTTTTGCAGTCAATTCAAACAATACAATTTGCAGTTTCCACTGCGCTGGCAAGTTCTTAGTCACTGGTGCGATTTGCCCCATTGTCTGTTGTAGGGCGCAAACGAGTGTGGAGAAGCTTCCAAGTAACCTTGTGAGGGAGGTAGACTCACTGGATCGAACGACAACCAGCTTCTCATCTTTCTTCACAATGTCTAAGCTCAAAGTCGCCCTGATCCAGCTATATTCCAAGGTAGGCATATCCCTTGCACATCATGTCGCTGCGTCTCGCCTTGTGCTCGCTCCGTCCACCCCGCGCGCGCGCCTAACACTGTCGTCCGTATCCCCCCACTGACAAGATGCACGCGGGAGACAGAGCCTCGACGTGGACGGCAACTACGCCAAAGCCGAGTCCTTTATCCGCGCAGCGGCCGCGCAGGGCGCGCAGCTGGCCGTGCTGCCCGAGTACCACCTGCAGGGCTGGGTCGGCTCCGGCGAGGCGCTGCTCCCGTGCGCGCGGCGCTCGGGCGACTTCCTCGCGCGGTACCAGGCGCTGGCGCGGGAGCTGGGGCTGTGCATCGTGCCTGGGACGCTGCTCGAGGACCTGTCGGACCCGTCGGACGCGCACGACGAGCCGGCGATGGCCAACGTGGCCTACTTTATCGGCCCGGACGGCGCCCTGTGCGGCCGGTACCAGAAGCGCAACCTGTGGCATCCGGAGAAGCCGATCCTGCGGGCGCCGGCCGCGGCCGCGGCCCCGCACCACGTCGCCTTTGACACGCCGCTCGGCGTGCGCGCCGGCATGCTCATCTGCTGGGACCTGAGCTTCCCCGAGGCGTTCCGCGCGCTGGCGGCCGACGGCGCGCGGCTCGTCGTCGTGCCCTCGTTCTGGGTCGCGCGCGACGCGGGCGAGCCCGTCAACGCCGCCAACCCGCACGCGGAGCGCCTCTTCCTCGACACCATGTGCGTCGCGCGCGCGTTCGAGAACAGCTGCGCCGTCGTCTACGTCAACTGCGGCGGCGCGCCGGCGGCGGACCCGCACGCCGGCGTCGCCGAGGGCTACGACGCAGAGGGCAGGGAGCACGCCGGCGTCTCGCAGGCGGCCATGCCAATGGTCGGCGCCGTCGGCAGGCTGGACCACGGCAGGGAGGGCATGAGCGTGGTGGAGCTGGACCTCGGCCTGCTGGACGTTGCGGAGAAGGCCTACAAGCCGCGCGACGACATGGAGAGGCGGGGGTGGAAGTACGACGCCGACGTGAGCGGCATCTGGAGGATGCAGGACTTGTGAGCTGAGCAGGGCGACCAAGCGTCGTTTAGAAGCCATGTTGAATCAGAGAATGCAAACTACCATTATGACTATAAGCAGTTGCGTCTAGGGCTGGGGGGTATCAAATGTCTATGTAAAATGAACAAAAACGCCAACTGATGTATGTGTCAAATGCAAAACCGCCGTCACCGACAGCGTGCCTACTCCGAGTCGTAATCTACCAGAGCCACGCCCTTGGACGTGCCCGAGCTGTTTTGCCGAGTCTTGGGAGAAGGCTCAGCTGCCTCTGCCCCGGCCGCTTCTCTCTTCCGCTTGACGCCTGGCAGCCTCGCGACGCGTTTCCCATCCGCCGCGCGTTTCGTCCCGGCGCTGGACAGCAAGAACGGGTCCTTGGCCGCTCTCGTGTTCCCCACGACCTGCGTGGCAAACGACTCCCTGGCCTGCGTTCTCTGCCGCGCTTCCCTTGTCGCTCTCGTCTTTTCGTTTTTTTCATGTGAGGCCATCACCGCCGCCACCGTCGTCGTCGTCGCCGTCGTCGCCGTCGTCATGGTCGTGGTACCAAACAGCGGCTTGTTCAGCGCCGCCCGACCCGCCACCAGCCCCTCCGGGTCCGGCGCAAAGTCCACCAGCCGCGCGCGGCGCGCATCCTCCTCCGTCTCGGGCAGGATGTCCAGGCCGAGGCTCATCCTCTGCTGCAGCGCCTCCGCGGCGGCGGCGCCAGCCTCGCGCTCCTTGCGGCCCGCGCGAAACGCCCGGCGCAGCTTCTGGTTGAGCGCGTACGGGTCCTCCCACTGGCGGGCGGCGACGTCGGCCAGCCCGTCGAGGCGGCGCGAGGCGGCGCGCAGGCGCTCCCTGTCGTCAATGGTCCTCTCCAGGCTCGCGAACGCGTTGCTGCGGAGGGCGTCGCGCTCGGCGTCTGTCAGGATCGGGACGACGACGCCGTTGCCGCCGCCGGAGGAGCCCTCGAACTCGCCGTCGGCCTCGGCCTCGGCGCGCCGCGTCGCGCCCGACACCACGACGTAGGCCGTGTTCTTGGGGTCGGTGCGCATCTCGATGGCGCCGCCGCACGCGGCGTGGCGGAGGCGGAAGCTCCAGATGGGCGTCGTGTAGTAGTGGCCGGCGCGGCGCTTCTCGGCGTTGAAGCGCACGCCCTGCCCGATGAGCGTCGGCTGCGGGCACGTCGCGCACCAGATGGCGTAGGGCATCTCGAAGCGCACCGTGAGGGCGCCGTCGGTGCGCAGCTTGGAGGCGCGCGCGCCCAGGGCGTGCTTCCCGTGCAGCGCGTTGCCGCTCGTCGTGCCCTCGTGCTCGGGCGGCACGTACTTGCCCATGTTGAAGCCCTGCATGGTGGTGGTCGAGGGGGGAACGGGGGAGGCGCAGGCCGGCAGCTAGGGGTCGAGTCGAGGTCGAACTTCAGTAGAGTGTCGAGTGTATACTCCCGTCCGGCTCGGTGAGCGAGCCGTCCCGAAGTTTGTGCGAGGCGATGGTGTGTGTTGCAGGAAGCAAGTTGTGCATGTGGAGTAATTTTGCCTTTGCATGACAAGGACGTCATTCCATATCACCTGGTGGGGCAACCTCACTTACACGACACAAAATATGGAACAGGAAAGAATTTGACGTCTCTACTAGGCTACAACTGCCGCGACTGATACAGATTACTTTCAGGATGTCTTTGGTTTTTTAGGGGGCTTGCCCTTCGGTTCCTTGCCCTTCGGCTTCTTCTTCTTCCTCTTCGGTTCCTGATTCCTGACGTATCGCGCTCTCATAATCGGACGCACATGTATGTTCCCCAATGGAATGCATAGAAACAGCTTTCCGTAAAAGGGCAGGCGCCGGAAGCTGTAGCCATTCCCATTCTCCGGCCTCAGCATCAACTTGTCTTCACTATCTTCCTCAATGTCCGGGTCATCGCAAACAATACCTTCGTGCCCTTTTTCACTTGAACGCATCCATTGCCGCAACGGTGACGGTTCTCCGCTGCCGGACTCGTCGCCGGATTTTCTGGCACTGTCCAGAGCTTCCCACGCTTCCACGTCTTGTTTTGTTATCTGCTCCACGGGAATTCTTGGCACAGCCTTGAGTACTAATGGCATGTCAGCTCAACCTTTCGGAGGCCGGAGATGGGAAACAAAGAGGCAAAGAAGAAAGACTGTGGGTAATGAAGTGACTTGAAAGAAAAGGAGAAATGTGGCAATTCCATCTTACTTACTGTCCTCGAGGTTTTTTTTGAGTGCGTCCTCTTCCGCTAGCGGGCAACAGACCAATTCGACCACATCCGATGCCACCCTGGGCTTCACCAGAAGAACTTTATGTAGGGGCAATTCCTCGTAGTTGCCATCGCTCGGCGTTCTCCCCAGAATCACGCTTGCTTCGTCGGACTTCATGCGGTGGAGGTATACGAATGAGGTGATGCGGTACAGACTGTCTTCGCTCTCAAAAAGAGCGTTGGAGACGGCCCGCCGGACAAAGTCCCAGTTAGCAAGGGTATGCTCTTCTTTGTACCTCAAGTCTTTGCTGCTAATAAGCGCTCTCTGGTCCTTTCGAGTCGTCCTGTGCCTTGTAAGTCTTTTTGACTGCGTAATGCCGCCTTGAGAGAGGGTGGGGGGGTTCAACAACAACAACAACGGTGTTGGCACACTCACTTTACAACAACGTGCGTCACTCCGGAGAGATTCAAGTCCATCATGTCACAAATAGCCGTCTCCGTCTCCGTCGCGCTGTTCACGCCCGCTTCGCTCACGCCGCCAGCGGCCGAAGTAGATACAGAGGAACGTTGCCACAGGACCTTGGGTTTGGGCTGGACGCTCGCTAGGGTCGCTCTGTATGGTTCAGAGCTGTGCTTCTTCTCCTCCTCTTCGAGTTCTTGCCTGGACTTGGCTTTTTCGGCTTGGCCATCTTTTGCCTTCAGTCTTGGCTTTCGTTTCGGTCTCGGTCTCGGTCTCGGTTTCGGTTTCGGTTCCTGCCCCGGTGCTGTGTTTGGGTCTGCTTCTGCACGCCTTTTTCGTTTCCTGCCCTTTGGCTCCTCTGATTCCTGTTCAACGGCATTGCCACCACCGGCCACTCGCGCCGTCTCCTCGGGCACGCCAGCGCACATCCAAGGAAAGCTGTCGCACGCCCCAAACGTGTTGTAGCCGGTCCCGTACGTGGCAGGGTAGAGCCCTGGCGCGCCGGAAGGCATCCCGGCCACGCTGTGGTAGTCCCAGCCCGCAGCTGGCACGTACGGGACGTGCGGATCTGGGCCAGCCAGATAGTCCCCCTGCCGCTGCCCGCTCGCAAGTTGTGCTTCCGGAAGTGGAAGTATGTACTGCTGGGGGGGACCCTGGGGGTCGAAGTAAGGCTGGACTGGTTGTGCCATGGACATCCCGTGGATGACATGAGTCGTATCAACGTTTCCCGAACCCGGGTCCAGTGGCACCTGATTATAATAATACTCTGGCGGGACCACACGTCGAAAATCCTGCTCATAGGAGCCGAATGGGCCCCAACCTGCTGCTGTGTGTGAGTTTGACATGTTTGTTCCTGACGTTCGTCCAAAATTTCCCTTCCTCGCCGTGCATGCCACCGGCCTTGCGTCTTCTTATAAGTCATTGCTGCCAGTACCATGTGCTACACCAAGCATAGACATGCATGAGCCTCAAATTGTTGGTTTCCTTGTTTGTTGATTCGTTGTGACGAACAACAAGAATTAAATTGAAAAAAAAAAAATTGATACCCTCCTCCCACCTCCTTCCCCTTTGCCACGTCTTCTGCTTCTTGTTGGCGCCTGTTGCCTAGAAAGACGTGCGTGTGCAACTTGGGGGACGGAGCGAGCTTGCCAAAAGGCCACAAATATCATGTCTGCGTTGCACCAACACGGCCGGTACGAGGACCCCCAAAAAAACTGTCAAAGGAGCTACTAGCAGCTATTTCGGCGGCGCTGCCAAAGAGGAACGGCGTCCTGTGCGACTGGGGAGTGAGGAGTGATTGGTGGTCGTGGAACCGCTCACACTCTGCGCGGTACGCTACGTTTCGACAAGTTTTATGTTTTGGATAAGACCTTCAACATAACCGCCGCTATTTATTCCCTGATAGCTGGACCTGACTGTTGAGACTTTTCATGGATATGCTCATTTGCGATGTTTACAAGTAGTAAACGAGCATAGCGCCGTCAACCGCTCTGTCCAACGACAATAGCCTTCTGATCTTTAACTGATACAGCAACACAAATGTCATTTCAAAGACATTACTAATTGTTTTCCGGCATCTTTACATGTTGGCGGCAAAGCTAGGTGGACGGTCCTCCATCTCGGAGCCCCAGCTTGACTCCTTTGCGCCCAGCTCCAGCTCCAGCGTCCATCCCTCCACGAAGAACTCATGACCGATCCACGACCTCGTCCAGGGCTTTCCATTCACCGTCGCGCTCTGTACATATATATTCTTATAGCTCGGGTCAAAGTTGCTGCAGCGCACCGTCGCCGTCTTGCCCGTTTGTGGGCTCGTGATGCTGACCTCTTCAAAGAACGGCGGACTGATGAGATACACATTCTGGCCCGCGACGGGAAACAGGCCAAGCACGGAGAAGAAGAGAAACGAGCCCATGGCGCCCGAATCGTCGTTTCCGGGCAACCCGCCGGGGGACGCGTTAAAGGACTTGGGAATGTACGTGTGGATGCGCCGAGCCGAGAGCGCGGGGCGGCCAGCGTAGTGGTACATGTACACGGTCAAGAAGACAGGCTCGTTGGAAATGTCGGCCAGGCCAACAGTGTGAAAGTAGTCAAGGCGCTTGATGAAGGCGTCATCGCCGCCAAGTAGGTCAAGGAGGGCAGCGGAAGAGTGAGGAACATAGCTGCATGTTGTGTTAGCAGTAGTAGACCAAAGACCGAGAACGAAAAAGAGAAAGACGAACAGAAAGACGAGAAGGGTGAATAAAAAGACGGTCAGCGTTAGGAAAAAGAACATACAACAGATACTGCCACACACTGGCCTCAAACGTCTCACTAGGGTTCGTCGTCAGGGAGCAGAAGCTTGCCAACGCCGAGCAGGCAATCGGGTCCTGGAAGCCCCAGGTGCCGTTCTGGTACTTTGGTTGGAAGAAGCCGCGAAAGCCCGTGTCCGAGCCGTTGATGAAGGACGCTTGGTCCGCCTTCCAGAGGTTGCGCCAGTTGGTGCTGCGCTGCAGGTACTTGGCCTCGAGGTCGGCGTGTCCCATACCGCCGGCCATGGTGGCGAGGCAGTAGTCATCGTAGGCGTATTCGAGCGTGCGTGAGATGCTGCGCGAGTTGGTGCCGAAGCCGAGCGGGTCGTAGTCTAGGTACGGGATATAGCCGAGCGCCTTCCAGCTGCGCAGGCCGCCGCGGCCGTGGATGGACCACTCGAGCGGCTCGTCCTCGGCGTCGGCCAGCACGGCCCGGAGTGCCACCTCCCAGTCAATGGCGCTGGAGAGATTCTTGTGGTAGGCGTCGGCAATGACCACGTCGGCGTTGGAGCCACCCTGTGTCCAGCCGCTGCAGAGTGACATGTGGCAGTCGGGCAGCCAGCCGTCGTGCTCGTAAATGTCGAGCAGCGTCTGTACCATCTGTGCTTGCGCAGTCGGGTCCACCACCGTCAAGAACGGATGTTGGACACGAAATGCATCCCACATGCTAATATACAATTAGTCGCTCTCGTCTCATCAAATACGTTTCTTGTTCGCTTCCTAGAGCTTCCTCACCAGTAGAAGGAGTCAAAGTAGGGCCGGCCTGTATCCCAGTGCGGGTTCTCGCCCGTGTAGTTTTGCGGCGCAATCATGTTGCGATACGCGCCACTCCAGAAGCTCTTGAGCAGATCCTCGCTCGCACCGCCACTCTTGACCTGGATGGGGCTCAGCTTCTGCCGCCACTTAGTCGTGGCCTCATCGACGAGCCGGTCAAAATCGTCCAGCGGTTGGGAAATTTCCGCCTCGGCACTGCGACAAGCCTGATCGCTGCTCTTGAAGCTGACACCCACGCGCGCCGTCACCGTGCGGTCCGGAGCCGTCGTCGTAAACCGCGCGAAGCCACCGGCCTCGATGTAAAACAGGTTGAAGCCGCGGGTGACAAAGAGCTCTTTCGGGTCAGTACCGGCGCGGCTGTTGACCCACACGCCAGTGTCGAAGATGTCGGCGCCAAAGAAGTCGACGCAAAAGTGCATCACGTACGAGCCGGCGCCGAAGCTCGGCAAAAAGGTACCGTTGCCCGTCATACGACCCGTGTCGTTGTCGACACGTATCGACGCGTTCTGGCGGCTCTTCCACAGGTCCGTCAGGTCGAGCATGATGTGCGGGTGTTCGTCACCCGCGGGGAAGGTGAAGCGGTAGAGCGCCGCGTGCTCTGAGACGGTCATCTCGGCGTGAATGCCGGATTCCAAGCCGATGGAGAAGTGACCGGGCAGCGCGCGGAGCGAGTCGTTGACGTAGTGGACCTTGCGTTCGTCGATGCGGTACATGCAGCCATCGAGGTCGTCGCCGCGGCAGATCTGCGGAAACAAGGGAAAGTTGCCCAGGCTCGGGTTCCCGCCGGTGCCGCTGTCGTGAACGCTCGAGAAGCCCGTCACGTTGCTGCCGTCGGAGCCGAAGCCTCCGGTGTTCTGGCCGTCCACGTCAGCCACGGCCTTAGCAAGGCCATAAGGTAGCGTCGCGCCGGCAAAGACGTTGCCCCCGTCCTGGGAGCCGATCAAAGGGTCGACGTAGGACAGCGCATCGCTCAATTTAGTCGACGCTGCGACTGGCGGCAACGCTGTAAGTGAAAGAAGGGGGAAAAGAGCAAAGCTGCGCATGGCGGGCAGAGCTTAGATATAAAAATGAACAGAAAGCGATTTGGATCTCATGTGTTGATCCTCTGCGGCAGGAAGAAAAACAAGCATTGAGAGTAGCCCCCTGCGTCGGGCAAGACATGATCCGCACATCTCTTATAGTTGTTCTTTGTCCAGCGGGAGGACGGGAGTCTCCTCTTAGCGTAGAGTCGGCAATGCGGGGAAAGCCCAGGTCGCATCCCACCATGTAACCATATGGTTGGGCACTTGGAGTACAAGGCTTGGAAAGTTAGGGCTCATACCTGCAGGACTTTCGAGAGGGGCAGAGCTTAATGGCATCGGGAAGAAATTCGTGTTTGCCTGGCAGATGACAACGGTCTGTCTTGGTTAGAGTTGACGGCGTGATACTTGCGAGTCAGCTATTTGCGATTCTTGAGATCGCGATCGGCTGACCACGCTAGGAAAGCAATATTGGAGCCACTGGCGTGTCACTATCAAACCATGCAAACCATGGTAGTGCTCAGCAGAATCCTTCTGCTAGTGCAAGAATCGACTATCTGAGGCAGACGGTTTTCCGATGGACGTTGGCAAGAGGTCACAGTGGGTACGGATGATAATCGCTGCTCAGAATTGCCCTCATACTTTATTAGAACCAAATTTTGGCTTCAGCGCCGGAGAGCCCGGAAACAAGCAGATTTCCGCCAATCTATATACCCATCCCTGTACTCCCACACTGGACACCATGAGACTGCGATGTCTTGCATAGCCGGTATACTAGTGTGTCCGTGGCCAGGCCCTAAATTTTTGTTGCCAATCCTGTGGCTGAGAGCAAATTCCTGCTATGCTCGGGCGGTCGAGGACCGTTATTCTTTTTCATTAGATGCACTGCGCAACGTGCAATCATTCAACGAGAGTACCGGCTACTCGTTGGCGAGGGACCACACCCCCGTGGTAGTGTTATTGGGCAAACTCGCCGTTGGCTTGTGCTTGGCCGATTACTGGTTCAAGGAGAACCGGCAGACACGTCGCAGCATCTTGGCCAAAGGCAAAATCACCTGGACATATCTTTCCCAATTCGTCCCCGTTCTCAGCATCAGGATTAATCACAGCCACAACAGCACCACGGTCGCGTGCATCGCTGATGTAGCCTGCCGCTGGGAATACTTGTGCCGATGTGCCGATGACCAGCATAAGGTCCTTTCAATAGTATTAGTCATTTTCTGTAGGAAGAGCAAATCAAGGATCAGGTCTCACCACTTTGTCCTCCTGCAGCCAAGTATCTATGCTCCACAGCATCGTCGGATCAAGCTGTTCGCCGAACCAAACGACGCCAGGACGCTGTAGCCCAGTATTGCATTCAGGACATTTGGGGAGCTCCTCTTCTGGAACGTGCTTGATGCGATGGTACGGGTCCAAAAGAGGTAGCTTCTGTCCAGGCGGCGCGTCCCTGGAAGCCTCAATCAATGCTTCGCAGAAGGGGTCATCGTAGTTGCCAAACTGAGTCCAGCCGCACGCTTCGTTGCTGCATTTGATGTTGAAGAGAGATCCATGGAGGGTATGAAGTTGATGGAGCGGGTAGCCAGCGCGCTGCGAAAGATCTGCAAAAGTTAGATTTCCACGTGTAGAGAATAACTGACAAAGCAAAGAGGGATGCTCGGCATACTATCCACATTCTGACTTAGGCATAGAACATTTGGATTTGCCTTGCCGAGGGCCGCCAGGGCTCGATGACCTGCGTTTGGCTGGGCCAGCAGAGACATGTGTCGGCGGTAACCGTAAAACAGCCAGACCAGGCCGGGATCCGTTCTGAAAGCCTGCATTGTGGCTAGTCGAGTGACATCGTGATGGCGCCAATAGCCATCGGCGCCGCGAAAGGTTGGCAAGCCGGATGCGACTGAGAGTCCAGCTCCGCAGAGAATCAGGATACGTCGACTAGACTGAAGCACACGATGAAAGGCCTCGACATCATTATGGGGCGGCATCTTGCAAGATGTCTCAGAGCTGCCAACGCAAAACGAAAGAGGCGCCGAAGAGGCGAAACTGTCAGTGTGCACTGGACGAGTGAGCGTACGTCGGGTAAGGTAGGCCGGGGCCGGTTGAGAGGGGGGCGACGACGGCAGATGAGGCGATGGAAGGGGAGGCGCAGAGGGCGGACAGGCGGACAGGCGGTAGTGGAGGATAAAAGGGCGCGGAGAATTAATTATATGTGACAAGAAATAACGGTTTGTGGGATGAAGGCGCAGCAATGGCGCAGTGTGTGTGTGGTGGATGGTGGTGGTTTGGGCGGGCAGCGCTGTCGGCTGAGTGCAGCAAGCCTCTCAGAGTTTGTGAAACAGGCAGGCGACAACGGCTTGTGGCATGGCGATGCAGAGAGCAGGGCAGACTATGTGGTATAAGCAACAGCGAAGCTATGGCGAGGGAATAAAGAGAGCCGTGTGGACGGACGGTGGTGCAGATAAGAAACGGGTACGGCGTTGTCTTCTGGATCAAGGACGTGCGGGAGCTTTAAGCATGGCGGGAGAAGTGCAGAAGTCGATGGGGCCGTAAGTAGCAGGTAGGCACGTAGGGCAGGCTGCGAGACGGAGGACCACCTTGGCTAGTTAGTGCATAGGGCGAGGAGGCGTCAAGAAACGACTGTTTCGCACGGATTGGAGCCGTGGAAGCGGAGCGGTGCACTGTCCAAGTGTGATACGACGTGGTGCGATGTGGTCTGCTCGCAATTGCCTGTCCCAGGACAAGGACGGAGGAGCAGAGAGACGTGGATATAAGCTGTTGGAGCCAAGCGGCGAGGCGACCTCGGGCGACGCTAAGTCAAGCCCGTATACGAGGGATCGCGGGCTAGCGCTGTGTAGGGAGGTAGGTGAGTAGGTTGGACACCAAGGCTGGCAGCAGGCAAGGTCAGATGGGCGAGGAGCTGGTTGACCGAGATTGTTCGAGGTAGAGCTGGCTATCCAGTGTGTTTATGATGAAGAAGGGGCGAATCTCTGAGAAGAAAGGCGAGGAGGGGAGTGCGAGGGTTCCGAATCAAGTAGACGAATGATGGCGATGAGGGGGGCGATGAGGGGGACGATGAGGGGGGCGATGATGATGGCGAGGGAGGCAATTAATCGTGAGGATGCGGAGAGAAAGCTGATGCGGACGAATCGAGGTGCAAGACAAACGGATGACCCGGTATGGACAGCCAGCCAAGCAGTGGTGTTTGTTTGGTTTGTTTGGTAGGCAGGCAGGCAGGTTTGTCAGGCAGGCAGGTAGGCAAGGCTAGCCAAGCAGATTAGCAAAGTTGGCACGAGGAACAAGGCCAAACAGGGTTTGATCGGAGGCGGCTGCTTGTCGCAGAATGGATAGCGGCGATCGATGGCTCGATGGCGTCGTTGACAAACGAGTTGGGAACGGGCGAGACGAGGGGAAGATGTACGGTGGTGGGTGGATTGAATCATGGATGAAGATGGATGGATGGATTCAAGGATTCAAGGAACCGTTCGTTTGGACAGTTTGCAAGGAGCGGGCCTTGCAGGTAATAACAGGTACAAACTACTGGTCAACTGGCCGGTGCAAAGAGTAGCATGAGCGCTGCAGCCGAGGGTAAAAAAAATCAAAAAGAAAAGACGAGAGGCTCAAAATGGAGGGGCGTTGGGTTAACATGATGATGAACAAGAGGGCGTCCACGTACAAAGAAACATGCCGAGTATGTACATGGTGGCAGTACATGACTTCCTTGCCTACCTAATAAGTTGGCAGCAGTAGTATACAGGTAGGTAGTTAGGTAGGTAGGTACTACTTAGGTAGTAAGTAGTACAGAGAAAGGAACAGCAGGAACAGCACCTGTGGCAGCACCCGTGGCAGCATTCGTAGCAGAACCCGTAGTAGCACCCGTAGTAGCATCCGTAGTAGCACCCATAGTATCAGAAGCACACGTAGAGGTAACTAGCAGTCTAGCAGCACCCGTACCGGCATGGGGATTGGTCGTCTTTGGCTTTGCAACTTTTGATACTTCCGGTTTTTGCCAACATGAGGTTCCATCTGCAGCCACTGGGCGGGGAGCCGTCGTCTCTAACCCGGTAATTACCTACTGGTACCTAAGCAGCTAAGGTACGTAGGTAGTTACAGGTAGCCACTAGAGTCTTTTTTCTATCGGTTGTTTTCCTCTTTAATATAATTGAGTTTACGTGAATTAATCCCTCTCATTTACACGTTGTTTTGATTTCTTTGCTATTGATTTCTTCTTTTGTCGGCATCTCTTCCCTCGTCTTTTTTTTTAATTCACCAATTTTTCCATGGCTGCAAGGTTGCAAAAAAAGTCAGCCAGCCCAGACTCCGCCACCAAAGCTCATCCCCCAGCTGGCCGCAGCGCCCGCCGCCCACTAGCAAAGCCGCTAAACAGCGCGCGAACAGTCCCTGCACCGACAACCTTGGCAAGGTGTGGATGGAGGGGGGTCCCCTGTTGTTGTGCAGTTAGACTTTGGCCAAGGTCCAGTGTAAGTACTCTTGGTACCTTTTCGGGTTCCTTTTTTAAGTAAGTATAAGTCCTGCATTTTATGGCTTGGGGCTCGTCTTTCAACTTCAAACGGTTGGGCACTTGTCATTCTGCTTACATAAACAGGTAGCATGCCAAGGCAAATGAGGGACAAAGAGGAAAACAGAAACAAGAACAAAATAAATCATCATGATCACAATGATAGAAGAGAAAAAAACTTGCAGAACACATGGCCAAAGACCCCCACCCTTTTTCTCTTGCTTCCTTCTACTTCCTCCTGCGAGCCAAGGATCGAGACCTGGCCCCCTGCCGGCCCTGCATTCGCCCGACAACACACTGCCTCACTCTACTTGCAGTTCTCCATAATCCGTACTGGCGACCTGTATTATTCGTCCCCGTCTTGTTAGTCATTCTTCTGTGCCTGGCTCGTTGCGCCGTCCCATCTCCATCAATCACTTTACTGCTTCTCGAACCATGCAGCCCTTCCAATAAGTTCTCCCCGTTTGCTTGCGGTGCCACCTGGCCCTCGTCAGTTCCCGGTACAGCAGCCTCCAGCCACCACAGTCATCAGCCAGTGCCGCCTCTCGGAGACTGAAAAAAAATTGCGCGAAGAAAAAATGTTGATACAACTTGATCTTGCCGTCCACGGTAGCTGCCAAGCAAAAAAGAAAAGAAAAAAAAAACATGGCCTGCTTAACATGCACATCACTGGGGTCTGCCGCATGTCATACCGGCCAGGGCCTCTCCAGCATGCAAACCACGACTGTCATTTTTTCGGGGAATTTTCAACGGATCAGCAAGGAATGATCTGCCTCTACTCGGCCCAGATCACACTATAATTGCCGAGCGAGTAAAATCCAAGCGGTGGTCGCTAATGTCGCTCCGGTCAGCTGCAAAACGCCTGCTTCTCCATCCGCCAGCCTGACTGTCCGTCCAATCAGCCCGGCCACCCCTCACCGAACAGTCTGGCGCCCGACCCGTATCGACACCACTTCAGTCCTCTCAAATCGGCATTTGCCGCCCTTGTCGATGGCCCATCACTTGAGTGTCATGCTTCCAACTTCGCACTAATCCCACCATTAACCGCAAGGGACCATAAGTAGATCCGACTCCTTATCGCAGCATTTCTTCGGCCCGACTGCCATTGGTTGTGCCAACCCTCAGCCTCGTGTTTGGAAATGTGGCTCTCAACCTCAGCAGGGTTCTCGGTTCACGGTGCTCAGGACCCCCCTGGCGGTGGTGCATGCGTAGGGCTAGCAATTGCGGCGCAAATGTTATTGCACGACCCTGCAAGGAATCATTCAGGCTCATGTCTACGCTGTCAATTACGCCCGCCAAAGCTGGGCTTCATTCACCTTTTGAGAAATGGCGCCACCGTGGGGCGTACGGATTCAGCCCGGACCCGGTAACGGCCTGGAGTCACCCCGGTCTCGATACGAACTCTAGGGCTTGGCCCGTGAGTGAGCCTTGCCATCTACACCGCGATAGGCCCTATGGCCCGCCAAATAACCAGATACGAGCAGGCAGTTTATGCCGCTTGGCAGAGAAGCTTGTATCGCTATTCTAGTGACTATCTTTGGTTTGTAACATCATCCGTGCAGGCTGAATAGTGCCAGGTCTTGGATCACAATCAGACGAAGCTTGTTTCACAGCGACAGCCGAGGTCCACGACCGGGGGCTTTCGTAAACGTCATGCTAGAGTTTTATTGATGGATCCCCGTTTCGTAATGATAACACAGAGCGTACTTTACAGCGTGGGGGCACCAAACAGAGCCTCGTCTCAACTTTCATCCGGCCACTGATTCTCAGGCCGGGTGCAGTCGTTCGCAGATGCTCCAGGGTAGGTCAACATAGCGAGTCTTACCTGTTGAGGCGACTTTGTAAAAGCTAGCATTTGTGTTTCAACATCGTGCACAAGGAAAGTAGTGATATGACAATGTGGAAGACGGAGGGAATAAACTTGGTCGTCGCATCTCCACACGAAGAAATGCGCCGGATTTGCCGTTGCAAATGCAGCGAAAGCTGTACAAGGGGACAAACCCATGGTGACCTGGTTCCCAATGGGAGCTCAGCCGGCATTGCGGAGAGCAGGACAGCAAACAACTTGAGGATGTGGTATGCGTAAGCGCCGGGAGGAAACGAAACGAGGCAGAAACGAGTGGGATATACGAATAAGAACTTTGAGCTCCTAGACTGGATCAAAAGACAGATTCTCGCGGCGCGGATAGTGCATGCGAAGGTCTATCGGCAAGGAAAAGACACATCGAGCCCCTCTAGGCCCACAAGGGAGAGTTGGCTTGACGGGAGCAGAGACAAGACTCAAAGAGAAATGGCGTTATCACTCGGGACGGGAGAAACAAAAGGGTGGAGTGTCCTATTGAAGGAGCAACTGCAGAGCAGCTGTACACAGCCTGCGTTCACCATACGATTTCGCGGGGAGGGCCGTGGATGCATTGGACACGCAGCACATTTCTACAGCGCGTCGCGTTTCAGCACCTTTTGCACAATGAACATTTCAATGTGCCTGGTTGCAGGAGATGTGAAGAGAGAAAGTCTTAGCACTTAGGGACGCTCGTCCTTGTTGCACTTGTTGCATTTGTTGCAAAAGATGAGAAGGAGAGAAAGTCTTTTGCACTCAGAGATGCTCACCCAACTGACCAGACTAGGAGGCACTTGCAAGATTCAATTACGCTGATTCGATTGAAGAATCCAATGCGGAAAGAACAATGATGCCCACCATCCCTCTGTTGTCGATCTGGGGCCAAGAATCCTGGTATATCCGCAGGCTGCATGGACAATGAACGACGGGTACCAGCTGAAGAGCCCAAAAGTGGCTGAAGTCTGTAGACCTGATGCGAAGAACAGAAAGCCGGGAAAGTAGTGAAAGTGAATGTCTCACACTTTGCTCTGCACATCAGGTTGAGACAACACAGTTGCACAGCTGAGAACAATAGGCGATGTGGCTGGCGGGACTGGAATGAAGGAAGCACCCGCCACCTGCGTCTAGAACCGAGGTCACTGTCGCAGAAACTTCCACCAGAGACACTTTGGACCTAAGGTTCTCGCGATTCTTGAGCCGCAAACGTACTGAGACACCATGCGACAGTGTTGGCGGAGGCGAAACCATGGTCGTGGTGGGATATTGAAGCGAATGATGCGTGCAATACGGCTTGCAGGCGACCCCGACGTGTGTTGGTGGCGTCTTTTGGTCACGACGAGGCGTCCAGAATACCAGGAGCAAGTGGCTGCGAGCTGGAGCAAATGGTGGATGAGCACAACCTAATCAGTCATCCTGCGGTGAAGTAGATGGGGGGGGGGGGGTTGCTTCGCTATTGAGACGAGACGTGGAATGGCACGGAGCCAGCCGTCTTCCGCCGTTTACCTGCTATGATGGTACAAAGAGATGGCGAGCTGTTGGTCAGGCGAGCTTTTTGTACAGTAGTAGCAGCCCCCGTTGAGCCACCATACTTGGAGTTGGGGTTGGCGGCATAAGCAAATAGGGCGAATTAAAAACAAAAAACAAAAAAAGGAAATCGCACGGGAAACCGGCTCGATATACATGTTGTCAGAGGCTCAAGCCGAAGCCTCCAGAGGCGACACCGGGCTAGCGGTGCCGGCGGACGGCTTGGCAGAGGCGAGAAGGGATGCCGATATATGCCGGTCACGGGCCGGCGCCCGCGGCTAGACGTGGGTGGCGCTTACTCCTCTTTGCCGGACCCCTTGCTTTTGCGAAAAAAAGAGGAAGAATTCTCGCGCATTCCCCAGGGCTGCCTGTTGAGCATGTGGATAGAAGTATAAAAGTTATTTTTGGGGCGAGTTGCGTTCCGGGCAGCTAGCATATCTAAAAGACGTTATCTGCGTTTTTCCGCTGGTTTACAGTATTGGTACGTCAGTAGGTAGGTATCTACGGGCGGCGAAGCTGGGGCGAAGGCGGCGCCAGTGGTGTGTCGCTGTGATCGTGGCGTGGATAAAAATAGGCACAGAGAGACGGGAATGACGTTTTCTTCTTCTTCTTCCCGACACTGGCGCGCCAACAAAAGTTTGTCACGGATGACTTGCAATTTTTTTTCCCTCGTGGTCCTTTTGGTGACGGAGCAGTCGTCGCAAAAGGACACTAGCACTGGTTGCCAGAATGAGCCAGCCAGCCAGTCACTTCACCAGTTTAACTGTTGCACAGCCACGGATAAGCGGGCCCACCAGCTCCAAAAAAAAAGGGAAGCTAAAAAGTAAAAGTAGGGTCAAAATACGAACTGGTATGCACGGTGCGTCAGAGAAAGAGACGCCGAGAAAAAAATTTCTAGTCTTTTCTATTCTTGTGTGAGATGGTGTCTTGCCTGGAGTTTGCCGTATCTGTTTTTGGGGAGGGGCCGACCATGGACTAGTCATGATGTATATTTTTGGGTTTTGATGCTGGAAGGTTACGAGAGAGGGAGGGAGGAAGACGGAAGAACCGATAATGACTGGAATTGGCAAGCAAGTACTCCGTATTCAGTACGCGGAAGACGACATTTGTCTTGCACCTCACACAGTGCCGATTTCTTACCACTGTACAGCGAGTAAAAAGAAAGAAGAGAGCGAGCGCGTGAGTGCGCGGATGTGAGACTGGACGTTGTCTTTCTTGCCAGCCAATGGATTTGCGAGATTAGCCTCAAGCAACTGCAGTGTGTGTTTCAACTCGGCCGACGCCTTTACCTTGTTATTGTAATTCTGTCTTTCTTTGACAAGCCCGCGTGACCACTGCGATCACCACTCGCTCACGCACTCCACGGAAGTTTTGGAGCATCAACTAGCTGTTTCGAGATTTTTGCTTCTTTCTTTTCTCTTGTCCGCAGTAAAACAACAACAACAACAAGACGCTGCTATTTGAAATGGGGTGTGTAAAAGCCTTGGCGCCCGTCCTGGGGAGGCCGTGGTCCAGTGTATGGTAAGTACTGAGTACTCGGTAGTTAGTTTACGGTACCTGCAGCAACGGTTGCGGCATCCATCATGCGGTGCGAGGGAGAGAAGCAGGTGGCGCTGCTGACGGGTGACGCCGCCTGACCAAACAAGCCTGCCTGCCTGCCAACCACCAAAACCAGCCATCCAGTCAACCAGCCTTTTCTTTCTGTGGCACTGGTGGCTTGTTTGGCCCGCTGTGATTGCTGATTAGCGTAACCCCCGTTCTTCCCCTCTCCGATGTGTGAGCGTTGCTAGTGGCCGCGCGGCACCAATGGGTGTTTTTTTTTCTTCGTCATTTTCTACTTGATTATCTGGTGGTGGTGGTAAGTGTGGTGGCACGGAAACAGGAGAATAAAAATCGATGCATTGGATGACATCTGACAAAACAAAAAAAAAAAGAAAAAGAAAAAGAAGCAGATTCTTTCTACAAGGCTGTAACAAGGGACATGTTACAAGTAGAGAGAGACGCTACCAGGAGGTAGGCACTGTGGCTGTAACAACAAAGGGCGGTAATGACGACACTGATGGGAATGGCAGCTAGGTGCTACCGTAGTAGGTAGGTGGTAGGTAGGTAGGTAGACAAGTACCTACATGCACACGTTACTCGACGGCCTGCCAAGCGGGCTCAAGCAACGGTAATAGAAGCAGGTATCAGGGACCTGTCAGTTGACAACCTGCAGCTCGTCGACGCCACTCTTGCTCCTGGCACAGTGTGTGTTTTACTGTGCTGCGTCGGCCCGCGCCAAGCTTCCCTCCCCCCCGGAATCTGGGCGGCGAGTTTTTTTTCTTCCCCTGGGTGGCAACGATCATCTGCCAAAGTACACCAAAGGGTACCTTAGGAGGATAGGGAACGGAGAAGAGCGCATGATAGGTCCCGCCAAGCCTTGGTTTTGGGCAAATCAGGCTCTGAGGTCCCGCCCCTTTGCTTCGCTTTCTCGTCCTCACACACACTCACTCTCTGTCTCTATCATCTCGCTCTCTCTCACGCTTGGCCCCCCTCCCCCTCTTCCCCCTTCTTCTGTACGACCGAATCTAGAGAAAAAAGATTTTACAATGTGATGCAAAGTACACTGCACAGTGCGCACAAGCCCAAGAATCTGCGACATTGGCCACAAGCAACAAAGGGCAAGTACGGGGTACAAAAAGGGGGGAGGTCGGTCCCCTGGCTTAGCCCCCGGTGGGTGGTGGGCTGGCGGTGTGGGGCTTACCAATACGGATCGTGGTCTTATTCTTCCAAGCTTGCCCCCCATTTCGCCTCCCAGCCCTGGGCACTTGGCACTCAAACTCACTACCGGCTAGGTGAACCTACAGTACTCCGTAGTTATCCAGTATTATTACCTACCTAGTAGATATTGTCCTGGGCTAGGTTCGGATTTTGGGGCAAACGCCCCCCCGGCGGTACCACGCCACAGCCCGAGGACCAGCAGGGCCAGCAGCGTCCCTCGCATAATAAAACACCGTCTCATCGCGCCTCTTTGTCTGCCCTCTCCTCTCCTGATCTCCCTCCTCATTCAGTAACCTTTTCTTTGCTTCCTTGATTGTGTCGTCCGGTTCGTCTCTTTTCGACCTATTCTAGTCTCTCGCTACCTACATTACAACTGTTATACCTGCCAACATTTAATATCCCTCTTCATTTTTCATTCTCATCCTTTTCCTGCATCCTCGACAATCGTTTTACTCGACCGACTTCTGTTCCTATCAGCAACACAACAAGAAAAAAACAATAAAAATGTTTGCCAAGTTTTCCACCGCCGCCGTCCTGGCTCTTGCCAGCACGTCCATGGTCTCTGCCCAGACCTCGACTCTCTGCAATCCTCTCGAGAAGGGTACGTTACTGCCGTTTCCATTTCCGTTTGCTGCTGCCGTCTCCCTTCCTCATACACAAATCTCTCTTGGCTGCTATCCTCGAAAACATGGCTGACTCAATTATTCACAGAGTGCCCTGCTGACCCTGCCTTTGGCAAGGATGGCATGGACTGCGACTTCACCAAGGGCAAGTGTGACGGCTTCGAGTCTCTCGGCACCAAGATCACCTACGACAGCAACGGCGCCACCTTCCCCATGAGCGCCAAGGGTGATGCCCCCACCCTCCGCTCCGACAAGTACATCTTCTTCGGCCACGTCGAGGTCAAGGTCAAGGCCGCCGAGGGCCAGGGCATCATCACCTCGCTTGTTCTCCTCTCCGACGACCTCGACGAGGTCGACTTTGAGACGGTCGGCGCCGACAACAAGCAGATCCAGTCCAACTACTTCTCCAAGGGCGACACCACCACCTACAACCGCGGTGGCTTCCACGCCGTCGACAGCCCCCTGACCAAGTCTCACACGTACGCTTTCGACTGGACCCCCGAGAAGGTCGAGTGGTTCATCAACGGCCAGTCTGTCCGCGTCCTCAAGGCCTCGGACGTCGGTGACAAGTACCCCCAGTCTCCCATGCAGGTCAAGGTCGGCGCCTGGGTTGCCGGTTACAAGGGCAACTCCCCCGGCACCATTGAGTGGGCTGGCGGTATCGCCGACTTCTCCAACGGTCCCGCCACCGCCGTCTACGAGAGCGTCAAGGTCATTGACTACGCCGGTGGCTCCTCGGCCACGGACAAGAAGGTCAAGGAGTACGTCTTTGGCGACAAGTCCGGCTCCCCCAAGTCGATCCAGATCAAGCTCGACGACGGCAGCTCCGACTCGTCTTCTTCCTCTGCCTCTTCCTCTTCCGCCTCCAAGACTGGCAGCAGCTCCACCACCGCCTCTGCTTCCTCCACCTCTGGTTCCTCGTCGTCTGCCTCGGCCACCACTCTGACCAGCGCTACCTCGTCCGCCAACTCTACCCACTCCAGCACCCGCACCAGCAGTGCCACCGCTACCGGCAGCCCCACCAGCGTTCCTCCCAACGCCAACGGCGCCCCCAAGACCGGCCTCGCCCTCGGCGCCATCGCTCTCGGTGCCGTTGCTGCCCTTGCTCTGTAAGCGAGCGGCGCGTTTGGCCCTTTGATTACGTCATGGTCTTGGGTGTGTATGTACGTATGCGCGGGAGGTTCCCTTTGGGACATGATTTACAGTGTACAAATTCGAGCCGATCTTGTTAATATATAGCGGTGTATACGCGTTGCCAACTAGAGTTCGGCCTCCGAGTTGGGAGTCTGGTTGTATGGGATACCTAGAGTCTTTGTTTCTTTAAAGAATAGTATGGAAATAACAAGCAAACTATGCTATCAAAATCATTTTTTTCTGACGAGTTTTGTCTGCAAGAATGTGATGACGGTGATGACGACGATGCTCAGAGCGGGTGATGTGCAATTGGTCAAGCGCTAGGTTTCATCTTGAATGGGGGCCTATCCTGGTCAATAAAAGCCTTGAGCATGATTTGCCAATGAGCGTTACGGTGAGGGCCGGCCTAAATGACACCCCAGCAGCCTTGTCGCGGAATTTTAGACCCTTTTCAGGGGATTCCATGTTTTCTTTTTAATTGCCTGCTCCGAATCTCTCATGCCGAGATGAGATGGCCATGGGCGGCTACCCAGTAGTTACTGAGTGCGCGCGCAAAACAGGTGGGAAATGAACCACCACTAACCACAAGGCTAGACTCGAGCGCTTCGCACTCGGCGACAACGCCAAGGGCAGCCATACCTTGACATGAGAAGTCTAAATTAAATTGCGGACAAACGTACAGGGAGGCAAGCAAGCCAAAAAAAAAAAAAAAAAAAAAAAAACCTGCGTGACCAGTGTCTTACCGTTATAGGTTGTTTGCCCGCAACAGTGTTGTATACGACTAAAAAGGCCCCCATGTAAGTATGATCATGGCAGAACGGTCGAGGCGCTGCGGGTGCGTGCATGTGTGCGTGCGTGCGCGCGCAGTCACGAGAAGTAGCCTCAACGCACGCACCATTTCGGCGTCACTGGCATGTTATTCTATATTGCTCATTGGAAGGGGAGAGATGTGAAAAAAAAAGAAGAGACTGAAAAAATAATAAGAGGAAAGCTGGCCTGATTTCGAAAGAAAGAACCGCTTTGGAAGGCATGCAATCAATTCGCGGGTGGGTATGAAACGCAGGACTGTCGGGTTCCATTCATGCAAGGTACCGTGAATACATACTTGGGCTGGGTATCAGTGGGCAAGTATGTAAGTAGGCAGGTACTGGTAGGTAGAAATGGGAACCTATCCAGATACAGGCATACCACCCGCTCGCAGATTTGCAATGTGTGGAGAGACGTTTTTGATAGGTGGCTTTGGTTGGTTTGACCAAGAAGGGGGGCGGGGACCAATAACAGCAACCCACAACAAGGAGAGCAGGTGAGTGAGAGAGAAGAGAATATGAGAGAGAGCGAGAGCCTCCTCTTTCCTCCCCCGCACAGTGCAAGAAAAGAAGAGAGAGAGAGAAAAGGCGAACCAGAAAAAGGCGACAGGGCGGCGCATGGGCCCTGTCCTCAGGGTATCGTATTGCCTTAATTGTGGGTGTTTAATTTTTTGATCACGGAGTTGCGGAGTAACGAAAATAATAACAGAAAAAATGAACCCATAACATGATCAAAGAAGAAGAAGAAGAGCAAAATCGAATGAAATGGATTCAAAAGAAAAAAAAGAGTGGCAGACGCACAGGATATCAGTTCAGTACTCGAACCCCCTCCCTGGTCACCACCCCTACTTAGCCGGGCGGCTTGCGTTTGTACGTGGCCACCTGCTCTTGCTCTTATGCAAGGAAGCTGTGCATATGGCATGTGCACAGGGGCTTGCTATGCATACAGCACGTTGCACAAAATCACCCCTCCCCTTCCCCAAAGTGAATTTTGGCACGTGCTTTCTTACTCCATCTTGGCGCAGTGTGAAGAAAAAGAAGTATACAGAGGGCAAACAAAGGAGAGAGAAAGAGGGAGGAAGACCTGGTCTGCCTGAGTCGGACATATGCTTTTTGTACTAAAAGCTCCATCGATATTAATAAACGGTTCAGATCGTTTTTTTTTCCTATTTTGTTTTCTAGCCGCCTTCGCCGCCACCACTAGTCACCACCACCCATCTGGTGGCGTTTTCAAAGGTACTCAGTACCTCAGTGTGGTCGACCTCCAGTGCCAACGGCAACAGGGTTCAACAGGAAGAGTCTCGGACAAGAGAGAATGAAGAAAGAGAGTAAGCTGCTTGTATTTTTCCTTTCTTCTCCTTTTTGCTCTTGGCCTCCAGAATGAGGATTTTGCGAAGAAGAAAAAAGAAAAGAAAAGAAAAGACAAAGGACAAGCAACAACAAGTAGAGAACTAGGTAGCATAGACCGCCTAACAAGTATCAAGTAGCGACCGTTGCTGGTGATCCGATCCATTCAATTACCGCCATGGCAGACGGTAGACTTGTCACGCTTCTGTTTGGCATCTTTCTTCTTCTTTGCTTCTTCTTTCGAGCCATGTTCTGAATTTGCCCCAAAGCAACCCCCCCCATCTCTCTTAACCGCCTGTCTTACACCTACATTGTTCTCCCGCCGGTTATGAGCTGCCAACTGCACACACACACACACACACACGTACAAACGCGGCCCTTTCAACTACGCATCGTCATCCCAATTCTCCGACGGTATGAGGGGATTCTCCCGAGTGGACCAAAAGGGCCGGTACTACCAAACCCATTCACAGGTTGTCAGGTCAGGGAAGTGCTCTCGGGTTTGCCCTCGTTAGAGGACCCGTTATGCGTAGACGACATCGAAGGCGACGAGGACAAGCGAATGTCCACCGATGCAGGCAGAGGAGGCTAATAACGGCGGAAAGGGGGGCGGACGATGAGTCGAGGTGTTGTCTACCCTGCTGCTGAAATAAAGCCAACAGACCGCCAACGTGTTGTCCCTTGCGGCCTACCAGTCGACGCCAAGGGACACCAGCAACATTCCTTCGCATTGCCATCTCGGCTTCTTTGGGGGTGTCTATACGTAGTGTCATGCTCAGACGGACAGAGCTCGTGGTGTAATCTCTCCTCCGTGTATCGCCCTTTGAAAGGCGTGCACCCGTGTTGTCATGCAACGTGAATTCATTGGGCAAGAGCCGTGGCAAGACATTGCGCAGAGGCAGTCCTTTTACTTTTTGCCGCTGCAATCTCTCCATTTCTCTCCATCGTGTGCTCTCAGCAAGGTAGCCATCGAGCTTCTATAAAATGGGCAGGTTTCCATCCTTCCGAGGCCATGTCTGTAGCCGGATCCTGCTCTATCCTCCTCGTCGTCCCTCTACTATCAAAGCAGAGACATTCATCACCTTGAAATCTCGCAAGAAAACAAGCGAAATCATCACCGTCAAGCTCCCATTCCAGCATCTTCTAACTGCGAACCTCGCAACCATGCCTACATACGGTAAGCTTCCAACGAAAGCCTCTCACGCCCTCCCTTCCCTTTCACTCTGAGAAAATCATGGCCCTGTTCTTTGCTTTTACGACAGATTGGCAAAATAAAGGGCTAATTTTTTCCCCCTCTTTTTTCTCTTCTTCTTGCGTGATGCTAGAGGAGAGAATTAGACAGCTGCCCAAGGTCCCGCAGGAGGCCATCAGGGAGGCAATGGCCGCGGTCGAGAAAGCACCCGGGGAGCCGGATTATCGAGAGATTGCGCTCGCCTTCCTGCGCAAACTGGGCCCGAACAATGACGGAATCCCCTTCCAATGGTATACAGAGCACTTGGAAAGCTTTGAAATACTGGGATTCAAAGACCGCGACCAGTTTGAAGACGTCATTATCGGTACATGTGAAGATTATGAGGCAAAGTACGGGAAAGCTGGCTAGGCCACGGCACCACCCAGTACATAACAACTACCTTTTGTCGCTCTTGCGTCCGATGGCAAGCCGACTTGTCACCATTTCATACAATGAGCACTAGAAAATAGACTGGATGTGCTAGTTGATTACCCATGCCCGTTTCATCTGCGTGTCTCGTTCCTTATTAGCCGCTATCGCTTGCCAGTGACCCATGCAGCCCTCGACGCCGCTGGCCGTTGCCGAATCGTTTTCCCGGATATACGAGAGCTGACGGGCCCATGGTACAGTCCCCCCTTTGATTTCATTTAACAACTTTGGCTGTTGAAAAAATATGAACAAGGCACGGCCCAGTGGTGCGCGGCTGGGCCGTTCGGGTCGGGCCTCCTCTCTGCTCCACCGTGGTGCGAGCCGGACGACTTCACGTAGGCCCCCACAGGTTGCATCTCCGATCAGATCTTCATACTCCTCCCTATACAGGGTCTAGATAAAAAGGCAATAGTGCGTCGATGAACAAGCCCTTTTCGAATAGCCTAGATGTGTGAGACAATATACTTGTCCTGTCTACCATCCTTCCGTCTACGTTTGTATTTAAAGACTCTCTACTCCTTCACAGGTCAGATTGGCTCCAATACCACGTTCTTCTCAACCAGTCCATTATTCGTAACATGTCTCTCTATATGCTCATGATATCGCCTTGTACTCTATACAATGGGCAGCGACGTCGTGCCGCTGACCCTCTCCGCTTAGGTCTAAGCGGCCCCAACGCCGAAACCCCACACCCGCTACAATTCAGCAAATTCATATCCCAAAAAGCATCTAGGGAGCGTGGTGGTGGACGGCCTCGATGTTGTTGCCGACGGGGTCCGTGATGTAGGCGGCATAGTAGTCGGGGTGGTACTGGGTGCGCACGCCGGGGGCACCATTGTCGGAACCGCCGGCGGCGAGGGCAGCGGCGTGGAAAGCGTCGACGGCACCACGGTCTGTTCCGGTCGTTAGTGGAATGCAAGAGTCTGAGATATTCACTTCTTCTCAAAGAAAAAGAGAGAGAAAAAAACGCACTGTCGGCACGAAAGGCAACGTGCATCTCAATGGGAGCGTCGCTGGAGGCGAGCCACAGGTCGGCAGCCCCAGTGGGGCCCGACTTGAGACCGAGTCCGGCCACGACGTCACCGACCGAGTGGCGGAGCTCGTAGTCGAGCGACTTGAGCACCTCGGTGTAGAACTTGAGCGTCTCCTGGTACTTGTCGGCAGGAACCTTGAGAACCATGTGATCGATAGCCATTGCTGCGGTTGTGGGGGGAGTGTTGCAGTTTACTGTGACTTTTTAAGCAAATAAAGATTTCAAATTTGTTGCTGTAAAGATGATGCTAAAGAAAGTCTTGCTTTTCAACGAGAAAGATGCCTACTTTATATCTCTGGACTGTCCAGCTCCGTGCAAGTCACCGCCGGACTTCGGTCTTGGGCAGAGCTGGCCTACGACGCGGCGATGGAGCCTTACGATAGACGACAAGAGATACATGTCGCTCTGTCTTGGTGACATGCAGGGACAGGTACGAGGATCGCGTTGAGATTCGCACTCTGGGTAAAAGAGCGACGAATGCGCGGACAAATGAGAAGCAGCCGTGGCACCCCGCGCCGCTACGCCTTGGCCCCAACCGGACAGGTCAAAGTGCCCAACTGGGGCTACTTTTCCGCGTCAGCGTCGCAACCTTCCCCGGTGTCTCGATGGCATTCGTTGCATCGCCCTGTTCTAAAATCTGCAGTAATCCGCAAGGGTCTTGTTTTGATCGTAATTTCCTTCTGAATCCCGTGAGGCGAGGGCAACACACCGCTTTTGCTGGTTATTCGTTCGAAGCGGCAGTGCTTGCTTGTCTAGGCCGCATGGGTGTTTGCGACTGTGAAATGCGCTCGGCGTCGGCGATGCGGCGACGATTGTATCCAAGAAGGGCATGGAGTATGCTGGCACCTTATCGTTACATTGTTTCTGTAAATGACAAGCTCGACGGCAACCATCGATGTCCTCGAGGGGTTCGTCTGACTAAACTCGTTCAACGACTGTGCCAAGAATAGCCCGCACCGGGTGCTTCGTCCTTCGTGCCGCTGCTCGAGCCATATCCAGAGGCAAAACGGCATGTTCCGTTGCATTCGCAAAGCATATTAGTATTGCCATCTGCTGGCCGTCATTCAGTTCTGGCAGGTTTGCTTGTCCCGCTGAGCTGGTTTTGAGTTTGGCGGGGTGTCCCGCGACGACACTAGAAGGACCCTCCAACAGGCTGACGGACTGCCCGTCCCGCCCCTCCAAGAGCAGCCAATGCCGAGAAGCATCTCAACCGACAACGGACGAATGTGACAGGTGATTTGCGGCGCGTCGTTCGATGCGGCTATCTGCTGATAAGTGGACGATCGTCGACGGTTGGCTGCAAAACCTGTTTCGCTTCAGCGAGCGACCAAGTCAGCCCTTACCTGGTACCCGAAACGGCGACAACTTTGCTGGTTGCCCGCTGATCGAGTCTCGTTTCAATAGCGCCCTCAGCCGTAATGGCAGAAGAGTTCCGGCGGCGACAAGCTGAAGTGCCAAACAGGCTGCAACATGCTTGGGTTTGAGACTATTAGATTAGATGGGGGTTCCCCTCAGCCCCAGCCGCAGATGGCTGTCGTCAGCTGTCACGCCTCTGCATCGGCATTTGTGCTACCGTTTGTTGAAGTTAAGGAGAAAAATGCGTAGGAAGAAAATAGAAGACAAGATAGAAGAGATAGCTAGGCAAAGGGGAAGCAAATAGGAACTTGGACATTGTTTTCTCACCCATTATAGGCGATACCGCCTAGATCGAATTAAGCTTGTTTTGTCGCATTGTCCCGCAAAGCCTCAATTCGCCACCCCACGTGTGTGTATTCGACAAGTTAGAGTAGATTTCCGTAGTCGACGCCAAGATTGATCGTCTGCCTTGTACTTGCTTTGTCGCGAGCTCAGTGTCACGGGGCCGCCTCGATCTAGACCCCCAACGTTTGTTGTTCTTTCCGTTGCACCACTCACCACGCACCGTGTAGCCAGCTGGTTGGGCAGTGACGATCAGTCGCCATGTGAACATAAAAGCCATCGCCTTTATCCTCAACCCTCGCTTTTCTCCATCTTTCTTCATCCCTCTCCACTCCTCTCCGTCAACTGGTCTTTTCTCCAGACATTTGTGCATCAGCCTCTCCATCCGGTCATCGTCTTCCTGGGCTCACAACCCCATAGATATCATAGTCTTCACCATGTGTGACCAACGCTGCTACATCGTACCTCCTCATCTCCTGCAGGCCATTGCCGACTCGACTAGCAATCCTGAGAAGATTCGTGAGTCAGCTAGAGCATGCCTTCTCTCTCGCGAAAAGGTCTCGACGGCGCGCAAGGAGCTCTTCGCCACCCTCGCTCAGCCACGCGGGTATATCAGCCAGCAGCGACACCAGATTGTCCCACCCCATGTGTTCCAGCAAATGTCCACTGCTGAAGCAAACGATGAAGAGACGCGCGCACGTGCAAAGGGAAATCTCGAGCAGGTCGAAGGCGTCATTGCGCAGTACAAGACCGCTCAAGGTACGCGCTAACTAGTCTCCAAGCTCCGCTCATCTACTGACAACCATAGGCAACGAACAAGAGGTCCAGAGTCTGAGTGCACAGAGCAAGTCCAAAAAAGAAACACGCCGCGCCGTGTATGATGCCCAGAATACAACCAGTGAGAGCAGCCTGCCAGGCAAGCTTGTCCGAGATGAGGGCCAAGGCGCCGTCAAGGACAAGGCCGTCAATGAAGCGTTTGACAATGTTGGATCGGTCTTGAAATTCTACCAGGAGAAATTCAAGTGGGCCTCAATTGACAACCGAAGGGCAGATGTCATAAGCTCGGTTCATTTCGGTGAGGCATACGAAAACGCATGTAAGTTGCGCCCCGTTCATGTCATTGTTCCATGCTACTTTTCACTGACACGTACAGTCTGGGACCCTAGCGTCCGCCAGATGGTGTTTGGTGACGGCGGCGAATTCCTCAACAACTTCACAGCTTCAATTGATGTCATTGGTCACGAGCTCACGCATGCTATTACCGAGCACACCAGCCCTCTCGACTACCAAGGCCAGCCTGGTGCTTTGAACGAGCACGTCTCGGACGTGTTTGGCATCATGGTCAAGCAAATGGTCGAAGACGAAAAGTCTGATGTTGCGGATTGGCTGATTGGCGAAAATTGTATTCTTCCTGGAATCAAGGGAACGGCTCTCCGCAGTATGAAGGAGCCAGGCACTGCCTATGATGACCCTCGTTTCGTAAGTGTTGCATCCAGGCGACCTCTGTTCTTCGACGTTGTGCTGATTACCTTGACACAGGGAAAAGATCCTCAGGTTTCGAACATGAAGGATTTTAAGCAAATGTACGAGGACAATGGCGGTGTCCACATCTTTTCTGGCATTCCCAATAAGGCCTTCTATCTCGCTGCAGTTGCACTGGGCGGTTACTCATGGGAAAAGGCCGGTCAGATTTGGTGGAAGACGATGAATTCGGGCAAAATTCCGACTAGATGCACCTTTTTGCAGTTCGCGGATGTCACCGTTGATGTGGCTGAAGAAGAGTTCAAGGCCGGCAAGATTGTCCGAAAGGCCTGGGACGATGTCGGAGTTAGCCGAGGTTAGGAAGACCCAAATAGCGACGACGGCCGCGACAATGGCCATGGTAACGACAACGACGATAATGACGGCGATAATGACGACGACATCGACGACGACGACGCCGGTGATTGTGACAAGAAAGATGACGGTAAGGGCAAGGGTGGCGACTGCGACAAGGGCGGCGACAAAAATGATGACAGCGGCAGTGGTGACTGTGGTAATGGCAAGGATGGCAAGGATGGCAAGGATGGCAAGGATGGCAAGGATGGCAAAGGCGGTAAGGGAGGCAAAGATGGCCAAGATGATGGCAAAGGTGATGAAGGTGATGGCAAAGGAGGCAAGGGTGACAATGATGAAGGAGATTGTGGTTGCAACTAGCTCTTTTGACCGACCTATTATACTTGCTTCAGTGCTTTGATGTATTCTCTAGACAACAAGATTTTCGTACCATCTTATGGAGTAGACGTGTAGTTTTGAGCTGGGATTTGTGATTGCGCCTCGTCGGGCAGCTGCCAGCTGGCAGCGTTTGTAGAAGGACCTTGCCGCCGCTCATCACGTTTCCGTAGATGACCATTTTTCGTTTCGATTTGATGCGCATTGAATGACGATAGATCTCCAACTTGAGATCTGCGCATCTAGAGAGGCATCTCAATGGATGCCCTTGGCGAGATATGCAAACGATACCCACTTGCGCCGTTGACGTTCGCCAACATCTGCAAAATTGGCCCGCAGCCAGAACGAAGCGCCGTGTTCCGAATCGCCTGCACAGCCATCGAGTTGCAAACATTCTCTATACGACCTGCGGAGAGAACATGGTTGAGATATATCAACGAGCACACCGGCATCCCGTACCCGATCCGCGAGCCAGTGACGGAGCCCTGGCACAAGGTGTCCCTTCTCGTACAGATCGACCTGTCCGGTCAGCCATGGCCAGCGAGGCTCACACAGGCAGCCCGTCGAGAGCTTCTAAACGATCGAAAGCCCATATACAGGGTGTTTGACTTTGTGCTGCGTTGTACAATTGACGTGCTCGGCCACCGCGGCGACGGGCGCGGTGTCAGCGTCGGCCTCGACGTACTCCGAAGCCTCCACGCCAAGGTCTGGGAGGGTAGCGGCGGCGGCGTCGGCGTCGGCAACGAGCTGCTGCAGATTGAAGGCATCGGCGAGGCGCGCCTGCGCAAGCTCGCCGATGCGGGCGTCCGCACGGTCCGCCGACTCGCAGGCCTGGAGTGCTACCACATCGAGCGGCTCATGAGCCGGAACCCGCCGTACGGGCAGAGCCTGCTGCGGCAGCTGGCGGGGTTCCCGCTCCTGACGCTCCGCGCGGAGAGCCTGGGCGAGGCGCCGCCGCCGCCGCAGCAGCAGCAGCAGCAGCGGACAGGCCGCGGGCTGCGGATGGTGCGCGTGGTGATGGGGTTCGAGAACAAGGCGGTGCCGGCGTGGAAGGGCAAGACGCCGTGGGTGTCGTGCGTGGTCGAAGGGCTGGAGGGCACGGAAAAGGGACGACTGCTCTGGTTCTGGCGAGGGAGCGTCAAGAGGCTGGACGTGAGCGGCGGGAAAGAAGTCGTGGTGGGCATAACTGGCTATCAAGGTTGTAAGCTTATCAGAGTGACGCTGGCGTGTGAGGTGTTGGTGGGTACCATGGTGCAGAAGGACTTTGAGCTCTAAGCAATATTGCTTTTGATTTTTGATTTTGTTACTACAATGTATTGCATATCTACTTTGCTCTAACGATGGGTGCTTTGAGATTTCTTTGGCGGGTGTTTTTGGTGCACAACACCTTGCGCGGGCCTCACTTACACGCGCGGGTAGTGACGGCGTCGCTTCTGCTCAGCACTGGCGAAACGAGGCGTAGGAGCGACACCACCCGCCCGTCACCGCTGGCCCTCCCTCCTTCGCAGGCTCCGATGGCGGAATGGTCGCGGAAACGAGAACGAACAATAGGTATGCCATCATATTAGAATACGAGGGCAACGGACGAAACCATTTGTCTCAGCCTCCCTCGAGGCAGAAAGTCAGTGTTGGCCGGGTGTGCCTCTGCCATGCAGGCAGGGTGTGGTGTCAAGCGTCCGACCGTTGTGCCCCCCCCCGGTCAGTAACAGTCGTGGGACACGCCACATTTGTGCAAGTGAGGTCTCTTCTGCTTCAGCTGCGGCCTTGAAATTTTTTTTCTCGAAGATTCATTGATTATTGTGTGGCTCAAGGCCCGGGCGCCCACGTGCACCCGCTTTGCGGCTTGTGCTGGGAAATTGGTGAGCTTCGTTCTGTCGCCCCAACTGTCGCCCCAACCCTGTAGCTACAACCGTTCCAAGATTTTCTGCGGCAATGATATCCGTACATGGGGTTGTATAGATGAACCTGAGAGGGAGGGGTGTGACAATCACGGCAGAAAAAAAGGTGCCCTGCCAGGCAGTGGGTCTCTGGCCTGCCAGATCGAAAGCTCCCCACCATATTCAACAGGCATGCTCGAAAGCAAATACTGGTACATGGGCAATTTACCAGCCGATAGGCTTAGGGCAAGTCGCATCACTTCCCGTGGTAGGGAGCTACGCAGTATTTTTTCACAGTCGGGTTGCAACACCGTTGACGCGTGTTGGGAGAATTTGGGTGAGAACATGCACACATGCCTACACACTACTCCGTACTGCGGTATCAGATAGCCATCAACTCTCCGGATAACTGCTGTGGGAAGAAAACGACTCGAAAGGCAATTCGGAAATGAAGCAAGCGAGCCATGCTCACTCTACACGGTCAACTTACTACCCTGTTAACTAGCGGGACGGGCAATTCAATCCTATGTAAGCACCCTCAAGTAGCTTTGACATCTGCCAACCCAGTTACCCGGAATACTCATCAAAATCCACTCCTTCCGTTAACCAGTCAAGGTCTTTCGAGAGAAAATTTCTGTTGTCCTCTCCAGAATACCGCAGATAACGCACTATCTTATTCGTCTGTCTCTATGGTTGGTGCAACTCTACTAGAGCACACAACCAAACTCTTTCAAGTCCCCACGACGAATGCTTCAGAAAAAAAAAATCATTGCTCTCATAATTCTCCAACCAGAAACTAATCTTCTCTATTTCAAGTTTCTTGCGGCAACACTTCCCGACGGACCTACACGAGACGACCAACACGGATGATTTGAGTGGCCTACACTCTACAACTGGACTCGATGGGTTGCTTACGACGCCTCTCCACAATCCCGGACTGAACAAGAACAGAGGTTCATACTCCTTGGGCTTGTCAAATAAGCTTATTTCAGACATTCACAAGTAGCTATCTGTGTAATGTCGGTATATGCTGAAGCAAATGGCCTGTGGCAGAGACAGTTCCTTTTTCATTCTTGAAAAACAACATAATTCCCGACCACGATCTTGACAGCAGATCAGATAGTTGGCTTCAATACTCCAAAGTGCTCCCAAACACGATGTATGAGATATGAATTGTTCTCAATCGCGCGGACAACCTTTGATACCCATGTACAGGAATAACGTGTCCCCCTCTTTACCCGGTTTAGATTTCTTAGAGGGGCTTCGGCCTTTTTTTTTTTTTTTGCGATCCCAACGCCCTAATCATAGTTACTAAGAGACTCTGGGAGCCTGGCAGTCTATTGTGTAACTACGAGTAGGAGCTCGCCCCCAAGCCGCCCCCAAGCCGCCCCCAAGCCGCCCCCTGGCGCCGTAGCCGTGTACAATAACAAGCCAACTCATCATTGGCAATAACAATTGATGGAAAGAGAGAAATTGCATCGTATCGACGATGCAGCAGTTGTCGTCTTCCTAACTTACGCGGCTCGCATGCAGCACTTTGCCACAATTACAACGCTTGGACTATTTGATGAGCCAGGCGCGCGCCCGCGGCGGCGGACATCACTGATGGGGACGGAGCGGTGAGGGGGGAAGAGGGCCAAGGGGAGCAATGTCGAATTTCATGACTCAATTGGGACAAGAGAAGCGAGTTTTTCAGCGGTCACGTCCTTGCCCTGCCGGCCATGGCGGTCTCGTAGGAAATTACAGTCTGAGCACGTTCCTGGTGCAGGACAAGCCGTGAAATCCCAGCAGAATCGGAGGAGCCTCCGGGGGCTGTGAAACGAAAAGCTTTTGATGAATAAAAATAAAAGTTGAGCATTCAACGCCTTGGCTTGAAGGATAAATCTGATGACCAGAATAGCGAAATAAACCCAGTGATATCTCCACACAAAGAATCAAGAGCCAATCCAGCTAACAGGGATGCGCTTCAAATCATACTGGTACGTGCGCAATAAGGACTGCGTATGGACTCAGACTACTGCAGGGGGTGGGCCCGGCCGCTCGCCCATTGCATGCCTCTCAGTACTTGTAAATTATCGAGCTCCTTCAGTAGTTACTGGGTATGAGTAATAGTAGCGTCCTCCGTCTCGTCTGCTGGGCGGGCAGGCCCTGGCGCGCCAAGACACGGTCCGTCCAGTACTTGACGCTATAACCAGTTCGAAATGGCGCTCCAGTGTTCATCATACTCGTGGCTTTGGTGCCTCGCGGAGAACAACTTTGGACCCCCGGGAAGGGTGATGGCCCACAGCACGTAGTTACCGGGCTGAGAATTGCAAGTGCACTGTCAGACTGGCAACTGGCTTGCTTCGAGAAAAACTTGCTTCGACGTCACCCACGCCACACCGTATTACCTGTCCACCTTGGAAATAGGGGAAACGCGCGCTGACATCATGATGATATAAATCCCTGGCGAGGAATGAGTCGTTGGCTGTCTGCATTGACTCCAAAAGCAGATACGTTTGGATTGGAACCAGTCTGTACCTGTCGTGTCCACGGCAGACCAGCCACACTAGTTGCTGGAGGCTGTGAACGGGAGATTGGCGAGAGGATGCAGATCACTCCGTTACTGATATCACCGTCAAGACAGGGACAGCTTAAGGTGGCAGGGCTCTGGTTGGCCTGGCTTCAGATGGACTGGGCCAAATTGACCCGGCTTCAGATGGACTGGCCACCCGGGAGGCGAGGGCTTCTCGGTCATCGCTGTCTTCTAGTAGGCGCGCCACACTACTGTCAATCCTTTTTAATTGCATTTTTTATTAATTAATATGGCTTCTCCCGGACCAGGTGCTCCCAAATGATTCGGGCAGTCGGCTAATTATTCGTAGGTGTGTATTGCTGCCTAATCTGAACTGTTCCTCACGCTTCTGTGCACCTCTGCATGGTCATTAGTACTTACTTAAAGTCTTCTGCATATCGGCTCCAAACGTACCTGCCTCGCTCCTCACCGCTCAGAGTCGATTGAGTATGAAGATCCCTCGAAGTACCACCTTGTGCACACCTTTGTAACCATGACCAATAAAACGTGCATCGCGCACGTGGCAGCGCCCAAATGCAGCCCGGAGGACGGAACTGTAAGCCTCGAAAACGTTTTGGAGGCCGCCGGCTCGCCGGACCAAGTTTTGAGCGCCTCATCTCCAGCGCGGACGACTCGGGCCGGTGCCAGTCCATCCGGTTCCGGATCCGTCTTTCACGAGCTAATTACAGAGTAGTGAGTAACTACTCACGGAATAGCGTGATGTAGCCATCTCGCACAGCAAACGAGCTTGATTAAGGTTGGTAACGTCCGCCACTCCCAGCTCGAGCCGACCCTGCGAGGCCTTGTCCTGGCGCCGCTCTTCACATGTTTCACACTGCGATGCTGCCAAGGTCAGTAAGAAGAAGAGATAACCGGATCTCCATACAAGGATTATTACATTACATTACATTACACTGCAGCGCATGCATAAATCTTCTGAGCCGAGCGCTGTGCAAATCATGTACAGCTTGGCTTGTACGTTCCCAGGGCTGTTTTCCAAGTTGAGCATTCCTCTTAATCTTTCACTACGAGTGGTTGGGGAAGAATGAGCTTTTATACCTCAGTCTATGGATAATGGAATCCAGTCGAATCCAGCACTGTTGGATTAAAGCCGAGGTAATCTGTGATGGGTTTCAACAAGAGACTGAAGAAAGAAGCAACCAGAACCCGGCAATGTAGACCTGACGAGTATTCTCCCCTAACCCTCGCGTATGGTGCCTTTATTAATTAACGCACACCCCTCCCCTGCCCCTCTGCTCCCCACAACAGGTAGTTATCGGGTAGCTCTCGGCTCCGACCCTGCACATCCCATGGGGGACGCCAGATGACAAGTGAAAAAAGAAAAAGAAAAAAAATCACTCGAAAGGTGGACGAGAAAAACTCTCTCACAGCAAATAGCGAGAACCAGAAAAAGCAAGCACATAGCCCTGCATGCTTGAGTGCATTCCGCTCCGAGAGCTTGTGCTTTCTCTGGCTGGACGGAGAGTTTCCGAAATGACTCTGAAGCCTTATGGCTTGACTTCTCTATTATGGCACTTTCATCGAGTATAAAACTTTGAACCTTTGCTTTTCAGCAAATTCTTTCTCAAACTCTTCATCAACAGCCTCTGGTGACTGCATCCCAGATGTCCGAGGCTCGCAATATTTCGACATCTGCAGGTGGCAGCAACTGGGTTGACAGTGTGTACGTACACACCTGAGAGCTGTTTGCTGCCTGGTCCCACTACCCATTTCTAAGGAGACTGACTTTTTGAAGACATGCAGTTGTCGATTCTCGAATCGTGTGCAGCAGTGTTACTCTCGTGAGAGAGAATTCCTTTGATCTTGTTGATTTCCCGTGCGTAGTCCGCGACTCGGAACAAGAGGACTATGCCACGATGTGGCAAACGACCGCTGATCCATTCAGCATCCACAAGCGACCCTCCGAGTGTATAACAAGCAGAGGAGAGTATTCCGATCAGTTGCCTCTCCAACTCCTGCCGGTCGTTCTTTACATCGTCGAACTTCGAGATACAGCTGGAACCTCTATGAAAGCGGCAGCTTCAATAAGTAAATCCCCTCTCGTCAGAGATTTCTTCGCCCGATATGACGCACAGCCCGAGCAGACGCGTTACTATATTCGATGCCAAGCAGAAAGAATCCTTCTTTTCTACCTTCGTCAAGAGATGGAGAAAGCGAGGGACAAAGCCGACAAAAACAGCTGCAAAATCAATAAACTCTTTGTCACCTTCCCCTCCACATGGACGTGTTGGATGGAAAAGTACTTTGTTGCTTGCTTCGACATAGTATGGAAGCTGGAAATCGAGCTTATCCACGAATCCGAGGCGATAGTCAACTTCATAACGTCCAGGTCCAACCTGTGCGGGCTCCGGAACGCAACCACAGGACTGATAGTGGTAGATTTCGGCGTAGATATGTTGGTACGTACAAATCAACCAGCGCAAAACTTGTCGATGGATGATGTAACTAACGTGGAATGCAGAACTTGAGTACAATCTGCCTCGCGTATCGCGAGACTGATCCTACAAAGTTCCATTTAGTAGTCAAGGGCCAAGACGTTTGTAAGTATCATACGTCTAAACCTTTTACGCAATAATCTGACCATTGTCTCGATAGCTGAGCATAGCGGCGTTCGGCTTCATGCCAAACTGGTGGGGGCACGGATCAGGGGGTTTATCGATGCCAACCGACAATGTATCCCAAAGTCGGACGAAATGAAAATTCACAATGAATTCATGACCAGTTATACGCATAACTACAAGGCCATGGTTATCGGCGATGCTTTCGAGATCTGTGCGACATCAAGCTCCGGCGTGCCCCACCAGATCTCCTTCGACAAAGAAGACTCACAGAAAATGTACGACCAGTGCTTCTTGGACGCATTCACGTCGTTGGAGAAGTACCTGGATGATATCAGATCGGAGGATGGGCTGGAAAATACGAAAGTCGTTCTAGTCGGGGTCGGCTTTAGAAACAGGAGCATCTGGAAAGAGGTAAAGAAGCGGGCTGAAAACCGAGGCCTTGCTCTCCAAGATTCCACAAGCTTTGCCATAGACATCACACAGTGAGTTTCTACCTGTCTTTTGCTTTTGCATCTCTAACATGCCGCCAGGCCAACCTGCGTGGCTCTTGGCGCCGCGTTCGCCATCTCGAATCCTATTACCATTCGGGAATTCATGCAAACGGCATCTTTCGCTATACAAAGTACTGAAAGGGCTCCCAATCTGGATCAGGTTATTTGGAGCCGCGGTTCCTCCAGAACGGCTCGAATATCGGTGCTGGAAGGTTGTGACCAACGCATCATCTGCAGTCCCGCTCCCAAGGCAGGCGAAGACAACACCGAAAAGAATCTATTTTACGACTTTTCGACGCTAGCACTAGCGGGCGGTGAATATGACTTGCGCATGGAGTTTCGCGGTAATTCCGTCATCATCTATTGCAAGGACACGCGCGGGCAAGCCAATAATGGCGATGACGAGGACCAATTCGAGTACAAGGTTTACTCTGATCCTGGGTCGCGGGTCTGCCTCCGGGATATTGACAAGGACTCAGACTGCGGCAAAGATGACCGAGTCGAGCCGGACTTGAATGTACCCAGAGCACTCAGGTCGGTAACGCGAGAAACACTCAAGGCGAGAATTCTCGAGCGGACAAAATACCCAGACCTGGACAGTGGGTTTCCCGTCACGCCCGGGCCTTCGGCATCTGCCGTGTCGTCCCGACTGCGCAAGAGATAGGCTTTCCATCAGCATCATGCTCCATGAGCCTCAACAAGCATCCGACGTATGCCGTCTCCGTGCTCGTTGAACTTTGCATCGAATCAAGGTAACAGCAAAGGCAGATCCAAACGACAAGGTAAAAGAGCGTCCGAGGATCTACGCAAGAGGCATCACATCCTCGCCCACTAGTGCGTTTTCTTATGTCTGATTTAAAAGCTTGCTTGTTTGGAATCACACGTTTTAATCTCCGAGGGGAGGGTATGTGCAAATGATGGATGGCATAATTAGTAGACATTAGGGAAAGGCAGCTTGCTTGGAAGATTTTCTTATAGTTCATATACCCATAAATAGTATTAGATAAACATTAGATAGATACACAGTGCGCTACAACTGCTCAACTTGTTTTTTTTTTGGCACATCTACTATGCAGTTGTCGGCTGCGCTCATTGAAAGCCTGGTCTCAAACAGTCGGATTATAGATATGGTGATATGGTCACACAGACATTGAAAAGATCAGAAGCCAGGTGCGAATTACTTGGCCCAACATGGCCAATCTCAGCCAGCCGCGAAACGTGGTTCATCAAACCGTGTGTTATTGCCAGACCGTAAACCTGGGTGTGGCGCGGGCTAACAAAAAGCCAACGGTCAATGCCACAAAGGGTTATCAAAGAAGAAGCAAAACGAAGACCCGTTTTATCTGAATCCGCGGCGTGCCCTTAACACGATCTACAATATTTCCCGAAGTGATCCACAAATAAAGCTCTCTTTTCGAGATGATGAGATGAAAGTCCCGGCGACAGCATGGCCTACCCTACATCTACTGGATGGCATCCATCGCCACAACGTTTCCCAGCTTCAAGGCCCGGGCGAAACAGGCTGGACTGCTCGACGCAATCGTCGCCCGCGGTTCCTCTTTGAGGGGCTGGCGCGAGCAGTTACTATTAGAGTGGCATTTGGCAGTGGAGAGAAACCTTTATTAGCTGCCCCAAGGTCAGCCATTCAAACCGTCGATCCCACCCAGCGCTTACCACATTAGTGTCATTGGATGATGGTTGTGCTGAAGGTTTTCGAGCCCCCCCCCCCCTCCTCCTCCCCCGAACCCCTGCTTGCTTTTCCTTCTTTTGCTTCGGAACCTGTAAGTGTAGCCTGATCCTGGCTGGGAACTCCCCGCTTTGACGGCCATTTGCTCCTAAAAATAACACTTTGGTGGCTTGCTTTTTGTGCCCCCCCCCGTCATTTCCGCTGGGGTTGCAGCCTGCCACCACACGCCCATCCGCGGGAAAGCCGCTATCGAGCAATTAGGAAGCTGCCTGGGTCTCGTTGCATCTGCTTGGTGGTGTGAGTGTGTGCGGGTGGGTGTGCCGGTGCTTGGAAGAGAAGAAAAAAAGTTCCAATGGAGTGAGGGGGGGAATTTGTTCGCGTCTCGCCTTTTCTGCACCTGATTGCTGATCAGAGGCCGGGGGGGGGGGGGGGGGGGGGGGGCAAGGGGAGGTTCTCTCTCTCCTCCTTCTTTTGGCTAATCTGCTGAACATCGCATTCACAAAGGGGTCTCGCGTAGGTCGCCACCGTTTGTGATAAGCAAAACCTGCACGAACGGGCCTCGGCGGCTGCTCGCGCACCACCACTGACTTGAACTCCTCACTCGCCGTGTGGTTGTTGTCGTCTGTTGATGCACATCTTGGCGACCCCGCCTGCGTATAGTGCAATTGGCGGTGCATCTTTTTTCGGTTTCATCCCCCAGTTGGTCGCCCGATGATCACTTCGTCTTTGCATATCGCAATCGACAAACCCAAGGGGGGAAAGACCGGTATAAAGGCCCGACCTTGACAGCGAGAATAGCTGCCCGTTCGGCACGCTCACCATCTACTTTTGGTTTCCGCAGGTTGATGGCGTATACTTGGTTTACAATGGTGCGCTACTCGACGCTGGCCGTTGCCGGCCTCGTCACATACACAGCCTCCGCCTCCGTCTCCGCCTCCACCGCCGCCGAAGCCAACACCGTCGGCACGGGCGTGTTGTTCCACATCCCCGACCGCAGTCGCAGCAGCCAGCCGCTCACGGCGCGGCACGCCGCCGCCGCCGCGGCGCAGTGCTTCGCGGGCCAGGTCGCCTGCGACGCCTCGTGCATCGACGGCGGCTTCGAGTGCTGCCACGTCGGCCAGGGCCAGGCCTGCCAGGAGGGCTACAGCTGCTACGACCAGGGCTGCTGCCGCCACGGGCAGACGTGCAGCGGCCCGCCCAGGGGGTGCACCGCCACGACCAAGATGTGCGACATTGGCTGCATCACGCGCGACCGCGTCTGCTGCAACCTGGGCGACGGCTCCTCCTGCGACGCCGGCACCGTCTGCCTGGCCGTCGGCCTCTGCGGCCGCCCAAAGAGCGAGGCCGGTCCCAGGAGCGACCCCGCGTCCGCGTCGAGCCAGACATCCGAATCCGCGCCAGGGCCGTCGGTCGTCGTCGGGGGGGCGGGTGGCAGTAGCAGCACCGGCAGCACCGGCGGCGGCGGCGGCGGCGGCTCGGCGGCTACGCCGCTCGAGACGCTGTCTGACACGGTCATTGACGCCAGTGTATCGTCGTCCGCTGCCATGTCTAGCAGTGGCGGGAACAGCCCTTCACCAGCCACGACAACGCCGGCAAGCGAGAGCAGCGTGCCGTCTGGCGCTCCGTTACCCGACAAGACGAAGCCCTCGGGCAGCGCTGGTAGCAGCCCAACCAGCGCCGAGAGGGGCGGTGCCGGTGAGACGCTCAAAGCTCCGGCCGTTCTGGCAGGACTCCTCGTAGCGGCGGCATACATCATTTAAAGAAAATGCAAATTCTTGGCTCTGTCCGGAGACCATATCAGCGAATCATTTGAAACAAAAAGACATTTATATTCTAGGCACGCCAACGTTCCGTTGCGCGTGTGCAGCAAGATACCACATTATACACATAGCTAGTTTATTAGTTCCGGGGGAAGAGCGGGAGTATATCTGTTGCAGCATAATGAAGCGAGATTGATTCATATATTTTTCGACCAAGCTCAAGAGCTCATTATTTCCTGTTTTTTGGAGAAAAGTTTCTTTTCCTACCCCGTCATGTACAGTCTTTTTTGCATCCGCCATTGCCATCGCACTACGGCATGTCGAAATATCGACCTGATCCACTCACGCTCATCCTGCTTTTTGCTAATAAGACACAGAAAATATGATAACGACCCCGAAATAATACAAAACGCCTTTGCCGCCAGCCCAGGTGTCTAGTGGATATATGAGATGCATGAAGCGAAGACGGGGGGCCTCGTCGTTCCACAATACTATACAAAGGGTCCCGCAGGAGTCATGTTGCGAGGCTCAAGAGATCGCTAGGAAACACATGGACCGAGAAGCTTATCTTCTAGTGGCTGCTTCATTGAATCCCTCCAGAACCGTCTCCTTCATGACCTCCTTGCGACTTCTGGCGGCGTCTTCCTCCGAAACTGCCTCGGAAGCAGTATTAGTCGAGCTACTAGGCTCGAGGGGCTGCACAATCTGCTTAGCCATGGTCTTGGCCTGGGCCTCGCCAACTTTTCCGTAGACGCTGAGGCCCGTGGCAATCATGCCAGAGATGTCGCCCACGTTGCCAGGAACGACAACGGCAGTGCTCTCTTTGGCCAGCTTGGCAAAGGCGTCGACGTATTTTTCGGCGACTGTCAAGCTGATGGCACCCTTGGCACCCTCGGCGCCGTCTAGGATACTGCGGGACACTGCGTCGATGCCCTCAGCCGTGGCACGCGCCTTGAGCAGGATAGCTTCAGCCTCACCATCAGCCTCGTTGATGCGCTCGGCACGAAGGGCTTCTGATGCTAGAATGACGCTCTGCTTACGGCCCTCGGCAATGTTGATGGCGCTTTGGCGCTGACCTTCCGAGTCGAGAATCTCGGCGCGCTTTGAGCGCTCGGCCGTGACCTGGCGGTGCATGGCCTCGACGACGGCGTCGGGGGCGTGGATATCGCGAATCTCGTAGCGCAGGCAGGTGACGCCCCAGGCCTCGGCGGCGTCATTGATGGCAGCGGTGATGTTGGTGTTGAGGGCGGCGCGCTCCTTTAGAACGTGGTCGAGCGTGAGCTGGCCGATTTCTGATCGCATGGTAGTCTGGGCGAGCTGGGAGATGGCATATTCGGCATCCTCAACACCATAGCTACATCATTGGTTGGTTAGCAACCTTCAATTGCTCACCATGTTGCTGGGAAACTTGCCTGGCCTTGTAGGCGTCAAACACTCGAGTAAATAGGACGCCGTCCAGTTCGAGTGTCACGTTGTCGGCCGTGATGGCGCTCTGGCTGGGAATTTCAATGGCGACCTCCTTGAGGCTCTTGACGTAGGCAATGCGGTCGATGAAGGGCATGAGGACGGCCAGGCCCGGGTCGAGGATGCGGTTGAACTTGCCCATGCGCTCAACGATCCAGGCTGTCTGCTGGGGCACGAAGCGCACAACCGTGTTGGCCGGAAGACGAGGCTTCTGAAAATAAGAGGGCAGAGGTCCGCCGCTGCCACCAAAACTCGAGGACAACAGGCTGCGAGCCGACGTCGTCAATTGTCTCGAGTGCTGAAGCTGCTGAAGGGGTCCCCGTAGGGACGCCCGCACCAACGCGGACTGCATTCTCAATGGTGATAGCAGGCTCCCAGTGTGTTCTTGTCGGATAGAATGTGTTATTGACTGCCCTCCCGTCCAGTTTGTCGGGAGTCGTGACAGATGAATCAGACGGAACCTGTCGTGATGTGTTGGTGGTGCGAGGCTGCGAGGTGAATGACGACGGCCGGTTTGCGAGCCTTTTCGGCCTGGTAAGCTGGCTTGGCCGATATTTACCCGCCAGCGGCCGATGATGGTGCAAGACGAGCTCAGTGGGTGCGTGGCACGAGTACTAAGAGAACGGTGGAGCCAGTCAGCCACCCTGTGCTCTGCCTGTCAGTCACCAGCCACAGCCAGACAAAGCTCTCCACAAAATTTCCGGGCCACCCAACGCTGGTCTGCCCCGCGGCACGCACCGCCCTCAGTCGCCCGCCTTTGGACCATTAAACCCCACGTAGCTCTTCGACAAAAGTATTGCCTCGGGCCTTGCGACGTCAGATTGCATCGCGCGAGAGAAACGACGTTGTTCAAATTTTTGCGGTTGATTTAGAGCTTGAACTCCGGGCCTGACGCAAATACGCCACCAGACTACAGCGCATAGCCACTCCTATTACACCATTATGGCCAAGGTTCCGCGCAACTTCCGCCTCCTGGAAGAGCTCGAGAAAGGAGAAAAAGGTCTTGGTGCTGAGGCCTGCAGTTATGGTCTGGAAGATGGCGATGACTTGTTGATGAGCAACTGGAACGGCACCATCCTCGGGCCTCCTCACGTATGTCCAGCCCCGCCATCGGCAAGGCATATATGTCTTGAGACAGACGCCGTTGCAACATCAGCCTTGTGCACCCGTGCTTACCGCTCTCTAGTCTGTCCACGAGAACCGAATCTACAGTCTCAAGATGCACTGTGGCGACAAGTACCCCGATGTTCCCCCCACGATTCAGTTTGTCAGCCAAGTCAACCTGCCCTGCGTCGATCCAAAGAACGGCGTTGTCGACCCCTCAATGCTTCCCTGCCTTGCGCAATGGAAGCGCGAGAATACAATGGAAACCATCCTGATAGAGCTGAGAAGGTGCGTACAGTCGAGCTTTTGCTGCTACCCATCGCATCGTGGTAGAAGCGCTAACGGCAACCAGATATATGGCCGCGCCGGCCAACAAGAAGATCCCCCAACCCGCCGAGGGCTCTACATACTCATAATTGAGCGAGTGAAAAAAGTACTTGGACAAGGAGAAACACCGCCGCTGAAAAACCAAGAGCGCCAATTGCTGGATGATTCACGCCCTACTCAGCGGCAATCCGTAGCTTATACAGACCGCAGACCGAAATGAAACACCATCATCAGACAAGCAATAAAGAGTCGATTTTTCCTCGTGAAGGAGGGGGGACCGAACTCGACATGTGAAAGCCGGTTCAGGGATACCCTGGAGCTCTGTTTGCAGACTGGCTGCTTCGTGAAATTAACAGCTACAATTATAGTGGGAGGAGATTGTTGACCGTCATATGACATGTAAAGAACAGAACGGCTATAGTGTCTCTGATGCTTGATTTCGGGCCTGGCAACAACATGCTGCCGGCTACCAGCTTAGCTATCACGTCATGCGAACTAAGAGGAGACCCCGCCAAATTAATATAAAAAGCCATTTGTAGTCTAGCTAGTGCTCTGCTTCAACTTGTCTCCAGCAACCCAACACAATCCCGATTCACCATGACTACAATTGATACCTCACTTCCTCCAGAGCCCTCTGGAGCTGCGGCTGGTCTGGCTGCCCAGCACGCAGACACCCACCCGCTGAAACTCTATGGCGGTTGGTTCTGTCCCTTTGTCCAGCGCTCCTGGATCGTTCTCGAGGAAAAGAAGATTCCGTATCAATACATTGAGATAAATCCGTATAAGAAAGAGGCTTCGTTTTTGGCCATGAACCCCCGTGGCCTCGTGCCCACGCTCGCCGTGCCGGCGGGTGCGCATGGATCAGAACAAAAGCCCCTCTTTGAAAGCAACATTATCAGCGAATACCTGGATGAAGAATATAGTGATGATTCAAAATATGGACCAAGTCTTCTGCCTAAAGATCCTTACGACCGAGCGCGCGCCCGCCTCTGGATCGACCACATCAGCAGCAAAATCATCCCGGCGTTTTACAAACTGCTGCAGCATACTAACGAGAAGCCATTCACGCTGGATGACGGCAGAGAAGAGCTTCACAAATCCATCCACGCACTTACAGACCAAATGGACGCAAAAGGGCCATTTTTCGCAGGCGAACAGTTGAGCATGGTAGACATCTGCCTGGCACCGTGGGCCAAACGTCTCTGGCTCATCGACCACTATAAAAACGGCGGCACAGGAATCCCTGCTCAAGGTCAGGACGAAGAATGGGGTCGATGGAGGGAGTGGTTCAAAGCGACCACGGAGCGCAAGAGCGTCAAGGAAACCTGGAGTGCCGACGACCGCTACATTATTGCGTATCAGAGGTATGCAGATGACACGACCAACTCGGAGGTCGGCCAAGCGACCCGTCAAGGCAAAAGACTCCCATAGTTGTGCCTTTTGTCCACCTCGTCTATTCACAAACTTGATCGATGGTTACATGAGTCTCTCTAAATTGAAAATGGTACCTTTCTATGCCCAGGCGAATGCTGTGAAATGATACGGAGCAGTCGATGCCGTACGGTAGCTATCGGCACGAGTTATTCTCAGAAAAGTTCATCTTGTGTGTCTTATTTGACTGGTTTTGTCCGAGAACTAAATGCAGTGACCAAGCAGCAGTGACTATTCAATAATAGAATTTGAATGCGAGAAACTCTTTTGGCAGAGTCGCTATCTCTGCTCATCACGATAGTACCAGCAGTGGTAATGTCCTATGGTCTCAGATGGATACAGTACCATATCTCTATCAGACAAGAAGCTCAGGCTATTTACAGATTGTTCAATCACACCGAACCTTTGCCATTCGGCCTTCCCTCCCTCAAAAGCAGCACCCCAACCCAAGCCATAACCAACGTTGCAGTGCCAGCTATAGACATAATTTTCCAAGTCTCTGTCATGGCTTTGATGATGGCATCGCGCCCAGGCGTCCCACGAGCGTACGAGAGTTGAGCTGAAATAGAACCGTAAATATGTTGAGCCTGGGCCTTGATGTCGTCTGGCAGATACTTGTCTAACAGGTAAGGAAAACGGCTTCTCCACAGCGGTGCAGCAATCGTGGAGCCTATGGCAGACCCGACCCACGCAAAGAGAAAGAGCACGGCGATACGCATCGAAAAAGTATCATCATCAGTGTCATTTAGCACCGCAGCGACTTCTGAAGCTGCCAGCATGCCTGATGATATTGCGATGAGAATGTGCGATGCGAGAACGCCTCCAAACGATGAATCCGGAAGGCTGAAATAGATCATCAGGCCCGTTCCCAATGTGGTGAGAGCAACCCCTACAGCGTTGACAGCCTTGAAACGATGAGTATACTTGAGTGCCCTTCCCGGAAGAGGTTAGCAAAAGACTATGCTGATACAAACTGTGTGACATACAGTCCAGTCAATATCGAGAAGATACCTGATCCGATTTGATGCGTGTTGAGAATGTAGCCGGCATTCTTGATGCTCTGGAAGTGCACAACTTGAAGAAACGACGTGTAGTAGGACCACCACATGCTAGACATTGGTCAGCTTGGGCAAACGATTTCCTTTTTTTGTTCTGCTCAGAGATGAGATCTTACTAGAGACTTAGCGACTGGCCACCTATGCAAAGACATGCGCCCCAAGCCGTGCGGTCGCGAATGAGACCAAAATCGACAAAGGACCGGGGTGCGAAACGAGCCTCGTAGATGACAAGAGCAAACAAACAAAGTACACCAACAACGACCATGGAAATCGTTGTCGGCGATGCCCATTCACTCATGCCCTTTGTTGCCAGAGATAGCGGCAGCAGTACAAGACCGAGACCAAAGCAGGCAAGTAACACACCAATTACTGAGTTCGTCGACTTAGCCAATGCTCGTATCCCTTCCCCCTTAAAGAATTGCTTACTTACCATCTAAATCTATTGCGTGAGACCATGCTGTCTGAAGTATGGAGTTTTGTCCCTTGACTTCTTGCAGCGAGGCCTTCGATTGACGGGTTGTCCTATGCTTGCGCTCATTCCAGACAAATAGGGATATCAAAAGGCCAGAAACTCCAGGGATGATTAGAGCTAGTGACCCAAAGCACCAGCGCCAGATGCCAGCTTTGTAGTACGCCTGAGCCAGCGCGGGACCGGCAAAGGGGGTGATAAAGTATGTGTATAGGCTGAGCCCGTATACTAGCGAGCGCGCCTTGACATCAACCTTGTCCATGGCAAAGACGCGAACGACGTAGATTATTCCATCGGCACCGACAATGTATAGAACCTGAATCAGGCTCGTGCGCACTATTAGCGGAGACTCAATAACTACACGTCGGGTCATACCTGAGCTGCGGCATATGCCTTGACATTGGTGCAAGTGGCCATGATGATGAGTCCTGCAAAGTACTTTAGAACGGTCGTGCTTAGTCGACTGCGAGGAACATACCTAGAACGTCCAGGAATATCATGGCCACAAGACCCTGTGGCCGTCCATAGCGATCGATGGCGCGTGACAAGGGAAGCTGCATGACGCCTGTAACAATAGACGAAACGAGTGTCGTCACGGGTAGGAGAGAGTGTGAGTCGAAGGCGCTTGTAACATACGGCGCTAGAGAGCTGACGACTGTCATCTGAAGAGAGTTGAGGAGAAGAATGACAAAAGCTCTAAAGTCGTGTTAGTGAGTGGTTGCTATCAGCAATTCTGAAAGAGCATACCATACCCTGAAATGACGAGGCAAGTATAGACATTCGGTCTTGAAGTCGTTGAGTAGTCTGCCCTCGTATTAAGGACCACAGCAGAATTTTGCGAGGAAGTAGTCTTTCGCAAGTCAATAGACCGGTCTGAGGCGGCATGGCCATCAGAATGAAGGGTGTCAGTGATGGGAGACTTCATCTGCTTCTCAGACATTTTGAGAATTGGTTTTATTAATAATAAGTGAATTGAGTTGCGCTCTGGCTCATCTCTTCTGGAAGGGCGAGACATGCTCGCCTTTTAATAGTTGGACAATGAACTGACCTAGCAAATTTTCTCGGCATAGTTCCATCTGATATGTCGCCATCTGATAAAGGATGAAAGCTAACACATACCCAATACGGAAACATACGCATCGAGTTATATCCGACCTAGTCCGAATTCATTCATTCTTACATCCGTGGTGGGTTTACTTCCCCCACTCTGCGTCGAGCATGGGTCCAATGCATGGCCAGACTCGGCAACAGGAACATGGCGAAGCAGTGCATTTTCGCAATCGGCAACTAATGCAGCCTTAATCTTTCGGCTCAAGGCCTGCAGTCTCGCTCATTCTGCCATGTCTTTCCACGTCTTCAAGGCCGAAGCGGTGCAGCCAGCCCCACAGAGGCGGCGCCGTCGCCGTCGGACAATCTCGTGTGTGCCCTGTCGACAGCTCAAGGTCAGCTGTGACCGGAAAGTGCCATGCAGTCGGTGCGTCTGGCGGCACAAAGTGGACGAGTGCGCATATGTTGAGTTTCAACCCCAGCCCGAGTCTACCGAGCCGAGGTCGGTCAGTCGGAACGTTGGATCGCTAGTTGCGAGCCGCCCATCCGAGTTTCACTGTTCCGAATTCGGTACAAAACAGAGCTCAATTGTACAGGGTGACCAAGATGTGGATGGGCTTGGCCTCGACCTTGAAGATGATCTGGCAGAATCTCCTTGGTATACACCAAAGTCGGCCTTGCGAGGCGCCACGCATTGGGCTGGCATGCTGCATCAGGTAAGAACATTACACAAGCTCAACGAAACAGGACAGTGCTGACGGCGAGTCCAAGTTCCAAGATGTATTGCCAAACAATGAAGAATCACGCATCATGTTGGAGGTACACATGGCGAAAAGACCCCGAGACCAGGTGAGAGGCAAGAGTGTGACCTTGCTGGAAAGGTTTCCCTTCACATGCCTCGGGTATGGAAATAGCCGCTTTGACAAGTCTGACGTTGTTACTCGGCTTCCCGCCCGCGAGACCTGTGACTTGTTCGTGGATCGGTATTTGAGATCAAGCGAAGGCATACACCGCCTCTTTCACATACCAACATTGAAAGACGAGATCGAGTGCTTCTGGCGAGAGCCGTTGAGACCATCATATGCTTGGCTAGCACAACTATTCTTAGTTCTGATCATCGGCTGTGGAGTGTCGACAAGCGGAGAGAATGTCGCTGCCAGCGACGCCTCTCACGACTCGACCTGGCAATCGTTGGTGGAATCAGCGGAGATGTGTCTCAGCAGAACCTCCATTCTTTTTCGTACAGACCAAACCTTGATCAGATGCCTGTGCCTCGCAGTCATCGTAAAGTCGACTGGCGTCTACCAGTGCAGCGTCATCGACTCTTGCGGTCCGCTCACAGACATGGCCGTCCGGGGCTGCCTGGAGCTGGGGTTGCAGAACCTTGACGAGAAATGTACAGTACTCGATCAGCAAACGAGGGCACGTCTTTGGAACACTACAGTCTTCTTAAAAGTCCAGCAAGCGGCAAATAGCGGGACGCCACTGCTCCTGCGGCGGTGCGACATTGGCCACTATACTTTGAGAAACTTGGACGACGATGAATTAGTCAATGACGCGGTACCGGGGCCGGCATCTGAGTACACAGAATCGGCCTGCGAGATCATCATCTCAAGAGCACTGCCTATAGCTATTGACGTCGTGTCGATGGCCAACTCGACCATTTCGGCCGTGAACACGTTGGATCATTACCAAACAGATCTGAAAAGGTTGTTCCAGGACGTACAAGCTATCTATGCTGATGAAAGGGCTATTAAAGACGTATTTGATTGGAGGAAGCCGCAAAAGCACATGCTTACAGTTTACTTGCGCCGCATCTTGCTCATCGTACATCAGACCAGCCTGTCTCTTTCGTCGGATACCATGACGAGGGCCCATTTACAGAAGCAGTTTCTCGGTAGCGCCTTGGCGATCATGGTACACCAGAGGCAGCTTTTCGACGATGGAGACTGTTTTGCGCTGAAAATGGTCGCAGAGCTTTTCAAGCAAGACTTTTTCATCGCGGCGGTCGGGGCGTGCATGACGCTCAGGTCCTGCCAACAGGAGACGGCGGAGGGCTTAGAGCTGGCTGCATCGAAGAGGGATACTATCCTCGAAGCACTGTATTGGTGCAAAGAGCTGTGGCTGCGCGATGTACACATTTCCACGTGTAATTATTGGGCTTACCTGATCCTGGAGCGGCTCCTCGATGGGCTGGTGGTGGCTCGTGCAAACGCTCATGAGAGTGCGCAGCCATCATTGAATCCTGCCGTGTGGGTGAACAGGGCTTTTAAAGATAATGATGCTCTTGCGAGTATGATTTAGGATGTCTTTTTCTCTTTATGAATAAATATACAGAAAAAGCCATGTTCCGTAGCCGTTGAAGTTTATCCCTTGCATGCAAAATAAAGCCATCGTGACGATCGAAACCAGTCTAAAGACATGTCGTATGTCACCAGTCAATCTTGAGGCCCTGAAAATACCGCGCAAACAGACCAACTACCGAGAAACTACGGATCTTATTTAGAGTTCCGTCGGGTGTTGTGTGTACACGGCTGACTGTCAGTAATATTTCACAAAGCCTAGACCAAAGTCTATTAACTGATTATTAATTTCGGGACCCCTAACAGGGATAAAACCAGGCTTCATTTATTTATTAAAGGAGCCATATGCTGGCAAGATGCCGGCAGGATAACCGCAAGACACCAATCCTCCCATTCGAGCTGCCAGGGCACGGTGCTGTCCAGCGGCCGCAAGAATCGCCAACAGGAGAAGGAGGTGATGATTATTGAAATTCGAGACGCGGAGGTAGAAATTCGTCCGAGATTTTGTATCGTTATATTCGTACTTGTTTGCTCGTACAAGGGCTACAAAGTTGAAAAACGGATTCCGTCTTGCTGCTTCGGCGGGCGTAGGCTGCACGCCTGTACGCTAATTAATTTAACAAAGACGATACTGGAACGGAACACCCCCCTACTTCTTGGGCTACAATGCAGGAACTCTTGCGGGTTATCTTTAGTATTTATTTACCAGTTGTATCACAGCGCAAAGCGATTCCAATAGCCAAAGGACTGGTACCATTGACCTGCTACGAAACCATAAGCTCGTTGGTTGAGCCCGAGCGGCGATGCTAGTAGTAACAGGCAGTGCAAAAGAAGCAGCTCAAGTACACCTTGACAGCTGCTGATGAAGATATTTTAGTATTCCTTGCATAATCATTAATTGTCTAATGTACAGTTGAATTCGACTTTTTTCATTCATGATATCAATGAAGAAAGGGGTTTTCTTTCACATCTTTCTAGGCTGTATTTACCACCTTCAGATGTTTCAAAAGCCCAGCTTGCTCAACCATATTTTAATCATTATTAAATGATATATTCAGTCAGTGTATGTTATAAAAAGAGAAAATAGCATCTATTAATAGGCTGCCGTACTGACAGCCTGGTGTTGTGCCCCACATGGCCGGCTCGAAACGGTAAAGGTGAACGAGTCTGTTGGAGCAACTCGCAACAGAATCAACCACGACTCCCAGGCAGCAATGTCGGAACACACAGCGTCGCGGTTCACGCCGCAAAACAAGACGACCCAGGAGCGCCTCTCCACAAACACGGTCGGTCTTGTCGCGCTCTCCGACTTTCGCAAGCGCCGCGCCGAGGTCCTCGAGCAGCAGGAGCGCGAGGCGCGCGATGCCAACGCCACGGGCCTCTCGACGCCCGTCGACCGCTCGCAGACGGGCACGCCCGACAACAACCCGGGCAGCAGTGCCGTCAGCGACTCTGGCAGCGCCGCGACGGCCGGCGCGCGCCCGGTGAAGAAGGCCAAGAAGAAGGCCAAGCCCGGCAAGAAACTCCTCTCGTTTGGCGACGACGACGACGACGACGACCATGTCCACGAGGGGAATGACCACGACAGCGAAACGACGACGACGGCCGGCGGACCTGAGCGGGACAACGGGAGCCGCAACCCGGGCGAGGGTCGCAATGGCGAGGTCAAGAGCGGCAAGGTCAAGGCCAACGCGTCTGTTGGACTGGCCCCCAAGTCGGTCACCAAGTCGGCGCTGCGGAAAGAGGCTGCTGAGCGGGAGGCGCTGCGCCGCGAGTTCCTGGCGATACAGGAAGCGGTCAAGGCGACCGAATTCGCAATCCCGTTCGTCTTTTACGATGGTGCCATGACGCCAGGTGGGGTCGTGCGCATGAAAAAGGGCGACTTTATCTGGGTGTTTCTCGACAAGAGCCGAAAGGTTGGCGCCGAGCGTGGCGTCGGCGAACAGGTCAATGCGAGACGAGCCTGGGCACGCGTCGGCGTGGATGACCTGATGATTGTCAGAGGCACTGTCATCATTCCCCATGTACGTGGACTGTGGCCTATGCCTCATTTATTTTATAACCTTGTCGTGTCTATATGAGTCTTTGTGACTAACTGTGCAATCTATCTGTGTAGCATTACGACTTTTACTATTTCATCATGAACAAGAGCGTCGGACCTGGCGGCAAGCGTCTCTTTGACTACAGCGCCGAAGCGCCGGAAAAGTCCAAGGCTGCTTCGGAGCCGCTGCCCGGAGGACTCAGCACGGCAGCCGAGGTCAAGGCCAACAAGGGCCTCCCCGACATCAGCACGCTTGAGGGCGCAGACGAGGATCCCCTTGAGACGAAAGTGGTCGACCGTCGGTGGTACGAGCGCAATAAGCACATTTATCCTGCCAGCACTTGGCAAAATTTTGACCCCGAGACGGACTATGCGAACCAGATCCGAAAAGATGGCGGTGGCAACACATTTTTTTATTCCAAGTAAGGAACAAGTTGTTGTTCGAAAGGCCCAAACCATTGTGGTCTCCTGGAAAAGGCGTCGCCATAAATTTTATACCGCGAGGTATTCGGTCAGAGGTTTTTTCGCTTTACTATTTTCGTTTTCATGTCGATAGAACTCTGTCCTTGCTCAGCCACAAATCTGCCAGAGGGCAAAGGACGTGCCGCCAATGACGATCCAGCCCGGCCAGAGAAGGAGGAGGAAGAGGCCGTTGCCGGCGCCGAGGACGAAGAGGGCAAACTCGTAGAAGAGCTTGTCGCGCAGCCTGCGGGTGGTCTTCATGTCCCAGACGGCGGCTGCGGCACGGACGGAAGCGGCAGCGCCGTAAAACGCCCCGATCTTGGTTCCGACGAGGGCATAAAAGGCGAGGATGCGGGTGGCGTAGTAGGCCTGAGTGACGGAGACGCTGGCGAGGAGGTAGGCGCGCCAGCAGAGGAAGACGGAGAGCGAGCCGACGATGTTTTGAAAGTGCACGGCGTAGGCCAGCGTCGGGCCCAGCCGACTTATAATCGTGGCATGGTGATGCTGGGACAGTGGCTCCACCCGGGACGCCGTCAGGATGTCGACCTTGTCCATTCTGTACTGTATAATAGCAAAGATAGCAAATAGAAGACTTGCGGGATCGATCGTCTTTTTTTCGAGACGAGGAATCAAAGATTTGTACTCTAGTGGATGGTCGATTTGTTTTAATACCAGCCTGTATATCGCTGGGTGGAGGGACCGGCTTGACCCCCCCGCCGCTGGCTGGCTGTCACTCGACGAGGCCCGATGGCCGAGACGCTGTCAGACACGGCCGGACATGGCCCTGCCCAACCACGACGCCGCACGCCGCCATATGCCGAGCCAGATTGGACTAGAGATATGAGATGAGGTGGTGTGGCTCCCCCGTCAGTCCGTAGACGGAGGGGGCACATTTCCCTGTACAAGGCCGTCGTTGGCTGAAGTGGCTCTGTCTCGCGCAAAGTCCGCGTCCATTGTGAGAGCGCTGGGAGCGGCGACAAAACCACCCACGTGGGGGCCCAGAGGCGGCCAATTTGCCTCGTTTCCCCCCCCCCCCCCCTCGAGTTTGCAAGCCAATGAAGAAACACGGGATTTCTTACAGATCGATCATTCACTGGCCCATTCCAGCAAGGGAAAGCTTAATTTTCCCCATGTCTTATTCCCACACGGTTGGTGCTTTGGCCAATTCCCTCCATGGCTTTTCGCTCCCCCTCCTCCTCCTCCCCCAGCTTTGTTGTTGTTGCTTGACTCAGCGAGAGGGCAGGGGGGCAAGGGCTGGGAGGGGGGCGAAAATGCTGTCCAAGAAGTGATGATTAAATTTTATTCGTCATCGAAAAAGAGAATCCATTCAGCGGGATGCAATGTTGCATCTGCGCTGTGGAACTCGGCAGCAGAGCGGTGCAGCGACAGCAAAGTGTAAAGACAGTCAGTCTCGGATGCCTTCTTTGGGTAGCTCCAGGCGAAAATCGGTCAAGAGCAAGAGCACCATGCAGCCAGATGCCTGTGCATGCATAACCACGAGAGCACATTACGACTCGTACAAGTAAGTAGATAGCCGCACGGCTTGCGTACTAGCGAGACGGACAGGGCGGCGCGGCTACCTACTTGCGTCACGAGCAACACTTCTATTCTACATTATAGGTTTTCGCATTATAGAAGTGGACGAAGAATCCTCGCATACAATGTAGTATTTCGCAGCACTCATCGACCATTGATGTGTCAAGTCAATGCGGGCAATGCTCACGCGATACGTTGCTCAAAAGCGCCACCCCATGGAGACAACTCCTGCAGAATGCAGAACTGGATATAGTACCCTCATGCAGCCCACGCAAATCGTGGCGGCCCAAAGGAGGTATTTGATTACGAGAGGTCATGGTATCGTATGGATCTTTAAATAAACAACGCACCAAGACATGCGCACTACACATTTGACATGGCAGCCTGCATAGAAGCACTTTCCATGCGCAGGTGCCCTCAGCAAATCAGGCATGAAGAAGGGGGCAATGTCAATGTCGCCCAAGAAACGCGAGGGTTCGAAATCAGAGCAATCAGAGCGCCGGACGGCCTGGTAGTCTTGGCGGGCTTGCATAGCGTCGCCGCAGGCGGCCCCTCACTTCGGGGCCGTTCCGGGGGCAAGAGTCCCGAGTTCCTCCGCTTTGACCGGCAATCGAATACGAAGAGATTACGGACTGGATAGTATAACATTGTGTTTTTAGTCAAGGTTAAGCAACGGCTTGACTTGGTTAATGCTACTGATATTGATGTTTGCCATCGTTCTGGAATCCGAGTGTGGTGGGGGCAACGATTGTTACATGACAGCATCATAAAGCAAAGGCGTAGTTTACTATAACACTATGAAATTAACAACCTCATAGGCTGCCATCCTATATTTGAATGCGGGTATGGCCAAGATTATGGCTGCAAACTGGCTGTGACAATGGATGCATTTAGCCTTCCACGGGTGGGGGGTCGAGGAAGCCATCCATGACGGCACCACAATTCAATAGCTGACTGTACTGTCACCACATCGTCATGACCATTCAAAGGCCACATCCCAAGTAGATTGCGACTCTAAAATCTCTGCAGCAAATGGGCTACTCCGCCGCGCAGCTCGAGCAGGATGCCGAGCTCGTCTACAACTACCACCGGATGGGCATGACCCCCGCCCCCGCCGACGTCATCTTCTGCCTCGGCAGCCTCGACACGCGCGTCGCCGAGCGCGCCGCCCAGCTCTACCTCGACGGGCTGGCGCCGTACGTCGTCTTCTCGGGCCGCTCCGGCAAGCTGACACAAGACGTGTTTGACCGGCCCGAGGCCGACGTCTTTGCCGGCATCGCGCGCGCCATGGGCGTGCCCGCCGACCGCGTCCTCGTCGAGCCCGCGGCGACCAACACGGGCGAGAACGTGCGCCTCACGCACGCGCTGCTCGAGCGCAGCGGCCTGCTGCCCGCGCGGCCCTCCCTCATCCTCGTCCAGAAGCCGTACATGGAGCGCCGCACCTTTGCCACCTTTCGGAAGCAGTGGCCCGACCAGACGGCCGCCGTCACCGTCACCTCTCCGCAGTTGAGCTTTGCCGAGTACCCCGACGCGGGGAACCCAAAGGAGCTCGTCGTCAACGTCATGGTTGGGGACCTGATGCGCATCGAAAAGTACCCGGCGCTGGGGTTCCAGATCGCGCAGGAGATCCCGTCGCCGGTCATGGAGGCGGCGCAGAGGTTGATAGCGGCCGGTTACGATAAGCACCTCCCATGAGGAGAGTATGCTGCATCTTTTAATGTTTAATGAAATCGACTGTTTCCGTTTGATTTACCAATGTCTACCTTTTTTCTTCTTTCCCTTGTTCGGATTTTGGTGTTTTATCCAGCCCATCGTAAATGTTCTTCACTGTCGTCTTGAGGTAGCCGGCGAAACTGATAAACGCAGACTCATCCTGACCCTCAATCCAGCGACAGCGAACCACGACGCCATCCAAATTCACATTGATATATATGCCAAACCCTAGGTCCTCCCTTCGCCTGTCTCTTGCTTCTGGGCTGGTGTCCATGCTGCGTTGCTTCTGCCGCCGCCAGGCTCTGGTCCACACTTTATCGCCGACCCTTAGCACGCCCTCCAGCTTCTGCTTATCCCAATCCCAACGCGTACTTTCCAGCGACGATATCGCTTCCTCTACGCCGCTGGCAAACTTGGATATCGCGTCGAATCCAGCAAGTTCAGCGACTGTCATCTCCGTGTGCGCAGGCAGGCTGCCCTTCAAGGCGCCCACCGTCGTGCCTCGCGCAATCTTCTGTGGGGGGCGCATCGGACGGAAACTCCACGCGACGGCCCATCGCTTGGTCTTTTTTCCCTGCACAAACTCCGTCACGGCGTAGTTGCCGATACCGTGGTCGCGTAACCGCTGTACCAGTGCTGAGACGCTGGAGAGGAAGCCAAACATGGCCGTGTACCACTGAATCCTAGCGCGTAGCACCAGCGACTCGTCGAGGATGCGTTCGACAAATGCAACCTCGCCACCATCTGTTACCATTTCAACTGGAGCACCAGTGCAGGCTGTAAGCGGCGGGAGAGATTTCTCAGCAGCTCGCTCGTTCATTTCCTCTGCCGATCTGTAGAATGGTGGGTTTGTCATGACGAAAGCCGCTTCACCTTCTGGGCTTGATTCTATAGGTATAATAGGACCATCAGGCTTGGATTTGACTAATTTGATTCGGCTCTGCAGATGATTTCGCTCAATGTTCTTTTTTGCCCAGGTGAGGCTCTCATCATCAATATCTGCGCTCGTTAGAGCATGGCTCTAAACCAAAGCGGTAAACATACCTGCAGCAATAAATGACCATGGTCTCTGAGTGCATCCAAGCATTGGGTATATGCAGCTAGCACCTGTGCCAATGTCTATCCCCACGAGCTTGCTGCCGGGACCGTCGTAAGTGGTCGAATCAAGCAGATCTTTGAGCCAGAGAATATAGTTGTGTCTATTGGGTATCTTGGAGTTATTCAGCATGTGAGATATAATATTCTGATTAAAAGAGGCATACCGGGGGGCAAAGGCGATCATTCGGGAGATCTAGTGATAGGCCAAAATCATGTCTGAGCAAAGTTTTGGACAGCTGCATGACGGCCCTGGGGTCCTTGAAATTGAGCTCTCGCCCCTGGACTCTGAACTCATTGATCAATTGGTCTAAATAGCTGGGAATAATCCGACGCATACTTACACTTCGGCGAAGTCAGAGTCTAGGGTGGCAATCTGCTTGAAATCCGGCGGGTTGCTGTATAGCTTGCGAAAGCGGAGGTCTTTTTGCTCCCAAGTTTCCTCTGCCGGCTCTGGCCCCAGAGCGGCCGGAGACGGCTTCACCGTATGCTTAGCAGAAGTCATGTAATCCAAAAATACGCGGTGATGTGACGCGATAACCGGCGCTCATTGATGTAGCATCGAAGTGTGGTGAGTCGTGACGGTAATTTTCGTTTGCGGATGCCCCACCAGAACGACCTTGCAGCTGTAACATGGAGAGCCGACAAACAGAGCACCATAAATCATCTCTTATTTCATCTATGGATTATAAAAACAAGAAGGGATAGAAGGAGAAGTCGCGTTATACATCACTAGAGAAGAATACGCCACCTCCAGCCCTCGAGAACCCTCAAATCTCGCTCCTCGAGCGTGTAATCGCCCTCGTGAATCCGGTCGGACAACTGCCTGATGCGCTTCTGCGTCGTCTTGGCTACCCGCAACGATACTTCGTTCTGAAAAATATACAGGGCGGCAAATACGAAGAAGGCTATCGATGCAAGCCTACCGACTCCAAATACACTATCCTTGATTCGAGCCAGGATATTTTTGGACCTGTGAAAGGCATACTCGGTGTCGTTGGAGGCCACCTTGGAGCCTTCGTCATCATTCCGCCTAAAGATGCGTCTCACTAACGGTATAAAAGACGCGCTGCCACCCATCAGACATTGTTCGGTTGAATTTTGACAGACAATAATTACTTACAAGATGCCGCCCATCAGCCACTTTCGCCAGCGGTGATTTTGTGCGGCCCTCGCCAGGTCGCGGACCTCGAGCTGTAGGCTCAGCAAGTCACTCAGCACAAGGTCCGTCTGCGACCGTAACCGGTCCGACACATTGCCGCCAAACTGCCTGTACTGCTGCTGTAGAGCCAGGTATTCGCGAAAATTCTGCTGGCAGCTTTGGCGCAGCGTGCGAATGTCCCGCTTGTCCTGCCCCTGCATGTATGCCGGTGCCATCGGCATCGGACCTGTCGGCGGCGGAGCAAACATCTGCTGCGGCGGCGGCGGCGGCATCGGCTGGGACATGGGAGGGCCAAACGCTGCCACGCTGCCGGGATGATCTGGAATCTGCCCCTCGGGTCCCAGACGCAGGGCCATGCCCTCCGACGGGTTGTCGGCGAAGCCACTCGACGGTACAAGCGGCGAACGTGAACGTCGGGCGCCGTGATCGGACGGCGCGGGTGACCAGATGGGCATAGGGTCCATCTCGGTCAGTTTGCTGGAGTGGTCCATGGCGCTGACAATTGTTGGTTTCGAGGAGTGATTTTGCCCGTTGGTGAGGGAAGTCGAATGATTTTCTTGTCAAGCTGCAGCTCCGCATCTGTGCAGTTCATTGGGCTGCAACCTGGGGTGGCTGGGATACATGCATGACGTTGAGCTGGCACCGCCTACTACTACCGCCGCCTCACCTCGAACTTGAGCATGACATGTACTCGGTGTGCAGTACGTTTTTTTCTACGCAAACTTCGCTCACGGCACATCGCGACTTTATTGAATCGATTACATGGCTTGAATTTCTTCAATCCCTCGTCGTGTTGCAGCTGAAATGTACCAGCCATCTATGATTTTTCGATACTAAATTGCTGCCTTGGGGCATGAATCCTGACCGTCGATTGGCCCGCCTCGGCCTCGATGACAACCTCCTGCGAACTCACGCTTACCAGCGCCCCTGCGTCCCTGCATGAAGACCCAAAGTCCGTCGGCCCAACCGTCACCATGTCGCCCTTGGCGAGCCCCAGAGCCGCCACCTCGAAGTCGTGCGTGTCCACCGCGCCCGTGGCCTCGTTCCACGCCGCCCGGGTGATTTCGGCGGCCGCCTGCGCGCCCGACAACGAGCGCGGGCTGTTTTTGGCCTTGGCCTTATCCAGCGCGGCGCGGAAGCGGTCGATCCACGCAAACACCTGCGGGTACGTCTTGGCGCTGAACTGCGCCTCGGGCAGCGCGCCTGGGATCTCCAAGATGAAGTTGAGCAGCCAGACGGCCTCAATGTCGGCGAGACTGGGCTGCGGCGTATCGAGGATCCAGGTGCGGCTGTCGGCTAGCAGGGTCCCTTCCAGAAGGATGAACATGTCGGCCAACTTGCGGAGCGATGCAGGGCGCTGCTCCTTTCGCGACTGGGCATCCCACTTATAGTTGGGGCTGGCAAAAAAGTCGTCCCTGTCCTTGAGAAAATTGGGGTCGTTCATCATGGGAAGATCCTCCGGTAGCAAGAGAGCCATGGCACCAAACATGCCACGATCGTTCACGTAGGCCGACAATAAACGTTCAAAAGCCCGTTGCTCAGGCGTTGTGCCCCCCAGCCGGGCCTGAGGGACACCGAGGCTCTCAAGCTTGGGGAGCTGCAGCCGGGTATCCAAATAAACATCACGTCCAATGGCTACGACAGGAATGCGGCGATACTCGACACCGATCATCTTCAAGTCCGGCCTGGGCATCCATGCGGGTTGTTCCTAGAGGCAATCAGCCGAAGAATCTCAGAGAGGCCCAATCTCTGTCTTACACATTCCGAATAGGGCATTCCGCGAAGCGCCAGATACCAAGTAATTCGTCGGCCATAGGGCGAAAATGGGTAATGATAAACAGTGATCGGGGCAGCCATGGCGACAGCAAGGGACGGCGATTTTCACTTTGGAATTTTACTACCGCATGAGAATTCATCTACCAGACTCTGCCATTTAAGTTAAACACCCCTACTTACCAAGCTGTCTGTCTACCTGGGCGGAGTCGATGATGGCATTGACCAGACAGTTGGTGGCCAACTCTGCCATTTAGCGTTGCAACCTGCAAAACTGGGCGGGTAATTGTTTGGTGGACCGACCGAGTTATTGGTGCAAGCCATCTCCGTCTATTTTGTACCCTCCTCTTGCGCTAGACGTCGTGGCCTTGCCTCTTGACGATAGAGTTCGTATTCTGACGATGATGTGGTTGGCTGTACGTCATTTGGTTCCATCAGAACAACCACTATGCAAATCGCACACCAGCGGCGTGGGCTTAATTTCAACAACCCCGCGATGTGGCCCCTGTGCGATTAATTGTCTTCACATGCTTCGGCCTAGCTTTTCGAACAGCTTTGTGAACAGCAGTTTCTTCACAATGTGAAAATAGTTCCTAAGTGATGATTTTTTTAGTGAAAAGACTTCTCTCGAGATGAGAATAATCGAATACACGACTGATGCAACACCTACAAGTCGGCTGATGCTTTTTATGGTAGTTCGATGGCTGCCTGGGAGCTGATGGTGGCGAATGTAACCCCTGTCAGTATATGGGGGCGGCGCAGCCGAGCTGTTGGAACTATAAGAAGCAGAAGCAGCGCCAAGCTGAGTTGTCTCGTTAGTTATCCTAACATTATCCAAACCACCTCACCTCGACGACCTGTTCCGAATTGCTAAAGTCGACACATTACCGAATACTGACAAAAATCTCGTTGTTCAACTCCTACTCGCTCACGCTCAGCTCCAATGGAGTCGGTTCATAAAATTGACTACAAGCTTGCGCACGTCCCGACTCGCGCCGTAGTCCTATTTCCTGGCAGAGCGCAAGTTTTTAGAGACATTAAAGACATTGAACTCAAGGTGAGCCCAACAGCTCCTGTGCGCCAGACCGAAGTGCTAACCTTTGTCAGCCTGGTATCAATGAGGTGACACTCAGCGGCCTCAGTCCTACCCTGGATGAGGACTCAGTCAAGGTGGAAGGCGTAGGCTCCGCCGTTATCACAGACATCTCAGTCGAGTCCTTGCCTAACCAAGACAATTTTCAAGACGTCTATCCTGACGAGGACTCCTCTGACGATGACGAAAGTGACGATGAGGAGCCCGAAAGTGAGGAACTCCGCGCCGCCCAGCATCGGATCATCGAGCTTCAAGATGAGATGCACGTCATTACAGAGACGATAGCGAGCGTAGACCAGCGTCAGACAATACTAGATACTCGGAGCGACGCCGTGGACACGATGGAAGAGAACAAGGGTTCCCGCCTCTCCGATCTGATGGGCGCGTACAGGACAGTGCGGGCCGGGCTGTGCCAGGAGAGGTTAGAGGCTGTCAAGTCCGAGCGCAGTCTGCAGAAAACGCTGGAGGACGCCATCAAACGCTGCCGCATCTTGGAAAGGGCGGCTCTGAAGGAGTCCAGGGAGAGACGCAACGCGAAGCGTAGGCAGCGCGAGAAGGAGCAGAGGCGCCGCGCGGACCGCCGCGAGGAAAGGGAACGGATCCGACAGGAGCGGATCAAATTCTGGCCCAAGTACTGTTACTCGGTCAAGGTTACGCTCGACGTCAACACCATGACGCCTCAGTCGTCGCGCCGACAGTCGGTGGCCAGCGAGGCCGACGTGGTCCGAGCTGTCGGAAACTCCACCGCCGCCGACGAGGCGCTCGCGGACTACACCTCTTGCAACCTCTGCATCTCATACGTGACGTCGGCCGCCAAGTGGACGCCCAGCTACGACCTCCAGCTCTCGACGACGGGCGCGACGGCAACGCTCTGCTTCGACGCCAAGGTCTCCAACCAGACATCTGAGACGTGGCGCAATTGCCGGGTCTCGCTTTCCACGTCAGATGCAGCCCTTGCAGGCGTCGACACGGCCCTGCCCGAGCTGACGCCGTGGCGCATCCGTCTTGCAGGCAAGAGCGGCGGCGGTGGTGGCCGCGGCGACGAGGAACACATCACACGCAGCCGCCAGGAGGCTCAGGAATACCGGACATTTGCGCTGGCGCAAAAGAGACGCGGCACTGACACCAAGCCACGGGAGGACATGTTTGGCCTCGAAGAATATTGGGCTGCGGCCTCGCGAATGGTGCAGTTCGAGTCCGCAGAGGCAGATGAGGTCTTTGACGATGACTGCGATTTGGACATGGGGCGCGAGTCTGACTCGATTCCCGGACCAAAAGGCAAAAAGAAGCTCTCCGCGCGAGCAAGGGGCGGTCCGGTCTTGATGCGGGCTGCCGCTGCGCCCTATGCCGCCCTCGCGGCCGCCCCGGCCGCACCCCCACCCCCACCCGGTTTCGGCGGGGGCTTCGGCGGCGCCGCCTTGCCAGGAGAGGAGGAGGAGGACGACGCCGTCGACTTTGAGGACTCGTTGATTGAGGAGGCAGGCATGACGACAAGCTACGACCTGCCCGGGCTCAAGACGCTGGCTCCCAAGTCGGCCGCGTCGAAGCAGCGGGTCGCGCGCGTCGCTTTCTCCAGCGTGACGCTGAGCCACAGCGTCGTCGCCAAGTACCGCCCCGTGGCGTACCTGCAGGCCCGTCTCAAGAACAACAGCAAGCTGACGCTGCTGCCGGGCCCCGCGGGGCTGACGCTCGACGGCAGCTTCATGGGTCGCACGCCGCTGCCGCGGTGCAGCGCCGGCGACGTCTTCACCCTCAACCTCGGCGTCGACCCGGCCGTCAAGGTGTCGTACGCCAAGCCCGAGGTGCGCCGCGCGACGACGGGCCTGTTCAGCAAGGAGAGCAGCTCCGTGTTTGCGCGCGCCGTGGTGCTGCACAACACGCGCGTGGCTGCCCCGGGCACGGGCACGGGCACGGGCACGGGCACGGGAGCGGGAGCGGGAGCGGGAGCGGGAGCCGCGGCGAAACCGGCCAGGCTGCACGTCCTGGACCAGGTGCCCGTGTCCGAGGACGAGAGACTGCGCGTGGACGTGGTGACGCCGCGCGGGCTGGCGCTGGAAGGGCCCGCCGTGGTTGCGGGGGCGCCAGGCCGCGAGGAGGACGGCAGGGATCGCGACTGGGGCAAGGCGACGGCACAGCTCAGGAACGGGGGCGAGGTCGCGTGGGATGTCAGGCTCAATCCGGGCAAGATGGTCAAGTTGTGGCTCGAGTATGCAGTGTCGGCGCCGAGTGGCGATGCGGCGGTCGAATGTTGAATGTTTAAAAGGTTCAACTCTGAATGTGTACTATAGAGAATGCCCGGACAAAGCAACGACTTTACGAGGGTAGGGCGTGATTAAGCTACCATACGTGTCTAGAATACTCGTGAATCGGAATTCTACTATACTTTGTTCCTGGCGTGCGATCTCTGCGAAAGGGCGGTCCACCCTCAAGCTTGTCAATCTAGTCGCCGCGACACCCAAGTCTATCAGCTTATGCATATCCAGTACTAACATCAATCACTCACTTGCAGCTGTATTCTGCAGCCAAGGCTACAACAATCAAATTTACTTTCAAAGCTAGACCAACTTTAATCAGAGGTAATACAGGGATGCTTAGGAATAGAGGAGAACGCCCTATATTTGTAGATTGCTTAACCTATATGTAAGAGTTCTATTAGCTCCTAACAGGCATGTTGTAGCCATCATCGGCCGAAGTCGAGCGTAATTTGTCTCGATCATGTTTGGAGACTTCCCCCTCGGCAGAATCGCTGTGAATAACTCCACATTCCAAAATGCCAAGACGACGTACTGAAAATGTTACAATAGTCTTCACTGCAAATACGTGCGCTATCAACAACACTTTGAACGTAAAGAGTATCTAGAACGTCATTTTGCAGACGTGGACGATGATTCAGTGCTCAATAGAATTTTAAAAAGTCAAACTGTTATTCAGAAATGCAGATATCACAGACCCAGACGCTTCATTTGCGTTTTTTATTTAAAAAAACAAGGAATCTTCCATCGCCGCGACAATTTATAAGCCCATGACCAGCGACGCGCGCCACGGCCTGGGCAAAAAGAGACTGAGAGTGGAGGGTTGCTGCTATCCGCGAGACAGGACTCCGTACATAAGTTTGCTACAAAGTTTCGAAATCGCAAGAGTCATGGCAAATCGGGCCGGGGAACGGCAACCAGCAGTATTCCTGATGGTGTACATCTAGTGCCAGTCCTGTCTCGTCCTGTCACTGACCCCGAGTTCGCTTTTCCGCCTGTTCCCGCCGATGGCCTGACCCGTTCATTAAACAGCGAGCAGACTTTGGCAGGGATTTTTCCCCCCAAAAACTCTTCTGACCCGGTATAACCAAGCTGTCATGATGAACTGTATACTTTCTGATCCCGGTTCGTCCACAACCCTGCCAATCCTGAGTTCCGTTTCCCACTACTCCGTACTCTCTGCCGCTAATGGTTCCGCTTAGCAGCCGGAAAATACCAACACCCCAAACTATCACAAAGACATGGGGTGCATATCCAAATACTGCTCAAATCTCGACAATTTCGTGCTGCTGTGCTTTATCAACGTGCTCACGGGCCGCTTCCAGCGTCCCGACTCTCCCACAGGCATGGACAGCGACCGGGAAGCTGTAGGGCTCATAGGTATTAATAAGCGCCACTTTTGCCGTTGGTGTGCTGGCGCAATGGTAGCGCGTAGCCCTCCTAAGGCTAAGGTTGAGGGTTCGAGTCCCTCGTACATCGGGATTGTCGTGTGATCGCAATTTCTTTTTTGGCGTTAATTACAACGCGTTACTTCCCTGTACCAATTATTTTTGGAGGTTTGTCTACTAAACTTTTGCATTTGTAGTACTTACTTCCATGACCATTCCATCCCACCCATAGCCTTGGGTGTTTCTGGCAACATGCCTGTAATCTCGACGATGTAGCCCAGTGCAAATTTGTGCTCGTTGTCCGGTGGAAGCACACAGGTCGGGTGATGAATACAATCACATGAAAAGCATGCTTCCATGACTTTTAATCCGCTGATTCACAATTGAATTGATGTTTCCATTCACTCATATTTTACCGTCAGGCCGTTTGCCTGTCTGTGTTTGTCGCTTGTTGCTGCTGCTCTGTTTACAAAAGTCTGTGCCTGCTTGAGCTGTCTATCTAATCTAAATCATACATCCTCATTCATAAACGGAAAACTCAAAGGGCTGTTAAAGCAAGAGGTTCAGGTATGTATCATCTCTTCGGAGACTTGTACTTGGCCGATCCACGTCCTGGCTCACCCTTATCTCGACGACTACAGCGCTTGCAGCCATACATTGATAAGCTCAGGTTTCCAAAGAATGCTCTATGACAAGAATGGGATGACCTTAGTGCATTTCGAAAAGTCCCGCACCGTGAAGTAGCGGCTTGGGAACTTTCGCTCCATTCAAAGCCAATGAAGGCCAAGAGATAGCTTGCTCTTTTCTTTCCACAAACTGCGCAGCGTTCATTGTATATCAGTGACCGCTGACTGAGCCTCGCAGTCTCTCCTACAATGGAGACTGAGTTCTTTGGGTCACCATGGGTCGAGGGTTTTGCGTCGGCACTGGTAAATGAAGGTCATTGAGTCGACACAAACTCATTTTCTGCGTCTGACGATCCCAAAGACCTCAGTACTCGGGCGGTCTCCGGTAAAAGCGGACTGGGCTGATGTACTGCTCCATCATGACGATGCCAAAGTTGGCCTACCTGCTAATGTGGACATTCTCTGTAGGTTCTTCCGAGATGCGACCAGCACTCAGCACGACAAGGGGCCACGTTGGAGGGTCGAGACGCCAGCGCGCTACGTTATTCGCAAGCCTCATTGCAAGTATGCAAGGGAAGGACGATACGCGGTGCACAGCTGATAGCAGCATTGGGTGGCTCGATAAGGGCAGTATAGGCAACATATGGAAGGAAAAGAAGACGATGATTGGGGGCCTGGATGACATGGTACGGGATTCGAACGAAACTCTTCTCGAGGGTCGGGACAGAGGCAAGCAGCGGGACGCAGGCAGAGCAAATGTGACATGGTGTGTAAGGGAGACAGCGCTTTGCAAGCCAAAAGCGGCATCCCAACTCCCAAAAAAGGGTGTCATGTCCGCGCAAACTCGAGGCGCATTTGCTGCGACCTCGCATCTCCGGCGTAGAGTTTTTAATATTTCCACTTGATGGATTCCAAGGTGGACCATCGTGTGATTTCGATTACGTTCTATTTGGCCCACGCGAACATGCCGGAATATCCGAGCGCAAAACGCGTCCCGCATCAACGATACACCCAGTCAGGCTGAAAGGCTGAAGAAACACGGCAGAGGGCCACGGCTTCCTATGCAATATTTGTTCCTGTAATGACCTGCTCTCACGTTTGTAAGCCATTACAAACTTGAACGAATCGCGCGCCGCACATGAAATCTGGTATGCTGCGTTAGGCAATAGGATTGCTGCTTGAGGCGACAGACGGTCGCTGGCGATGTGAGAATAAGCTCAAGAGTCCTGACCTTTTAACAAGAGCATGTCAAAATTCCAGTCTTCTCTATTGCATTGGCATACGTAGCAGTTGAAGATTTTGTTCAAGATACGAGCCACTGGGGCCATCGCAACGGGGCTTCAACAAGCCAACAGCCAGCGAATCCGAGCTATAAAGCGGAGAACTACCAGAAGTTCAGCTTGGTGTTCACGGCGGCCGTTGGGCCGGTAGTGGTGCACGGGAAGTGGCAGCAAGGCTATAGCTGAGTCTCTAATAACCCTTCGGCCCTATGGAGCTCGGAGAAACCCCTGCCAGCTCCGCACAGGCGTGGGGAAGGGCGAATGTCGCGGTAGAAACATCATTCGTTTACTACGGATGACGTCCATCGCGCATAGCTGAGCCAGAGTGGGACATGACTCTGAGTGGGCGACGAAAGGCGATAGCTAAAATTTGCACACCGTGCCGAGTATGTACACCTGTATTTGACATTGGGCTCTCTTAAGCGTCACCGCTGGTATGTAGGAGCTTACTACCAGGACATGATACTGCATCAGCCCTTTAACGAGGTGATCTATAAAAGGTGGTGCCCAGATGTTTTGATTTAGGCGGCATATCTCGAATGTGGCAAGTGCGACTCTATCCCTTGTTGAGCAGCCACGAACTTAAATCTTGTTAGTTTATCGTATACAGGAAGTTTCCGCATTCCGCTCCAATGGGGCGCCCAAACAATTAGACTGGCGCGGCGAAAAGCTACCAACCCGCTGCCAGCGGTCAATCCATTCGCAATGGATCCGCATCTAATATCATGTTCTCGAACGACTGATTCTAGACTCGCCGAATGAGGCCCGCACCACGTGATGGGATGTATGTCGACGTCAGGACATCACGTACAAACCCGTTGATGATGCTGCATTTCTCCTTCACACTCCCAGAGCCATATCTGGAGCTATTATAGGCTGTCTATACGAAACCTTTAAAGAGGAACTGAATGAGCCTTTCACGATGCTGACCATCGCTCAGACAGGCCCTTCTTCTTCTTCTTTTACCCGTAAGATGATGAACTTGCTATCGATGGCCGTAACGGCCTTTCTCTTTATTCGGGGAACCGACACATTCAATGTTGACGCCCTACAGCCACACTGCTCGGTCGTGGTGAAATACCAAGTTAAAGCAACAGTGTGCTCTAGTCTCACATGGGCGACAACCCATACACAGTAAGTATATAGGAAGGCAATGTATGATTGACGGTGATACTGATACATACATTCAAGAACAAGAACTGAATGCAGCAAAGTCTGCCCTACTTCAGGGCAATGTTCACGGCCGCTCGATGCTATCGTGATAACGACGGTGCCTGGTACTAAACCTGGTACCAGAACCGTGACGCCGCCCGCGAACTGCATCCATCCGTGTACCACAAGCATTGTCGTGACGAACACCCCGGAATCATTCGAGTCTCCCAAACTCTTACAGGAAACAATCACCAACACCATCAAACCATCTAATTCTACGGCGATAGCCAGTATACCTGGTCCAATGCCGGGTACTACATCCAGCACTATGCTCAGCGTAGCAAGCTTCGCCAACACTACGGTGCTACCTAATGGAACAGAGAAAACTACTCTAGCTAGTACTGTGCCTAGTACACCTGGTACGCCTGATAAGCCTGGTACTATATCAAGCACTGTACTCAGTATCGCAAGTCTTGTCAACTCCACGATGCCACCTAATACAACAGTGGCGGCTACTCTACCTAGTACTATGCCTGGTACGCCTGGTACGTCTGGTACTATATCAAGCACTATACTCGGCATAGCAAGTTTCGTCAACACCACGATGCCACCCAATGCAACAGTGGTGACTACTCTACCTAGTACTACGTCTGCTAGTATGCCCGGTACTATATTCCGCAATACCACGATGTTATCTAATACTACGGTGGTGTCTACGCCATCTAGCACTGCACCTAATGCTACGCATAATACTATGCCTAGTACTTGGCTCAGCATAACAAACACCACTAACTCGACGAGGCTACCTACGGCTGCGAAAACTGGTACTGTGTCTAGTACTATGCTCAGCATAACAAACATCACTAACTCGACGAGGCTACCTACGGCTGCGAAAACTGGTACTGTGTCTAGTACTATGCTCAGCATAACAAACATCACTAACTCGACGAGGCTACCTACGGCTGCGAAAACTGGTACTGTGCCTAGTACTATGCTCAGCATAACAAACATCACCATCACAACGAAGCTACCAAACGCCACAGACACGACTAGGATAGCAACAATCGCCAACGTAACGAAGCCATCTAACGCCACAGAAGCGGGTGCTGGTTCCAGCACGACGCTTAGCATTACGAACGCTACAGTAACAAGCATTACACCCAGTACTGTAGTCAGCCTTGAAACTATCACCAACACCACCACGCCATCCAGCACCATGAACACGGCCAGCATAGCAAATATCGCTAATACTACGGGGCTGCCTAATATCACGGTAGTGGCTACTGTGCCGAGCATATTGCTCAGCACAGGAACCACCACCAACACAACGAAGCCACCTAGCATGACAGGAACGGTCAGCATAGCGAGCAGCGCTAATACTACGAGGCTGGCGAATACCACGATGATGGACACTGCGCCTAGTATTTTGCTCAGCACAAAAACCATATCCAATACTACGGGGCCGCCGCTGAGTTGTACTAGTGGGTGTACCACAGACGTCGTGGTCGCTCCCACCCCGAAGCCTACCTCCACACCTTGCATTGCTCAGCCGCAAACGCTTACTGTTAGCGGCGACGGAACCGACGGCAGGACAGAGACGTGGACCGTCCCTCCCTGTGCTACAACCATGGCCTTCAGCGTCGTGGGTGGTGCCGGTGGCGGGTCTATACAGGGAGCATTTGCCGACTCCTTAGCACATGGTGGCCGTGGGGGGCTCGTTGCCGGCTCGATAGCCGTGTCCCCTGGAGAGACGGTTGTTGCAGTCGCAGGCGGCGCCGGTGCCTTTGGCATGGGAGGAAAAAGTCAATACGGCAGCGGAGGTTCCGAGCCGGGAGCCGGTGGTGGAGGTGGTGGCGCTTCGGCTTTGATGACCGGTGCCGCGCCGGTGCTCGTCGCAGTTGCCGGCGGAGGGGGTGGCTTCGGTCTCAGCTCCGACAAGGCGGCGAACGACGGAAACAATGCGGAGAGAACGGAGTGGCGCGACGGTCCCGGCCACGCCGGCCAGCAAGGATCCGCCAAGGTTGCTTTGGCGAGCGGCACCCCGGTTGCGGCGGCTTTCGGCGGACTCCCCGGTTCTGCTAGCGGTCCCGGCGAGGGCGGCACCTGGGGCTCGGCTCTCGCTCCCATCTCGGCCGTGAATGGCTCCTCCGGCATTGGTACAGATGGCGGACCGGTTCTCTCCGGTGGGAGCATGGTACCCGTCCAGGCCGGCAGCGGTGGCGGCGGCGGCGGCGGCGGAGGCTACTACGGAGCGGGGTCCGGCGGACGGATCTCGTATAAATATGGCAGCAAGGTTGTTGAACTTGCTGGGGATGGTGGCGGCGGCGCCAACTTTATCGGCAGTACTGTGCTTAGGGCGGCGGCGGGTATCTCACCGACGCAAAGTAAGGGATCCGTTACGGTGGTCTTTTCGTGAACAGCTAGCTGCCTGGAATAAAAGCTCGTCACCGCCCTGGAAAGTCGTTATCAGCATGTCAGGAAGCATGGTTGAATAATAAACCTTGAAGCAGGTTCTTATGATGTTGATACGCGGGCTGTTTCGATATCTGAAAGCTATGAATTATGCTACTTTTATCCCGGAGAGAGAAGAAGAAGAAGAAGAAGAAGAAGAAGAAGAAGAGAAATGATAAGAGAAAGGAGAAGAAAGTTTTGCTTGATTAATATTCAGCCCCTCTATGATAGCAATAATTTCTTTTTCCTCAGATCATTCATCTATTAGTCTGGCAACCGAAGACGGAGAGTATTTTTCATAAACGCAAACTAGTAGCCATAGAAGTCTTCTTTTTTTTTTTTACCATAGATGAACCAATTAGTAGAAGAGGAAAATCAATACTTCATTTATGATATATTTGTTAAATCTAATCGATGGCTCGCATTGTAACTACTTGCCCAGTTACGTATGCTGGCTGAGTAGGACCGGCACCCGCCGAGCTCACTCGTTCAACCCCACCGAGCTTAAATCGAGTAGGCAAGCCATTGCGTGAGCTAATCTATACTTTGTTTGGTGGGACCTGAGTGAGAGAACGGGGGGGTAGCAAAAGCTGGGGTAAAAGTCAGTCCTCCTATGCGCGCAAGGGCCGAAACCAATAGTTCACAGCCGACTGGCTCGTTTTGGGGGCAAGTAACAGGGAAGAATAGAGTAATAAATCTGGAATACATAACTTCGAGAATAGCAAAACTGGTGGGTGAAGACGAGGCACTGAAATTCAAGACGTTGACAATATTGTCCAGTAGACAAAAAAAAAAGATGTGTTGAATACTAAGGATGAAAAAGATAGTATCGTAATCAGAATAAAGTCAAGAAATCACCAAAACACGAAAACAACAACGTTTCTTGTTGCTGATACCTGCCACCTGGGCAAACACATGTACCCCTGGTATCGTAACCCACGTTTCCACAACACACACACGTCCTTGCCATCCGTCCATCCAACGCCACGTCCGAACCGGGGAAAGGGGGGTATTTTGTGAGCGTCGCTTTGTTTTTTTTTTTTTGCATTTTGTTTTTTTGTCAAGTTTTGTTCCTTGTGCATTCATTCGTGTCCATCCATTTCGCCATTGCCAAAAGCCAGCTATTCCTACAAACGCGCAAATCCACTTGTCCCAGTCATTACACTCATCCGTTCCCTCGCGCCATGGCAGTATAAAGAATCTTGGCTAACATGGGCTGGGCGCTGGCAGCCGGCTACCGCCCAATTCCCATGGAAGCAGAACAATTCTGGCAGCTCGATGCTTGCAGGTTGAAAACAAATAGTCAAGTATATACGCGAATTGTGCTAGGTCGTCTTAGACACCACCACCCATAAAGGCAGCTAGGTCATCTAGATCGAGAAGCTGCCGCTCAAAGGCAGCGCATAGCTCGGGTGCCGTCATATCCTGGCTGGTCGCAGTGGTCTGCGTTTCCGGGCCATTCGAGGAGCTGCTGTGGGACGAGGCCGGGCTCTGTGGCTTTGTCTCATGCATGGCAGCTTGGGGAGCGCTGCTTGGCGGAGGCGTCGAGTTGCCGGGCGTAGCCACGCCGCTCGAGTGGCCGTTGATAGTGGTGACACCGGGGCGACGGGGGATGGTCACGGTAGGGGGCTCGCTGCCGTCACGCGAGTGCTCGCCAACAGAGCGGGGAGTGGCATGCTGCTGACCATTGCTCTGGTCGTAGTCCATTGGCTCGGGGTTGGTGTCGGCGTTGGAGGAGACCTCATCCTTGATGCCGCTGTTGGCGTTTGAGTTTGAGCGGCCCGAAGCGGCGGCGGCGGCATCATTGTTGAGAACACGCTGCATGACGGTGAGGTGTCGGAGCCAGCTGGCCATCAGTGGCCAGTTGTCAGTGCCATCAGCCATGAATCGAAGACCGTCTCTAACAATGTGGGCGGCCGTCTCGACCGCATTGTTGGGGGTGAGGCCCTTGAGGGAAAGGTAGGCGACGGTAGCGCTGGCGGTAAAGGCAGAGAAGAGCATGAAAATGGGGAAAGATGGCAGCTGCTCCTTCTCGGCGCCCGACTCGACTGCAGTCAGCAGCGAAAGAGTGGCGTGGCATGCAGTGAAGATTCTATCAACAATGTCATGACCACGACCACTCATGCGGTACGTTTCGGCGTTGAAGCCGTGGGCATAGACGTCTTGCAGGAGGCGTCTGCGATGGACAAAGATTGTAGCGCAATGCAGAAGGCAGTGCAGCATGGCAAAGGTGTAGCCAGAGCCCATGGTCATGTGGAGATTGATCTGGCCAGGTTTGTCGACGTACTGCATGGGCAAGCTGGTGCGCAAATCCTCAATCTTGGCAATGAGACTGGAGCAGTCCTCTTCATCGTAGCCATGGAGAGGGCTCGTGGTAAGCATGCCGACGACGTCACGCCAGAGCGTAGCGGCAATGACGATGTAGCCATACTCGCCAATCTCGGCGGTGGGTCCATGGCTAGGCGAGGCAGTGGCCCGGTTCAGGTACTGCACCAGCGACTTGATGTACACGGCGTTGCCAAAGGCAAAGTTAATGTCAGAGCAGGGCAGGGAGACGGTGGCGGTATCCTGGGCAGTCAGGGCAGGGAAACGACCCGGAGTGCTGGTGAGGAGGCAGTCGAGGATGTAGATGAGCCACAGAGTTCGACGGCAGCTCTCGTCACGGAGCCACTGGTCAGCACTCTCGCCAGCGTGGTGGCTGTTGAGAATGCGGTACATCTGCAGCATGCGGGCAGCCTGGCCGAGGTAAATGTAGGCCCGGACAGCATTGCGCGAGCCCCATTCATGGATGATAACGAGGCAAAGAGCCTGGATGTCGGCCAGATTGGGATGGTCAAGGTTGCTATTGATGAGGGTCATGGCCTTGGCGGCGTACGTCTCGGCAGCCTGTGACGAGGAGCCATAGCGGCGGATCAGACTGGGGGAGCTCCTAGAGGCAAGGTGGTCAGTTCAGCACTCGGGACACTGTGCAAAGACTGATGAGGGCGGGCAGGGGCGAAAGTAGACAGGGCTGGGGTGGTGAGGCGCAGGTCGGAACGAGGCGGCGCTCGGTGGGTGGACCGGGGACCGATGAATTCTGCGTAGTGGCCCGCAAATAAATGCGGTGATCCGGAGGAGGAAGGGCAGGACAGCCGAGAAGGGCGGCGTAGTAGTGAGGCAGGGCGGCAGGACAGCAACAAGACTTACCGAGAAGCACAAGCCAGAAGGCCGTAAACGAGGGTAGACTCAAGCGAGGCATTCTTGAGCTGCTGGACAAAGGAAGGCTTGTGGAAGGCGACACAAGCGGGAAAGGTCTTTGAGACGACTCGCTCGCACTCGGCGATGAGCTCTGGGGTCAGCCTAAGGGGCGAATGTCAGTAAGGGTGGTCGGATTTCCGGACAGTCTTCCGGGTCTGGGTACGACGGCTGGCGAGCGAAGGAGCGGGTGTAGGCGGGAGCACGACGGGGATGTCCGCAAGGCGAGGTAAAATGAAGAGGAGCACGAGTAAATGCAGCGAGGTAGGGCAAGTAGCCGGGGGGCGGCGCAGGCAAGGGCGGGCGAAAAAAAAACCTCGGCCCAGGCGCAGGCCGAATGCCTAAATTTTTTGTGGGGTTGGGATGATGAATGTGACGGAGGACGGGCAGCCGAGAAAGGCCAAGGCAGGAAAAAAAAACAAGGCGGCATCGGGGGTACCAGCGTATATGCTAGTGAATGACGACTCGGCGAGTGAGACCGGGACACGAAGGGTGGTGAGGATGAGGAAACTGGGCTGCGCCGAGGAGAAGGAGGAGAAAGCGGATGAGGTGGCAGTAGTACCAAGTAGTCGCTGTAGTACTGCTACTGGCAGTACCGGTGCTGGTAACAGGGTGATGGCGGTGGTTGCGTAGGAGGCGACGGGCGACGTAGCGCCTGGTGATGTGCACTGGGGTGAGACGGGCGGTACGGGAATAAGGGGGGGCGAGATGGGATGGGATAGGGGAGGGGGATGACGAGAAGAGCGAAAAAAAAAACAAGAGAATAGAATCAGGGGAGAAGAAATGATTAACAGAAGAGCAAATCGCTTTTCCAAAATCGCCATTTCTTTTTTCTTTTTGTTTTTTGCCCTTGCATCCACGTCGTTGAAATGAAAATGTGCTGGGCCAACTTACTTTTCGGAGCTGGACTGTGTGTGCCTGGGGCCGCTGGAGCCCACAACGGCTTGCCTGGCCTCAGAGGACCCGGCGCCGGAGGCCGGGAGGCTGTCGCGCGCTGGGCGAGACTGAGTGGTGTGGCGAGCAGGACTCTGGCCGTTGTGATGGGCAGCGCTCTCCGATGGGAGATAGCATTCGTGCATGCCCTTGGAGCAGTTTTTGCACGGGTTGCCAGGGCCGCGATCGTAGACGCACTTTGTCTTGCCTTTGCGGCAGCGCACGCAGGCTCCGCCGGCCCTGAGGGCGGTCGAGCGAATCACGCCGGACATGGCTGGTGTTTGCGCGCCGTCGGTCGCGAGTCGTGAGGAGGAAGGAGAATCAGAAAACAAAAAAATGGTACGCGAGATATCGGATCCGGCGCGAGATGAGGGTGATTTGGATTCGAAATTTGACGGTATGCGATGAGGAGAGTTGGGGTGGTGGAAGAGGGAGAAGAAGCCCGGACAAAGAGCAAACGCTGCGCGGCCGGACAAGTCGGGGGGGGCAAAAACTTATGGGGCACTACTACACGTCGCACGCGCGCGGCGCAGCGCAGGCACAGGTAGGCAGGCAGACAGAACCAACGACGGAGATCACAACCCGCCCCCCAAAAAAAAGGCACGGAGGGAGAGGCGTTGTTGAAAAAAAGAGAGAATGAGAGAATGACGGGGGAAAAGAAGAATGAAAAAGACGATGCGCGACGATTCGACAGAATCAACGGCGATGGCTCACTGACGTGTGAGGTGCTAGTTAGGGGAGATGGCAAGAAAGAAAAAATTCGGCGAGTCGGGAGGGAAGGAAGGAAGGGGAGACAGAGAGGCGGCGGCGGCGGGCGGACGCGAGGCGCAGGACAGGCAGAGGGCGGACCAGACCAGAGCGAGAAGGAAAGGGCAGAGAGAGCGACGAGGAGAAGGAGGAGGAGACGGGCGGAGAGCGCGGGCGGGCGGGTGATGGCGGCCGGAAAAAAATAATAAAAAAAAAAGAAAATTCAATAATTGACGAATAAATATGAAAGGCAGTAAAAAAGGCGGCTCATGCCCTGCGTTTGCCTTGTGTTGGGGGGGAGGGGGGGGATTACAGGGCACTGTTCGGCAGAAAAAAAAAGGCCCCGGAGAGACGAGAAACCGGCGTTGCCTTTTAATTTTGGTTGCCAGTTGCCAGTTGCCAACACGTACTCGGGTACGGAGTACTCAGTAATTAAATACCTAGGTTAGTAGTTACCAAGCTAATTACTTGCTCAGGTAATAAGGTAGGTACCTGCCTACCCAACTACTTACCCAAATAAAAGCCCTGCCAGCTGCCACATCATCATCATCAGCATCATCATTTCCTTAGGTAGTACCCCCTCCCCCGTCCTCGCCGCGCCGCACACTCACCACTCCCACTTGGACAGCGACGGGCGGATCGGGTTGGTGGTGCCGGCCCTGCCAGACCCACCCCTACGCAACACGACCCGACACGAGACACAGCGCCCACGCACGTCGTCTAAATTTCATCAGGGGAAGAAGGGAGGGGAAAAAAAAACATGACTGAGGAAAAAAAATTGCTGTTGCATTGAAAATATCCCCCATCTTCTCTTGATACATGTCGAGGCCAAAATAAAAATAAAAAACGCAAAAGAAAGAGGAGAGGGGGGAGGGGGGGGGAGCCGGGAGAAATCAGGATCCCAAAAACCCAACAGCCACAAAACGTTCAACTTGGCCTTGGCCTCCTCCTCCTTCTCTCCCTTCCTTCCTCCTCCCCCCTCTGTTTGCTCCGCTCCGGCCCTCGGTGCTGCCGTATCGCCGCCCAGTGCGAGCTACCTGTGCGCCAGCACTGTGTCGCCAAACCCTACAGCGGCCCATTCACTGACCGTTCACTGACCTTTCACTGACCGCAGCGGCCCTCCTCCACCTGGCCCCGGGGCGCCCATGCCAAGCGCCGGCCTCCTCCGTTCCCCGTACAGTGCCCTGGCGAGCTCCTGGCGGTTGGCATGGGAAATGTTGATGAAGCTCTGGAAAGGAGGAACTGAAAAGAAGCGTAAAGAAAAGAAAAGAAAAAAGAAAGAAAGTGTCGCAAGCAACCAGATCAGAATGAACAAGACGGAATCCTGCTATACTGTCCAATATTGAAACACCTCCCGGCATCACCTTGTCCTCATCACCACGCGTTGGGCATCATCTACCAATACCATCCCGCTTCGACACAGCCTCGCACACCACCGAGGCCGACTTCCCCTCACATGCCGCATTCCTATAACTACCAAATGGCCTGTTTTCTCGCCTCACGTCGACCACTCCATCGTCACTCGACCACTCGACCACTTGACCACTTTGGCACTCCAGCGTCTCGCCTTCTTAGCCTGCCCGCCTTGTCTTGACCGACCGGCCGGCCGGCCGATCGAGTTTCTCCTCTTTTCCTCTCTCCCCTGTTACTTACCCTCTTGCCATCTTACCTTGTTACCTTGTCACCTTGTTCCCCTCTCACCCGACCTCACCTCCCGCTTGCTCCTCCCATAATTACATACCACGGTCACTACGTGGCCAGTGAATTACTCACCCCCTCCTTCTCATCCCTACGGATACTCTACCTCGATTCCCGACAGATCTCGACAGTGGACCCTTCTCTGTCCAAACGCTCATCCGCCTTCCAAACGCCCTGTTTCTTTATGATGCACTCCATCGCATCGCACACACATACTAATTAGCACGCACAATCCCACGCACGCACTCAATCAATCAACCACCCATTCATTCATTCATTCACTCATCCACCCGCTCGCTCAATCCTGTCCTACCCAACCTTGTCGTCCGATAAACGACCAACCCAACCACCTCGCAGCATCTCGCGCCCACCCCGTCCTACGCTTCTCCTCCCACGCCAATCCGGGGCTTCTACGCGGCCTCCCATCATGGCGTCGACCCGCTGCCAGCCTGCGCGCGTCAAGGCACCACGGTAGCGTCAATCTGCTGCCCCTTCTCGTCGCGTTCCTGCGACACGCACGCCATCTCGTCGATGCTCGTCAACCTCGCAGCCCTGCGCCCGCTACCTCGTCTTATCCTGTCCTCTTGTCGCCCGTTTTTTTCCCTCGCCTACAGTCTCCCTACCTGGCCTCGTTTGGGATCTGCACTCCCGCTCTCCAGCCCTCCAGCCTTCCAGCCTTCCAGCCTCCAGCGCCACACATCTCCTCCCATGTGTTGCTCCTTGGGCCGGCCGCACGCCGCACACCGTCACAGCAACCTCCAAGATAATCCCTCATCAAGCAAACAACGCTCGTCGGTGGCGTCCAGCCCCGAGCCCTTCCCGCTGCAGAACTAGTCTTGATTGGAGAGTCGCCAGCGACATGTCTCACATCCAGATGCAGGCCTGTACTAAGTAATTTGGGGGCACCCCGTTCTGCCCCTCCACCGATACCAGTTACCATCTTGCCATCATCTTGCCTGGCGCTCGTCGCGCATGTACGACTGGGCGAACAAGGCAAGGCCACCGAATGCCACCCTGCGTTCTGCGTCCTTGCTTTTTTACTTGTGCTGCTTTCTTTCGCCGGCGCTGACCACCCATTCTCTCCCCCCCCCCTCCCCGCCTGTCTGCCGTTTGCTGGCGCGCGTTGTCTGCTCCGACCAGTTTGCACCCGCGTTGCGCCCTCGCCCTGCTTAACAAGTCAAGTTTGGCGTCAACGTCTCAGCCAAGACTCGGTCAAACAAGAATAAGATAAGAATAAAACACGGTGCCAGAGCCAGAGCCAGAGCCAGAGCCAGAATCTGGCCGTAAATTCCAGGTTCATCCCAACTCACCTTCCCAAAGCAACACTTGGGCTCCGGACCCAGGCCGCTCCCAGACATGCGAGGCACGCCGACACCCTACGTTCGGCACGGCAAATCCTGAACCTAGACAGACCATCTCCGCGACATGATGCGCCGGCCACACCTTGCATAGTTGATGCGGTCTCGTCTTCCGGAGATACATGTCTCACCGCGAGGCGGCGACCCGCTTCCACGCCGCGTAGCCAATCCTCCAACGGGCGCGCCACGCACTCTGGTCGCCCCCTTGAAGCTCTGACCAAAAGCCGGTTGCTTTGTCCTGGACGTCCCGTAGACATTGACAACCCGTCCTCACTTTCGCGGCCGGGCCCTTCCACACCTCCTGTCCCTGTGGGGCCGGACACAGTCTCCTCGCCCAGCTCTGCGGCAAATCAAATCCCCCAGCTCCCACTCTGGTCCTCGCCGACTCGGCTTGTGCAAGGTGCTAATTTTAACCTCGACGAGAGGGGGGCCTGATAATTTGCGAGGCCCGGCAACACGAGCAGCATAACTGGGCAATCATCCTCGACGGATGGCCGGTCTCGACCCACCCCGCTCCGCTCCTTTCAGTTTGTCCGTCACACCAACGGCTCAATAGCGCCCCTTGCTGTTTAGTAGTCGCAACTGAACACGCACCTCCCCGACTCCCCCCGCCTCCCCCCGCCTCCTTTGTTGGCCCGGAGCCTGCTACGCGCTCGCCCGTATTCGCGTCAGCTCTACCGAGTACACCGGCTCACTACCTCTGAGTATGCCTCCTTGTCATCACTCGCCGCCCCGGACTGTGGCGCTCCTGTCCCCATCGTCTCGTGCGGACGGAGTGCTGAGTAGAGTCATGCTTCCCAACCCCGCCGCGGCCTCGGGCATACCAGTACATACGTCGACACACGCTCGAAACCCGGCCTCCACTCGGTGCTAGACCGGTACCTCCGGAGCTCCCGCTCAACCTGAGCCTGGCTGATTCTTTTCCCTTTCGGTGCAGTGCCGAATGGATGGCCCGGCATTTCGTCAAAAGGAATAATAGACCAAATTGTATTGGCCATGACGTAGCCAACATTCCTCTCTACCAGGCCGGCCTCAGTCCTACGCCAGCCCTCGTACAGCTGGTGGCGCTCACTCGTACCTACCTCCCTGCCTACTCAACCGCAAATGCGACCGGCTCTACAGGAAAACTGACCCAAGCTTGCCGAACAAGAGCGTTGCATTTTCCATGGCCAACCAAGAAGAAACCCCAAACTGAAGGCTGGCAGCGCATCATCATCATCATGCCATTAGATCAGCCATTGCCCGCACTGCCCATTAAGACCTTTATCTAGAGTGGTAGCTCGCCAAACCTGTGATGCCTCATCTCTACCCATGATTCGAACAGTGAACCACTTTGCTACAAAACACTATCCAGGCAAAGATATCTCTCTTGTCGGCATGTCGGCTACATACCGTAGCTTCGCAAGCGTGCTGTTCTCTCTCTGACTTCGTTTGCTCAGTGCACGGTGTCTCTCGTACACCAGCGCCATCGCGGTCTGTGGACGCGAAAGGCTACGTCTGTGCCACCAAAAGAAATGAAATCAAACAGGCTTGGCTTTTTTTCCTTTTTTCTTTTTTTTGCCACATGCTCTTTCCGACTCGCCTGATTGGGTACGCGGCTACAAGTAGTCTTTTTTTTTTTTTCCTATCATCATTATGGCGTGTTCACAGCACTTTGCATGTATCCTGATTTGCGGCTGTGGCGCCTATCGTTTATAGCAGACAGTCGATGGGTCGAAAAGTCGAAACGACGTCATCAACGAGACTGTCATTTCAAAAAAAAGAAATATTATATAGCCTGGCCTTGGCAGTTGTTGTATGATCTGTATCTCTCATCTTCTCCTCGATTTTTTTTTTTTTTTTTTTTTTTTTTTGGTCAGAACATGTCATGGTTGTGTATGCGGCAGCCTCTACATGGCCGTAGACCATGCAGTCACAACCTTTCCTTGACAACAGTCAGACAGGAAGGATGACGGCATCTTGTTTGTGCACTTTATTTGTGGCAAGAAAAATGAGTCGCAGTTGGGGGGAAATAGAGTATTATCTATGTTTGCCCGACTCATGTTGGCCGGTTTCTTATACTGTTAGCCCGACCTGCGCCTGCTAACCTACACCCCTGGAGCATCACCAGGATCCAACCTCATTCGACTATCACTTTTCGCTGTGACGAGTTCCGTTGGTTCTCTCAGCAGCCGCTCATGATTCCTTCATTTGAGCATAGCATCATGGACCCATGATGCTGCCCATAAATATACAGTGGAAATGGTGCCACCGTTTTCGACTGTCACGCCTCTGCCTAGGAGGTGGCGAGCAATGTGACATGCCGCTTGCCGCTCTTGCACTCTAGTACCCGCTCCACCCAGCCCATCGGGGTGTTGGGTTGGGCGTCTTCTCGTACAAGTTCTCGAGACGCTCCGCCCGGTATACGTGGTGCGTGAGGGTGACCTCGTTCTGCCTGCGGGCCGTTGCTGACTGACTCCGTACCGTGTCGCGTCGGGATCGGAACCGGCCGAGGTGATGAGCGTGCGCAAGAAGTGCCCGCGAGCGCGCATCGGAGGGCGGAAAGAGAATTTTCTGAGTGGAGAAGAGCGTCTCGAGCAGCACAAAAGTGTTGGCGAAGAGAAGAGGATGGTGGTGGTGTTGTCGGCGGTATACCCATTCGTGGTGTCCGGCTCTGATGACACTTTCCCGCTCCGAAATCGGGTGAACTTGGCGAACTTGGCGATTCTCTAGAAAGCCGCAGTTCTTCCCTGAGGAAACGTTGTCAGATGGAAAATGTCGAGGATTCGGTGCTTCCGGTCGGACTGCAGATGGTCCCGCAAGTCGTGCGTGAGCCGCAGGGTCAGTCACCTGCAGCTTCTTCTTGAGCTGCGACGCCCGCAGCACCCGCTCCATGTCCACGAAAATGTCATTTTTTTCGTCACCGAAGACGCCGCCGAAGACGCCGCCGCCGCCGCCGCCATCGCGGCTGTGCGAGGGGGGAAGATGTCGTGGATGTTAGTCGCAGAACGGGACGTTAGTCTCGCCACGGCGTGCGGAAGCGGCGGAGCTCCAGCGTGCCCGGCGTGGAGAAGAGACGCGCCGAGGACGCATCGACCATGAAGAGCACCTTGAAGAGGAGGCTGGCGGCTGCTGACATGGCATTGGACGGGACAGGACGGCCCTGGGCGATGCAGTCGGCGAGTTGCCGCCGCGTCAGGCCGGGGTCCGCCCCCCGTGCGCCGAGGGCGGCAAAGAGGTCCTCGTGCGCACAAAATGCCTGCGTGGCCACGAAACCCTCGTCTACGTACTTCCCGATGAGCTTCTTGTAGAATGGAAAGTAGCGCCTCTCGCTAAGGTCGCCGAGGTTGCACGCGTTCTCGCCGCAGGCTTGACCGGCAGCACAGCTGTCACACAACAGCCACACGCCCAGAGAACGTGACCGAGGGCCAGCATGCTCCCTGCATAGATCAGCTCCAAGGAATTCGGAACGGCAGGAATCACTAAATGCTTGTGTGCTGTTGCCTGATAGTCTCTAGGATTCCTGGAGGAGGATGTGGCGGGCCGCCCACTCTAAACGCTGAGAGGTGGTAGCACCCTGCATCTCTCGGCCCGGCCTCGCCCCAATGACGTTGTGTCTGCCACGTCGAGCTGCATTTCCTGCAGGCTGAGTCAGCGGCTATGGAACTATATATGTATTGATGCTCAACTCTCCTCTTCAGCTTCCGGCTCGCTTCCCATCTGCCACCCCCTCATCTCGCGCGGTTGATGAGCAGCGCATCCAGCGGCATCACGGTGATTGTCGCGCAAGGCACAGGTCAAATAGTGCTACAGCGCCAGGAAGATCTAAATTCCGAAGCGGCTTGAGCAGCAATTTGAAGATTTGCAAAGAGTGTACGGCTCGGCGCTGCGTGACCGTATCTTCGATTCACGGAGCTTCTTGGGTACTAGGAGAGCAACCCAAATCAGCACAGGCGCTTGCGACTTTTCTGTTAAGTGCAAATCTCTTGGCGAGAGCGAGACCACGGCCGAGCTATACATCGTCCTTCAGTGTGGATCTCACGCCGCTAAGAAAGCCCGCCGTTTGTTTGACGAAGCGCACGTCGTGGGAGCTTTAGGGGCAGACTTTCGCGTCAGGATTATTGAAGGAGGTCTGCGAAAACTGATGGCGGACAAGACCGACATTGCGGCCATGTTGGGCCCAGCAGGGACACCAGGGAGGCCGAACAATACGCTTTGTGGTCGGCGTGTGCAGCTGTCGCTTGGCGTCGCTACTCGAGTGGCTACCTTGGGCGGCATCATCATGGTCCAGGCGGATTCGGGATGCTCACTCTTTGGTATGACTACTGGACATGGAATTGACGAGATTCTCGAATCAGTGGACAACGACATGCTCTCCGAAGAGTCGGATACGGATGACCGGTCTGACAGCATCCATATGGACGAATCACCCCAAAAAACGGATTCCGATAGCGACAATGAATCAGCTGAAAGACGCAAATTAGAACTCAAATTAGGAGAAGAAATTGAAAAAGCATTACATGCTTATAGGAGAGAAGATCTCTTTGAAGATGTCTTTAACTATTATGTTGGGCCTGTCTCTCATGACTCTTTTCGCCACGCCTCGGCGGAAGGAAACTGCGATTGGGCCTTGATAGCACTGGACAATGCGAGTGATCTGCTACCAAACATGCTGAATGAAAAGACCGAACTTTCGGTCTTGGACAACTCGTCAGTATCGACGATGATTGATGCAGTCGCTTTGACCAACCGAGGGGCGAAGCCTGGGCAGCTCGCTCAAAAGACGTCAAGACTCTGCATATCGCCAGGCAAAACATTGGTCCAGACAATGGACTTTAAACCCCACTCAAATTCAAGTCAGTAAGGATCCCGGGCGAAGACTGTGAAACTTCTAATACAGTGCAGCTCTCTTCTCTGGCGATTCTGGCGCATGGATCGTGAACCCCCAGAGTGGGCATGTGTATGGCCACTTGGTCGCCGTTGGCACTTTCGGAGAAGGATACGTTATACCCATAGAACAGACATTGCAGAGTATTCAAAAGCACCTGGGCGCTACCAAAGTTTCGCTTCCGTCCGTAGGGGACTTGGATCGCATGACACCCACTGCCGAAAAGAAGTCAACATCAGACCAAGCGATGAAAGGTATGTTCTACACCGACGTTTTCTGGCCAGATTGGGCGACTCCAGTTGTACCTTGAGATGGCCGCATATGCACTGAGTCCTGGACAAAGGCTTCTTCTAACACGGTCTACGAATACCTAGTGGAACGGGCACCTTTAGCCCCGCCAGCTCCTGGCAGCGTGAAATTCAGTGACATTGCTTGGAAACCGATAGATACCCAAGAAATAGCAAGAGTCTGGAATGAGTACATCCGGGCACAGAATGATTTCGCCAATAAACTGGGAGCGTCTCAAGGTAAGAGCGGGCGCGAAGTGACAGATGACAGTGGAAGCGACATAGACAAGAGAACTACTGCAGATGCATCCACCCAGCCTAGAGTAAGAGAGTGCTTTCAGGTTCCCAGACATGAACACGGCTAATAAATATCAGGATCCCAAGCTTCACGCAGGCGAAACACTCGGCTCTGATGCGCCGACCGTTGCGAGCGCCGGACCGGCCGCGGCTGGCACGTCGGTCCAGAGGCGCAGATTATGGGCCCCCAGAGCCAGAACTGGCTGCTTAAACTGCCGGTTGGTTTTTCTTTTTGTTCAAAATCAGCGCACAGCTCATCTCCAGAGCACATGGCTAACGGTGATACCGGGTGGCTCCCCAGTTCCCGTCGCGTCAAGTGCGATGAGCAAAGACCCGTCTGTGGTCGCTGTACTTCTGCTGGGCAGCAATGCAGAGGCTACAATGTCTATACAGCGAGACCTCGGGACGGTCCTTCGATTCTAGACCCTCTGAGTAGGGACTATTCGGACGCACTTCACTACTGTATGTACATTTCGAGACCTGACCTCAAGATGCCTAACAGCGCGCTACAGACCATGCTGTGATTCAGCCAGCCCTTGCACCTGATTCTCAGCAATTATGGAACGCCCGCATTGAAAACGCACAGAGTCGTCGTGAGGACTTTATATTTGTAGTCGCCTATACGCAGATATCCATGTTGTGGAGATACCTTGGTGAGGCGGTACGAGTTGACAACTTGCGGCGACCTCCCAACCAGCCCTTGCTCGTCGCTGCTTGGCAGAAGTGTCTTTTGTATCTACCAAAGCTCCTCGGAATCGTTATACGTGGCATAGCCGACACTGATGCAAACCCCATGGGCTTAGGAAAGACTCTTGATTACGTTGTTGATTTGTTCAATTACGAATTGCTAACGCAAGCATGGGCAAACTGCCAGGCCCATGCTGCAGGCTACGTCTCGCTGGCGAATTATCACGGCGGCGTCAGGGCTATCTTCACATGGCCGATAACACCCACGACGAGCTTTGCCTATCTATTAGTGTAGGTCTCTGGCTATCTATTCTTCATTCACTTGCGGCTGAGTTCTGAAGCGCTGACGTGGTCGGGGGTCCCAGGCAGTGCATTGGCGCAAACACTACGAGCTCTATAAGCAAGCAGATTTGGATATTTGACTCTTACTCGGACGAGGAGATCCAGACCATACTGGACGAAAAACCCGTATCTGCTATGCCTTGCCGAGGATACATGTTGGTTGCTATACTTCGCCTCACCCAGCTACGAGTGATTGCCGCTCGCCAGCAATACATTGACAGCACATTTCTCGTGATCGGTCGCTCCGAAATGATTACCGGACTTATGAAGAACAAGAAATTCACAGCGGGCAGGGCTCTTGTGGCCTCGGCGTGGCCGGAAGTAACCCACCAGATCTTCGAGGTGACGATCGACTTGTACGCGTTATTGATTGTGACAAAGCTAGAGCTCGAGCCCGGCTCAAGAGAGAGAGAGCAGCAGATGAATGCAAGAGGCGACAGTATAGCCGTGTTCGAGGCGACCAAGCAGATGGAGTATCTGTATGAGCAGTTCACGGAGATGGAGGACTGCAGCCACCTGCGATGGCCGCTCATCGTCATGGGGGCGGTCGCGGCAAGCTTCCCCCAAAAGTACCGGGACATGGTCGCGAGTCGCCTGCGAGGCATCTGGGACCAGCCGGTTCCCAACTGGGGGGCGAAATGGAGCCTGGAGAAGCTGGAGAAGTTTTGGACCTCGGGTAAGACTGCGTGGGACGACTGCTTCGTCGACGACGACTTTGTGCCGTGTCTCTTGTAAGGGGGGGGCGCGGCGCTCGACGACAAGAGTCCCATGACATTTCGGCCACGTGATGCCATTGATGAATGTAATGCCTGTTCCAAGAGTGACTAGTTACTGGTTTTTTCAGATTGCGAGAAAAGAAACAAGAATGAAACCATCATGTTGAGAATGCAGCAGAAAGCCTCATGACGGTCCCAATCCGTAGTCGAGTAGCCTCGAATGTTGGTGCAGTGTGACTATAAAGGTTAAAAGGGGAAAAGAAAGCACGTCGAGAATCTTGAAAGTCCTTTCTTCTCGAAATATTGACAATTACAAGCCTTGTTTGTTTTCTTCATAGCAAAGACATGAAATCCTTGGCAGCCTTGTCTGTGTCTTGACCGGTCACAACCTACCTTACCCACGGCCCAACGGCTACTGGCGTGCATTGCCCGACCCCGCCCCCCCTACTGGGTGATATGATTTCTATTTTTGAACCTTTTCTTGCTTCTTCTTTCCTTCTTCTTCTTCTTGTCATTTCCGCCGCTACCCACTTGCCACAGACCCGAGAGACAAAGGGCAGCGAAGACGAGGAGAGCCCGAGACATGCACCAACGGATACCCACAAGGCAGGGGAGGTTTAGAAGGGGTGGGCGACGGCAACAAACAAAGAAAGGCTGGCTGACCGCTGCATGTTCGCGAGACAACAGGGGTGAGAGTGACAGACCGAGTGAGAAAAAAAAAAGGGGGGGAGGGGGGAAGGGTTGTTGTTGTTGGCCTTGGCCGAGGTGACAAGAAACCGAGAAGAAGAAGAAAACAAGAAAGATGAAAAGATTCTGGGCATACATTAAGTGGACGGGAGATGACAGGGAAGGGTCAATGGCTGCGGCGCGGTGAATAAATAACAGGCAAGTTGCTGCCGCACAGAAGAAGTCTTGTGAAAAAAAGTGTCTCTGTGGACGGGACCAACAGCAAACTTGGTCTTTTTTTTTTTTTAAACAAACGGCCTTGTCTTTTTTCTCTGCAGCTTCCCTTGAAAAGTCTTACCTTTGAGACGTATTAAGACGCTATTTTCTTTTTCGCTTCTTTCGAAAAGAGCCATGCAAGGCCTTCTTACTCTGGCCGCCGTGGCATGCAGTGCTGCCGCTGCCGCTGTCGCTGCCGCTGCCGCTGTCGCTGCCGCTGCCGACACGACGACGTTTGCGCTCGACGCCGTGCCGGGAAGCAGCGCGAGCACGATGAACCTGGCCACGACCTTGGCGCAGGTATACCACAAGTACAACGTGACGCCGCCTGCATCACTATCGGCGGCGCTGCGAGCCCGGGAGGAGGAAGAAGAAGAAGACCTGCAAGACCGGCACCAGCGGCGGGGGCGGCGACGGCGGCCCGCACAACTCGGCGGGTGGGAGTCGGGCTCCGCGGCAGCGTCCCCGAGCGCCTTTACAGACAACCAGTACGTCGTCGAGGTGGACATCGGCACGCCGCCGCAGCGGTTCCGGCTCAACCCCGACACGGGCTCGGGCGACGTGTGGGTGTACGGCAGCGCGATGCCGGCGTCGTCGCTGCTGAGTCAGGCGCGGTACGACCCAGCGCGGAGCGCAACCGCGAGGCTGCTGCCGCTGGCCGTCTGGCTGGCCGGGTACATTGACTTTAGCTTCGTCGGCGGTCTCGTCTATCGGGACACGGTGACGGTGGTGACGACGGATGGAGCAGGAGCAGGAGCAGGAGGAGGAGAGGCCGCGGGCGCCGGGGGGCTGACGGTGCAGGAGCAGGGCGTGCAGGTGGCAATGCTGGTGTCCAGGAGCATCGCGGAGGACGCGGGCATGGACGGCATCTTGGGGTTGGGGTTCGACATGCTCAACTTTGCGCTTCCGACGAAGCAGAAGACGTGGCTCAGCAACATCAAGGCCCGACTCAGTGAGTCGGTGTTTACCGTCGACTTTCAATATCGAAAGCGTGAGTATATATATCAAATGGGAGGCAAGGCGGCCGGAAGATGCGCGCAACAGTACAAGAGCTAACAGAGTTGTTTTTTCTGCGCAGAGGGCAAATTTACCTTTGGGTACATTGACAAGACGATCGGCCCCATCACCTACACGCCGGTGGATGCGAGCGCAGGCTACTGGGCCTGGACCTCGCCAGGCTACGCCGTCGGAAAGGAGCCGTTCAAGAGGCGCGCGCTCAAGGGCACGCTGGACACGGGGACGACCATCATCATCGTGCCGTCCGACGTGGTCGACGACTACTACGCGAGGGTGCCGGGGGCGAGGTACAGCGCCTCCGAGCACGGGCACGTCTTTGACTGCGGCGCGGCGCTGCCGGACTTCACTTTTGGCGTGGAGGCGCACGCCACAATCACGGTTCCCGGACGATACATCAACGCATCGACGGCGGACAGCGTGCCGGGCAAGTGCGTTGGGGCACTTCAGAGCGGCGCCGGCGACATGGTGGTGTTTGGGGCGCCCGCGCTGCAGGCCGGGGTGGCCGTCTTTGACGAAGCGAGGCTGCGCATCGGCTGGGCCAACAAGACGCTGGTGGCATAGACAAGGGCACACAGCATCAGCATCAACAGCAGCCATCCTCCCCTCCCCTCCCCCATTCCCCCCCACGCGCGTGACTGGCCGACGATCCGGGGATACTGTTTTGGGATCAGCTTGCGGCTCTTTTTCGTGTCCAGGAAGCAGAGGGACGGTAAAGGTCGGCGACGTGGCGGGATGTGAGGAGCACGAGTGGGCTGTCGTTGCGTTTTGTGGCTTGATTTAGTGTGGTTCTAGGACTGGCGGGATGGGGGAGGCAGGGGCTATTAGTTTTTTAATTCTCAAACCTCGCAAAGACGGGAGATTGAGAGCGTCGCTGCTAAATTTCAAGGTTATTCTGGAGGTGGGATGGGTTGTGGTTGGAGTCTGGCCACCAAGGCAAGCCCGCGGATCGGCAGAATTGGTGTTGAGATTGAAGTTGAGGCGACGGATGGATATGAGGGGCCCAGATGAGTATGGGGAAAGTTGGAAAGCATCGTTCTCCGTAAAGGTGGTCGAGCGAGGTAGATTCTTTCTACTCGTCTCTCTCTGGTTTCTTGTCCGTCCCTGACTTCGTCTGTGACGCAGCTCGTGTTGCGGCAACCAGGGTCGGCAAGTAGGTATGCATGCATGACAGGGCGAATGCGTGACGAGGACAAGGACGAGGACATCGGTTGAGGATGGTCCAGACAAGTACGGACTACTTGAACATCGTCATGTTTTGGAGGTACTAACTAGAGAGGGTGGGCAGTTGCATGGTGGCGCTAACATGCAAGAGGCATAACCTTCCCCGCAATATGGATGGAGATGTGGAAAAACAGGATGCGTCGGAACGGACATTCCACACTAAAAATTCTGGAATTCAAACGGATTCGCATGAACAAGCACCGAGGGGAGGGGTCTGGTATGACGCAGGCTGAATTCGCAGACGGGACGAAGCTTGTCGGAGATGGTGTGAGGGTGGCGTTTGTTGATGAAGGGTTTGTAGGCGGATAGCAAAAAAGAGAAATGAGTCGGTAAAAGGAAGCGGAGATATCTTGAATTAGAGTGTCGGGATCAAAATTCAATTCAAAGACAATACAAATAAGAGAAATGATGAATCAACGAATGCAAACGGAGGGCGAGCCGGGCAACGGAAAGAAAAAAAAAGAGAGAAAAAAAGGCGCAAGAGGCGAAAGGCCCGGCACAAGATTGCCGAGAGTGCTTGGCGATATTGCCTATATCGGACTAGAGACGACGCCAGCTGATGACCAGGGCTTACAGACTGATACGCGCGCGGGGGGGCTTCTTTTTTTTTCTCTCCCTCTCTCTCATTCTTCTCAAATTTCTTGTATTATTTTGTCTTTCTGCTAACCCCGTTTTTTTTTTAATATTTTATGGATCATTTCTTCGTTCGCTCATTGTCCGGTCACGTCACCGGGGCAAGAGGGGCGAGGGGGGATGCGCTGGGGGATGTGCTGATGCATTGTAACGTGCGCCTGGGGGACAGGGGGGGGGAGGTATTCTTGAATAACGCTGGGCGGTCTGGCAGCATGAATCGGGCAAGTTTGAAGACGAGGAATTTTTTTTTTTTTAAAAAAGGTTCAGAGGTACTCATGTCTGACTCGTCATGTTTATAATTGCTCTTCTCGTTTTTTTTTTCTTTTCTCCTAGTCCTTGTGAAATCTTATATCTATCACACCATATTATTGTCTCGTTATAGCATCGGGCCAGGCAGGGCTTGTTGGGGTGGAGTCGCCCAGGCGGGAGGGACAAAGTTGGGGTAGCAACAGGTAGTTAGGTACGTATAGTAGGTTGCAAACGGGCGCGCGCTGGCAAACGGGCATTTCAGGTAAGAAGCAAAAAAAAGGCAAGCATCTTGTTTATTACTGTATACATTCTACACGGTGCTCGCAGATGAGATGAAGTAGTAGTAGCAGCAGCAAAAGAATATGAAAAAAAGGAAAGAAAAAAAAAGGAAAAAAATTGAGCCATAACCTCGGCAGCCATCAATGCATCATGGTCAAACCACACCAGGAGCAACCCCATTGTCTCGACATGACGATGCCTCTCGACACCTAGCTCAATTTGAGTTTTGATTATGCACGGCCGTCTGCAACAGGGTCTTGCCTGGCTGTCGATGTCTACGTATTACTGGTACAGAGTATCCATCCAACAGGTGAAATCCATCTCCTCCCATTTGCACCAGCAGCTCGAAAACGGATGGGCTCGTTCACGACTGTATCAGTATTCTTGGGTACTGTACAACTTACCGCATGGAGAGGCGGCCAACACTCTGTCCCTCCCACCACACCATCTCCAGATATGGACGCCATGGAAATGGTCTAATCAAAGTCATTATATCGAGTGTGGGGTCGGTTCTCTAATGAATCCATTCATCATATATTTATTTATCCTTTCATCTACTTTTTTTCCCCCGGCCCTGCAACGGACTGGCAATGTGAAGGAATGCGGCAAACGGCAAATGGCTTTTGGTGGTTGGTTGGTATGGCTGATGGATGGTGTGGTTGAGCCCCGTTTGCCCTCCCTCTTCCCCGCAAGCAGCGCCGGGTTCGCAGCGGCCAGGCAGCTGGCGGGTCATGATTCCCCAAAATGACTCCAGCAAGTCCAGCTCGTGCCTTGACCATCCCCAACTCCCCTGCTCTCGCCCCTCCATCGATCCCTGCAGTGCTGCAATGCCTGCCCTTATACTTAATCCTTACTGCAGGAATTTGTTTACCAGTTGCCAGTCAGAGCCTCTTTAACCACCCCAATGCAACTACTTCATTTTTATTCATTTTTATTTTTTCATTCTTATTCTTTCCACCTCTGATTTTCTCCATCTTCTTGGCCGCAAAAGAGCCCCAACCAACTCCATCACTCCATCACTCCATCACTCCATGATCCATGCTCCTACCTAGTCAATAGGCTATTCATGTTGCTATCCAATCCAGTGCAGCTCAAAAATAATAGGCCCCCTCACCCCCCCCCCCCAAATGGCCCGCTCTTGACTCTTTACGGACTATGCCCGATGGATGCTCTTACGGATTACACTCGGCTCCTTTTTTGCCTGCCCTAAAACATCCTGGCATCCATCCTGGCCTCCAGCCTGGCATCCATCCTGGCATCCCATGATTAGCTCTTCGACAGCTCTAGATCGACCACAAGTTTCACTTTTCGACTCTAGCCTCGCTGCCCGCCCTGCCATGCCTGCCTGCCTCGCTTTGCCTGCCCGCTGAGCAGCCTCGCGACTAAGCTAGGGCCTCTCCGTCTCCTCGTCACTCTTCTCTGTACCCTCCCCCATCTAAGTAGGTGTTTCTCTCTCCGGTGCCTTTGAAAGTAATAAATGCCTATTTGTATCGTGTCCTGCCCTCCCACACTCGGCCCAACCGGATTTCCTTCTTTTTTTCTTTTTCATATTATTTATTCCCTTCGTCTTCTTCTCCTCCTCCCACCCTTCTTCTTTCACCCGCACCCTCCTTCTCCCATTTCTCTGTGTTGAGTCCGGACTTGGTCTCGCACCTTGCAAGTAAATCACCATTCTCACTGCTGCAGCAGCTGCTGCCTCTTCACCACTCGTCACAGCAGGCAAATAAATACACACACACACACACAGCCAGCCAGCCATGGGTCAACACGACGTCATGGCCAGCCAGGAACCGGGTGCCGGCTCACCTCACGAAGGCATGTCGGCCAGCACCTATCTCAAGACGCGCCTCACCACCCTGCGCCCTGCCATGCTCGACCTGCCCAATCCTATCCGTCTGCTGCGCATGCTCAACGCTCAGCAGTGGGCTTTCTTCTTTATCGCCTTTGCGGCCTGGGTAAGCAATCAAAACATGATAACACTCTGCCTTGCTCCGGATACAAGATCCCCCCCCAAATCCCTTTCAGCTCTACCGAAGCTAACTTGACCCCTCCCTTGCAGACCTGGGATGCCTTTGACTTCTTCACAGTCTCCCTGACCGTCAGCGACCTCGCCGAGCAGTTTGGCAAGACAAAGACCGACATCACCTGGGGCATCACCCTCGTCCTCATGTTCCGATCCGTCGGCTCCATCACCTTTGGTATCGCCAGCGATCGCTACGGCCGCAAGTGGCCCTTTGTCGTCAACAACCTGCTCTTTATTATCCTCGAATTGGTAAGCCGATCCCCAGGATATGTCTCCCTCTCCGTGTTTTTTCCTGTCCTTTTAGTCATGTCAGCTTTGTCTTATACTTGGCGCGCATCTTTGTTCTGCTCTCTTATTACGCGGAGAGCGGGTCGCCATGACAAAAATGGCGTAACAATGAATTGGACCATTTTTGCCGGCTTGGCTGGATCTCTTGGCGTCGTGGCCCCCTCCCCTGCACTTCCCCCCCAGACCAAGTGGCTGATAACCATGGACAACGCCACGGCTCCGATTCGGCCGTTTTTTCCACCCGCCCACCCATACAAGTACAATTCTTGTTTTTGGCTAACAATCTCGACAATAATCATGTAGGGAACCGGATTCTGCCAAACCTACCCTCAGTTTCTGGCCTGCCGCGCCCTCTTCGGCGTGGCCATGGGTGGCCTCTACGGAAATGCCGCCGCCACCGCCCTGGAGGACTGCCCCGAGGCCGCCCGTGGTTTGCTCAGTGGTATGCTGCAGCAAGGTGTAAGTCTAGCCAAAATCTACTCACCCTTGTCGAAACTGTCGAAACTGTCGAAACTGTCGAGACTGTTGAGACTTTTTTCCCCCTCAATTTGTGTGTGTCTTTTACTGACACTCAAATACTCAGTATGCTTTTGGCTATCTCCTCTGCGCCGCCTTTGCCCGCGGCCTCGTCAACACCACCTCGCACGGCTGGCGGCCGCTGTACTGGTTCGGCGCCGGCCCTCCCGTGCTCTTCATCGTCTTCCGCCTGATGCTGCCCGAGACGTCCGTCTACCGCGAGCGCGAGCGTCTCCGCGAGGAGGCCCGCAACAGCGGCGCCCACGGGGCCGCCTCGGTCGGCTCCGTCTTCCTCCGCGAGGGCAAGATCGCCATCCGCCGGCACTGGCTCCTCCTCACCTACCTCGTGCTCCTCATGGCCGGCTTCAACTTTATGAGCCACGGCAGCCAGGACCTGTACCCGACCATGCTGCAGAACCAGCTCTCCTTCTCCGCCGACCAGGTCACCGTCACCCAGGTCGTCGCCAACCTCGGCGCCATGTCGGGCGGCACCGTCGTCGGCTTCCTCAGCCAGTCGGTCGGCCGCCGCATCAGCATCATCGTCTGCTGCGTCTGCGGCGGCGCCCTGCTCTACCCCTACACCTTTGTCCGCTCCGAGGCCATCATGGCCGCCGCCTTTTTCCAGCAGTTCTTCGTCCAGGGCGCCTGGGGCGTAATCCCCATCCACCTCATGGAGCTGTCCCCGGGTGCCTTCCGCACCTTTGTCGTCGGCACCTCGTACCAGCTCGGCAACCTTGTCTCGTCGGCCTCGTCCACCATCGAGTCGCGCATCGGCGAGCGCTTCCCTCTGCCTCCGACGGCCACCGCCAAGTCGCGCTACGACTACGGCCTCGTCATCTGCATCTTCATGGCCTGCGTCTACGCCTACACCATGCTGCTCACCTTCCTCGGCCCCGAGCACCTGCGCCGCAACTTTGACGTCGTCCACGACCAGGACGCCCAGGAGGCCGCCGGCTGGGACGCCATCGCCGTCGCCGCCGCGAAGGCACACCGCCGGCCCAGCGGCGCGAGCGACGAAAAGGTCGCGCACCGACGCGAGGGCGAGCACCACGAGGGGTCGATTGCGTAAGGGAGGGGAGGATCACGACGGATACCCTGGCTTTAATTATGACGTTATGTATACATTTTTGGTTGCCGATGCCGTTTTAATAAATATATATATTTATATGCCTATATCTATATCTATATTTATCTTTGTTTTCATATATAAAGACATGTAGATTGAAACCGTTCAGGCAGAAGGAACTTTTCATAGATGGAAAATGGAGCATGTCAATGCCAATGTCATTTCCCATATCCGTGCAACTGATTTGATAGATTGGGGCATGCTTTGACGTGTGCATTGACGATGAATGTAACCCAAATGGAACGTGAAATGTGGTTCCCGACTTGCCGTCCCGATTGACAATGTAACTCCAAAACATGCCGATCTAACCGTTGGAAAAGTCAAAAAGAAAAAGAAAAAAAGGGGAGACTCAAAGACGGAATCGGAATAACAATAATAGTGATAAGAATGAATTGCTGAATAAAAAAAAGGTAAATATATGATTCGCTACTATAAATCCCCTCCCTAGGCCCTAAATCAGGACATGAAAACCCGCAAACTTGATGAAAATGAAGATGGCTAAAATAACAGAATAAAGAAACGGTAAAAGTAAAACCCATCCATTGTTTCTTTTCAAAAAAAAAGTTACCATTCGTCATGCATCTCTTTGTTCATAAACCCCGTCTTCGTCTTCTCCCTGTTGTTGTCGTCGTCGTTGTTCTTCTCCTTCTTCTCTCACTGCACCCTCCCGCTCTCACTTAATCGCGACGACCGCCATGGTGGTGCTTCTTAAACTTGTGCTCGATAAAGTTGGCGCCGATGGCGCCGGCAATGGCCGCGCCCGTGGAGCCCAGGAAGCCGGCGCCGGCCTTGTGCGCCGCAAAGGCGGCACCGCCGCCGCCGACGAGGGTGGCGCCGAGGCCCTTTTCGCCGTTGGGCCCGTCGGGGCCGCCGGGGCCGCCGGGACCGCCGTACGGGCCGCCGTTGTTGGGGCCGCCGTAGGGAGCACCACCACCCTGATTGTTGTTGTTGTACTGGTTATTGTAGCTGTTGTTGTTGTCGTATTGGGGCTGCGAGCCGCCGTAGGGTGCGCCCGTGTTGTAGCCCGGCGCGGGGGAGTGGCCGCGGTTGTCGTACGACTGCTGCTGCGGCGCCGCGTAGCTGGGCTGGGACTGGCCGTAGGCGCCGGGGGGAGCGGCACCGTTGTTGTTGTAGTTGTAGTCTTGGTTGTAGCCGCCGTGGCTGCTGTTGTTGCTGTACTGCTGCGAGCCAGATGCGTATTGTGCTTGTTGGGGATAACCGCCCTGGTTATTGTAGTTGGGCTGTCCGCCATAGGGAGCGCCGCCGCCACCGTAGTAATCTTGGTTGGACATGGTGTGTGTGTGTGTGTGTGTGTGTGTGCAAGGAGCGAGGTAACGAGGTAGCGATGAAACTTGTTAAAGTTCTCGCTATAAAATTAATTCGCCTGAATAAATTTCAAGGTTGAAGTAATGAGGGAAAGATGGAAAAGAAGAAAAAAGGCAGAATGTGGGAGGTGGTGGGAGAATTAAATAAGCATCAAAGATGGCGCCGAAAGAGCAAAGCCCCTCCTCCCTGATGATGACGATGAGCCCGTTTCCCATGTCATCATACCTAAGCTCCGAGGAGAATGAAACCCCGCGAGGCAGAAACGCCTACCTGTGGCTAACAGGTACCCAACTACTGGTAACAGGTATGTAGAGTGAACTACGGAGTACCTAAAGGCTAAAGGGCACTGGCTAATTGGTGCTCAGTAAAGAGGAGAGCCTGGCCCAGCTAGTGGTGGCGCAGCAGCCACGCACAACCACCTCTGCGGCTTCGGCGAAAGGAGGCTTGGCTTTTGCTCTTGTGCTACGGAAAGCTTCTGTAGCGTAATCCGTGGTTGTGGTGTGTGCCAGCGCCTCAATCCCGTGCTGCTCTGGTGTGTGCAGTAGTTACAGTGCAGTGCTGTGTGCTGTGCTGTGCTGCGCTGGCCCCCCAGCCACAATGAACCGGGGTTCACCGCGCTCCAGCCAGCCGCCAACGGAGGGCATCCCGCACACCCGTACGCACCGCCCCGACGACAGTGTGGCGCAGCATCTGGCTCACCAGGTACAACGTGCAGTGCCAAGAGACACCCACGCACCTTGTGACTGCGGCTCTTCCGAACTGGTTGGACCCTGGTGTGGTTTTTTTTTTTTTTAATTATTATTTTGGTGTTTGCCCTTTCTCATGCAGTAGAATGCAAACAAAAATAGCCTTCGGTACCTCGGCGTTCGGACATTCTAGAAAGACACGATCCTTTGTCTCGACATGGTTCAAGAGTCCGATCCTGCCATCTCCATCTCCAGCAGCCATGACGTACCAACGCCCATGATGGGGGTCGGTCCCTTGATTATAGCCGAGTAAAGTATTTGCGCTGCTGCCGAGTACTTTTAGTACATCCTTGTAACTCGCCCTCCCCTCTTCCCTCTTGCCTCTCCACGACATTAGACATCGACGGCCGGCCAAAAAGCCTCCTCCGCCGCCAGCACCTCCCGCCACTTGACCAGCCCGCGCCGCAGCAGCGCCTCGCGCGCCTCCCCGCCCTGCGCCCGCACGGCGTCATCGAGGATGGCCCCGAGCCTGTCCACAAACGCGACAAACTCGTCGCCCGTCCAGTTGGCAATGAACGCGCGCCGCACCGCGCCGCCGTCCTCGTCGTCCTCGCCCGCCTTGCCCGCGTCCATGTGCGACTTGGCCCAGGTCCAGGCGTCCAGGTAGCACCGCTCCGTGCCGTAAAACACCACCGCAGCTTCGAGCCACCGCAGCGGCTGCCCCTCCGGGACCGGCTCGGCCGTCCGCAGCCCGTCAAAGAGCGCCTCAAACTGCCGCAGCCCGTCCAGCTTGGCCGACGCCGGCACGCGCCCGCTCGAGGCGTCGACGGGCAGGTTCACGTCGAGGCCGTACCGCGTCGCCGTCGAGACGAAGAAGCCCGCCTCCCGCTGGATGTTGACCAGCGCGTCAATGGTCCACGCCAGCAGCGCCGAGGCGGGGTCTTCGTCGTCGTCGTTGGTGGTGGTGGTGGTGGTGGTGGTGGTGGTGGCGCCGCCAGAAGGGCCAACAACCTCGGGCAGCTGCAGCAGAGACAGCAGACTCCCCGCCGCGCGTATATACCCGTGAATGTACAGCCGGTCGTTGGCGAGCCACCGCCCGAGAATGGCCTTGGGGAGGGTGCCCTCGGCCGCCCGCCGCAGGAACGGCGACTGCGTGGCGCGCTGGTACCCCGCTGGGTCCGAAGTGATGAGCGACTCCGTAAATGGCAGTGACATGCTTATCAAGAACCACTGTACGTAGGATTTAGCACATCGTAAACCAAGGATGTAGGCGGAAGAGATAAACCCGCCAAAGGATTGGATAACGTAGCGCAAGTAGGACTTGTCGCATATAACTGGTGCGTATGCAGGTGCAGTAGTGAGTGGGCTGCCAGGCAAGCCCTTGATGCAGCTAAAGAATCAGCCTTCGGCATAAGATTGATTGCCTTACCCCTCAGCCGCAGAATACCCAAGTCGAGGCTCTAGCGATGATTGGGTTTATATCCATTTTTCGAAAATTGCGATACGGATTTCACATTTGCACGCTATCAGTCGACACTCATTATCTTTGGGGCCCTTGACGGCATGGATCCCCTTTCCATATCCTTTGGCGTCGCCGGCGTACTCCCGCTCATCGCCAAGGTCATCGCCACGGCGCACCAGTACGTGCAGGCCGTCGCCGGCGCCAAAAACATGATCGCCTCCCTCATCCTCGAGCTCGAGGTCCTCGAGAGCGCCGTGCGCAACCTCGAGTCCCTGCTGCGCGGCGAGAGCCTCGCCGCCGCCGACGTCAAGTTTGACCAGATGTCGGTCCTGCTCTCGTGCACGGCCGCCATCGAGACCAAGATGCAGGCGCTCGCGCGCAAGCTCGACCGCGACTCGGCCCAGAAGACGCTCGGCCGCCTCCTGCGGTGGCCGCTGACGGAGAAGGAGCACCAAAGGACGGTGACGGAGCTGCGCGGCTTCTCCACCTGGATCCAGCTGGCGCTGTCGGTCGACGGCTGCCGCCTGCTGGCGCGGACGTCGGACAGCGTCGTCTCCGTACTCGCGCAGCAGCTGGAGCAGCAGCGGGCGACGCGCCGGCTGGAGGACGCGGCGTCGCGGCTGGGCGGCGCCGTCCGCGAGCAGACGGCGCTGCTGGAGCGGGGCGCCGACAGGGAGCGCAGGGAGAGCGTCCTGGACTGGCTGTCGACGGCGCGGCACGACGCGCGGCACGCGATCCTCCAGCGCTCGCGGGCCCGGGACACGGGGAGCTGGCTGCTGGCGAGCGCGGCCTTCACGCGGTGGCGGGACGGGCTCGCCGCCTCCCGCGTCCTCTGGTGCAACGGCATCCAGGGCTCGGGTAAGACCATGCTGGCGTGAGTTTCTCTTTCTCTTCTTGGGCGTTGGTCGGTCTGGTCCGGGAAACGCCTGCTGACAAACGGTGAAAGCTGCGCTGCGATTGACGAGCTGCGTAGCCGTCCGGCCCGCCCGCACGCGGCGCTGGCGTACTACTACTTTGACTACCAGGACCACAGGTCGCAGGGGCCGCTCGCCGTCGTCTCCTGCATCCTCCGGCAGCTCCTCGAGCAGCTGCCCGAGCTGCCCGCCGCGGTCAAGGAACTGTACGAGACTCGCAGTACGCTGCAGGGCAGACAGCTTCCCGAATACGAGCGCCTTTTGGAAGAGATTGTCCGCTTGCCCGAAGCGACGTACATTGTGTTTGACGCTCTCGACGAATCCGAGCATATCAGGTACATGCTGCAGCTCGTGGATCGACTCGATGCGCTCGGCAGCTGTCATGTCCTGGTAACAAGCCGACCACATGTGCATGAACAGCTGCCCGTCTCTCAAACATATTCCGAAATCAAGATTGAAGCTCAAGAGGAAGATATCAGACGTTACGTCCTCGAGCAGTGCGAGGTTGCAAATATTCACCAAATCGCGGATGAGCAGTTTGCGCAACAGCTAGTTGACAAGCTTACGCAAAGCGCAAGTGGAATGTAAGAACCGTGCTTTACCACGTTGGTGCGTATACACTGACTCTTCTTTCTTCTCTCTTCTTCGGTACAGGTTTCTGCTTCCTGTTCTACAGCTTCGTACGGTATTGAACGAACCGACAATTGGTGAAATGGAGGACAAGCTCGAACAACTGACCGACACCCTCTCTGACGCGTTTGAAGATACCCTCTCGCGGATACAGCGGCTGCCTGGAAGTCGGAGCCGGCTGGCGTTGTCGGCGTTGATGCATCTCACGCATGCCAAGCGGCTCTTCCAAGCTAGCGAACTCAGCGACATCTTGGCCCTCCGGCCAGATAGCACCTCTGTCAACGCAAAGTACCGCCCGACAGCGAGGATGATTCTTGACTGCTGTCAGGGCCTCGCGGCTCTCGACGAGCAAACGGGCCAGCTTCGCCTCGCGCACTACGCCATACAAGAGTACCTAGTCTCCGCTTCGGAGACTCTGTTTCCTCAGTTTCAGAGCAGACTGGCTGTGGATTGTCTCAATTATATGATGTTGGACGATTTTAATTCAGGTCCACTGATGACAAAGGTCGAGATTGATTCACGCTTGGCAGCGTACCCATTTCTCTCATACGCCTCTGCGTTCTGGGGCAGCTACGTCAAACCCGTAGAGACGGATCCAGAAGTGTGGAACAAGCTTCTCACATTCTACACGTCAGTGCGAGCAGCCTCAGCCGCAACTCAGGTCCTATACTACCAAAAAGGCTATCACGAGGGCTACTACGGCATTCGAGAGTCCGTCAGCACCTCGCCCTTGCATCAAGCAGCTGTCAACTGCCTGATTCACTCTATCCGAGGTCTCCTCGAACATTTCGACGTCAACGAGGTCACCAACATGGGGACCACGCCTGTTATCAAGGCGGCCAGCAGTGGGCAAGTTGCAGTCGTCGAGCTACTCCTCGAAAAGGGCGCCGACCCGCGCATTCAGAATTGGTACGGCGACGCCATGCAGTGCGCCGCTGAAGCAGGTGAGTGCGGGACGATCCGGAAGCTCGTCGAATGGGGAATGAGCCCGCAGGGCGAGGGCATCGACCGCCGCTCGCCACTGAGCTGCGCAATGGATAGGGACTACGCGCACGCCGTAGAGGTGTTGGTCGACCTGGGTGCAGATTTGCATCTGGAGTCCGAGGATGACTGGGAAAACGCATTTCTTGAGGCGTGCCACCGAAATGCTGAAAAGACAATTGACATGATGCTCCGGCGCGAATGGGTGGATTTTCGGTCGCACCATCACCTCACGGTGCTGGCGTTGCGCATGGCGTCGCTGCCGATGCTGCGACACTTGATCAGTGCTGGGGCGAATATAAACGCCGTGGACAATCGTGGCCATACCGCACTTTGGTATGAGACGCAGGGGGATAGCAGCGAAGCGGCTCACATCCTGCAGGAGGCGGGGGCGACACTTGACGGGAATACAGAATCAATGGAAGTCGACGCTCACGATTTAAGTGTGAAGGGAAATGAGAAACTCAGTTTCGATGGGTCTGAGAAAGTAAGAGAAACCCTCCAGGCTGAATCGTTTGGACAAACAGCAAGACACCCGCCACTGGCTATCCGGAGCCACGACGCAATGCAGGACGAAGCATTTCCCGGAATGGAACCCGCCCGCAAACCATCATCGCACGAGCCAAATACAACACAGTATGATAGATTGCTCCAATCCTTCGTCATCGAGACTCGCTGTTAACATTTGACGCAGACACACCGAACATGGCAATGATAAGCAGCACCCATGTCCCTATGGCAGCTGCGGAAGGGGTTTCAGCACCAAGACACTTCGAGACCGTCATATCAGAGACAGACATGAAAAGGGGGGTGTCAATGGCAGGTTCTTTTGCTCAGTCGACGGCTGCGAGTATTCGAGGAGCGGAGGAAAGACGTTTCCGCGAAAAGATAACTGGCATCGCCACATGGTCAAGACGCATGGTCTCGGGTAGTTTTGCGGATGAGGAGATGAACTCAGCCAATAAGAAAGAATCACGAGACTCTTATGTTTCCTTGTTTGGAACGAGGGGATACGCTTGTGGCCGATCCAGTATTGTCTTTTTCTTCTGTTCTTAACGGCCAGGGTTTTGTTTCGGAGACTTATTGAAAAGTTGACGCGGTGGCTCGGTTGCGATCGTCGTGTCGCAAGGCTCTCAGCTATGCCTTGATCGGCTCGGCTGCGCCACTAGCCTCTCACGACGAGACCCTGGTTGGCGAGAAACCTCGAGTGGCTCGCAGCGCTCTTTTCCACCCAAAGGGGAAATCGCTGCGATTGACTGACGTCAAAGATGCCGCCGTTAGATGCTGGCGAAATAGCCTCGCCGCGTAAGAACACTGCAGAAGATCCGAGCAGAAATTATAAAAAGCAGAAGGGAGGATTGCAGTCATCTCGATTGCCTCGACATTATCACATTGACCTTGACAGTATTCTGCATTCAGTCTGATACACCACACAGCATATCCATGAGCAAATCTATGACTACTCGTCCTCACCAAAGTCCAACAAGATGAACGCTCCTCCGCGCCAGTTTCGGGTCGACAAGCCGTCCTTTGGCCGCCACTACAACCTCCTCTGGCCCAACGGCCAGCCGGCCTTCTACTGCGCCATCTCCAAGTTCACGCCCAACACGCCCAACCTGGTGCTCCACGCCGGCGCCGACCCGGCCGCGCCCGTCGTCGCCACAAGCCACCTCGGTGGCGGCCACGACGTGCGGCTGGCCGTCGGCACCGACGGCCCGCAGCCGCAGTGCGAGAGCATGCAGCGCGCCGCGGCGTTCCGCGGCGGCCAGTATGACTTTCAGATGAACGTGCCCGCGTCGGGGTGGGAGCAGGCGTCGTCGCGCAGGACGTACTCGTGGCAGCGCTGCGGGTCGTCGTTTTACAAGCTGGTGGACGCGCAGACGGGGAGCCTGGTTGCGTCGTTTGATAAAGGGGGCATGCTTTCTCAAGGAGGCGACCTCAGAATCAATGAGCAGCGGGGACCGCTGTTTGATTTCATGGTCGTGATTTCGTTCCTGAGCATTTACGAAGAGGCAGCCAAGTCAAAGCGGAGAAAGGGTGCTGTGATGGGTGCTGTGTTTTAAAAGGCAGCTAGTCACGGCCTTTGACTTTCCATCTATTTCATTAGATCTATGTGTATCAATAAACTTGCCAGTAGCCTCTTGCATCATGTCGTATGTGTGCGCTTTTGCTTTCGTTTGCATTCGTCACATCTCTCCGCCACGTTCGGGTCCCCGACGTCGCGCCTAAGCCTTGGGGATGACGATGCCGTAGTGTTCGTACGGAAAGTTTTCCAGCGTCTCGAGATACTCGGCCCAGCCGTCGTCAACCTCGCCCAGCTGGTGCAGGTCGACCTCGCCCGCCTCGCCGGTGCGGCCGGCCAGAACCTGCGGCTCGCGGCCGGCGTACTCCTTCTTGAGCATCTTGTGCGGGCACCAGACGACGCGCATGCCCGCGCGGCGGCCGGCCTCGACGCCGGGCACCGAGTCCTCGAAGACGAGGCACTCCTCTGGCGCGATGGGCGGCTCGCCCGCCGGCAGCGAGTCGTTGACCGTCTTGAGCGCGAGCAGGAAGATGTCGGGCAGCGGCTTGCCGCGGCCGGGCTGCAGCCGCTCGTCGTCGCCCTTGACGCGGCGCGCCTCGGGGAACACGGAGAAGAGCTCCTGTAGGTGGTTGGTCTTGAGGTCAAAGTTGTCACGGTGCGAGCTGGTGGCGAGCGCGATGTGCACCGCGTGCGGCGGCGGCAGCGCGGCCGCGTCCCCTCCGGATGGACGGGCCGGCGCGCCGGCGCCCTTTGTCGCGTCGAGGTCCTTGAGCAGCTGGGGTACGCCGGGCAGGGGCTTGGCAGTGCCAAAGAGCTGCTTCTGGAAGACGGACAGCTGCGTCTTGTACTCGTCTGTCGAGATGGGCAGCTGCGCCCAGTCGCTGAAGATCTTGTTGGCCTCGGGGCCGGGCCGGCCCTGCAGCCGCGCCTTGACGGACCACGGCATCGGCTCCCGGCCGTACTTTTCCAGCACCATATTCACGCACAGAGTGTAAAGGTCCTCGGTGTCGAGGAGCAGGCCGTCCATATCGAACAGGCAGGCCCTCACGGGAGGGAAGCTGGCGGGGTAGGGGGTTAGCTCGCCCACTCAAGTGCTTGCTGCCCTGACGAGCGCGCGCATTGCAACGTACTCAGTTTTAGGTGCCATTGTGAAGTGAGATGAAATAGCAGAATGGCCAGTGAAGGGTCAACAAACGGGTGTAGAAGCAGGTGTAGTGAAGGAGAGCAGAGTGAAGCTTTGGTAACTCTTCTGGGTAATAAAAATGTTGTTGCGCGGGGTGGTGGGGTTGCTTCGATCCACCTTGTACCAGCGTCCAAGGAGGGCGTCATACTCGCACCTACATCATCAGCCGTAACAAAAGCAGCCCTGTCCAAGTGGGTTCGGAAAAAGCCATCTCCATTGCCCGACTATTCAATTTATGGCGTCTCGTGAAGCCTCCGGAGCGCCAAAGCCGCCCGAGGCTGGTGGAAAGCAAACCGCCAAATTCACAGAGTCTGGCGAGATACGGTTCTCTGCCGAGGAGGAAAAGGTGCGACTTATGGCCGTGTGAAATGCCATGGTTAGACACGTATGCTAATAGAGTTGCTCTAGGTACTTCTGGAGGAGTCGGCGCAGAAAAAAGCCAAAGCCAATGAGCTATTCAACTCTGGTGATTGTGATGCCGCCCTAGTCCAGTATGAGGATGCCTTGTCGTCATGTCCTGACTACAGGCACTTCGAGCGGGCAGTCATCCACAGCAACATTTCGGCATGTCAAATAAAGCTAGAGGAGTGGTCAGAGGCTGCCAAGGCTGCCACAGGCGCTTTGGATACCCTCATGGCCATGGAGCGTGAACTCGGACTGATTCCCGAGGCTAAGCCAGAACTCATCCCGGGCAAAGGGAAGAATGATGGTGATGCAAAGGTCAAGGAAGACGGTGATCAATCCCATACAAATAAAAGATCAGCTGGAGAGAATGATCAAACCAGCGTAGACGAAGAAGAGCTTCCTTTCACGCCCGCTGATGTTCCAGAGGCCATCAAGGGCGACATCAAGCGTATACGGATAAAGGCGCTTCTGCGACGAGGACGAGCACGGGCAGAAGCTGGAGGCTGGTCAAACCTGGCCGGCGCAGAGGAGGACTACAAGGCCCTCTCCCAGATACCCGGTCTCACCGCAGCCGACGCGAAGACGGTACGACTGCAGCTCGTCAAGCTGCCACCCAAAACCAAGGCGGCGCAGGAAAAAGAGACTGCGGAAATGTGGGGAAAGCTGCGCACTTTGGGAGATGGCATACTGAAACCGTTTGGTCTCAGCACGAATAATTTCCAAATGGTCAAGGATGAAGCGACGGGCGGCTACAGCATGAACTTTCAAGGCAATAAGGGGTCATGACACAGCTTAGTGTATGTGGTTCTAGAGGTACAGGGTTCGATAAAAGGTGCAAATAAAGCGTCAAACATTATCCATATCTACATACAGCCCTCTGAGTATTGGCTCTCATCATCTATGATCTAGGAAATAAAGGACTAGCAGCCAGCCATTCAAAGGTTCATGGCGGCGGCAGCGACGGCAGCACCGCCAAAGGAGCGGGCGATACGACCAGTAGGCACGGGAGCACGGTTCTTGACAGGAGCGGCGTCCTTGGCCTGCTGAGCCGGTGTCGGCGCCGTGGCATTGGCATCGCCGGTGGCATCAGCGGTGGCCTGCGCCTTGGGAGCGCCGGCACCGAGGATGTTGGCGAGGGCCTTGGTGGCCTGGGGCAGGTCAGAGGCAGTGGTGCTCTCCACCTCCCAAGCACCGCAAAGAATACCCGCAGCAGAGGCATAGTCTGTTTTTTTTTATACGTGTGAGTGGTAATGACGCGTATTGCCTTGGACGGAGCTGTCAGGAACATACCAGCGGCGCAGGAGTGGTCGACTTCGGCGTAGACGCGACCGTCGATGGCGAGGTAGTTGTCGCAAATGCAGTCAAAATCCTTGGCGTCGACATTCTTGAGGTCGCATCCCTGGTTCTTCATGCCGACCTTCATGGCCTCGACGGCACACTGGGGGAGCTCCTTGGTGTACTCGGTCAGGCTCTTGACGTAGTGCGCGGAGGCGGCACCGGCCAGGCCGATGGAGAGGATAGCAGAGACCTTCATTTTGGATGAAACGGTGTGTTTCGAAGAATTCTTAGTATATCGCTTGATGGATTGGGTTGTCAAATGTGATTTAAAAACTTGATTTCTCTACAAAAAGTAGAAGAGCCGAGAGTCTTTATACCATGGAGCGCATTGGCCCGTTGCCAAATGGGGACATGACATCTTACCATCTTACCATCTGATTACGGGTTTAGTGATGCTTGATGCGGAATTACCGACCTGCTTTCCTCTTACTTTCATCATATTCTGGCCATATCATGCAGCGGAAGACGCCCCTGGGCTCCGTGTCATAAGCAACCTCCAACTTTTCATGGAGCATTGCTCTACGTACAGACACGGCATTTTGTACAGCGTTTAGATAATTGGTCATAGATCTCTATTTCTCGAAATTTCGACTTTGTCCATGCCCGACCTTGCGTTGCGTCAACCTTGCATCCTGTTTCCCCGATTCGGCAACGCAGGCAACTGATCGTCGTCTTACTATAAGCCCCCCGCTCCCATGCGCGCGGGTCGCGGTCGGCTGCACCTAAATCTCACTCGGATCCTCGCATGCACACAAGCTTAACTTGGTTCGAATCTGACCACCAAGGAGAAGTGTTCTGAAACGCTTCGTGTGGCCCAATCCACGGAGTCTTGTTTAATCCCGCGACAACGAATCCCGACTCAACAGAAGGCAGCCAACAAGGTGAGAGAGACGGCGTCAGCAGTAGCTACCGTGCGAGATTCGCAGAAAGAGACACGAGAAAGAAAAAAGACATTGATGGAAAATATGGCAGTAGAATCAGAAAGTCAAATACATCAGCCTAGTTATAGTCACATATTACAATACATCCTGCCGGTTTAGACAAACAGAAACTTGCTGTCATGTAATCACGCAGCTGCAGAGTTGAGTGTCGGTCATATGTACTGGCATCGTAGAAAGTTGGAAGCCATACTTTGAGTAGTCAAGTTTCTCTTCCCACCTTCGATTGATTTCTGGAGGGAATGCGTTCCTTTTCGGAGCAGGAGGCGTTACTGACACTCGATTGCAGTCGGTTGTTCGGTTGGCTGTATACTAGACGTATTCTACGTAAGCTACATAGAGTCCAAGACTGCACAGCTCTGATATGGTACAGCTGCTGCGTTTACAAGTAGAACTGATTCTCTCTATCCGATTGTCACTAAAGCACTTTTTTATTTGACTATCTAGTGCATACTGGCTCTGTTGAGCTGCCATCGGGGATAATGACCTGGTCAGCTAAATGGTGGAATCCTGCCCGAGACGGCCCACCAACCCGGATCCTTGATGTTGTCCTAAAGGCGGGACTATCAAAAGGAAGTGATGCAGAATCCGAATCTGGATACTTATTTCAGAGAAATATTGCAAACCAGGCGCACACCTCGACAAGTATACACAGACTAGATTGTTGCACAGTGAGGAGACGACTCCCCAGCATTGATCCATCATCGTCCCGAGAGAATTCTTCCTTTCCCAGATTCCTACTTGAGTGATATTCAACATGAAGTTCGAGATCACTACTCTCTTTGCGCATACCCTGGTAATCCAGGGATACGCGTCAGGCCGGGATCTCTTCCCATTCGACAAGAAGTTTCCTCACGGCATCGACGATGCTCACGACAAACTTCGAGGTCGCAACACTGCACCTAGCAAGCAGACCAAAGTCAACCGTGTCAGAATCGCCTACAAAAGCCGTGGTAACACCTCAATCATGATTGGGCATACTTTGCGAAAGGTTCTCCAAAACCGGAGCGGTAGGCGACTTCCATGTCAGCTGTGGCCTGGACAGGACTCTCGAATACACTGGGGGCTTTCGTGGTATGGTGATTGGCTCACATCAAATTGAATAGCACCGACTACTTAGTTTCTATCCATTAGTACAATTTTTGGAAACGCTCTTTTTAACATATTCAATCAGCCGCCTCACCAGAGCCGACGAGTCTAGTGTTGTTGTCGGTGCTGTTTGAGGTCGCAACACTCCTACTTAAGCAGCAAGGGCTCCAAGATTCCGCATCGGAATAAAATCCAGAACAAATCCTCTCCTGTCCCCGCACAAGCCCTTTCCCAAATCTCATAATTTTCTTTTTTTAATTGCGAGTAAAGTGACAGAAATATGTTCACGAAGCACAGTTACGTAGGGTGGTTCGCACTGTGTGGGTGACGTTTGTGCCGCGAGGCTTGTCATGAGATGCTCAAGAATGAACGTCAACGGTGGTGAAAAATGCTTGAAGCTGGTGGTGATCGATTATAACATCTCAATATTATGGATGAGCCGACGCCTGTAAACATTCTACGCGGACACAAGTCTCAGATCCATGCCGCCGCATTTGTTCGCCGGAATGACCGCCTTGCGACCGGCGACGCAGATGGCTACGTGATACTGTGGGATCTCGCCATCATGCGACCAAAAGCAGTTTGGCGGGCGCATGATAATGCGATACTCGCCATTAGGGGTTGGGGAAATGATAAGATCATTACGTGAGTTGATGGCTTGAGGGTGCCAATTTCCGTCTCGCTCATACAAGACACAGCCACGGCCGCGACCATCGCCTCGTCGTATGGCAGCTACGTTCAGAGGATGAACAGAACCTGTCGTCCGCATCACCCCTTGAGCATACGGGAGATGCGCCGCCACGACCGTGGATGTTGCATGTATTGGACGTCAACACGATGAATTTCTGCGCATTTGCTGGCTGCCCAAATGCTCCGGGAACCAGCATGACGCTCGCGGACGATGCCAGCACGAGTATTCTCGTCGCCGTTCCCAACACGTTGCTAGCCGAATCAGTGCGTTTCAAAATGAACAAGGCACATTGTACCAGTCTCTGGCTAACGGCTGCCTTCTAGATTGACATCTTCGAATTACCCAGCCAGAAACGTATTCACACAGTCAAACCCGGCGCGAAGCACGGAATGGCCATGACGCTCGCTATCCTTTTCAAGGAAAAGCATCTGATCTTGGTTGCTGGCTTCGAGAATGGAGTGTGCTCCGTCTTTGTTCTGTATGAGAACGCAGACGAGTGGATCACGACATATCGCGGCCAACCACATTCACAGCCGGTACTGTCACTAGATGCCGATCCGCGAGGTGAATACTTCATTTCGTCCGCAGCCGACTCTTTGTTAGTCAAGCACCCCATACCCATTTCCCTTCAAACTTTGATACCGGAAGTCTGTGAATCTGCGCAAGAAGCCGCAGCGGCCAGGGACATTCCATCCACGTCGGCAAAGGCCGCCACCACCGGCATCGGGGCGTTGTTCGCTAGCCCACCCGGCGCCGCCCAGATCAGCAGACCCAGCAGGAAGGCCTGGGAAGACCCCATCAAGATGGCGAATACAAAGCACTCTGGCCAGCAGAGCCTGACTATCCGATCAGATGGACGTATTCTTGCGACTGCTGGCTGGGACTCCAGAATTCGCATTTATTCGACCAAGTCGCTCAAGGAGCTTGCCGTGCTCAAATGGCATCAAGTTGGCGTCTACGCTGCCGCCTTTTCCCTCATAGAATCCGACGCAGATGGTCCTTTGCTGCATAACAGTACGGAACTTCAGGCTGCTCCCTCAGCCCAAGGAGACGCATCGGATGCGCTCATTCAAACTCCTAGGGAGCCACTCCAAGCGCGGTCCATGACAGTCAAGGATAGGCGATTGCATCATGCGAAAAATACCCACTGGGTGGTCGCCGGGGCCAAAGATGGCAAATTAAGTCTCTGGGATATATATTAAAGACTCACAATTACGTTATCCTTACAACTTACTTATTCATTTCTTTATTTACAAGAACACAGCATTCGTAATTGTTCAGTTGCAAAGCCCTCAATGCACTGTAGTTACTTGTCAGTGTGTCTCGGCACTCCTGGCCGTCGTACATACTGGTCAAGTTGTGCGGGTCCTATGCAGAAGTTCCAGAGTCTCTCAGAAAAGATTAGGCCGTTAGTCTTCCTTCCCCCTTCTTCTTCCTCTTATCTATCCTTATACGTCACGACCAAAAATGTGCCCGGCGTAGCTAGATTTGGCAGCTGTTTTGGGTTCGGCAGACGCTAGCTTGCCGATCGTCGTGGTGTTGGCTTGGCAAAGCCGTCGTGACCTAGGGGATGGAGGCGCGGGTCTGAGTCCAACTAGGAAGGAACATGATTCTGTTTATTGCCATATTGCTCTTCTGCCTTGCAGAAATCGGACGGAAATCATTGAAGCAGCATAGCACGGTACAATACTTTCGCTGACTGCATATCAGAGTTGAACGTCCGTTGGTTGCTTGAAGTAGCAGATGTGCATCACATTCAATCATTCTAAGTACAGATTCGTCTGCTTGGGACACTATATAAACATTGCTCAAATTCAAATTCCACGTCTCCCAATGTCTAGGCGGTGTATTTGACCGAGTAGACACCACGCTCGATGCTGTTAATGAGGATGTAGCCACTCTTGAGCCATGGGTACACGGACCAAGAGCCGTGGAATGTGGCCTCGCCGCCGCGACCATCATCTTCAGGGTGAACATCGAAAAAGCCAGCCTCCTTGAAGCTAGCGCCAGTAGGGTCCTCGACGACAGACGAGACATCAACAATACGCAGACCGGAGCCGTAGTTGGACTGGTACGAGAGACCGTTGACGACGTACTGGTTGTGGTCGATGGACTTGACAGGGCTCTGGTACAGACCACTGAATACTGGCTTGGACAGGTCCGCAATGTCAACAATGTAGGTGGTGGTCTTCTGGTTAGCGGCCGGGCCGGTTTTCTGCATCTCGTCAAGCTCGTCATCAAGAAGGAGATAGCGCATCTCCTTGTCCGCGAGCCAGCCCTGGTGGGTATAGGTAGCGCCCTTGTAGGTGGTGCGGGACAGCTGCTTGGGGCTGGAGCGCTCGGTAATGTCGACAATGGTGAGAGTGTCCTCGTTGTAGTTGAAGCAAATCTCGCGACCGTTGAACTTTTGATCGGGACCGCTGTAGATGACGCATTGGGCATCATGAACGTAGCCGTCATTGCTGACACAGCCCGACTTTTTGGGCTTGCTGGGGTCAGAGACATCGATCATCCAAAGACCAGCGTTGCACCCGTCCTTGGGCTTGGTACCAACAGCGGAGATTGTGTTGGTGGTGTCATGAACAACAATGTTGTGGCTGCTTCCGAACTCGTTGTAGTGCGCGGTAAGGTCCGTGCTGATGTTGAAAGTCTTGGGGTTCTCCGGGTCAATGGACAGGAGCTTGTTGAGATCAAAGATCTGCAGGCCATGGTCTGGCGACTCGGCACCAATGTATGCATGATCTCCAAGGACCTTGATGTCGCGCCAGGTCGAAGGCACCGTTTGGGTGGGAAGACGACCAACATATTGCAAGCTGCCGTCGCTGAGCACCTCGACAAATGCTGTACCATCAGTCTGGCCAACAATGCCAAACTCGCGGCCAGAAGAAGAAGAAGTCCAAGCTGCAGAGTTAGAGTTAGCGACTGAAACATGTCGGGGCTTGATCAGATGATACACACCCCAGATATCGTTGCCTTCGCGGTCGCCGCTACCAGTGTCTTGGTGACGGAGAAAGCCGGCGAGGTCGACGTTGCGACAGCTGTACTCGCCAGCCTTGCCATTCGAGCACTTGGTGGCGCCCTGTACAGCATAGCGATCAACGTCAAAAAGTCCGTTCTCGCGGTCGGCTTCACGCTGCTGTGTCTTTATGCTCTGCATAGTAGACATGGAAACGGCGTTGGGTGCACTCTCGGCAGCAAGTTGTTGGGCGACGAATGCAGCCTTGCTGTTGGACGCAACATGGCCGGCAGCGAGGCCGGCCAGGACCAGAGTAGCCGCGGGACTTTTCATTATAGATCGATGAAGAAGTTGGGATGAACAAACTCAAATTTAGCGACAAAATCTCCAAGCGAAGCTCTTTGCCCTCTTTATACTTGACCAACGGTCGACCCCGTGCAGAATGCACCAAGGCACCGACGGCCATTGTCATTCCCATTGGTTGATATGATGTATCGTCTACATGGAGGTCAGTCCACTTTCAATACGAAGTCGAGTCTTGATCCTTTTAGGCAGGTGCCTTTACAGACAAAAATGTGATCAAGACGGGAAGCTATGAACCTTCCCGAGACCCATCAGCGTGGGGGCGTGGAAAAGCAATGCGACTCCGGGTTGCCAAGCAGTTGTGACGACGCTCTACTCCGTACGGAGTAGAGAGATAAACTTTACTAAAGCCTTGTCAGGTTCAGAAAATCTCAAGTTCAAGTTTTCATTTCTTTGCTTCTCCCGAATCTTGCCAACATCCACAACGTCGAGATCCAGGGCGCCCAGCCATCTATGAAGTCGCACGGCCACCAAAGACGCCCAGCAATGACGACCGACAAGGTTGATTTTGTTCAGTATCATCTATACCCTCAAGGTCCGTATAATACGTCCTACTATAGCAGGTCCCGCTCGGTTATCCGTTGATATTTGCGTCGGGCTTGATAAGTGAAGAGCGATTCTGTGTGGCACTGTTGCCATCGGTTTAGTAATTGGGCAGAGCGTGAGGAGCCCCTCAAGACATACGCCAAGCATCTCTAGGATACCCTGTCGGTTCTTGGTCACTCGCTTCTCCCAGTCCTGGACGACCTTCCGATTTTGTACAGTCCGACCGCCGAATTGCGGGGAGAGCTAGAAGCTCGGCATCAACTAGCCAAGTGGTGCGTGCCACGAATCATGCTTCATCCTTTCTATGGCCAAGCCAGAACCGGTGGATGGAAATAAAGTTGCAAACTAAGGTTAGTGGCTTTATCAACACGGCTATTTTCAATTATCCGAGCCACATGCTCAGTACCCACGTCAAGAACGTGGACGCCTCATGCATGTCTTAATTCGGCAATGGCAAGTGTGCGCAAAGAGGTGGGTTCACGCTGGCTATTCTGTTACCTTGTTATCGCAGGACTTTCATCCTCACTTGCCCTACTCTTTGATAGTATCATGTTCTGAAGAATAGCCCTCTTCTCCCAATACGTACCAGTTAATGCTAGAGTCTACCCGCAGGTTCTGGTGCTCTAGCGGCCTTCCTATATCGTAGCTACTAAGTAGTTACTGATGGGGTAAACAATTACAGGATTCAAATTCTCCAAAATCGCGGCGGCACATTTTTATGACGCAATCTAGCATCCCCACTAGTCTCCTTCGCCCAGCATTGCATTTAGCTTGTTAAATAGCCAATGAAGGCTTCGAAAGCGAGAGCCTTGCTCGCACTGCCCCGTTTCTTGTTCTCGATAAAGGTAGTTGTATATATCAAACAGAGCCTATACCCTCACCATGTAGTTGCGTATTGCAGCCAGGGTGTAGTCAGTCTGTAGCACCGGGCAATTTAGATGCGCATGCAATAGGTACGCAGAATTGTGTACCGAAATTCGGATAAGGTAATGTCGGATGACAAAAAATAACGTATGCAATAGTATATCTCGCATAGAAATCTTGTAGCATTAAAACGTAGAAGTTCCCGGGATATTGTCTCCGAGGATGGCATCCGGAGGCTGGCACCGAGCCGACCCATCCCCCCCATGTAAGGCGCACAGCGTGATTGCTGCTGCAGCGGGGTTCTTCACTAATTCTCAGTTCAAAGGAGTGCAGTTTTCTGGAATATAGGTATTTCCTAGAAAACTTACAATGCAGTTTACCAGCTGTTGTTCCGGCCAGTGAGGACTTTCGTGGGAGCAGCTGTATCAAGCACTACGCTGACGGCCGTGGAATAGAATCACATAACATCAATCTCAAAGGTTTATGTAATGGTGCAGTAGAAGGGTTTCAAAACCCATATGATTAACCTGGGAGCAAGGTATTGCTTCTTTTTTGTTTTCTTTTTTTTTTTTTTTTTGAGAGGAGTGTCAGTTCGCCGCCAATCAACTTGACATGAGGGCTTCGCCCTGTGTCAGTATACGAGGCTTGGGCAATGCGAAAGAGATTTCTCATGCTTCGCCATGCTGCATTTATGTGCTCATTGCTACCGTAGAAGTCTTCAGCCTCTACATTTGGTACAATGCCGGCGATATCCTTCAACTTGCTAGTATCTAATGTCTAGGGGCTTTCATCAGCAATACACAGGATGCAAACTGCATTCTCCCATGCATCGGATCTGGAGATGGAACTTGTTATGGTTTTGACAGTTTCTATAGCATTGAGAAGAATTGCATTATTAGTTGACATCAGTCATAATCTATCTATTACTATCCTCCCAATGAGACATCCATGCTCCCAAGAAAAGTGAACCGAAACGCCGAAAGATGAGAGCTAGGCTGAGCAGACCGATTTTCCCGGGGCTTGACCAATATTTATGCCATACCACCGGCACCTGCACCTTGCTTAAGCTTGTTCCAGCGAGTAAAGAGGCCAACTGTGGTAGCGACACCAGTGGCGGCAATGCAAAGAGCAAATACAACCTTGAGGCCATGCATGTATCCGTCAATGACAATCGGAATCTGCTCAGCAGGGAAAGCATTGCGAATGTTGGTAGCACCAGTGAGAATGAGGGTACCCTTGTTGATCTCAGGGGCGCGCTGGAGGACGTAGCTGACCATCTGGTTCAAGAAGGCAGACTGAGCGGCGGAAACGAGGAACGCTCCACCAAGTCCCTGGAAGAAGAGAAGCATACCAGTAGCGGAGGCCAGGTCCTTGGGTTCGACAGTCCCCTGAACGACAATCATGGGAAGCTGGAAAGCAGCCCCCCATCCTGCACCAGCCACGATCTGGTAGCCAATCCAGGCACCTGTGGAGGTATGAATGTTGAAAAGGAAGAGTAGTCCAGCCCCCACGGTCGCAACGGCACCGCCTCCGATGAGGAGAAACTGGTAGTACCCGGTAGCGGAGACGATGCCTCCGCTAGCAATAGTGGCGATAGTAACTGCAATGATAAATGGCAGGTTGCGGACGCCACTCATAGTTGGGCTGGCATTGTGTACAGATTGAAAGTACACGGGGATGTAGTAGATGGCGGCGAAGAAGCCACCAGCAAAGATGAAGCTGTAGATCATGGCAACGACAAGTGTGCGATTCTTCACCAGATGCGGCGATACCATGGATCTCTCTCCCTGAAAGTACTGGAGCGCCACCCAGGCACCAATGATGGCCACGAAGCCGACAAGAAGACCGATGACGGTAGAAGAGTTCCAGGCGTGGGCGGCTCCACCATACTGAACAGCGAGGATGTAGGTGATGGTAGCGGCCATCATGAGAACGACGCCGAGGGGATCAGTTTGCAGGATCTTCTCCTTGAGAGGGGCTTGTTCCGGGATCGCAGCGCGAGGGGTCTGGAAGAACAGGAAGATGACACCGGCCGATATGGCGCCGATGGGAAGGTTGATGTAGAAGCACCAGCGCCAAGACACGTTGTCCGTGAAGGCACCGCCCAGCAGAGGACCGATCACGCTAGCCAGGCCATAGGAAGCGCCCAGGATGCCGGTGAAGGCAGGTCGCTTCTTGGGCGGCGCGGAAAAGGCAATGATTGTGTAGGCGCCCGCACCGAGACCAGCCGCGCCAAGACCAGCGATAGCGCGGCCGGTGATGAGGGCTTCCGCGTTGGGGGCAGCGCCGCAAATGACGGAGCCCAGCTCAAAGATGAAGATTGCTATCAAGAATGATGTCTTGAGGGGAAAGTACTTGTAGATTTTACCCCATGTGGATTGGAAAGCGCCGACCGTCATGAAAAAGGCAGCGCCGTACCAGCCAACCTTGTCCAGGCCCTTGAATTCTTCGGTAATTTTGGGAATGGCAGTGGCCACGATAGTCTACACCGCGTTAGTATTCAATCAAATCAAGCCAAAGCACTGCCAGAACTGACCATGTCGAGGGCGAGGAGGAAGATGGCGAGAACAAGAGCGACCACGATAAAGATGAGTTTGGTACCAGAAGGATATTCATCTTCGTTTGCATCGTCAGGCGGCGTTGCAGCCGCCTCGGTGTCGGATTCTGTCTTGCCGCCCATGGAACTGGTGTCGGGAAGATGCTTCTCGGAGGTGTAGTCGTCACCTGCTACAGTTGATGCTGTTGAGGTTGCCCAGCCCGATTCGCGAGGCACCTCGAGGGTGTTTCGTGCCGATGTCATTGTGTCAAGACGATTGATACTAGGTGAGCCGTTGAAGAAGGGTGGGAAATTTCTGATATATGAGGATGGGGAATTTTGCTGTGCAGCGTGGAACTTTCACCCTCTATTGTTGTTTACACAGTTGGCTTGTTGTGTGTGATGTGATGGATATTGGCTCGATCTTGGGACACAATGGGACGGCTGTAGTATAAATATATACACATTGGCCACAACTCGTGGGCCAAAATCTGACAGAGCAAAACTCTCCATTATTCTTGGCATAACTCGAAGAGCAGTTCACGGCAATCTCTATCATGGACAGCAAAAAATCGACGAGTTCGGCCGAACGTAGCGGTTTCCAGCCGGGGCGCTTGCAAGCCCGAGACCAATGCTAAGTCCATCTAAGTCCGCACCACCCAAAACGTGGGAATGAATCACGGATGTGCGGGGCCGCAAAGTAACTAACAAGTAGCAGCCCGTTATGACTGGCCTTGCCTTGGTAAGCTCCGCCAATTAGCGCTGGCCAAGCCCACAAGGTAACGCGTTATGCTGGGCGTGGCGTCAGCACGTTATGGGTAAGGCTCGTGCTGCTTTGGGAACAGGGCGAGGTGAGGTGTTGGATATGCTTGTTTGGCAACTGGGAAAAGCTTTGAAATCACTCCGCAACCCAAACTACTTGAGTGATCGTCACCATTTCTCGGATGCGTACTGGTGTAGCTTCTTGGAGCTACAAGGACCAACTCGCGGGATCATGTTTCAATCACGACAACATTTCTCGACGGGCGCATATATCGATTTTTCCGGTTTTTTTTTTTCTTTTTTTTTTCATCTTTTTGGTGCTATGCATGACAAGATGGCAGCTACTCTGTACCTGACTGCCATGTGCTTGCTTCGTCTTCAATCCTACGAGCCTCACCTCATCTCAAATTCGAAGCCAGCTCCATGTCAGCCTTTAGAATAACGTTGCTATATCAAGAACAGGGCTTACACCATTGGAGCCGCATCCCTTCTCGGGTGGAGCAGCCCGTGGAGGGTCTCGAGCAGCTACACTAGTAGTCGTCGGACATTGCGGACATTGGCTGAATAATGTGCATTCGCATCTCTCTCCGACACACCTCTCCATAAGGCTGATGGAAGGACGCAGTCATACCCTTTTCACGGATGTTACCAGGGCGGATCCGAACAAGGGCCCGAGCTTGAACGAAGACCGTTTCGAATAGCTGCCACACCTCGCCGGGTGACGTGCCCTCGAGGCCAACAAGCTCGGTGGATGTCGCCATCCATGCCCGCTTGGGTACTGTCACGGAGTTCAATACCTTTATCGCTCCGCGCGCGCGCTGTTCAACTGCAATGCGGACTTGCTTAGTGAAAGACTGGACTGGTGGCTGGAGGTTATCATGAAACGGTGCAAGCCAGTGCGCGGCTCGTGACGATTTCTTTCGCCGCGGCGGAGTAGGTCCGACACTCGAGCTACGGTAGAGATGTCCGCTTGCGATTACAAGCGAATGGGCATTCTTTGTCATACAGAGTGTTGCCATCCGCAGTGGAAGTCTCTGGGCTCTCCTTCACAGGATATTTCGTATATGGGCATTGTTTGAAAAGTTACCGAGAGTGTTTAATGGCAGAAGTCAGCCAAAATTCAAAAAAGAAATTAAAAGAAAAATAATAAAAAAGAATCAACTCTTCAGTGCAGAATAAGTAGAACTTGAATGCTTCCAGTAGAGAATTAAAAAAAAAAAACACTGGTCGCCGCCTTTCTTGACGCCTAGCGTTGCGGTTAGTGTTTACCAATTAACTAGTTCAGGGTATGCCTGACGAGCTGGTCCCAGATCAAAAACATTTTTCCTTACGGTGGCTAGCGCAGGCTTATCTACTCGGTACGGCTCCCTGGAGAGCTTGCAGAATGACCACGACAGGCGTACCAGCACTTGGGATCTGGGACTGAAAACCGGTCGGCCTTGAACGGTGTGTTGCGACGAAACTCGTTGAACTTGGATCAAGCCGGTCATGGTAATTCAGAATTCCGTCAACGGCATAGGCCAGATATAGAGGAGGCATGTCAACAAAGGTATTGAGACTGTTGATTTCGGCGACGATACCCCGCGCGATCTGGGGAATTACAGCAAGGTTGGTAGGCGATGGGACATTGGCGGATCCTTGCAGCTCCTGATAGAGCGTGACATTCTTGTTGTTGACGGCGTCATTAACAGCCTTGCCAGCTTTCTGCAAGATTGGCGGTGATGTTAGCCTCGGATAAGTGCCTTTCAGGTTTATGTCATTTCTGGCTGGGTGGGTATAAGTGCGCGATGAGGGACCCCAACTAACACTGATGAGCTCTGCTTGAGAGAAATAGCTCGCGTTCGGTTAACCCTCACGGGCGTGTACGGTCATTTTCATCACTAAGCCGGGCATACGGCAGCCAATGCTTTCTTACATTGTTGTGCACGGGCTGGCCAAATCTGCATCAGCTACAACCGCATTCTGTCACCCGGCCATGCCCATGGCGAATAACCGCCTCAACTGCATTGTTCCATAAATGTCGTTCCCTCTTTTCATGTAGACGCAGAAATAGTGCCCCGCAACTGCCGAATCGCGGCAGCATCCGAGTCAGGCCTTGGCGCGACTCTACAAGTTGAGCTCTCCAAAATCAGGTGTTTCGGATTGCAGCCGGCTGGGCTGCGAAATCCATCTAAATCGACTTGGCACACGTGAGACACCTTATGAACTTTGTTTGGCTTGAAATATCTCAAATTAGGGCGTACAGGCACCGCGCGGCCTTGTATCGGCGTCCATTCATCCACACGTGGCGGGCGCAACGCATCGATTGAGTGCCATTGCCTTGAAATGGCTAGCCTGTGGACCGTATAAGTGGAATGTGTAGGGATTGTGTACAAACAACTTATCCGTCAAGACAGAGGGGTATCTGAAAGGACGAGAATACGGAACGTATATTTCGAATCAAAGTCGGTCTATTCAAACTCATCTTTTGATTGTTCTCGAATCGAAAGGCCTGCCAAAGCAGCAAGCACTATACTTGCGGGATTGTCCAACACAACAATGGGGTCCACCATGTACGCCGATGAACGGCGTATTGCCTCTGCTGCCGTTCAGCATGCTTCTTTGCTCACAAAATCTGTCATGAGATCAATCAAACACGTGTCCAAGAAGGACTCTACTCCAGTGACCGTTGCAGATTTTGCGGTGCAGGCTCTCCTCATCGGCACGCTGAGCCAGGCTTTCCCGACCGACAACTTCCTCGGCGAGGAGAGTGCTGCGGCCCTTCGCGAAGACGCTGCCCTACGCCAGCAGGTCTGGGAATTGGTCTCGTCTTCTGGTGCCTTTCAGATTGCGGGGGGCAAGACTGCGGCGCTCGCACAACCATCATCGCCGGAGCAAATGATGGAATTGATCGACCGCGGCGGCCTCGGCACCGGCGGGCGGCAAGGGCGAACATGGATCATGGATCCGATTGACGGCACGGCGACTTTTATCGAATGTGGCCAGTACGCCGTCGCGGTGGCGCTGGTTGAAAACGGAAGAGAAGTCCTCGGTGTGGTGGGCTGCCCAAATCTTGCACTGGATCTTGATCGCATCGAAACCGTGCCCGCCGACGATGAGGGCTGCGGGTTCATCGTATCTGCCGCTCGCGGCGACAGAGGTATACTTTTACAGCCAATAGGTGTCGGCGAGCTTCCCGCTGGACAGTTCATCCCGTCCGAGCGATCGCAGCCTCGGGCGGAAGCACCTCCCACCGATCTGGCGGACTTGAACTTTGTGGATTCTGAGCTCGGAGAGGAGCACCATCTGAGCAAGGCTAATGAATTCATCAAACGTCTCGGCTGCCGCCGCTTCCCCGGGACCGAGGTCTGGTCCACCCAGCTTCGGCTCGTTGTGATGGCTCTGGGGCACGGCGACAATGTGCAGATTCGAATCCCCCCACCACAATCGACCGGCCCAGAGGCCGATCCGGAAGACACCATTTGGGACTATGCAGGCGCACACTTGATATTGCAAGAGGCGGGTGGCGTTACGTCTGATCTTGAGGGCAGAGAGATTGATTTTGGAGCGGGGAGGCGGCTGTCTGCTAACTGGGGCTTGGTAGCCGCCTCTCGTCCAAGCCTTCACGGGCAGGTTCTCGCTCAAGTAAGGGAGTTCTTGGAACCGACTGAATGAGCGATCGGAGACGAGTTCAATGATTGTATAAAGCGCCGAAAAAATAGTCTCGATTGATTCGGTTCTTCTTTTCTTCTATCCCTTCAACTTGCTTTAGCTTTTGCCTCGTAAAGATGTATCACACTAAAAGGCATGCCAGATCTTGTACTTCAAAGTGAGAAGAATTGCCTTGCCGATCAGATTCAATCGCCTCAAGCTCAGCAGAGGAAGGTCTTGCAAGAGACAATGAGTGTTTCTTATGAGCCTTCCATGATTCGATTGGTGTCTGAGTCAAGACATGTTAGACCCTTGGTAGTGACGCTTGTGACTCTCAAAACTGCATGCCATGAAAATGACGATGATTTCAGAAGACCAATTTTACATTTTCAGCAGCTTCGTTGAAAAAAAAAAACGAAGGCATCCCCAGTGGTTGTAAGAGGGAGGCTCGTCAACTTCGTGGGTGCTACTGGAAACGGTCACGCTGAGTCATCCAGTGAGGAAGCTTCCCCATAGCTCAAGCCCATCCCCAAAACTCCGCGGCAGATATCGTCACGATCATATTCGAAGCCGTTCTAGAGCCCCCAGAAAAGAGAACAATGGATCATGTGGTATGAGCTGAGGCGTGCAAGTACATCAATGCCCCCACTGACCTAGACCTCGACGACTGTTCTCTCCTCTTCTCTCCCCTCCCCCGACCGCCCGGCGCACAAGCACCACCCAACCAACAGCATGTTCGCCGCCCTCGACCGTCCTCAGCTGGCGGCACGCGCGCTCCGCGCCGCCAGCCGCCGCTCCCGAATATTCGCGCAGACGGTGTGCTCGACCGCCGCCTCGCCGGCGGTCGAGAAGCTGCCGTCGACGTCGATCCGCGTGCTGCGCACCGTCGACGCGGTGCGGCGCTGGCGCAGGCCGCACACGCTGAGCCAGCACAGCGTCGGCCTGGTGCCGACCATGGGCGCGCTGCACGAGGGCCACCTGGCGCTCGTGCGCGCCGCGGCGCGCGAGAACCACCACGTCGTGGTCAGCGTCTACGTCAACCCGGCGCAGTTTGGCGTGCGCGAGGACCTGGCGTCGTACCCGGCGACGTGGGACGCCGACGCGGCGGCGCTGGCCCGGCTCGACCGCGAGCTGGCCGGCGACGGCGCCAACCTCGGCCGCGTCTCGGCCGTGTTCGCGCCGCCGACGTCGGAGATGTACCCGTCGGGCTTCCCCGGCCAGGACGTCGACAGCAAGGGCAGCTTCGTCAGCATCACGCCCGTCGCCGAGGTGCTCGAGGGCGCGAGCCGGCCGACCTTTTTCCGCGGCGTCGCCACCGTCTGCATGAAGCTCTTCAACATTGTCCAGCCCGAGCGCGTCTACTTTGGCCAAAAGGACGTGCAGCAGACCGTCGTCGTCCGCCGCATGGTGCGCGACTTTGCCCTCCCCACCGAGGTCGTCGTCTGCCCCACGGAGCGCGAGCCCGCCGACGGCCTGGCCCTGAGCTCCCGCAACGTCTATCTCGGCACCCGCCGCCGCCGCGTCGGCATCGTGCTGCACCGCGCGCTCGTCGCCGCCTCCAACTCGTACGGCGGCGGCAACCTGGACCGCAAGTCGGTCCTCGGCACCGCCCACGAGGTGGTGGCAGCCGTGGTCCAGGCCCAGGCGAGGCTGCCCCCGACGCAGCGTGTGCTGTTCGAAGTCGACTACATTTCCCTGTCGGACCCGGACACCCTGCAAGAAGTAGATGCGATTGATCCGGAACGCGGGGCTGTGCTCAGCGGGGCCATCAAGATGCTTCCGTTAGAGGAGGCCGTTCCTGGCGAGGATGTTGGGCATGCCGGAGGCCCGGCTGTCAGACTGATAGACAATCTTATCTTGAAGCCTATTAAAGTGTAAATTCTCAAGTAGAGTGTCAGGAGGGCGATGAAGCATTTTTTGCATTCCGGCATCTACATTGCCGTTGTATATATCAAAATATATTAGATGAGAATCAAAAGAACCGCCAAACCAGCGAGCAAGCAACAAAATCAAATAATATACACCGAAACCAAATCATGGTTGAGCCACTGGCGGCGCGTTGCAGCACCTTACAGGTTTGGCTTGCTACGTAGCTTTCGGCGGCGACGTGCCTCGCCAACAGACTTGTGCAGAGTTTCTTCTTCCTCCTGACTCAGACGATTAGGAATCTTTTGCTTGCCGGCTTTCGCGCCTTCCTCGGCTTGCTCAAACAGTTTGCGACCAAGCTCATCTGTAAGACGCAGCACGCGACTGCTGACGGTAGCGCCGTCTCTGCGATTCTTGCCCTCTCGGCGGCAGCTGGCAATCTTTTCCGTAAAGTCCCATAGCTTCCCTTCCGCTAGCAAAGCACCAGTCTCGGGATCTCGTGGCGGTCTCCAAGCAGGATCTAGCTGCATGCGGGGGGGGATCTTGGAGTCCTTGGTCTTGACAACGTGAACCATTTGGTCTTCTTCAAAACGAGTGTAGGAGTTCTTGAGCGTCTCCTTGTTCACAGCTTCGAAATAAGAAAGGTCACCCTGATGGTAGAGTGTCTTTCCGAGCTAATGGGCTGTTAGCAAGCGGTGTGTACGTAGAGTGCCTGGGGTTCAACTTACAAGCTGGGCACTGTTCTGTGCCTTGGACTGCTCAACCCAGACATCGCTGGCGTTGCCTGGCGGGCTCAGTCCCATCAAAGATACAGCAGCCAGCCAACTGGCTTCGATGAAGGGCCAGATCAGGAAGCAGTAGAAATCATAATTCTCTCGTCCTGCTCTTCGTTCCTCGTCGGAAAGGCCAACCTGAAGAACGTTACCCTTGTCATCCTTGGTAAGTTTCACGATACGGTCGGCTTCAAGTCCTTTGAGTGTCTTCTCCAAGTTGGCATCGAGGCCTGCACTGCCAAAGATGAATTCGCCGCGGAAGAGAGACGATAGGAAGAAGACTGTCGACTTGAGTTCCTCAAACTCAATGACCTGCATGGATGGCCCTCCACCACGCTTGACACGCGTGTACATGGCGGCGCTGACAAGTGCTTCGTAAATGAAAAGATGAATAGTCATGTTGCGATAGAATGAAAGTTGGAAACGGTCAACGGCATAGTATGTGGGCTCAGCAAGTCCGTCCACTACGCCCACCAGGTCTTTGCCAAGGACTTCCAGACCACGGTCGACAATTTCCGACAGCGGTGCGTTACCAAAATGCGCGACGCGGCCGCCCTTGGCTCTCACTCGGGCAGTTAGCCACTCCACACGTCGTATAAGTTCTTGATGGCCAACGCCACGGCCGCGGAGAGTGAGCAACACGGTGCCGATAAGAGCAGTAGGCATAACTACGGATACGGCGTTGATATCTCCAAGAACCTTGTAACCGAGAGTTCGCAGGATTTTCTCACGAACCGCTCTCACAGCTGGATTGCGATGATCCGTGTCCAAGCCTCGGGGAACATTGGGAATCCTTGTGAGTTGATCATCTATGAACTTTCGTAAGCTCCAAGGCTCGTGGAATCGGACATCAACACGACCGAGTTTCAGGGACAGCACGGAAGAGCCTCCAGAGAGGAAATCAGCAAGGTTCTCTTTCTTCTTGGGGACGCCCAACAGCTCAGTGACGTATCCCTCCGTCTCGATGACTTTGTCATACTGGGTGCTGACGGGGCAGATGATGGTGTCTTGGACACGACCTGACAGGATTGAGTCGAGGACGAAACTCAAAATACCAAACTTGGGTGGCAGCAGCTTTCCAGTGCGAGATCGGCCTCCCTCGATGAAACATTCGAAATTAAAACCCTGCTGAAGCAATGTGTCGATGTAAGACTGGACCAGGGTTGAGTAAAGAGCGTCGTCGCCAAACGAGCGACGGATCCACATGGCGCCAGCATGTTGCAAGAAGCTTCCAACGAGAGGGAAGTTGAGATTATCGCCGGCCACTACGACGGGCAACGTCAAACCAAGGCGATAGCAAATAAGCTGAAGACTGACATAGTCAACATGCGAACGGTGGCTGGGAAGGAAAACAATACTTTGTTTTCTCTTGGCTGCGATGTCAGCTACTTTGCGCAGACGCAAGACTTCCTCACTGGAGACATGAATGCCCTGGTGATAGGCCCTTGTCAGTAGCTGCGTTGTCATGTAATAGGCACCGCGGATGAACGTCTTGCTTTCCATTTTGCAGATCATTTCGTCAGTCAGCTTTTCAGCGACCTCCTGCAGAGAGTTCTCGAGCGCCACGCGACGTTGTGCTCGCTTGGTCACGTAGTCTTTGTCGTCCTTGTTGAGCAGCCCTTCTTTTTCCTCGACGGCGACGCGGCTCTCTGCGAGTTGGGAGATGCGTTTCTGAAGAAGAGGCGCGGACATGACCATGGCAGTCATGTTCTGGGTGAATCCGGGGTAGAAGACGGGTTGCCCGATGACGTTGTCGTATGCACGCCATCCTTGGCCGGACACGTAAAGGGACACCTCGCGAAGGAACCTGCAGAGGTCAGCATCCTCACCTGTCAGCAAGGGAGTCAGTCCGAGGCGACTTACTGCAATGGCTCGGACCGGAAGGACGCAAACTGGTTCATTAGCGCCTCTTCCTTTTCTTGAGCGGCCCCCTTTTCCGGCTCGAGGTAGCCACCAGGCTGGAGAGTGATTTCATCGCCCAGAATCTGCAGGTCGGGGGCCGAGTTGTTGGTAGGATCGATGGGTTCGTCGCTGCCAGCCATGTTGAAGCTGCGAATGCGTAAAGCCGAGCCTAGGGTGGTGGTGGGCGTCGCAGAAGTAGACCAGAGGGTGCTCAAGCGGCGGCGACAAGAGCAATGGTCCAGCAGAAAGTCAATGCATGGAATATGACGGAGGAATGAGATGACAGCTCTGGACTGGAGAACGCCGGCTGGGAGCTGGGGAAGCTCGCGACCAAGCGTCCGGGGGTGGGGGGTGGGGAAGAGGAGATTCTGCCGAGGCCATCAGCCATGTGAGGCCAAAAACCGGCCGGCTACCTAAGGTTTTTTTTTATGGCGCCCACATAGCCAATAGTTTGATCTACAAAGGTAACCGTCCCCTCCTCAACAATTCAACATATCTGCTGTCGACGGCCATCTTGTTCCCCCGAGCCGCGGCTGTGGTTTACTTTTATTTTTATTTTTTTGCTCCTCTTGGAGCTGAGCTGGCCAAGCATGGCGACACCACAGGCCCTTACACAGGAGCTCCTGGGTCGCGCTCATCCACCCGACTCTGTCAATCGCATCTTTGCCGAAAAAATTCAGCACCGCACACTTCACCTACGACGCTCATCTCCGCCTCCGTCTGCCCTCAATGCGCGGAATGCACGACGCAAGGCACGCCTCGAAAAGAAAGAACGAGGCAAACAACGACCGAAGCCCCTGTCTTCGCGGCAGCGACGCAGCCTTGGCCTCCACGATGTTCCCGCCACCGGGCAGTCGTACGAGATTTATGCTGAGCTGAACAAGTTGTGGATAGGTTACGCTCGCGAGCTTCTCGGCCAAGAAATATACACTGGCGGCACTGGGGCTGCAGCGAAACTTTCCAGCGCAGAACTGCATGGTGCGACAGCAGAGGTCGTTCGCAGTCGCTGCTCTGGCCGTGTTGGTATCAAGGGCATAATCGTACGCGATCGCAAGTTTGTCATTGAGATCATTACGCGGAAACGAGGGCTCAAGGTTGTGCCCAAGGACGGGACAACGTTTAGAATCGAAGTGCCGGCACCGCCTGAGGAGTCTGCAGCAGACCAGGGTGGCCAGAGTGACGGCGCGTCACAAATGTTCGCGTTCGAAGTGCATGGCGATCAGCTAATGCTACGCTCCGCCGACCGGGCGAACCGAAAGTTTAAGCAGCACTTTCTCAAGAATCTTTGATTGTTTACTTAATGACTTTGATGACTGCAACGAATTGATACCCAAGATGGAGTTGGCAAACCCTGATGTGGCGGGTTTTATTGGGGGCGCGAAAGCTGGTTCAGCTCATGCGAGGCTGTTGTTTTATTCCTGGAGAGTAGAGGGAGTCTCATCAGTCCGGTTGGCTTGAACAGATGTTGAAGTGAAGGCTGGGAGTCGGAGGGAGATGTTAGACTCGACTCAGGGCAGACCAGATATGGAAAATACAACTACAAGCATGACAGGCGTTTTAGTTCATTGAGATGCAACCGTGGGTTCTCTATGAGCTCTTTGATGTTCTGGCAAGTATTATGTGTTGCCTGTATCTTTGTATTCGTGCTCATACGAATGGCTGGTGGATGTGGCCTATGGAAAGGCCAGCTGGCAGCCAATGTGTGAATGCAACTATATTTACGGCGGTGCAACACCCTGGCGACATTGTCTGCAAGCTGATGAGGTGTTTGTCTCGATTGCTCGATTTGTTCTATTGTTTGATTGTTTCATCGCGCCACTTGTCTTTTCAATTTGTTTTGACCTGTTTAGACAGAACCCTAGTGCGTCATAGCTACTCGATAGGTGGTGGCCCTGCGTCGCGCTACCAAGTATCAGTAGGAGTGAGAAAGCGGTGCCGCATAACGACAAGCAGGGGTTTGCCAAGCTTTGGAGATTATCGATTGGCCGAAAGGTTAATAAGCGGCATGATTGAAACAAGATGATGGCCCAGTCGTTGGTTGGCACCAACAATGAAAGGGCAAGATTGCAGCTGAATCGCAACATTCGACCAGCTCCTGGGGCCAATTTGTTATTTTGAAAAAAAAAAAATGGTGATGATGATAAAAGAAGAAGAAGACGAAGAAGCCGGTTCTCAGTGCCATCAAATACTGACCAGCCGCAATCGTACACGACAACGACAAAAAGGGGCCGTCATTCTCCCAGTACTGGGTAATAGGTAATAGCTAAGCTGCCCCCATTTAGGATTCAGCCCTCGTGCCTGTTTGCCGGTTAAACATCGGCCATATCCCACCTTGGGCGTGGGTGGAGTCTGGGGCCTCGCCTACTTCCTTGGGGCCAATTCGACACCTCCAATTTTGCCTTTGCCAAAACCTTCTGGCTTTTCTTCCCAGAGCGCTTGCTGATTCACTTCACGTTCCGCCATAACACAACCCCCAAACATCTGTAATACCTTACATTGCCATTCCTGTACGCGCAATCTAGCAATCTCGCAATCTACGTTGCCTTAGCAAGCGTTATCTTTGCATTTTTACTATACATCGCCATTGTCGTCGCCCTCACCGGTGCCGTACCGACTTTCCTAAGCTACCAGCCTACTGCAGAGCAGACGTGGCAATCCGCGCTTCGAGCTCCAATCTGGTCCGACAAAAGACACACCCAAAATGCCAACCAATCTACCTTCGAGTTTCGCCTCGGCTGCTGCCGGCCAGAATGCAAATCGCGACCCCAGGACCGGCCGACCTGATGGCCGCGGCGCTGTAGGCGGCGACTGGTGAGTTTGCTTCTTCCCCCCATCCCTCCCTTGCTTCGCGATTGCTTCAATCTGCGCCCCGCGAATCTGCCGCTCCCGTCATCGCGCATCGTGTGTGGCTCGCTTGCTCAAAAGGCAGCTGCATCACGCCTCCGTCTTTGGCTGCGCGTGGCCGCCCGTCTTCACGACCCATTTGTGTCGCGAAAACCTTTTCCCCCTCATGCCACACCGCGCCGCTGCGTCCAACACGGCACATGCTAATTAGCCATCTCGTCAGGGCACGTCGAGACGGCCGCTCCGCCAACGGAACCATGACATTTCGTCGCGCGTCGACAACCCCCCTCGGCCAAGCCATGCAGACCGCCCCTCCGACAGAGCTCGCGGCCCATCCCACATCTGCTGAGCCTGCCGCGGCAGTCGCCAACCTCGAGGCCGAGCCCAGCCGCTACACCAAGGACGATCTTTTGGACGTTTTTCGCGCTCAGAAGATGAATGACGACCCCTCTCGCCTCTTCATCTCCGGCTGGGACCCCAGCAACATTAATGGAAACAGCGGCAGGGGCTGGGGTAAGAGCAACGAAAACCACATCCCCCAAGAACCTGGTGCCTGCTGGGACCAGAACGGCGAGACGGCTCCCATGGCCTTTCAGGAATACTCCCCAGATGAGAAAGAGGTGAATAGTCGCATTGTTCATGCCCCCGCTCCTTGTCGGCAATGTATTAACAGAAGCAAAGGCTTTCTCGACCGACATCAACTCCCCGCTCAAGCCACCAACTCAAAACAAGGAACCTCACCAACCGAACGGTAGCGGCCGAAAACCGTCCATCTCTCACGGAACAGGTAACGCATATGGCGTCACATCACCGTCTTCCGCGACCAGACCGTCAACTCGCCGGCGCGAAACTGTTGACTCAAATCCCTTCAGTAGTTCCGGTCTAGGCTCACCAACAGGGCCCGGGAGATTCTCGCGAGACGATCAGACGTACTGGTTTAATCGGAAAGCAGGTGATGCGAAAGAATCCGAGGCTGACGATCAACCTCCGGATCAGGCTCGTGACCAAGCAAAACCCGCCCTTCCTGGCCTCATGCGAGCCAACACTGCTGGTGCTGTGGGGATGAGCTCCATCTGGCCTTCTTCCAACCCGAGCACACCCGGAGTTGGAGGCTTTGGAAACTTTTCCATTGCCGGATCTTCGGTCGTCGGGGACAAGCGTCTTGTTGGTACGGCTGGTGGAAGTAGACTTGCCCATCTTATGCCAAAGGATAGCTCCGAAAATATGAGCGCTAGATCTTCTGATGTGAATGTGCCTGCTGGACAGCAGCCGCAGCAGCAGCAGCAGCAGCAATCATGGAGAACGAGGCCACGGACTGATACGGATCCCTTCGGAGAGGATGAACTGTCGGGTAGTGCGATGCTTGGCGGATCCCAGGACGTCAATCCAAGTGGCAACCGTGCCACGGTTCTAGGTACCCCGGTCAAAGGCTCTGCCGGCGAGTTTGGCATGGCGGGCTTGAATCTCGATGGTGACGACGACCCCAACAGCCCATCCGAGACAAACCCGTACCGCAGTCCGGCAAACCGCGAGGATGGAGAGGCTACCAATGACAACAAGCCATACGGCGCAGCTTCCCAGGAGCATGGGGCAGGCTTCGGCGCTCTGCCTAGAAGCTTCGTCCCCGGTGGCTTTGATGGAAGCGACCGCAGCCAAACATCGAGTGTCGGTGCAAAGGGCTATCCGCTCGGACACTTGTCCGGATGGCCCGCTCCTGGCCCTTCGACCGGAACACCAGATCGCGATCGCCCGAACTTTGGAGCCGCATTTGGAAACTCTCTCTTTGGAAATATGGGAGAGCTACAATCTCCTGGCCTTGGTAATCTGGGCAATGTGTTTGGTCCCTCTGCTTCGGCCGGTCTCGGCGCTGGAAGCATCGGGCGCGGTAGCAAATTGGGCTCTCTATTTCCCGCCGCCATGCAGGCACAGATGCAAGGCAACGAGCATGAGTCCGGTAGCGATGGTCCCGATCCCCGCCAAGGAAACCCTCTCGGTGCGATTGGCCGTGGTAACTTCCCGGGACCTCCCAGAGATTCGGAAAGCCCGATGCGATCCAACCGCGGTGTTTTTGAGGAGCTTTTCCCTTCCAATGATTCGAACAGGGGACTTGCTCACATGGCTGGCTCCGACGGAAGCCAAGGGCCCCCTGGTCAGTCCTTTACTCCGCTCCCCAGCGGCTTACCATTTGGAGGGCCTGTTCCAAGTGAATTACCATCGGCTCAGGCTCGCCAGATGGTGATGCCGGATCGCATGAGATGGGTGTACTTGGATCCCCAAGGCCAGGTTCAGGGACCCTTCACCGGCTTAGAGATGAACGACTGGTACAAGGCAAATTTCTTCACCCCAGATCTTCGTGTCAAAAAGGTCGAGGATCCCGAATTTGAGCCCCTTGGTCAACTCATCCGTCGCATAGGTAATTCACGTGAGCCATTCCTCGTTCCTCAGATCGGCATTCCTCATGGACCTCCCGTACAGGCAGGTGGCTATAACGGCAATACTGGGGTCATCCCTCCTCTTAGTGGCGTTTTCCCTAGTTTCGGAAGAACTCTTACTGCTGAGGAGCAAAACAACTTGGAGCGGCGTAAACAAGAGGAACAGTACATCATGGCTCAGCAGAGAGACTATGTTATGCGCCAGCAGGCAATGTCCAAGTTCCCAATCCACAATTCAGGCTTGCAGCACCATTCTAGTGCCCAGAGCCTCCAGAGCCAGCCTAGCTTCGGGAATATCAGCAACCCAGCTCAACAGCCACCTGCACTAGGGGGGCTAGGTCCTTTTTTGGACCTTGGAAACGGGCCGATGCTTCATGCGAGAACTGGGAACGAACAATTTCGCCAGGAAGATATAGTAAACCTGAGTGGTCAGGAGCGCCAGATGTTGGCTGCTGCCATGAGCGGCAACGAAAATGCCAATATGGGAGAGCAAGCTGGCAGCGAGGAAGGCCTACGCGCTGGTCTCCCACTGACCGGCCAACTTGCTGAAGACCCTGAAGGATTCCGAGACCGCCTTCAAGAGTTTGAGGGGCTTCGTGCTCAACACGAGGCTGAGCAGGCCGCCAAGGTGGATGACGAGGGGCAAGCTGGCGCTGCGGTTCGGGATCCCGAGCTCTCTTCTGCAACCGGACGACCTGGCAGAACTGGGAAGAAGAAGAGGCAGTCAACTGATGAGTCCTTGTCTCTTACGGAACAGGTCCAGATCACTCAAGCGGCAGCTGCGGAATTTGTCCTGCCTGAAGAACCCGAGGAACCTGGTATGCCAATGCCGTTTCCTCCGCCGTCTTCTGCCACACCCTTGCCTGCTCCTACTGCCCAGCGAGCACGATCCAACCTCCCTGAGCAGTATAGCAGATCTCAAACCGCCACCCCCGAAGTTGTTCAGCCACCACCACTGGCTCCATGGGCCAAGGAGCCTGGCCAGGAAGGACAGCGCGGTCCCAGCCTGAAGGAGATTCAAGAAGCAGAGGCACGCAAGGCTGCCAAAGCCGAAGAACTTGCCGCCGCCCAGAGGAAGGCCGCCATAGAGCAAGAAGGAGCACTTTTGCGCGAGCGGGAAAGAGCCGCAGCTGCGGCTGCCACGGCTGCAGCCCTGCCGGCATCCAGCACATGGGGTCATGGATCTCCAGGGGCTGCCACAACGCCTTGGGCTAAACCTGGTCCACAGAAGGGAGTTAGTATTCCCACGTCTGTCTCGACTTCGTCTTTGAGCAAGAAGACGTTGGCCGAGATTCAACGGGAAGAGGAAGTGCGGAAGCAAAAGGCCATGCAGACAGCTATTCAAACCGGAGTGCCTACCAGCACCACCAAGAGCTACGCTAATTTGGCGAGCAAGACGAATCCCCCAGCCATTCCTAGCGCATCATCTCCAGCTGCTCCTCCGGGTGCTGGTTGGGCAACAGTTGGCGCCGGTGGCAAGGTTAAATCTCAGACTGGTCCTGTTGTGCCAGTTAGATCTACCAGCAACGCAAGCGCTAAGCCTACGCCTGTTGCGGCCCGGCCAAGCCCGAAACCTAGCCCTGCCATTGGCACGCAGCGCGTTGGACCTGTGAACAGTGGCAACACTGCTATGGATGAGTTCAATGCGTGGACACAGCGAGAGCTTTCTCGTGGCATCACTACTGATGGTAAGTTGAAATGTGTCATCATCGGTTGAATATCATATTAACAAACACGACAGCTACTAGCTTCCAATCTACTCTAGAGGCACTTCCGCTGGACACTGGTCTGATTGCCGATGCCGTCTATGCCAGTTCCACCACCATGGATGGCAGACACTTTGCGGAGGAATACGTTCGTCGTAAGAAGCTTGCTGAGAAGGGCATCTTCGAAAAGCAGGCCTCCGACAACCGAAGCTCCTCGGGCGGCTGGAGTGAAGTTGCCAAGAAGGGCAGCGGCAGCAACAGCCAACCCGCTCGCGAGCCGGAAGGCAATGCCTCTACAATGCAGGGAGCAGGCTTCAAAGTGGTCCCAGGCAGAAAAAAGGGCAAAAAATAGAGCTACTCGTCCTTTTCTATGTTGAAGGAACGTCGAGCCTGAAAAGTACAAGAGGAATTCCTTTCCTTGTTCAGAGGAGCATTTTTTGAGCGATTACGCCCGCAACGCTTTATGGGAATGTGTTGGATGAAAGGGTGAGCCGGTTATGGCTTATTGATGTCGAGTATGATGATGAAGCATGATGCAGGATATGAGCGATAGTGTTTGAACGAAGCGATATGGAGAACATGGAATTAGAAAAATGTATTTTACGCTAATGGCAGAAGCGAGAAGAAGCGCTTGTGAAGGAAGAAAGCGCTGCTGCGTCAAGCTGACCAGGGTGGCAAAATATGTACAATTAATTGTATAAGAACCAAACAGCTGCTTAATTGTTCATCGTGATATCGGACGCAGCAGTAAGTGTCCAGTGAAATATGGTGCCTTGAACTAATTTACTTGAAGCATATTTCCAGAGAGACAGAGAGAGAGAAAAAACTGTATTGCTTTTGTCTATATCCATTTTCTTTTGATATTCCAGATGATGAAAAGAAAAAAAAACACTCAACGCCGGACATGGCGTCTTTATTTGTTGACTTTCAGCCCCTCCATGAGGGCCTCGAGCATTGTCCATCCCTCTGTACCCTCCCAGTTTGTCTTGCCGCGCCCCATGACGCTCCGGACGGCGCTGCGTGCCTTGCCCCTCCATTTGGCGCCAACGTCCTTGACCTCCTCACCCCAAGTCTCGAGCACAGAGACGAGCTCGTCGGTGCGCGAGACCACGTTCAGGAACGCGGCCTCGTCCTCGGTCCAGTCGGCGCCGCCGGCGGCGGTCGAGTCACCGCCCGGCAGCAGGCCGCTGCCCGAAGCGCCGACGGCGGCACGCCAAGCCTTTTCATAGGCGTCAATGGCACCGGCATAGTCGCGCCGCCAGCCGCGCAGCTTGCCTACCAGAGACCAGAGCTCGGCGCGGCGAGTGATGAGCGGCACGATGTCCTCTTCGATGACGCGCGCGACAAGTCGTTCGGGGGTGCCCCGGGGAGGCTCGTAGATGCCTGTGCCAGAGTCCTTTTCCTTGTGAAGGACCTCTTCCTGCAGTAGTGCGCCAATGACTGGTGCGTTGACGGCGTCCTCGGTCTGGCGAATGCGGAGGATTTGGCGTGTGGCGGCAATGATTTCGGCAATAGCTGGGGGGCGCATGCGACAGGCCAGCGTGACGACATTTTCCCAGATTCGCCAGTTGTCGTGGGCGGCGGTGGCACCCATTTTATATGCGTGGAGAGCTTGTGCGAGGAGCTTCTCTGGGTCTTTGGACGTCTCAGGCTTCCGTCCAGGGCTGGCAGCAACGGCGCCGGTATCGTCTTCATCTTCGTCGGGCTGGACTGGGGCTGCTTCGTTCGCAGTCGCAGCGTCCGCTTTTTCCTGCTTCTGAGCATTGAGAACCTCGCTGTAGAGGCTCCAGAGTGCAGTACCTAAGTTGCTCCAAGTTTTGGCGTCTTCGCCGCCGAGGTCGCCAGTAGCACTGCCAATCGCTCGATTGAAAGCCTCGGCGGCGTCTTCGAAGCGCCCAAGACGCAAACTAATGTCGCCGAGACGACTCCACATGTCAGGATCAAGTCGGTTAACAGTCGTTGCCTTTTTGTAAGCCCCATGAGCGCGCTCGAGATCTTTCTCACGTAGATAGTGCTCGGCAAGAGAGCGCTGTGCACGGCCATAGCGATGGCCAGAGACCTCCCAGGCGCGCTCGTAAAATGAAGCGTTGTTTTCCAAGTCACCTAGAATGCACAACAGACGTGGTGCGTTGGATGGCGCTGGTGAGCGTTCGGGGCCCGCAAAGTCATCGGCTTTTAGAGACGTGATGTCTTCCACGGCAACCTCGTCATCTGGGTCCGATTTGGAAGCGGCGTCGGCGCCTGTCTTGTTGAAAAGCTGCCAGCGTACAATTCCCTTTGCTTTGGCTTCACCGCCGCTTCCACGGCCACCCTCGTCATCCATGGCACCGGCACTCGCGAGACAAAGAGCAACTTCGGCCCAGAGACGCAGGCGTTTGAAAATTTCGAGTGCCGAGACCAGAGAACCGGCACCGGCCCAAGCATAGGCCAGCTCGGCTTCCAGATGCCAGCGTGGTGGGGTTGAAAGAGCATGAATGTATCGAAGACGCAAATCGGCAGACGCAGACTCGGTGGCCTTGGCGGCAGGGAAAAAAGACGTCGGTGCACCTGAAGCAGGCGCCGCCTCATCTCCCGTGTGATGTCCCGGTGCAGAGACTTGTATGGAAGGGACATCAGCCGCAGTCGTGGACTCTATGTCGTCTTTTTCTTTTCGAGACTCTGTAACTTCTTCGCCAGAAAATGTGGTATCAGTAAGGACTTGATCGGCTACAGCCTGCATTTGAAGGACGCCACGCTCCAAAGTGCGGCTTCGGTGTACTTCGATACGTGAGCGCACGAGAAGGGCTTGTGTATAAATTTGCCAGTTTGTAGACTTGTCAGCAAGCACACGAGTTGCGAATGGCAGGATCTCTTCAGCGGTAAGAGTGTCTGCAGGCGAGAAGGTGTCTTTGATGGTTGCTTCGGTAAGCAAAGCAATCTGGTCGAGAGGGCTGAGTTGCGGTTGGTCATCAGGCCTCAAATTTGCCAAATTTTCGGGAAGCTCGGTAGAATTTGCCTCGCTTTTGTCCTTTTCCTTGGCAAATTGAATGTCTTCGAGAAGTGTGTCATCGTTGAGCTGCAGGGCCTGTGGCTTGGAGTCGTCTCCTTCCTCATCGGCTTGAGTGATTGTTTCTTGCGACTGGCTGAGGGCTAGCACGACTAGCTGGCTTATATCCTTTTCCTGGAACTTGGTTCTCTTACCAAGGGCGCCGGACAAGACGTATGAGAAGCTGTTCGTTTTGGTTGCCTCCTCGATGAGCTCCTTTGCCTTGTCCACCCGACCAAGTAAGATGTTGTTGTTGGCCGCCTCGAGTAGAAACTGCACTTGATCGTGGACGCTCCACGCCTCTTGGTCTGACCAGACATCTTCACTCAGGACTCGACTGCGAACCGCGTGCATGGAGTCCGTAATTTGAGTTGCAAGCGAGGGAAGCTCGATCCAATTGGAGCTCTTGGTGAAGGTCGAACCGCCAAGGCTGGGTTGCGCAATAAGCTTGTAGTGCCATACATGAATACGCAATCTTGCCCAGGAAATACTATATTTTTCTTGGTCTGATTCATGAAGCTGCACGACATCATCCGTAGGTGCTGAAAGAGTCTTGGTAAAAACGTGTCTGGCGAGGCAGAAGAGCTCTATGGATGGGATGTGCGAATACGGCGAGACTCCGTCGATTTCCAGCTGCTTGACGCAGTCTCGTCTCATCTGGATAATCGGAGTGACTGCGGACGCGGAAGAAGTGGTCTCTTGTGAGACCGGCTTGAAGGCCCTGAGAAACTTGGACTCGATCTCCGTCATTGGTTGACGCGAGGGTACTGGACCGGTGACGTTTATCTGAAGGAATGTATTCAGTGCTGCAAGTCCGATTTTGAAAGCATTTTGAATCTCTTTGGTTGTTTGTGCCACATTTGGTGCTTGCTGAGCGTCTGACGCGGGTTGAAACAGCTCTTGAATGAGAGCCTGAGCAGCGGGATGGGCGGCGAGCTGTGTCGCGGCGTCATGCGTTGTTGAGGCCATGGTGATATTCTGCCTGGAGTTTGGTGGAATCAGCCCCCTCGTTTTATCACCTGCTCATGAAGCTTCCTTTTGATCCAGTTCAGACGATGATGACGACCCCAGTATCAAGGCAGTCAAAATCTTCAGTGCTGGCACCAGCAGAGGATTTGCTGGACTAAAGCAGTGCGGGCCGTGGACTGTTCCGCCTCAAAGTTTAGCTGTGGGTAGTTTTGTGGTATCCCATTCGTAATGTGCAAAAAGATCGAAAATTGTGTCGAATTAAAGTGCTGTCCCGCGCAGGCCACGATATTGCAAACGTCTTGGGTGAGGTTTGGTGGGATGTGACTGGACATGGTGGGGCTGGCCGACTACATTCTTCCTGATATGGAGGGGTCGGTGCTGCAGTGGTGCGAAGAATACGACAAACTACATCTACTCTGTCGTCGTGATGAGAAAAAAAAAAAGGACAGATGACTATAGATTTCACGAAAGATTTCAGTTCAGCCCCCTCATGCCATTTTTACTTTTCAGGGCAGGAACAGCTCCTCGGCGACCATGTGGGCGTGCAGTTCTGGAGGCTACAGTGTAGGGTAGGTCAAGGTCAATGATTTTCGCCAGGGTCGGATGGGACATCGTCGTGCATGCTGCTGTTGGCCACAAGGCCAATCGCCGTGAGCGCATTGCAAACCAGGTGACGAGCCTCTTGTGATACATGAGATGACGACTCAATTTCTGAGCTACTGGCGACTGGGATGAGATATCTTCATCAGTGCTCGAGCTAAACATGGACCATCTGCCGCATGCTGATTAGCATGTCCGACCTCGTGATCGGGCGAATTGGAAGCGCTTTCCGAAATCCCCAAGACGTCAGTCACCAGTACTTGGCCACCACGGATAGATATCCAAGATGCCGGGGCTGATTCGGCATCTCGGGCTTCGAATCGTCCTTGGAGACGAGGTCAAGAAACACGGTGGTGGGATCCGCAAGCAACGGATTGGACCGGGGAGAGCATTGGGCCCGGCCGGTTGTTATCTGCGACTCAAGTCAAAGCTGATCGCCCTTGCTCGCCAGAGAAGAGAAGCATGGCATTACTAAAGCAGACGACACATGGCTTGCTAGCTTCAGCCCTGTCAGTTACGTCCTGGACAGAGTTCGACTTCCCGTTCGGCAGATTCCAATGCCTCGTCGGAGGCTGTGCGCGCGTTGCTTCCGCTGCGAGTACACGGTGCTCTTGACAAGGTTGTACCGGGCATGAAATCGGTAGACGTTTTGCGACGCTCCGGTCTCGACATGGCTATTCAGAAGCCTCTCCCGCTCCAAAGGCTCGAGACGTGTATCACAAGTTCACAACCCACTGCCAGGCCAGGCTTCCTTCCAATGTGGTGGAGTTTCGTCTGCCCTTTCGCAAGAGTTGGCGCCCGCCGACGGCCATACCTCCGTCGCAAACGTTTCCTGCAGTTGTGGACGGCAGGCAGCACACAGGCAACTCCGTCCCGCCACGGACCCAACCACACCCATTTCTGCCCTCGCTCGTTCCCACATGAAACCACGCCACTGGGAATACGGTGCCTGCCAGAATGGTAAATGAAAAACGGGTCACTGGCCTGACAGCGTTCTTCTCTGTGATTACTGAGTACGTATACTGGTAGTGCCACCGTGCCCACCAGCCAGCCAGGGCCTATTGCTGACGGGTGGTGGTTGGCCCAGTTCAGGACGGAGCTGAGTCGTCCTGCAAAGTCCAGCGCAGTCAGGCTCCGAAACGACCCATGGTTGGATGGAGTTTGAGGGTTTCGATGGGCCCTCCTCCATATGAACATTGAACATTTTTTACTGTGTGGCTGGCCTTAGCAGAGAGGACACCAGAACCGTCAAAAATTTTAGCGACCCCCAGTCTTTCTGTTGCCTGCCTGAGTCGTAGCGCCCGCGAGAAGGGGGAGCTGCGCAAATTGGCCGGCTTTGACAACTGGCACCAAGTTGTTAGTTGGGCTGACTAGCCTGCACTAGTTAGTTGGTCGATTACGGACCCGACTATTGGTTTATACGGCGCGGCGGCGAATGAAAACGAAGCAAGGTCTGCTCAGGAGCTCAGGTGCGCAGCACCTCTGTTGGATACGTTGTGAACTTGTGATACGACAGGACACTGACTGTGGGACTGGTGGTCCAACCCGCGGGATGGGCTCATTACTTGTTGTCCTGACACATGCAGACCAGGTACTCAGTATCCGTACTCCTTCAGGAACCGAGACACCAGTGCGTCTGCTGATGAATGAGCAGCTGAGACTGTCAAATTTTGACCTCATACTTGGTGCAGGGCAACAAGGCTACCCGGCCATTTGGGACTTGAGATGATCGTTTGTCGCAGGCACCTTTTCTTCTTCTTCTTGAACAATCTTTACTGCGCAACCACTCAGCTCAGAAGTTGTTGTACACAAAGAGCAAAGAGACGGCGGATTCCTTAACTACTTAGCGTGGCGCCAGTCTGGAAACGCTAGGTTTAAGATTACGAGCAACGGATACAGCGTATCGGTACGGAGTACTTACGGATTAGTCGCGCATTGGATTGCCATGCTGGCTCCGGGCAATCGGCTGTCTCATGCGCCAAGACCAAGAACGCTGGCTGAGCGAAATGAGGCTATCAGTATGCATGGTTGGTTGGTTTCGCTCAGGCTGTGCTGGTGAGCACTCGGCCCAGTTCCGCGTCCCCGGATGGGTCGCGTGAGGCGACTTCGAGGCAGCACCAACTCCGCAGCAATTCGAGCGTCGAGGCAGAGACCATACAAAGTACAGAATCTTCCATGTCATGTCATGCTAGATCAAAACGCCACCTTTCCCAAAGAAGGCGTAGGCTTGCATATGCACATGTACAAGTCTTGCATAGGTCGAAAACTTTGGCCAATCATCGAGGCAGGAATCCAATGTTTCTAGAAGAAGAGGCGTCAGGATTCGGCTCGCAGGCCTGGGATGCGCCCAAAGTTGAAGGATGCCTACAACCACCATCACCGCCACGGCACCATGGCGTACCCGCGCGGCCCTACAAATGCTGCAGCCTAATGGGGTAATAATAACAATAATAATACACGACCGGGGTGCAGCGAGATGGGGGGATGCAACTCAAAGAGACTCGACCGTGATGCTGTTGGGACCGATGACGCAACTGGCACAATTGGAACTGACCGTCTCGACTCGGGCGTGGATGGACTGGCAGCGTGTTCCTGCCCCTATTGATGACCGTAAATCAACTCCGGAGATGGCCAATCATTCTGCTCGAACCATGGAACTCGCAGGGAAGCAGGCTCGGTACGCCGCAGTGCTTGCGGCAGGATCTGGCGCGCCCGAGGCTGGCCTGCAGGTAGGGTAGCGATGTCAAGATAAGGGCGTGATCTCAGATTTCGGGTTTCTAGATGGCACCAGGCCCAATTATAGATTCGGGCCAGATGCAGGCCCTTGATCGGGCAAAAAAACGCCCTTTTCCTCTGTCGTGCAGTTTAGCGAAGAGCAGCGTGGACCTACAGGAAGCAGAGGCGGCGACGTGAGACGGTATAGCGTGCGTGTCGAGTTCTCGATGCGTCCCGCGGTCGAGAAACAGTTGGCCGTCATGACTACTTAGGGCGGGGAGGCTGCGAGGAGCCGAGAACAGGCATGACTGAGCAGGACGAAGCCTTGCTGTACTCAGCAGTTGATTCGCAGCTCAAAACAAGAAGCACGCATCGTTGACTTGGGCCGTCTTGAACCGTTACTGGGCGAGGTGTGGTGCATTCATTAAAATGCGAAAACCAGGGTCGCGGTGGTCCAACGACGACTCCGCCGACAACAGGATCATGACAAGTACGGAGTGAGTACAGGCTGGAGGGCTCCCGTTTCACTGGTGTATCCCACTCTCTCAACAATTCTCAATTTTATATTGACAACCAGCGCCAAGAACCAGCAGCTGCCAACTTGTTTACTGGTACCAGTTTGCAACATGGGCGTGCTGCAAAGTCAGGCATGATGACGCAGGGTACCCATTGCAATGTGACGAGTCTCGAATAAAAGACCCTCTTCAGCAAAATTCGGAGACCAAAAGAGCAGCCCATTTCAATACTTGCAATTATCAGTATTCGCTAGCTCAATTGAGAAGGGAAGGAAAAATGACGAGAAAGCCCGCAAAAGAGGAAGAAGAGCCCGCCTTGCCCGCTGCCCGCCTTGCCTGCCCACGCCATAAACAACGCTATGGCATGAATGTAGTCTTCTGAGAGGCGAGCGTGGGTGGATGAAAAAGACTTAAAGGCTTGGCGCATGGGGCGAGAGATGTACGATTGTGCGGGTTTTCCAGGTTACTGACGTCATAACCAGCAAGAAAGGCCCTAATACAGTTTTTATAACGAACTGCTAGTTTTACTGGTACAGCCTGATTGATGATGGGGGCTCCTCTGTGGAGTTGAGGCAAAAAAGGGGGACGCCGCTTTTGAGGAGTCAAACTGCCCGGATGCGAAACGACCAGGGCTTTGGTGGCTTTTGGTGGCTGACATTGGGTTATTGGGACGGCGTCGCATCTTTCCCTGGTTCAGTTTAGAGGGTGTGGGTTGATTTCGTTTCGCCGACGAGAGAGAGAGAGGCTGAGAGGGTCTGCCTGCGCCGGCTGGGGAAGGATGATAAAGTGAGATGACACTGCAAGGAAACCCTGCAGTCGTTTGCCTGCTTGCTGTGGAGGAGGTGCCTGGCAGGGTTGTGCGAGTGAAGAGAGGGAGAGAGAGTCTTGTACGTCAGGTTGAATGGGTGTACCATGATTGTCTTGTTGGTGTTGGTGTGCCGTGCCAGAGGACTGGCTGGCTGGGATGACAAGGCGTCCAGAACGGGGTTGCGCGGGCCGGCGCCGCGGTCGAGCGCCTCAATTTAACAATATTTTTTTTTGTTTCTGGCTCCGAGTTTGGGGGAAACGTGAGAGAGAGCTTTGGCCTGTCACGCGAGTAGATGCCTAGTTTGAATCAAACGTTGTTGGACGAAGTCATCACGGCAGCCACGAGTACAACTTTTGGCCGATTTTCCCTTTTTGTTTTTTTTTTTCCTTTTCATTTCTTCTTGCCCGTTTTCACATTTGCTCCTGCCAAACTGCGAGACTCATGTTGTCGTGTCTTGGCCCTATTCAATAACCACGATTTCGTTGCCGTCTTTGGTTTGTTGTCGAAGTGGGACACCAACTACAATACTCAGTACTCGGCAAGGGAGAGAGATGGAGATGTACATGCAGCATTACGTCGTTGGTGCAGTGCCGCTAGTCAGTCAGAAATAAAAGTCAGTCAGGTGCTGGCAGACATTTGAAAGACCATTTCGTTTTTTTTGCCTTTTTTGTTTGTTTAAATTTTCTTTTTTAATTCAGGGTGCCGTGTCCACTGCTAGTCTCCGTGGTCTCCATGGTTCGTAGATTTGAATCTTGGAGAATAGCGGGCATAAGGGTTTTTTTTCTTCCCTCTCGTCAATTTTCCTTTTTTCCTTTTGTTTTTATTTACTTGAGAGACAGACAGAGAGAGAGATTTTAAATAAAGAGAAAAAAAAACAAGGCATCAGCCCATGCACATCCTCTGTGGACCAGCAGCGGCCAACTTTTGACTACTGGTAATCACAAGCAAGGAAACGCCGCCCGCGGGGTTCGGGTGGGCGGTGCTGTTAAGCTTCTGCACTAGTTTGGGGCTGCGACGGCGGCTCGGGGGGGGGGGGGGGGGGGGGGGGGGGGAGAGAGAGAGAGAGAGACAGCACGCTGCGACGAAGCTGGCCAGGTACGTACTCGTGTCCTTGTCGTCGGCATAGATCTCGATGGGATGGTGGTGGGTGTCGGGAATCTGAAGGAGGAGGAGCTTTATTATACGAGGTAGGTAGGTAGGTGGCTGCTGAGTATTGATGGCATGCATGGTGCTTACTGTGGTTAGATGAGCACCTAAGCAGCCTCTCGGGCCACGGGCAAGAAAAGGAGAAGAGAAGACGAAGAAGAAAAAGGCGGCGAGTTGTGCAGGAGGCTCTGGCTCCAGCAAGTGAGATGGGAGCTGAAAGACTGAGTACTTTGGGGCCATCTGATGGTCAGCGGCGGGTGCAGGGAGGGTGTGTGTGTGTGTGTGTGTGAGTGTATGAGTGTGTGGACTATGCCGAGTACATGTCCATAAAATAAGGTCACGACTGGTCCTCAGCCAAGAAGGGGTAGTTTGTTGTGATGGGATGAGGACTGACACCACGATGAGAGAGTCTACTAAGTAAAGGTACCTTTTTTAATAAGGGGGAAAAAAATAAAAGAAATAAGACAGTCGTGTAATTGACTAGCAAAAGGGAAAAGAAGAAGAAAAAAAAACGAATTGCCTGAAAGAGAAAGCGAATAAATCTGCCACATGTTGGACCAAACTGGTGGTTTTGCCCCCAAGCTGATAAGCTAGCAAGGGCAACGCATACTGGCATGTCGTTGCAAGCAGGCAGAGAGTATCTGTAATGAACTAGTTAAAAGCAGCGACTACTGAGAAAAGTCCACTCACACAACAAACTAGGTCTGGTTGACCAGCAGCCTCATGCTGTGTGAGTGGGAGCAGCAAGGTTGGTCGCATGCGGCCCACTGTCCACCAACTACGAATACTAGTAAATACTTACCACAAGTTACCAGCAAGGAGAGCCCGCCCGGGCGGCATGCTTGGATATGACTGGTTTAAAGAGATTATGCTGACTATTTTTTCCCCCGTCCTTTCTTTTCCCTACTACTCTTTTTCCCCCTTCTTCTTTCAGTACATCTCCTGCGGCTATATTGCCTGATGCTGACGGCTGTCTCAAAAAGAGAGACGAGACAAGAGGTACTTGTTCATTGTACAGGTCACACAAGCTACTTCCACCCCCCACCCCTTCCCCCCGCCATTGTGGCTTGTCTTGACGCTAATCCCAACTAGGTAACCCAGCGTAGTGCCGTTTTTAGCCCATGACCTTTTTCTTCTTTTTTTTTCTTGCCTGCCAAGCCGCCCGCCGCCGCCACCAACCACCTCTCCCAAGAAAAAAATCCCCCAAATTCGTCTATGTACCTTTTCTCTGCTTTCGCCAGACTATAAACTGAAAAAATAAAAATAAATAAAAAATGTTCCTCAGTGATTCCCCCCCCCCCCCAAATGTCGGAGCGCAAGAATCCACAACAACAACAACGGCCGGCTTTGCGCATTCCCACGCCGCCGCCGCCGTCTTGTTGCTCCACATCTCGGCTTGACCGTCTACAGTACAGCTCTGCCGCATGTCAATCTCTCTCTCACTCACTCTCTCTCTTTACTCGCCATGTTCTCTTCGCATCCTCCGTACTTTGACTAGCCTCTTGTCTTGCTTATAATAACCAAACCCCCGTCCCACCACCATCCATTTTTACGCTTTCCCGTTTCGCTTTCCCTCTTCTCACAACAACCTCTCTTTCCCTTCTTCTCCCCCCCTCCTCCTCCTCCTCCTCCTCTCATATTCTTCTTTCGAGTCAAGTCAATTGGTGACGGTTTCCTCTTGTTCGGTCCCGTTATTCTACTCTTCATCATCATCTACATTGTTCGTCTGCTGGCGCAATTCGCTTTGCGCTTCACCACCCTCGACCGTTTTGTCACCACCACGCGACATCTTGCTCCCCCCTCCCCCACCACCATCATCACCACCCTCATCACTCTCACCACCCGCGCATACCCGTGTCGCCGCAACCATGGCCACCACCGACGAGGATAAGCACTCCAAAATGGAGATGCCCGGCTCCCCCCCGAGCCTCGACGGTGAGATCCACCTCGCCGACAACGCCGACGGCCTGCAGCGCCGCCTCAACAACCGCCAGATCCAGCTCATCGCCATCGGCGGCTCCATCGGCACCGCCCTCTTCGTCAGCATCGGTGCCGGCCTCGCCAAGGGCGGCCCCGCCAGCCTCCTCATCGCCTTTACCTTTTACCCCCTCGTCCTCGGCCTCGTCAACAACTCCATTGCCGAGATGACGGTCCTCTATCCCGTCTCGGGCGGCTTCATCCGTCTCGCCGGCCACTTTGTCGACGACGCTCTCGGTTTCATGATTGGCTGGAACTTTTTCATCTACGAAGCCCTGCTGATTCCCTTTGAAATCACCGCCCTCAACCTCGTCATTGGCTTTTGGGATGCTCGCATCAAGGAGCCCGGTCCTACCGCTGGCATTTGCGCTGCTGTTATTATTTGTTATGCGTAAGTTTTTTTTTTAAAAAAAAAGAAGGAGAAGGATAAAAAGAAGAAAAAAAGGAGAAAAAAAGAGAACAAGAAATACACATTAAAAGAAAAACACTAACCATTCCCAGCGCCCTCAACATCCTCGCCGTCCGTGGCTACGGTGAAGCCGAATTCTGGCTCTCTGGCGGCAAGGTCATCCTCCTCTTCATCCTCTTCGCCTTCACCTTCATCACCATGGTCGGCGGCAACCCGCAGCACGACGCCTACGGCTTCACCCACTGGAAGCACATCGCCTTCCAGGAGTACATCTCGACCGGCGCCAAGGGCAAGTTTGAGGGCTTCCTAGGCGCCCTCTGGAGCGCCAGCTTCGCCGTCGTCGGGCCCGAGTACATCTCCATGGTCGCCGCCGAGGCCAAGCGGCCGCGCACCTACATCAAGACGGCCTTCAAGACCATCTACTGGCGCTTCGGCCTCTTCTTCTTTGGCAGCGCCCTCGCCGTCGGCATCGTCCTCGCCTGCGACAACCCGACCCTCGTCAACGTCCAGCTCGGCGACGGCGGCAGCTCCGACGCCGGCGCCTCCCCCTACGTCATCGCCATGGAGGCCATGGGCGTCAAGGTCCTCCCCCACATTGTCAACGCCCTCATGCTCACCTCCATCTTCTCCGCCGGCAACACCTACACCTACTGCGCCACCCGCTCCCTCTACGGCCTCGCCCTCGAGGGCCGCGCCCCGGCCTTCCTCCGCAAGTGCAACAGCCGCGGCGTCCCCATCTACTGCTTCCTTGTCGTCATGTGCTTCCCCTTCCTCTCCTTCCTCCAGGTCGGCAGCGGCTCCGCCGTCGTCGTCACCTGGTTCGTCGACCTCATCACCGCCGGCGGCATCATCGACTACATTGGCATGTCCATCACCTTCGTCTTCTACCACCGCGCCTGCCGCGCCCAGGGCCTCGACCGCCGCTCCCTCCCCTACTACGGCCGCTTCCAGCCCTACGGCGCCTACGTCGCCATCGCCATCCAGTTCCTCATCATCTTCTTTTACGGCTACACCGCCTTTGCCCACCCCATCACCGCCGCCAAGTTCTTCAAAAACTACACCATGCAGGTCCTCGCCCCCATCCTCTTCTTTGGCTGGAAGTTCCTCAAGGGCACCAAGCTCAAGAAGCCCGCCGAGGTCGACCTCGTCTGGGAGCGACCCACCATTGACGCCTACGAGAACCGCTTCACCGACCCGCCTGTCGGCTTCTGGACCGAGATGCTGGCCCTCTTTGGCTACAAGAAGAGCAAGGTCCGACAGATTGAGGGCTAGACTTTTTTTTTCCGGAGGGAGAGTAGGGTCTTGGCCTTTTGTATATCCTTTTTGATTGGCGTCCAACTTTTCCCTCTCGTCTCTTGTTACATCATCATCATCATCACCATCATCATCATCACCATTATACTTGATTGCAGCAAGGTCGTGCAACAACTGGCTCGCGAAGAAGGAGCAGCAGCGTGCTTCGCGGATCGAGTTCTGCAAGACGGGGGACTCGAAAAGAGGGGTGGATTTTGTTGATTGCTTCTTTTACTTATACCCAAATATATGACGGAATGAATTGGATCACGAATAGTCAACTAAGTGCCATGTGTCGTATTGTGCTGAATGTGATCTGAGGAAGACGGGATTTGCCCTTGCCACGCGAATGCCCACAACCTCGACTCTACACTATCAAATCTCTCATCCCGTAAATTTTCAAATTTTTGCAAATCAACTTCTTTACTCCTCGCTCTCTTCTCTTTTTTAAACCTCGTTCAGAATACCCAAATGCACAGTAGCCGTCAAGATGTTGCTTCTTTCTTTCTTTTTCTTTTTCTTTTTCTTCTTTTTTAGTAAAATATAAGGTCCTTCTTCCCCCTCTTTCGTCCTCGTCCTCTTTCTCTTTTCATACTCCTTTCTACCGCGGTTTGGAAAAAGAAGAAAAAGAAAAGAAAGGAAAAAGAGACGCAAATGCACACGAAACACAATTGTCAGATAAATATTCATTTCGCAATGTATAATGTACTGGTCTTCTCTTTCTCCAGTCTACCGTGCTTAGAAAAGGACACGCAAATGCACACAAGCGTAATTGTCAAATAAGTCTTCATTCGAAATACATCTATCCATTTTCTCTCTCCCCTTTCTTTCCTAGTCTACCTCCGTGGACATCCCATGAGCGCAAAGAGGCAAACACTCCACTCGTGTTTGTGGCTCGACCGCCATGTTTTTCAATCTTTCCAACGAGGTCCTCCAACCTCATTGCAGAACAAAAGAGATCAAACCCTTGCCACGAGTCAGAATTACCTCCCTCACTGGGACCAAAAGGAAAAAAAGAACAAGAAACAAAACCACACAAGACGATTCCTTTTGCGCGCAAGAAACAAAACAGACGGGCTATTTTCTACCCCAATAGTTTGCCCTTCTGTTGTTCCTTGGCTCCTTCCCTCCGTCGCTTCCTCCGTCTATGTAGGTGTAGCCTGCGTTGATATGCAAACAAGAATCATGACCGTCAGAAAATCATTGCAACTTTTCTTTTACCATATCCCGCGTGAGTAAAAACAAAGGAAAAATAAAACCAAATAAAAGTTATATAAGGGGTGTATGTGCTGCAAAGCATGAAAAGAGGGGGTGGCCGATGATGAAAAACAAACGACAAAACAAACTCAAACTTTGGTTAGGTGAGTTGGCGAGTCGCTTAGTCGTCCTCATCAGAAAAGACCTCCTCGCCACGCTTGCGGCGGGCCATACGCTCCTTCTTCTTCTTGCGGGCCTCAGAGGAAGTCAGCTTGGCCTTCTTCTTGGTGCTGACAATCTTGTTGCCCATGGCGTCAAACTTCTCCTCCTCTTCATCGTCGTCAGCCTTGAGACGGGGACCGGCACCCTGGCCCTGGACCCAGTTGTGGCCGGAAGGCGTCATCTTGCCGTCCATGACGGCCCAGACCTCCTCGGTCAAGTCCTTGGTGAACTCAGCCGAGTGGGTAATGATGATGACACCACCCTCAAACTTCTTCAGGGCCTTGGACAGGGCACCGAGAGAGTCACGGTCGAGATAGTTGGTAGGCTCGTCGAGGACGATCAAGTGAGGACGCTGCCACGAGCAGGCGGCGAGGACAGTCTTGACACGCTGACCACCAGACAGACCGCGCATGCGCGAGTGGGAGACCAGCTCGGCATCGAGACCAAAGTTGGCGCAGTGAGACTCAATCTCCTTGCGGACCAGAGGACGGAACTGACCAGAGGCGAGAGCCTCCTTCATGTCGACGTCGGCAACCATCTTCTGGTGAGAGGCTAGAAGCTCGTTACGAGGCAGCCAGGCGTTGTCGGCAGACATCATGGGAACCCAGCGCTCGTTCTTCATGCCAACGTTCTCGCCGAGGGCGAAGGAGCACTCGTACTCGTACGAGTTCTTGAACTTTCTGCGGCCGTTGATGCCAATGACACGGCGCTGCGTGCCCTCGACACGGAAGATCTTGTCCATGGCCTTCTCATCATCCTCGGTGATGACCTTGTTGGCACGGTCCATGGTCTCGCGATCCTCACCAGTCTGGAAACGCCACTGGATGTACTCGGAGGGAGTCTTGTCCAGGTGGTTATCAATGTGGGCGAAGGCGTGCTGCTTGATGTAGGCGATACGGATGTTCTCGTGCTGATAAATCTCACCCTGAGTGGGGATGAGCTCACCAGTGAGGACGTTGATCAAGGTAGACTTGCCAGCACCGTTGGGACCAATGACGGCGATACGGGAGCCGAGAGAGCACTGGAAGGTGATGTCGGTGATCTGGGGCTTGGAGGTGCCGGGGTACTGGAAGGACATCTTGGTGGCACGGAGAATGGCCTTCGCCTTGGTCTTGACACCCTCGAGGAAACCGGGCTCGGGGAAAGAGAACTCAATCTCCGAGGCACCGAGCTCGTAGTAGGACTTGGCCGAGGGCACGCGCTTGACGAACTCCATCAGGTTACCCTTGTAGCGCTTGAGCTTGAAGCGCTCGTAGTGGACAATGTGCTGGCAGACGTTGTCGAGGAAGCCAGAGTCGTGGGAGACGATGATGGAGGTGCAGGGGGAGTTGATGAGGTACTCCTCGAGCCACTTGACGTTCTTGACATCCAAATGATTGGTGGGCTCGTCGAGCAGGAGGATATCGGGCTGCTCGAAGACGGCACGGCAAAGGGCGAGCTTCATCTTCCAACCACCGGAGAGGGCGGAGATCTCACCCTTGACCATCTGCTCGGTGAAGCCGAACTCGTTGAGACGGGTCTCGACATCGGACTGGGGGTTCTTGACGCCAGCCTCCTCGAGCTTCTTCATGGTCCAGTCAATGGTGGTCATCTCAGTGTCGGCCGAGTCGAGGTCGTGCTCGACGAAGACGGTCTTGACCTCGCTCTGCTTGGGGAAACCCTCAACCTGCTCGTTGTTGATGGCACGCATGAGGGTGGACTTGCCGGAACCGTTGGGACCGCAGAGACCGTAGCGCTGGCCACGCTTGAGGCGGAGGTGAGTCTGGTTGAGCAGGATCTTGGCACCGTAGGCAAGGGAGAAGGTGCAGTTGCACAGATCCTCACCCTCCTCCTCATCGGGCTCAGCCTCGTCCTCGACAGCGGCGGCGGGGGAGGCCTTCTTGCGGATGGTGTCGACGAGGGACTCGGCGTTGTCGATGCCAGTAATGACGGCAACGTAGGCCTTGAGGTTCTCTACCCAGATGCTGAGCTCAAACTCCTTCTCATCAATGAGCTGACCGGCGATGGCGGCAATGTGCTCGGCGACGGGGCCCATCTTCTCGAGGTAGTTGCCGTACTTGGGGGTGAAGATGTCCTTGACCTTGGGGAGGACGACGTTGAGGGCACCGTCGTTCTTGGCCTCGGGGATGACGCCGTTCTTGATGTTACCGACACGGGTGAGGGTGTCGAGGGCCTGCTTGGTCTTCTCACGGGCCTCGGGGTCAGCCAGGTTGTCGTAGTTCTTCTGGAGACCGGGCATCATCTTGGGCAAGAAGGGAGCGACGATGTTGGGGTCGTCGACGAGCTTGCACATGTTGTCGACAATGACGGCGGATTTACGCTTGATGGCAGTCTCGCGCTCAGCAAGACCACGGTCGAGAAGGGGGACCATGAGAGCCAGGGTGGGCTCCTGGACCTCGGTGACGAAGGTGGTGGCACCGAGCAAGTGGACAGTCTCGGGGACGTTCTCAGGCTTGGCGATACACTTGATGAGTTCGGGGATGAAGCGCTCGATATCCTTGTTGACAATGAGCTGGCAGAGCTGCTCCATGGTCTGGTAGGCACGCTCCTTGACCTCCTTCTTGGTGTCCCACATGGCCTCGGAGATGACGGGGATGAGCTCAGGGACGCGGAAAGCGAGCTGGGCGGGGGAGCCCTTGACGAGTGCGTCAATGAAGTCAAGAGCGGTCATCTTCTCAGCCCACTTTTGGGCGTTGCGAATGGACTCCATGATGGGGGCGAGGGCAGACTTGACGGCGTTGGGGTTGATGGCACCAGCGATGGCAAGAACAGCAGCGCTGGCGGCGTTCTTGACAGCGGGGGTCTTGTCACCGACAGCGGCGAGAAGGGTAGGGAGGAGAACAATGAGGTAGGGCTCGACGTGAGCCGAAACCTCGGAGTGAGAGGCGATGGCCTGGATGGCGACGGCAGCCTTTTCACGGGCGGCAGCATCCTTTTTGCTGGTGAGGCTCTTGGTGATGTCGTCAATGACCCTGCAAAGGAGGTATTAGCGCGCTGTGTGTAGAAAAATGAAGCAATTTGCCCAAAACAGAAAAAAAAGGGCATCTCGTTGTAAATCCGCCTTTTGTCTGGCGGGGGCGGGGGAGGCATTTCCCAGCGCCAGCGCACCCTTGTCACAAGGCCAGCCAGGCAAGCAAAGCCCTTGCAGGCTCATGTTGTACTGGCGTGGCGGTCGCTGCGGCGGGGTTGCCTGGACAAGGTGGCCACAGTGGGCGGGCGAGAGAAAAAAAAATTTTGTGCCCGCGGTAGCATGTGGCGGGGCAGGCAGTTGAGTGGTTGAGCACGTCTGCCAGAAGACCGAGGACGAGAGAGAAGAGACATGGCAAAAATAAATTACTCACTTGGTAGGGACAGCCTGGTCCTCAATGCGGCCGTTGATGAAAGAGGCGAGCTCAGCAGAGGATTCCTTGATCTCAGCGGCCTCCTTGGAGACGGTGAGCTTCTGGAAGAGCTCGTCGAGCACCTTGACGGACTGAGCGTTCTCAGACATGGTTATGGTTGTTTTTCGGGGGATTAAAATGGGTGACGAGGTATTTTTTTCGAGTCTGAGGACCGGAGGGTATAAGAAAAAACAAAGAGACTCGAGAACGGAAAGAACAGGACGTCTATCGAGAGTCTATTCGTGTCGACAAAAAAAGTCGGTCTATTTCGAAGCCCACAGAAACGATGGAGGGGTCGTTCTGCTCTATAGCGGCTGTAGATTTGTTGTGTAGAAAAAAGGAGGAGGAGCCTTTTTAATAACAACGCAAGAGGAAAATGGACTGCTGGAGGACAGTACCTAGGTTCGTCTAGAGGATGACGACCAAAAATGAAAAAGAAAAGGGAGGAGGATAATGGAGGTGGAGGAGAGAAAGCTTGGGGATGGAGGAGGGATGGTGGGCAAGTTTTATGTCGGCCTGTCCACAACTTTTTTTTTTTTTTTCCCGCTGTTGCTTGGGGGGGGCGGAGGGGGAGGGGTGGTAGTGGTGGTGGTACTTGTAGTGGTAGTGTTGGGTGGTTGACTGGGTTGGTAGACTGGGTTGGCTGGGCCGTGCGAATTTTTTTTCTGCCGCTTTTTATTTTTTTTATACTTTTTTAATTCCATCTTTTTTTATCGCATCTTTTTTGGCTCGGCCGCCTTGGAACCTTTTTGGGCCCCTCCTATTGGTGCATGGACACATCAAGCCCGGCTTATCGGTGTCAATCAGTGCTCAAACGCTAAACCTAAAGAGGTCTCGGCCAAGGGCGGTGAGAGGCGCTCGGGTTGCCACTCAACTTCGGGCGAACCAGGCACAGTAGATTTCAGATGCTTGTGCGCCAAAAAGTCAGCTGGCTATTTAAGATAAAAAAAAATTGCCGTCACTTGGCCCCCGGGAAATCTCTGGCCAGGATTGCCCAAAAAAAGCTTGTGGGAGCGAGATCGTGGGGAAATAATGATAATAATACTGGCATCTGCTCCGTACCGTAACTACTGCATTCACCCGCATTTCAGAATTGCCTGCACGATTTTGTGGTGATGGTGCTTGTCTGATGCTACAGGGGGGCTGGGCAGTGGGCAGTCCTGGCAGCAGCACTGGCAGCACTGGCAGCACTGATTTTACACGGTCCCGGCCTACATTAGCAGGCAAGGTAATCACTCTGTCCTGCTTGACCCTGCATCAAGGACACTGCAACTATTCACGATGCTGCAAGCTGGACAACTCGTCAGCTTTTTTTCTTTTTTCTTTTTTCGCACCCGAAGAAATAAAAATGGTACCCAAGGGTTGATATGTGAAGCCGGCGCTGCCAATTCATCGCCCTCTGTCTCTACTTTACCTGTTTGGTACTGTACTCGCTTCACTGACATACACCCTCATGGCCGTCATGAGACTACACTACTGAGTACCTAATTACTACACCCAATCCATCAAGCCATGCGAGTACTCTACTTGCTGATCTTACACCCTTCCTCCATCTTTACTACTTTGACACGGACAAACTCGGGCTGGCCGATTTTTTTTAAGCACACTGTGCCCATCATTCAACCTTTCCTTTTTTCTTTTTTTTTCTTCACCATAAAGTTTTCTGGTGGGGCCGCCTTTTTACCCCTCCCCCTCCCTTCTCTTGCAGCACCGCAGCGCCCATTCCGAGTCAGCCTCTCACGCACGTTTCACCGCAAGTCTTGCCCTGTGGCGGCTTTGCGGCTTTGCGGCTTTGTCAGTTTGTCTGGCATCTACTGAAGGTAGCATTGGCATGTCATGTTTATGTATGCGTGTCTCTCTCTCTCTCTCTCTTTTTTTTTTCTTTAAAACGTAGCGGCAGGTGGGAATCGACCGTCCGATCAAGAGTCTGGCCGAGCAAAAAGTGACGTCTCGTCGTACATACCACCCTCGACAGTGGCACCGGCAAAGTAACCCGAGATTATAATCAAGGCGCTGGCTCAGTTATACATGATCATGATCAAGATGTGATTCTCGCGTAAAACGAAAATGAGAATAACTGCAAGATATTTGTTACCAAAAATTGCCGCTGTGTGAGCAAATATGGTTCTCTACTCAGTCGCCATTCGAGCCCCTTCTCGTCATATCGCGTCTCGATCCATCAATAATAGAATCGACCCAATGTGTTTGGTGCCAAAATTGGTATCAGCCGTCTACCTAGCGGCGAAACCATCGCAATTCATTCGGACCAGATTCCCTCCCTCATACCCGAGCAAGCGGCTTCCACCCTCCCTGGATGTTCCGGCTCACCATCATCGTCAGCCCTCCGGCGATCGAGACCACGCCGCCAAATATCCACATCGAGTTGAATCCCTTGTCCTGCACGATCGCGCCGGCCGCCGGCGTCCCGACCAGGTTGCCCACCGTCATGACGACGTAGCCCATCCCCATGCGCGTCCCGACCAGCCGGCGGTCCGGCGACAGCCTCACGAAGCACGTCGGCGGCAGCGACACGAAGGCGCCCGAGAAGAAGCCGTACAGCAGCGCCACCGCCACCACGCCGGCCAGGCTCGACAGGCGCGCGAGCGAGAACATGAGCACGCCGCACACCACGGTGCAGCCCGACACAATGTTGAACGGCCCCACGCGGTTGGCCACGAGGTTGGGCAGGATCCGCCCCAGCACCGAGCCCGCGGTGAGGACGGAGAGCAGGTAGAAGCCCACCTCGCCCTGGGCGATGCCCCTGCTGATGGCGTAGAACTGGATGTAGAAGAACGGAATGTTGAGCGAGACGAGCGTCACGAGCCCGCCCAGCACGAAGACGGTGTACGCTGGCTCTCGGAAGGCGCTCAGGTCCAGCGCTTTTCGCTTCCCGCACGCCTTCACCCGCACTCGGAAGACGGTAAGCGGAATGGCCAGCGTCACCAGAATGACGAGCCCGATCGCGCGGACCGTCCACCCGAAACCGATCCGCTCGGACAGCTTGTGAAAGATGATGGGGTACAAAATGCCACCTAACCATGTACCGTCAGCAAGCGCCCTTCTTTTCCATACTCACTCGTTCCTCTCCCTTCTTTTCTCACGTACCGAGACCGCTCCCCGCCGCCGCAATGCCGTTTGCGACAGCCAGCCTGGTGCTAAAGTACGTCGACAGCAAGGCCACGCTCGGTATGAAGATGAGCCCCACGCCGATACCGATGCAGAAGCCCTGCGCCAGGAGAGCCTGGTAGTACTCGCGGCAGAGGCTAAGCATCATCTGTCCCAGGAGGATCAGAAACGACCCGCCGTACAGCAGGGCGTGAAAGTGCCCGGCGTCATATAGCGGTCCCGTCACCAGCCCGAGGACGAGGAGCAGCGAAGACTGCAGGGAGCCGATCCAGGAAATATTGGACGAAGACGCCGTATAGAGCGCCCCCGTCTCGTAGTACGTCTGGTATGCCCCGAATGTGTTCAAGATCCCCCTAAAGTACCAGGTCAATAAGCGATGGTGATTTCCAAAGATGAAAACAGAGAAACAAAGCAAAAGCCCGTCATAATCATCAACGACATTCAAAAGACGTTGAAGCGAGAACATAGGCGAAGTACAGGGGGATATTGTCAGCGTGGCAGAAAAGAGATTCCGGGCAAACAAACAAAAAGAATGCTCCATGAAAACGCCACTGCAATACGCACCACGTATTGAAGAAGATGAAAAAAGTGCCGAGAACCTGCAGCCAGGCTACAGACCCTCCATTTGGGATGGAATCTGTATCATTAACGTGAGCCTTGGGTGACGAGTTCAGCGTCTGCTCAACGTCGCTGCACGGCTGCTCCGGCTGTGTGCCGTTAATCTGCTGCTGCTGCTGCTGCTGCTGCTGCTGCTTCTCGTCTTCCATTTCTTCCCAGGTCGAATTGTCATCAACACGTCCTCAAGAGTAACCTTTTGCGGCGCAGTACCTACGGGCATCCAGTCTGAAGACAACGGTATTTTTCGGCAAAAACAATCTTCACCAAAGCCTTTCCCTTTTCTTTCACGCACTGCAGCCAAGCCCATTGAAATAATAATGTCAATATTGTGGCGCCAGTCCCCCTTTAAATGAATTCCATCACACTGCAGCCAAACATACAAGGTGGGTGGGTTAAAGCTCGGGGATCGGAGACTTGCGAGTTGCCCCTGCGCTGCGACTTGCCGTCTAGAAAATGAGATGAGAAAAATCTAGAAAAGAAAAAAAATTGGCTGCAGAGCAAAGCAAAGTCGGCTCTGCCCGCAGGACGTGCGCCACAAAATAGGAACTGGTGCATCATGCCTCTGCGCCCGCACGTCACATTCAGGACCGGAGCTGATCCACGAGGTTCATCAAGCAAACAGCAGTGGCCAAAATCTTAATGTAGATGCCAAAGAATCTCTGCAGTCTCTTTTGATGCTCGCGACATTTTAGCAGTCAGGTTCCCGTCAGCCGCCTTTCTCACAGATGTCGACGTGCAGAGCATCCCAACAAACTTCCTTCTTTTCGCTTCTTCTCTGGGGGCTAAATACAAACACCAAGTGCTGGCAAGCCCACCCTGTGGTACACGAATGCCTAGACCGGCTGAGCTATACATTCATGCATGGTCTGGATGCGAAGCAGCATCTCGGGTAACAACTGCTGCAAGGTAGAGACTGCCAGAAAATGAACTTGATAATGAGGCTCGCATGTCTGCAATACTTCAGCTCAAAATCCTCGTGACTCTTCCACAATAGTCCCGACAAGAGGCAGTATCACACCATGCGACTGATATAGGGCGAAGGTCAAGGCAAAGTGCCGCAGACACACACGAGTATAAAGACCTGGTGACTTTGACCGTGGTGAAGTTGAACCTCTCCTTCAAACAGACACTTTGACGACGCATCAACGACCCTTCAACTTCAATCTGAAGAGCTACAGATACGCAATGATGTCTAAAGCTAGCCTCCAAGGGTATGCCTTCGAAAAGCAGCAGACAGATGTCCTCATCGTAGGAGCTGGTCCCGCTGGCTGCATGGCCGCTGTGACTCTCCAGCGATATGGTATCGATTTTCGTGTGATTGACAAGCGCCCTACGAGGACTCAAACGGGTCATGCCAGCGGTTTGTAATTCAACAAGAGGTTTTATTTAGTCTCCAACCGGTGGCTGACGCATCAGCAGCGTTCCAACCCCGGACGCAGGAGATCTTACAGACCATCAACATACTCGGCTCCCTTGATGCGCAGGGACACCGTCTTACCGAGACGTCCTTCTGGCATCGCGACGATGCCGGCAATCTTCGTCGCACCTTTACAGGCCCCGAAGTGGTGCACGGTAAGTCTCCAGCACTTGACGCACACAAGACAAGAAAAGATAGGGATGTGCTAACGCCTCATTCTCTCCTCGTCCCGTCAAGCCACCCCGTACCCGTACCTGTTCAACACGGACCAGGGCAAGACAGAAAACACCTTTGAGGAGCGGCTTCTGTCCAAGGGCCAGAGGGTTCACCGGTTCCTCGAATTTCTCCGGTACGAGTACAACGCCGACGGCGCCGAGTGGCCGCTGACGGCGTACCTTAAGAACCATGCGAGCGGCGCCCTCGAGTCCTGGCAGGCCAGGTACATCCTGGGCTGCGACGGCGCTCGCAGCGCGACGCGCCGCGCGGCCGGCATCCGGTCCTCGACCATCGCGGGCGGCGGCGAGCACGTCTGGGCCGTCGCCGACGTGCACGTCGACACCGACTTCCTCGACTACCGCCGCCGCTGCGCCATCCAGACCCCCGACGGCGGATGCATGCTCATCCCGCGCAAGGACGAGGGCCTGCGCATCTTTCTCCAGATTGACGGTCCCAACCAGGAAGCCCTCGCCTCCGCCTCCGCCGCCGCCCCCGCCGCCGCCGCTGCTGACGACGATGCGGACCGCGACACCGTCACCTCGGACTCGGCGTTCCAGCTGACCAAGATTGTCCAGACGCACATCAACAAGGTGCTGGCGCCGTACCGCATGGACATGACCGACATCGTCTGGATCAGCCGGTACACGGTCGCGCAGCGCGTGGTGCACGCCTTCCACGACGCCGGCGAGCGCGTCTTCCTCGTCGGCGACGCATGCCACACGCACAGCCCCAAGGCTGGCCAGGGCATGAACGTCGGCCTCTGCGACGCCTACAACCTGACGTGGAAGCTGGCCGCCGTGCTGCGCGGCGCCGCCGCCCCGGCGCTGCTGCGCACCTACGAGGAGGAGCGGCTCTGGGTCGCGCGCCGGCTCGTCGAGTTCGACGCCGTCTTCGCGCGCCAGTTTGCGCAGCGCGAGGAGCTGGGAGAGGAGGAGGAGGGTGGGGAGGGCATCAGGACGACCTGGGAGGAGGGCCACGGCTTCACCAGCGGCCTCGGCTACCAGTACCCGGACGGCATGCTCGTCGACGCGCGCGTGCGGGCCGAGATTGTCGGCGCGGCCGAGGAGCCGCTGCGGCCGGGGAAACGGCTGCTGCCCGTCGAGCTCGTCCGCCACATTGACGGCACGCGCGCCCCGCTGCTCGACGTGATGCCCTCCAACGGACGCTTCCACCTGTTTGTCTTTGCGGGGACGAGGCTCCGCTCGCCGGCGCTGCGGGAGCTGGCCGGGGCGCTCGAGGCGGCGTGGTCGCCGCTGAGCCGCTTCAACGGCCGGCACGACCGGGCGGGCCGGTTCCGCCACGAGGACATCACCTCGGACGCCGTGCCGGCCGCCAACGCGCGGTACCGCATCGACCTGTTCCTGGTCCACTCGGAGAACCACCTGGAGGTGCCGCTCGGCGCGCTGCCCGCCCCGTTTTCCACCGAGTGGCCTATGCGGGTCTACGCCGACCCGGACGGCGCGGCGCGCACGCGCCTCGGCGTCCCGGATGAGTCCGGCGCCCTGGCCGTGGTCAGGCCGGACGGGTACGTCGGGATGGTGACGGAACTGGCAGGACTGCGCGACGTGGCCGAGTATTTTGGCAGGTTCATGGTTGCGCGCGGCGTCTGAATGAAGTGCGGTGTGAGATGTTTTGGAAAGAATCTTGCATAATAATCAAACTTGATTGTGACGGAAAATGAATGATCACGAGTGCAATCGAGGGGAATTTAGCTGTCGGGTGAGATTACTCACACCTCGCAATGATGACCAGTCCTCAAATCGCTTACCATTGCTCCCATTTGTCCTCTGTTTGGAGAGCGAGTTGGCGCGCATGCCCGTCCCCGCAAGGACCTGAATGGACGTCTGCATTGAAATCAGCTTCTTTTGAACCGTGATGCTCGCGGGCTTTTGCAGTATCCGTCTTTGAACCGTCCACGGCAAGAACTAGCTATGACTGAAAGGGGGGTCTGCTGGGGCCGACTTGGCGAGGCTTATCCCCATCCTGGTTACGTCTAGATAAAAGACAATGGCGTACTATCATGAATCACCAGAGAGCATCCATGACAATTTTTCCCTTTTCATATTGATCCATGTTCGTGCGAGCTCGCCCTGTAGCAGCCAAAGGAAACGACGCTCATCACCCGCTGTGACGCAACTGTATTGACTCAATAATTGTGATCGATTATCAAACTCTTTGACAAACTTTTATAATCAAAATTACCCGTGCCGGCTGCCTATAAGCAACCCCTTGATCGCGATACGCCGAGAAAGTTCCACCCCCATGTGGAATCGTCCACATGCCAGCCAGCCAGTCAGCCATCTTCCACCAGCAGTTTCACCCGGCAGCGAGCGCCAGGTAAAAGTACTAACAATCTTGGACCAATTGACCAATTCTCTTCTTCAATTTGACTTGAATATACTTCCGAACCCAATTCCCCGGGCGACAGGCGTGCGGATTCCAACGCGCCCCAGGCTCCGAGTCTTGTGCTCGGTTATCGCCCGGATTTATCAGGCAAAAAGTTGGCCCCTCGCTCCGCCCGCGGCTGTCTTCGGCTGTCTGCGCCGCTAGTTACCTTAGTACAGGTAGTTAGCTCAAAGTGACGACGCCGCCGCCTCCGCCGCCGCCTTTGCCTTTGCCTTTATAACCGTTTTTGCCAATATCCATTCGGCTTCATAACCGTCTTTTTCCCCCATTGTCTTATTGCGTCAATTCGACTTTGCCATCACGCACATTCCTTTTCCCTTTTACTTTTGCTTGCGACAATGATGCAAAGATCCCTCGCTCGAGCTGTCCCCCAGCGAGCCCTGCTCTCCAGATCGACAAGCACCACGACGACGATCAAGACGACCCTGCCAATAACGACGACGTCCACCGCAGCTCTCCGGAGAAGAAGCCTCGCCACCACCGCCGCGACCATGTCCGCGGCGCCCACAAACCCCTACGCGTCCGCGTCCGCGCCGGCCGACGCCTTCCAGCTGCTGCCGGAATCGCAAAAGGCGGGCGAGGCCGAGGATGCCCTCTACGACGCCCAGATCAAGGAGGTCGAGGCCTGGTGGTCGTCGCCCCGGTACGCCGGCATCAAGCGCCCCTACACGGCCGCCGACGTCGTCTCCAAGCGAGGCAGCCAGACCACGCACTACCCCAGCTCCGTCATGGCCTCGAAGCTCTTTAACCTGATTCGCGAGCGCGAGTCCAAGGGCGAGCCCATTCATACACGTACGTACAGGTCTCTTTCTCCTCCTCCTCCTCCCCTCTCCTCTCCCGGCCACAGTATGGTGGTGATTCATGGTGGTTCGCTAACACGGGATCCGACCTTGCGATCCAAAAGTCGGCGCCGTCGACCCCGTCCAGATGACGCAGCAAGCGCCGCACCAAGAGGTCCTCTACATCTCCGGGTGGGCCTGCTCCTCGCTCCTGACGACGACCAACGAGGTCTCGCCCGACTTTGGCGACTACCCGTACAACACGGTGCCGAACCAGGTGCAGCGGCTGGCCAAGGCGCAGTCGATGCACGACCGCAAGCAGTGGGACGCGCGCCGGGCCATGACGGCGGCGGAGCGCGCGCAGACGCCCTACGTCGACTACCTGCGGCCCATCATCGCCGACGGCGACACGGGCCACGGCGGGCTGTCGGCGGTGCTCAAGCTCGCCAAGCTCTTCGCCGAGAACGGCGCGGCGGCCGTCCACTTCGAGGACCAGCTGCACGGCGGCAAGAAGTGCGGCCACCTGGCGGGCAAGGTGCTCGTGCCGACGGGCGAGCACGTCAACCGCCTCAACGCCGCCCGCTTCCAGTGGGACGTCATGGGCTGCGAGAACCTCGTCATTGCCCGCACCGACTCCGAGTCGGGCCGGCTCATCTCCTCGGCCATTGACGTGCGCGACCACGAGTTCATCCTCGGCGTGGCCGACCCGGCGCTCGAGCCCCTCGCCGAGACGATCCAGTCGCTCGAGGCCAAGGGCGCGTCCGGCGCCGAGATTGACGCCTTCGAGGCCGACTGGGTCAAGAAGACCAAGCTCGTCACCTTTGACGAGGCCGCCGTCGAGCACATGCGCCGCGAGGGCGTCGCCGCCGACAAGATTGCCGAGTTCCAGGCCGCCACCGCCGCCGACCGCGACATGGGCGTCACGCGCCGCCGCGCCCTCGCCGCCCACTACGCCAAGACGCCCGTCTACTTCAACTGGGACGTGCCGCGCACGCGCGAGGGCTTCTACCACTTCCGCGCCGGCATGGCGGCCGCCACCAAGCGCGCCCTCGCCTTTGGCCCCTACGCCGACCTGCTGTGGGTCGAGACGGGCGACCCCAACGTCGCCGTCGCGTCCGCGCTCGCCCGCGCCGTCCGCGCCGCCTACCCGGGCAAGGGCCTCGTCTACAACCTCTCGCCCTCCTTCAACTGGATGGCACACGGCTTCACCCCCGAGACGCTCCGCTCCTTTGTCTGGGACATTGCCCGCGAGGGCTTCGTCCTCCAGCTCGTCTCCCTCGCCGGCGTCCACTCCACCGCCACAATCTCCACCGAGCTCGCCCGCAGCTTCAAGACGGACGGCATGAAGGCCTACGTCGAGATCGTCCAGCGCCGCGAGAAGGAGCTCGGCTGCGACGTCCTCACCCACCAGAAGTGGAGCGGCGCAAAGTACATTGACGGCATCCTCGGCGCCATCCAGAGCGGCAGCTCCAGCAGCAAGAGCATGGGCGACGGCAACACCGAGGGCCAGTTTCACTAGGAAGAGAGCTTTGGAAATTGATGGTCACATTTCAAAGGGAGTTTCATTTATCAAAGAAGAAAAAATTCATCATGATTGCCAATCGTTGAAGAAGGGGGAAGATGCAGGCTACAGTACTTTTATAACAACAAGGATAGAAGATTTGATGCTAAAAAAAATGGGAAACATACTGAATATTAAAAATCTTGAGATGAAGAGCCGAAACGACTAGACACGCACTACAGCAGAAGAAGCTCGCAACGGAGCAGCAACTTGCTCAAGTCGATCCCAGCTTGCCTCGGGTTTAACTTGCACCAGCTCACCACGTGCGTATCGTTGCCTTGCTCTGACGTTGAAACTTTATTTTGTATTATTTTTGTATTATTTTTGTACCTACTTTGTTACACCGGGTAGAGCAGCAAATGTGACGCCCTCGTATTACAGACATCCTAGTGTGCCCACAATCGCCACTACACGGTAAATCTAAAGCACGCTTCTGCCTTTACAGCGAGTCCTTCGTGGCATTGTTCTGCGGCGCCGGGGCGGCGGGGCCCTCGGCGGTGACGTAGGCCTTGGTCATGCCGCCGTCGACGGCAAAGTCGTGGCCGTTGACGAAGCTCGCCTCGTCGCTGGCGAGGAAGACGACAGCGTGAGCCTGCTCGATGGCCTCGCCAAAGCGACCGACGGGGAAGTGGACCTCGCGGCGGGCACGCTTGGGCTTGTCGTCGCCGAGCCAGTCCTGGAGCAGCGGGGTGTTGAGGGGCGCGGGGCAGAGCGAGTTGAAGCGGAAGCCCTCGCGGGCGTGGACCATGGCGAGCTCGCGGGTGAGGGCGAGGACGGCGCCCTTGGAGGCCGTGTAGGCGAGCTGCGGGGTGGCGGCGCCGACGAGGGCGACGACCGAGGCCGTGTTGATAATGGAGGCGCGCGTCTTGTTGTGGCGGCGCAGCGACAGCACCGCGTGCTTGCAGCCGTACCACACGCCCTTGACGTTGATGTTTTGCGTCAGGTCCCAGATGGCCTCGGGGGTGTCGACGGCGTCGGCATCGTCGGCGTGCATGATGCCGGCGTTGTTGAAGAGGACATCGATGCCGCCCCAGGCGTCGACGGCGTCGATCATGGCCTTGACCTCGGCCTCCTTGGAGACGTCACATTTCTGGTCCAGAGACAACCTGTCAGCCCGGGCACTCCGGCACCAAACACGGTACGGGCGGCAAGAGAGAAACGTACCTGGACCTGAACGCGGCCAGCGTTGGGCACCAGCTGCTTGACCTTGGCGAGGGCCTTTTCAAGCGCCTCGGCGGAAATGTCCGACATGAGGACGTTGGCGCCCTCCTTGGCGAAGAGGATGGAGGTCTCGAGACCAATGCCTCTGGTGGAACAAAGATTGTCAGCCTGATGACTTGTGCCTACCAGCTTCTTTTTTTTTCTTTTTGCTTTTTCTCCTCCCCGCTCTTCTTCCTTCACTGCGTGCTTACCCGGCGGCACCGGTGATGACGGCGTTCTTGCCAGCAAGACGTCCTGTAGCCATTATATCTGTGTTTGTTCGACTGTTGTCTGTGTGTATTCAAAGTTTCGATTGGATCGAAGGGGGTATCGTGCAGAAGAGTTGCTGGAAATGTCGAGATTGCAGAATGATGGAAGAAACAAGTATGTAGGAGGGGAAGAGGAAAAAAAAGAACGGAACGGAAGAGGGGAGGGAGGGGGTGCAGCAGCTGATATTTGTCTTTCCATATCATGGAGGGGCAACCCCAAGCTCATACTCACGACGACCCAATCTACTGAGCTATTGGTGGGGTAGCTTTCAGGGCACATGTTGCTGCTGCTCCGCGGCCACGATAGGGTCGGGCGGCTAAGGGACCACGACCATGATGCGATAGTCATTTATTGTCAGAGATGTTTCTGTTTTACCCGTATTTCCATGACGGATTAAATTTAGTAAGACCTTATTCCCTTGCAGCAAACAACAGGACAGCCGATGCGCGGCTGCAGACCGCCAGCAGCTGGTTTCGTCCGAGAACGGCGGACATGCGGCCTACTGCCTACCAGCACTAAGCTACAGGCTCCCGAGTGCCCCTAGTTAGGTGGTTGGTGGGGTCTCTCGCTCGGTGCGCGCCGCCGCCAGCGCGGTCCAGATCCATCATCCATGTAGGTCGGGGTTACGGCAGGCCGTATGTAGGGAGCTCAGTACTTGCGTTGGGCGCGGCGAGCATCTCTGTCTTGAATGACGCAAGAAATGTAGCACTGTATCAATTGCTCCTAGAATATTTTAGGGGCTCATGTTACGGCTTGTTCTCTCCGTGCTCCGTCGGCACGAGATGGCTCAGAGATTGGTGCCGCCACAGACCGTTACTCGATTATAGATATTGACTAGCAAATTACCGCCAACTTGCTTTCGTGCTTTTGGTTTATAGTGTTTGTTGTTCCCTACGGGCTGCTTACTACCATAGCAGGTAGTACGTATAACTCAGTACCATATAGCCTTCTAGTGGGTATAAGCGAAGCTCGTCGTAGGGGGCTTGTCCTGCCCATGGGGACGGACGGTCGAGGAGGGGATCCCGAGACATTGTCAAAACAAATCAGTAAGAGGGGGGAAAGATACCGAAAAGTCGTCCAAATATTTCCATCCTCTTCTTATTCTGGGCTCCTCCAAGCCACTCCCAGCATGGAGGAAACCCTACCCGTGAAGTAAAGCCACCTAGTCACCCCACACAGCATCAGACAACGCCTTCGTACCAAAGCCTATCTGACCACTCCAAACTCCAATGCCATGATGTTCATGCTTTTTTGTTCTTTTTTTTCCTTTTTTTTTTTTCTCTCATTCCTTTATATGGACAGCCCTTCCAATTTCTCTCTAGTACGATGGACATGTTCACTCCGTCGCTACACAAGTAAAGAATCACTTCTTTCCAGCATCCTCCTTCAAGCTCACGATACGGTTGAGCACAATCTTGTCATCGGTGCTATCAGAATCCACAGCCTGTATCCTTGTTAGCAAATCTCATCTCGAATCGGATGAATCCACAGAGCATCTTACAAAATAGGCAACTCGGAGCGCCTGGAAGCGTACACTTTCCGGTCCGCCCTTTCCGAGTTCGCTCTCGCCCGCCGCCTCCGGCCAGGGAGCGCGACGCTTGACCTCGTCAAAGCCCGACTCAATGAGTGCCTCGGGATAGATGACTTCACTCTCCGGGTTCAAATCGTTGAGGAAACCTCCTTCCGCATCTTCGGGCTTCTCGGACTTGAACAAGGCGTTGTGGATGCGCGCCTCCACTTTCCTTGACCCAGCAGTTCCAACCCACTGGATATAGGTCTTTGCCTTTTTCAGTTCTTTGTCGAAAACCGCACGAATCTCCTTTACCTTGCCAGTGGCCTCGTCCTTGGTAAAAGACGTGGCCTTGATGGGGTACGGCGCGTGCAGCAAACCAACCGACTTGCCGGGCGCCAGGCGGAAGTAATCCTTGCTGTCCTCTTCGCGGAAGTCGGAACGGTCAATGTAGACGGTCGGCGTGAATTTGACCTTGTGCGATCCCATCTTTGGATCCTTGGGAGAAAAGGGCACGTCAATCTCGAGTTCCTCAGCGTCCTCGATGACGACGGGAACAGGGTCAAGAATCATCATCAGACGCGGTACCGTCTTTTCGAGGTACTTGCGGATGCTCTGCTCAAAACGGTGGATCTGAATCGTGGTAATGTTGGTGGTGACGCCAAGCTCGTTGACAAACTCCAGGATGGCTCCCGGGGGGACACCTCGGCGACGGATGCCAATCAACGTATACAGTCTGGGGTCATCCCAATCACGAACAATCTTTTCCTCTACCAGTTTGAGAATCTTGCGCTTCGAGAGCACCGTGCCCGTCAGGTTCAGACGTCCGTATTCTCTCTGCATCGGCTCGTACACCTCAAGCGACTTGTTCAGCCACTCGTACGAGACACGGCTCAATATAAATTCGGTAGTGCAGAGCGAATGCGTAATTTCCTCGAAGCTATCGCACAGACAGTGGGTAAAGTCGTAGGTCGGGTAAATCTTCCAGTCCCAACCGGTGCGGTGATGAGGGTGGTCGGTCTTTATGCGGTACGCGGCCAGATCCCACATCTGAGGGTTGCCGTCTGTAATGTCCTGCTTCATTCGCAGGAAGGCCTCGCGCGGTTTGTACTTTCCGTCACGCATATCCCGAAACTTGGCCAGGTTGTCCTCGGGTGTCTGGTCAGCATGCTTGCAGCGGTATCTAGGGTTGGCACCCTTTTCGCCGCCACGCTGGAGCTTGATCTCAGTATCTACATCACCCTCTTGATTAGCATCACATCGGAGCCAATGCACGGAAAGCTAAAAATGACAAACCCTCGCAGTAACAGACGTAGGCCTTGCCAATGTTGATCAGCTTCTCTGCCAAGTCATAGAGCTTTTGGAAGTTGTCGCTAGAGTACGTAATCTTGTAGGGCTCGAATCCGAGCCACTTGACAACTTCCTGGATGGCATCAAAGTATTTTTCTTCCTCCTTTTCCGGGTTCGTGTCGTCGAATCGGAGGTAGGTCACGCCACCGTGATATTTGGCAAAACCAAAGTTTACCGCAATGGCCTTGGCATGTCCAATGTGGAGATATCCGTTCGGCTCGGGCGGAAATCGTGTGATGACGTTCTTGACCGGGCGCTCCTTGTAGACGTCGTCGAGGAAGCCCTGTTTGAACATGGCCTCGGGGTCGATGGGGGCCTCTTCCACCTTGGGGGCCGGCGCCTTCTTCTCGACCGGGCCTGCGGCGGCCTTTTCCTGGCGAGCCTTTTCCTGGGCTGCCTTCTTCGCCCGCTTCTGCTGGCGCTTCTTCAGCTCGGCCTTGGAGACCATCTCGCCAGTCTCTTCGTCGAGCTGAAGCTTCGCCAACGGTTTCGTCACTTCTTCGGCCATGGTGGCTGATGTCGGCCGCAAAATCGATGGGTGTGTTGGCTTCTAAACAAATTCGGACGGGCCGAATATTCTGAGAAGCCTGTTGGCGCAGAAGTTCGGGGAGTTGTCGTTGTTTGCAGCTTTGTCGAGGAAATCAGAAACAGTGGCGGGGCAAGACTCATGATGGCGGGGCCAGCTTCTGTACGATGCGCAAAACGGACTTGCCCCTCCTCTGGGTTGGTCAGTGCCAGTGACTCAGCTGGCAAAGCCTGTCGTTTCCAACTTCCGTGCTGCTATTTCTTGCTTTATTCAGGTTTTCAAATTTTACTAGTTTTTTCTCGATGGGGTTTTTTTTATCCTTGATTTATTGATCAGTAGTTAATAGTTACTTTGGATGTTGGAAATTATCTTCTACTTGGGTAGCAATCACGCTTTCATTCTCCTCGTTATTCTCTAGCTGCTCTACTTGCCTTCAACCCTACATATATGAAACAGCCATATGCTATCTTGTTAGCATATTTCTCACATTTGTCTGCTTTTTTTTTTTTTTTTTTTTTTTTGGCCTTTCTTTCGATACGTGCTCGCAAAACCTTCTTGGGTCGTGCCCATGTTATGTGCTCTTATCAGCGACCTAGCTAGGCCAACATTCATGCGTCTACAATATCTTATCTCTCCGTCACAGAGCAGGTAAATGCGACGTTAGGCTCCCAACAGGCTATAAAATATAGGCCACTACCTCGTAGTATTCTGAATGAAAGACATCGCACGGCTCGTGTCAAGTTCGATGAGCACTTCGACCATAGGTACTTGGTCTCGGGTAGGCTGAGCTTCGACGACTAATGACTTGTTAACCAATGAGCTCCATCATTTTCAAAGTTGATGAGAAGCTCAAATCGCGCAAATTACTTGACGATTTTGTAATACCACGCTAATTCTCCTTATTCTTCTTCTGTTTGTTTGTTTGCCTCCGCAACGTAATGCTGCATGTAACACGCTCGTGTATCCTGCCGTCATCGGACAACATGGAGCAGTGCAGATTAAACCCGCGTTAGAAAGCAGTGATCTTCAGCACGCACCGGGGTTTTTTTGATCGTGTCACACGCTGCGCTGTTTGGTCATACTCGCATTGATTCCAAATCTTTTCAAGATTCTCCCAGGAAAGAACAACTCATTCCTATCATAAACGCCTGCCGGTCGGGAGTGGAGCTGCCGGCTGCGGGGCTGGGCATCGACATGTATAAACAGGTCGGGGCTCTTCACACTCGAGCATCGCCACCACTGCCGCAACAGCATAAGGTGTACAGCAGCCGGGCAAGGTAAACTTGTGTGACAAAGAGTACATCTGAGAAGAATTCCTCGTCAAGGCGTGATCGCGCAGCCTCGAACAACACCAACCTACACCTCGAGCTCTTTCTGTGTTGCGTCTACCAGCATTCAAGGCACAGCAGCTTGCCAGCAAACGCCTGATTGCCAAAGCAAAAGTAAAAACAAGAATCATCTACAACAACACAGCGGAGTCATCTAGCCCTAGTTGTTCACTAAGCCGGCCAGGGCATTTAGCTTTCCCGTTCGAAGTCCAGGGCATCGGATGAGAAGCCTCCCCCAGATTCGCAAAATGGCCGCCTCCGTCGTCCCTCTCGAGCAGATCCCGTCGCTCGCCTCTCTGTATCGCAGCGGTGAGCTCGCCGCCAACCCGTCGCGGGCGCCGGCCGCGGCGGCGTCGGCGTCGGCCAACGAGCGCGCTGCGCTGATCCGCGGCGACATCACGCGGCTGCGGGTGGACGCCGTCGTCAACGCGGCCAACGAGACGCTGCTCGGGGGCGGCGGCGTCGACGGCGCGATCCACGCCGCCGCGGGCCGCGGGCTCCTCAACGAGTGCCGCGCCCTGGGCGGCTGCCCGACGGGCGAGGCGCGCATCACCGGCGGCCACCGCCTGCCCGCCCGGCACGTCATCCACACCGTCGGCCCCGTCTACGCCGGCGCCGCCGCCAGCGAGCCGAGCCTGCGCAGCTGCTACCGCGCCAGCCTCGAGCTCGCCGCCCGCGCCGGCCTCCGGTCCGTGGCGCTGAGCGGCATCAGCACGGGCGTCTACGGCTACCCCAGCGTCGACGCGGCCGTGGTGGCCTGCAGGACCGTCAGGGAATACCTCGACGAGCACGACGGGCCGCTCGAAAAGGTTGTGTTTGTCACGTTTCTCCAAAAGGACGTGGATGCCTACAATGCAGTTCTTCCGTGAGTGCCTGTCTTTTTTTTTGGGACGTTTTGACACTGTCTGGATGCTAATCATTCGTTGCTCTTGCAGGATATATTTCCCTCCAACTGAAAGCTCAGAGTGATTTGCATTGTTCATGAATGATTAGATTGATTAGCGGTTCGAGAGAATAGCTGTACAGTAAAGCAGAAAACTTTCAAATAATAAACAGATTGACATAAAAGGCGAGAAATAGCAGCTCATCTGATAGACTCATCTTTTCCGGGATCATATCAGGTTTGTGCACTTCTTGACTAACCACCTAGTGCCCTGGCTGCTCCTTTACATCCAACACCACCACAACACGCCACATTCCTTTATATACAATGATAAATGCTCATCACAACATGTACGGCCATAGCCGAGTGACAGATCTGGATCCCGTTCGATCTCCGAGCGATAACCACTCGAGCGCCTGAGTAGTAGCTGGGTCGGTGACGACCAGCGAACTCCGGGTGCTGTACGTTTCTTTTTTAGTGCTCGTCTCCCCGAGAGGGTTTTCTTTTTTATTCTTCGGTTTTTTTCAAAAAGAAAGGCAATGATGGAAACCAGGAAAGCTGTGGGGTAAAGACATCCTACAGTTACGCATTTCGCTCCTCTACCAGCTTGGCAATCATGGTTTTGAGCTCTGTCACTTCGGATCGAAGCTTCCTCACTTCCAGGACCGCCGCGTCGTCCTCGACATTGGGACGCACCGAGTTACATGTCTTGATCCACCCCTCGGCTTCAAAGTCCATTTCGTGCGCCAGCTGCTCCCATTCATGAACCACATCATCGTCTTCCTCGCCTCTGGCGCGGTTCTGACGAATGTTGTGGGCCGTCTTGGTTTCCAGAGCGGCGGCCACCACCAGCAAAGGCGAGTACAAGAATGCCATGATCCAGTCGTTTAGAGTTTCGTAAATGTGCTTGGGCAGCCACCACTCGGTCAGCGCCGAGACGACAATCTCAAACAGGTTGAGAGGGGCAATGTACACGTTCTCGTCGGGGGCGCGAATAAACTGCATCGTCTTTTGGGCAAACAGCGCCAGATACTCGTCGTCGGCATTTTCATAAATGTCTTCGTAGGCGGAGTTGTAGAGCGCAATGAGAATGTTGAGGAGGATAATCTGCCAATGGTAAGCGCAAGAGCGAGGAGGGTGGGTTGACGACGGCGACGTACCATGACTACAAAAGTAAAGCAGTAGTAGAGAATGATGCCCCATGGGTGGCCAAAGGACTCGAAGCCATCAAACTCTGGACTTTGCATGATTGCTTTGAGCATGGACTCGACGATGAATGGCACGTCATCGAGAGCATTATTGTCGGTAATGTCGAGACCTATAAACGCCTGAAGGAAGCCGATGATGATGATGATGAGCAAGGCAAAAAAGATGACAGACTCTTTCATCATGACTTTGAGGACAACAAGCATGGCTCCAAAGAAGCGGAAGCTGTCAAAGTAGAGCAAGAGTCGTGACCAAAACATGGGCGCTATAAAGGCCAGCAAGTTGTAGCTCAGCTGGCTATACGCTGATCTGTGTTTGGGATCGATTCCGTGCATGAGACCGAGGACTTTAAAGACAAAGGATACAGTCACAAACGAATACAGCAGCCCGTTGAAAGCATTCCAGAAGCCGAGAATCTGATAGCCGGCTTTGTAGAATTTGAGGAGCTCATCGCAGACAAAGCCGAGGGTAAAGATGTACAAGGCCACTTCTGCGCCATCAAAGACGCCGCCGTCGTTGACCGAGTTGATGGCGGCCGTGTAGAGGCCGAGGTAGATGAGGGAGAAGAGGAGCTGGGCGGCGTTTTGGTAGCGCGGGGCCCGCATGCGATCGGGGTCCATGTGGACGAAGAAATTGGGATTGTCCTTGTCTTTGTAGTCGACAAAGACGGCCGCGTCATTTTCGTCCTGGACCAGCCAGCCGCGCCAGAGATGGCTTATGCATTTCTGGTAGCCAGAGGAGCCAATGACACGGACAGAGTGTAAATCGACGGCCTTTTCAATGACGTTGACGGGTGTGGTGGGCGCGCCGTCCACGATGAAGGAATATCGTCGAAGCAGAATGGCGTGCATGAGGTACTGGGCGTCATCTTCGCTTTCGATCCTGGACCATGAACATCATCAGCAATCGGACAGGCGCATGGCATGTCGGTCAAGGGGACGATGCCGTACAGTGCTTTGGCAATGACCCCACACGCCTCGGCGCGCAGGTTATGCAGGCCTGCATCCCACAATTCAGCAATCGCCTCGCGGCGGAACCATCTCTGGTTGACGAGGAGGGAATACACCTGGAGGCCAAATTTGGGGGTTCAGTACAAGGCCAAGGACAAAAAAATCAAAGACGCGACGGAGGCGACGGCGGAATACGCACAACACAGGATTTATGAGCCTCGCCGCCCGCTTCTTTGGCGGCCTGGATGACATGCTTGGTGATGACCTTGCTATGGGGCGTCGTAATCCTCGCCTCGTCCATCTCGCAAGGGACGCATTCTTGGACAAGGTGGCGGAGTCGGAGGCAGACCTTGGTGACGTCGGAAGCCGGTATGGCGGACGTGAGCCGGTCTCTGACATGCGGAGGCACCACTGCGGGACATGGTGACAGGAATCAATCAGCACAGTGTCTCGGCCAGGCGATGTGAAGAGGTTAGCCTCGTCCGAGGGGGGGCGGGAACATACATGCGCGCTCCTCTTCGTGGAGCAGGTCGCGGCGGGAAGCCATGAGAGAAGGGCTTTGGTCGGTCGGTCGGACCGTGGTGCTCCAAGGGTGGAAAAGCGCCAATTGAGCTGACTTTATGGTGGACGAGGGTCAGAAAAGGGAGAAAGAAGAAGAAATCAGATGGCTACCACGAAGCTGATTGAATCAATGGTGCAGTGGTGGTGAAGAAGAAGAAGAGGAGGAGGAGGAGGAGGGAGCTGGTAGCTGGAGTGCCAGGGTTATGGAGGAGAGTATGACGAAAGCAGCACAACGCGATCTACATATCAGACTACTTATCAGTGCATACGACTCGATAGCTAGCAGCTAGGTCGGTAGCTAATTAATAAATAATAACTACCTTGTTACCCTGACCAAACAAGGACAAGCTTGGAATTTGATTTGGGCAGAAGTCTTGGATTAAACTCAAGCGTTGCGGGGGTCTAGCGCATCATTGACCCATTTCACAGCGCGGAATGGCACTAACAAGGCCAGCTGTACTGGTACAGAGAGGTATCGTTGCGGATGGATGAAAGGGAAGGATTCTCGTCTTGGGTAGCTGGACGCTTGTACTAATATTCAGTTCGATAAAGAGCTACGCATGTATACATAATGCATGTATACATGTGTGCATACAGCTTGGCAAGTATCTGGGTGATGGTGTTGGCCGTTGTGGAGCGCCGTGTACTCACTCTATTTACTGAGTATGTACTGATACTATCACGACGATGGAGGTCGCGCCGGCCAAACGGCCTGGTCGTGTGTTTACCTAAGTACTAATGATCTGGGGTGATCTATACAAGCACTCGGCACCATTTACCGGGGATGGCATTGTTTGTTAGGGTGAGCAGATATCCAACAGACTTTCAGCTCGACAGCAAAAGTGGCAGAGGCAGTCAGTCAGTAGGTAGTCGTCACGGCTGCCTGGTCACGCAGGCCGGCCGACCCATGCATCTTCACCAACAAACTAGCGCTGTGCCATCTCGCCTCGCCCACCAAAAGGGTAGATGCGGCAGACCCTGGCTGCCTGGCTGCGTTTGTTCTGCAAGGTGACTTGTCTGTGCCAAGGTGGCGATGGTCTAAATAACACCTACTAGTTATCAGTAGTTGTTTCTAATGGTGGTCGCTGTGAAGCTCCAAAGAGAAGGGCGAGGTAAGTCATGCTCAGTAGGTAGTCACCGAGTACGGATTACCAGCACACAGCCAGCTGCGCCTCCATGTCTGCCATCAAAACGCCTTACGAGTTGCCTTTCGTGCCTCTGTATCCGTAGGGATTACCAGTGAGACCCCATCCACGTGCAAGGATCGCATTGTGTAATTTTTTTTATTCTTTTTATTACTTTTTAATCGTTTTTAATCGTTTTTACCCTGGCTGTGCATCTCGGTCGCACCCCATCGTCCAACTCATCTCATGTAGCAAATATGTAGGCCAGGTTAAAACAAAAAAGTGTGCCACACCAAGCCATCCCAAGGGCCGGGGGTCGTGATGGCTCGTCGCTGGTCCGTCCCTTGTCTGCCGTTGTCTGCCGTTGTCTACCGTTGTCGTCTCTTGTGATACTCTAATGGGCGGCCATCTTGGGCGGCCATCTTGGAGCCAATGATTTCGCCTTGGCGCAGGCCATCTTGGCTCGCCGCCCTCCTGTCCGAGATGCACCCATCCCGTCCTACCGTCCTACCGTCCTACCGTCCTCCCGTCTTCGCCCCTCTCCCGTCTCCCCTCTGTTCTCTCTCTCACTTCCTTGTCATCCTCTTCTGAGTCACTCCGCTCTGCATTGGACCCGTCCTTTTTCTCTGGTCGCAGGACGATCCCGTTGAGGGCCTAGCCGCCAGCCACATCACGCAGCTCAGGACGCCGCTGCCTGGGCTGTCTGCCTGATGTCGCCTTTTGCTCCAACAGATGCATGCAACCCTGGCTCTCCGAATGAATAAATATCCATGTGTGCAGCCACTCGCGACTCTTGCCCTTTCCCTTTCATCTTCTCTTCACTCCCTCTTCACCCCTCAGCTCCCTCAAATCCACGTCCCGTCGTTTGCCTAGAGAGTTATACAACGATCAAACATCAGTGCCTATAGTATCGCACAGTGCCAATTCCCTTGATTTCACACCCCTCAATACATGGCCGACCCAGGCGTACCTATCAAAACCACGACTTGCTCCCATCAATCTCCATAACCTCCCTCGGTGTCAGAGGTTCCTCCGCCAAAATGGAGCAGCAGAGCAACTCGGCACGGTCGATAGAGGATACCAAGGCCGCCGAAGCGACTCCCCTCCCGCCTCAGACGAGTCCGTCACCGTCACCGCCACCGCAGGAGACGGAGCCCGCCGCTCAGGTAAACGAGACCACTGCCGAGAAAAAGGTCAAGAATGCCGACCGCCGCAAGGAAAAGTCGCAAGAATGCAAGAGCCACCGAAAAGACAACAAGTCTCGGCGGCGAGCTGCCCGTCAAGAGTCTGATTCCAGCGACGATGACGATAATATGAGCAGCGATGAATCTGATCTGTCTGACAACTCATCCGCCGACAAGAGATCCAAAAGGAATGCCCGTCGCCGTCGCATACGCAGAGTCGGCTCCGGGAAGCTGTCCAAGTCGTCCAGAGGCACCTCCAGGCGCTACAAGCGACGCTCCAGAGACGACAGCGACTCGGCTCTCAGCTCAGACTCTTCCTCCGACTCGGACCGCGAGGTTGAGGTTCGCGTGACTCGCGATGATGGCCACAGCGGAAGCGAAACGGACAAGGAGGTGCAGCAACTTCGTCGACAAATTCAACAGCTGCAGCAGCAAGTGGCCATGCAGCCCGCCATGGTCGGCCCCTTTGCTCCCAGTCCCGTCATGTTTCCGATGCAGAGTTTCAACCAATATGCTTTCAGCCCTTTCCTCCATCCACAGACTGCTCAACCACATAACCCAGTCCCTGCACCGACTACCGCGTCGTCGCCTCCGCCGCCTCCGCCGCCCCAGCAAGACACCCCTCCTCCCCCCCGCTTACGCCGTGCGTTTCGACGTGGGATCGCTGTGGAAATTGAAGAAGAGAAAAAGGACAAGTCCCGCGCCAAAAAGGACGGCAGGCCATCTTTTCGACGCGTCGACTTTGTATGGGACTCTGCTGCGCTCTGCTTCAAGATCCGAGATACAACTGACGCACAATCACAAGACGAGGAAGATGACGACAACATCTTTCTCGTTCGGAGAACATTCGACACCCAGGGCAGGTATCGACAGACATTTGTCGACATTCGAAGCAAACTCTTGCGAGAGTGTCTTAAAGAGACGATTGGAGAGGTCAAGGGCGTGACTTTTGTGGAAGAGATTCCCAAACTCGATCCCGACTTCCTGTTTCTCTACTTTGATGACTTGCGCGTGCATTACAAACACTTGAAGACTGTCAAGCCAGCCGGAGACTCGAAGCGAGAGAGGGCAAAGAATGCCAAGAAGCTTGATCTAAAGATTGCACATCTCAAGGTGCTGCTCAAGTACCTACGAAAGGACTACGCCGATATCAAGCGCCAGGTTGATTCGCTCCTGCGCAACGGCCTCATCACCTTTGAGCTCCTCTGGGCTCTTTGGAAACCCAAGTCGCTGGTTTACACCACAACTTTTGGCAACCAAGACGAGCCCCGCGTGTTCCGTGTCGAGAGCGTCGAGCGTCACGTCAACATGCAAAAGGGCGAGTTCTTCCACATTGACGGCAAGTACTTTGAGTACGACGGCAAGAACTTTGGGTACGGGAACATGGCCGAGGAGATTGGCGCATTCCGCGGCGCGCGCAGGATTACCAGCCTGCCGTGCTACCCGCTCAAGTTTCACCGCGACGAGGAGGGCCTGCGGAAGCGGCTCATCGAGCGCGGCAAGAAGTTTGTCGAGCTGCGCGGCGTGCACTACAAGAGCTACTCGGGCATGGCGTACCTCAAGAGCAAGAAGCACGGCGTCGTCAAGTTCAACGTGCAGCACAGCCGCATGATGGTGGACGCCAAGACGTTTCGCCGCATCAACCCCAACTACCTCTTGTCACCGCTCGGAAACACGGCGCACGGCTCCCTCCCGCCAGGCGGCGGCGGCGGCTGCATGTCGGACGACGACTCCGATTCCGACTACAACTCGTGCGGCTCCGACGCCTACAACAGCGACAACGGGCAGCTCGAGGCTCTCACGACCGTATACAAGGACGGCGGCGAGCAGTCGCCTCACGCCTCGTCCACGGCCAAGGGAGAATCGTCGGATTCGTGCGGCAAAGCCACGCCCTCGTCCTCCGGCGTTGACACCGACGGAAAGGGCAAGACGTCGGAGAGCAGCAGCAGCAGTGGCGGCGGCGACAACGACAACGCACTGCCGCGTGCGCTGACGGACGAAGACTACATCCTGGCGTCGCCAGTGGTGCTGGGCTTTGCGTTTGCGGAGAAGCAGTGGCTCGAGTTCAAGGTGGCCAACGTGAGCGAGGTCAAGTGGAACGACCAGGCGTGGGACTCGCTGGTGCTGGAGCCCGAGACCAAGGACCTGATCAAGGCGCTGGTGACGTCGCGGCGCAGCAACGCGTCGCGGACCATTGACGACGTGATCCAGGGCAAGGGCAAGGGCCTGGTGACGGTGCTGCACGGCGCGCCCGGCACCGGCAAGACGCTGACGGCTGAGGGCATCAGCGAGCTGCTGCAGTGCCCGCTGTACATGGTGTCGGCCGGGGAGCTGGGCACCGACTCGCGCTACCTCGAGGCCGAGCTGCAGCGCGTCCTCGACATCTGCCACGCCTGGGGCGCGGTGCTGCTGCTCGACGAGGCCGACGTCTTCCTCGAGAAGCGCAACATGTCCGACGTGCACCGCAACGCCCTCGTCAGCATCTTCCTGCGGCAGCTCGAGTACTTTCAGGGCATCCTGTTTCTGACGACGAACCGCGTCGAGACGTTTGACGAGGCCTTCCAGTCGCGCATCCACATTGCGCTGCGCTACGACAATCTCGACGGCAAGGCCAAGCGCAAGATCTTTGGCATGTTCCTGGACCGCGTCCGCGCGCTCGGCACCGTCCCCGTCGACCCCCTCTCCGACGACGACCTCGGCCGCCTCGTGCGCCAGGACCTCAACGGCCGCGAGATCAAGAACATTGTCTCCTCGGCCCAGGACCTCGCCATGAGCAAGGACGAGACGCTCGGCATGCGCCACCTGCTGCAGGTCCTCGAGGTGCACGCGCGCTTCAGTAGGGACTTGAAGGGCGGCACGGGCTACGAGGACGCGATGAGGAGCTACTTTTAAACCAATTTTGACAGCGTGTGCGTGCGTGTGTGTGTGTGTGTGTGTGTGTGTGTGTGTGTGTGTGCGTTGGTAGATGGGTTCACGTGTGTATTAACGACTCTCTCATATCAGTGTTACGAATATATATGACTTTATTTGCATGCACAATGTTGCACCTCCCCTCTGTTTTCTCCTTCTCCTTTAAGTCTGAGTAGAGTGATTCGTATTTAGTAGGAAAGCCTCTAACATGGTACTTCATCGAGGTATATCAAAAACGAAGAGGAGGAGGAGGAGGAGGAGGAGGAGGAGGAGAGGAAGTAGATTGGATCAATAGCAAAATCTTGATGGTAAAGGGGCAGAAAGACAACAATGGATAAGTATACGCAATCCTGATCTGATTCTATAGGAGATCCCTTGCTACTAGCCACCCGTATCGTACCGTCCCGAGCCCGTGCCAATGGAGCGACTGACAGGTATCCTTGGTCACGCAAGCACAAAAACCAAGGAATTTGCGGGCAGTGCTGTCTTTGTCTTCTTTTTTTAGAGGCAACCCATGCTTTCTCCTGTGGCTTAGCACTTTTTCTTAAAAAAAATAATTAGATCGTCCATCAAAAACTTGTCCCGGTCGATGCGCTGCGAGGCGTACGAGGCTAGCGGGCTTGAACCGACCAGGGGGCGCCGTTTGTCCTAGGAAAAAATACGAACAAATTTCAGGCAAGAATCCCTGCTCGGTGCAGACTTACCTACCCTAGGGGGAGTTGTATTATAGAGGCTCCAGAATTATACGTTTGTCACATTCGGGAAATGAGAAAAACCAAAAAAAAAACCGAGTCGCCTAACTTATCGGATGGCATTATCGGGCATTTACTCAATATCCCGGTTGCCTGGTGGCTGAATATACGGCAAGGGCTCCTCCGCTTTCCCTCACCCCCCCGCACATGAAGAAAAGGGATCCCATTACGGAGTACCCCGTACTCAGTAGTTAACTACTGGATGACGCGTCCGCTTCAGCAGCGAGCAACGCGCAAGCGCCGAGCGGCATGGAGAGGAATCGTGGCGGCTGGTGGGCGGCCCGTATTCTGAAACCGCACCGGCATGTCGGCGCCGGGGAGCCGGGTTGAAGGGAACGGACAGTGGAGACGCCATCAAGAGGCGGCAGTACTCAGTACTGGTAGTAACCAAACTAGTTAAGCAGGCCTTGCACAGCCTATCGACGGGGGTGAATGACTTGATGATGCAAAAAGCAAGAGGGCAAGTCGTTGGCTACGGCAGAGTCTGACCTCTTGGTAACGTCGAAGGGGGGTCCGACATGTGCATGTACGTTTTGATGAGTTGCGTAATTGGCTTCCAATGCGGATTCTGCCCTTGTTGAATACGGACAGAGGGAAGATCTCCTTTGGCGCGCGGCGCGAAAAGAGCAAGGGGTATAGAGATGTTCCTCGAGTGTGGGCAAACGTTTTGAACGGAAGCGCGGGGCTGCCTGCCTGCCTGCCAGCCTGCCTGTGGAAACGACTGGCCTCTACAGAGTACAGGTGTATAACAATGCAATCTCGTTCCGATATTGCCAGGGCGGAATGAAAGAGGCAGGGGGATGAAGAGCTGCGGAAAAAGTACGACCGGGAGCGGGCTGTTATACGCTGGGGAAAGCTGTCCGACCGAGCGCAAAGGTGGTTCGATATGAAGCCGACCACCTGGCCACCACCGTCTAGGATATGAGACTGGAAAGAGAAGATACTTGCCTTGAATGCGCGTGTCTCGGGAGGTACGTATTGCCACGAGGATCTTTTCAGTGCCAATATTGACCGCAAATAAATTTGCAAGGGATGAAAGCCGGTTTTCCACATGGGTTTGATCAAGACAGTTCAGTAGCTCATGAGGAACCGGGGATGGTGACTATACTCGGTGTAGAACCAAGCATGTACTTTGAAGACTGAGTCAACCAAGCTTCGGTTTATGTTTTTCTTTCTTTGTAGCTTTCCATCCAGCCATTGGGTCAGTTGGTGTTTCTTGAATATTCAGCAACAACCAAGTGAGTGTGTCTGTACTGTACATACAAGGAAACGTGGGTTGTCATATTGGACGCCAAAAGAAGGGAGGGAGGGAAGGGAGTTTGAGTCACGATACAAAGGAGAGCAAGAGAGAACTAGTTGGACAATTTTGTGCCAACGCTTGTTGACTCGTCTTATTCAAAGCCAAGTAGAAAAAACATTGAACTTTTGTTATTTGGCTTGGCTTTCTTTCTTGACGCATGTTGGGTGGCTCGGGCAGGGGAGACGGCGAGATTCCACAAGTTTAGAAACGACTAGCATAAATCAGTGGCAAATAGCAGAACAGAACAGAAAAGAAGAAGAAGAAGCAGGGACAAAATATGGAGTCAAGGTGGCTTGTTTCCCGAGCAGAATGATCAAAGTGAGAGTGGCAAGATGCTTGAATACATTGTACAGACCTGGAGCCAAAGAGTCACGCCAAGTACTTACTTACTTGGTCATTGACTCGAGCCAAGTTGAAGAGTGACTTGCATAAATGAGATGAAACAAAATCTACCAAACAAAAACTTTGTTACAGAGTCAAGATTGCTTTATCTGGGAAACCATGCACATGACAAATGGAAAGATGCATTGATGCTTTGTGTAATGCAGACATTGAAAATCACACCCAAAAGGGAAAGAAGAAGAAAAAACAAAAATCACGCAAAGTACTCAGTACTCATCCTTTGACTCAAGCCAAGTTGAGAATGGACTTTGCATAACAGAAGAAGAAGAGAAGGAGGAGGAGGAGGAGGGAGGCAAAGAAGAAAATTCTGCAAAAATTCTGCAAAAATCCCCTCCTCTACTTGGGTGGATTCACATGACACATGAGAGGGATACAAGTGATGCTTTGCACAATGCAGACAATGGCAAAAAAAAAAAATCACGCAAAAAGCGTTCTTCATTGACTCGAGCACGCCCGCCAAGTTGGGCCTCACCAGTTAACAAACGTTGTTTGTTACCGGCAGTTGTGAGCGAACTCCGTCTCGAACGTTGGGAGGCATGTGACGGCAGGCAAGATTTGCGACGGAGAGGAGAAGGAGAGCGGAGAGCGTAGAAGGAGGGGGGGGGGGGGGGGGGCTCTGTGTTGGTAAATGGTACATGTGTAAAAGACCTAGTTGGATCCCTTTGCCATAGCATGGCGCTGTGTGACAATCTTTGTGCGCTTTTTCTTCCTCTTTTTTTCTTCCTCTTTTTTTCTTCCTCTTCGTCCTCTCTACTACTTACTCAGTAACTTACAGAGTACATCGTTGCCTTCCTCCCCCTCTGTTCTTTCAAGACTAACCATGAGCAAAAACGGAGCAGTGAAGCAGAGAAGGTGGGACTGAAAGTGGATTATAGAGCTCCGTGATAGACGTGGTCTAGAACGGTCGGTGAGTCACGTGCCAGGCACGCGTCAGCAACAGCCCACCGTTCTTTTTTGGGTCCAGATTGTACTGAAAAGTACTCGGTAAGTAATGGTACCAGTATAACGTTGGCTCGGAATTTTTCTCTTCTTGGGACGGAGAAAATGTTGATTGGCAAGGGCAAGGGCAAAGAAAAAAAAAGGGTATGGACGGAGAGGGGGGGGGGGGGGGGGGGGGGTTTTTCTTGGATCCGTTTGGGTTGACGGTGAGATGGATTCCCAAGAATGGTGACTTTGCCGGTTTCCGCCACCGTGCCACGACCAGCGCACAAGACAATGGGGGCCAACGCGTGTGCTTGTACGCTGTAAGTAGTCTGTAACTCTGTGCTCTGTGCTCTTATCAGTACAGATAGGTCAGTACCTGGCTATTTATGAGATGAAAGTTGGCCGACTGGACGGGTAGAGGGAGCCGGCGTTGTTGTTGCTGTTGTTGTTGCGCGGGCGCCTACTGAGACCAAACAAGAAAAAAAATAGTCTTTTGACTGGTGAGAATCACTTGTTTCGCGATAGGTCTTTTTTTTTTTCAAAGTCGGGCTCTTTTTTCTTTTTGTCCCCCAGCGTCTAGAATGAAACCGGATGTGTCTGGTACTTAGCGCGCGTACGCCCAGGGAAGAATGGGTTACTCAGCCAAAGCTTAGATGTGCGAGGCTCCCCCACCCGCTGTCCGCCCCCGAGCGCATAGTGATACAAAACAATGGGATCGGATCTGCACGTTTTCAAAGAAGGAAGAAGAGAGAAGAAAAGAAGAAGAAAAATGCCTCGTTTCGGTGTCACTCTTCTCCAGTGATGGGCGGTTCTAGACAATGTTCTCCAAGACTCTTGCGCCCCCCCCCCCTCCTCCTTCTAAAGCTGGCTGGCTGCCTTGGGTAACAAGGTAAGTAAAGAAGTACCGGTCTTGGACAGTCGCAGGGGAGGCCCAGCGCATGAATGGCGCATGAACGGCGAATGAACGGCGCATGTACAGCAGATTTGCCAGCGCATCGGTCTGCAGTTTGTCTGAGGTGGTACCTGTCATGTGTTGCGCCGCCAGTGGCAGATAGGTCAAGCAGGTAGTAGGTACTACCTAGTACCAAGTACTTACGTGCCCATCTTCATAATGGTTATAGTGGCTTGTACGCCTGTGGACCGCCCGCTGCGGAAAACCCTAGGTCCGTCTATCTTGCCCAATGCTTCTCTCATGCGCATTGGATCCAGTGTAGCAGCAGTGGATTACCCTTTTTTTTTTTTTTTTGGAAAAAGAGAAAGCCTCTTGGAATTCCTACTCGTGTGCATCTTTGTACCGAATGCTGAGTACTTTGAGTGCTTTGGGACCAGTCTTCATTCTTTCGCTCCAGGTGGAGGAGGGCATGAAGGCGCCCCCTCCGGCCCCCATTATTCGTCTTGAGTGACCCCACTATAGCGCGTTGCTGCCCGCCAACTCCACTAGTGAACCCAGCCAATAGCGGCGCTTTTGTGCCTGGCGGGCCTGACCCTCTGCCTATCCCCCTGGGCCATTTGAACCTTTTTTTTTTCTCCCTGTTTGTTTGGCCCCCCCCCTCCTGAACTTGCCCTGTTTGCACGTTTGACCACCCGCCCAGGCACACCCACACCTAGGTACGCATAAGTACCCAGTAGGTGCCAACCTTCTCGACCGCTCCATCTTTACCAAAGTACCTTCAGCGTCTGTCGCCCAATGCATATAGGTATTTTTAACCGGGCAGATGGATGCGCCATTGTGTGGCCGTAATGCTTAAAATGACATGCTGGTGGCCCCTGGTACCTCCCTCTCAGTACCTTGACTCGTGGGTGCCAACTACTTTGTACCCAGTTACTGGGTACCTATAGAGTACCTTCGTACTTAGGTAGGTACCTGCCCGTGCCTGCCCTGCATTGCTTAAGTGGTACTTACTTGTCGCCAGCGCATACCCAAACCCTGGCTGCCTAGTGCTTCCGCTCTGTCGTGCAGGTACCAGCTCTAGTCGCGTTGTCTGCGCCGTTCCAAAAGTTTCATTGCGACCGTCCACCCAGTCCGGACCCGAACCCCCCCCCCCCCCCTTTTTTTTTTATGCCGTAGACCTCTCCCGCCCACATCAATCGCCCACCACCCCTGCTCTCTCACCTTAATAACGCCCAATCTCCCTCTCCACGCTCCTTTTTATTCCCTCCTCCCTTCCTCCTCTCCTTCACCAAGTCAAATTCATTCCTTAACAAACCAACCTCTCCCCCTCCCCCCGACGTTCCCTATATCTGCTCGTTGACGCGCTTGTCGCTCACGCATCACACTCCTTGAAAACTCAATCGTCGTTTTGATTTGGTCGCCCCCTTGTCGAGTATTCTGCGAATACCGGTCCTTAAGCGCCAAACAACAAAAAAGCAACTTGATCCTCGTTCTCTATACACAAGCACATTCAATCGCTCCCGATCCAATCCGGAAGATTAAAAGCCTCTTGTCAACTATTTTACCTCAACAACGAATCCAGACGCCATGAAGTTCTCTGCTGCCGTTGTCCTGGCTGCTGCCATGGGCGTCTCTGCCCACCCTAGCCACCGCGCTCACCACAACGCCCACCGCTCCGTCCAGAACCGCGAGTTTGTCTACGCCAAGAAGCCCGCTCCCGTTGTCGTCGCTGCTCCTGAGCCTTCCGCCGCCGCGCCCGCTCCTCCGCCCGCTGTCACCTCCGTCGCCTCGGTTCCCGCGGTCCCGGCCCAGGCCCCCCCGGCCGTCAAGACGGCTGCCAGCGTCGACGCCTCCAGCTCCCCCTCGTCTGGTGGCGGCGCCAAGCCCTTCTGTACCGGCGTCAAGAAGCGCGCCACCGTAGCTCAGATTGCCTATGCCGGTAACACGGGCAGTAACGGACAGTACGGCTGCAACATGCAACAGGTTGACCCCAGCACCGCCTCCGAGTACGACTACACCATGACCTTTGACAACATGGGCGGCTCCGAGCAGGCCTGCGTGTGCTGGAACAAGATTGGTCCGACCGGCCTCATCGATGGTTTCTTCAACGGCAAGCAGGCCCTTAATTTCACCCTACCCGTCGGCGGCAAGGCCTGCGTTGCCCTCGAGGGCAACTCCCAGATTGGCTGCACTTGCGGTGCCAACGAGGTTCCTCTGACCCAGATTGGCCAGTTCGCCGGTACTTGGGTCGAGGCTGACGTCGCCAACGAGTCCAACCAGCAGTGGTCCGGTTTCGACGCCTCCGCCATCGTCGCCGGCGTTAATGGGATGCCTATCCCCGGTCTCAAAGTCTGCGGCAATGACATTTGCTCCACCGTCTACAATGGCGGCCGCGGTGACAACGCTTATCTCCATGGCATGGAGGACGAGGACGGCATCGGCGCCAACATCCCCAAGGGTCCCCTGCACATGACTGTCAAGGTTGACTTTCAGTAAATACTTTTCTTTTTGCGTACCTCAGACAAGTGTTTGCCGGTGAGCAATTTCTTGTGTTTTCAGATATCTCGAGGCTGGATCTTGACCTGATAGGGCCCCTTTTTCCTCTCTGCTTTCAGTTTTGAGAAGGGTGGTGGCTGTTCTTGGCAGAGACGTCCTAGTGGCGTTGGGTGCGTTGGCAACGTTCTTTTTTTTTATAACCTTCGCTGGCTTTTTTTTGGGAGCATCTATACGTGTTTTTTTTTTCTTCACGGATCGTGATGGGTGTTTGCACAGGCACCCGGGTTCTTCTTGCACACGGATACCTACCTGGTCTACTACTTGCTGCTGTTGGTAGAGACTGCACACCTAGTTCTTGGATACATATTTTTTTGCTACACTTACAAACATTCTTTTTTACACTACTCATCGTACCATGAAAGACGTGTGTGATATGTCTTGGCTTAGGCCTTTTACGCTCATCTACCCGTCAGATGGAGGTGATGATCTATACGTCGGATCTTCATTTTTGCATTTTTTTTTTTTCTTTCCGACTCTGTAAAATCTACTTGGCTTTTCTTGGCACCGCCCGTGTTTTGATATTGTGCTAGAGTGGGGGCGCGCCAGCCCACATTGGAATGCGTTGCCATAACGAGCCCAATTGTGAGACATTGCCCCCCGTCCCAAAACGAACACGCCAGCAACTGATGGGGAAAAATAAAACGAAAAACGAGATTGGGCAAGGGATGGAGCAAAATGGGGGTGAAGAACCGGGCGGAGGCGGCAGGGGGGGGGGGGGGTTGAAGCAGTCGTGAACAAAGAAAGCAAAGTTGGGCACGAAGAATGAGAATGAGTAATCAATATATGACGAGTTCTAGGAGACTGCCCTTTTTTTTTCGCCATGTTATCAGGTGCAAGGTTGACGAAGTGGCCAGTTTTCATCTAGTCTATTTTTTTTATATTCATTCTATTCTATTCATGAAAATGTTCTGTTTTTCTCCCTTTGTTTATATCCACTCTTTCAGACATTCTTACACTAGTAGTCGTCATCTCTTGGAAACTCAATGGCCTTGAGGGAAGAAAACAGTTTCCAAACTATAAAGAACTACGTCGGGGAACCTCTCTTTACAGATGGGCGTATAAAGAGGTTGCAAGTATACTCTTAATAAACTTCTTGCAAAAAAAAGAAAGGAAGAAAAGAAAGAAAGGACACTTCTGGAACAACAAAGAATCAAGAATTAAAAAAAAGAGCTCCAAAAATGCTCGACTCACACACACAAACGCCGTCAAGCCGAACTCGGTTCCAGTTCGCTGATGCATGCTCTTCATACACCCAAGGAACTGCACAATTCTTCCAACAGCCTGCTCATCATCACCTCCTACCGTTTCGGCGAGCTGCTCGTCCTCCCGCCCTTCTGACCATCCGTCTGGATGCGGAAATCATGCGACTCGGGATACAATAGAGACTGAAAATCTCGAGCTGTAGAATGGTGGCTGGCGCAATGGCGGTGCTGCTTGAAAGAATCAGGATCTGTCCGAGGAGAAAGAACAATGTCTAGCGCCTCATTGATCAGATCGTCGTAGTCCTCGTCCGAGCAGGCAACGACGGCCTTGTTCAGGAGGCGTATGATTCGGTCTTCGACAGGAAGGTCATGCAGCAATTGGTCCCCGTTCGGTAAAGGGTTGGCAAAAAGAGACGATGGTGAATCGTCTGGCGTTTTACTCTAGTGTAGTATCGGCACCTTGTTCATCGCCGGTATTGATGTACACGACTCTAGTGTCGTCAGTTTCGTGGGCCATCACTGAAGCAGGAAAAATGAAATGATTGCCCAAGGGAAAATGAAGCTCGCTCCGGGCTCACCCTTAACGGGGGAAATACCCATCTAGTTTCGACCTACTCCATGCTTAACTTATTCTTCCTCTTCTCCTTCTGTGGATGGAGGATGTTGAATGCGTCATTTCGCTGTTCTTGCTTTAATCGGTTGCCGTGACATGTAGCTGTTGGCCAAGCAGCCTTGTGTCTGTCACTGTGCCAGCACCGCTATTCGCACATGCACATTTTCCTCCTGCAACAAAACTTGCCTTGAATTCTCCATCTTTCCGTTCATACAAAGGACGTCGACCCGGCATAGCCAAAATTGCTACCGCTCTAGGTACAGAGACGTCGTGATTGTAGTCTGCGACGGCTGCACCACAATTTGCTGTAGGGTAGCGTGCCCCAAACAGGCAAATTTTCACGAGCTCCATGTAAACGGAGGCGCCTCCTGGTCAAAAACCTGGACCAAAGCGTAATTTTGGCTTGGCAATCTCCTTTCCCGGGCAACCAGGACACGTTCCCGTAAAGTAAACAGATCAGCCGTATAGTCGGACAAGCGAAATCATTACCGACAACCACCTGTCCCGTGCGCCCGCGCCCGTTATTGTGCGCCCAAGCTGGGCATGGCTGGGACAAGACACGCAACGGCGACTCAACCTGTACAATGAACGACAGCCTTGGCTGCCGGGACCACCACGGTGACGAGGGCCATGTGTCCCGTCGGGACAAGATTGTCGAGCTGGCCACGGCTCAGCTCGACGCCGCCCGGCCCTGCATCCCGGAGCTCGAGGCGCTACTCGCCGCCCTCGCGCCGAAAGTCAAGTCGATCCACGCCACTGGCCTCATTTCCTTTGTGAGAGACCTCAAGGACGATGTGCATGCCATTGAGACCATTCTCCAGGAGCTGCAGCAGCAGAAGCAGCAGCAGCAGCAGCCAATGGCGTCTCCCGCGTCGCCGCCTAATGCGACCGGTGCCGCGGACCCCGGGGGGGAAGGCGCTCACCTGGACGAGCTCTGGAGGCGGCTCGAGCCGCGCACCACGGGATGCTACCACAGCACCACGCGCTGGCAGGCGCTGCGGCGCTGCGCCGACCTCGTCGCCGTGAAGCGGACGTTTCACGGCTCGGCGCGCGAGGTGCGGCGCGCGGCGGTCCTCGAGCGCGGCCCGCAGACGGACCGGGAACGGGCGCAGCTGCACCGCGTCATCAAGGAGCAGGCCAAGACGGAGGTGGCCGTCGTCGACCGGGGCGCGCGCTGGGTCGACGTGCGCTGGATCGCCGCGGACCGCCTCGCCCGGCAGATGGCCGACTCGGGCTGGTCCTGGGGCGCGTACGGGCCCGGCGACGCGGCCGACCCCGACGAGTGGGCCGACATGCCCTTTGTGCGGCAGGTCCGCCGCCTCGTCGCCGCCGCGCGCCTCAACCGCCACGAGTACCGCATCCCCGCCGTGCGCCTGGTGCTGCCGAACCTGGCCCGCGGCGCGCACCCAGACGTTGACGTGCTGCTGGACCAGCTGCCGCGCCTCGACTCGGGCGTCGACCTCGTCGTCGAGGACGCCGCCGGCGCGTTCCTGACGGGGCCCGCGCCGTCCTCGCTCGCCGACGTCCTCGGCCGCCTCGTCGGCACCGGCAGCGTGCAGGTGCCGCTCACCGGCACGCTCAACCTCGAGCACACGGTCCTCGTCGACCTCATCTCGGACCTGACCCACCTGCGCCTCGCGCCGCGGCCGTGGCAGTCGCGCACCACCCGCGCCCAGATCGAGGAGGAGAACGCCCGCCCGGGCGGCGTCATGGCCCCGACCCTCTACCCGCTCCTCCGGGGGCGCCGCCTCGTCTGCACGCGCGAGGCCGCGGAGCACTTTCACGAGATGCTGACCACGGTCGGGACCGCCACGGAACGCGAGCGCGGCCGCCTTCTCGTGCCGTACTACGAAGCTGAGTGTGCTGGTGGTAGCGGCGGCGGCGACGCGGCTTCACATGCTGCCGCTCTCCGCAACCGCTTCAACGCCCTCTCGGAGCGACCCCTGCCCGCCGACATGCAGTTCCCCGTCGAGGTGCCCCCGCTCGGGGCCGATGGCGAGAGGTGGGACGAGACGCTGGTGCGGCGCCTAGTCGAGGGCGACGGTAACCACAACGACGGGACCGACGGGGCGGCGGCCGCGCTGCCGCCCGTGGCGCTCGACATTGTGCGCCGCGGCCTCCTCAAGAGCTCCAAGCTCAGCACCTACATGCACGGCTGGCGGAGCGGCATCGTCACCGTTACCTCGAACAAGGAGATTCGCGCGCACATGCGCACGTGGGTCGAGGCCGGAAGGCGCTCCGACGACGAGCGCGGGCCGGCCATCTACTGCGTCGACGTGACGCGCAACCTGCTCGCCAAGAGCGCGGCGCCACCGGCGGGCTGGGTTGGCGGGCAGGACGGAGAGGGGAGTTTGCAGAAGAAAGAAGAAGGAAAAGAAGGACAGCGAGAGGGGGCAGAGCATTCATCTTTATAACGATGGTGTAATGAACTAGATGATGCGATACACCTGTACTCGAGCAATGAGGAAGAGACATGAATTACTAGCTGGCTGCATGGCAAAGGATTCGAACTCGGCATAAGTATGGCGTTTTCTTCTTCTTTAAAAGGTATCATTCGAACTCGGCATAGTTGTTATAGGATTATGGTTGTAATATATTCAACTAAGCCTACTTTACCACTTGGTGTTTTGTAACAGGTATGCTTTTCGATTTGTACATTTCTGAACCCCGCAACGCGCATTAATCGTTTTGCTCATGATCTTCCTTTTGACCTTTTCCCCCTTTTCCGGTTTGCAAATTAAACCTGTCCTATCGACATCTCGTAGTCATTTTCCAAACATGGTGCGCAAACTCTTTTAGGCAGCGTCGGTGGGCGTGGCGCCGCACTCCATGACGGTGGTGGTCGAGGCCGTCTCGGCCGTGACGGTGGTGGTGAAGAAGACGACGGGACCCGGGCCCATGTACTGGTCATGGTACTCGGCCGAGTCGCAGCCGCCGCAGTCGACCGTGTTGGTGGCGGTGACGGTCGAGGTCCAGGTGGTCGAGGTCGGGCCCCAGGTGTAGCCCGGCCAGCGGTTCTCGGTGTAGACGCAGGCCGTCGTCGAAGCCGGAGCTTCCTCGGCGGCGGCGGCGACGACGGGCTTGGCCGAGGCCGTGCTGGTGGCGACGGCGAGCAAGGCGAGGATGGTCTGCATAACGGGCGACATCTTTGCTGGTTTTGGGGGTTTTGTTCTTTGGACGGGGAGAGACAAAGAACCAAGTTTTGGCTTATCAAGCTTTGGAGATGCAAGAGAGAAGGAGGATGCAGAAAGTAGGGTTCGAGGACACTGTCTTTTCTGTAAACGTGGAATGTTGGGGTCGGATGTCTTGGAATGTTTCGGTTAGACAGTGAGACAAGGCGCAGAGATTCGACTTGTTGCAGGGATTAAGCGATCAAGTAAACAAAGCGTGTTCTATCTTTTTTAAGAAAAAGAGACAAGGAGTTGTTTCAAGAGATTGAAGAACGGGTCTTGGTAGAGTAGAATGAATTGATGGTTTTGTTGGTAGTATTTCTTTTCTTCTCAAGTTGTCGTCGTTGAAGCAGATATTTATACGCTTCAAAACCACACCAAAAGTCTAATCACAACGGACTTGACGGCTTTACGCGGCATTGAACGGACGAGGCAAATTTTTCTTTCATCTTTGTTGCTTTCCTTCTTTCACCTGTGAAAAAGAAGAAAAAAATCAATATATGCGGAAAATTTTTACTCGTTGCTGGGCTCCTTTCCTCATCCCACTACGGTTGGTGGTGCCGTTTGTGAATGGATGAGGCTTGCATGCATGTTTACGAGCAACGAGGAGGCTCTGCGGCAATCGAGTGGATAGACTGACTTGTGGCGTGAGCAAAAAAAAAAAAAAAAAAAAGAGAGAGAGAGAGAGAGAGTCAAGAGTACAAAAAAAAAGAGGAATATTGTAAGCCTAGCTGGGTGTTGAATATCGACGTGCAGCGTGCAGCATGCATCATGCATCATGCATGATGCATGCAGTAATCAGAAAATTTCGGGCACTTTTTTTTCCCCTTCCTGTCGCGCTCTTGCTCCTTGTTCGATTTGACCGGAACTCGTTCCCCTGATTGCCCTTTTCTACGCCATCCATGATCCATTTCTAGCCGAGCTTTGCCAAGCAAGCCCACCGCGGTCAATGTACGCGATCGGCCGTACTTCCGAGACTTGTCTCGAAGCTACGCAGGCTAATACCGGCCAGCACTACCGTGGTCTATACATGCCGGCAACAAGAGGGGTCTTTTCTAGTTTCTTGGAGTTTGATGCATGGTACGTAGTAATATATTTTCTTTTTCGGTGCCTGTCTGCATTCCGGATCCCTTCATCGCTCCGCTTCCCATTCCAACGGGTAAACGGTCGGCAACGTGCCCACTCACTGCTTTTGGACGGGCAGCTTCGGTTCTGCCTCGAGTCTGTCTGTCTGTCTGTCTGTCTCTCTCTCTCCCTCTGTCCGTCTCCATCTCCCCATCTCTCTCGTAGTAGCACACACATAATACCCCCCTTTCTCGCCCATTCACGGCACCGGCGTCGCCAGGCACACAGTCTCGTGCACGGTGCGGGCCGTCGTCTCGCTCGCCGACGCCGTGATGTGCATATAAGGGCAGTAGACGACGGGCACGACCTGGACGCGGACGCGGTCGCACCCGTGGCAGTCGACCGACGTCGTCGCCGTCACCGTCGACGGGTACGCGCGCGCGGTGCCGTCAAACACGCACTGCGGCCAGTACGGCGGCCAGGGAAACATGGTCTGCGTGACGCTGAGCGTCGTCGTGCAGCGGCTCGCCTTGCCCTCCTCCTCCACCTCGGCGCCGCCGCCGCCGCCGCTCGGGGACGGCGTCGGGATCGTATGGGCCTGCGCTCCCGTCGCGGCGGTGGCGGCAAGAACCGCAATGACACCCAGAAGCTGTTTTGCGGAATAAATGGCCCTCATCATGGTAAGCATGCGGTGATGACAAGTTCTTGATCAGACGATGAGCAAAGAAGATGAAGATGTCTGCGCAACTGGTCTTCAGGAGAGGTGGGGAGGGGGCGCGAAGTCCGGTATATGTGCCGTCCTCATCTTGGACCAGGCAACGTACGATGGTTCGAGACACAAGAAAAACTCCACATGCCCTGCAGCACAGGTGCAGCACAGGTGCAGCAAAGAGGCTGACAACTGGAGCACTTTTTTTTTCTTAATTGGACGTAACATTGGTTCCCCCCCTGTATTTTCCGATATGCGACAGCAAAATAGGCGAACACTGGGCAAACAAGTCTCGGGTAGATCGGCATCATCAACTGCTTTCTTGGCATCGAGCAGCGCCCGGAGAGGGGTCGAGGTAACAAGACAACTCTCGCCACTTGTTATTACTATATTGCGGGCTATAATACAAACCAATGTACAACGGCTCGGGCTGGTCGGGGTGTGTGGCATGTCAGTGGCATGTCATCCGGTCAACTACCGCGGGTAGCCGACGGGCGTCTGGAAGAACTGGTGCACATCGTCCAACGGCATCGGCACGTTGAGCTGCGACCACGGCCCTCCCCACATCCAGTCGTCGCTCTCGTCCCATGCCCAGCTGCCGCTGTCCCAGCTCCCGGCGAGGGCCTCGACGGCAGCAGCCTCGTCGGCAGGTCCACCGCCGCCTCCGCCTCCTGCTCCTCCTGCCCCTCCCACTCCTCCCACCTGGCCCAGGCCCAGGCCCAGCTGCTGCTGTTGCTGCTGCTGCTGTTGCTGCTGGGAGTGCTGCGCGTTCTGCTGCGTCGCGGCGTCGGCGTCGACGACCGGCACGCCGCTCTCCCGCGCAACCTCCTTGAGCAGGGCGAGGTCGACGCGGGCCGCCTCGGTGGCGCGCGACACTAGCAGCGCCATGGTGGCCGTCTTGTCCATGCCGCGGTCGAGGGCCTCGGTGTGCGCCACGCACGCCGACAGGAAGCAGTGGCCCTTGGCCGTCACCTCGCCGGCGCGCATCCGGTCCAGCGTCCACGCCAGCGCGCTGTCGAGGCACGCCCGCAGCGCCGCGTGGCCCGCCGCCGTCGTCGGCAGCGCCGCCCCGAACCCTCCCGACCGGCCCCCGCCGCTCTTGTCGTGGATGAGCTCCAGCGCGATGATGCACGCCGCCTGCACGGGTATGTTTTTGAACATGCCCGTCCCGTGGATGGCGAGACGCTCAAAGTCGCTCTGTGGGGATGGAGGGCTGCGTGTCATGTCATGATCGTGGTGGGACGACGATGACAACGATGACGTCGACGACGACGACTGCGAGAAGCCGAGGAGATCGGCAATCTTGAGCGCGCCGTCAAGACACATTTTACGGGAAAAGTAGAAGCGCGGATCGTCAAAGGCGGTAAAAAGGACGGGAAAGTGCAGCGCGTGGAAGCACCGGTACAGGGTCATCTCGGCGAGGGAAATGTGAAAGGGAAGGATGCGGAGGGTAGATGCTGTCGATCTGGGGTTGAGTGTTGCGGGTGGCGATGATGATGACGACGACGACGACGAGGAGGAAGAAGAGGAAGAGGAAGAAGAAGAGGCGGAAGAGGTGCTGCTCTGCTGCCGGGTCAGGGCGCCAATCGTCTGTGTAAAGGAGCGGCACGCCTTGGTCAGCTCCGAGTTGAGCCGGAGCGTCTTGTCGTAGTCAATGGTGGCGCGAAAGTCGTTGATGTACTGCAGGAGGGCGAGGCGGACGGGAAAGGAGCGAAAGACCTCGAGCGGCACCGACATGTGGGTGGCGACGGGGCTGGCGGCGGTGCGGCGCGTCGCCAGGTCGTCCGGGCGGTCGTCGAGGTCATCGTCGTCGAGGTCGGCCGGGGGCAGGGTGTCGTAGTCGTCGCAGGCGATGAGGGGCATGCCGCCGGCCTCGAACGAGTACTGCAGGTTGAGCTCGAGGACGGTGGCCCAGAGGCGGCGGCGCATCTCGGCCTTGTAGACGGTCATGTCGCTCAGCCGGCTCGGGTCGCGGTGGAGGCCCATGTACATGGCGGTGCGCAGCAGGGCGCCGGCCATGGTCCACGTCAGGTCGGCCGAGACGCCGCACGTCATCTTGGCCAGGGTGAGCAGGCACTGCACCTGGATGCCCGTCAGCGTCATCCGGCCCTTTTCGGGCGGCAGGATGAGCCACATGTGCGCTTCGTAGATCCAGCGCGTCGTCGCCGCCTTGAGCGCCGCCGTCCGGTCCCGCACCGACGAGCCCAGCACCATGCACAGCTGCACCAGCACGACAAAGGCCTCGTTCGCGCCGTTCGCGCCGTTCGCGCCGCTTGCGCCGCCGCTGCCGCCGTCGGACCGGTCCGCCCAGTACGCGGCGTACTCTCGCCGAAACGACGGTATGTGCAGCACCCGGTGCACGCCCTCGTACGTGCGCAGGTAGGCCTCCACGAGGTCGTCGCACACCTCGCGCGGCAGCATGCTCCGGCCAATGTCGAGCGACGACATGGGCTGCAGCCGGCTCGTCTTGATCTTTTGGCAGAGAATCTTGCACTGGTACAGGACCTGAAAGAGCTCGCCTTGCGTCGTCTCTTGGTTTTTCAGCATCGATAGCTCAACAGGGAACTAAGTTGATACGAGTGTTGTTAGAATTTACAACTTGTTTTCGTGGACGTGGAAAGGGGAAATGAATAGTAAATGCACGAGAGGAAAAAAAAAAACAAGCAAAAAGTACTGACCGAAGCTGCGATATTCATCCAGTGGCTCTGGCCAAAATACCGTCCCTTTGATGTACTCCCCTTTGGCGGAGGCGTGTACTCGCTCCGATGCCGCTCGCGGGGCCTGCTTGCCTCGACACTGGGAGCTAGAGTCGCGCCGTGCCCCGGCTGCTGTGTGTCTTCTGCGCCGCCCTCTCCGTCCTGTCTGTAGTTTGCCGTCGTCGTCGACGTCGTGGTCGTCGCTGCTGTAGACGACGACGGCCTCATGTCCACCTGCTGCGATGCCGCGCGGCTCACCGAGCGGCCCGCCACCGCCGCCGCCGACGAAGACGACGGCCGCAGCGGCTGCCACACGCTCGCGCGGTGGTACTCCTCCGAATCGGGGGTCTGGATCTGGGTAGCTCTCGCCGTGGGCCGGATGCTGACGGGCGCTGGTACCGGCGCTGCTGCCGCGCTGGTCGGTCGCAGCGACACCGACCCGGCGGCTGCTCCCGGGGACCGCGCCGAGGTCGGCCTGGAGCCGCCGGCGCCGCCGGCGCCGGCAAGGAGAGCCTTGCGTCGGGGTTTCGGCGTGTGCGCGGGCGCGTACGTGCAGGATCCGGCGTTGGCCTTGACGCAGTGGCCGCAGGGAAACGTGCGGTCGCATTTGATCTTGCGCCTGCGACACTGCTCGCAGGACAGCGGCGGCCGGCGCCGCTTCTTGCTGGGGGTCTCGGTGGTGGGAATGGCGGTGGTGGTGGTGGTGGTGGTGCTGGCCGCTGGCCGCGGCGGTTCGGCCTGTTGAACCATCTCGGTCATCTGTGCTGGTGGTTGAGGCGCGGCATAGGCCTTTGCTGCTTTAGGATGATTATTATTATTATTTTCGGTCTTCTCCCCCTCGGGGCTGGAAAGTGGAAGCAAATATCAAAAGACCGTGAGATTTTTTTTTTTAAAAAAAAGAAAGCACGAGAAAACAGCGAGGCAAAGATGGGGGGCTTTCTTAATGTATATTCCCCTCCCACTCCCCTTCCCTTCCCCGGTGGAAATGCGAGCGCTTGGCGGGAACAAGCAACGGCGTGACTGGGCGTTGTTACGATTGGCTGTAGCGTCTGTACTGCCTCTTCGGGTACGCCGCGGCTTGGATCGTATGCTGAATGCCGCTTGTCGCGGGGGCCGGTTTTTTTTTATTTTTATGAGACGGTAACAGAAAAAAAAGGGGAAAAAGGAGCAAAAAAAAAAAAAAAAAATCAAAAACCTACAGCGACTGAGGTTGCTTGCGCGGCCCTGGGATGTGTCTTGACTGGCGTTTGGAAAGTCGTTTTGAATTCACCGAGACGGATGAGCTAGGTACCCAAGGTAGTTAGCGTACCTACTGGTCGTCGGCACACCTAGGGGCTCCGCTGATAAAGCCGAGCCGGAGTCGCTTGAAAAGAGCGAGCTGAATTCTGGAATAGAACCAAAGGAAAAATGACATGGAAGCAAATGACGAGCTGGACGTTGTAGAGAGTATCAAAAGCAGGAGCGGATCAAGATGAGGGACATTTCTTTTGCTTGTTACTGATCAAGGTAAAAATTCAAAACCTTCAGGGCCCAAGTCTGTTACCTGACTCAACCCGCGACAAGGATACGGCCCGTCTGTCGCGCCACTTGTCACTTGCGACTCAATCACGTTGTTTTCCCTCCATCTTTTCCATTGCCGCGAGTGGGAAATGCTCAATGGCTTCATGAATAAAACATCTTTGTAAATCTAACGGTTAACAACAAAGAAAAAAAAAAGAAAATATTTCTGTATCCCATGTCAAAGGCAAAACAACAGTCAAGCCGCAGCAGTCAAGCCGCAGCAGTCACAAGCCATGTACTCTTTGCCCTCTTCTGAAATACAGCATTAATCAAAGTTGTCATTGTACACAGGCTCATCAGCCCAGTAGTAATTGTTGCATGAGCCCCGAGAGCTATCAAACCCCACCACAGAAAACTACTCGTCTCGCACCAGTCGTGCCAGTCAGCCTACTGCTGACCACCATTCCCTTTGTTTTTCTGTCTATAAAGCTGCCTCCCATGGTATCATCCAATCGCGTTTGGGCCAAAGACCTACTTCCCTTGCAGGTGGAAGCTTAGAGAAGGAGCTCGAGAGGGTTCTCAATCACCTTTTTGAGCTCGCGAATCCATTCGGCGCCCACAGCACCGTCAACGACCTTGTGGTCGAAGCTGGCAGTCACGGTAATCTGCTCTTCCCAAGCAACACCGGCCGAGCCGTCCTCGTTCTGGACGGGAACAGCGACCTTCTTGGTGGTGCCGACGGCGAGGATGGCAGCCTGCGGGGGGTTGATGACGGCGGTGAAGTGGTCCACGGCGTTGTTCATGCCCATGTTGGAGATGGAGATGGTACCGCCCTGGTACTCCTCCGGCTTGAGCTTGTTGTCGCGCGCCTTCTTGGCCAGTTCCTTGACCTTGCTCGAGATGGACTCGAGACCACGGCCCTCGACCCCAGTCACGATGGGCGTGATGAGGCCCGAGGGGGTCGAGACGGCGACCGACACGTCAACAGAGTTGAACTGACGGATCGACTCGCCACGCCAGCTGGCGTTGACGGCAGGGACCTTCTTGGAGGCAACCGCAATGGCCTTGATCAAAAAGTCGTTGACGGACAGCTTGTACTTGCCCTCGGAAGAGCTGTTGAGGGCCTGACGAAGCTTGAGCAGCTTGGACACGGACAGGGAGCTCGTCACGAAGAAGTGAGGGTTGCTCTGAACAGACTCCTGGAGGCGGCTGGCAATCACCTTGCGCATACCGCTGACGGGGAGATCCTCGTAGGCGGCACCGGGAGCCGCGGCGGCGGGGGCGGCGCTTCCGGCCTTCTTCACGTCCTCCTCGGTGATCTGACCATTCTTGCCGGTGCCCTTGAGGCTGTCGATGCTGACGCCGTTCTCTCGGGCAAGTCGGACGGCAGCAGGGCTAGCGTTGGCGCTGCGGTCAAGAGCAGTCTGCAGCTTCTGGCCGGACGAGGCATACTGCTCGGGCTCGGGGGCCGGGGAGCTCGACTCGGCGGGGGCCGGGGCGTCCGACTTGCTCTCCTCCTTGGGAGCGGCGGGCTTGGCGTTGCCACCAGCATCCTCGAGTGTGAATTTTTCGAAGGCAGCGATATCGGTACCCTCCTCGACAAGGACGGCGATGGGCTATGACTTTGTTAGCAGCAACCCAACAACGGGCAGAGGCGACCACGGGGCATCGGTCGACGGGGCGAGGTGAGGTGAGGTGCTTACTGTGCCGACGGCGACATCCTTCTCGCCAGCCTCCTTGAGGATCTTGGCAATGACGCCGTCCTCCTGGAACTCAAAGTCCATCTGGGCCTTGTCCGTCTCAATCTCGACGAGGACCTCGCCGGGGCCGATCGTGTCGCCGGGCTTCTTCTGCCAGGCACCTAGGTTACCAGCCTGCATGGTCGGGGACAGGGCAGGCATCTTGATGACCTGGTGGTCGGGGAACGAGGCATAGCAGCGGACGACGTGGGCGGCGAAGCCATTGCGCAGGGCAGTGTGCGTAGGGGCGAGGACTCGCCTCCGGAGAGCGGCGCTGAGCATGGTGGGTGTGTGTGAAAATGGCTCGCAACGGAGAGCTGCTGGGTGGTGAGACTCAAGGGAACGAGACCAAGGGGCGAGCGGGTTGGACAGAGACGACGGTAGGTGCTCGATAGGACGTGCAACGATACCAATTGGCGGCCGAATCAATGCAGGATCACGGTATATGAGCAAAGGGACAAAGAATGCAGGCGTCGCGCTCGCGGGAATTGTTGGCAAGGAGGCTCGAAAGAGAATCAAAATGCCTTGGGGTTGGAAGTCCAGTTTTTGCGTTGAGCTGGTGTCGCTAGCGGGAGCTTAGGGGCTAGTCTGCTTAGGGACTAGAGCGACGGACGGGTGCCGGCGCTCAGCGGTGCCTCAGCGGACTCTCAGCGGACTCTGCCAGCATTCAGAGCCAACTGGAAGCCCCTGTTGGGTGGCTGCGAGCTAGGAGCGACTTCGGACAGTGCATAATCCCGTCTACAGGCATATCGGGAGGGACCAGTGGGCCGTTCTCGCGCGAGAAATGTTGCACCTAACCCAGAGAGCTAACGCAGACGGGCAAACAGGCAGTCAAGCAGAGGCCAACAGACTGACAGGAGGGGGGTTCTTACCTAATCCCTGAGAGACCCATTGAAGCATGGGTTTCCTGCATGTTGAGTGGCTCCGTGGGTGGTGCCCTTGGTGGTGCCTTTACAGATTACAGGCCCTGGGCGTCAGGCTGTACATATTGGTACTCAGTAAATAGGTAGGTACACCGTGCCTATCAGTACAATTTATCGGGCCCATTATCGGGCCCGGCGCTGCTTCACCAGCCACAATGGCTTATCATGACGAGAAGCATTCGTGTCATCAGTGCTTGCCCTGCGCCACACTTCTCACCCGCCACACTCTTCATCCGTGGCAGCTTGCACCAGAGCCCAACTCATCGCGAATCGCTCTCGTTGCGACAAAATAAATTCTTCATTCAATCACTACACCAATTTTTCTTTGTCTCTGTAAAAGTGATCCAACCATTGCATTTCGAGATTTTCAAACCTCCCTACCCACCCGTATTGTAGTCTATGCCCCCCCAGTTAGTGCCCCTGTCACGACCCTTATGCCGCGTGTTCCTACTCCGTACAAGCAGCCGCATGGGCCGGGGTTTCTCCTGTCACTGCCACATGCACCTCACAGTATCAGCCCGTTGCCGCTCGGCACATCATTCCAAATTTGTGTCGCAACAAATACCTACTCTACACGATACCGTAGCAGCACCTCGATAGCTGCAAAAGTCTGTGAACTGGCTGCGAATTCCCGCACCAAACATACAATCACACCCAGTTGCCCGACTCTGCCGCTCCCCTTGACAACGTGGCGAATGGCAGCTCGGTCTCCTGACGCTCCCTAATGAGCTCCATCAAGTTTGTCGTGTCCTCTCTGGACACCATTGCTGCTTCCAAAGATGCACAGCGCATCAAGCAGCTGGGCGAGTCTGCCAAACAGGCTCTCGATGCCATCAAGGAACAGGAGCAGCTTCCCGACCCGGAAATCGTCTTTGCGCCTCTCCAGCTTGCGACCCGAACCAACAACTCCCAACTTACCACCACTGCCCTTGACTGCATCGGCAAATTGATATCGTACTCTTACTTCTCTGCCGAGCCCAAACGAGAGCCTGCCGAAGGTGATTCCCAGCCACAATCCCCGCTCATCGAGCGCGCCATCGACACGATATGCGACTGTTTCCAGGGAGAGGCGACACAGGTGGAAATTCAATTGCAAATTGTCAAATCGCTCTTGGCCGCTGTCCTCAACGACAAAATTGTCGTCCACGGCGCTGGACTGCTCAAGGCGGTTCGACAAGTCTACAATGTGTTTCTCCTTTCCCGCAGTACTCCAAACCAGCAAGTCGCTCAAGGCACCTTGACCCAAATGGTCGGTACCGTATTCGAGCGCGTCAAGGCACGGCTGCATATGAAGGAAGCTCGCTTGAATCTGGGCAACCTCAAACATAGCTCTAGCAATGTCACATTTGACAACCAAGAAGCCGCTAATGGAGCCGACGACAACGACGATACCACGCACGCCGGCGCAGACGAGCCAACTGAGCAGGAATCCGGCGCAAAGCTCACCCTCAAAGACTTGGAGCATCGCAAGAGTTTTGATGACTCTGCACTGGGTGATGGGCCCACCATGGTCTCCCACATCAAGCCGTCCAAGACTAATGGCGACGCAGAGTCCCCAGGCCACGGTCCGCATGCTGTTGACGAGGACGAGCTAGAAGCTGAAGATGAGGTCTATATACGAGACGCGTATCTTGTCTTCCGCTCATTCTGTAACCTTTCGACCAAGATTCTCCCGCCGGATCAGCTCTTCGATATCCGTGGACAGCCTATGCGTTCAAAGCTCATTTCGCTTCACCTCATCCACACTGTCTTGAATAATAATATTTCCGTGTTTACGTCACCGCTTTGTACCATCAAAAACTCCAAGAGCAACGAACCAACGAGCTTTCTTCAAGCTATCAAGTTCTACCTGTGTCTGAGCATTACGAGGAACGGCGCAAGCTCCGTTGACAAAGTCTTTGAAGTCTGCAGCGAAATTTTCTGGCTTATGCTCAAGTTTATGCGTCCGCCTTTCAAGAAAGAAATCGAGGTCATCCTGAACGAGATCTATCTGGCTCTCCTCTCCCAAAGGAATGCCCCAATTTCGCAAAAACTGTATTTCATCACAATTCTCAACCGCCTCTGTGCCGATCCTAAGGCCCTCGTGGAGACCTATCTCAACTACGACTGCGACCAGACGGTAGACAACATCTACCAGACCATCATCGAAGATCTCTCCAAATTTTCTACAGCCTCCGTAGCGGTCACCGCAATTAACGAACAAGTGTACGAAGAGTCCAGAGCCAAGACGCAAGCTGCAAGCGAATGGCAGCTCAAGACGATCCTACCTCCTCCCTTGACCGTGGCTCACATCCTGCCACAGGCGGAGCCGGAGCCGGACTACCCGAAAGAATATGCGGTGAAACGCATCGCTTTGGAGACGCTCGTCGAGGCTTTAAAGTCACTCGTCAACTGGTCGGCATCGGTGCGACCCGAAGCAGGAGTTGCCCGTGCTGAAAAAGATAGGAAAATATCTACCGATGATTTGCGCGCATCGATTGACCCCAGCATGAGCGACACCCAATCGCGCATGGAGACGCCATTGCCACCCTCGACACCCGTGTTGGATGACGACCCGGATCAGCTAGAGAAAGACAAGGCGCGGAAAACAGCGTTGACCAACGCGATTCGAAAATTCAACTTTAAGCCCAAGCACGGCATCAAGGCTCTTATCGCCGAGGGCTTCATCCCGAGCGATAGCCCGGATGATATCGCCAAATTTCTTCTCAAGGAAGACAAGCTTGACAAGGCCCAGATTGGAGAATTTCTGGGCGAGGGAGACCAAAAGAATATCGACATCATGCATGCCTTTGTGGATTCAATGGAGTTTACCAAACGACGCTTTGTTGATGCCCTCAGAGTATTTCTACAATCGTTTCGTTTGCCTGGCGAAGCACAAAAGATTGACCGTTTCATGTTGAAATTTGCTGAGCGTTACGTTCTGGGGAATCCAAATGCATTTGCCAACGCCGACACTGCATACGTGCTTGCCTACTCCGTCATTCTCTTGAACACCGATCAGCACAGCAGCAAGATTGCAAAACGCATGACCAAGGAAGAATTCATAAAAAACAATAGGGGCATCAACGACAATGCCGATCTTCCTGATGAATACCTCAACGGGATTTACGACGAGATTGCCAGCAACGAGATCGTCCTGACCAGCGAACGTGAGGCTGCCGCAGCTGCCGGCAGTGCACCTGCGCAGTCGACTGGGCTCGCTGCGGGCTTCGGTCAAGCATTTTCTGGCGTTGGACGTGATCTCCAAAGAGAAGCTTACATGCAGCAGTCGGAGGAAATCTCAGTGCGCTCAGAACAGTTATTCAAAAACCTGTTCAAGAGCCAGCGCCGAAGCACTACCAAGACAGGCCCCAAGTTTATCCCAGCAACGTCTTTTAAACATGTAGGTTCCATGTTTGACGTGACATGGATGTCCTTCTTCTCTGCGCTGTCTTCGCAACTACAAAAGGCCCACAGTATCGAAGTGAGCAAGCTCTGTCTGGAAGGCATGAAACTCGCAACCAAGATTGCTTGCACTTTTGACCTGTCAACACCTAGAGAAGCGTTCATCTCCGCGCTGAAGAATACCACCAACTTGAACAACCCCCAGGAGATGATGGCGAAGAACATTGAGGCCGTCAAGATCATTCTCGACCTTGGGCAGACGGAAGGCAATGTCCTTCGAGAATCATGGAAGGACATTCTGATGTGCATTAGCCAACTGGATCGACTGCAACTCATTTCTGGGGGCGTAGACGAGAGCGCTATCCCGGATGTCTCAAAAGCTCGCTTCATGCCACCGCCGAGAACCGAGACGTCGGATTCCAAGGCATCAACATCATCGCGATCGCGCAATCGTCAGCGCTCAGGAACGGGCTCACGCGGCTTCTCAACCGAGATTGCTTTGGAAAGTCGCTCTGACGAAGTAGTGCGAAGCGTCGACCGCATCTTCACAAACACGGCCAATCTGTCGGGCGATGCCATGGTCCATTTCGCTAGGGCGCTCACAGAGGTCAGCTGGGATGAAATCAGGGTTTCTGGTTCTAACGATTCACCTCGTACATACAGTTTGCAGAAAATTGTGGAAATCAGCTACTACAACATGAACCGCGTCAGGTTTGAATGGAGCAATATCTGGGTAGTGCTCGGAGAGCATTTCAATCAAGTCGGTTGTCATAACAACATGAACATTGTCTTCTTCGCGCTAGATTCTTTACGACAGCTATCTATGCGCTTCATGGAGATTGAAGAATTGGCTGGTTTCAAGTTTCAGAAAGATTTTCTCAAGCCGTTCCAGCATGTTCTGGCCAACTCGGACAATGTCACGGTCAAGGACCTGGTCCTGAGATGTCTGGTTCAGATGATTCAAGCGAGAGGCGCGAACATTCGCTCGGGATGGCGAACCATGTTTGGCGTCTTTACTGTCGCAGCTCGCGAGACGTCTGAGAGCATCGTGAACCTGGCCTATGAGAATGTCAGCCAGGTTTACAAGGACAAGTTTGGTGTCGTTGTCGTTCAAGGAGCCTTTACTGACCTCATCGTCTGCCTGACGGAATTCTCTAAGAACCTAAAGTTCCAAAAGAAGAGCCTGGCTGCTCTCGAGCTCTTGAAATCGATCATTCCAAAGATGTTGAAGACACCAGAGTGTCCTCTCTCACAACAGCCCGAGAGCCAACAAGAGTCGAAAGCCGGGGTGAAATCCAGTACGTCGGTCGAGGAAGGGTACTGGTTCCCAGTTCTTTTCGCTTTCCACGACGTTCTGATGACGGGCGAGGACTTGGAAGTACGGTCTAACGCCTTGGAGTACTTTTTCGCCACCCTCATCAAATACGGCGGCGACTTTACACCTGAATTCTGGGACATTCTCTGGAGACAACAGCTGTATCCCATTTTCATGGTATTGAGGTCCCGGCCCGAGATGGCAAACGTCTTGCATCATGAGGAACTGTCTGTATGGCTTTCAACAACCATGATCCAGGCATTGAGAAACATGATTACTCTCTTTACCCATTATTTCGATTCACTGGAATATATGCTCGATAGATTCTTGGAGCTGCTCGAACTTTGCATTTGCCAGGAAAATGACACCATCTCCCGGATCGGTAGCAACTGCTTGCAGCAGCTGATCCTCAAGAATGTGACCAAGTTCGCGCCTGAGCACTGGGCCAAGATTGTTGGGGCTTTCTGCGAGCTTTTCGAACGGACGACAGCGTATCAGCTGTTCACGGCGGCAAACGCCACATCCCCTGCTGCATTATCCCTGCCATCCAACGGAATCGACTTTTCTAGTGGTCTCAGCCCTGGTGGTGAGCCGGTCGTGGATGAAAAGTCTCTCAAAATCAACGGCGGAGACGAAAATGGAGGTTTATCCGACAATGAATCGATAAACAGGCCAATCTCCCCACGGCCACTGGATGACGAGGCACGACGACCCTCCATCGGAGCGGCAAGCCAAGCTCCGCTGGAAGAATTCAAGCCGGCATCCTCGCTTCAACAACAGCCCGTCGTTGTCACTGCGGCGCGAAGAAGATTCTTCAATCGCATCATTTCGCGCTGTGTTCTGCAACTTCTCATGATTGAAACTGTCAACGAACTCTTCAGCAACGATACTGTGTATACGCACATCCCATCGACGGAGTTGCTGCGTTTGATGGCACTTCTCAAGAGATCATTTCAGTTTGCAAGACGGTTCAATGATGACAAGGAGCTTCGCATGAAACTGTGGCGAGAAGGCTTCATGAAGCAGCCACCGAATCTCTTGAAGCAGGAGAGTGGAGCAGCCGCCACGTACGTGTCCATCCTGTTCCGCATGTTTGCCGACAATGCTCCGGAACGGCTGGACAGTCGGGCGGACATTGAGTCTGCTCTTGTGCCCCTGTGCAAAGATATCATAACCGGATATTCCGCACTAGTTGAGGAGAGCCAGCAGCGCAATCTTGCCGCCTGGCGCCCCGTTGTGGTGGACGTGCTCGAGGGATACGCGACATTCCCTGATGATGCATTCAAGACACATATCAGCGATTTCTATCCGCTCGCAGTAGAACTCCTTCAAAGGGAGTTGACGGCTGATCTACGGGGTGCTCTACTGACGGTACTGCGTCGGGTTGGCGAGGTGTCGCTGGGCATTCAAGGCATGGCGAGCATGGCTGAAAAGCGACGGGGGAGCGTGGTCAGCACCACATCCGAAGGAGCCTCTGCAGATCAGGAGCAGGCTGCTCGAAAGATGCTGTGATGCTAGCAGATAGTCGGGAAGAGTGAGAAAAAAGTCTGTTCTGTTCTTGTTTGAAGGTGATGGAAAATGCAAGCTCCTTTGCAAGCATAATTGTTGTAGCAAAAATTCTAATGAGGCTATTGATGCAAAATCTCCTTGACACGTCATCTGAGTGACTGCTCTTGGAGCCACGCGAGACATGCTCCATTATACTATTCATTTCTCAATTTAGCAACTGCTGTATGTATACTCGTAGCGGCTCCGCCTCTTCCTCTACGGTGCGATCCGGCAACTCCCTCAGCGACGCCTTGAGCTGCTCGTCGTTGGCCGTGGCGGCCCTGACGAGGGATCGGGTCAGGTCCGCCGCGCCGTCCGTGATCCTCATGATGCTGACGTGCGTCTCGAAAAAGTCAATCAGGCTGAGGTGCATCAGCACGTCCGACTTGTCGACCATGGCGAGCGCCGCCCACTGCAGCAGCCCGTGGCCCGCGGCGCGGGCGACGGTCTGCGGCAGCGGGACGAGGTGCGGGAACGCCGTGCGCGAGACGGCGCTCATGTTGAGCGTCGCCAGCCGCGGCAGGAGACGCAGCAGGCGGCCCTGCGCGAGGGAGACTTGGCGCGCCGTGGGTACCGCGCCGCCTGACTCGGAGAAGAAGGAGGAGGAGGAGGAGGGGGGAGAAGCAGGGCTGCCGCAGAGATGCGGGATCGTGGCAAAGATTTGCTCGCTGCCAAAGATTAGGTTCCAGACACGGCCATGGCCGGGCACGCGGCGGCGGCGGTGGCGGTGCTGCCTGACGACGAGCTCGGTGCCGTCGGCGCCGTTGGTCCCGGCGGGGGGGTGCGGGTCGCCGGCGCGGTCATCGGGGAGCGCCGCGACGACGACGTCGCAGTCCGTCTCGAGCACGTCGCCGAGGACGAGGCCGGCGCGCTCCCCGACGCCGACGTCCGGGGCGTCGAGCCAGCGGGCGACGAGCGCCGCGACCAGCTCCGGCAGGGTGCTGAGCAGGGCGGCGTCGGCGGGGGCGCGCGCGGCCTTGTGCAGGATGGCGAGGGCGAGCCGGTTGGCGCCGGGCAGCGGCGAGCGCAGCGCCGCGGCGACGGACGGCGCGTCGGCGAGGGCGAGCACCCGGCCCAGCGCCAGCGGGGCGAGCAGCCTCGTCGTCAGGGAGAGCAGCGGCTCCGGGTCCGGCGCCGTCGTGGTGCGCAGGATCCGCGTGAGCGGGACGAGCACCGTGGGCAGCAGAGGCGGAATGTTGCTCTCTGTACGGGGGAGGAGGCGGGGAGGTGGTTCACCGAGTCGTCAGCCATGTCCATGTCAAACAAATGGCGGGAAAGTGTCTGCGTGTGACTCGCCCTCATGTTGCCAAGGGCGCGAAAAGGAAAAAAAGAAAAAAAGAAAAAAAGAAAAAAAGAGAAATGAGAGATGGAGGTCGCCCTCTTTTCCTCTTACCTGTGAGTTGCAGCTCGATTTCGTCAAGGAGCCTGGCGTCGATGGGTGTGTCGGGCTCGCGGCCAAGCTCTTCGAGATGCGCGTGCAGCTCGTCGAGCCGCGAGATGGGGACGGCGTCCATGGCGAGATCCGGCACGACTCTCTCGCTTGACATTTATAAAGATTGAAATGCGTCTTTTTTTTTTTGGATGGTATGTAGCCAAATGCCAACTTTGGATGCCGGGTGATGAGTGAACGAGCAGCTGCGCAAGCATCTCTCTGCCTGGGCAATGTGAAGCAGCGCCTTAGTAAACTCGAGGCCCACAGGAGGACCAGAGCCGTTATCTATTTGCAACCTATTGGTTCCAATAGTATACATTACGATGAAAACTGTTGAATGAATTAATCCCATGTTTTATTTTCAAGAAGATTTTAAATTGCTTTTAAAGGAATCCAAGGCACCAAGCTGACCAGACTGTGGAGCGCTTCCACGGCGCAGTGTTGTTGGTGGCAATGTTTTGGCCATTCTATTTGGGGCTGGCTGATGCAGCAGACCGAGCTCCTGTAGAAAGGACCGGTATCCTCTGGCTACCCATACATAGAAGTATATGTGACGCTGAATGGTAAAGCAAATAGTATCCAACGCAGTCTGCCGACCGTAGGGATAAGTGCCACGAAACTGTGCTTGATAAGTTTGATTGTCCGCAATGGAGATGCCCGCGACTCAGCATGCTACGACGAAAATTAGCCCTGAGATGTATACAGTACCATTCTCTGGCTGCGTTGGATCCTATGTCGACCATTCTGGTAGCATTTGCACTCTACTATTTGTGCGACAACGGGGAGCTAGTCTCGCAAAGGCGCGTGGTCACCAATATATGAGCTGCAGCGAATCACTTGTTCTCTTCTGCCGACTACTAACCTCCCTAGGATTCGAGGATCCAAGTGAGGAACACCCACAAGTCATGCAGTACTAGGCAGTCTCCTCACAATGGCACTGCCAAGCTCCTCAACGCTTTCCACCATCTCGATGCCGAACCTCCGACACACAATCTGCACGTTACCTCGCTTCCAGTAGCCTTCCGGGCAGAGCACAATGACCTTTCCTGGAGTTTGCGCGTTTAGGCCAAGCTCGAGCAAGCTTATGGGTGCTTGGGTGGCGGGGTGAAAGTAGACAACCACCATGTCGGCCTTGTCCTGCTTCTCCAGCTCCCACTCGACCTGCTCGCGGTACGGAGCAAAGTCGACATCTTCACGCCAGGTGCAGTCCCAATCTGGACGGTACGGATTGTATATCGTGATTGGTTGCGTGGACAGCAGCGCGGCCAGGATCTCTCGCCAGTCTGCCGAATCGACTCTGCTCGTCGTGCCGGCAAAGAACACCGAACGCAGACCCCGCGGAGGCTCCTGAGAGGGCGCGTATATGACTTGGCTTCGGTTCTGAGACATGCTGAGGTAGCTGCCTGAGTGTCTTGCTATTCGCTTGAAATACAAAGAAGTAAAAGATCTCCAAGGATATGCTGCTATCGGCATTTCATTCTCGTCTCAAGTGTGTAGAGAGTTTTAAGCAAATTCAGATGTGAATTCTCCAAATGCCCATTTGGGCGGGGAGCGCTTCATATCACGTGACTTGAAATTAATCTTGAATCACCGGGGAAGAGTAGGAAATAGACACTTATCAATACATAGCAGTTAAAGAATATTCTCACATCTTGGAGCAGTAGCCTTGGGCCAGTTGACCTGGTCTTATTAGACCTAGTGCAGTGCTGTGGATGCAAGCTGGACGCTACCTTGGTACTGGCCGAGCACATTAGCTGTCATTTTGGACACAAAAATGAGCCTGTAGCTTCTTCCTGTGAGAATTCCGGATGAATATCTTTTATGAATTATTTTCCATGATTTTATTTGCTTCTGAGGGAGTAAGTAGTGTTGTGGAAATGCCGATATCTGATGGTGTAGATCTACGACTCCACCACCTTGACCAGTGCAGACGTCCAGAAACGGCAGAAAAAAAAAAGTCGACAAACTCCCCCACCAGTTGTCACGTTCGCTGCTCGCCGTATCTCTCCCCTCCACGCAGGTCGCCGGTAGATTTATTCCACTCATGGTTTTCGATACGACTTCTCTCGCGCGCAACATATAACTGCCACGCTTCCGCACCCGTATTGGCCCGGCACGCGTGATCCGAGATGTCTAGAGGTGGCGGACGAGGCGGCGGTCGCGGTGGCCGCGGAGGAGGTCGTGGTGGGAGACCGAATGTGCCGTGGGACACGGGCGATGAACCTGATGCGCGGCCATCGGAGCTTTTCCCGGTACGTCTGCGCAATTGCCACGACGCCAGCGGCGCAGCCTTTGCGTCTCTGAAGCTAACCGGGCGGCGCTTTCTGCTTCGCAGCCATACACAGTACCCACGCCCCGAAGCTTGACGACGGCCGAATCGAACAGCGTACACTACATGCTCCTGCTGCGTCACCAGATGCACTCGTCGCCCCTCTACACGTCCAAGCGCACGTCGCTCACGGACCCGACCGCCCCGCGCAAGACGTACGGCCAGGCGCAGATGAACGCCGTCTACGGCGTCAAGAACAAGGCCTCGCTCGACCCCTTCACGTCCATGCCGACCTACTCGCAAAAGTTTGTGCGCGAGGAGCGCGCGCTGCCCGACTGGTCCGGCCGGCCCGTGTGCCGCGAGCTCTTCCCCAAGGAGCTGCTCGAGACGGTCGACGGTGGTGGTGGTGGTGGTGGCAGCGGCGGCGGCGGCGGCGGCCTCGGCGGCACCAAGAAGCGCAGGCTCGAGCTGTCTCGCGTGAGCGCCCTGCCCAACGCCGAGGAGGCTTTTGGAATGACCCCGCTCGCGGGCGATGACGAGGAGGGCGGCGGCGGCGGCGGCGCGGACACGGCCGGCGCAAGCAACGGCCAGGCGCTGCTGGACAAGCTGGAGGCGCTCCGCGACGAGGAAGGCGAGGAGGCCGAGGCCGAGGACGACGACGCGCCAGACGACGACGACGAAGACGAAATCTACGACGACGAGGACGCGGGCGACTACGATGCGGAACAGTTCTTTGACAATGGCGAGGACTTTGGCGACGAGTACGGTGACGGCGATGACGGAGGGGAGGGCACCTACTGAGCGCCAAGTCGATGTGGTTGGGAATGATTCTTGTCTCGTTTCTGCTTGCGCCTTTTTGTTTTTTTTTTGTTAGGGATGGCGAATCAAATCTAGGGGGTTACTATTGCAAGTATTGGGGAATGAGATGGGTAATGGCAATGCTTGGTCCGCGTATTGTACATATCACAGGACCGTGGATCCTGCCCCGTGGCCAACGCAGCTAGCCTTTATTCATACTAAAAACAAAACTGGAGTCATGAACAACTGATCCTGTGCTTTGCGACTGAACGAGTGCCAAGATTGGGCAATATTTCGAGGATACGTGAAGGCACCATGATCGTGCAGCAGTTTTGCAGGCACAACAACAAAAACTATTCTCGGGCAGGTCTTTTTCAATCCATGACCAGCCACGCATTCCTTTATTGCTTTTTCGAAATCACTATCCATAAAAATTACAAGGCAATATCAGCCATCATTGAGATTCGCCCCCAGAGTACATGCATGTGTCAACGGCAGCTTCCCGCCCATCCTGCTAGACCAGAAAATGTATTCTATCATCGCCAATCATCGCTCGCTTTGCACTAGTTCGTCCCGTAGAGACCGCCGTCGATGAACCCGGCCTGGAGGCGGGATAAACGCTCGCGCGTGTCCGCTATCTGGCCGGCTTGGGAGACAATCGCGTTGCCTGTCTCGCGCAGGGCAGAGAGTACCTGGTTGAGCTGGTCCTGCACGGCGCCGCCATTGCCGTTCATGGAGGCGTTGCGGTCCCGGAAGCTTCTGATCTGCTCGTATAGCCCGTTCTCGACGCCCGGCATATCGCGCTCAATCTCGCCGCGGTACTCGTCCAGCCGCTTCTTGTATCTCTCCACGTCGTCGCAGATGCGGTTAAAGTATGTGATGAGGTCCTGGGCGTTGGAGTGCGCCGACGACGCGTCGTTGTCGTTGGAGGCGGCTGACGGGGCGGAATCCGCAAACAGACCAGTCTGGTGATAGTGGCTAGGTAACTTGAGATTATCAGCAGCCTTGAAAGATAGCTGCGCGTCGCCAATGTTCTTCTTTGTGACGTCTTGCAAGCCTTTGACGGTCTGTATATCACGGTTGAGGGCTTCTTGAACCATGCGGAATTTCGACTCGACATATTTGACGTCGTTGCCGAGCTGCTGAATATCCCTTTCGTGCTGGGGCATAAACTCGCCAATCTCGTCCCGCATCTTGATGACGCGCTGGATACCCTTGTCTATCAGTGCTACCTCATCTTGGATCGGTTGGGCTAGATCGTCGAACCGGGATCGTGGGCGCAAGTTGTCATAGTTGATCTGGACCGCGGGAACTTGGTTCGCTGCCTGCGCTGGTTGCTGACTTTGGCCACTGGAAAGGTTAGGGAAGCTCAGGAAGCACACGCCCTGTTACAAGATTACTTACAAAAGTCCACCAGACGGCTTTGCTTGTGACTGGCCAAAGGCTGAAGTATTTGTTGTAGGCCCTGCTTGCTGTGTATTGCCAAAAGCTCCGGTCCCCGTCTGAGCAGGCTGTTGCGTCGCTGCAGCACCGAAGAGCCCAGAGCCTGTCTGAGCGGGCTTCGGTGTAGCTGCGGTGCCAAATAGTCCAGACGCTGCCTGGGCAGGCTGCTGCGTCGTTGAAGCGCCACCGCCAAAGAGGCCCGAGTTTGTTGTGTTCGTTGTGGGTTGTGCGGCGGCTCCTCCGAATAGACCGCCAGCAGGTTTTGCCTGCGACTGCGCATTACCAAAGAGACCTCCAGATGCTGGTGTCGACTGCCCTTGCTGTGGCTGGGCTGCCGCCGTACCGGCACCAAACAGTCCACCACTCGCCGGCGCTTGTGTTGTAGTTGATGCACCAAACAAGCCCGTCTTTGGCTGGGCAGCACCGGCGCTGCCAAAGAGCCCGCCTGCTGTCGCCATCGCGCCGGTCGCGGTCGCCGAGCTCGAGTTTGTATTTGTGGCAGAGGATGCGAAAAGTCCACCAGTCGATTGAGGTTGAGACGAGGGTGTTCTGGAGTACAATAGCGAGAAACCCAAGTAGTTAGCAGATGCAGATGGTTTGGCAGACGCCCCGACCATGGGCAAGGTTGGAGAGTAGCAAATATTTGTGGTTTCTAGCGGCGCGTGCTGCACCAAGAGCGGGACTCCTCCTGGGTGCCTGAGTAACGTACAGGGAGTTTGCAGCGCCGGTGTTGATTGTGAGACCACCTGGGCCACTGGCTGAGCGCGCCAGGGACATGGTACAATTTGGTCCAGACTTTGAGCAGCCTCGTTTGAGTCGATGCTGAGCTTCCGACGAGAACTGAATCGACCAAAACAGCTTGTGGAAACTCGAAGTGCTAAACATGCGATCGCGCCTAGATAGCCAGGTACCTGTTGTGGCCACCTACTAAGCCGGTATGTTCTGGTACCGGACTAACATGCCGTAGCGCGACAAGCAAGACTCTCGCTGTACGGAGAAACAACGGGTCCGAGGATTGCTTTGCTCAAGCAAGCTCCCATACGCAGCACTCGGAGCTTCAGAAACTCGCCAACGCACTTCTACCGATTTCCCCCGTCATCTTGCATATTCGATCTGTTCCATACCATACCCGTACAACATGGAAATGGACGAGGACGACGATATCTACGTGCCCGAGGAGCCGCAAGTGGACTCCCACCAGGCGCAACCGCCTGTAGCAACGAAACCGGAAGAAGAGCTTGAGGAAGGCGAAGAAGAGGACGAGGGCGGTGCAATGGACGAAGATGACGATGATTCCGTGAGCCATTAATACCTCCTGCGCGCTCCACCAATTGTATCTAATGCTCTTGGTAGGATATCGACATCATCACAGAACGAAAAGACGGCACAACAGCTGCTCCTCCAACGTAAGGACTGCCGGTCGCGCCCACTATGGCGCAAGACACGTCTGTTTCGCGGTATTCTAACAAATTTCTGAAGCCAAGCGAAATATAGCGATATAAGGAACATCCCGCAAAGGTCAAGCACCAATGACAGCCCAGGCAAACCTGCGCCGCCGGTAGCATCAGCCAAAGTAGAAGCGCAAACAGCATCAACGACTGCGCCCCATGTGGCTGCTCCAAGCGCAGACCAAGCATCCGCCGCTGCCTCAAAATCGACTGTCGACATAAATGCGAACCCTATCTATGCCCAAGTAGGCAAGCCCATAACACAAGTAAACATTGACGAAGGTAAGCAGGCGGCATCACTCTAAACCGCAACGCAAGAACGAGCTGACCTGGAACAGATTTACCAGAGAATGAAAAGCCATGGCGCAAGCCCGGGACGGATATTAGCGATTACTTCAACTATGGCTTTGACGAGTTTACCTGGGCGCTGTATGCAGCGAAGCAAGAGTCTGTTCGTGGCGAATTCGGGGCTGATGCTTTTGCCGTCAACAACAAGAAGATGATGGATGATTTTAATAGCATGATGATGATGGGCGGCATGGGAATGGGTGGTAACCAGAATGCCGCAGCGCCTTCGATGCCTGGTATGGACGGTATGCCCCCCGAGATGCAGCAAATGATGCAGCAAATGATGGCATCTGGAATGGACCCATCGCAGATGGACATGAGTCAGATCAGCTCCATGTTTTCGGGTATGCAAAATGGCGGTGGTGCTGCTGGCGGCACGGCACAGGGCGGCGCTGGACAAAACTTTGTGGGTGGTTATGGCGGCAACCAAGGGCCGTATGGAGGATACAATCCCGGCGCTGGCCGCGGCCGTCGTGGAAGATGGTAGTACGCGTCCAAGTGATCCGATGTCAACGAAATATTTACTGCCAGCGAGACTGGCGTGATGACGCAGGAATAACGCGAGCACTTTTCGAGTAAAAACATATCCGTGTTGTTGAGAATCGCGCCGGGTACGCTGCATGACGAAATGCACCAAGACAGGTCACGCCTCATAGTCAGTTTCGCATACATGGACATGGCGAGGAGCAGCAGAAAGTCGTGGCGCACGAATAAAATAGCAATGCGCCGTAGTCCATCACCATCTTGGTAGAATACCGCAAAGCAGTAAACCTCATCGTGAAAGTCTATTGGCCCGCCGCGGTGTGGCTGGCAGTTGAGGCCAAATCTTTTGTAACGAGTATGTAACGCATTTATATTCACTTTAGCCGCGCTTTTCATCCGATCCCGCTACGAAATAGCATATCTTGGTGTGTGCCTCTCGAGATGACAGAATGAGCAAGTTGGGAAACGTCTCAACTCACGTGGGCACCCAAGTTGTTGTACCAAAAAATATATCACAATACAAGTCCCCAAGTGCCAAAAGCGTACCGAAAAGGGTGATCTACGTCCGATCACACGAGCCGCATGCAATTTACATCAGATGCGCGCTCCACATGCCGCCGCCGCCTCAACGGGCTCTTGTCGATCAGTAACTACTTTTCGTGCCTGACTCTGGCATATGGAAGGGGCATCGCCAACTCCGTCACACGAGGACAAGTCTGCGAGTATCCCGCGCCAGCCTCCCTGCCGGCTAAAACCAGCCCTCGCAACACTTGCCGGTCATTGAATCACGTAATATTCGCCTGCAACAAGAGTGTGCGCGGCCCCTCGTCAAAACCTCGCAGGAGCTATTGGTGATGCTAGGCTGAGACGGGGAGCTGCTAATAAAGTCAGGTGTCATCTCGCACTAGCGAGTTCCCGTCATCAGCGTGTGCTGCCCTTGTCGGCAAGTAAGAAATTGGAAGTTGAAGATTACTGAAAAATATTTAGATAATGTATTGGTGTGGAATACAAAATCAGAGGGTTTAAGCAAGCGCTGGTGCAAGTGCGGATTCTAGCTCCGCCTCAGAGCAGCATTGATGAGAATAGTTCCAACCTTCACTTGCCTAAAGTGGCTGTACTTTGCTTGTCGCCCCATATGGATGATGCCGGAAGACTGCCGCATGTAACTGAGCTAGTGGGAGTTGGAGAAGACACGTCCTGCGAGGCAGAACGTCCCAGTACAACGGTATACTGGGTGTGCACTGCGGACAAACATGTGTTAGATCATTGGCTCTGACTAAAATCTAGAGACAATCCAGAACAGTATTCGAGGATTAGCCTCCTGCAATTCCGATATCGAGTCAGATCAGGCTACGGGTCGTAGAGCCGTTGGCCTGCTCGGGGCTTTTCGTCGTTGTCGATAAATCGCAACTCTGGCGGGGGAGAAGATGTCTGTCTCATCAGCCGGAATTGGTCCGTATCTCGAGACCTCGGATCTAATAATCCGAAATGATCAAGAAAAAAGCAGGGTATGCAGAAATGATGCAACGCTAGGTGTGCTTGCTGTGTTGCATTGAAGAAAGGCCGAGGCCATCATCATCAAGAGGGGCATGGTGACCTGCGCCGCGGTAGCGTGCGGTAGCAGCTGGACCAAATAGAAAATACCTTCCAGATTTGGAAACAGTAGTGTACTCATGCAGAGAATGATTCGAAAACGAAAAGATGTGACTTTTTTGCCGGGGCGGATATAAAACGAGCCAGTGTGCTGCCATTCAGCGTTCTTCTCAAAGACTACACAAAGACAGCCCTCTATATAAACACAAAGTGCTCACTAGACTTCTATACAAATGCGTTGGCAAGTCTTACAAGCAGTTGCGGCAACGCTACTCGCCAACACGGCAACCGCCAGCTATATCCACGCCCAGGGTCTCCCCGTGGAGAAGACCGTCACCCTTCCGGACGGGCAGGTCATTGACTGGGTCAGGCGAGAGATTCAGGGCGAGATTGCGCAACCGCCGGCGTCTCCTCTCAGCCACGATGCGTCTTTTGCGCAGCTCAGCCTCAGCACGTTCAACGAGACGACGCGCGGCCCCGAGGGCACGGTGCCTATCCCGCGCAGCGACGGCCGACTGCCGCGCACCAAGGTGGCCCCTCCGCACAAGACGGACCGGCACCGGGCGCGCCGCCAGTACGCGGGCCAGCACTGGTACTCGTCGACGGCGCAGTCGGCCGATAGCCACGGGTCGTCGGCGGCGCTGAGCATGTTCCGGGCGTACGTGGCCCGCGACGACGACTTCTCGCTGCTGCAGACGGCCGTCGTCCGGCTCAGCGTGCCGGGCGTGGGCATCCAGACGGTCGAGGCCGGGTGGATCAACTACCCGGCGCAGACGGCGAACCCGCACCTCTTCACCTTCTTCACGACCAACGCGTACCAGGGCTACGGCGACGACGTGTGCGGCTGGAACACCGAGTACCGCGGCTGGGTGCAGTACGACGCCGAGTACTACCCGGGCATGGAGCTGGCGCCCACGTCCGTCCCCGGCGGCGCCCAGCGCGACCTGCAGGTCCAGTACCGGCTCGACGGCGGCAACTGGTGGCTCGCCGTCAACGGCCGCTGGGCCGGCTACTACCCGGCAGCCATGTTCGTCACGCGCGGCAACGGCGCGGCCGCGACGCTCGCGGACCACGCCGACGCCGTCGACTGGTACGGCGAGATCTACCAGAGCGAGGGGCCCCTGACCGCGACGGACATGGGCAGCGGCTACTTTGCCGACGCGGGCTACGGCTACGCGGCCTACATCCGCAACATCCTCCTCACCGGCACCGACGGCAAGGACAGCCAGTACGACGGCAGCGGCGGCGTCATTGTCAGCGACAGCAGCCGCTACTCGATCGACACGCACTTCAACTCGGGCACGACCTGGGGCAGTTACTTTTACCTCGGTGGCCCCGGAGCTGGCGGTGTCATCAACGGCTGAATAGGATCAGTCCTTGAGACAGCATGGTACTTTATCCGAGCGGGCGCTGGAATTTGCATTTGTACATAGGCTTGAATGTATATACTATAGACTCTTGTCAATATTATTGTTATTCTATACTGTGGTGCTACCGTTGTCCTTCCTGGGTTGGCATACACGGGTCTACAGCAGGCCTTTGTGAAGTGGCGGCCTGTATGTTTTGGGAGAAACCGGAACATTCGCCCGGAAAAAGAGAGACTGTGCTTTAGAGCAACAGATTTAATTTATCTTTGGACTGGGTGACTGCGATTGTCGACGCAACCCCGTTTCCGGGTTGATCTTGGGGCACACTTATCCATGCAAGGCATCCGCCGCCATTCGAAAATGGTGGCTCCCAACTGATCCTATATTCAAGTATATAATATCAAGTACTTTATTTATTAATACCCACTAATTAGGAAAATGCAAAAACACGCCGACGACTTGGATAAGTCATACTACGCTCAAACTGTTCGTCAACCAACCCTAGACCTCAACTATTAAGAGACTTTGTACCTACTTCACTGGCCAAATGGGGCCGCGACCACTCTTTCTTCAGATACAACGGTTTAACCAGCTGAGCTAGCGTGACATGTACTTTTTCTTTTATATCTGTTATGTATCTTCGTCTTTTTCAGCATGTCACCGCAATGCTACGTGGGTGATCGGTCTGCTGTGTACGCGGTGCCGCAATGCGTACATCTTGACCCAAAACCGCAGCCAGTACAGTCGTATTCCTCATCCAATTCGATTCTACCGCCTACTCAAAAAAATGTAGCACCGACATGTTTGCTCACCCTGACCGAGTTTGATCACGCGTAGTGGTAATAGGCAGCGGAGCACCGAGTAATATTTGGCCGAGAAGGTGCGGACTAGATTCCAATAGTAAACGACTGGCGTGTGTCCGTGACACTGACACGGACACGCTACCATATCTCTCTACAGCACCGCGACACACAGAGATGCTCTTCTCTGTCGTCTTTCCTCGGGCATATGCGACGAATCTCACAACTCTGTCACGGAGGGCCAGATTGCAGGCTTACGGCCGCCGTCGTCTGGTTAGTGCGTGCGTGCGACGATGATCTGCCCCAGTAAAACCGGAGCTGTCTTGGACGATAACGACAGGCGGATGACTTGACTGCCTGCTGTAACTTGCTTATAATAATGTCACTGGCCTGAAGCCACCTGGCGCTCTATACCAAGGTCTCTTTCCATCACGTTTTCCGTGCACGTCCTCTTTCAGACAACCAATGGGCTTCCGCAAACCGCCTACCGAGGGCATACATCCCCCCCCCATCGCTGGCTTCGGTGCGTTCCACACGCCCCTGCAGTGGTGCTCAGGTGGTGCGGTGAACGTGGGAGAATGAAGCCTCCCAGGTTCTTGGGCGCACCATCGGAGGACGAGCTTCATACGGCCAAGACGGGTCGTCGAGCCAGGAATGTAACAACGGACCAGACAGCTATCGTCGTCTATACAACTTGACAGGAGTTCATCCCGGTCCAAGTAGACAATGGGTCCTCCGGGCGCTCCTGAGCGCGTTAGTATGACCCCGTTACATATATACACGCATCCGCAATGAGTAATCTTCCTCACAAGCCCGCAGACCACGCGGGGAACGCCACAGTACCCCGTACATGAGAAAGCCTTCCCGTTGCGGCCTCGTGGCCTCCCCCGGCCCATCAACCCCCACAAGCGTCCTTTGGATAAGTAATTAGCTTCCCAATTTGGAAGGTTGATAAGTAGCCCCAAACTCTCAGCAAGCACATACAATCTTCGATCGTGCCTCTTTGCGGCCAGAGCTAGCCACGCAGTGGGTAACGTTACTCCTTTTGAACGGATCGTGCAACCGCCGCCGTCTGCCCCGAATTTGTCCTGTTTCGGCACATCCTCTCTTCCCGCGAGATTGTGGCCCAGCCGCGGACGTTCAAAGCCCTACCACACACGCATCAGCAGCGGGTTGATGATTGGGGGAGGCTCCCAATGTTTCACCACTGCCGGGCGCGCGCGCGCCGTGCAGGCCAGCAGCAGATCAGGTCGGCCGGAGTTTGCTTCGAATGGACGGCCAAGGCCCATGTAAAGCGACATCTGCCTTGGGGGTGTAGGTCGGGTCAAGTCAGGCGACTCCGCAACGTGAACGAGTTCTTTCCTACGACATGCTCATCTCTTCAGTTGGGACAGGAGTAGCCCGACGTCGCGTATGATCGTGCCATCGCCAGCCAATACCGGCATACGCCGCCGATGGCCAACTCCACTGCCTGTCAGCGTCTAGCTCCCGTCTCGCCCGCGCACCAGGAAATCGAATGCTCAGATTGGCAACTGAGAGGGGGGCCTTTGGGATACATTAGAATGAAACACGAGCCATTGAGTCTCGGTGCATATCCTGGCAGTCGGACAATGTTGCAGCAAGTGATGCGAAGTGGTGATACCCGAGTGGACTTCTCTCGTCTACCGTCTGCTAATCTCCAAGACCGTTCGCTCGGGACATGAGAGCTCTGGTACATGGGAGGCTAGGCATCGTCTAATTAATTTCAGCCAAACTGCCAAATGCCCACTCATAGTCCTAGTGTGGTTGTATTCCCCCAGATTGCGTCCCCAGTCGCCCCTCCCCACAAAGACTGATGAGCGGCGACCACGCGACGGTAGCCTCGAGAATGGCTCAAGGAGATATCATCCCGCCTTCCATGGCCCCGACAGCCCAGCCAAGGTAGCAGCGTGCCCGGCGTGGTCCGGTGTGTCCAGTTCAACGCACATGTAAGCGGTTCAACGTCACATAGAAGAACATGGCCCGAAATTGGTGGCAAAAGCGTTCCACTCTGAGATGTATGTCACCTTGATCCATCACGGGCACTGATACACTCTGGTCTGGAATGGACATATATAGCCAGTCAACCCGTCGTGTGTCAACAGTCACGTCTCAGATCCAAGTCACTCGCACTAAAAAAACGCGCCTGTATTCGGCGGTTCATAAAAGCAGACGACGGTTGATTCTAATTCTATAACAACTACCAAGCCTCACACAACATGGCGTCTTTCAGATCGGTGGCTTCCGTCGCCAGCATGCTCGCCGTGCTTCCCGCTGCCATGGCGGGATTCGGCCCAGGCGCTGGCGACAACATCGCCGTTTACTGGGGTAAGTATACCAGAACCACGCGTGTCGTGTGTCCAGTTTCTGATATCGTGACAAGGTCAAAACTCGTACAACCAAGGCTCCGGCCCTTATGCTCAGCAGCGCCTAGCGTACTACTGCGAAAGTAAGTGCCTTGTCAGACAACTTTGGGAGTGTGAAAAGACGATTCAGGCTAACGCTTTGGCCAGACACTGATATTGACGTAAGCATCACCTGGTGCAACGGCGACGGCTATTCCGTCGTGCTAACCTGACGTAGATTATTCCCGTGGCCTTTATGAATGGCATCACGCCTCCAATTACGAATTTTGCCAATGCGGGTGACAATTGCACTGCGTTCCCTGACAACAAGAATGTTTTGGACTGCCCTCAGATTGAGTAAGTTGCATGCTGTTGCAGAGGACCGGGCCCGGGTTCGCTGACCATACGCACTAGGGAGGATATCAAGCTGTGCCAGAGCAAATACGGCAAGACAATCATTCTGTCCCTTGGCGGAGCTACATACTCCCAGGGTGGTTGGTCCAGCACCAGCGCCGCTGCAAATGCGGCACAGTCGGTCTGGGACATGTTTGGACCCGTGCAGTCTGGAAAGACGGTCGACCGGCCTTTCCGCACCGCTGTTGTGGATGGCTTCGACTTTGACTTCGAGAGCAGTGCCAGCAATCTGCCCGCGTTTGGCGCCAAGCTCCGCAGCCTCATGGATGGTGCTGGCGGCAAAAAGTTCTACCTGACGGCCGCCCCCCAGTGCGTCTTCCCCGACGCGGCCGTGGGCGCGGCTCTCGACGCCGTCGCCTTTGACTTTGTCATGATTCAGTTCTACAACAACTGGTGTGGCGTGTCCAACTTCCAGCCCGGCTCCAGCACGCAAAACGCCTTCAACTTTGACGTCTGGGACAAGTGGGCCAAGGGCAGCAAGAACCCCAACGTCAAGCTCCTTCTGGGCATCCCAGCCGCTGCCGGCGCGGGCGGCGGATACACCAACGGCGCCAAGCTCAAGGCGGCCATCAACTATTCGCAGCAGTTTTCCAACTTTGGTGGTGTCATGATGTGGGACATGTCCCAGCTTTACTCCAACAACGGCTTCCTCAAGGAAGTGGTTGCGGACATGGCTGGCGGCCCTTCTCCCACCACATCGGCTCCCCCCACCACTACTCCTCCCACCACCACGACGCCGCCTGGCACTTCAACCCCTCCTAGCACCACAACTCCTCCTCCGAACGGCGGGCTCGATCAGTATGATCAGTGCGGTGGACAGGGCTGGACTGGCCCGACGGTATGCAAAGCTCCCTACAAATGCGTGAAGCAGAGCGAGTGGTGGTCGTCCTGCAGATGAGGAGTTGCCAGTGACTAGGGCCGGCCGATCATTCGCGTACATATTATCTCGCTGTTTTTAGAATGTATATACATCCTGCCAATGCAAATATTCGTATTCATTTCGATAACTCGGTATGGGAGTGACGGCACATTGGCGTTTGAACGTGATGAATTAATCGTTGTTCTGAGACTGCAAGTAGAGAGGTGAAAACAGATATGATGGCATGATCAGGGAGATGCTGCCCTAGTAATCTGTGTGTGGCTGAGAGGGCAGTCAAGAGATAGCCGTGGCGTTGCCACGTGACCCAACCGCCACTGTGACTTGATCTGAATCAAGTCCTTAGTATCCGTGAGTACTTACAGATCATGTCTGCACTCATTAGTACTGGTACCATGAATCTTGGCCGTTTGCCCGATATCGATGGCAAGAAATTTTTGCAGATTGCTCCTGTCCCATAATACAAGCGCAGATCGCAGGGTCCCCCCCTGATAATCTGTACTAAAAATAGTGCACACCAGTACTAAGTAATACGGGCAGAGCCAGCGTCACGGTGGAATGCCCGTTGGCGCCACCAGCCTCTCCACAGCCACCTTTCCTCTACTGCGCCACCGTCATCTGGTGCAGCTGCCGCGTCAACAAGTGGGACGAACAATGATGGGCGCATCAACTCTTGAAATGCTGCCCAGCCGCCCGACCTGAACAACTTCTCCTTTCACTTTTTGCTGCCCCTGGCGGTTTGTTCCCTTCGTTTTGTCCTCGACTCCCATATCGTCCTCGTGGTATCCCGTATCATTGCACACTCTCCGCTCGCGTCTACCCCTGCTCAACCCCTTTGCGTCAACCTGAAACGTGCAGCTTTTCCAGCTACTTTGAATCAGAGGTCATTCGCCAGAAAACGTCGTTCTAGACATCCAGAAGCGCCGTCAAGATGCCGCCGGCTTTGTCCGCGTCCTCAGCGCCTTTTTCTGCCGCGCAGCTGCTCAGCAAACTTGAACAGGAGCTACAACAGCCTCAGCACCCTGCTCTCGTCGGCCGCAACTTGCAGCACCCTAATCACACGCAGCAAGTAACTCTCGGCGTCATCGCAGCCTACGTCGTCGTCATTGCTATTCTATGGAATGTTCCCTACATCAAAAACATTCTCTGGCCATTCAAGGTACGTTTTGCATTCGACAGGGAGCAGGCCTCGGGCCGATCATTGATGCACCCACAGCTGCATCCCGGCCGTCAGAAATACCATGAACTAACCAATTCTGTTCTGTAGATGCTTGTCATTGCTTTCCACGAGTTTGGCCACGCCATCACAGCCGTTTGCACCGGCGGTCGCGTAAAGTCCATCAGCCTTGACCCAAATGAAGGCGGCGTTACGAAAATGGTTGGGGGCATCAGCGCAATTACTCTCCCCGCAGGCTACCTCGGATCGTCCATCATTGGCGCACTGCTGACTTTTTGCGGCTTCAACATTGTCGCATCAAAAGTCGCTAGCATTGTACTCGGCGTCTGTTTTCTGTTGACTTTGTGGTGGGGAAAGCGGGACTGGCTAACAATCATGACCGTGCTGCTCGCTGTTGGCCTCCTGATTGCGTGCTGGTTCATCAAGCACGCTGAAGCACTTCGTTTTGTCGTGCTATTCATTGGAGTCATGTCCTCTCTTTACAGCGTGTGGGACATTTGCGACGATCTGATTCTTCGCAAAGTCAATTCATCAGATGCCAGTGTCTTTGCGAAGCGCTACGGCGGCTCGTCCCAGTGCTGGGGAGTCATCTGGTCCATCATTTCCGTTTTGATCATGGCTGTTGGAATTATTGCAGGCCTGGCTGCATTTTCCCAATCTTTTGCTCAACAACAGGAGGACTCGAAACACTTTATCCCTACATAGCCATACACAGCATGTTCCAAGAGGAGAATTTACCCAATTTTACCCAAAAGGGGCTCACAATAACGCAGGAGACCTGAACTAGGGTCTAATGAAGCTACAATCACGCATCTCGAAAGTTCTTTGGATGTGGATCAGCTTATACGGAGACATCTTGCTGATTTGCGATGCGCTCGAGGCACATGAAAAACCTGCATCTGAGCAGGTTCGAGGCGGGAAAAGGGCTCGCTTACTAGCCCAGGCTAGACATATCGGCCAGGTAATACATCGGGGAGGAAGCAGCTGCGACTACAACGACGAACAGACAGGCCATTTAAAGAGAGGCTATACTCGAATTGATGTTCGCTACGGCTTTTTACACTATTGAGTTTCGGAGTAGCCAGAGGGACGCTGCCACGGTATTGCTTTATGCAGATGATGCGGAATGAGTAGTATACCTCACCTCAGCCTTTACAAGCGTATTTACTCAATGAGATACATTTCTCGTATTCGAGTAGTACATCATCGTATCGAATGAACATGCTGGTTTGTTGGGATACGCACAAGGTATCATGCTTGTGCAGCGCTCTAGGGAATGACTTTTTGGGGGATCATCTTGGACATGGTTGCCTGCTAGTCCAATCGAGTACTTAGTATTGCCAACTATAACAACCACGCTAAAAGATGCCCGGACCCTACTCCGTAGCCTTTGCAAGATCCTTATCCGTAAGTCACTCTACTTAATTAGTTACCCCGCATTTTTATATTTGGTGGATTGCCCAAACGGGGATGGATGGTGCACTTATTACCCCGGAAGCATATAGCCGATGTAGGCTAGGGTGCGGCTATAGCTCAAGTAAAGCAGGTGTTTCTTGCCGTGAAACAGAGTGTATAGGCTGCCGAGTAGAGCATTGTAGTTTTGGTGAATTCCTGATTCATGTGCCATCTTTTATTGTTCAATTCTGATTGAAAAAAAACGCTCCGTGGCCTACCAACGTTCTTAGCGTACGGTTCCGTCACTGTTTCCATGCATCATGTATAACCCTGCCGTGGTTTCTGCTGCCATTGAGGAGCTTTCCGCTTCTCCGCCGCCGGGTGAACCGCACGGCGTCGCCCTCCCCGGCACCGAAAAGCCCAATAGAAGCCAAATCTACCGCCACTGGCAGTTCGCCGACCGGCCGCTGCTCGAGACCCTCGACCCGGCGGTCCGGACCCTGCACGACTTGTTCGAGTCTTCTGCTCAGCAGTTTCCCAACAACGCCTGCCTCGGTGCTCGCAAGTGGCTGCCAGCGTCCAAGACGTGGGACAACAAGTTTAGCTGGCTCACCTACGGCGAGGTCGCCGAGCGGCGCAAGAACTTTGGCGCAGGCATCGCGGAACTCCATGACCGTATCAACCACAGCCCGAAGCGCCAGTACCCAGTTGCCCTGTGGGCGCCCAATAAGCCGGAATGGCAGATTGTTGGTAAGATTGTCCCAGATTTCCGGCCGGACAGTGGCTGTTGACGTGTCATGTATGTTACTGACACGGTCACAAAAGAACTCGGCTGCATCTCGCAGAGCCTCTTCACCGTTTCTCTCTACGAGACTCTGGGGCCAGATACTACAGAGTTTATCCTCAACCATGTTGAGGCTTCCTGCATTGTCGCATCGCTACCCCATATCCCCAGTCTGCTCAAGATAAGCCCCCGTCTGCCGCATCTGAAAATGATCATTTCCATTGATCCCCTCGACAATGGAGAGCAGGAAGCCTACACCAAAGGTGCACTACTATCTGAGCTGGCGAGCCAGCGCGGCTTACAGCTGCATTCCCTGGAAGCGGTGGAGAGGTTGGGCCTCGAGTCTCAGAGGCCGATGCGCCCTCCCACTGCGAATGACGTCTACACCATCAACTACACCTCCGGCACTACAGGTGCCCCAAAGGGTGCCATGATTACGCACAAATCCGCGCTGTCGTCCAACTGTGTCAGCCGTATCCTGAGCGGAGGGGTCAGCAGCGACGTGGGTCTTTCCTACCTGCCGCTCGCGCATCTCCTACAGCGGTTGGTCGAGCAGGAGGCGTTCGCTTCGGGCTCGCGCATCGGCTACTTCCGCGGCGACTTGACCGGCCTTCCCGACGACATCAAGCTGCTGCGACCTACCACGTTCATCTCCGTGCCGCGCGTCTTCAACCGGTTCAATGCCGCCATCCGCGCGGCCAGCATCGAGGCGCCAGGCTTCAAGGGCGCGCTCTCCCGCCACGTCATCGACACCAAGCTGGCGACGATGAAGCTGCCCATGGGACAGGCCTACAACACGCACTGGTTCTACGACCGCCTCTGGACGGCAAAGGTCAAGGCGGCCATGGGCTTCGACCGCCTGCGCGCCATGGGCGGCGGAAGCGCCCCCATCGACCCGCAGGTGCAGACGTTTCTCGGCGCGGCCCTGGCGATCCCCTTTGCGCAGGCATACGGCATGACCGAGTCCTCGGGCGTCGCCACCTGCCAGCTCAAGGGCGACTTCGAGACGGGCCACGTCGGCCCGCCGATGCCGTGCGTAGAAATCTGCCTCGAGTCCGTCCCGGAGCTCGACTACAGGGTCGGCGACGCGCCGCGGCCCCGGGGCGAGATCCTCATGCGCGGGCCCTCCATCTTTGGCGGCTACTTCAAGAACGACGCGGAGAACGCCAAGGCCCTGGAGCCGGACGGCTGGTTCCACACGGGCGACATTGCCGAGATTGACGAGCTGGGCCGGATCAAGATCATCGATCGCAAGAAGAACATCCTCAAGATGTCGCAGGGCGAGTACGTCGCCCCCGAGCGCATCGAGAACATTTACGCGGCAAACTGCGGCATGATTGCCAACGGTCTCGTGCACGGCGACAGCTCCGAGTCCACCCTCGTCGGCATCTTTGGCGTCGAGCCAGAGTCCTTTGCCGCGTTCGCCTCCAAGATTGTCGGCCGCGAGGTTGCGCCCGCGGACCTGGCCCTGGTCAAGGAGGCGGCCGCGCACCCGGCGGTCAAGAAGGAGTTTCTCCGCATCCTCGAGGACATTGGGAGGAAGAAGAAGCTGGCGGGCTACGAGCGCATCAAGAACCTCACTCTGGCAGTGGAGCCATTCTCCGTCGAGAACGAGCTGCTGACGCCGACGTAAGTAATGACCAAGTCGGACCTTTTTTTTTGGATGTGTTGTTATTAACAGATCATTTTCTAGGCTGAAACTAAAGCGCCAGCAGGCAGCCAAGGCATATAGGGCCGACATTGTCAGAATGTACAAGGAGATTGCAGGAAGCACTCCAGTAGCCAAGCTTTGATCGGGATGCGCAGCCTGGACATTACGCAGCGATAGAATAATTTTCCTGTTTTTTCCTCGTGTCTGTATTGAGATATTGCCGGAGTGACTCGTGCCCTAGGATTAGCCCCAGCTCTCTCATGTAGATTTATTTTGCGCGGTGAGCGTTGAGATACGCTTTACTAGACGGGCATTTTAAACACAATGTAATCGGCAGATTGGTTAAGAAGAAGCCTTGTGGTATAAATTGATGAATGTTAGGTATCTTGAATATCGTCAAACAACACATAATTAACTCGTATTTATATATAGTACATGAAAATCCACAAAGCAACCACTTTCAAATGATTACTTGCTTCCGCATGCATAGAGAGAGCAGTTCATCGACATAGATGGTACCCTGCTTGTTCGCGTTCTGCTCGGCGCGGAAAGCGTCTGCAGCATGTCGCGTATGCGAGAATACATCTCTTTGCGGTATCCCAGGGGGGGCGGAGGACTCTGTACGGCGCAGATCTGCAGTGCTCTCTTGCGTGCTCCGAGAGTCGCTGGAAGTAATCGTGTCTGGCTGGTGCGAAATGGTCACGGCAACGCTGGACTTGCGTCGGCCGGCGCTGTATGGCGGGAGGTTGCCGGGCAGCTCAACCGTCTCGACAACAATCTCCTGCGAGACCATGATGCCGCCGAACGCTTTCGGGGAGGACAGGGGAGGAGGGACGTTGAGCGACGACATTTCGACATCGGAAGCGTTGGGCACCCCATCGTGGATGGACGACCCGTTCGCTTCGGATTCGCTGTAGACGTCGCTCACAGCATTGAGAGATCCATTGTCTTCGAGTTTGCCGGGGGACAGTCTCGCCTGGCTCGTTGAGCGCTCTCCCGGGCCGCGCCTCCCGTGACGGCCTCGCTTCTTGGCGTTGGCAGCTTGCGAGCGGGAGGCGGACGACAGCGGCAGGGTCTCCTTTGTCTTCTGCACGACTTTGTCGAAGGCTTCCTTGAGGGGGTTGCTCGTGCTGTCCTGCAGAATCGACGACATGTCGCGGTGGACGGCGTGCGAAAAGTCTAGATGATATGGCGAGTTCTCTTGGGCAAGCTGCTTGATTTTGAAGAAGCGGAGGGGGATAAAGGTGCATTTGGGGATGTGGACGACGTTGTGGATGGGGAGTACGAGCTGGAACATGATGACGGTGGCGTGGAGAGAGGTCGACTCCCTGTCCCGGCCATAGTAGGGGACCTTGATCGGCTGCTGCATAAGGAGAGCATTGTCGAATGTGCCGTCGTCTTCAAAGGTGCTGCGTAGCTCCTTGATGCCTTCAAGAAGCGTGGCCGCAAATTTGCCGAGATCCGAGTGTTGGGAGACTGAAGACGCAAGCCTGTCGGTCACGACTGCCATTGTCTGGTTCTGCAGGTGGTTGAGATAGCCAATGTGTCGGTGCTCCAGCTGTTGCATTGGCAGCGGAACGGTGGGCAGCAGGTCGCGTGCGCGCCGTCGTACCAGCACGTCGAAGCCGGTGTGGTCTACTCGAGCTCGGATCGCAAAGGCACCGACGTGAACTCCAGGGGCGAGCGCGGTCTCGTTGTCAGGGAGAGCCGCCATTTGTCGCAGGCGCAGTCCTAAATCCGGTGTCTTGATCTGCATGCTCGATCGCATGATGCCCACCACCTGGTCCAGCTCAGCAAACCGATAGCCAACGGATTCGAGCTGCTCGCTGACGTGTCGGGTACGGGCGTGCTGGACGAGCACCATCAGTGAACCGCGACCGTACTCGAGCCGGGAGATTTCGGCCTTTTCTGCCAGAGAATCCGAGTCTGTCATTTTCGAAGCGTGTTTGCCGGGGGCTTCCGGCGACTTGTCCTCGGTGTTGTACGCTTCTGGCCCCTGGCGGGTTCGCCCAGTCGCGAAGATCTCATCCCACAGCACGCCAACGTCGGCCAGGCTGACTCTCAGCTTGGCGGCAAGAGAGGCAGCTGCAACGGTGAACAGCTCGCAGCAGACGACATCGTAGTCAGGAATGGGGCTTCCGTCCTCTTGCATGAGCTTCACGCTGCTGCTGTACCGCTGGTAGGCCAGCTGGGCAACGTGAGCAGCCATGCGAGTGACGAGATTGGAAACGCTTGCCCAGTTTCTTGATGCACGGTACGCCCAATGGAATAGAGCGTGGTTCGTATCGAAGATTTCGTCTTGGGACTACGCAACGTTAGCACCAGCTAAAGCCTGAGTTGGGCACGCAGAGAAATTACCCGGAGAAGCAGCGAATCGGTCACGACTTCGGTCGGAAGCAGACCCTCTTTGGTGACGAGAATGCGTCCTCTCTTGTCAAATACGGCCACGGCGAGCACGACTTGCTGGGCTCTGCTTGCGTAGCTTCTCTTGATGATGATAGAGTAGACAGCGCAGGCACCAGTGATGACAAACGCGGCGATGGCCTAGCAAAGGATTGTTAGTACTTCTTCTCGAATACGAGCTAATCCGAGAACATACCAGGCAGATGACGATGATGATGGTTGTGTCTCGAGACATTCCATTGCCACTGCGTCGGCCGACCAGGACGAACTGTGTGCCAACAGAAGCACACCAATGCATGCCCGAGACGGCACCAGCCAGCACGGCAGCACACAGAACGCGCCTCCACCAGGCCGTCTTCCAACTGGACTCGAAAACGAAAAAGACGGCAAGAGCCGCTGTACTGGCGCTGACTGCGATGATGGCGGCGCCGACAACGTAGGCGATGGTGTAGGTGCATCGGTAGTTGCTGATGGATGCGTTTCCGAGGTAGTGCATGCCGCAGATGGCTCCTCCCGAAAGGAAGCCAGACAGGGATATCTTCCACCATTGTACGCGATCATTGTTTGTGACGGCAAGAAAGGCGAGGAGAAGGACCAAAATCGGTACAAACATGGACGCTACCGTCAACCCGGTTGAGTAGGCAACCTGAAGATCTGCTTGGCCATCAAGGATAAAAAGGGCTCGATTTCCGATGAAATGCTGGAGAGAGAGAGACAGACAGACAGACAGTTTAGCCAACAAAGCCACATTTTCTGCAAAAGCAGGGGAGAATGCTTACCATGGACCAAATGGCGATTCCACCCATGCACATGGCGGCGCCGGCCAGCAAGAGACTGCGGACGTCAATTTTTGGTCGCTATGCGGGAATCGAAGGTGGGATGTAGTTTGGCGACTTACAAGTTATGCAGACCTTTGTGGGATGTTCTCCTTCTCATCAACTCCAACGTCGAACCGGCACCGACCAGACTAACAGCATAACTGAGGCAGACGAAGCCGGCATGGAAAGAGTAGGGCACAGTCTTGCCCGTGTACTCGTCCAACAGGCGATCTACCGACGACATCTTGGCAACCAATATGATCCGGGACCTGTGTATGTGCTGATTGTGTCTCGGAAAAAGTCGAACCAAGATGAAGGAAGAATCAGTCACCCCGGGTGTACGATGGCGTCCATGGAGAGTATATACGGAAACGTCCTCCTCACAGGACACAGCGGGTACATTGATCTAGCCCGTGGCTGCGCAAACCCCCCCTCCCCCTCCCCCCCCCTTGCCTCCTCTGCTCAGACGAACGTCCAAGCACTCCAGTTGCGTTTCCCATCTACCTTGCGACGCACAGGCTGGGGGATCGCATTAAGCGGGATGGCAAAGGATCCACACCCTCCTCCATTGGCACACGAGTCGACCGACCTACGGAGTCAAGAGTACCGTTCTCGCATCTTGTCATGGATAGCCGATGGGGAAAAGAGCGGGCAGATGTGCTGCCGCAGGACACTTGACTGGTCAACTGGTCAACTGAGCTACCAGAGTCATGTCCCCCTTCTGCTCAACCAGTAACTACCCAACTACCTAGGCAGCTAGGCCAGCCCGAGAAGGAAAAAAAAGTGCCTGAGCGGCCCGGTGCCCTTTTGCCCCGGTTTTGACAGCAGCCGAGACGCGATCTCGTTGGCTGCAATTGCGTTGCCGGCGCCACAACTGTCACCTGCAGCTGAGAGGACAGTCAAGCCGTGGCGTCTGGTAGACTCAATTCAATATGCAAGCAAGTCTTAATAATAAGGGGACAGTCTGCCGAGCAGCCAATGTAAGTAGGGCGGGCGTGCGTGGTGCGTGGTACAACCTTTGCAGCTGCAGCATGCAAGTATGCTGGCCCCAAATTCATTCCATCGCCAATCCAAAGTGTCCCGACGGGCTGGGCAAGCCACAATGTAATGGGAATCACTCCTCCAATTTATTTCGCTAAGATTTGTATGCAAGGATGCATGTGCAAGCCCGTTTTGGGCTTTCCCCGAAGCCAACCAGCAGTGAGCACTCCAACCAGCACACCGGGATACCCCTGGTCGGGATCCATTGAACTCTTTTTGCTGGGAGAGGAATCAGAGGATCGCCCGTCGACGGCCGGACCTTGCGTTAGGCCCACCGGAAGGGCATCAGAGCGTGTGCGCTTCTCCAAGACACTTTAACGACTTTGTTGTGCTTGAAGACTGGCGGCGGCGACATGCTGAAGAAAGTCCATGGCCGCACAGACGGCGCGATTGACAGACTAGCGTTGCAAAACTGTCTGTGTTGCGACTACAAAACACAAAGTGCCGAGGCCTACTTTAGTTACTGCAACTTGTTATCGGAGCTTCTTCTCTTTTCCCTGGTACCGACCAGCCTTACCCCTCAGATGGCAACTTTTCTGTAATCTATCACTTCTCCGGGGGTCGGCTTCGAGGGGCCTGATTACGACACCAGGACAGCGAGAAGAAGGAAAAAAAAAAAAACAACAACGGGAAACAATAGTGGCCGGCCGAAAAAGTAAAGGTTGGAAAACTAGTGGACGTGGCGCCCATGCATGAAAAGTTTAGCCCGCTTTCAATACCATCCAAAAAAGCAATTGACATGGCATCCCGAGTCCACTGGCAAAGTTCTGGACTTGCCATTGTCTCCTCTTTCGCAAACCCCCGCCGTTTCCTCGCCCGTCGAGTTTTCCAGCCTGAGCACTTTAGACTTTTTCCGCCGAGATGGCAAGGACGCAGGCAGGCAAGCAAGCAGGCTGCTAGGGCGGTGGCGGCACCACCAAAGGACCAAGACACAATGCCCTTGTTCTTTCAGCTGGGTTCTTGTGTGGTGGCCAAATAGCTACTGAGTACTGATCAGTGCTAGCTAGTGTGTGTTTCGGTTATCACAAGAGTGCCAGGAACAAAGCCGTCTTCTCCGTCCACGCAGCCTGCTCGCCTGCGACTTGGCATGGTTACAAGTTGAAACACGGCGATTCAAATGAACCCTTGCTACCGGTTTTTTTTTTTCCTTCTGTACGACCTGTGTGCAGCTGGGGTTTATTACCGGTACTCACTGACGCTCACGACTTACGAGTTTCCCAGCTTGACAGGCAGACAGGCTGGGGCGGCGGAAGGCCGGAAGCCTCCGTCCACGAGCGGACGCCCGCCCGCGCGCACAAGGAAAAAGGGCCCCGAGCGCAAACCCTGGTCGGACTTTTTTTTTCTTTTTTCTTTTTTTTTCCTTCTTTCCATAAGCCGACTTGGCATTTTTCGATGGCGCGCACGCAAGATAAACTTTGACGCACCCACCGGACAGGCACCGCCAAAGTCGCAGCTCCATCCTTTTCGTACGTGCAGCGCGCAGCACAAGGCACTTGTATTCCAGTGCGTTGTGGTCGCGTCGTCTGATGGTCGTCAAAGCCAGGGTTTTTGTTCTTAGCCGCATAATCTGTCAAGTGTATTAATGGTGATCCCCGCCCGGAATTTCGATTTCTGCAGAACGGATGGCAGCGAAACCCGCTTGCCGAAAGCGGTGCCCATGGCGAATCGCGAAAACCATCTTCTGTAGCCGAGCATACCGAGGCTCTTTGCTGGTCAATTTGTCAGAGTCCCTTTGCAGTTTTGGTCAGCTATCGCTTCCAAGTTGCAGTTACCAACTATAGGTTTGGCCGTGTTGGCTCTCGCCATCATGCGGCCAACACTGGCCAACACGCCCCCTACAAAGACTACGCAGTCGATGAAGCTTCAAAAAACGCTAGACAATAAGTATCAGGAAACTGCCAGACGAATTCCGGAGCCTGAATAAATACGCTATCGGTGAGCCGGATGACTGTATATAGTACGGCACCTGCTTGCTTCCTACATTGGTGTAAAACGGCAACAACTTCACCGCAGCCCGGAAGTTTTGATACTATCAGGAAATGTAGCTTTTGTATTCAGTATCGAATTTGAAGGATAAATATAAACACCAGGCCTCAAAAATTAATAAACAATGCTAAGAAAGTCTTTTGCCCTACTCAGCAGGGACAAAGACGACCGTGTGAACGCCTATGGGTTCTGGCTCAAAATCAGCTCGTCTTGACCTTTTTCAGGCCGCGTCTCTGCTCCCAGTCCCTGGCCAAGGCCATGAGCTTGATGCCCATGTCCGCGCTCGCGCCGTCCTCGACCTGCTTGGTCCAAAACTTCTCGTCGCCCGTGACCAGGACCGACTTGCGGCGCTCGCGCTCGGCGACGCTGAGGTGCAGGCCCGCGCGCTTGTTGGCCTCGATCTCGTCGAGGTGCGCCAGGCGGCGGGCGTAGCGCTCGGCGCGCTCGCGGCGGATCTGCTCCGACCCGAGCTTCTCGAACACGCCGCGCGTGACGGCGCGCAGCAGCAGCAGGATATGCTCGCTGATGAAGATGGTGACGGGCAGCGTCGCCCAGTTCTTGTTGATGCCGTCGCCTCCAAAGATGTGGACGATGGCGCCCGTAGAGATGCTGCCGATCCACGTGAGGATGTCGAGCGACATGTTCCAGGGGCCGACGCCGTCCGCGCGCACGGGGTTGGGGCGCTGGTGCTCGATGCAAATCTTGGCAAAGTCGGACCGCAGCTCGATCCAGTTGTTGATCAGGAAGCCGAGCGGGATCAGGGGCCAGACGGGCGAGAAGAGGGCCAGGTATCCAAACTGCAGGACAAGCTCTGCCATGTCATCATGCACGTTGTAGGTATCCAGAGATGACTGGTTGCGGCAGCGCGCCAGAAACTCGGTCTCTTCCTCGTCATCCTCGACCATTGTGAGCAGCATCGCATGTTTGGGATACGCCCGCCTGTACACGCGGTACCACTGGGTGGCCTTGTGCTTCAGATACGGCAGGATGTTTTCCTCGAAGAAGCTAGAGAGCTGCCCCGTCAGAGTCAACGCAATCACCTCGTTGCGGAGCTTATCCGCATCGGCTTCAAACGAATGCGTTGCAAAGGTGTGTTCGAGGCCCGGCAGGACGGCGAGGACGGCGCTCTTGAGATGCGGGATGATCTCGCGCCCAAAGGGAATGTATACAAAAGCGGTCAAAAGGATGGGAAGATAGTTGGTAATGATGCTGAGAATAAAGAGCTTTTGCGTGTACGAGACTTCGTGTGCGTCGGCGGTCCGGTGGTTCTCAAAGGCAGTGAGAGCCTCGGCCACGCCCTCCAAAGAAGAGTTGATATAGGGGATCGCGACGGCGAGAATAATGGTCGGTAAATACTCCTATAGCAAGTGTGAGCTGCAAAGATCAAGCTCTGCGACGGCGGCGGGCGTGAGCGCTCTTACCAGGTAGAACTGATAGGGGCCGGTGTAGGTCTCGGAAATGAGGACCTCGACACCGAAGACGGCGCAAATGATGGCACCGAGCGCCAAGGTAGCCACCGCGATGAATGGAATCTGTAGGAGCTGCCTCGTGATTTGCTTCCACTTTGGAAAGTAGTGAATCTCCTGCCCGTTGGCATCCACGATGATCCTGTCGTACTTGAACTCGGGCCTGTTGACCTTTGTCTTGTGGATGCCGCGCACGTCCCAGCGGATGCTCAGGTCGACCTCCTGCAGCTTCCAGTACTCGAGGAAGACGGTGCACCAGACGCTCGTCATGACGGCGTACGCGAGCGAGTACTTTGGGAACCACAGCCACGCGACGACGCCCGTCGCGGCGGGAAAGGTGAGAAAGGTCAGGTAGTTCTGGATAAAGGCAAAGTAAAAGGCCACCTTGGAGCCAAAGAGGTCGCGGATGCGGTCCAGGTCCTCGGTCGTGAGGAGCAGGCGGCCGCTCAGGTGGCGGAGCAGCGCCTTGTTGACGGCCTCGTTGTGGATCGGGAAGCACGCCTTGACGTTTGTCCACTTGCCCAGGCCCGGGTAGACGCCGGCGCCGCCGCGCTCCTTGGGCCACTGCACGAGGTGGTACATGGTGAGCAGCTCTTCGGCCTCGAACCGCCCGGTGACGACCGAGTCCTTGTCGCCGCCCGGGTGGACTTGCGTGACCGAGTAGAGCCAGTCCTTTACCCTAGCGATTGAACAAAGGGGGGGCAAGAACAGGTCAGGAGCTGTGCACTCGAAGCAATTGTAGCTTTTTGGTCGCGTTGCGGGCTACTCACCTCTCCTTGTATACCGAGTTCCCGAGAAGCTGTCGCGGGGCCTTGACAAAGACTAGAATCGAGCGGTCGTATCCGGGTCGTACTTCGGTGTGGAGGCCAGCCTCCTCGAGGTCTTGAAGCAGCTCCGAGAACTCTTTGGTTGCGTCGTCATAGTCTAAACCAACAGGAGGGGGTCAGCCGGTCCGTTATGCGCATGGATCGTGGTGTTCCCTGCCTGCTTTCCAACCTTGCAGGTCAAGTGGTTTTTCGTACCAATGTCCGAAAAGTCGTAGACGATGACGTATTTGTCGTTGCAGCGCAGAGTCGACTCCGGCTTCAGTGGCGCAATGGCCGCCGAAGCGTCCACGTTCAGCAACGGGATGGACGTCATTGCGGGCGGGCGGGCGGGCGGGTGGGCGGCTCTCAACTGCTACGATGTCGAACCAGCGGCAGCAATTGCAGTTGATGGGAAGGTTGTCGGATTGACTCCTGTGCTTTGCCCGTGCTCCTCGTTGCTGAATGAAAGCTCCTCCCCGCGCGCAGCATGTCCCGGGTGGGTTTTTGTTCAACCAAGGGGGCCCAGAAATACGCTTCAGAGGTTGGTTCGCCGTCGATCCCGTGGCTCCCGAAAACTGTACCGGGCAGCGGGACAACTAGTTCTAGCCCTAGTGGGCGCGCTATTCTCAACGTGCTATTAAAAGCAGAGTGCTCCCTCGGGTCCGCTCCGGGCGTGTGTCTGAGCTAGACAGGGCTACTCAGTAGTTCATCTCGGAAGCTCGCTCCGTGGCCATGCTAGTTGACAACTTCTTATTACTTAGTGGGCACACTGAGCAGGAATATAGCTATAGGTACGGAGTACTCTGGTATCCTTGGGCAAATCACGCTCATCAAGCACTTGTGTTGCTGTCTCGGGTCTGTTGTCGGTCTCTTTTCCCGCCACCTCTGGTACGGAAGCTTGGCAGCTCAACGATTTCTTGGTATTTCCCGGCGCGCCGTCCAAGGCAAATCTGGCAACCAAGTTGATTCGCTGACAGCGAGGGGCGTACCGCTGATGTGCGTCAACGGCTGGAGCCGCTCCACCACCTAGATGGGTTGGAGCAGTTTTGCTGGCCTTGGCTTGAAACTTGTGTGTTGTTTGGGAAGAGACACGCAATACCAAGAGTTCTGGGCCATTCACAGACTGGGCTGTGGATAGAACCTGTACAGGGAAGAGAAGCGGATGTGTGAAACTTTTCATTATCAGACGCATCTGCCTCTACAGAAGAAGGCTTGGTGCCAAAATATCCTACTGGTAATGAGTTCAAATAGAACCCCACTCATGGCATAGGCATTAAACCAATCCTCCGGGTTGATAAACCTTGCACCTGCTCACCCCCTTTTTACTATAATTAGACACAATTGGAAACATGGATCGTGAGCCCGGCAGCGTCTTTGTGATCTGCTGCTACAAGTAGCATGCATTTTGAACCGGGCTAGCTTTGACTCCATCAAGTAAATTGATGGTTGAGAAACTCGCTCAGCCATCCGTTTCGCGCCTCAAAATTTCCAGTCATAAACATTTTCAATTGAAGTCGGCATTCTCTTCTCAAGACTTTGCCCGCCGGTAGTTATTTGAGCTATCAGGATCAGCGATCCATATACACCCATATTGGCCAAATTTTTCCGAGATCGCTCTGCAACGACTCCAGATTACTTGTACAGTCAGGCAAGTACCATGTGGAAACGAGAGACTCGCTCATACTTGACGGCAACGGCCTCACGACTGGTACGAGGTGCCTGTAGCGATTGAGGCCTGGGGCCGTATTCACGATGGCAAGCGAACTACTGTGGATCTCGACTGAGCATACCTTTTTACTAACAAAGCTATCCAGGCAACCTCATACAACTTTTGGTGCCAAGAATATGTATTATTCCTGGTGTTGAAGCTGGACAGAACCTGATCAAGGACTGCCGCTGAGCCAACCCAGCCGTTGCCGGCTCATCTTGCAAAAGCGTTCATCTTGCGAAAGCGCTTGCAGGTTTCGTTCCACTCTATCATTTTGAAAAACAATCTTCTCTCTTTTCTTTCGCAGAAAAACCATTCCAACATGTCCCGAAATGGCCCTTTGGTCCATTCTGGATCGCTCTCCAGTGCATGGTGAGAAAAGTGTGAAATCGCATAAGTTGTCGCTCCAAACCTTCCCTTGGCGTCAACGTCATCAGCGCCATCAGAGTTCTGAGCACCTATTTCATCGAGACCGAGCGACCATGGCACGCTCATGTGTATGGCGATGAACCCGTCAGGCCTACTGGTATTCCTGGGGAAAATGTCCGAAAGGGTCTCAGAGCCCAACTCGTCATCTTCGTCTCTTAATTGATATCTCTTTTGTCTCTGATCGGGCCTTTGAGAAGGGCCGGGCGTGGTGGCAACGGCATCAGCAGTCTCGCCGCGAGCTTCCTCTGCGACAAAAAGGAGTAATCGTCTTCGACTTTTCTGGTAGTTGCGGTGCGTTTCATCACTTCGGGTACTGAAGAAGTAAAGACACGCAATTGATATATTTGTATTGCAATCTTTGTCCGACAGGTGCCCTGCACCTTGAGGGTTTCGTTCTCGAAGAGACTCCAAGAACTCACGAACGGACAGGTGCGCAAAGACAAGCTCGTCTTGTTGTAACGTGACAAAGTTGACACAAGCTTTCAGAATTGTGGCTGTAGGTATTGGTGGCGCGTCTCTCGAGATGCTCCCCCCTGAATCTTCAATCGGGCAGACCATGGCGGCAATGGCGGCAAAGTTGTCGGCGGTGATCTCGCTCTTTGCACATAATAGCCATTGAAAAGTAAATGCCGCCAGATGAAACGTGTATCCGCCGAGATCCTCAATCGTTGAATACAGCAGCAAATATGTATCCGCGAGAGTCGGTGGCAAGCGGCCCAGTCGTTTCCTAGCGTCCGCGACAGTTCCAGCCAGGGAAAGATAGGTAAACTGCATTTCTACCCATCGAAACCTTGGGTTTATTAGCTTTCTATTTGAAATTTTGGCTGCGGGCTTCTCTCACATGCCGCCGCCCTTGTCTCCCAACACTGTCGCAATCTCGGCTCGCAATTCATTTTGTCCGTTACCCTCTGGCAGCTTGAAAGTTTCGAGTTTCCTGTCTCTTTTTGGTAATTTCAGTATCAATACTCAACGAAAAACTGTCTCGCATCATAAACTTGTCTCTTACATGAATCTTTTAATGTCAGCTTGACTATCTTCGGCGTCGATGTAAATGTTCGGAAAGCCTTTGAGTTCCAAAACAATGTCATAGTTGTATCTGCTAGAGATGAAGATTTTGAGCAGATTCGGTGCATTTCTTGCCAGCCGAGTGAGGGTAGCTAGGAGGTCACCTCGGTCTTGCTGTTGAACCTCGTCGAGCGCGTCAATCACGAGGGTGACGGCAGGATATTCCTCCAACAGACGCATTAGGACCTTCTCCGAGTCCGTGATGGACCATGCATGGTCACCATATTCTGGAAGGTCGTATTCCGTAACTCCTTTGGTGTATTGCGTCATGACTGGTTCCAGAATCGGTGCCTGCGGCCGCAAACAAGCCAGCTGCCGTACCAGACTAGCTAGAATCTTGTCCGCCCTGCCGCGAGATTGCTCTGCTTCCGATCGAATGCAGTAAAAATAGGCGACTTTTTCATATGCCCGTAGCTCATCTACAACGAGTGATGCGAGTTTGGTCTTGCCCGATCCGGGTATGCCATGCAGCCAGAGCACAGATGATACACTGTCGCGTCGCCAACTGCAGAAATCGGGCTTCTGAAGGAGCCACTGTCCAGTCCCCTCCAACCTGTCTTCTGTCACTCGCTTATGGTGTCTTCCAGGCTCCAATACGGAGATTGTATTCAGAATTTTGCGGCGTGCATCCCTTTCAAGATTGTCCGTAATGTTCTCCAGATGACTCGAAGTTCGGGTGATGGGTCCTTGGAGTTCCTGGAGGACTTTGCATAGCTTGGATGATTCCTCGTTGGAATCAGTCTCAAGTTTGAAAATTTCGTTTGTCTTTTTTATGATGAGATTTGACTTTTCGGCGTCCGCAACCCTCGTCCAAGCATCAATTACGTCATTGCCGGTGAGAATCGGCTGATACTTCGCCTCAATGTCAGATTTGGAGGTGCTCACCGACTGGATGACTCGATTTAATGTGCTGCTTTCATAAAATCGAACTGCCTCGCTTAAAAACTCAAGGATATTCTTGTATTGGGTGATGACGCTCTGGGAGAGCTCCGCATACGTTGTGAACCTTTTGGATGTTAATCAGGATGGTATTTGCGCCACTCAGATAGCAGGCTCACAGTTTGTTCTCGGGCTGTAGATACTGCCACTCGATCAGAGGGTAGATCGAGATATAACGTGTGACTTTCTCCAGCAATGTCAAAATATGCCCATGCCTCTCCGAGTAGATTAAAGACGTCTGCAGAATAAATCTTACAGCTGCCCATGGCGCGGCCGCATGGACAGGATCGATCTGAATAAGAATGTCTCCGACTGCTTGAACTTTTGATATCCAACTTGAAATCTTGTCAAGAATGTCGTGGATGACTATTTCACGCCCTGCTATCTTGACTTTCCACTTCCTTTTGAAGCACTCTTCCTTGCGCCGCTGGGTGGCATCGAGCAGGTCTTTGATGATGCTATCATTCGACTTTTGACCCTTCGGCAGCGTTTTCAGCTGATTTTGATCTCTCTCGCCGAGAAGCTTGAATGCTTTGCACCACAGACCGCTGTCCGAGCTTATTGTCAAAGCTTCTCTCTGTGTACCCGCGACAGTTGAGGTGCACTCTGACAAGGCCGACTGGGCAGGATCTGGCGAAACCATAGTGCCGACCATCATTCTGGTGGCTATCGTCTCTGTCCGTCAGAACTTGGAAAGTGTCAAGATGAATTCTTTTACATTTCACAGATCTGGGGGGCCTTGTTCTGCTACAGGGACTGGGCAGCAAACCTCAGCTCAATCCACGAGCGGGGCAAGGCAGACATGCCGACGTGCTACAGGATAGAAGACCTATTGAAGAGGCACTGTGGCGTTAGCATAATAGGATGGCCAGCCTCACCATGCAGTGATGATTGAGTGACGCGCGGGGCAAATGTAAGGGTTTGAGACGGGTATGCTTCCCGTAGAGTTCGATTTCAACTTGTATACAAGCGTCCGCCGGCGAGGTTTGATGCTCAAGGATCGGACATTGGGGTGCAATCGAGGAAGCAACTCCGCCGAGACAAACGTCGCTGAGGTCGTTTGGGCTGTTGCTCCTTCCCCTGTGCTGTTCGAGTCCTTGATGAAGATACCGGCTCTACAAAGTCTCCAATTCAGGGCTGACGACCAACTCAGTCCCCGTGGCCGGCGGTCAGCTTTTTGATATCCGCGATGACACCATACTGAAGTTTGCAGTTTGCCAGATGCATATGACTTCCCTTTCCTTTCATTCGTCCAGGTCCTCCCTCCTTTGTCAAACTGAGAAATTGACCGGAGAGAAAACATATGTAGCTTTCAGGCGTCGGCCCTTTTTATCCCTCTCTTTTTAAACCGACACGCGCAACCGCACCCGCGATGTCTCTCTGGAAGATCTACCACCACGAGGGCCTCTGCAAGGACAAGATCGACGAGGAGGCCGTTGCCCGCGGCGCGACCGAGTTTTACCAGCGAGTCGCCGGCCTTGCCGACTTTTACGTGCACATGTCTTTTCTCGCATGTGCGGGCCGGCGACGGGCTTTGCTGACGGACGGGCATTTGTTCCTCGTGCCCCTCGTCCGGCGGAGGCGCGGGCCGACGTTTGTCATCGCCGAGGTGGCGCACTTTGCGCGGCCACTGGCAGCCGGGCGACACCGTGAGACGGCGTACTGCGTCAGTGGAGCGGCATCGACGACGTTTGTTGCGGCCGTCGACGGCGGATCGGGACGTCAACCTCGAGTACGCCGTGCTCCGAGGTGGGCGCCGGCGGCGGTGTGGTGATCATCGGCGGCGTGGACCCGCCCCAGGCGTCTGTGGGCCGGACGAGAGGGAGCAGGCAGGGAGAAACCGCAAGATCCTGGCTGTGAAAATACCGTTCGTCGCTGTGAGTGAGTCTGGCGGGAGGAGGCGTGCAAGGTGGGTGGGTGGGAGAGAAGACGACGAGGAAGGGCCAAGCCCTTCTGAAAGCTTGGTTCGTCCGTTTGTTGTTGGGACGAGGTTGTTTCTCGCCAGGCTCTAGGAAGCTGTACAAAGTAGACACCACTTTGATTTATCTGTACTCTCTTCTGATACGAAACTGTTTCAGAGAGCAGAAGTAAATAAGAACAAATGGACCTAAAATGACAGACAAGAGAAGAAGAAGTGTGCGTTGCTCTATTGGATAATGGCCGCTTGAGTAGCAAGCCTGTTGACTTGCCCGTCGCCTCTAGCAAGGCTCAAAGAAACTTTAGCAAAAGTCCTTGCTTTTTTCTTTTCTGTGATCAAATAATTGAATTAATTCATCAATCGATCAATTCATGAAACAATAAAAGTATATGTGCGTTGTTCTCTACTGGATAATTGCCACTCAAGTAGTCAGCCTGTTAACTTGACTGTCGCCGCTCGTGATGCTCTAAAAGACGAGTTATTACCAAGTACAAAGCACGCCATTTTTTCTTGCACTCTTTTATTGCAGAAGTTCGAGATCATGGATAAAAAATAATTTTATAAACCGATAAACCAAAAGAAGAAGAAATGGGCGTTACCATATTGGATAATCACCTTTCGAGTAGCCAGCCCATGCTTTGGCCATCGGCCAATTCCGCCTCGGATCCGGCCACCTACCGGGGGGCTGCCGGCTACGTTCCCGATTCTGTATATACCGATTGGTGGCCGCTCCATTGCTACCTAGGACGTTACTACAACATACTATACGTGGAACCTGGACACAACTTGTTCCTTTTACACAAAAGAAAAAGGGAGAGATTTGTTTTCCTTTCAGCATTTTTGTCTTGTCGTGCTTGCGCAGAATATAATACTAAAAAACATCATTTGCTACAGAACGCACCCCCTCCTCTTGCTCAACACAATCCGTCGACTCGCCCCCCCTTTTCTTGCCAATCGACGGCACCGAAACGAGGCCGCTCATTGCGGCTCTATCATTGTCTCTTTATTTTCCCTTCTTCTTTTTTTTCCTTTCTTTAGTTGCCCTCCACCTGCTTGAGGAGGCCGGCGAGGTTGATGCTCTTGGGGCGCTCGATGGGCAGGCCTAGGGCGCGGTCCCAGATGAGCTGGGCGAGGGGGCCGAGGCCGCGGGAGACGCCAAAGGTGGCGGTGTAGTAGAGGGTCTCGTGGAAGCCGTAGTGGTGGAAGAGGACGCCGGAGCTGCTGTCGACGTTGGGGTAGGGGTTCTTGGTCTTGCCGTGCTTCTTGAGGACCTCGGGGGCGATGCGGCTGTTCTTCTCCACGAGCTGGAAGACGGGGTCCTGGGCAATCTCGGGACGGGCGGCGGCGTAGTCCATCAGGGCCTCGAAGCGGGGGTCGGGCTTGCGGAGGACGGCGTGGCCGTAGCCGGGGACGACGCGGCCCGAGTTGAGCGTGGACCAGAGGTAGTTCTCGACATCCTTTTCGGTGTGGGAGGCGGGGATGTTGTCCTTCATCTGGAGGATCCAGCGGAGGACCTCTTGGGCAGCGAGACTGTGGCATGTGAGTTAGTCCGTTGAGTTTTGCTATTTCTCGGTCTGGCTCTTTGTTCGTTTGCTTGTTCGTTTGCTTGTTTCCATTTGCATCTCTCTCTCCGGCTGATATCGTTTGGAAAGGCTACAAGCAAAACGGGAAAAGAGGGAAGAAAAACAGGAGAAAAGAAAAAACTTACCCGTGAAGAGGACCGGCCAGACCCTGCAGACCGGCACTGTAGGAGAGAAAAGGGTCGCTGAGAGCACTGCCGACCAGGTGGGTGGCGTGGGCAGAGACGTTGCCGCCCTCGTGGTCGCCGTGGAGGGCGAGGTAGAGGCGGAGGAGATCCTGGAAGTTCTCATTCTCCTTGCCGCCCTTGCCGAGGAGGGCGGCGTAGTTGTAGGACCAGTCCTGGTCGAGGTCGACCTCGGCGGGGAGGGCGCCGCCGCCCTTGTAGGCGTTTTGGTAAATCTTGGCGGCAATGGTGGGCAGCTTGGCGAGGAGGGAGATGCTGTCGTCAAAGGTGGGCTCCCAGTAGTCGGCCTTGTTGAGGCCCTTTTCGTAGGCCTTGGCAAACTTGGACTCGTAGTTGAGGGCCGAGACGGCCATGGCGAATTGGGTCATGGGGTGGAGGTCGCGGGGGAAGTCGTCGAGCATCTTGGAGACGAAGGCGGGGATGGCGGCCTGTTCGGCGAGCTCGCGGGAGAAGACGCGGATCTGGGCGGTGGAGGGGACCTTGCCGGTGAGGAGGAGCCAGAACATGGCCTCGGGGAGCATCTCGGTGCCGGTGGTGCCCTTGGGGAGCTCGGCCTGGCACTCCTTGATGGTGCGGCCGTGGAAGCGGATGCCCTCGTTGGCGTCGAGGACGGAGCCCTCCCAGACCATGGCCTTGAGGCCGCGCATGCCGCCGAGCGTGTTCTCGACCTTGACCTCGCCAATGACCTTGTCGCCGTGGGCGCGGACCTTTTTGAGCAGCTCGCGCTTCTCGGGGATGACCTCCTTGAGGGTGGCCTTGAGATCGGGCTCGGCGGTGGCATAGGAGCGGGCGCCGCCGAGAGCAGCGCGGGCCCAGGGCTGGTTGGCGGGTCAAAAACGGTCAGCCAAACGGGTCCCGAGAGAAGGAAAGAAGGGAAGGAAAGGACGGCTGGATTGGGGAGGGGACCTGGATGATTTTCTTTCTCAATGGCGAGGGGGGGAAATGATGGCGCGCGCGGCGACACGGTTGCCTCGCGGGTTTTGGTGATTTTGGTCGTCATCGGCCAGCCGTTGGGTCAAACGCCCACGGGCTGGCGGATGGGTGAAACGTACCTTGAGGGAGCCAATGGCCCGGGTAGAGGTTCTCAGGTTCATGGCCATGATGTGCTGAATGTCTAGATGTCTATCGGGATATTTTTCGGGTTAAGACGAAAGAAGAGAGTTGATGCAGGTATGTATAGTCTATCGCGATCTCTGAAGTGAGAGAAAGCAAACGTGGGGTTAGCCGGTCGGTGGTCGGTGCGAACGCGGGTGAACAGCAGCCAGGCCGAGATTGCCGCTGGTTGGCTGGGTTTGGTGTAGGTAACAAGCCGTGAAACAAACTTACAGAGAGAGGTATCCAAAGGGGGGGGTGGGAGAGGCGTGTCACACAATCACACCGAGGGGCAAAAAAAAAGAAAGAAAGAGTTGAAGATGTGCTCAGTATGCGAGACTTTTTTTTCCTTGCTCTCTCTTCTCTCGGAATGTCAGTGACCGCCATAATAGTAAGCTTGGTCCTCCTACCCCCCCCTCCACCCCGGCCGGCCGAACGCATTCACACCAAAAGCTGGGGCGTCGGCTCGGCGACACGGGTTTGGCTGGGTGAGCTTTAGCCAGAAACAGCCGAGGGAAGCCGGCTCAGCGGGAGCACGCAATTGGCCAATGGCAGGCGGGCGTCTATCTATGGTAACAAAGCTGCGATGGTGGCCGGCCAGCTCGGCTTGATGGCTTGCATCGGATTTATTGTATTACAAAATTCAGTTGTGGTTTTTTTTTTTTTTTTTTAAAAAAAAATCTTTTTTCTTGCTTTTCGATTGTCCCATTTTTCTTGTCGACTTGATTTTAGTAGCTGGCATGCACTGGAGTGGTGATGAATACACCGCTATCAAGGCATGGAAGCAGAGCAGCTCTAAGCAAAAGCTGGCCGTTTCTGTATTTTTTTTTTTGACATGTGCTACTACTTTCAGATGGCCGAGTCCACTTTGCTTCTCGTCTTTATTCGTGGGTGAAACTGGTAAGCCTCTTCTCAAAACCCAGTATGCGCTTTTTGGTCACGGCACGCAATTCAAACCGACTGGCCGCTTGGTTATAGCCGATTCACAGCAGGGCCGGCCACCCAATCAAAATTCTCCACCAGGCCAGCCGGCGCTCCCGATAACAACCGATTCCAATCCAAACCACCGCCTGGCAGGTGAGGCAGGCCAGCCAACAGACCTCAAGTCGCGCAACCCAGATGAAGTAGGGGAGGACAAGAAGGAGAATAGGTGACGAGGGAAGCAACCCCAAAGTAGAAAAGGCGCGGGCGCCAATTCATATTATGAACTCTCTCGAGTAATAACGACCTTGCCAGGTGACTTCCATCACTTTTAAACCCGACGCAACCCGCCAAACGTCGTCCAAGACAGGATGAGTGGCTTGGGGGGGGGGGGGGGGGGGGATGGCATCCTTTAACTCATATACCTTATCGTTGAATGTGCCATATCTTGGGCCAAAGTTACTCCTTTCTTCCACTTGTTCTCACTTCCCCATTCGTAGTGCAGCGTTGCCGTGTTCCGACGCGACAGCCGGTACCACTGGGCCATGGCATTCCGTGAGGGCGCAACGCTAGCTACCCTGGAGTGGTGACAACCAAGGTAGGCGGGGGCATCTGGATGGCGGAGATGGCGCGGAAATGAGAATCGAAAAGAGGGGAGACCTACCAGCCTGTCCGACAATGATGTATGTGGAAGTGAGATGGGAATTGTAGGCATGCGTTAAGATATGCGCGAGTTAGACCGGTGGGAGGCGGCATTTGTACTAGCAGAAAAGGTCGGTGCTTTGTCCAGTGAGGTATTGCTAGAGCCCATGTCCGTCCAACCACTTGCTGATCCATGCTGTGCGCATTTACATGATGATGAATGCCACACAAAAGGAGTGATGTTGGTCTAAAGACTTGTTTCTGCCAAGATGGCGATAATTGTTGGCTTGAGATTTGACCCAGAAGCGAAGCCGCCCCCCCCCCGCCCTTTTGGCGTGGTATTTTGGTACTTTGGGACTGACTGGTTGGTACAATGCGGCATGTATGGAGTACCTCGATACTTGTTACCTATTTAGAGGTTGGTTAAGTCCAGCGTATGGTTCGAGTTGAATTAAATAGAATGCAGCAGCGGTGCGCGCCGCCCGCGGTCCTCACCGGCCGTAGCGCGGCAAAACCTGCATTGCTACTACATAGATGGCCCGAAGTCAGGGAGGGGTGACACTGCGTCGGGAAAAGTAAAAAGGCATGACGGGTAAATAGGCACATCTTACTGCTATTATTATTTGCTCATGTATTATAAGGCAACGGGATGTGAGAAACGAAAAGAGTCCGGGCGGTCTTCCCTCGACTCATCAGTCAAACTGCTAAGTACTGGTAAAACCTGCCCATACATGTGGCGGGGACTGTAACCATGCCGGGGGAGGGAATACGGAGGGAAGCTCCTGGAGTCTGTCTGGAATCGGGGAGGAGTCTGGAGACTGGAGCCTCCGGGACAGCGAGGTCACTGTAAAGAAGGCTGGACCGCGCTGCTGGACCGACTTTGGTCCAATCCTATCCGTTCTGTCCGCCTTGGGCCCTGTCAGTCCATCACTTTTTGTCGCAATATGGATACCTACATATGCGGGATTGGGGCGGGATTTGGGTTCGTAGAGGTGCAGACAACAGCGCGGTCCCCCCTCCTCCCTTTTCCCCACACCATGATGCAAGAGCGAGTTTGGATGAATGATGGCAGGACCAGCGACGGCGTGTGAAGCGCTCTGCGCAAAGTGGTCAAATCGAGAGGCCACCAAAAAAATACCTGGGTGGATAGATGGAGAAAAGGGGGTTGGAGCAGCCGCGTGAACCTCGTAGCCGCGCTGTCAGGATCCAGTGCGAGTACGGAGTACGGAGTACTGATACCTGCAGATGACACTATTTTCCTTCTTTTTCCTTCCTTCTTGCTTTTTTTTTCTTCTCGTGTCCTTCTATTTTATCCTTTTCCCCCCTTGACCTCTCTCCCGCGAGCTTCATCTCAACCCCGCCTTCATCTGCCTTGAATCGAGCTGCTTTGCCCAGCAACCTTGGCACAGCCCAGATCAACGCGCTGGTACCCCCGTTCACCACTTTGCGTCTGCCACTCTGTGGCTGATACTGATACATACTGTGCCATGCCATACCATCTGCAGCGCCTGCCGACTAAGTACCTAACAAAACTGCCTGCCCAGGAGAGCCGCCGGTCGCTGGGGAAAAAGTGGATAAAAGATTTCTCCAACGCCAACAGGTGGGTCCAAGCTCGGCGGACCGCTCTCTTTTTTCAAGGACGAATAGGATAAATAGGACACATCGACTTATTGATAAAACTGTGTTGCGGAAAAAAGGAAAAAACGAAGAAGAAAAAGACAGAATTGACGAAGATGAGAAAAGAGAAGAAATTTCTTTTCTTCAAAAAAAGAGCCAAAAGCAACCGCGAAAGAAAAAGAAAGAGAGAAAAGCTTATCTGTACTTGCCTCGCCACGGCGCTCCAGGTACCTACAAGTTCCCGGAGTACTTACATTTCTACTTACATATTATTTCAACATGCACATGCCCAGTGTACCTACATGCATATGTAGGCCAAGGCACCTAAGTAGATGGAATCGTCTTATCTAGACCGCGATAATCGAAAGGCAGTTTGATATCCACGACGGCGCTCCGAAACCTTGTACCTACCTATCTGCCGCTTGCCCACTTTCCGTTGTGCTGCTTTCTTGGTCGTGGTCATGACGCACCAAGTTCTGACCGGTTAAGTAGTACGTACCTCCACCGACAAGGTACTTAACTTCAGTAAGTAGTACCTAGGTAGCTAGGTAGGTGCACAGGTAGCTGTACTTGGCCGGACGTTTGCCGCCCTCACATTCAAAGTGCCACCCCAACATATAGTATCCAAGTAAGTAATTGCCTTGCCTTTATCCGTACCAAATCCAGAAAAGCTGGCTTTATTAGTTATTACTGGTCCCCATAGTGTGCGCGTGTCTTTGGCATGCCGGTACAGTAAAACGCTACCTAGGCAGGTTCCCGGTACCTCTGACGCTACCCCGGTACTCCTCCTTAATCCAATTCCCATGTAACCTTGCCTCTTTCTGCCCGCTGCAGCCCTCCCCCGCCTTCTCCAACAGCTACCTGTACCTGCTTATGACCAGGACCGGGGAGCACCACTCAAAAAGCTTAGGTACCCAAGTAGGTAGTCGTCCGACCTCGCCAGCTCTATTTCTCTATCCCCCCTCCCCTTCCATTGAATCGTAAACCTCTACTTACACTTCTTCTCCCTTTTCTTCTTTTCTTCCATTCTTGAACTTTGAGACGCCCTCATCTTCTGCTTCTCCCCCCTCCCCCCCCTCTTCTCAACCCAAACTGCCGTCGCCGTCGCCGTCTTGTGCCCCGCGCCTCTCTACCTCCCTCCCCTCCACCGCCACCACCCACCCATCCTCCCTCCCACGCATCATGACGACACCGAACCCCAAAGCCCTCACGGCAAAAGACTTGCCCCAGCTGCTCGAAAATGACAACCGCGTCAAGCTCGCAGGCCTCGACGTCGACGGTATCCTCCGCGGCAAGGTCGTCTCCAAGAAAAAGTTTCTCTCCGTCGCCGAGGCCGGCTTTGGCTTCTGCTCCGTCATCTTTGGCTGGGACATGCACGACAAGACCTACATGCGCGAGCTCAAAATCTCAAACGCCGAGAACGGCTACCGCGACATACTCGCCATTCCTGACCTCGCCACATTTCGCAGGATCCCGTGGGAAGACAACATTCCCTTCTTCCTCATCAGCTTCGTCGATCCCGAAACCAGCAAGCCCATTTCCGCCTGCCCACGTGGCCTGCTACGAACTCAGCTCGACCGCCTACGCACCAAAGGTTATGGTGCAATGGCCGGCGGTATGCTTATTCCTTTCTCCCTGCCCTTCTTGACCTCTTACCGTCCACTTGGAGACTCCCACCTCAAGTTCCATCAAACGCACAAGCAACCTGCTAACCGTCCCCTGCTGCCGCAGCTGAGTACGAGTTTTACACCTTCAAGACGCCCGACGACTCCAAATCACCCGCCTCCTTCTTGCAGCAGAACCCTCACGACCAGTTGCCGTCTCTCACAGAGGGAATGTTTGGCTATTCCTTGAATCGACCCGTGCATAACAAAGACTACTACTACCAAGTCTTTGATAGCTGCGTCGACTTTCACTGCAACATCGAGGGCTGGCACACGGAATCCGGCCCGGGCGTCTTTGAGGCTGCCCTCGAATTCGACGAGGCTGCTGAGATGGCTGACCGTGCCAGTCTCTTCAAATACGTTGTGAAAAGCGTCGGAACACAACATGGCATCATTCCCTGCTTCATGGCCAAGCCCAAGCAAGGAATGCCCGGAAACAGTGGCCACGTTCACGTTTCCCTCGTCGACAAGGACGGCAAGAATCTGCTGGCCCGCGAATCGCCAGACGACAACGCCCAGTGGAAGGACATTGCCCACCTCTCCGATCTCGGCCGACACTTCCTCGCTGGCATCCTTGTCGGCCTACCCGACATCATGCCTCTCTTTGCGCCCACAGTCAACTCGTACAAGCGTCTGGTCGAGAACTTTTGGGCTCCCGTCACCGTCTCCTGGGGCCTCGAGCATCGCGCCGCCTCGATTCGTCTGCTCTCGCCTCCCACGTCCAAGCCCTCGGCCACGCGCTTCGAGGTCCGCGTCCCCGGCGCCGACACCAACCCGCACTATGTCATGGCTGCCATCCTCGGCTGTGGCTGGCGCGGCGTCGAGAAGAAGCTCGAGATCCCCTGCCCGCCCCTCGCCATGGGCCAGGATGTCGGCGGCGATGCAGACATGGGTGAGCGTCTGGCCAAGAGCCTCAAGGAAGCTACCGAGCGCTTCATGCGCAAAGACAGCATCGCCCGCGAGGTCTTTGGCGACGACTTTGTCGATCACTTCGGCGGCACCCGCGAAAATGAAGTTCGCTTATTCGATGAAGCTGTTACAGACTGGTATGTCATGCTACTGAATCACCCACCCATCCACAACCACATCGCCTATGATGATGGCTAGACCCTCAAGACTGGTTACTAACCGCAATGCAATGCAGGGAGATGAAGCGTTATATTGAAACAGTCTAATAACATCTGCTCGCGACGTGATTAAGTAATGGCAAATTATGAATTTTCTCTAAGCTGCATATACTCATATAGAAACCTGTCTCTCTTTTCTTGGTACTTTCCCTCTCTTGTTTTTTTTTCTTTTCTTGGGTCTACATCTTGATGCATTTTCGTCGGTCTTGACAAAGCACGACTTGGTGACGGTCAGACGTACATCTTTATTGCGACAGCCTCTGCCTTTTTTGTCTTTTTGATTTCATTTGATGTTTGCTTTCTGCACATCTATCTTGTTCTGTCTGTGTATGAAGCTCTTGCCCGCCACAAACGCATCTGTGCCCATGATATAAAATAGAAAAAGAGACTAAATGATAAAAGAGGATGACAGTCTATATGAGGTTGACATGACAAACTTGCTCACGTGTATTAAGGAAACAAGGAAAAAAAAAGACGTCTTTCATGTCAAATAGAAATACTCCCCCGCCTCATCCTCTCCAACCCATGTTTCAGCTGCCGCCTACTCACTAATTCCCCTCCCTCCTTTATCTGCGTTGTGCATCACAGACGCCACATTCGCAGAAAAGAAAATGAGAGATAAAAAAAGGAAAAAAAAACGCCCATGTCTTGGCCAGGGCCCAGACACGCCTGCCGGTGTGCATGCGCGGACGCACGCACTGCATATGCCAAAATCCTGAGACATTCTTTTTTTTCTCCAATTTCTTTTTTTACGTTTCCTTGGCGGCAGCGCCGCCGCCGCCCTTCTTCTTGCGTGGACCGCCGGTGCGATCGTCGGCCCCCTCATCGCCTGGACGCCACTGCTCGGGGCGAAATTCCGGGTTGCCGAAGTGTGCCCTGTTCCATACGCTGTTTTTGAAGGTGGTGGTGGTGACGTTGAAAGGGAGAAGGCCAAGGACCGCCTTGCTACTGTCCTCCTCGTAGTTGTACTGCATCTTGCTGAAACGAATATTGCACTCAGAGTCGGACGCTTGAGGAACCGGTGGCGGATTAGGGCCGGCGGGCGACGAGACGACCGTTTCGCCGACGGCATGGGGCCGGCCCTGCACCACGCGCAGCGCAGCCGCAGAAACACCTGGTGAGGCATGCCCGGGGAGCGAGGGCATCCACTGCCCATCCGGCGAAAAGGAGGCACACGAAGACGACGGCGCGTGCATGACACTTGGCGAGGAGAGCGATGGCATGCTCTGTGTTGTGGCTGACGGCAGGGATGCCAAAATACTAAGGTCGCCTGTCGAGTACGCTCCAAGGTTGCTGTGCGTGCTGTTGATGGGGGTATGCGAGTAGAGGTTTGTCGCCCGGTTTATCAGTACTGGACCAGGCTCCGGCCCGGGTGCCAGCACCAGAGATGCGGCGGTGTGCCGGGAGTAGAGGATGTCGTAGTGATCTGGACGGTAGAGCAGGTGAATCATGGGCCCCAGGGTCACCGGGTCCTTGCCATGGGCCTCCTCCGGGAAGCGATAGGTGTTGACCTCGGCGCCAGCGCTACGGTCGAGGTAGGCAATCTCGAGGACGAAGTCGAGGGGCTTGAGGAGGCAGTTGTAGAGAGCAATGATGCCGAGCTGCTCAATCTCGCGGTCGGGGAGCTCGACGGACTGGCCGCAGTAGGACTGAATGCCTTGACCGTCTGGCACGAAGGGGTCGTACTGCCCGGGGTTGGCCTTGAGGTGGGTGGCGGCGAGGAGGCGGAGGTAGTAGATGAGGGCGCTGCCGGTGCCATTGTCAGACCACCGCTCATGAATGAGGGCGTGCGCCTTGGGCGCATCGGTGACGCAACCAGCCAGCTCGCGTAGCAGTCCGATGGCCTCATCGGCCCAGTCCTCATAGTAGTCGTAGCCACCGACGGTGCCGAGAAAATGATTCATGCTCATAAGACGGGCCGCCTCGCCCTCGACCTGGTCGACATCGCCCGCCTCCACAAGCTTTTCAAAGTATGAAAAACCGATTGCTGCGAGGGAAATTGTTAGCATGAGAGTGAGAGATGACATAGAGGTCCGGCTAGAACAGGTGAATACATGCCTCTCCACCCGCAATTGCCGTCGCCCTTGATCGGGCGGTATGAGGCGTACGTATGAGGTAGGGCCTGCTTGCTCCCACGCACGTTAGCAAGAAGAGACAGAGAGATGGGTACCGCGTTCTGCGGGGTAACCGCGGGGGCGTGGTAGTACATGCCATTGTCTTGTCGACATAGATTGGATCTGCCTTGGCATATTCTTCTACGATGGCAGCAATGGGCGTCTTTTCGCCGACGATGGGACCCTGCGGGCTTGGAGGTTAGCGGTCTTTGCAACGACGACGGCGAGAGTCCGAGCGACAGAGGAAGAGAAGACAGAATCGATGGATCGCCAGCTTACATCAAGCGTCGGTTGGTAGGCTCTGGCCGCCTCTTGCTGGGCGGCCATGCCGTGCTCGTCAGAGCTCGCCATGGTGAGTGGTCGGGCAGAGGAGCGGTGCGCAGGATGGCTCGGGTGGGGAGGGGTATGTAGCAAACGGTGATGAGGAGGCTGCAGAGGAAGATGGCGATGACGGTGGTAGTCAAGTTGCGGGTGAGCCGCTAATAACGTCGTGGGCGGCGGCGGTGGTCCAGCTGGAGGAAGGTCATTTGGGAGGTGGTGGAAGGCCTGGTGGTTGTGGAGATGCTGCTGTTGCCGTTGCTGGTGGTTCTGAAGGTGATGTCGCTGTTGATGCTGCTGGTGCTGGTGCTGGTGCTGCTGGTGCTGACCACCCCGTGCCGCTAAGGTAGCGCTCAGTGCTTCTGGCCCAACCGCTATTGGCACTGGCAACAGCCCTGGCACCGTCCCTGGTCGTACTGTCTGCATGCCAGGTTGGACCGAACCTGCGCCCACGCTGCTGTTGTTGGATGGCGAATATCCAGACAGCGCTGAATAATGCCCATACTCCCCATTTGGGGCATCGATAAGGTAAAACTGGCCGGGAAGCTGCTCCGAGGCGTCGCTAAAGATATCATTATGTGGCCGTTGGTGTTCCATGGTTAGGGTTTGGCTGGCGTTGCCGCTAACGACCTGTGCACTGGTAGCTTTGCGAATCTCGGGCCGGTCTCTCGCCAGTGTTGTCGCAAACTATTCCGATCAGCAATGTATGGCGATTTCTGTCCTGACTCGGATGACTTTGCTCGGAATTTCCCCAAGTCGGCTGTGGCAATGGGCGCGCGTGCCCTTTCCAAGGTGGTGTTGCGGCAGGAAACGGCTGGGCTACGTTGGCACAGGTGATTTTTTTCCTTCTTCAAGGCAAGTGTAGGTAGTCAGCAGCAGAGCCTCTGGATATAGCTACAGCGACTACTCCCTTTCAAAAAAAGCTGTTTGTGATTTCCTGCTTACCCTGGTATGACCCCCCTCCCTCGTCAACCTGCGTGCGGATAGCTACACCACCGAGCTGCTTGTCGTCAGGCGGGCGGGCCGGGCCAGGCAACCTAGGCCTATTTTAGTGGACGATCGCTGGCGAATCTGGGCGTCGCTGGCCAAGTTTACTTGAACTAGCGCCGCGGGCAAGGCTGCAGCTGGGCTTATCTTGCCGATGGACTTTGTCGTGGCAGACAGCAGAGGTTGCGGTGGCACTAGCGACGTATTGGCGAGGCAGACCGGCCTGTCGTTGGCGATGGAATCAAGCAAAGCGAACGACCGTGTTATTTATGGCTGTCGTGCATAGAGTTGTTATGCTTCTGCGGTTCGAGTGGAAATAAAGTTCCGGACCGTTTGCCAGGCTCGAGGCCAGGCGGGGAAGCTTGTCTGAAGTTTATCCCACGTTGGAAACCCGGCTTAAACTTTGAACGGCGGACTCGAACAGCCGAGGTCTCATAAACATGTTCCTATCCCAATGACGGATCGTATGACTGGTTTGTGGGAGAATAAGATCTCTGCAATGTAGAGGAAAAATAGTTGCGAAGAACGAACCGGTTGGGAGTACCGAGTTGCGAGTCGAGGACTGAAATAAGATATATGAAAAGGCCGCAGTAACAGGTGCCCGGTGTGTGTGATGTTAGAAAGCACAAGAATTCGATCGTGTAAATCGCGTAGATTGTGTACAAAAGTTGAAACGTCAACATGTGAAGGTGATGCAAACGCAGCCATATTCTATATACCACCGCTTGCAGAAGCCAGGCCGGCTTGCCACCGACGCGCCGACTTTCTGCATGCCAGCTTCCTGCCTGCACACCAGTCACAAACCTGAAAAAGACCCCGGCAAACTTTGCGATGCTACCGGCCAGCAGCTGTCTAAGCTCTTCATCCCGTCATCAGACATGTGTTGTTGATGTGGGTAAAAGGCGAGCAGCCGAGCAGGCAGACCTCATCATCGACCGTGCATCAGCCTGTTGCCCATCTGCACAAGCCTCATTAAGCGGGCAAGCCGCCGCCCTTTTCGACAAATCACACGCTCCGCTCTGCTGCGTATTTTGCGACCTCTGATATCGTTTCTTTTTCTTCGCCTCTTGCCGTCGTCAATCCTCCGCGCCGCCGTTTCCAAGGCTGGTCCACGAACTGGTACTACAAAACGTAGGGGTCACGCCCAACGCCGCAGCCTCGCGCTGCTTTTGATCACAACATGGCGTGTCTACCAGCAGGTTGGGACGGCACACCGCAGTCACATTGCATCCATTCCTCACAACTGCCGCTCTCGTGGAGCAGCATGGGAGGAGGTACATACCCCGTGCTCCCCGCGCCGGGCTTGGTGGCTAAGCACGAATGCTTCAATCAGGGTGAACTTGCGATGCTGGCGGTCAAGCCCGCCGTGGTTCGTGAACGAGCTACGTAGGCAGAACTACCTAACGAAGTACCAAATGTTCGAAGAAACGGGAGGGCAGGTAACATTTGGCTTGCACCAGTGCGGCCCTTGTTGGAGGCCCAGACGCCGATCACTTATTACTACGGGAACCCCCGCCCGCCTTGCAGGACTGCGGCTTGTCGATTTTTACGAAGGTTGTGTACGGAGCACTCAGGAGTCAGGAGGCGGCTGTGAGGCTTCGCCCGACCTGATTGCGCGCCTCTTTCTCAGCCCTAATATACTCCCCCTCCATTTAAATGGCTGATTTTGTCATGACCATGCCACACCCATTTCGTGGGCCGAAGTCTGTGAAGTCACTCAACAGGGGGGGACCCGTGTCCGTGCATTGAAAACGGACAAGGACCCCCTAACTAGTCGCTCGAGATCTTGCTGCTCCCGAAGTCCCAGCCAGGCATGTACAAGGGCTCCGGCAATGTGGTTCTGAGCTATTCACGTCCTGTCAAACCACCCGCCATCACGTCACCCGTGGCTCCGCAGGTCTACCCTCAATCGGGACTGCGTTACAAAGAATTACCAGTACTCGTTCGGCTTCTTCATTGTGATTAGGCCATCCGTGGAACGACCTACAATCGGGATTGAAGACTTTTCCTGTACTGAGTACAGAGCCATTGGTAAAATCCGCAGCTGCACTACCATCTCCTTCACAACATACAAGGGCCTTACCACCATCGACCCAGCCTTGCCCGCTTGGATACTTGTACAATGCATGATGCATGGAGGCGGGCTTACCGTCGAAGCACGCTGCGACCACACTCCCCAGCTTTGCCAAACCCAGACGGGCTTGGTGGATGGATGTCCGCTGCGCCATCTCGCTGACATGGTTGGTTCGCTTTTGGCCGGATAGCATGCCCGAGGGGGATGCCAAGAAAGCCCCATTTCGTCACCTGGCCGCGTACTCACAGCCTCTCGATATCAAAGTCAAATTGCAAGCCACACTGGTACACCGCAACCCCGAGCACAACCTGTCGCGATGCCTCTCGCCTCTTGCCATGTAAGACTCGATCGACTTCGGTTCGACGATCTCCGGTGAAGGTAAAAGTATGAAAGGGAAGCTGGTGCATCGTCGAAAAAGCGACGTCAAGGGGTATTAGACAATGTACGCAGTTACGGGCACGTCAATGGCGAACACGTAACTGCGTGGGCGTGAAAAACTAGCTGACCGTTTTGTTTAGCATGCACGAGGGGATACGAGTCAGAGAACCCGAGCGTCGATTCGCGCGCTGTCAGTCCCTTCATCTCACTCAACAGCCAGAGCTGCGGTGGCTGAATCATTGTCCAAGATGACCACAGAGGGCATGCCATAATCACCATCTCGCCCCCACGGATCATTTTTGTTAGAGACATGTTCGTATCCACAGCTATAAAGAGGAACCACGGTTGGGTCGCACAGTGCGCATCTTTTCTCTGTGCAGCGCCGCGTTGCCATCCAACCCGTCTCTCTGCTCGCGACTTGAACTGCATTTCCGCCCAAATTGCCTGCTGGGCTGCCTGGCCCGAAGCCTACCCCACGCAGTCCTCGCGCAAGTCTCAATTGCCACACATTGAAGAAACAAGAAAAAGGCCAGTTAAAAAAAAAATTCAGTTGGAGACTGAGAGTCACGGCCAGTAGCATGAACTGGGCGATCAAGCTGAAGACAGCGAGCGGGCTACCCCAAGGCCTTGCGACCTCGGTCGGTCTATGGTGTATGTACGACGAACACGGTGGTTGATCAAAGTACGTTTGCCATCTGCTCCTGGGTGTTCGAGGCGTTCAAGAAACTTGTATCCACACTAGACATTGCCACAAGGTAAATAAGACACGAATTGTGACTCGACGGGCATAAATTGGTAAGTAGCTCGGGGGTTCACAAGGTTCGTGATACCATGGTCGTGCCGACAATTTCCGAAATCAGCTCCGGTATTGAGGTTGTCTTTGTTTCCTTTTTCCTTCACCAAGCTCACTCTTACCGGAATAAAAGAAGGAAACAAAAAATGCGAGGCGGCCTTGGCACATCAAGACTGCCAGTCTATCGGCGTCAGCACATCCTTCCCACCGACCCCTGCGCCACGCCGCTGCAGGCATGGAGATGAAGGCTTACGCCGAGCATACCTCGACGTCCAACTTTTCTCCAGGCCAAATGCCAAATGACCCCCCCCCCCCAACCCCCCAACCCAAAAAAGGGACCGAATCCCCCCTGCCTGACTGCTGCTTCACTCCGACGCGGCTTACCACGATGCCCCATGGCTCGCAAGCTGCCGGACAGCCGCAGCTGACGGAGGGGATGCTTGATCGGGGTGTCATGTTTCTTCTCAGCTCCTTGGCTCGCACAGGAATGGCCTGTACCTCTGCGGCGCGACACAGAATGTGTGTATCCCGGATCACACGCTGCCATCATCCGTGGCCACACACGGCCACACATGGCTCAAGTCTTCGGTGAACAGTCACACGGAAGCAGGGCTTGGACAAGACGAAAAAAAAAGTGCCGTTCTCTGCAATACACAATGATCAAGGTACGACGACACTCTTGTGTGTCAACCAAGGTTAACAAGTGTATCACTGTTTCTAGTCTAGACTCTGTGTACACCATCTTTCGTCATACACTTTTACCTGTGGAACCTAGATTGTGCAGCGCTCTGTACGCAAGCCACCTGCGTGAAATACCAGGGCTGGCATTTCTTTGCGAAATAGTCGGTCGTTAATAACATGACAAACGCACCCAAACTCCGTTATCCCTCATTATGACGGGGTCAATGGCAGAAAAAAAAAGGTCTAAACCAAAGAAACACCCACAGGGTAGCTCTCACCACTGCTCTCAAGTCCAGAGTTGGGAGCTCGGCTTTCCCCTACGGCTGAATCCCCTGTTGGCTCTTCCCAGAGCATCCACGTCGTACATGGAACCATCTGTGATGGTGCTCTGCTCATTATTTCGGAAACCCTCCCCATCTTGGAACACAGCAGCGAACAAATCAGATACCGATTTGGTGAGCTGACCCATGGCTCTGACCCGTTCCGCATCGGCGACAGAGGTGATCTCGAGGATGCCGTCGCGCTGGTCAATGTGACCGTGAATCTTTCCATCAACAATGAGAAAGCCCAGAATATCCTGGACCTCGGGCTGCGAAATCTTGAGCTGTTTGGCGATCCATTCCAGCTTCATTCTCGTGTACGGTGCAATGAGCTTGAGGACCCCCTTTGTACGCATGTTGCGAGTGACCTCATCAATGTTTTCGGCAATGAACGGGTCGGCAAGGATGTCCTGATTCTTCTGCAGCACCTTCTCGTAGCCATGTACATCATCTCGCTGATACGAATCCACGAGCTCAGTCATGGCCGAAATGCGAGGATCAGATTTGTACGGCTTCGTCTCTTGCGAGTCAAACGGATTGATATCAGACTTCATGAGCATCGTGGTGAGAAGAAGATACTTGAGGACCTGTATGCGTTGAAGCGAGCCCGCCTCGTCGTAGTTGCGGAAAGACTCGAAGAAATCTCCCTGGGCCTCTTTCCAGTTCTCCTCGCTCATGTGCATTTTCCCACCGCATTCCCGAATGATTCCCATAATTCTAGGGTGCGGTACGGCAGATTTGACCTTCAGAGCGCGTTGATATAGTGCCTTGAGCTGCTTGTTGTTCTTCGTCTCAGCAAGCATCTGAATTTCGAGGGCGTAAATCTCCAGTGAGTATGTTCCTTTGCTCGGATCGTCTGTACCATCCTCCTTTTGGCACGCTTTGTGCAAATCCCGTAGCTTCTTTGCGACTGTGGCATATTCTTTGCGATCAAGCAACAACTTGACAAGCTTGATGTTGGTTTTGAGCCAAAGCCGTTCGTTGTTGGTACTCTGGAAGCTTTGAAGCGTTAACGAGTAAAACTTCTCCATACTCTGAACAGCATCATTGCCGTCGGCACCCTTCTCAATGTAGTCTAGCATATTGTTGATCGACTTTTCCGAGTAGTTGCGTGTAACGGCTGACTTGACGTATGTGAGGAGCTCTTCGAAATGGTTCGCCGCCTATAGATGCTGCATCTTAGCCGAGAGGTTTCGTGCATCACAGCCGATAAACAAACCTCAGAATATCTGCCCAGCTTGAATTCCAGTTTAATTGCCTGCTTCAGACCTTTGAACCCCCACTCGCCCTTTTCGGGCTCCAGTTGCGGGATTGCAACAAATTCGTCGACAGCCTCCTCTGGGCTGGTCAGCTTCAGCTGCTTGGCATTATAATATTTGTTCTCGATATCGACATCGCCAGAGTCTTCGTCCTCGTCTTCTTCGTACTCGAAGTCGTATCTGCATCATCTCTGTTAACATCAAACCCCCAAGACATGGCGTTTGCCTGCGCTCACTGCTCCTCATCCGACTCCTGCATAAAATCCTCGTCGTCGGACATGTTGCGGTTAATTAGCCAAGTTAGGAAGGGTCGCGGAAGCTACGTTGTTGGAAAGAAAATAAATGACTTGGAGAATGCCGTCCGCACGATGCTGGTGACGATGATGGAGATGGAGAACTGATGAAGCAACGACCTCTGCCTGGTCCAGTCGCGGGGTTGGCCTGGTGTTACCCCCACTATCGATAGCGCTGAGCGGCTCCCTCGCAGTTGCTAGGTAGGTACATACTGATCCAGCCCGAGGCAGAATTTGCGAATTATTAAGATAAATGAAGAGATATGAAAGAATAAAATAGAACAAGCATTTTTTATTGTACAGTACATTATATCCAGCGCCGTATGACATTCGTTTCATAGCATGAATGGTTCCCAAGAGCACAATGGAGGCATGAATGGGAGGCAATCGCTCGCAAAATATACAATGATAAAGAGGCATTCAAACTTGATCAAACACTTTGGGCAATCTGAATACAAATATGCCCAAAGCAGAAAGTGCTGTTAGGAAAGCAGTAAACATGAAGGGAAGCCCAATCCAGACACCACCAATATCCATGCCGCGATTGAGAAGCCAAGCTAGGGTAGGGGCCGAGACGAGGCCGACGGTTGATTCAATTGTTGCGATGACGGTATTGAGGGCCCCGATTGTATGCGGTTCGACAATCACGGAAAGAAGGGACCGGAATAAAGGCGAGAAGCCACTCGCGAAGCTGTATATGATGAGAGCCAGTACGCAGAGCCAGCCCACTGGCGCAAAAGCGATGAATACCGCGCCCAGGAATGCAAAGACTGCGGACGCACGGGCGATGAACAAGTCGCGCTGGAGTGGCGAGCGGCCGCGCCGATCCAGAGCCCAAGCGGTTGCCGGCAACACGATCATGAGCACACCCAGGGCAAAGAAATTCTCTATGGACACGATATATGTAGCCTGCGCAAAGTTAGCGGGTGGGTTCACCTCTTCTGAATGGGTTGAGGAGAGAAGACTGTACAGTTGACCATGACCAATGATAGCGTTTCGTCATGTATTGTAAGAGGTCGCCATCGAATGCCAATTTCAGAGGGAACGCCAAGGCGTTGCACACCATGAGCAGCATGATTCCCGGAGAGCCGAGAAGAAAGCGCCAAATGTGGGAAAAGTCGCTGCGCGCGGAAGCCAGCGCGCGTTGGATCGCAGACTTGGCAGAGACGCGAGCCACTGGCGGCGGTTGCGCGACGAATTCGGCCTGCACATCACCAGACGGCCTCCTCTGGTCGGCCGCTCTTCTCAGGTCCAGAGTTTCGGGGAGCAAGAGCGTGCAGCCTGTGCCAATGCCGAGCAGACCGACGCCAATCCACACGGCCATCCAAGGGTTAACGCCGAGCAGGAAAGCCGCCAGGGGCGTGGCCGCGACGGCGACGATGCGAAGCAGGGCATTCAGCTGGTAAAACACCATGGTCCGTTCGGCGGCGGGCGTCACGTCGCTGAAGAGTGTGTAGCACATGGCAACTGCCATGGTGCCGCCCCCGCCGATGAAGTAGGCCAGGTTGCCCCAGAGAATCGCCCAGACGTTTAGTCTGTTTGGGAACGAGACTAGATTTCTCATGTTAGAACTGAGGTAGCAAAGGAACACGTTCAGATGACGTGGCATTTTTTTGAGAGAATACTGAGCGAATGGTGGCGAATGACCAAGCACTTACGGACGAATACTGTCCACCCAATCTTCAAGGCGCAGCCAAAAAGAGCGAGGAAGATGACGATGCGACGACCGTATTTATCAGCAATGATGCCAAACGGGATCTGAACCAGGATTGCTGCATGTCGAGTTAGCATCTCGAGACGGAATCAAAGACGGAATGATACATACGGACTATCATTTCAGCTGCGAGGTCCATGGCCGAGACCATTGAGAGAACCTTTTGCACGTCATTCCCCTTGCACCGGCTGTCTGGGGAAGAAACCATGTTGAGTGGGTGGTCCGCATAGACGTTTCTGCAAATGACGTCCTCCATAATTTCCTGCAATGCAGGACCAAAGAGCCGCTGGCTTACGGCGACTAGAGTCAAACATAGGCCGCCTATTACGCTGACGAGTAGACGTAATGAGCGTTTGGGAGCTAGTTCGGCAGGTAGATCTGTAGGGAGAAGAGGTGTGTGTTCGGCTGCTGGGTGGTCGCCGAGGCTGCCAGATCTGATCTCGCGCGGCGCGTCACCATCCTCGTCGGTCTCTGTGTCGGGATGGTATCCGGACATGGCGACAGTTGAGATTACGCTCAGAATTGTGAGTCGGGTGGGCTCATGAAAAGTGCCTTTTGTGCGTCTATGGCATCAAGAAGCGCTCTCTGCGATTCTTCGACAGGACAGTCAAAGGGGCCAAAAATAAAAAAAAGATGCCAAAGAGAGGATGCGAGGTTCTTGGTGAGTATAATAAAAGAACAAGGTTTGCTAGAGCAAGACTAGCCAATAAGCCGGGTTGTGTAGGTCGGCGACGCAGCACGTCAGTAAAAGCTACCGAAAGTGGAAAGGGACCAAAGGAGTTGACGCGGCCTGGAACGAGGCCAGCGGGTACGTTACCCCCCGGGTTCACAGTGACGCGTGGCAAAGCACTTCTTGAGCTATCTGAATAGTGGTTTTGATAGCATGATGATGGTGTCAACCTGCTTGCCTTTTACAGCGCCGCTCAAGAGTCCTCTGTCCCCTTTGTTGTGAGTTGTCTACAGCATTCCGTGCAAGCAATGCTGCCGCGAGTTCCAGATATGTTCTGGCGAGGTGGTGGCACTGGTAGGTAGTTGGCGCAAATCCTAGGTACCTACTTATAGAGGCTAGTAGGTACTTAGTATCAGTACCTAGTAGTTAGGCAAGGTCCACAGGGCTGACACCCACAGCCTTACCTGGAGGGACCAGAGGGGTTGAGGGGCAGCCCCGAATCTCATGACGCGTCTCAGGCCAGGTCTTTGGCTAACTAGTGGATTCTCATCATAATTTAGGTGATGGGTTCAAATCGCAGGCTGCTCTTACTAATACTCTAGCCGCAGAGAGACAGCCGGCAAGGCTCGATTGTTGTGGCTTGTTATGCGAACTGCTACGTCGTCGTAGATCGCTTACATAGATGTAACGCCTGTATTGCTGCCGTACCAGTAGGTTCCGTTCTCTGATTCACCCTCCCACGCGGCCAATAGCGGAGAAGCCCACACAGTGTGGCTGTTGCCGAAAGATGTACGGATACTCCGTACGGAGTAGTCGTCTACTGAGTAGTAGAAAGTTAAGCGCTTTGTTGTCTTCTGCTCCTAGACGCCATTCTCCGACCAAGACTATGGAAGTACAGATTAGTCGCTAGCAGTCAAGCACGAGCGACCTACTGCCTAAGCCTTCTTATATAGTAGTGCCGCTCTCTATGAGGTATTGGTGTAGTTGTCAACTTATTTTAGCTGCTTTTAATATGTCGCTATTCAAGCTAAGATAGGCATAGGTCAAATACGTTGATACTGTCCATGGTTCGGTCGGCGTACCACGTATTAGTTACTGAGTAGTTACCTACTTATTAATGATACACAAAAACCCAGCTCTTGGGGACAGGACAGGTGATGCGCATTTGTGCGACTTGTTGCCACCAAAGCCACGTGACGCCAGGCGGCAGCCAAATACCGTCGTCCAGATACTTAATGGGAGAGTACGCGCCTGTGTTGGCATCCTCCTTCTTCATCAAACTTTCTCCAACTTGATTCATCTCATATACGCTGCTGCACTCACGTCTGGATTTCTCGCGATTCTAGCGACCAACCTGCCAACATGCTGAGCGTAGCCGAGTATCAGCAGAAATTCGACGAGATATCAGAGATCCGTCAGGCCGGACTGGTCCATTCCGAACGCTAGGAGGCGAGAGATAGCCCAGCAGTACACGGCCGCCCTCACTGATCTACGCGCAGCGTCTAAAGCGGCGATGGCCTGCCAACCCCGGCCGACAACTAACGAGCCTTCTGACTCGACGAATTAATGCAATACTATGTGGTCGTCGGTCGCTGGATCCAAGTTACTGCCGATCTAAATCAACATGGTCTGGAGCAGTCCTGATACATAGTAACACCAATCGACAGTTCTGACAACATGAATCATGATGTTTTCTTCGCATGAGGACTGAAAGTGCTATTTTTGGTGTACCTGTATACATTGAATACTTATAATGCAGTTATACTCGCCGTTTACGGAGTAGTTGTGTGCTAACTGTGCACATGTTTTCGACTCTGGTGCTAATTAACTGGTCGTGTTGGAGGAGGAATAGCGCTGGACACTGCGCCCTCGTCATCCAAGTCCTACCCAAGGCGTTATCTGTCGAGGTTCAGCACGAAGACGTGTAGGGACGAGATTCCTCGAAGAACTAAATTACATTCTTGCAGGGTATAACTGAACCGAACTATTCAACCATGAAAGACAACACTCTGATGTCTGCTACCTGCTGGAAACATGGCGCCAACACCCTTCCTCCCACCCAAGCATTCTTTCTAATTCGAACGAATCCGATTACGTTCTTCAGATATAGACTACCCAGTGGTAGTTATCGGCACTGGCCATGGGCTCAGTCATGTCGATTTCCCAAGGGGAAGTGCCGTTCGGATGCGGGTTTAGTGCCCACCAACAATTTGCTTCGTCAAAAGTTTGCGCGTCACAGCCCCAGCATAAGTATTGGGCCTCTGGATGAGTGTATGGGATCCGTGTCTCCTTTTATCTTCCTTCTTTTCTTAATATTACACACAGTACAGTAACCAGGCTCTTGTTATGAAGCGTGAACAGCACGGAGCTCCAGAGCCAGTCGTAGACGATCACATTGCATAGGAGTGCATACTCGGCCTCGAAAGAACAGAGGAGAAGTTTGCTGATAGCCAAGCACCCGCCAATGGGTTTGACGGGACAAGGGCCCCTACGCGACGACGTGCAGAATACATCACCAACATGCATGGTGTGGTGCCCACCTTTTGCCATGGACCAGTAAGGCGACAACTATCAGTACATGCCAAAAGTGTCAACCAATCGTGCCTGCAGCAGGGTTCTAAGCGCCTTGTTGACGCAAACAAGCAGCCCTCCAGAACAGTTGACCTGCTTTAAGTACAGCTAACCCCTGGTGGGATGCGCTCTCGTTATCCTCAAAGTGAGAGTATGCAGGGAACGACCTGGGAAATCGACCACGGCGAGTCTCCCCCCCTCCATATCCATTGGCCAAGGGCATGGTAAGACGCTTCAACTCAAAAGTTGGGCGGCCAAGGTTGCTGAAAAGTAGGGTTATGTACTTCCATTGCCGCCTCATACGTTATCTACATCCCTAGTTACCTCTGGCGCGGCCTTGAACAACAGCACCGCTAGCCTCCTCGCTCTTCTGTTCTGCGCTCCTGCGCGTCTCGACGCTAGTTGCTGAATCGTTTGCCAACGATGAGCTGAAACCCGGACGTCCCATGCCCAGATGGGCCGACATTCAAGAGGCAGCCAAGCTCGTAGCACGAGGTGATGGCGCGCCGCGGACGACGGAGACGTGGCGCGAGGTGGGCGCCGGACGCGCCCTCGGGCACGCCGGCGGCGGCGGCGGCGGCGGGGAACTCTTGCGTGAACTGCTCGCCCGAGATGATGCCCGACATGGGTCTCTGGTTGTAGCCGAAGAGGGAGAAGCCGACAACGGACGCCAGGGCGATGGCGAGCCGGAGCTTCTGGCCGTCGAGGCCGGCGGTTGTTGTCCACATCCTTTTGGGAGGGGAAGCGGTGGTGGTGGTGATGGGTGATGGTGTAAGTGAGGAGCGGGGCGGCGACTGGGAGGCGCTGCTGGACTGCAATTGCTCGGAACGTTGTATACTCTGCGACATGTTGATTGTCTTTTCAAGTGTCCGAACTGCCTTGATCATTCGAATCACGGTTGGAACAGAACCTCGGAGCTTCCACTACTACGGTATAGATGTGATCCCAGCAGTGTCAATCAAAGACACCAAGTGGGTAGCGAAGCCCCGGACTCTCTCCATTGTATGACGTATTGCATTGGCCCTTTCAAAAAGTCACAAGCATTGTGTATTCCGCGACATGGGCCCAGCATGTCAGCTGCTGAGCAGATACTGACTGGCAAATTTGGTTCCGGGAAAAAAAAAGGAGAGAAAACCGCAACCTGTCAGCCCTTTTGCGCCATCACCGCCGCGGCGTTGAACGCTCTAGTAGATCAAGTCTAACCAACGCCTCCGCCACCCCGCGTCAACTTATGGCCGTCACATCTCCGGGGCGGCCCCTTAACGGGATACAATGGCCACTAGCAATGTCCCCGGCGATTGTCAATTGCCCCAAACCCCCCACAAAGTGCAGGTCCCGCTCGCTGGACTAGCTGTTCTGCAACGAAGTGATCACATGCAAGGACCCGGACAAAAACAGGTAGATTTCGGTCATTTCTAACGGGGCAGGGGTTATTCTTCCTCATCGGTAGCTCTGAAATGACACTCTGCTCCATATTTTCATTTTTTATGCTCTAAAAATACACAGAGCCAACTATGGGCATTCCTTCTGGCCCATGTAGAACGTGGGACAAGTTGACAGGCGCGCCGTTGGACAGGCTGGAAGAACATGTGGCAGCGTGGGTGGCGGGTCTGTGAAGGTCTCGCAAGAGCCCGGTTCGAAACAGTGGTACTGCTTACCTCTTTTTTTTTTCAAAGCAGCTCAATATTTCACGTCATAACTTCAATGACCACACGACTGTGGCTTGAGCACCAGATCATCAACTACCGAGGAAGCGCGACAGGCAGCCGCAGGCACGCATGTAGGAATCGACAATGGCTTGCTGGGATCACCAAGGTGCCTCACACGAAAAGAATCCGAGAACAGACGCGGTGGGAGCATAGAGTCTATTATGGTTTTCTACAGGCCGGTGTACTGCGCTCGGGCCGGTCGCCCTACGCGGCGCTTTTCCGAGCAACAGCAATGTTGAGATGGCTCTGGGAAAACATGCCAGCATTGAACGACTTCCACGGGACGGCAGGATTCACCAGAGTGAACTCAAAGTGGCGGAATAGCTAAACAAGGTGTCAATGCGTTTGTCAGATTGGCAAGTCGTCTGTGGCGCGCGCGCTACATACCTCGACAAAGACCAGGTTCAGTTCCAGCTGGGCAATGTTCTTGCCTAGGCACTCCCATCGGCTCCCCGACGCAAAGGCCATCATGACGGTCTGTTCCATCGTCTTGGTTTTGGAACCCCCCAGCCATCGCTCGGGGCGGAACAGGTCGGCGTCGGCGCCAAAGATGTCGGCGTTGCGCATGATGCTCCAGGGCGACCAGGCCACGTTTGTGCCGGCAGGGATGGAAACGCCGCAGACCACCTCGTCTGCGTCGCAGACTTTGGGATACAGGGCCGCGGCGGGCGGGAACATGCGGAGGCCCTCCAGGATGACTGCTTGCAGGTACTCGAGCGACTGAGCTTCTGCGTTGGTGACGGGCGTGGATATGCGGCCGGCCTCCTCGGCTTTGGCGATCTCGCTCTGCAGACGAGAATAGACATTGCGCGAGGTGATGATGTGTAGAATGGTGGCCTGGATCGCCGTTGCGGTCGTCTCTGACCCGGCAATGATTTGAATGAGGGCCTCTGTTTCGGCGTCTTTTTGCGAGAAGCCGTGCGTGACAAAAGAGCCGAGCATGTCGCGCTTTACGAGCGGATTCGCGCCGTAACGCTCCGCAACGACCCTTTCGGCTGTTTTGATAACGTCTCCGATGCCTGCCATATCTTTGATTTTGGGCGCAATCCATTGGAGGTATGGTGACTGTATCAAACTGATGACGCCAGGTATGAGTGCCGTCGCGACCAGTATGTAGACTGTGTTCCCGGTCGACTCAATGTAGCGGAATTTATCCTCATCCTGCTCCATAAATCCAAAGGGTTCACCAAAGGCGAGTGAAGATATCGTGTCGAGCGCAAAGTACTGGACTTTTTGTGCCATGTCGACGATGCGCGAGCCGCCACCCTCGGATACGTGCTTGCCGAGCAGACGGACTAGACTCTGGACCTGGGTCTGGACCAGCTCGTGCAGATTATCAACCTCCTTGCCGCTGTAGCCCGGGATGAGCTTACTGCGGATGGCGTTGTGCAGGGCATCGTCGCGCGTGGAAAAGGAGCTGTCCTGGTAGGGGTCGATGCGCATTCCGCGATACCACCAGGCTCGGGTCCAGCGGGACCTGGCACCCCATATCCTGCGAATCTCGGCTGGGTCGCCGCAGACTACCCAGTCGGGGGCAATTCGAGCGACGGGACCTGTTATGCGAGTGCCAGCGTGCCAGTCAGCAACGGGGACTCTCTCTGTGCGCGCGCGCCGCCGCGGGGACTGACCGTGCTTGGAGACGAGCTCATGGAGTATGATGTGAATTCGGCCGGTCAGCTGCGCGTATACCAGCCAGAGGTTTGTCCAGGCCGCCAGAACAGGGCCGTGTATGTGTCGTAGTCGCTGAAAGGCATAGAGCTGAGAAGTAATGTAGGCGAGCGCAAGCGCGGCCAAGGAGGCTGCGAACCAGGACATGAATGAGGAGGAGACGTGGGAGTTTGTATCGAGATGTCGGGAGAGGGGGGAGGGGGGAGGGGGGGACGGCTTGACAGCTCAAGTTCGATTCAAGGGTGCAGCATGATGTAGGCAGCTCACCAAAATCGGAGCTTAGGCAGCGCAACTGGCGGAAAAGGAACCCTGAAGCTAATGACTTGGGCGCGGGGGCACCGTTGAGCTTCCGTTGGATGGTGGGTGGATGAGGAGGCTGATCAGTGATGACCAAGGGGATGGTCACATCTCACAATTGGTGGGGGGACCAGAGCGGGCCGAGCAGGTGAAGCTATTGTTTTTGCTTTTTTCTCTCGTCTGTCTGTCTCGAAATAATCCTACACAGCTTGAAATCCATGAATGGCATTTCTTCGCCGTTTTTTTTTTTTCCTTCGAGATTGAAGAAGCCTGTGGCCGCCATATTCAGTACTTGGGAATACGCTCCCGGATGATTGCCGCGTGCCCCTGATCACCTCTTGAAAGTGTGTATGCGTACGACTGCTGCTATAAGTACTCGGTAGCGTGCTTGTAGCCAATAGGGGGAGAATAGATCAAGTATAAAGTGTCGCAAAGGGCGGTAAAAGCGAAAATGATGAACCCATCTCTGTTCCACTCTTGATAAAGCGATCGTCTCATTTTCCCGAAAGGGACGGCCCATTTGTGGACGGCCACTAGTTAGCCTGGCGGCATTGCCGGGCGGCTCAGCACCATAGGCAGAATATGCTAAGATGCGCAATGATCCCATGGATCTCTCCGAGTATAGCTGCGAATCGTTTTCCGTGCTCAAATTCATGTACAGACTCTGCCCCAAAATGCTGACCTGATGGTCGAGTTGCGGAAAGAGAACTGCACAGAATCATAAATGGCTCTCTTGTGATCAGTTGTACAGGAAATGTAGTTGTCGCCTTTTTATTTCATCTCTGCGCACTCTTTCTTTTTTCACTTGAAAATAGTTCTACAATCGTCAGGATTTCATTGCATGCAAGGGGCGTCGGAGAAGCTAAGCAAAAGTTCAACATTGGATTAGCCTCGAATTAAGCTCCTCTAATCCGCAGATTATTGGAAGAAACATTCGCGTTTTGCATGCACAGTGTCAGCCCGAGATCGCCGAGCATCATTGTTTATATAGCGGGGAGCCGACTTTTGGTATTCCCTGCTTCATCTTTGACTACCACTCAGCTCAATGTGTACAAGACATAGGCAATACCCAGTAGCCTTGAACCGACTTGCCGCCCGATTTGCGTAGCTCGGTCGCCATCGCCGTCATTAGCGTAGATCGGAGCCGGCAGTGATCTTTGCATGCAACCCACACAGTTACGCTGCGTCGGCTCTCCAAGCTGCCGACGCTTGACAGAGCACTTGGTCCTGGCATCTACATAAAGACTCGCTGCAGCAAATCGTCGGCGTCTTGTGCTCTCCTCCGGTCCATCGAGCTGTACACTCAATCCTGGTCGCTGCTTCATTCTCCAAACATGAAGCTTCCGCAGGTACTTTTGGGGCTCGGCGCCGTAGCCACCACCACCACCACCACCACCGAGCAGCAGTCTCATGGCGACGTTGCCCCGGCGCTCTGGGACGGAAAGTGCTTCTACCCCCAGCCGGACGCGACATTTCAACTTGACACATATCCCGGGCGATGGTATCAGATTGCAGGAACACTGGCTCGTTTCACGGCCGGCTGCAAGTGCATCTCTGCGCGCTATGACATCAACGTAAGTGGAAACCTGCGCTGCGCGTCCATTCCCCCCCCCCCCTTTGCCGTCAGTCGCATTGACGCGAAATAGGACGACGGGAGTCTATATGTCAACAATACCTGCCAAAGGGGAGACAAGCAGACTTTTATCGAAGGAAAAGCCGTTGCCGCCGATGCCGCCTATGGCCAGGTTGGGGCGCTCCGTGTCCGCTTCCCAGGACAGCCGCCGCTCTCCTGCGACGGCCCGAATTACATTGTGCAAGGTATGGATGGAAGTTCTGGACGCCGACTGATCGAGGCGTGCGTTGACAAACTTGGCGCAGAATACACCGGCGATATCGCCATAATACAGTCGGCCAACTTTTCCAACCTTTTCATCCTCAGTCGCGAGCAGCACGTGGAAGAGAAATCTCTTGATGTGAGTAGCAACTATGGCTTCACCGGTAAATTAGGTATTTTTTTTTCTAACGAGCACAGGCTTGGATTGACCGTGCTGTCAAGCTTGGAACAGCACGCGAAGACATTGCCAAGACGGACCAGAACGATTGCAAGAACGACTTTTAAGCAAGGGTTAGTCTGCCTGAGGATATCCTGGGTAGAGTTGAGATGAATGTAATCATGCATATTTATACTTGCATCTAATGGGCTCCAGTGATAAGATGAACAGTCCAAATGAGAATACACGTGTATGCCCCTTGGTCTTGATGTGTTTCCCATCACATAGAACGGGTTCATGCATCATCGATTTGGGCGGGGCGATTCACCCATCTAGCGTCATGACAGCGAATCGTCAAAATATTCATCGCAATTAACAAGTGCCATACTATATCAACGCAGCATTGGCGGATTCCCATGGAGAGTCTGTCGGTATACTGATGCTACTTGTAAAACTCGATAAGCTACAAGAGGAATAGAAAAGACATGGCACCACCAGTGTCTGTGTTTCAGGTGCTGAACATCATACTTGGGGCTTCCAGATCGGGTCCACCAATTCTTGTGCCGAGTGGCGGCAGCCTAATCAGTAGCGTAACCATCTTCATTTGGAAAGATGCATCGGCTAGAGAAACAATGACGTGCTACATCGGGTTAGCATAGGAACGGCCATCGAGCATATAAAACAGAGCTCGAGCCTTTTCCGAGCCTGGACCTGCTCGTCATGCGCCCGAGGCCTCTTCCTTTACACATTTCTTCCACCAAATAAACCAACGACCATCGTGGCCGCCAAAATGAACTATGGTAAGCTTCAAGAAGTAGATGGTGAGCTACGAGCTTGCAACATTGAAACTGACATCTCAAACTAATTTAGACTGGATTCTGGACGGGGGTTATCTCCCCCACGTTGTAATCCGAACCGGCATCCGACGCCTTCTCAAGGAGCGCCTGACCTCGATCCAGGCTCAGTCCACGACTGATGCCACGCAGGACAAGATGGCTTACGTCGAAAAACTGCGGACGTCGCCCATTGCAATCGCGACAGACACCGCCAACGAGCAGCATTACGAGGTCGGCACCGGCGTCCTGGCAGCCTGCCTCGGACCCCGCATGAAGTACTCTTGCTGCCGCTATCCGACCGGCAAGGAAACCCTGGCTCAGGCCGAAGTCGCGATGCTGGACGAGTACATGGTCAAGGCAGAGCTCAAGGACGGCATGACGATTCTCGACCTGGGGTGAGTTTTCAACAGCCACACCTTGCCTGGAACTTGAGATGTTTTTTTTTTTGGCCGTCCAATTGTGACTAACGCGATGCGCGCCGCGTGCCGGATTTAGCTGCGGCTGGGGGTCGGCATCGCTGTATTTCGCGGAGAAGCTTCCGTCGGCCAAGATTACAGCCTTCTCCAACTCAAAAACGCAAAAGGAATACATTGACGGCGAGGCGGGGCGAAAGGGACTGAAAAATCTGCAGGTCCTGACCGGCGACGTTGTCGACTACGAGTTTGAGCCGCAACACTTTGACCGCGTGGTGTCAATCGAGGTGTGTCATGCGTGATGTGCGATGCGCGAGAGGCGACAGCTAACCGCGGCACCCCATAGCTGTTTGAGCACATGAAGAACTACGAGCTGCTGATGAGCAAGGTGGCGCGCGCCCTCAAGCCCGGCGGGAAGCTGTTTGTGCACATCTTTGCGCACAGCACCACGCCGTACGACTTTGAGGAGGGCTGGATGGCCACGCACTTCTTCACCGGCGGCACGATGCCCTCGGCGGACCTCCTGCTCTACTTTCAGCGAGATCTCGCCCTGCAGAAACAATGGTGGATCAACGGGTCGCACTATTCCAAAACCTGCGAGGTAAGTCGCTGTGCGCTGTTCTTGGAACTTCTGGAACGGAAAATGCTGACGCGTGCCGGCCGGTTGTTCCGACCAGGACTGGCTCTCTGCCATGACCAAGAATAAAAAGGAGATTTGGCCGCACTTGATTGAAACATATGGAGAAAAGGACGCCGCCACTTGGTTCAACCGCTGGCAAATCTTCTACATGGCTTGCTCGGAATTGTTTGCCTATGCCGGAGGCGATGTTTGGGGGGTGTCTCATTACTTGTTTGAGAAGAGCACCTGATGACATGTATGGATAGCAAGATTGCGTGGTATTATGCGTATACGAGGCGAGGAAACTAGAATACATCACTTCAAGGGTATAGAATACCAATGCATCCTATCGTACTGCATCAATTGACACGAAAGGCAGAGAGCGGCAAGGTGAGTGGCTTATGCCAGGTGCTGGTAATGGCGAGAAACAGCAAGCGCCATGGTAGAAACACGGCTGAATAGACAAATTTTACTCCTCTCATTGATTTTCTGTTCTAAAGATATTAACATATCAAAAGTTACAGCAATGTAGGTTGCTAATCCATTGGGAGACGAATGACGGATAATAGTCTTGAGGGTGTCACGACAAATGCAGCATAAAACTTGATTACACCATATGTATTCTGCATAGCAGCTATTTAGTATATATAGATGATATTTGCACAACCGGTACACTCGGTCCCTTATTTGCAGGTACCCTTGAGAATAGCACCAAAGATGGCACCGCCGGGGATGGAGCCGCCGACGGTCCCCCACATGTCGTTGACGAGGCCGCAGGCGCTCTCGCCGCCCGTGTCGAGCATGATGTGCATGGTGGAGCGCAGGCCGTGGTCGCCCGTGTCGCGGACAATGTTAATGTCGGTCGGGATCTCGACTTTCACCTGGTTGACGCCGTTGGTGTCGAAGAAGCCGCAGTCGGTGGTCTGCTTGTTGAGCTTCTGGATGGTGTTGGTGTAGGCCTCCTTGACGCCGTCGCGGTCGCCGTGCGTGTACTCGGCCTCGATGCGGAGCGCGTAGGCCGTGTTGGGCCCCGTCTTCTTGGAGTCGCAGCCGTCGCCGGGGAACTTGATGTCGTACGAGCCCTCGCACGACACGTCCTTGCACAGGTCCTCAAACGCCTTGTCGAACTGGTCCCACAGCAGCTTCATCGTGTCCTCCCGCTTCGGGTAGCACTTCTCGTAGTTGCCCTTGCCGCAGCTGTCCGGGTCCCAGAAGGGGCCGATCCAGTGCTTGGTGCCGTAGCGCGTGTCGGCGTGCGCGTCGGCGGCGGCGAGCGAGGCCGCGCCCAGCCCGAGGGCGGCGAGCGACAGGACCGAGGGGGTGAGCTGCATGATGGGAGGAGGAGGAGCTGACTGGCTGGAGGAGAGAGAGAGAGATTGTTGGATGGGATGAGGAGAAGTGGTTATTGCATCTATTCACGGTAAACCGTCCGTTTTTATAGATCATATGCCCATGTTGGTTTGTGGTCTATGACGTACATTTCTCACGAGGTTTTCTGTTTCAACTCTGCGCGACTCATTGAGGCAATACTAGTGCTTATTCGCCCCAGACAAAGATCGACAGGTGACAATGCCGTGTCTTTGGAGAATAAGTTTAAAATCTAGCCTGCCAGACAGGTACATTATTGTCCCACTGAATGTTGCAGCCGGGACTAGCCCGCTAGCTGCAGCGAAATAGATTCTCCAACGGAATGCTTTCCTCTCTAGTTCTTCTCAGCCCTATCAGATGCTTCTGCCAGATTAATCAATTGTGATGCTCTAACTCTGGAAATCATCGCTTCACAGTTCAGATACAATCTCGTACCCTGCTTTGAACTTGCCTAGTACCTTTGACCGATGTGCAACCTCGTCCAATACGTCATCTGTCAGCACAGGCTTCAATTTACGGAAATAAAGCGCGATACCAGAGGGGCGGCTCCGCCAGCACGCCCACCCGGCGGTTACCGAAACTGGGTAGTGCCGGGTGGGACGGACTCTGTGGCCGCTTCGCAATGTCGATTAATTGCAGCTCATCGAGATTTAAGCCTTGTTTCCCGGCTAGCAAACATTGGCTTTGAGAGACAATGCGCCCCGCCTCGTATCAATACGATGTATTAGCTATGACTAACACAATCGTGCTTTGGGCCCAACGTCGGAGAAAAGAAGCGGATGACTAGATATAGAGTTTTATTCTACTGCTGGCGGATCAATGGTGACTGCCAGAACCGATAGCAAGCATTGTGCCTGTCCAGCTCTTCTCTTACTGTAAGATTATGCGGCGGCCTCCTGTCTACTGCCCTGAGTCTGATGAATGATCAATGTTTGTTATCCGGATGCAATGAACCCCCGAAATATCAATCAGCGGTAGATACCCAGTACACAGTATGCTACGCCAGTCGCGTGCAAGTTTACGGCTCTTCGGTCCCCGACGCTTCCGCCATTGTCGATCATCAGCACTAGCGGCCTGGACCCAAGGCGCAGCTGGCAGGTTTACCGGTGCTGGGGTAAACCAATAGTGTATAAACTAACGACAACTGATCAATGCGATCCTGCTTCACTTTCATGAAAACGTCAACTCCAACGGTAAAGAAGCACTCTTTCCCAGACTGCGAACCCGGCCAGTTCCCCATTGCAAAATCCAAACGTCAGCACCCATGTGCCTGACCTACAAACTGAAACTCGACCCGTGTAGAAGTCCATCCGGGTACAATTGGATCCCCAGAACATTACTAGCTCAGATCAGAGTGCTTATTTGCTGCCCCTGTCCTCACCTAATCACATCATGGAAGCGCTCCTCTAGTGAACGGAGCGTCCGGTCCAAGGATCGTACCTAACGCGAGGGATCGAACTTTCTCGCAATGTCATGGGCACCACCGCCGGTGCCAAACATGGACTGCAAATCTGACGCGAGTTGATCTGGCCGCTCGTGCGCCGCAAAATGGCCGCCTTGCTCGTGGACTGCAGCAAAGACAACGGGCCCTAGGCTGTGTGCCCAGCGTTTGGGGGGCACTACGACATCCTTTGGGAACAGCGAGACTCCTAGCTTCACCCGCGGAACGTACTGGAGACCATGCGCGTACTGGTCGGGGTCCGCGTGCTTCGTCTCGTAATATATTCGGACGCTTGCGGCCGGTCCGGCCCTGGAGAACTGGTAAATCGATACCCAAGTCAGAATCTCATCGTCCTCCCACGGGTAGTCGTCCGTCCAGTCTCGCAACTTCTCGTAGATCCAGGCGAGGAGCGCAACTGGTGAATCCGCCAGGGCAAACCCGAGAGTAGATGGCTTCGTGCTCTGCTCCGCATTGTACCCGAAACCTTCGTTGCGAAACCATGCGGAGCGGGCCAGGCCGGCCCTGTCAGAGGCGCTGTACGGCGTGAGAGCATTCCATAGATAGAGCAGCGGCGACTGCGCAAAGGTTGGCGGTTGATGGATGCGCACAAAATTGACGTGTGATGCGAGGCAGTGGTCGGGGTACTTTATTCCGACCAGTCGCGTAATCATGAATCCCCAGTCTCCACCTTGCGTGACTGTTGATCGAATCTTGTCAGCCCGTATTTCAAACGAGCATCTTTGCAGGTCACATACCATATTCCGTATATCCTAGCTTGAGCATCAATTTGTGGACAGTCTCTGCATATTTCGTCGCGCTGAACCCCGCGCTCTTCACAGCATCCGAGAAGCCAAAATTTGGCAGAGAGGGGGCCACTATGTGGAAAGATTGTTTGTTCTGAGAATTGGTGAGTAGAGGTAGTATTTTGACAACTTCCAGAAAACTCCCAGGCCCTGCGACAAGTTAGCTGGAGCACTCTTTCTCCATAGTTTTGACGACGAACATCCGTGTACAAATAGGAGCGGTATGCTGTTCGCATTATTGCTGCGCTGATGTAGAAAATGAATGCTGAGTGGCCCGAATCCATCTACCTCGATGGGTGTCGTGAATTGCGGCAGCTCGTTCAGGGTAGCTTCTTGCTTTCGCCAGTCGAAGCCGTCTCCCCAGCGCTTGACTAGCCGCTTCACATCACTCAGCGGCGAGCCGTAATTCCAATCATCTGAAAACTCCACGCGGTCGGCGTACGACGTGGCAGAAAGCTTGACTTTGAGCTGCTCGATCGCCGTGTCTGGCACATTGATTTTGAAGGGTGAAATGTCGCCAGCCATTTTGGTCTCTATACAGTTGCTTGTCAGATCTATGGACCGATGATCTTTTTGTGATAGGGCGAGCTTGCGGGGAAGCTATATATAACCCTAGCGTATCCTGCCCAAAGGTCGATAAACTGTTCATGGCATCATGCATTCACCAGCATTGGTCATCCTAGGCTCGGCATTCTCTGCGGCAAGTCAAAACTCTCCACCTTGCGCCCTTCAAGTTGCTACTATGCCATGCTACTGCATACTTCTCATTCACATGGCTGAATGTCAGATGTTGGATAAGATCTTAAAAAAATGTTCTCGTAATCCTATACAGACAAACTATAGCTCGGGATTAGGCCGATCACGAGGATGAAAGCTTCGTAACGCGAGCTCCGTTTTAGAGGTATTTGCAGGGCTGTTTGAGCTTCACCAGCGACCAATGAAGAATGAATCGCAAAGAATAAAGTTTAAGAGATGAGTTTCCCCTCTCGCGACTACAGACCGGTATCGTTATTGTGTGCGCAGCCGACGCTGCATGCCGCTCTATCACACCCTGCATGCGGCCGTCACACCGCTTTGCCATTGACTGGTCCATACAGATACAATGACTGATATATATGTGTATTGCCCAGCCTCTTTCTGAACTGGCCCTCAGTATCCATACTCCACCTAACATATCTCACACGCGTCAAGCAGCCCTTCGACAGCTCTTCGGTTCTCTGAAACGCTTTGGCGCGACCTGCATTCAGCACAAGTGTTGCGAGGTATCCTGGCTAAATACCCATAACCTGCAGGATAGTTCGCTGCACAGCCACACATCACACATCACATATCACGAGTATCCTTGTCGCGCAACAGTGGTGGATGCCCCGCATTCGTCGCAATGCTGCCCGACGTGCTCTACAGTGCGTATCTTGAATACAAAAGAGATACCAACTCCATCGCTTCCTGGCTCGCTGCAACTGCAAAGACAGCAGGCTTCGATACAGGAAAGTTGTCAACTCCGCCCAGCCAAGCCAAGATTAGCGGGGGACGTCCGAAAGGAAAAGCGCGGAAGGAAGCAAAGCAGGACCCCAGTAGGCCTACTGCCGTGCCGCCTACTAAGCATGTAATACGCATTCGCGATTTTACGATTCTGGCGCACTTTATTCAAGAGAAAGCGATTCATGTTCCCCTGTCGTTTCAAGCCACCCTCGATCGTGCCATCGTTGCACGCGCCGGTTTCGGAGCCAAGCTTAAAGAGCATGGCTCAGTCGTCGACCCCAACATCGATACAAAGCATGAAAGCTTTGTTGACAGTAAGATGCGTTATATGCAGCGACAATGCCATCAAGACTGAGGGTGTATAGTGCTGAGAAACGTAAGAGACATTTTGGGGTCGTTGATGCCACCGCGTCCCGACGATAAACCCTCCAAAGATGACACTCTTCAGAATCGCTTCGCCGGCCTCGCCATCCATGAGCCGTCGGAAGCTTTTCTATCCGCGCCAGATATTCAAAGGCCAACAAAGCCAGAAGCAGACCCCGTCAACTACGCCTCAGAAGCGCCTGTATCCTTTGAGGAGACGATTTACGAATTGCTCATGCTTATCGATGACATGAATACCGCGAGAGCAAGTATCAGGTCAATTTGGAAGAACTTTAGAGATGGATATCTGGATCTTGTCCCCGCGGCCATTACGACCAATACCGCTATCGAACTGCTGCGAAATATGATTGAGGATGTTCTGCCATCGGTCGAGAAGCATGATGGCCTCCAGCGATGCCTCGAAAAGTGCTACATGGTCAAATGTATCGTCAGAGGATTTTCGCTGGCTGATCTCAAAACTGCAGATCCCAAAGATAATTTTAACTATGACACGTACGATGTAGCTAACGAATCGTTTCTGATGGCCTGGCGCTTGATAGAAGCCTTCCAAGACGCAATTCCACCAGGGGAGATACCTCAGTATCGCGATGGCATTTTCGGAACATTTGACGCCAATAGCGACCGCACCAAAAAATCAGGGCTGTCAAAATTCCATGATGATCGCGCCCTATTGACCCCCTTCTTCACGGACCTGACAACCGTCGTTCTAGGTGTACCGAATTGGCCAGTCCACGACGAATTTTTACGTGGAATCAAGGAAATGACACGCACGGGACGGATACCATTCTATATGGTATTTGCGGCCCAGGTTTTCCTAGATGTGACATATACACTTGGCCCCGACGTCGAACAAGGATGGCATCGCTTCGGTCGTCACACCAACTTCATAGCCAATGATCTGAAGTTATACTTTGACTATCACGCGAATCTGAAAATCGAAACGTGGCCGTCTGCTAACGACCAAATGATAAAAGAGCTGCGCAACGGCATACTGTGGCTGGGCAAAGACCCCTTACTTCAGTTTCGCGAACAAGTTTCCAGCCAACAGGGCGTTAGAACCAGCAGCGACAATCGTTACCGCATATTCCGCATGTCCCCAGTCCTCTGTGGGCTGGTACTTTACCAATGTATGTTTAACTATCGAGAAGCTGGTATGGCTGTAGCAGGTGCCTGGGGGTCTATTCAATACGCTGGGCACCTGTACAATGCGCTGCAATGCAGTGGCCTGCTCTCGCACCGATGGGACGACATGGACATTGCTCAATCAATACTCGGACCAGAGAGTTTCTTTGTGGGTGGAAAAACGCCGCGGACGCTCATCGATCAGTTTAAGAAATATTGCCTGCAAATGGGAGTCTCGGCAGCTGCCCTGAGCAAAAAGGCGCGCAAAGAGCGTGCGTTGGCATCCAAGGCTGGGCCGCGTGGTCTGAAAGTCAATGCAGCGGTTTCCACCATGTTCAAAGACCGATACAGAAATGATAGCGATGTTGTGATTACGGCTGAAGACCTGTATCACATCACTCAGATGAGTACCTTTGAGATGGGAATCGACCACGAAACGGGCGATCCTGTCATGGAGCAGATTGATGACGAGCAGAAACTGAAGGAAAAGAAGAGACTGCGACATCAGATGGAGAGTCGGCCGCAGCGTGCGAACTCGACCGACCTGCCATACATATCTTTCGGTCAGCTGACGCGCCAGTTGGCCAACGCATTACAGGCGGAAACACTCGAGTTCTCGTTCCCATACATGGCGATGCACCGCTGGTGCTGGCGACTGTTTTGCGCTGTACGAGAGACATGTGACCCGCAGCTGAGGGCAGTACTGGGACCGGACTACCTGGAGAAGGAAAGCCAGCTCCCGATTCTCACGGGCTATATCCTCATGCTGGCTTGCGGGGCGCAGGGCCATGCACCCAACCTGGGGCCGCTGGAAGCAGCAGCGCATGCCTTGAACGAGATGAACAGTGCGGGTGCGGGAAGAATCGTGATTGAAAAGAACTTGAAGGACATACTGGGAATTGAGGTCGAGATGGAGACTGATAATGTTCATGATGAAGACGGGTAGAAGGAAGAAGCCGGGCCAGGTAGGCTTTGGTAAGTAGCTAAAGCGAGTGCAATGATTGAATCGTATGACTACTTAAAGAAGAAATACCGGCATCTACGTTGAATAAACATGCCTACTTCATTCCAGCCGTCGTCAGGAACACGTCCTGACATTCCCTTTCCTAGAAACCTCGAGAAAGCCGACTTGGAATTGCTAGCTCGGTACAAATGTTGGGAGCTCGAGCGGTCGAGAACAAACAATTCGAAGCAACACTGGCTACTTACTCCGCTGGTTTTCGTCACCACCAATTCCCTCCGACCGAAATGCTTCGCACCCGATATTCCATACTACCCTTTTTTTTTCTCTTTTCAACCTGCTTTATTTTTGGCATTCACATCGGCCTTGTTCAGTAGTCTTCATGGAATGGAGCTTTGTTGCTCTCTCTGTAGGCTGGCTGCGAGCGTAGAACAGGAGGCTACAGAGTACACAAAACGTCTTCTGCTAACTAGGGTAATCGCTCGAATGGCTCCATCCTGACGCCATGTATGAGCGGCAGCCGCCATTCACATTATACAATCACCAGGGTAAGTAAGCGCATCAAGTGCTGTCACTAACGGTTTTCCGTTGTGTATAGCAGATAGTCTCGGAGACGCCTTGATATCATCCGACACACAGAGAAGGATGCTCACAAAGGACCTGTATTCATGATCCTGAACACATGTAGGATTCGCTCCCTCTCAGAATGTTGCACGTTTGCCGAGCTCGCCAGTCTAGGCAGCAGCTAGGTAAGTGTGGGAAGGCATTGCGCCGGCGAGACCGTGCGCCGCGCCACAACCAGTAACGTTACCGACGCGCACCGAATCTCACCACTCGCACAACTCAACCTGGCCTTGGCAAGACTAGAGAACCCCGGATCGTCGTCAAGGATTGCCAACGGCTGCAGGCCAGACTGTTCTAGCCAGCCTTGTCTCGCCAAGGTACTGTGGAGGGTAAATGCAGGGGCAAAATCTGCATTACCACAAATGTCCGATTGATCGGCCAGAAGTTACAGTTCGGGTTAGAACCGGCCCCTTCCGGTGGTTCCTGAATGCACCACGCGAATCCCTTTATTGCGGCAGCCCCAAAGCCGGTCGCTAATCTGACACACGCGGGCCACGAGACACTGCGTTCTTTGCCCGCCCATTCATCCTGAGCGCCTTTTCAAGCCACTTTGGAATCCTCCATGGAGCCAAACCGTGCAATTCTGAGGTCACAAGGTCAACAAGTAACGATCCTTCTGTAGGAAAAAGACTTACAATACAGTGTTTGCATTGCTAGCTTCGGCAAAGCTTGACCCAATATCAGGTTCGAAGTGACGTGAGATGAAATGTTCTTCCATTGCGCCCTTTGCTTCCTGAACGCAAGGTTCAATCCTCTCCTCGCTTCATCGGCGAATACATTGACACCTTCCTTTTTCATCATGTTGGAGGAGCTAATTGCTTATGATCTTGGAGCCCGCTAGTCCTTACAGAGTAATGGTCTCGGTAACGTTACCAAATCCGTCCCTGGAGGAGCTGCTTTGACAATCGGTGCCTGGATGAGGTCGATTTTTTCACGACAGCCAAAACTCTAATGGCACTGATAGCTGATACACTGAGGAAACTTCTATCGAAAAGGCAATAACACCGCCGACCAAGGAAAGGAGCGGCCGTAGGTTACTGAAGATTGTACCGAGAGACCGAGCAATTGTGAACTTGAATATATAAGATAACCAACTCCTCCCCTATTTATTGACCAGAAGTCTCAAGCTCAAGTCATCAAACATAAAAGCCCAACTACTTAATCAATATATCGACCTCGGAGACTCATACGTGATCTGCTGCGCCTCTCTTCAAGATGAAGTACACACCATCTGTTCTACTTTTCGCGCTCATCTCCGCGGCCGCGGCCCTGCCCCATGAGCTTGCGGTCCGGTTTGGAGAGTGTTCGAGCAGCGCCAATTGCGCCGCAGGATACTGCTGCTCGCAGTACGGCTACTGCGGTACCGGTCCCGAGTACTGCGGTTCCAGCCCTCCGAGCGGTGGTGGTAACCCACCTCCGAGTGGTGGTGGTTCCTACCCCAACCTGGACGCGGTGCAAAGCCGCAACGCGGCCGCTGCCATTGGCGAAGTTCGCGCCGAAGGACTCAACCGCCAGGCATGCTTGGCAGTCATCAGCACTGCGCTTCAGGAGTCTACCCTGCACATTTACGCCAATCCTGCCGTCCCCGCCTCGATGAACTACCCGCACGACCTTGTCGGTGGTGACCAGGATAGCGTTGGTAAGCTTTTTACCCCAGAAAAAGCGAGATGTGCTTTCATTTCTTCTAGAGTGTGATGCTGACCCTCCGATAGGCATGTTTCAGCAACGCCCCGAGTGGTACCCTGACATTGCGGCCGACATGTCGGCCGCCGGCAGTACCCGGCAGTTCCTCGCTGCCATGAAGCAGGTTCCAGGATGGCAAACGATGGAGGTGTCTGCGCTGGACCAAGCCGTCCAGAAGGCCGAGGCTGGAAATCTTTATGCTCAGCGGCTCCCGTGGGCAAACCAGATCTGCAGTGCGGCTGGCTTCTAAGGCGGCTCATTCTACGTATCCTCTCCGCGGAGCGTGAGAGGGTCAAGCTTTGCCACTGCTAGCTGAACTGACAGTGGTAAAAATTGCTCTTCTTCTTCGTGTATATAGCTTATATTCGGTACATATCTTGGATCTTTTCCACGCCATGTAAATACATTTTGTGTTATTCTTTTAAAATCGTTACTCGAACTCCGCAGATGCTGCGGCCAGGAAGAGGGTTTGGGGTTGCCGGGACATGATCCTGTCGCAAGCCTATTTGCCTTTCAGGGTCGAGTGGCTGGGAATTGATTCTTAATGAGGCGTTTTACAGGTAGAATATAGGCAGAGGGACCACTAGTTCTGAATGTAGTATGTTAGTGCTAGTAGATGCCAGAGGTTCATGGGCGAATGCTACCACTGAATATGCTTCATGAGTTGTGACTGCACAGCTCTTCTTTCGTCCATCTCATTAGTATTACAATGACCATTCGTATCAAGAATTGAGAGCAGATTGTTTCACGGGCGGATAAAATAAATTGTGTATCTGGAACAAGAGTCTATTCCCAAACCAACAGTTTCCACTCCAATTGACCGATTTCTTTCAGGAGTTTCAAGCCCATCCGCCGACAACGATATAGCTGGCGTCATCGTTGAACAAATACTTGGCATCCTCTTCAAAAGGACCGCCGTTACTGGCAATGTAAGCTTTGCCGTTGAAGTGGCGCCAGTAGCGAGTCGGTTGGCTCCAGGATCGGACCGAGTTGCCCCGGCCGTTCAGCCCAGACTGCGGGCAAAACGTGGCATCTTCGGAGAATAGCTTGCTTCCATCATTGCGGTTCAGACGAAGCTCGTAATTCCAGTGGCGGATGAAGCTACCGGGAGTGTCCTTGGATTCGAACGAGAAGCAATCTTTGTTGCCCAGACCAACTCGAACTACCCAAGTAGCCTCCCGCTTTAGGCTGTCACTGCTTGAGGACGAAACTCCTTGAATCTTGACAGTTTCTCCAGCGTGACTGATGTAACTCCCAGTGCAGCAAGCAGTCGTCGCTTGCAGCGAAATAGAAGAACCGGGACTAAGCTTCGGGCCGGTAGTCAAAGGCGCTGCAGCGTAGCCGGCGGATGCTATGTTGGCTTGGACTTTGTTCTCGGTGCTGTCTGAAGGGTACCCCGAGGTCATGACGCCCTCATAAAAGGTGCCCTGAGCTCGGTTGCTATTATCACCACCAATGCCGAGAATGATGGAACCCTCTTTAGACATTTTCTGGTACTCGCCCTGGGGACGGTCGCCGTCGTAGAGGGTTTGTAGAGACGGCGAGTTAGCATCGCCGCCTCGCAAGGCCCAGTGGCGCGGCTCGCCTTTCAGGATAGCAGTAACAAATCGTGATGTGAAATTGGACTTGATTCTTTGATCGCGCTTGCTCGTTGCAAAAAGACCATTCTCCAAATCCGCAAGTACCCAAGGGCTGTTGTCAGGACCGCCCCAGTAAACGGCCTCCATGTGGCCGTCACCGGTATCCCGGCTGTTGGTTTCGGCGTTACCATAGTCGAAGCAGCAGTCGTTGTTGTAGTGTGTGCCGTCAAAAACAGCATACATGCCCTCGGGTTCGTCCCCTCGGGCTGTACCCTGGCCGACAAGCTTGCGGTAGCCGGTACCGACGGAAACGAAAACACCGTATGCCTTTTGGCCGTTCAAGGTCACAGGCGCGCCCGTAGCGCTAGCGAGCCAGTCGTAGCCATTCTTGTTAGGGCCGCCGCCAGCGCTCCCAGGAGGGGCTTGGCTGAGGTGATTTCCCTTGCCGGATTGATCATAGATGGTAGTGATGAGGCATGTCGTGCCGGCGCAGAATGTATCCTGGGCAGCGGCGTCCGCCACGCCTCCAGCAGATCGTGCTCGAATATCGATACTGGCACCATCGGAGTCACGGGATACTCGGTAAAGTGCGCCGTTGAATGAACCATAGAGGGCACGGGTTGTGCTGTGTGCCGCAACGCAGGGTGTGCCGCCGGATTGGTAGATGTCGCAAGGACCGGCATTGACCACAGACGAAGCTGCGGTCAAGATCACTGTCAGCAAGCCGGTGTGGCCGAGCTGAGATTTTAGAAACATGACCGCTATAGACAGGGACTATTGAGATGTTGACAAAACTGCCATCTGCTGTTCTGAAATTTCTTGAAGATGTCATATTTATAGCCATACGCTTCGCCATCACCTTCCCGCTACCGTTAGACGATGCTTTCAGTGCATTTTACCAAGGCATAATGCATCGTAGACGGGCATGCTAGCGGATACTGATGGCGTGCCGGTACCAATGCGTTGTCGATGCTGTCGATGCTGTCGATGCTGTCGATGCGGCGAGCGCTGCTTCAATACTAGAGCTGTGCCGGCAGTCAGCAAGTCCCCAGAAAGGGGCATCTGCCGGGCTTTGCGCCGAAAAAGGGCCGTGTCCCCAATGCTTGCTTTTTTGCCCGCATGGCAGGCCACTTAGTCTCCTCACAGACCGGCGTGAGAAGAAGGATGTATTGAATCCTGCCGTGTACAAGTTTCCATCAAAGGAATGCGCTAAATCGTACCTACCGCGTTGAGCTTGCAGTTGAGCAAGCCCAGCTCGACTCACACTGAAATGAGTTCGTGGTAGCCGAATCGGCGACTTCCTAAATGGGGTATACTGACGACTACAGCGAGTTCTAGAGGAGAAGCGTCTACCCAGCTAGGCTCCAAATTATTGCAGTTATAATAAACTACGGAAACCTTTTGGGTTTAGCTGCCGCTCTTTGATGATGAAAGCTAGACTGCATGTCAAAGTCGCTATATTTTCTCAGTGATCAGTCCACCAGCTCTCGGGCGTAGCATCGAAGGATTGCCGGAGCTAACTAATGAGCCACGGCGGTGAAAAATCCAGACATTCACCACAGATGAGTCCTCAGTAGCACTGCCGATGGAGCTGGATGAAAATGTTAGTGAAGCTTTCGAGAGGCATTACTCTTGATGACCGACGCCCATTTCCGTCATACTACTGCCAATGTAACATCAGACTGTCAACGCACGGATGCCCCCGCGTTTTGTGTTTGGCCATCGAACTAGGATGATAACTAGTTGATTGAGAAGGGGAGAACGAACGAACAAGACCAAAAAAACCATTAGCATTATGTGGTTTTCTCACAGCCCTGGTATCTGGTTCGATTCAAGGATGGTGAAAAACAGTCAGCAACGAGGGTGAACTTGCGATTACCTCACCTGCATGATTAGTGATATCCACAGAGCCTGGAAGTGAATTATAGTCTCACCGGGGCGTCTTTCGGTGGTGTACACTTGAGGAGATAACGTAGAATCGTGACTTACCGGATCGATGTAGATGAGGCGAGAGCCGTCTGTCCATTCTTAGTTTTCTCGCCGATATTTACACCAGCCGTCTCGACCAAGAACACAACCACCTCGGCCCTACGAAAACGTACGGCACAATGCAGCGCTTTGCCGTGGTGGCATCTGTCTCCGGCAAGATTATACTCGGATTCGTTCATGTGCTCGAGTATATTCAGGTGTCCCTTGGCTGCGGCGGCCGATGCCGGTGTCATTTGGTTCTCCCACGGAGTTCTCTAGCTCGGCGTGGCACCACTGCTCAATAGCATCTGGAAGACCTCCAGGTGACCATGATACGCTGCAATGGAGAGATTACTCTGGTGGCAGTAGAAAAGCGACTCTCGCCCTCGACTACCGTGCTCGGAGTCTCGGCTAGCAGAATTGGAGCGGCTGCGGACTCGATGATCGGGATTTGACTTCGGTTTCCATCCATCCATCTTGGCCCCAGCTGCGATTGCTTTGCGGGCAGTAGCATGTTAGTTATGTACAGCAGACCATAGTAGGCTTTCTGAATATGGACCGGCTGCATCTCTGTTGTAAAGGCAGCGCTCGAAGGCCATGAGGAAATGCCTATTGACGAGGCGGATAATTCTCAAGTTCGCTATTGGCAGAAGTTCGCCAATCAAGCATACGATATCATTCGGTAGGCTCAGGAAACTGCAAGTGCTAGCCCACTCCTTCGCTATTTTGTGACGTTGGTTCAGGTCTTCTTCAACCTCAGACCCCTGCCTCTTTGTTAATCGCATCGTGATACTTGCCATGATTGAAAAAGGAGGAATCAATCACATCCAAACTCACACATTTTTGAGCTCCAGCCGCCTTTTGTACAGCTCACCTTGCTTCGGCGCGGGCCAACATCTACCTACTATCGGTAGGCAGCAGCAGGCTGCTGTGCGAGCCTTGTGGATCCTGTGTTCAGCTGTCCAAGTCGCCTCTGTTGACAGAAGCTGCCATAATTATCAAGTCATATTGTTATATAATTAGTTATTATCAATTAATGTTTGTCGACAAGCACACGCCGCCATTCAGCCACAGGTGCTGGCCACAGCCTCGAGCCTGTTTCCGCTCGTCTCTTATGTTGTAGCCACGATTTTGAACAATCACTCTATAAATTTGTAAAAATCCAGAAATACATATTGTCTATCAGTATTACCGAGCCCATGCAAAAAAAAAAAGACCTCTCGTAATCATCTCCAAGTATTTATTCCCCTACATATAAATCAAGCCCCTTGATCAGCGGGCCAGAACGACAGAGTCGGATCCAGCTCTCCCACGTCGTACCATCCGCAAATATCATCAAAATCTCTAATAGCTGAAAAAATATCACTACTCGAGGAACTTGGCATGTCGCCCGAGCTTGCATTCTCCTCGACAGAAGTTGCAGAGTGCACAGAGCCAGACGCCTCTTTCGAAGTGAGATGCGCTTCGATACTTAGAACGTGCTTCGCTATCGTTTGTATCTGCGAGACGTTGCGTGAGATTCTCGGCCACAAGTCCCCCAGATGCTTCAGGCATCCTATAGTGAGACGTATCTGGTCTCGCGCAATGGCGAGCTCGTTCCCTCTCAGCAAAAATTTGCAGGCGGAGAGGAGAGCGAGAGTGCCTTCGCTTATCATGCAAGTGCAGAAGGGCGTATGGTTAAAAGGGCGGGACGGAAGAGCAAGAAGCCGAATTTGGGATTCAACTGATCGCAGCACCCGCACCGTATGCACGTTGATATGTTCTGGGGTTGGCCCATCCGGTGCAGGGTCTCGGGCGCAGCTGGATATGTCTTCGACTGCGTTGAATTTAAGATCTGAGAGTGGTCGATGAAAACCAATGATTACACTTCAAAGATTAGTGCGGTTTGTTCAAGAGTGAGAAAGTTCTTCGATTCATACACATGGATAAGGTGATGAGCTTGAAACATGAGTTCGTCGATATCGCCGTTGCGCAGCATGACTTGCTTTTTTGACTTGGGTAAAAGGAGCATCCAGCTGTCTAGGATGGAATCTGCAATGTGAAGTATGTCGTCTGGAGTCTTTCGAGGATGACTTTTCAGCGACGCGTCTTTCGCCAACGTCGCGCACCTGACGGCACCAATGAGACAGGCAAATGAAGAGAACGGCTTTTCTTCTTCGTCAAACTCTCTGCAGTCCCATTCGCGCAGTGTTTTCGGCTCTGGGATATTCTAGAAACGTCCAGTTAGATTAGCCACTTACCATGGCAGCATTTTGACGGCGTGGGGGCAAAGCACTCACTCCCGATTCATATTGAGCTTCATCACAGGGTAAGTCAACAGTCGCGTCAACATGAACGACCGAGAACCCTGTGTTGCCTAGCGTGCCCGCATAGAATGCGTCAAACAGATAGACCATCCACCATGTCCGTCTCCAGCACTCAGCTAAAACAGCATTATGATCGCTATTTGCCAAAGCAAAGTCTCGCTCAAAAACCTTGAGCTCAAGCGCAATTTCCACAGCTCTCGCCATCTCGAGCTGCGATTTGGACTTGCGATCTTGCCAAAACAGCGCCGCGGAGTATAGCAAGTGGCATTGTATACGGATAGGATCTGTCTTTGGTAGCCACTCGATTTTGCTCTCTGCATCATCTTGCAGGTCCGTAGACCACTTATGGCAAAGATATAAATTTCCTATAAGTCTGAGAACGGCAACAAGCGGCTCCAGTCTGGGTCTCCATCTGGGATCATTCTGGAGAGTGACCAAATGGCGGCGGGGTAGAACGACAGGGTGGAATTTGTGAAAAGTTTGGTAGTATGATTCTAGGAGAGTATCTTTTCCCGATTCACATTGGTGATTGACAGAGCTTCGTCTGGGGCGCACTTCTCTAGAGAGATGGTAAGGAGGCGAGTTGGCGCTTGGCGACACTTGTGTTGGAGTAGTGTAAGGCAAGGCCCTGGCTGTCGGCAGCCCTTCAGTGGCCGGCGGTGTGATGAGCGCAGAGATGTATTCATCAAGCTGATGAGGAGTGTCTGGCGCTTGGTGGCGTCGCGGCGCCTCGTCCCTTCCATTGTTGCCGCCGCGGCGAGACTTGGTGTACTGGCAATGACGGTCCGCCTCGGTGCAGCGAGTACACTGTGGCTTCTTGGCGTCGCATTTCTGATGGCGAGAGCGACAAGAAAGACACGCCAGGGACGATCGTGTCAAGACTTGCTTCCGTACCTGCGACATGGCTTCTGATTGTCATCAAAGTTGCGTAAAGCTTGATGCACAATGGAAAGTCTTCCTCAACGAAGGCACATCATCTTCTAGACATCCGGTGGGTCATCGGACTAGTGTCGTGATGTCGGGTATGCGGGTATTCGGGTATGCGCCCGAACCGCAACAATGAGCCCATCAACAGATATTTCTGTTGATATCATGAAACGGGAACTAAGGAGATAAGAAGGTATTACGACGGGAAATATAGAAGACAAAAATAATAGTGAATTGAGTTGAAACAGCATCTGACGACCGGTCCGCAGTTTTATGCAGGCCTCTTGACAACTCTAGTGTAACTACTAACTACTAAGGCAGCCACAGCATATGCGGGTAGCTTGTGCGGGCGGGCGGGTACAGAGAGACTTTCGAGACGAGTTGGTTTCCAGATATTGGCGTTCTGAAGCTAATGGGTCCCGAGTTTCGTAATAGGCAATCTGCATCGCCGACAGCCACGTATAAATGTGCACATTACACCCGTATCCTCCAACTACAGTCTTGCTCAACACACTCACGATCGAGCAGATCATCTTCCTCTTTGATCAAGCTTCTTATTTGAATCACGCCAACAATGTCGGAACGAATCCTTATCATCGGGGTTGGATTTGCAGGATTATGGAGTGCACTTTCCGCAAAACGACTTCTTCAGCTTCATAAAAAAGAAAACGACGTCGAGGTCGTCGTCGTAGCACCCAAGCCGTCCTTGGTAGTTCGGCCGAGATTGTATGAAGACAATCCGTCAGCCATGGTGCACGATGTTGGGCCATTGTTTCAAGCCGCAAACATCCGATTCATCGAAGGTGTTGTCGAAAACATAGACACATCCAAGAAAACGATTACTTACGCTTCAGAGACCGCCAGAGCTACTGCGCTCGACTTTGACCGTCTGGTGCTAGCAGCTGGCAGCTCGGTAGTCCATCCGAAAGGTGTGAAAGGACTGACTGAGTTTGCTTTCGACATTGATTCCCTGGCTTCCGCTTCGAGGCTTGATCTCCATCTTAAAAGCTTAGGAGACCTGCCGCCAAGCGATGCCCGCGATACTGTGGTGGTGTGTGGTGCGGGGTTCACGGGCATCGAGCTTGCCACCGAACTTCCTCTGCGCGTCGGACCTGGCGTTCGCATCGTCCTTGTCGACGGCTCTCAGGAGGTCGGGTCCCAGTTGGGCCCAGGACCTCGGCCGGCCATCACCAAGGCACTCCAGGAGTTGAATATCGAAGTCAAGCTCGGAGCTGGCATATCGAGCATTGACAAGACGGGCGTGGTCTTGAGCTCGGGAGAGCGTATCGAGACGCTAACAGCGGTATGGACTGCCGGCGTAAGAGCCACACCTTTGACACAGCAAGTTTCTGCAGATAAAGACGCTCTTGGTCGCATTTGTGTGGATGCGACGCTATGCGTGCCAGCAGTGAAGGACGTGTTTGCCACTGGTGATGCCGCCCACGTCCCAGCTAGCCCGGCAGGGGATTTGGCTTTGATGAGCTGCCAGCATGCACTCATGCTTGGTCGCGTCTCTGGCTATAATGCTGCGGCGGACTTGATCCACGAGCCCAGGATAGACTACTCGCAACCGGCCTACAATTGTTGCCTCGATCTGGGCGGGCACGGAGCCGTCATCTGTCGGGGCTGGCAGAGAGACATCATGCTGGAAGGAGATGTCGCCAAGAATGTGAAGAAGTATATCAACGGAACTTTGATATACCCCCCCACGGACGCTAGCGAGGCCATTGCGGCGGCCGACCCCAGCCTGTACGGGGATTCGGACGAGTTGTTTAGGCAGATGATTAAGACCATCCAGGGATCGGCATAGATCTGGTAACACCACACACGGCTTCCCATGGAGTGATGTTGGCGATGCGCCCTTCTATTATTACTTTTCTCGTTTGATCTCACCCAAACATCAGTGTGTTACGCTCCCACTGCTTCAACCAGTCCTTTACACTCATTTCTTCGAACTCAATTCGGCAGCAGGCACCTGGTTTGCCTCAGCTGGACAACATTTGCATAGCAGAGATTTATACAGATGGTTGAGAAAATATAGACAATTTATATACTGTGGGAATATATACATGTGTTCAAAATATCTAGCGAAAACAAAAAATAGCCCGAGTTCAATCTCCCCAGATACCATTACTCACGTTGCGAGCGAGAACCACTTTGGGCTTTAGGAAGTTCCCAGGGATCCTCTTGCATTGTCACCGAATGTCCACCCCTTGGAGCCATCCCAGTTAATCGACCAGGTCATCAACCCTTTCAAAGCCCCGTTGTAACGGGACACGGCTTGCGACACAAGCCCTGGGGACATGTAGCCACCACCTGCTCCAGGTTGAGCGGGAAGTCCGGGCACTTGCTTGTCATAGGGGATCTTGATTGTGACACCCTGCACCACGAGGCCCTTGTTCAGACAGTCGGTCTGGGCAGTGAAGCCCTGGACAGTGCCGGCCTCGTACGAATCGCCCGAGCACCCGTACATGGCACCGTTGTAGTACTGCATGTTGAGCCACCAGAGGCGGCCGTTGTCGAGGTACTTCTTGATGATGGGGAGGTACGAGCCCCAGATGGATCCGTAAGTCACGCTGCCGCCGGTGACGTATGCTGTCTCCGGTGCCATGGTCAAGCCAAAGTTGGAAGGCATCTGCGCCAGGACGCCGTCGATGATTCTGATCAGGTTGGTTTGCGAGGTAGACAGAGTGTTGATGCTTCCGCTGCCGGTGAGGCCAGCTTCGATGTCGATATCGATGCCATCAAAGTTGTACTTTTTCAGGATAGGCACAATTGTAGCGATGAATTTATCGGCAACAGACGATTGACTCAGGTCAATGGCAGCGGTGGCACCACCAATTGACATCAAGATCGTAGCACCCGCTGCCTTGGCCTGGCACATCTCGGCCGGGGTCGCCACTTTGACGTTTGCATCCATGCCGTCCTCCCAGAGAGCAGTACCGTCGGGGAGGATTACAGGGAAAGCAGCATTGATAACGTTGTAGCCATGCTTACGAATGTCGGGGTTCTGAATCGGCGTCCAGCCAAATGGAGGGTGGACGCCGTTCTTGGCTCCGTCCCAATTCTCCCAGTAGCCCTGAAGCACTTTGCCGGCAGGCCTTCCTTTGGTCGCACATGTGTCGGCTCGTGGTGCCAGCGGCGAGGCACCAACCATGCTAGAGGCCAGCAACGGCAGTAAGGCGAGGCTAGTTTGGAGAAATGGTGCCATGATGGAACTAATGAAGTAGCAAAGGATGAAATGGTTGGCCACGCAAATTATTTTCTCCCGAGTTCGAGATTACTGCGGTATAGTAATGGCAAGCCTCAACCAAGTACGGAATCCCAGGACGATGGGAATCGGCCGTGGTATTTATCTGTCGCGTCAATGTCTCGCAATTTGAGCCAGCGGGCACCAGCACATGGTAGTGGTAGCATCCTCCTGATCTCGTTGCACAAGTGGCTCGTTGGAGGCAATATTCAGTACCGCTAAACAAAGTCCAGATAACAAGTAACGTGGGATCGATTGCGGCGTACTTGCTCAGTATAGCATGGTCATGGTGCCTTGCTCGGCGGCATACTCTATCTTGGGGATGAGCCAGCCCAGGAAGCTCCCCCCACATGAGCTCGGCATGCAAGGGGAATCACGTTTCAACAAAAGGTGCCTCGTGATTGATGTGCCAGTGAACTGCCTAGAAAGGCATGTAGTACCTACCTAGCTCCAGTGGCTTACGCTTACAAGTGACACTGGCTGGCTTGCTGTCTAGTGCCGTTAACAAGAATGTGCCATCTCACAGGCCCGATTCAATTTAGCTTTTGCGGGGTGAAGCGCATACTACCTTCCAAGCCATCGCCCCAAATTTGGAAAGTGGTGTGGCCGAATGAGGGCTTCCACACATATATTCATTCACGCGTCTTGCCGGAATTCGCCACGATAAGTCATGTTGATTCGAGGGTAGAGTGAGGGCATGCGCACGTTCCATTGTACTGCTATCGCCACCGAAGGACTCGTTCGAGAAGAATGTCCGTTTCGTGGCACACGTAATCTTGCGTGCACCACTTGCATCCATCTAAGCATGTGATGCTGGCAGCCGTCCGTAGCCAAGTCCCGGTGGGACAAGACGCCTTTTTGGGCAGCATCTGAAGGTCGCGTCCTAAAAGAGAAGCCACGTTGTAACTAATTGGAAGCGGACTATGACTAGTTACTGTCATAACTACGGAGTAGTAAGTACTGGCTGGGGAGTGGGCTAGCGCAGAATCAAGTCACACGTTGTTGTCCAATATATTGCGCTGAGCCATTTACACAATTCGGTCCAGAAACCGCGGATACCCAAGCGCTAACTAGTTGAGTAGTGTGCACTTTAGAATAAATTGAGCGGGACGGCTGGCTGCACATGTACAAGACACATAAACTGTAGATTGACAATGCCACAGAACGAATCGCCGTCAAGTACAATGATCAACAATCCTCTGTTACCATCCACGAAATCAACGATTGACGCACTCAACCGTGAGCCTCTCTGTAGTTCTACCGGTTTGACTGTATGTCAAATTCTTGGGACGACGAGCAGGGTTGCCCAAAGATCCAGGCACCAGGTTTAGTGGCAGAGGTGACAGTAAGAGCCCGCCTGTATGAAAAGCGGCGGCCAATCGGGAGATCTACTCGTGGCTTCGGCCGCCGCTTTCGCCCACTAGTTATGAGGCATCTTTGAATGAATAGTCAAAATTTGTCGCTCTTCACTCGCTGTAGCCCTCAATCAATGCCGCTAAGCTTGAGCGAGGTTACTTTTACTCGGCCATAAAACACATGGGCCAGTGAATTCTCACTTTAGAAAGAGGCCAGCAAGAAGGCACTGATATAGCTCCACAATGTCTACAGGGTTTGACTGGCTCTCAGTGTTAGCCTCACGAGGAGCAGTAAGACCGTCCCGGTTGTTGTTGGAAATCACTGTGTGTATCTCGGACAAATGATATCCTGGGGTATCCCAGCCCCGCTGCAAGGTGCATCGGCGGGTTGATGCCTGGTAGCTGACCTCGCGACAAATATGGAAATTTTCGGTCGTATTGGATCTGACCCGAGCCGAGACTGGTAAAGGAAGCCTAGAAGTAACAGAGTCGCGTGTTCCGCCTCTATCAGCTTCTGCTTGAAGAAGATTCCCATGTTCGCCGCTCACAGGTACCGGCCGCATTCTTCGTTAACGCCGTCTTGAATTTGCCGCATGTAGTCGACAAAATTACCGTTTCTTTTTAGACATCGGTATCTCCGCTCGGGTAACGCACACGTGTGGTGAAGGCCATTGAGGAGATGCAGTTTTTCAGATGCCTACCTTGTTATGGCCTAGTTCAGGTGCCCTGGAACGCAAGATCGGCTCTGTCGAGTTTAGCTACTTGCTGAAGACGATCTACGCAGGTGAACGACGGCCACAGGATCCTATTGCTCGGAACAACATCAGAACTTCGAACCGACTTCTTTCATCCTTGCTTCTCACCCCGGGTCTGGCAGGCCAAACTGGCAGGGGGCTCATGGCAGCGCACGATACCGCTGATGAAGTCTAGAAAGCCAGAGAGGCGCCGCCATCTAGACGAAAGGATCCTGCTAATGAGACGTCCGGGCGAAACGCGTATCAAGACAGCGGTATATGCAGAAGAAGCAGCTAGAACACACTGAACCACACCCTAGCACAATTTGTAGTACTAAATCCAAGCTCATACGAATAAGCAGTTACTTGTCTTCAATTCATCTTCTAGCGAGTACTATGGCTAGTATATCTACAGTGTGTGGCCTGCGAGTCGGGTGTCAGTGCAGGGTACTTGTTCCAGGTAAGCCCCCTACCAGCTGTCTACCTGATGACAGCAACTCGAAACTAGAAAACTAACAAAGTGGCTGTGAAACGGTTTTTCTGTGAGCAAATGATACTGCTGTTTTTTTTTTTTTTCTAGAACTGTTGATCGCTCAAGCCAAGCCACAACGGGCAATAGCCGACGTACCAGGGGAGCACTGGGACTTACTCATGTCCAAATCTCCAAGGCGTTGACCTTTGACCTTCTTCGTTCCGATTCAACTTCTCAAATCCATGACCAAGAAACTTGCGGAGCTACGGATAATGGGAGTTCCACGATTCAATTTCTCAGATACGGAAAAGGAAGCGCATCGCCGCGTAGCATCGCAGTATGCTACCGTTGCGCAGGGGTCCGCGCTGGGAGCGTTGGTCGCCATAATCATCCTACGTCAGTTCTGGCGATGGCGCATGCGCAGCACTTCATCGAGAATCAACGAACGGCGTACTTTGAAGCGATCCTCTTTCGGGGACAAGCTGAACTGGTGGTTGGGCGACGACGCGTACTTCATGGCCATGGAGCCGTGTCGGCCAGACGAATGGATCTTTGGATCCATCTGGTTCTCATGGCTTTTTCTTCTCTCTAGCATAGGAGAAATTGACGGTCAGAAAGCAGATACATCATATTTCGTCTTCTGCAAGCTAACGACGGCCGGATAGAGCCCTTCAGCCTGGCCCGCTTTCCACGAGACCTCGGCGCTTTTCAATCGCTCCGCCTCCTCAGTCTCCCCGACGCAGAAGCTTTCCATCTATCCAACCGTCTCGCTCTAATCGCCGCTTCCCAGTGGCCACTTCTTCCACTTCTGGGAATGAAAAGAAGCAGCCCCCTTGCGCGTCTCCTGGGCTGCTCGCACACGAGACTGAACCGCTACCGCACTGTTCTCCGCGCTGTCATGTTTCTCCTCCTGCTGCTACATATGCTGGTAGAGCTTGGGGGCATGGATGCCCGCATGCTGCACTCCAAATCGGAGCGAATACACATACTGAAATATTTGTGCCTGTATCTCGTGCTTAGTGCAACGCAGAAGCTCAGTGCCAGAGGGCTGATCTGGGGCTTGGTGGTTTTGGCGCCCCAGCTGATTTTTGTTTGGCTGCTTTGGAACCATGCAGTATCAGCAAGGAGATATCTGCTGCAGACTCTATTTTTGCTGATTGTGGCAATTATACTGCCGGAGAAGACAAAAGCAGTCCTAGTGAAGCAGACCTCACCAGACGCCCAGGCGGTAGCCCAGGCAGCCATCAACCCTCCAGCTGACGGACAGGATGGACAACCGCCCTTTGTAATACTGAGATCTGCCCGAGCCACAGATTTTTCAGTCATGGAGAACGAGAATGACGAGCTAAAGAAAAGGCCAAGAGAGAAAAGGCCCATTGTAGTGGCAACTATACGCACAACAAATGGTTGGCTTCATCGCCATCTTGCTGCGCTCTGGAGGTCTATCTCTTCGGCAAGGGGAATCTACGCAGTCAAAGACGCAACTCAGCTCGAGAGGCTCAGCTTGGAATATGCTACCTCTCCCACAGCAACCTCGGAGGAAGAAGCCAGAGTGTCAGTACTGTACGAAGGGCCGCTGAACCCGCTAGGCAAAGGAATGGATGATCTCGCCCTATTCGACGCCGATCAAGTTCTCTTCATCGCTGGCGGCATGCCCGGGTATCTGGCATACCCGGCCTATTTTACATACGTCGCCGTCCGACGCAGGAAACGTGCCATCTGCAACGCAAGGGTCATTTGGACTGTGAATTCTAGATCCGGTACTTGTTGCGCGATTCCGCGGCGGCTTCTAACTAGCGATGCGTTCCAAGATGATGGGGGTGGTCGTGCCGTAGTTTTGTGTCCAGATGCGGAACTTGTCAGTGATGGCGAGGCAGAGGGAGTTGCCACTGTTCCGCAACCAGGCACCGCGAGAAAGTCTTGTTCGCTGACTGGTCCCTGCTCGCATGCAAATATTCCCGAGCTTATTGAACGGCTGATGCGTCGTAATCCCGGTGACTCTGTCGCTGTAGTGGTCTTGGGACCGGTTGAGCTTGAGCGCGAGGCGCGCAGAGCGATGCGGTCGTGGGTGATGCGCGGACGCAAAGTATGGTGGCTCTTTGAGAACTTTGGCATGTAGCCAGTACTTATCCAGATAGTTTTTAAGAAACCCATAGACAGATGGTACCCATGCCCACCTCCCTCGATCTTGTGAGGTTGAGCTAGGCTGGGTGTTCGCGTATTAATGCTGCGATTCGCAAGTTGGAATCATGTGGATCAGGTTGTATGAGAATTAATGTCGTATGTCTGATCTTTCGGCGTCAGCGTCCTACTCAGCGATATTCCTTCGCCTTTGTTCGCTCGAGGCAGACCTACCCCCTCAGCGCTATTTTGCATGCATCAGACCTCGGAGTCTTCCTGGTTGATGACACGAAATTTAGGTTTACTATCACTTCGAAACGTTGCCAACAAAGCTTCCTCCCAAGCCTGCCACGGTCTTTTCATGTATCAGCTTCGCGCAGTAGCACAAGGCAACGGCTTCTTCGCGCCGGCGGCCTTGCCAGAACACACGATTTTTGAACTTTCTCAATCCCGCCTCTGGTTTTCACATCGACCCTTGCCATGTTTGGTATATGCACAAGTTTTGTGTTATCTGAAACTGCCGAGGTCCTGAGGGTCGGGACAGGCGCTTCGCCACGCAGGCCTGGTGAAACATTCCCTTCCTGGAAAGTCTTGTCAAAGGTCAGCAATGGAACCTCAATTCCGGCTGTATTTTGGCGGCCATGGATACCACGGGGTGCAGTCCTCCTGATAATGAGTTTAATTCGCCCCACTCCATAGCATTGCTCATATCCGTCTGAATTGGTTGGATCTCTCTACCTCCGTTCCCATTGTCTGCAGCCAGATTGCCTGCCATCCTAATCGCGAGAGTCGCCTGGTTTTCTGTTCAACACATGCTATAAGCGAGCCTCGTTTATGGTCTGAACTCGAAACCATTTTTTTCCAGGGGGTGGCTGGCCTTTATGAAGCTGCAGTTTGACTAGAGGCGGATAGATGGCGTTTTGGGTAATTCGTGGGTATGGAGGCTTGCATCTTCCGAGCCTGATGAGACCACATCACTTCAAGACTAGCCCTCCCAAGCCGCGAGAGAGGTTCAACCGGTATCTACCGCATTGTCAAATTTGAAATGGCAAGTGTCACTCAGCTGGTGGGTTCGGTTAGGTTCGCGCTGGGTTTGACCAGAATAGCTTGCGGGTGGTGATGGCAGCTGGAAGACAAGCTAACTGGTCTGGCTTTGTGTCAGTAACCATGACATGTTCGTTGGCGCCTGAGCGGGGCGATCAGCAAAAGCTCTTTTTTATTTTAGGCACGCTGCGGATAATAAGTGGCAAGCTACTGTATCTTGTTTGACGAGCCTGACTGCACAGACAAGGGTTAATGAGGTTTCAAGGCGCACAGCTGGCCTCTCGTCTCGAGAATCTGCTCGGCAGGGCGCCATATTCTCAGTCCTGCTCTCCGTTCAGCAACGGTGTCTGACTGGGATTGAACCTTGAAGGGGCAGGGGGTTCCTTTTACTTTTGTCGCGTATATATAGCTTGTGTTGGCAACCAAAAGTTTCGGTAGCTGATATCATCCATTGACTAGCTTGGCTTTCACTAATTGTTGTCACCCTGTTGGACTCGTGTCACCCCATAAGAAGCGAGGCGTGTGCGTGACTCTCTAGCCTTAATTATTCGTCAACTAACTGTCGTATTGAGATAGAATCTGAACAAAGATACGATGGAGACCACCACGCAGGAGATGCCCACACAAGGAACGACATCCCGTCAACCCGTGCCTCTCGATTTAATGAGGCCGTACAGGCAGACCATTGAATGTCCACACTGCGGTAATACAGCCCAGACTATCATTGAAGGTCGCGGTGATGGGATGAAACTCTTTATGAATATTTTTTTCTGGCCTCTGCCAGGCCGGCGTGACTGGTGGGGAACAACCAGGTGGCGATGTGGTAACTGCGAGGCCCTCGCAAAAGTACGGAAAGGATATTCAGGTGGTGAAATGGTGAGAATGAAATTAATGTCAATTACATTATCGTTTATTAGTGTAGGGTTTGTGTTCGATGTCTTCAAAACATGTAAAACAAATTTCAAGTAAGCTCAGTTTCAAAGTGGCAAACAGTAGACAAGTCCTGGTCAAGCAGAGCTGTACCTCTCCGCTGGTTGTCATTTACAAGGTCTCAGTAGATTTTCAGCTTTTCATTGTCAGCTCCCAGCGCCATGAGCCGGCGAATGACTCTTTCGGATATTGTTTGGTGCGATTTGGTAAACAAGTCATAGCTAATGGGTCCAGCCAGTAGGAGTAAACTTTCGAAAAGCATGAGATTGGGTGGTTGGAGCAATAGTTGGTGAAGAGCTAGCAATAAATATTATAGAGTTTATGGTTCTCTCAAGTTGCTATGCCCTACTGTGATTTAATTCCATGATAGAGGAATCCGCGCCCAAATTATTTGCAACTGATTTGTTGCCAGAACTGTATTTCCGTATTGTCTTGTTCACTATTGACAAAGTCTGGAACAGTGGCTGGGCTATATCATTGAGCTACTGGTGCTGCGGTTAGCAATATGAGGGGTGTAACGGTCTGAAAGCACCTAGAAGTATTAATCTATGAAATCCCATAGAAAGAAAAGGTTTTTATTGCTTGACAAAAAAGCTAGTCCATTTTCAGTTGACCACTTTCGATCAACTCTCTCTAGACTCTCTACCTTTGTGCTTGTCTTGTCTCGCCAGCAATAACCAAAAGGAGCACTAGACTCCCCCACCCTTCCCGAGACTGCGAGCCAGTCCGTGCGGGCGACAATGGCTGTATTTCGAACCTCTTGTGAGAGTAGTCGTATAAGAAGATATCATGTCAACAGCGGCTCAGATACAATCTTGGTAGGATTGGTCATGTAGCTAGAACTGGCAGCACTCCGGGATCTTGGCTGCCAACCCGAGCCGAAGTCCCCGTGCATGTGGCCTGCATCGGGGAGACCGGGGAAGCAGTGGACTGGGCGGCGTCGGGAACAGGCCCTATTCGAGCGACGACGATATTGCATGCAGCTGCGTGAAGGGGGCATGCATACTAAGTATACTGCATTATTAATGGGAAATATAAATGCGCTGGAAGAATCGATCAACAGCAACTCACCATTCACCAAGTTTCACGATTTAGCATGGCCACTTCCAGCAACCTGTGTGTTTGCGTGAGTTGCGGGACGCAGTTTGGTGTTCCGTATGAGGAGCGGCCACCAACTTGTCGCATGTGTGATGTACATTCAACTCTTGGTTGTTTCCGAGCTACGTCATGTATTGATGTTCTCTTTTTATAGGAGCCACGCCAGTTCGTGCCACCGTCCGGACAGTCGTGGACTACACTTGCCCGAATGCAGTCTGGCTATAAAAACGAAATCAAGCAGGACAGCGTCGACGGCCGCATCTGGTCCATCTTCTCCAGCCCGCAGTTTGCCATAGGGCAGCGCGCCGTCTTTATCGAGACCGAGGCAGGCAACGTTTTGTGGGACTGCATCAGCCTGCTTGATCCAGACACGATTGACTTTATCAAGTCGAGGGGCGGGCTAAAGGCGATCGCCATCTCGCACCCCCATTTCTACAGCACCCATCTCGACTGGGCCCACGAGTTCGACTGTCCCGTCTATCTAGCCGTAGAAGACAAGGAGTGGATCAATCGTGACGATGAACGTGGCCATCGGCGGTTTGTGAGTGGCTTGTCCCTAGAGATACTTCCAGCTGTGAATATCGTCAAGCTCGGTGGCCACTTTCCTGGCAGCTCCGCCCTCCATTGGAACGAGAATCTTGTACGTCTTCAACGACACCGCTTTTTTCCTAATCATCTTCTTCTCACCATCGCGAACTATAACTTAACACTACGATACTAGTTCGTTGGTGATTCCATTGGAATTTCTCAGGTACGATATGTTGCGCTCATCTGACTTGTTGCTCCATGCTAAATTCACTTATAGTCTGGGTTGGTGCGCGCTCATCACAACAAGAACCACCAGGTCTTTTTCTTCCACTACGCGTTTCCGAATTTCATTCCTTTAGGCCCCACCGCGATGCTAGAGATGTGGGAAAGGCTGGAACGATGGGAGTTTACGAGTCTCTTCTCCTTGTTCTATCGGACAACAGTTCGCGATCCCGAAGTCAAGTCAATGGTGCTGGATAGCATGCAGCGCCAAGCCCGTCACCAAGAGAACAGCGGCCACCTGCTGTTCAATAAGGACTGGAAATCGAAACTTTGATTGCGACGCCGGTTCTGTGTTGCCTCTTAAGTAGTATTATACTGCGTCCTTTATATTTCCAAGATAATTTACATTTACAGTGGTAATGTTAGTGAATCGAAAGTAGAAGCATCAAACAGCTCGGCAGCCAGATAAGGGCCAAGGCCACTATGATCGTCCAGCAGATCCATCATGCCCATGAACTCGTCGCCATCGAACTGGCCAAACATGTTTGACTCCTCGGGCGGGTAATGAGGGAAATCGGAATCGGCTGCGACAACTCAAAGTAAGTAAATCATCATTCCTCTGAGCATTGTGCGCCACTTACATCGATAATCTTGCAGTTGAGACAGATACCGGATATACTTTACGCACCTCTTAACAAGAGGGTTACTGTTATCCAAATTTTCGAGCGCATCCGCCGCCTTCACTAGATTTGATCGGGCTTCAGCCACCACGGCCTCTGCATTTGTACGATGGCTGTGTCGGGCGCAAAGCATGCCTCCGCATATCATGAGCGCCGCAGTAAAAACTGTCAGACAGAAAGGTCAGCCGGGCGTACTTGATATGACACGAGCAACTGAAATAACTGACCATAATACAGCGTGAAAAACCATACACCAAGATTGCTATCCTCCACAGGACCACCTCCGAAAACGGATGCAGCCATTCTGATTGTCTCTTCCGCAGAGGAAATACACTCAAATGCTTCGGCCATGACGAGCTGTGTCATGCCCGGAAGCTCTACATCTTGCTTTCCATTGATTTTCGATAGATATGTCAGAGTTACACATAGCAATGGCCGGTGGATGAGGATCGAGATGCTGTGATACCTGACCGTTGTGATGGCTCGCAATTTATTCATCCTTGAGCTGTGCTTTAGGTCAGGCGAGCTGCTTGGCATTAGGGAAAACGCAGGCGGTAAAGCTTCCGCCCATCGTCGCAGCTTATGTTTCAATACGCCGGCAGTTTGTATCATAGATGCTTCACTCTCGCTTTTTTCTGATCCGATGTTGCCGTTGTACTGGGTCTCGATGGAAAGACCCATGATTTGGTACAGCTGAACCGAGATGGACAAAAAGTCGGTGGCTACCTGCGCCGCTTCGGGTTCGTCGCCGAGCTGAGTGTTTTCTGGGACATACCATGCTTGTGGTAAACGGATGGTCATATGAGAGGGTGGAATTGCGCAAGGACGGCCAAAGGTAGCGCCGAGGACCGCATCCAGGCAATAAATGGTGTGCCATGTTCGATTTCTCATCTCTTGTACAATCTCATCCAGCTGTCTTCCCACCTTGTCACTGTGCAGGCCGAGTGCAAGTGCGCTTCTCACCAATAGGCCATGGACAGCCCAAGCCTCTCCGGCCTGAGGTGTACCTTGAAGGTATAACGCTTGTAGGAGCAGGAACTGGACAATGTCAAGACTAACACTTCGCAATGATGATGCCCCACATAGTGACATTGCTCTTCTGTAGTAGACGAGTGACTCTTGGAAGCATTGTTTTGACGTTTTGCCTTGTTTTCGGTTGATGTTGCTGGCAATGGCAAAGATCAGGTTGAGTTCCCCGAGCCAAGTTTGTCGAACCTTGTTGAACCCGCTCGCTTTAAAGGCATGATACGTATGCCGAAAGGTCGCTTCGTGCAGGAACGGGAACAAGAGTCCCATGGTGTTGAAGTATCGATTGATCATGACCTCCATGTCGCCTACTGCTGGCAGACGCGAAGACGTCGCAAGCGACTGCGGGGTTGTCGGCAAGGCTCCGAGGGGGGAGTGTTCCGAGGATAGTATTGTCCCTCGTTTGCCGTCCGCATTATCACCCTTGCTGAGCTGAGGTACCTCGGGCTTTTTCACTCCCCAAATGGACGAGACGGATACAAGAAGATAGCGTACGAAGCCGATATTCGACGACTCGCCGAAATACGCAGCCGCGCGCTCATCGACAAAGGTTATGGCTAGCCCATCTGTTCTTGTCTCGGTTTCGCTCCCTGAATCACCAGAGTCGATGACAGAGGCATCAATCTCAATTCCATCATTTACAGGCGCGTTCCTTAGCGGTAATGAGCCCACTGGCAGCTCGTCGTACGGGTCTCGGGTCAGGGCACAGGCAGACAAATGCCCGGTCAACAAGTCATCATGCCTCTGTAATAGATGCTCCACTTTCTTGAGACGTTGCTCGAGACCCGAGACATAGTCCTTTTGGACAATTATGTTTGTCGTAGAGTCTGGCGCGTCATATTGGCATTCAAACCCCAGCTGATGGCAGGTTGAACACGTGGGTCGCCGCCCGTCGCACCTTTTTATGAGGAATAAGCCGACGTTGCTCGATTACGATAGCTTCGGTTTCACTCTACCTGGACTTTCTCGTACGACAGGACGTACATGCGAGAGCAATGCGACGCCGCTTGGAGCCCGCTGCAGGGGATACCGAGTCTGCCATGGTGAGCGGGGAGATTGGGGAGAGAACGGAAGAAGCTGCCTCGGTGGGTACGGGCTGCGAAGTAATTATAAGAAATAGAATCAGGAGTATCCCGAACTAGCTAGCTTTAGTGCTGACGGCATAGACTTGCAGGCTCTATTAAGTTGGTTAGTGCGGCGGTTTCTGCCAGCCGTTGTAACAAGGCTCCTCCTCATTCGTTCCAATAAAAATGTCACTAAAAAAATAAAATCTCCGAGCTGCATGGAGTTACGCGGGGTCTTTTGGGGGCCCCAACTGCAAGCCTCTACGATCTAACTAGTGCACACGGAAGCTGCGGCTACAGACGGTCCAAGCTCAGCTATTTCGAGCGGTGCTCGCTGCAAGGGTAGATTATTCCTATATGAGAGGTGAAGCCCGCGATATTGCGACGTCTAGTGCAATGATCAACAGACGAGCACCTCGGGCTTTACCTTTGTCGTTGCAGGCTCACTGTGCGCTTGACTCAGTCGTCATCAAGAAAGCAGCCTCATCGCGGTACTCAAGCGGGGAAAGATGGTCGATGACCCTGCATGAAACCCGGTCCCGATTCAAATATTCAGTCACGCAAGTCTTCTGCCGGGCTTCCGGGCTTTTTTTCACGAGAGAATACGGTAATGATCTTCTGTAAGCACCGCTCGCCCACCGACACGGCACGACAACGGTTGCATCTACCAAACAATGACTGGCTTGATTGCCTCACCACTGCCCATGGCTTTCAGCGCTTGGGAATAATCCTGGTACCCGAAAAATGTGATGAGCTTCTCGATCGGAAACTCCCCATTGCGCCACCACTTTATCATTTCAGGGATGTATTCGCTTGTTTTGGCGTGCCCCTGCACAGCCCCGAAATACTGCTTGCCGCTCACCATGAAGCTTTGCATGTGCAGTGCAAGATTCGAATCAGGCATGCCCGTTCCCACTTGAATGATTTTGCCCATGTATCGCGTCGCATCAACTTGCGCAGAAACAAGAGCGGGGAATGCTGTCGTGTCGACGCTGATTGTAGAGCCGAGCCCTTCACTCGCCTCTTTGATCTTGTCCACGATGTCCTTCATTTCAAGATTTGTTGTGTTGATGGTATGCGTCGCGCCCAGCGATCTGGCTAGGGCCAGGCGACTGTCGACCCGATCGAGTCCAATGATCACCCTGCACCCTTTGTTCTTGGCTGCAATGACCGCTGCCAGTCCAACGCCTCCCATACCAGCAATTGTAACACAGTCCTTGGTGCTGGCTTTGGCAACATTTGTGATTGTACCACTTCCTGTCTGGAGGCCACATCCCAAAGGTGCAAGGAGCTTCAGGTCGTCTAGGCTCAGACCCATCCCAGCGACATTCACGACACACTTATCGCTCACGATAGAGTGCCTTGCAAGGCTAGATTGACCAAAGAATCTGCCCCCGATCCCACCTTCGAAGACGGGTTCTCCCATGAAATTGATGTCAAAAAAATTGACACAGTGTGACGGCGGCCCAGAGGTACAGACATAGCACTCTCCGCAATATGAGAACGAGAGAAGGACAGGGTCACCCGGCTGTACATTCGTTACCGCACGTCCAGCTTGAACCACATAACCAGAGCCTGATCGAAAGAGTTTCAATGTAAACAAAACTGGAAAAAAAAAACCTCTGTCCCAGAAGTGAGCCTACCTTCATGACCAAGCACACGGGGATAGTAAACACCCGGCACTCCGGCGTCTGCTGCAGTATCGCCGCAATGGAGGTCTGTGTGGCAAATTCCAGACGCTACCATCTGAACCAAGACTTCGTCATTGCGCAACTCACGCAGTTTGACCGGTTCCAGCGACCATTTTCCCTCCGAGAAAGGCCCTCGTGCCACCAAAGCCTCCGATTCGAGAACCATCGGGTGATAGGAACAAAGTCGATGAGTACGATAAAAGCACCTGTATTATTGAACCTAGAGAAGTTGACACGATCAACTGAAAAGTATTTGATGCAGCAAATGAAAACCCATTCGCTTTCTCGAAGCTGCATCGATCCTAGGAGCGGGGTTGAACCAGGTGGGGGAACATCATATTGACCTAAAATAGTAACCTCATCGGCAATATCCACCTGCGCCATCGAGTGTCGCGCCTCTTTGTATCTCTGTCTCATGAGAGCTCGAGAAACTTATTCGAGTAAAATATATATTTTTCAAGCTCATAGCACGTGTGCGCCACGGAGCGCAACACGACACTGAATGGCTAACTTGTATATAGCACATCTTCCACATTGAATGCTCAGATGATCTTACATTGCGACTCTGAAACACTAGTGTCAACACAGTTGAGAGATCGCAAGCTAATAATGACGTACCGGTTCCATGTCCTATATGTAATGTGATGCTTGATGCGAACAGGGACCAAAGCTAGGTAGCAGGCACGAGGTCGCTTGCTGCCAAGTCTGGTATGGACGGTGAAGTGTGCCAACGCTGTGGTTTTATAACCGATCGTGTCAGGGACATTCTGAACATTCGAGAACGCAACACGTTCAAATAGACACAATGTAAACCGAGAATGCATAATAAATGACGTTATAGATGTATCCAACTGCCGCCCTCTTCCCTTACACAGAAAGGCCAGACTACTTCTTTCATCCTTCAGTGTCTAGGGTAGTATTACTGGTGCGCTAACCACGCGGGCTTAGAATAGAGCCATAACAAGCAGCGCACCCATGAACGGTCCTCATACCTTTTATGATTTTGGAATAATCTTTGTTTGTTCGAAGGTTGAGAATGAAGAGAGCAATTATGGTCGCTAGGCTGGGCTGTTACAGAACTTGAGGTGTAGAGCGGTAAACTGCCCAGGAGAAAATAAGCATTCCATACGGCCATGAACCATCTCCGAGGCCGAAGTGTAAGCGAGATGCCCGGTGTTTCCGTACAGAGCTTCCAGACGTTTCGAAGAGATTGGGTATATTCTGCTGCGGCGCGTCGCCGAGTCAAAGTGCGAATTACTATGATAGACTTCGAGAATGATGTTCGTATGAGGGTGTGACAGGATATGCATAAAAATGCGACGAGCATAACAAGGGTCACTCCCGTCGTCACCAATCATCATGACGTTCTATTGCAAAGCAATATGTAACAGAGCTGAAGATTAGCCAAATTAGAATCGGTTCAGTATCAGCAGAATACTCCCTCCGAAACTACTCATATACCATGACACTCCATGAGTACACAAGAATACCAAGACGGCAGAGTCAAGACGCATCAGATGAAGGGGTCGTTACGCTAGGTTCTCTCCGCATCGACATGCCCGATACCATGTTGATCTATTTAGATTCCCTCGAGATAAATGTGTTGCGCCGATGAGTCATCGGAGTCATTGCTTTGCCCTAGGGGTTGTGTTTCTAGGCTGTTGTATCTCTCATCGTGGAGTCTTCCTTTGTGCTTTCGAGACAGTCGGCCTCCACATCTTGGGGATAGCTACGGCCGTCGCCGATCAGACGCCATTCACATGCTTTTTACTAGCCGTCATATACTAGAGGTCTGTTGAGGCAAGCATAGCCGGCAGATGACGCGTGGATACTATCCTCCGAACAGTCACTCGCGTGTTGGCGGCGCTGGCCTTTACCGGGTAAATGCTCACGGACATGGCCCTGACACGTGCAAGTTTGCCAGAAAGCACTCATTAGTGAGTAAACGCTCAGTATTGACTTGTCGAAACAGCTGGAGCTGAAACTCTGATCACTCTATCGACGGCAGTTTAGTTTGGGACAGTCCACCTCTCATGATACTGGAGCCCACTTAGTAGACGTGGCTCAGCGGAATTGGCGGAGGGCAATGCTTTTGACCAGCTCAGCGTTTGCAAGGCAAAGCATGTGCTTGTCAGGTTCCAGCAAAGAGAAGCACCCTATTGGTGATGTGCAGAATTGGGTTTTCCAGCCCCCCGCGTCGTGTATTCAACCACTATGAGCGAGTAACTTGAAATTCTACGGCAAGGGAGACAGACAGACGGTAATTTGCGGCCTCTCAGAAAACTTTCTATGACTTGTCGTTTTGGACACACTAATGAAAGAGGAAGAATCATCCTCACCGGCACTCGGTACGGAGGCTGTTCAAAGGGACAGCAAAGAAAACAAGCCATCTGAGCTACATTACCCAAGTTTACCATTCAGGATTCACTTCTCTCGATGTGACGAGAGAGTGTTCCTGTCTATCGTCACCGTTAAAAGAATGCCAATCATTTGTGAATTGAGGTAGTGGCAGAGCGTTAAGAGCAGCACCAGCTGAATCTCAACAGTAGAATAAACCAACGCACATGGCCAAAGTCGGCACTGCAAGTAAGAAGTAGTAAAACCTTGATTTGCTCAACTATCTACAATCTATAAAGGTATATGGTAGTATTTATCTGTCCTCTGCTGTTCTCTCTCATTTTTGGGTTCCCAATACTTTCTCTCTCAATTCGTGTGCTTCGCAGAGTCTGTGGCAAATAGCAACAGTCCACTGGGGCAATTCTTGCGTTCTTCATTCTAATACGTAAATCTTCGGGGTATATATGTATCGTTACTCGGCAGACGCTCTTGCCAACAGTCTCTAAAACAAAGGAATCCGTGCCTGGTTCGTGTAGTCGATGTTGTCTTTGCTCAATTCGATGCGGTTGTGGCAAGTGCCAAATATTCTATCCCACACACGAGTTTGTTTTCCGTAGTTGTGGCTTTTCCTCCAGCCCTTGCGGTGGTGCAAATCATGATCCTCGATTCTGAGCTCTGCATCAAAGTAGTTGAGGATGGGGCTGAAGGGAGAGGCGGCCTGGATGTTCAGTCGCAAGCCACTGTGGCCACCGGCTTCGGTGAAGGCGGTGTACTGGTGGCAAATAAACCAATCATAGAAACCAAGCGGAATGCCGATGGCTCGGAACGTCAGATATGTCAGGAACGGGATGCCAACCATATCAAAAAACTCCTGAACATCGTCGGCGTACGCGGACAGCATGGCATTGGGGTGCTTGGTAAGATGATGCGTCCGATGAAACTGCCAGAGGCCGTTGATATCGTGCATGGATCTATGATACCAGTAGAACCAGAAGTCAAGGATGACACCATACATGCCAATTTGGAACGGAAGCCAAGCCCACCAAGCCGGCGAGCTCATGTCTTGAAGGGGTGACGATGCCGGGCTGTAGGTGAGGTAGACAGCCATCAGCATTCGTCCGCCTGCCGTCTTCCAACCAGCACCGAGAACCTTGTGGACACCAGAGTCGGGGATGCCATCGCGTTCACTCTGGTCCCCATCCAAGAAACCATATTTGTGTCCAAGCATGCGGATCGTGTGCAGTTGGCGAATCACAACCCATAAGAACCCAGCTGTGTAATAGCCCACAGCGGCAAGGAAAGGTAGTCGGATGCCAGTGAGGGTTAGCCAGGTTTGGTGAACCGCCAGGACTACCGCTGCATGGAGCAGGATCCAGATGTGCTGATCAGTTGTGCTGACGTTGGGGACTTTGTCAGACTTTGGGTGGACTGGAACTTCTCGACCAAGGTCGCAATGGAACGGGTTGATGGCGTTTAAAATCCAGTGGTTATGGTTCCAGTGTTTCCGGTCCCAGGTACGCCAGGTCGACTTCATCGAGTCTTTTGCGCTGGCCGGCGGTACTGTCATGATGGGCAATGCCGTGATACCGAATGCTGCGTATCAGATGTAGATTGTGATGATAATGATGATGATGATGATGATGATGTCTACACACTATTCATAGCAAAAAATCCAGGAGGGCTAATACCGGCTATATACGTCTTGCTGCCCTGGTATGGAAGTGGCCATGGCGCGCCTCCAGATTGCGGGGAATAGCACATCACACTTCATCATCCCCAACAAGCCCACCGCGACGGGCGCTGTGGAATAGGGTTATCCCAAGTCTTGGATGGTTGGGGCGGCAGCACGTCCACTTGACTCGTTGTCCCGAGAGGCCGGCGACCCCGCGGCAAGACGCCGAGGCAAAAATGGGGGCGCCACACAAAGGCTTTATTTAACAGCACCCGTAATCATTATGCAAAGATTCGACCAACCAGAAATAGGAAACATTACACGTATTAGCATGTGAAGATGGGCGCACTCTCGCTAGGCAATGTCAAAGCGTTTTGGGTCAAACCCAATCATGAAGGAGTATCCGAAAAATTCTGCCTGATCGGGTATACACACGCAATTACTGGCATGCTTAAAAAGCAGCGCACATGTTATTGGTTCAGGCCTTTTCGCTCACGTGCCAAAACAAGGATGAAACAGGCCTGATTGGCCAGTCTCATACCAGTACCTCTCTGACAATGCTGACACAGGGAAGCTTTGAGGAACACCCTCAACACGCAACGATGCCAAGATGCCGCGATCGGGAACTGAATCGGCCTCTTTCGAAACGTGCGTGGTCCGAAAGCAAAAGAATCACAATCAATGATCATGGAGCATCAACACACGGGGGTAGCCAATACAACATTGTTGGATGATGGCTCTCCAGGTCTTGCCCTCGGCACTTGAACTCTGAGAACTCACAGTTACAAACCGGAGGTGCACAGATGAAAAAGATGTCGTGCGAATACTTGAAATTCGACTGCGCTCTCGTGTTGCGCGTACGTCTATTACTCTATATGCAGCGCTGGGAAAAGGAAAATGCATGATGACTGTGGTGCTTCAACCCTTTTCGTGATCTCATTTCTCCTTCCAGAAGAGCCAGCTGATCGCCAGTACCAGCTTGATGCCCGCGACAGTCCACAGGGACGGCTGCACGGCGCCCGATGCCTTTGAGATCCAGCCGCCGCAGATTGCGCCCACGAGCGTGAGGACAAAGGCCATGAATCGCCTGTTGCGCTTGTCGTTCTTGGCCCAGGCGAGCAGGGCCGGGTCCGACATGAGATCGCACAGCATGCTGGTCACGACAACGGTCGGGATCTCGCCGACCGACAGGCTGCGGCTCGACACGATCTGGCCCGCCGCCTGGAAGCTCAGCAGGGCGATGACGGCAATCTCCTTGAAGTCGACGGACCCGGGGGCGCGATGAGAGGGGTACGATCCGTCAATGACGCCGCCCTGGATCAGGGCGGCCGCCAGCATGACCAGGATGGCCTGGCCGAGGAACGAGAGACTCAGGACACCGCGGCGCTTGCCTCCGAGCAGCATTGCGAAGCGCGCGAAGCAGAAGGAACCGATTATAAAGAATCCGATCGAGCAGAGCGAACGCGCCCAACCGTAGGGCTTATTGTTGTATCCAGAGGTACCGAGAGCGACGAAGATTGTGTTTCCTGCGAAATTTCAGTCAGCCCCCGCGGCGCTTGTTGGCGGGCACCGTGACGATTGGTGACTCACCTGTTTGCATGGAAACGAAAGTTCCGTAGGCTATAAAAATGTGTTAATTGCTTCCATGTTCCGTTTCTCTGCCGTCCCTTTTTTTTTCAGGCGTAAAAAGTTTTGTTGACATACCATTGTAAATTGTGCCGTCAGTCAATCCCGACAGGAAGCAGCATACTAGCATAGGCACGTACGCGCGCTTGTTGTCCACCTCCTTGACGTACTTGGCGAAGAAGCTCTGCTTCTCGAGGGTGCGACCCGACTCGGGATCTTGCTTCGATTCACCGGACGACGACATGGTTTCTTGCGCGGACATTAGGGTTTTGGAGTTCATGGAGTTCATGGCGGGATGCAGAGTGACAGGGAGCGAGGTTCGTCTGTTATACAATGCAACAGCGGCATTACTTCAGATAAAAGGGAAACCGAGAATGAAAAAAAAACGGGACAAGTCGGGTATGGATAAGAAATTCGGGACCAGGGTGTGTTTAGGTGGGAAATAGCGCATGAGCCCAGGATAATAGCGGGAGGCGGATCTTACACACAGCGGGATCGGATCCGCTGCGAGACAGTGGCACATAGTGGGCAGTTCGGACCAAGCTTACCAATGAGCTCTTTCACATCTAAAAGTCTTTGACAGACCCTTGTCATTCAGCACGGGGGCTGCGCAGCGTTGAGATAGAGAAACAGCCCCTTTGTCTTGTCAAATTTTGTCCCCCCTCGTGGCGAGCCTGCCCGGTCAACGCTCTTACAACTCTTGCTTGCTTTGCCTGTGAACCTTTTTCGGCGGCTGCAGATGCAGGCGTACACATTCCATTCCTATTGGACCATGGTCGGCTGGGCTTAGCAAGGCCATGATACTAGCTCTTAGTCTGCCAAGTGAGAAGACCCATGCGCAACTCACCAACTTACTAAAGTTTCCACTTTATTATAAGTAGTGATGCGACGTCGAGTGTGAGGTGCTTGTAAGCCGCAACCACTACCCCAACCCTGCGCGAGTTGCCCGGGCCGGATAGGTGGGTGCGAAAAAAAGCGGCCAACTCCCCTCGACCCTATATCGACTCTTGAAGGAACGATAACGCTCAGAAGGCGGAGGAAGGGGTGAGGAGGAGGAGGAGGAGGGGGGAGCTTACGGTCTGCGCTGTGACAAGGGTGTTTTACCGGTCATTTCCGACATGTCCAAGACATGCCACGTTCGAAAAGCGCCGTGTAGCGCGGCTCCCCTGCCCGGGCAAGCAGGAAAAGGGCAAAAAGAGTCCAAAGGTCACAGACGCTCTTTCGCAACCCCCAGGGAGGCGACCGGCGAAGGAGGGGAGGGGGGTTCTCTGCCAAGACCGGCGGTGCGTCCCTCGACCGGGCTGGAAATGATCAAGGCGAGGCGCAGCAGCTCCGTTCACGGTCCGAACAGCGATGAACATTTCAACACGGGTTAGGGTCAGAGACCACACACTACCAGTACCGGCGATGTTGGCGGGCGTCGCTCACCCATCCATCGCCCGTACGTCGCCTGCCCCAAATCCCTTGGCACTGATCCGGCGCTTCAATTTTTTGGCGGACCCAAAGCTTTGCCCCCGAGTGTATGTTATGGCCTCCAAGACGCGAAGTTACGTGAGGAGAATAAGCATACTTCTCAGTAGTGTCATCTTGTCGACCCACAGAGTTCGAATCGCCTGAGCCTTCAACCCATCGTTGGTTCGCAGCGCCCGGGTAAGTAATCAATGCAACCCCAGCACAGGGATCCGAGACGTGCTCCCTCCCCCAACAAAGAAGTGACTGGCGTCGCCGTAGATAAGCAGTATTACTGGTAGGATGAACTCCGGACTCCGGTCTGGATGTGATTTGCAGCTGGCATCCTCGATGCGCTTCTGCCTGTGGATCTCATGGCCCAACCGACGAGCTGACGAAAGATGTGTCTAAGACTATAAAGAAGCAGGACAAGCCCTCTGTTCAACGGTCTTTCTGAAGTATTAATTCAATCCTAATCTCCTTCTCCTTCTTCTTCTTGCATCTGCTCGTGTGATATCTCTTTTCTTCCCCTCCGCAGCATTCTCCTCCCGTTTTCATCAATATCTAATACTCCCTTCCCTAACATATACACACAAAATGTCGCCTGCTGTTGTCGATATTGTTGAGACCCCGGTCGTTGAAGCCCCTGTTGAGGCCCCTATCGAGACTGCTCCCGTGGCTGAGGAGCCTGTTATTGAGTCCAAGGGCAGCTCTGTCGAGTACCTGCCTCTGAACAGCGTCGATGCCGTCGACATGCCTGCCATTGGCGCCACCAAGCTTCGCAAGATGATCTTTGAGAGCAACGAGCTCATCGTCTGCCCCGGTGTCTACGACGGCCTCTCGGCCCGTACCGCCATCGAGACTGGCTTCAATGCCCTGTACATGGTAAGTCCTTTGCTCCGTCGTCCCCCCGCCCCCCGCGTGCAACCGTCCCGGCCCAGCTAACGACGGTCCCAAGACTGGTGCCGGTACCACTGCGTCTCGTCTTGGCCAGCCGGATCTGGCCATTGCCCAGCTCCACGAGATGCGCGAGAACGCCGAGATGATTGCCAACCTTGACCCCTTCGGCCCCCCTCTGATTGCTGACATGGACACCGGCTACGGCGGTATGTAATCTCTTCTTGTCTCACACCCCTTTGATATCCGAGCAGGGAAAAAAAGCTAATCGTGTATGCAGGTCCCATCATGGCTGCCCGCACCGTCGAGCAATACATCCGCGCCGGTGTCGCCGGTGCTCATCTTGAGGACCAGGTCCTGACCAAGCGCTGCGGTCACCTGTCCGGCAAGAAGGTCGTCCCTCGCGAGGAGTACTACTCCCGCATCCGCGCCGCCCACGCCGCCCGCGTCCGCATGCGCTCCGACTTTGTCCTGATTGCCCGCACGGATGCCCTCCAGTCTCTCGGCTACGACGAGTGCATCGAGCGTCTCCGCACCGCCCGCGACCTCGGTGCCGATGTTGGCCTGCTCGAGGGCTTCAAGAGCAAGGAGCAGGCCGCCCAGGCCGTCAAGGACCTCGCGCCCTGGCCCCTGCTGCTCAACAGCGTCGAGAACGGCGCCAGCCCTACCATCACCGTCGACGAGGCCCGCGAGATGGGCTTCAGAATCATGATCTTCTCCTTTGCCTGCATCGTTCCCGCCTACAGAGCCATCAAGGAAACCCTGACGCTCCTCAAGACCAAGGGTATTGTCGGTACCCCCAAGGACCTGACCCCCGTCAAGCTGTTTGAGGTCTGCGGACTGAAACACTCAATGGAGGTCGACCAGTCTGCCGGTGGTATCTCCTTCTCTGACGGCATCTCTAACGCATAAAAGGGACTGGTTAAATAACGGATAGCACATATTTTCTTATGTTTTTGCCTCTCGTTTTTCGTTGTATTAGAATATATTGCAAGTAACGACTCAGCTTGCCCGAAACAATAGCGCGATTTATTTTCTAGTCACATTTTTCTCGTCAAAAAGACGGACCAATTCATTACTTTCTTCATGTTGTTGTCATATCTTCCCGGTGCAGCAGACAATTAAATTTCCAGGGTAGGTGGCGGTCTGCAAAGGTTGCTGTCTCACAGCAGTGATGTCTTGGCCGGGTTTACAGGCTGCAGCAATCATGTCTCAGTGACAGGGTTGCAAGGCGAAACGTGCGTATACATACTATGTATCTCCCGGACAATGAGTCAAGCAGAAATACCGTCTCCTTTTCTTGTTATATGTCACAGCAGGTAGGTTCATCGGTTGCCAAAGCTGCGCACTTGCTAGGGAATCAACAGGAGAACTAGTTAGCTTACGCCGTTGCAGTCGGCCGATTACTCGTCATGGCACATTTTATGAAGAGAAAAAGTGAATATATGTCCTATGAGCTGATCTATATATATATAACCGTGCAACGCCACTGCTCGTCCCATATACACATTCCAATCGTTTACTTCTAACAGTCGGCCAGGTTGATGAGGCCAAAGAACGGGCCAACCTCGGGAAGCACGCTGCCGGCGGTGCCAATCTTTTGGAACAGCTCACAGAGTCCATCCTCATCATCCACCGTGACAGTCATCTCCAGGTGACCCTTCTCGTTGCCGTCGCCGAAGCGGTTGAGGATCATCTTGCTGGGGATGGTGAACTTGGTCTCGATCGGGGTGGGGGTGATGGCCTTTTGGTTCTCGTGGGTGAGCATCTTGCCAATGATGTTGCCCATCTGCTGGTCGAACTCGCCCTTGGCCTCGGGTGGGAAGACGGCCTCAACGGTGACCTGGAAATGGTAGTGGTCAAACGAGCCGGAGCAAGACGTCTCCTTGCAGGTGTCCATGACTTTCTTATGGAGCTCGTCGCGAACATCGTTGTAGAAGTCGTCGCAGTTCTGAGGGTGTTCGTCGCCAGGGTGGCCGCACACTTGAGTGTGAACCTGCTTGGGACCGTACCAGTCCAGGTTGGAGTGGGCGTCTCCGGCGGCGACGATGCTGGCGAGGCCGAGGGCCGAAGCCAGAGCAAGGAGGGAGTTGAAGTACATATTGAAGTATAGGGTATGGAGATGTAAGGTAGGGAGATGTTACTTCTCCGTCTTGATCAATGCTATATTCTTCTTCTGCCTCATGAAGGAAATTTGATTCTTTATGTAGCTCTGGCATCGAGCAGACAACAAGGTGCCTTGCTACTCTAATGTTAACCATATCCTTGCCGATGGGCCGACCGAAAAGGCGATTCCGGTAATAAAGCTAGTTGTCAAACGCCGCTTCTCCATGCTGAATCTCTAGGGCTTACCTGTGGGGAAATATTGTTTTCCAACATCGTCATGAAGCCTCTGTCGATAGAGACGCACAGCTCAGGCCTGAACCAAGAACAGAAACCGCCGGTAGTTGGTCCTGCTAGCGCCGCCTTGCCTCGGCGCCGGCCCAGCGCTAATGACGTAGGATGACCGGAATGCTGCCCAGAAGCTGCCAGCCATGAGCCACCATGTGCCTCCATCTGCGGAGCGCCAAGATCCAATCCCACGCCCATCGAGATTCTCTATCCTTGCTTGATGGATAGACTATAATCAATAAATCTATAGCTCGGGAAAAAGAAAAGAAGACTTGGTGATCCGGCACATTTGCAAGTGCCGAAAACTCCACGCCATCTCCAGTTTTTGCTGACCTCGAGCCCAACAGCGAATGAGCCCAGCAGAGCGCTCGCGCGCGGTTGACTTTATTTGCGGCAAGCTTCAACGCCAAGAGCACACGGTGTCGCAAGCAAGTTGGCTAGGGATAGCTCACCAGCCAACCCAGCCGGCCCAGACAGCATCAGCACGCCCATATGTTCTAGCGATGTAGTTCGCAGATCAAAATTGTTTTGACGCAGTTCCAAGCCGAAGCTTCCGGTCTTGCTATTACGCACGAGTCTTGAGAGCTCGCCCCAAACCCCACGATCTCACTCGAGCCAACAAGCCAGCCAGCCTTCTTCGTCCCCCAATACCAATGTGACGACGACACAACACGACCCAGAAAAGCATTGATTCTCATGGACGCCGGCAAACCGGAACAGAAAGCTTGTGAGCAGACTGGATTTTCACCAGCCCGTGTCTCACAGTCCTGTCATGTCGGAAAAAAACTGTCCACTGCGGGTTCGCGCACGTACGACCGACACACTCTGGGGAATGTTCTGCAGCAACGATGCAGCAAAGTCGTCACTTTTTTTTTTTCGTGCGAGACCTGTCGCACATGATATTCAAGGCCCCTCTTTGCCCTTTTTTTTTTCTCCGACACTTTGGCCTGCCCTGCCTGCGTAGCGGCCAGGCAAGGTCCCTCATTGGCTCATGACCACCAGACACCGCGGCTGGGGCACCATATTCAGAGTGAGACAGGTGTGGCCCGATTGGGCAGTCGAGAGGCATCACAGGAATGTCTACGCATTTTCAAGCTTGGAGGACCAGCAGCAGCAGGAGGAGGGGGGAAGGGGGAAGAAGTCAATGACCTATTTGGCTTGCAATGGAGCTCGGAGCTCCAGAGCTCCTAGCTGTTAAAAGGGGGAAGCTTCCAGACCTGCCAGTAAATCAGAGTACAAAAGAAAAACAACGTAGCTTCGTCTGGCTCACTTCGAAGCAGTGAGTTTATATCGGCCGTGACGATGGATACAACCATGGCGATGATAACGACAAGCCGGAAGCAATCGACGGCGACGACGGCCACATCCTCGTCCACAGAGCTCGACGATGCCGTGACGCTGACGTCGCTGGACCTGTCGCGGCCTTCGCAGCTTACACAAGCCGATATTGAGCGTCTCGGGCGCGAGCGACCCCCCATCTTCGAAAGCACATTTATTGAGGTCGTCTTTGTCATCTCCATTGTCATGTCGCTCATGATGAGCGAGTACTTCACATCGGGCTTCAACATCATCCTGCCGACACTCACCGACGCCGTGCACATCCCGGAGGCGGCGCGGACGTGGCCGACGGCGGTGCCCAACCTGGCCGCCGGCGTGGTGCTGCTGCCCTTTTCGCGGCTCTGCAGCCAGTGGAGCGCGCGTGTCGTCTTCCTCGGGGGCCACGTGTGGCTGATGGCGTGGGCGGCGGCCGCGGGCTTCTGCACGAGTGCGACGCCGCTCATCATCTGCCGGGCGATGCAGGGGCTCGGGTTCGGGGCGTTCCTGCCCGCGGGCCTGTCGATCCTGGGCCAGATCTACCGGCCGGGCCCGCGCAAGAACCGCGTGTACTGCATCTACGGCGCCTTTGCGGCCGTGGGCTTTTACTTTGGCATCCTGACGGCCGCGCTGACGACGCAGTACGCCGATTGGCGCTGGTACTTCTTCCTCGGTGCCACGCTGCAGTTCGTCGTCATCGCCGTCAGCTACGCAGCGATCCCGCGTGAGCTGCACGACATCGACCCAACCGCGCGCATGGACTGGCTGGGCTTGCTCACGTCAGTGCCGGCGCTGGCGCTCATCAACTTTGCCTTTTCCGAGGGCAACCACGGACCGCGCGGCTGGGCCACGCCGTACATCATCATTTGCCTGATTGTTGGCCTGATCTGCCTTGGCCTGACGGTCTATGTGCAGGGCTGGGTCTCGACACAGCCGCTCATGCCGCGGCGAATATTCAAGCCAAAGTACATGATACGACTTTTCATCGCGTTGTTTTGCTTCTATGGCGTAAACTCCATCTTTTTGTTCTACACTAGTCTTTAGTAAGTGCGCCACCGTATAGGGGTTGACTTAACAGATAACGTGGCATGGTTACTGACCTTTTGTGCTGCAGCATCGGCAACGTTCTTCACGCGAGTCCTATCCTCGCCGCCGCCTGGTATACGCCGCTCTTTCTCGGCGGTCTTTTTCTCGCCATAATCGGCGGCTTAGTGTTGCATCTACTGTCGAGTCAGATCCTTCTGATCCTTTCCAGCCTCGGTTTTCTCCTTTGTGTTTTGCTCTTCGCCATCATACCCATCGACTCTAGTCAGTCCACCAGTACCATCTACTGGATGTACATCTTTCCGGCCATGTGTTGCGCGACGCTCGGCATCGACCTCTCCTTCAACGTCACCAACGTGTTTCTGACCACAGCGCTGCCCAAGCGCGATCAAGCCGTGGTGGGCGGCATCACCAACTGCCTCATCTACATTGGCAGCTCGTTCTGTCTGGGGTCCAGCGATCTGCTCATCTCGTCCGTGCAAAAGATGGTGGGGTCGCAGATGAGCTTGGCGCAACAGTACCGCATCGGCTTCTGGTTGGCCGTCGGACTGGCCGGCGCATCGTTCCTGTTGACGACGACGATGCGTCTAGGCTCAGCGTCGGCAGAACTCACTGCCGACGAGAAGGAGGAGTTGCGTCAGATTGCGGAGAAGGAGAGACTCGGGACAGGAAACACGACTTTGATGGTTGTTGAGAAAGAAGAGATGATAATGGTGAACAAGCACAAGTTGGACAAGTAGTTGGTGGGGACCCCACACAATACGGCGACAAACACACATCGGGAACGACGATCCCACCAAAAGTTAGCAGGCGGGTATAGTATTGTATCATATTACTATTTCATACTACGAAAGCCCTGAGAAGGGGAAAAGGCGCCTATAAGGGTTATATATATTATTAACCCGATTCTAACGGGGATGAATCTGGCCCAGCACTATTTCTAGGGGCTACGTGGTTCGACCCCTATAGAATCTATTGCTACAAGAATTTCGATTTCTATCTAGAATGAATATCCTGAAAAGAAAGAGTGTTTTTACAAGTAATACATGCCCATTATACCGAACCTGATAGCTTACGTCACGGAAGCATCTTTCAATCCTCAGCCAGTCGGGAATAATGACACCCGACAGCGGACGTAGACGCTTTCATGCATTGATCAATGGAATTGAGATCATCTTCATTGCTGTGTGTGTCATTTTCTTATATTAGTATATATTACATTAAACGTACTATTTACAGTTGGCATATGCTGCTGCGTTAGCTGCCTATACCACTTCCTTGGCTTCAACAACCTCGACAGCAGGCCCCTCGATCTTCTTGACCTTGCGGCCTTCCCAATATGACATGAGACCGGCGAGCATCGAGACACCACACCCGAGGCCGATGAATGTGCCAGTGGCCCAACTCTGCTTCGTGGTTAGCTTGGGTCGGTTTGCGTCGATGGGTTGTGCTCAACGACTTACAGGACGATCTATGCGGTTGTAGTGCCACATGAAGAAGCACAAGACAGCTTGAAGAATCGTGTTCCATACCATCATCCAGATGGTGAAGCCGAGTTTCCAGACGGGCGTCGGGGGTGCAACACGGCCGGTAAAGGTGGGCGGCTTGGCTTGTTCTGGTGTGTCGGTTGCTGTCTCATCCACCTGCGTATACCAGGTAGGAGGGCGGAACCAACCGCGGTTCTGTTCGACGAGCTTGGTCATGCAGGCCCTGTCGTGCATGCGTGCGCCGCGGATAAAGTAATAGAGGTCGCGAAAACGCCAGGGTGCAAGGCCAAAGCCCGTGACGCAGAAGAGGGCGTTGAGGATTTGCGAGTCAATTTCGAGCCAGATCTTGCGAGGTGAGGAGTTGTCGTCGGCGGAGGGGTGATTCATGGCGGGGGCGGCTTTGAGGAGGAGGAAGAAGAGCATGGCCTGGAAAGGTTAGTTGGTCAGTTCAAACGACCAAGAGGGGATTGATTCACGTACACCCCATGCCTAAAGATTGTTAGCTGCCGGACCATTTCCTTTGCTGAATCACATACGTACGACAATATTCAGACAGTAGATTGTTATGAGGAAGCCGGCCGGGGTGATGAAGAACTTCCAGAAAGCAGCCAGGCCGTTCATTATAGTCGACCCAATACCTGCTTTTTTGCCGTGGCTTTCGCCGTGGCTGTGATGCCAGAGATGATGCCTGTGGCGACGGTGCTCGCCGCCGTCACCCGACGGCTCGTCTTGGGGCGCGTTCGCGGGCGTCTCGGCGACGCGGACGGGAGCCGCCGCCTTTTCCAGCTCAGGCTGCTCCTTGTCGAGGAAACGGGTGCTGCTGCGGACCAGCGCGAGACGGCCAGTGTCCTCGTAGACGGCGGCCAGACGAGCCGAGTGGCCCTGGGAGTTGAAGGTGATGTTTTCGGCGCCCATGTCCATGTCGCGCAGCTCCGTCAGGTTGGGGGCCTGGGCGATGGCGGTGCCGGCGGCCTGCCAGATGCCGAGCTGGGGATTGGCATTGAGGACGGAGAGGGAGGCGCGACGAGCGCGGCCGACAATGGTAGAGTCGGCGGCGTCGGCCTCGGAGGACCGGCGTGGTGAGGAAGCCATGGAGGCAGCTGTTTGATGGCGACGACGGCGACGACGGCGATGACGAAGGCGACGGCAACGAGTGCCGCGTTTGGTCGCTACAGTTTCTCGGGCGGCTGGCTGGCTGGTGGCTTGCAGCAACAACAGACTGGGAAGAACGGTAGCGCTAGCTGGGCACGCTGGTACCAAGGTAGTATGTGGTAGGTAGGTTCCTGTATCGAAGTCGAGTTGAGAGTCGCGACAAGCGCCGTGTAGCCACCTGAGTGAGCCTGGTACCTTGGCGGGTGAAGATAGATATGTAGCTAAAAACTGCCTCGATATTCTAAGCTGCCCTACCAAACAAAATACCAATGCCTAGGCAAGGTCGGTCAGTGACGTGCAATATTGCACAAAACTCCGGGCTGCCATAAACGGAGAATGCATGGGATAGGAAGGTCCCCCCCCCCCCCCTCTCCAGAGAAGAAAAATTCGGGACGACATATTACAGGTTTCAAAACTATGCCATTGTCGAAATAGCGCCAAATTCTGGGCATAGACAGATACGACGAAAGCATTGGTGGGATTTCCAAGATTTTGCGACTAGCGAGCAAAGCTCACAAGGCTAACCAAAGTCGAGACCCCTAACTAACAGGGACCTGGGTACTAAAGTGAGCGCTGTGACTCTGACAGGGGAGGGTGCTCGGCGTGCCCGGATGATGAATGCCATGCTGATAGTTTGTGAAATCGATCTTGCAGCATGCATGCAAGGTTATTCTATTTTATCTTGTAATGTAGTCCTTGCTCTTTTTCTTTGGTCTTGACTGATTTTTTCAATGTCAAGTGTTTTGAACAATTCTCAACCCAAATCGCGTTGCTTACAGGACTAGTCAGTTAAAGCTTTTTTGAATAATCCTACGCCATGCCAGGCAGGAATAAATGGGACATGGGTCACGGAGAGCAGAGGCAAAAAGAAGCCTGAATCAATGAATCGCAGCTTGCAAATCATTCAAGATAGAATGATGGACAGGAAAAGTATAAAGGCCGTTGGGAAGTAGGGACCAGGCAAGCAGCTGGCCATGATGCCGATCCAGATGGCAGATCTTTCATGTGCTGGTTGGTACCAGAAAATAAGTAGGCCCCCAGTCCGCGGAAACAGGGCGTTTCTAGCGGGCAAGGCGCCCCCGAAAACGCCGGAAGCAACAGCGCTGCGCATTGAGCAATCAGTACCTCCATGCGTCTTAGCTTGTATGCGCTTAGAAACTTTGGAAAACTACCTGGGCGAAGCCCAAAAGCAAAAGAGGAAAAAACAAAGGCACTAAATGACAGAGTTTTCGTTCAAAATTTTGTTATCGTTCTTTCCTTTCTTCTTCTCAAATCATGACAGTGTTTTTCAGCCATTTCGGCATCCTCCATGTCAGCACCAACACAGTGACCCTTCTTTTATTAGCGCAGTAGAACCGCATTCGGGCCTTGGAGCGCGCCGCCTCCACTCTCCCATCCGCCATCGCCATCGCCGGGCGCCGGAAAATCCCCCAAATCTCCTCAAATCACCGTCAGCGTCGCCACTGGCCGCAGGCCATAGAAGCCTCTATCCAATCTGTAGTAGCAGTCCCTCTTCTTGGAACATTGTAGCATCGGCCCCGCAGGCTTGAGTGGGTAGTCCGCCAAAAGACAGCTACGTTCTCGATACAGCGCGCCCCGCAGTCCAAAGCTACCTGTATTCAGTAAGTTTACAGTGCTGATCTGAATACCTTGGGTACCTGTCAAGGGCAAGGTAGGTACCTAAGTTGGTGCGGAACCACCCACCGAAGTAAGGTACCGAGGTCCTCTGGTACCACACTTTTATCCAGCAGCTCCATCCTTTAAGTACTTATTACTCTTAAGCTATTCTCCTCGTTCTGCCATGAACGGCTTCTGCGAGCTTCGTTTGCTCCAACTCCCATCGTCGCCGCCCTAGACAAACCCATTGACTGCTCTGCCTCCCGTAAACGGCTCCCTATTGCCGCAGAGCTTCCTTTTCTTCTCCCAGCAGGGCCAAGCACTATCGCTCATTTCCATCATCAGTCACACAGTCTCGGGCCATGTTCCGCACCAAGTCAAGGGAGCCCGGCCAGCTCGTCCTGGAGCAGGGCCCCTCCGGCACCGTGGGTGACGATGGCCGCTTCAAGATTCGCTTTCACACCGAGGCGCATTCCCTCGCGTCCTGGTATCATAACCTCCAAATGAAGCGCTCCTGCAAGCACCCCACCAGTCGTCCTGCCTCCCCCCAACCGTCGAGGACCGATCCCGCCAGCATCCCCCGCCTCAATATCGCCATACACATTGTCGGCTCCCGAGGCGATGTCCAGCCCTTCATTCCCATTGCCCAGAGCCTCTCCAAGCCCCCCTACAATCACAGAGTCCGCATCTGCACTCACCCAGTCTTCAAGGACTTTGTCGAGGACCAGGGCGTAGAGTTCTTCAGCATCGGTGGTGATCCCGAGGCTCTCATGTCCTACATGGTCAGAAACCCCGGTCTGCTACCCAATAGAGAGAGCGTCAAGGCCGGCGACATTGGGAAGCGCCGCGAGGAAATGGCCGAAATCATCAATGGCTGCTGGCGGAGCTGTATCGAGGCTGGTAACGGCATGGGTGACCCCGTCACCGCCGCCACCGTCAAGGACCCCAAACAACTCTTCATCGCCGACGTCATCATTGCCAATCCCCCGTCCATGGCGCACATTCATTGCGCCGAGAAGCTCGGCATCCCTCTTCACATGGTCTTCACTATGCCCTGGTCCCCAACTGACGCCTTTGCCCATCCCTTGGCCGCCATGAATTACGGCGGCGCGGACAAGAAGATGGCCAACTACATTTCCTTCATCATGATGGAGCTCCTGACATGGCAAGGGTGAGTCCAAATCCTGTCGTCGCAATACAACGATCTTGTCGTCCTGCCTGTGTATACTAACCCTATGAAATGTAGCCTCGGCGACTTGATCTCAAAATTCCGCCATCAGAAACTTGGTCTTGACCCAATCAGCCCTCTCTGGGGTTTCCATCTGCTTCCACGTCTACGCGTGCCCTTCACCTATCTCTGGTCAAAGTCATTGATCCCCAAGCCCAAGGACTGGGGTTCGTATATCAACATTACCGGCTTCTCATTTTTGCCTCTGGCTAGTTCATACACGCCTCCCGACGACCTGAAAGCCTTCCTAGCCGCAGGGCCTGCCCCAATCTACATTGGCTTCGGTTCTATAGTCGTAAAGAAACCAGAGGAGCTCACCAGATTGCTCTTTGCCGCCGTCAAGAAAGCCGGCGTGCGTGCCATCATCTCCAAGGGTTGGAGCAAGGTTGGCGGCGACCATGTTCCCGACAACATCTATCTCATCGGCAACTGCCCTCATGACTGGCTCTTCCAACGCGTCTCTGCCGTTGTACACCACGGTGGTGCCGGAACCACTGCTGCTGGTATCGCCGCCGGTAAACCGACTGTCGTTGTTCCCTTCTTTGGGGACCAGGCCTTCTGGGGTCAAATGGTGGCCCGTGCTGGAGCTGGCCCAGAACCCGTTCCGTTCACTGAGATGACAGTCGATAGCCTCACCCAAAGTATTACCACAGCCTTGACGGAAAATGTCCAGAAAGGTGCACAAGAAATGGCCAAGACGATTGCCGCTGAAAATGGGGCGCAAGATACCGTCACCGACTTCCTTGAGCGTCTTGTAAGCGAGGACAAGCTGCAATGCGACCTTTGTCCCGACCGGCTTGCTACCTGGCTGCACAAAAAGACGGGTGCACGTCTGAGTGGGTTCGCTGCTGCCTGTTTGACTGACAAGGGCATCATCACGCCTGATCAGGTCAAGCTGATTCACCACAAGAGCTGGTATGTCGACGAGGGCGCTGAGCATCCGTTTGTAGGAATGGTTGCTTCCGCCACAGGCTTCGTCACGGCTGTCGCCATAGCGTCCTCTGACTACTCCAAAGCTTGGAAATATCGACCTAGCAAAAAGGTCGACCAAAAAGAGACCACAGGTGATTCCTCAACCGAAGGCAAAGAAGCCGTCTCCGGAGCCCAGGAGCCTGAACCGCCGACCCCATCTGACGGCCGTCTGAAGGTCCTGACACACCCCTCGACCAACATGACCCCTTCACAGATGGAAGTTTCCGCCCGAAAAATGGCCAAAAAGTCCCTCCGCACTGTATTGGCTCCCCAACCCGGAATTGAGCGCGCACCGACTTTTCACGACAAGCGCAAGGCGGAATGGGAAGAACATGAGAGAGGCCAACACGGCCGCACATGGTACCTTACCCGCAAGACCGGCAGGTATGGCGTCGAGCTCGCAAAGGCTGGCCTCAAAGCCCCTGTTGCTTTCTTTTGGAATACGGCCAACGGCTTTCACAACTTTCCTTCATACGGCTATGCCGGTATCGAAGTCCGCCGACGAGACCAAATCAAAGGTTTCGGCAGCGGTGTCAAGGTTGCGGGCAAGGAATTCGTCCTCGGCTTCTGGGACGCTTTTTCCGGCATTGTAGTCCTACCTTACAAGGGTACAAGAGATGAGGGTGTCAAGGGCTTAGGCAAAGGCATCTGGCGCGGTGGTAAGGGCTTCTTCTGCGGCTTGGGTGCTGCCATCTTCGGGATTCCCGGTTACACTCTCAAGGGCGTTGAGCGTGAGCTTTCCAAACGCCATCTCACCAAACTCAAAGCAGAAATATTGCTCATCAGGCTCCGCAAGGCGCTCACGGACTTTCGCGAGGCTACAGAGGAAGAACGCGAGGCCGTCGTGGACGCATGGATGGCCAAGTTCTAAATTAGGGCTGCCCCTCTATGCCTTCATTTCCGTCAAAATCGTTCAACTTTCTATGTCATGGCAAGTTTGCTGTTTTTTTCTTTTTTTTTTTCACTTCTCTTTTCCTCCTCTCTTTCCTACCTTGTCTTCTTTGTTTGCCATCTGGGTGGTGTTTTCTTGGGCTTGAAAGAATATCCGGCGCATCATTGCGCATGCATTGATTTTGGAATACCATTATAGCACGACTGATATGCTCTGTATTATTACCATTATATTATTATATTTATATTCATTTATGTTTCTCACTTATTTTTTTTAACTTATTTAGCGTGGCAGCCGTCTTCAAAAGACTGGATCTCGCGGTTCTCGCAATGGTGGTGATCGACCTGGTCACTGTGGGCCTCCCGGGCATCCACGTCTTCCAGGTCATCATGGCTGTCCTGGCCGTCCCGGTCTTCCCAGGTCGGATACTTGGCGTCGAGCTCAAATGCAGTGTCGGCTTCCATCAAGCGCGGGCTTATGGGTGTTGACTCGGTGTCAACGCTGGCCGCGCGAATCTTTGCCTTGCGCGCTGAGGCACTCGTGTTTGTTATGTGCGAAACGGCAGATCTCTCGGACGCAGAGCGTATTGTGCTGCCGAAAACTCGCGGCCACATTCGTACAAGAATGAGCCGCAGCGTCGGTAGGCAGGCACACATAAGGCCAACATTGATTTCAATCGTCGCCCACAGTGCCACAGGCAATTCATCCCATGTAGGGTTGATGGAGTTGGCAAAGTAGACGAGCGATCTGAGCCGCAACGCCGAAACTATGGTGACGCTATTTTTGTCAGGTACGCGTACATCGAATGTATGTATGGAAAAGCTTACAAGGTGCCTGTCAGGAACATGATGGCCGCGCCAACCTTCTTCTTCCAGTGCAACTCCAGTTTTCGGATCTGATGCAGTGGGATACCAATCATCCAAACGTCAATGGCAACGCTCACGCCTCCGTGTATCCACCCCAGCAAGTTGATCCTCTGACAATGTCCGTTGATAGGTTGTATATACCGCAGCCAGTAGAAGTCGATTGGCGTGCACTGAAAAACGGAGAGAAGCATAAACGTCAGCCCAAACACGGCGGTAACGATCATAGTCAGCCAAAGCACAGTGCGTACACCCCTTCCAGGGAATATGGACAGGTAGAAGAACAGCAGGCTCAACTTAATCGTCATGACAAGGAACAGATACATGAGCTGCTGCGCGTAGAAGAAACGCCCAAACCTCTCGATTGTCTCCGGCGTTAGCGTCCACACGTCCTTGCCAAGCCCGTTATGCGTGAAACCCATGCTATTGATGATGGTGCACGGCAGGCCGACAGCGATGGAGATTATGATGAAGCAGTCATCACGCCCAAGCTTGGCGGCGTAGCTGTAGCAGCCCTTGAAGATGAGCCGCGCGATGACCATGGAACCAGTGATGGCGCAGAGTGTGATGGAGGTGATGTTGAATGGTGTTGCGCTATCGCGCCGCGGCAGGTCGCAAGTGGACTGCGTGCCGTTCATGGCGGCGATGCCCTCGGCAATTGTGCACGCTTCAGAGATACAAGACTCCAGGTCCTTTCTGTTTTTGACATCGGAACATAGGCAGGTTGCGTCGGCACAGTCTTGGCCGGTCGTGACTCGTTCAACGCATGGCCTCTGAATTGATGTTAGCCCCATCAATCCACCTCCACACTTCCTCTTCGTTGCCCAAAACTTACCGCGCACGACGGTACTTGCTGTAATACCGACGACAGGGAGCGTCTGCGCATGACCACCTTGTCGATGTCAACAGCAGCGTCACCACGTTGTGATGCAACTGGCAGGCTGTGTGATTGCGTGCCGAGCCCGCAGCAGGCACCTGCAAACCAAACACCGGCGATGGCCAGCAGCAGACCTGGGGAAAGCTTCATCGTGGTTGATACAGGCGATGATTACACGCAGGCGGCGGTCGCGGAACCGTATACCATCACCGCCGCAATATCAAGAGGTTTGGTCTCTCGTTCACGGCCAACAATGACTGGTCAGATTCAAAAAAGACAGGATGAATGAAAAGGGCAGGTAGAAGGGTTGAAATGGACGGCAAGCAAAACCACAAAAACGCTATTTTTGCCCCTTCTACGCGTGGGAGTGGCACAGACTTTTCTAATATACACTACGCCGCGCCGCCATCAACTCTCCTGGGACAGACCCTCGTCGGGTTTCTGCTCCACACTTTGACTTTGGCGACAGAGAAAATGTCGCAGCGCAAATGGGGATAAGAAACAAGACCAGTCCGAGAGCCACTGCGCGCCGCTGCGGCCGGGTAACGACTCTGACGCATAACTCATTCCCCGGGGACCGCCGGAAGCTGAACTCTCTTTGCCTGTCAGAGGTAGACAGTTTGTCCACTCCACCCCCGCAAACGTCGTAGGCCGCAGACAGATGGTGAGGGGGCGAGGAAACGAGAATGACAATTATACTAGGTGAGGGTGGCAAGGCTTCCATTGGTCCAACCAAGAGCCACACAACCACACCAACCCGTCCAAGCTTGCCAGCCCTAACCCAAAGAGATGCTCCCCCACATGATGGCTTGCAGGAAGCAGAAACCCTGTTCCACCGAGGTCGAGATTGTCATATGTCATGGCGTCTACGACCCTAGGCTTGTTGACTTTTTTGTTGAGCGGTCATGTTTTTGGACGGCCTGTGAAGAACGAAAGAGAGAGACGAAAGTCACCGAACTGGAGGAGCGCATGCCATCTACGGCCATGCCACGCGTACCATACCGGCATGTGCCCAACTCTGCACCGATCGTCCAAAAGATTTCACCCGAGGGCTTTCTTTGTTTTTTCCCAGCTAGGATCAGGGATGTTGAAGAGCGGTTGAAAAGGTCATCCTAGAAACAGCCGAACTTTGCAAGGCGTTTTAGTTTTTCAAGGGCAATCGTTGTTACTATCCCCGCTCCTGAGGCTAGCACGGACGCACTCGTAGGGTGCGGCACGCTCCACGGCCCAGCGGTAGCTGACAAACACTGGGCCGCAGAATACTGATAGGATGAAAGAAAGCTTTTAACTAATAACCGGTCAGTAACGTGGGGAGCGCAACAAAAAATCTCCTTGGTGCAAGTCTCTCGGAGGTGCGGGAATGGGAAGGGAGGGATGGAGACGGGTAACTCCCTCGCCCCCCCTTTTCCCGATTGACAGCCTGACAGCCAACGTCGAGGCTTGGCAGCATCGCATGCGCACGAGCATGCCAAGAAAAGAAGATATCCTACTATTGAGGTCAGGGGAAGCTTCTACAGCGGCAGAGTTTACTGGTAGGATTTGACCCTGTCGCATTAGCAGTCGATCGATGACCAGTCTTTGCTAGGCTCCCCAACCTTTTTTTCTTTTTTTGCCCTCACTCCAGTCTCCAGTTGGCCGAGTCAGTGTGAACTGGTAGGCCTGCGATGGAGCGACTCTTTCCCTTTTCTCTTGTTCTCAGAAAATAGCTATTCGCAGCCGTTGGCACCAATCTTGTCTCAGTTGTGCGTCAACTGCGCCGCACAAAGGGATGGGCTGACAAAGGAAAGGAAAAGAACTGCCGGGTGCAAAGCAGAAACCTTACTCGTGTTCTCGCAGCCTCGGGGTTGCATGACCCTCCCTCCATTCCTCCGGCCCTGAAAGCCGGCTCTCGCTGTATGGCGCATGAACTTTGAGCCGTCGTTCCAGCGCGGGGTGTGACGGGAACCTGCATCATTGACGGTATAGCACGCGTACACACACACACACACACGCACACGCACACGCACACACACACATAGGCCTCGGAACCTGGGGAAAGGGGTGTGGTAGAATTCCGGCTGGGTGGGTTTGCCGAACGCTTAACTAATTGATTACCAGTTATAGTTATAGGGAGGCGATGTATAGCAAAGGGCTGGTTCAGCCATCCTGTGATGTTATCACGATTTTCGTGCGCGCCACCGCTCGAGTTGCAGCATCTCACTTATTTCTGCGCATTGACATTCATGCCTTAAAATTGTTTAATCTGCGTCTGAAAGCCTTGTCGCGGGGGGCGGCCAGGCAGGGGGGGGGGGAGGTTAGGAGTTGGGACGCGACCATCCTATGTATTCCAAACGCCAAGACCCTGACGTTTGACTGTGTCTCGATTGGTTGGTCGGAATGGTATAATCCTGCTTCCTTCCCCAGCGTCGCATCTGCCCGAGCTTCATGCAGTTCCTCGGGGATCGGCACAGGGCCACAGACGCACATCAAAAGCATGTGTCAGGGATCGTGTAAATCCTCGCGCTCCCCCCCATTTCCCCCACGCGCAACCCGGTTATATTGACTGGGCGTATTCGTCGGTGCGAAGCGAGGGCAACCCTCCAAAACGGTCCCGCTGACGAAAAAATGCCCGATCAGAAACAATACGTTCTGGTCTTTCCCTCCTCGGCTACATCTAGTCTCTCTCACGCACACGAAAGGCACAGTCCGTGCCCAAGATGCCAGCGCATCTATGTAACCATCGTTTGAGCACTAGGTAAGGATTGTTTACACATATAGCCGGAACTGGCCGAAGCAGGTAATTTCGGGGAGCATCGATGACTGTAAAAAACTTCAAATCGTTTTGCTCATTTCGGATTCTTAGCTTCTCTTCTTCTCGCTTGCACATGTTGCACGCGTCAGTGCGGCATCACGTGTTATTGTCCTCGGACAAAGTCACCCCTGCTTGTTGCTGCTGTTGCTGCTGTTGCTGCTGTTGCTGCTGTTGCTGCTGTTGCTGCTGTTGCTGCTGTTGCTGCTGTTGCTGCTGTTGCTGCTGTTGCTGCTGTTGCTCTTTCCAGCGATATTCGCGCTCGACGCCCATCCGGCGCTGCGCCGTATCGCAGAGCTTCTGGTTCCCGCACTCGCACTGGCCGCCGGCCCGCAGCCAGCGGTACGTGATGCTCCAGCGGTCACGCCGCGGCCGGACCGTCGCGTCGGCGAGCGCGTCCGTCTTGCGGGCCCGGATGCCGTGCGTCCAATGTAGCCGCGCGTCGCCGGCCATTTGCATCATCGTCCGCGGCTCCAGGTCCACTTCGATCCTGCCGCCGCCGCCGCTGCTGTCGTCGCGGTCGTTGGTGTCCTCGCTACGGCTACCGCCGCGGCAGAACTGCATGAGCAGAGGCGACCCCAGAGATAACGAGTACAGCTGGTCGAACGCGCTGTGCGTGTCGACGTGTGGCGGGATGCCGGTGCCGGGAGGGTAGTGCTGTACGCAGACCTGGTCCGGCGGCCGGTCCTCGCCGCGGGGGAGGAGCGGCGTCAACCAATCCGGGAACGGCGCGTACGGCACGTCATGGTCGATGGCAAACGTCTTGTAGCTGAACGTGTAGCCGTAGTGCAGCGAGCGCCGGCCCTTGCGGTCCGGCCAGTCGAGCTGGTGTAGGAAGATTTGCAGGACGGCATCCTCCTGCTCCTTGGATATGAAATCCTTGTGGACAAAAATCCCCGCCGGCTCGGTGCCGAGCGGCTCCATGAGAGGTGGTGCAGCGCGTGTAAGTCGGGTTCACACATTCCCGGTTCATGGATGAGATTGTGTGTGCGAAAAACCTCATCGCTGGAATTGTATCACGTGATGTACAGTTGACGCAGCAGATTGCCGAATGCTGCAAGTCTCGACAAGATTCATGCGAATATTTAGAAAGCCAAGTGATGTATTGGCTTATAAGACATGCTGAATGTTTATTCCAGTGTTTTAGCCGCGACCTTATGCACGTCTGCCGAATGATTGGTGAGTTACACGAGTCTACTCGAGCTCGACTTACACGGCAACCAGCAAGCAGACAGCCGCACACACTCATACCTATCGAGGCCTTATATCACATGACTTCCCGACTGGAAGATGTGTGTTTTCGAACAGCATTGGTCCGAGTTCTTTATATCTCGCTTCTTGCAGTCAAAATCATTCCATCCTCGGTGGCCTCCGACACCGCATCTTGGCGTGATCAATGGTGCAAGCGAAAGTGGATTCTCGCGAGGCCGGAACGGTGGCCGGAACGGCTGCCGCGAGCTAATGAGTAACCAGATGGGGATTGCGGCTTAAAACCAATAAACTACCTGCTCTGCGGCTCTTCGCTGCTCCGAGTAAAGCCGGCCCAGAATACTGGAGACTTGTCTTCCCATCAGTCGACAAGCATAAAAAAACCCTCTTGCAACATGGAGTCACGGCCAGTGGGGTTCGGTCAGCCTTTTGCAAGAGTGGGATTCAGGTAGTTCCACGGCGTCCGCCTTGTGAGTTTTCTTCGTAGATGGGGGAAAGTAAAAGTAGTCCACTCAAGCAAACGTTTTGCTTTGCCCTTCCCTCCCTCTACCCCCGGTTTGCTTTGCAGATAACAACGCTGCATAGCCATACATATATACCTACATTCGTATAGAAGCAACTTGAAAAACGTGAAGACTCTCTTTGGGTGACAATGTCGACCAAGGTGATGACGACGACAACCAGCACGGCGCTGGAGCTGGGCCACCAGCGGAACGAGCAGCATCAGCAGCGGTCAACCACAACCACGACGACCATCCAGCTCCGCGGGGCGGCCGTCGAGTCCGGGGACGACAGCGACCTGGACCCGATCCTGGAAGCGTCCCGGCTCGCCGACAGCACGGTGCCGGACGGGGGCTACGGCTGGGTCATCATCGGGGCGTGCGCCGTCGTGTCGTTTTGGCTGACGGGCGTCAACTACAGCTGGGGCGTGATGCAGTCGGCGCTGGTGGACAAGGGCCTGGGCTCGCCGTCGACGCTGTCCTTTGCGGGCTCCATCCCGGCGACGCTCATCAGCGTCCTGGCCATGGTGAACGCGCGCGTCATCCGGCGCGTGGGCGCGCGCTGGACGGCCGTCGCGGGCGTCGCCGTCATCGGCGTCGCGCAGCTCCTCGCCGGCTTCGCCACCGGCAGCGTGCCGGCCCTGTACGTGACGGCCGGCGTGATGCTCGGCGTGGGCATGAGCCTCTGCTTCACCGTGTGCTCCGTCACGCCCGCCCAGTACTTTCGCCGCCGCCGCGGCCTCGCCAACGGCCTCGTCTTCGCCGGCGGCGGCCTCGGCGGCGCCGTCATCACAATCGTCGAGGGCCTCCTGATCCAGCGCTTCGGCGCCGCCTGGGCCTACCGCGTCATGGGCCTCGCCACCCTGGCCACCGGCCTGCCCGCCGCCTTCTTCATCAAGGAGCGCAGCGCCGTCGCCGTCGTCGGCACCATCGAGTGGCGCCTGTTCCGCGACGTCCGCTTCAGCCTCATGTTCGTCGCCGGCGCCATCGCCACCTTCCCGCTCCTCGTCCCGGCCTTTTTCCTGCCGCTGTACAGCAGCTCCCTCGGCCTGTCCGCCGGCACCGGCGCCGCTCTCCTGGCCGGCTTCAACTTCTCGTCCGCCGTCGGCCGCATCCTCTGCGGTCTCCTCTCCGACAAGGCCGGCCCCATCAACACCATGTTTGGCTGCCTGCTGGTGAGCTCCTTGGGCATGCTGGTGCTGTGGCCAACGTCCACCACGGTGGGGCCCCTGGCCGTATTCGCCGTACTCAACGGTGCCGCGAATGGTGGCTTCTTTTCTACCATTCCGACCGTGGTGGGCAACGTCTTTGGCTCCGCGCGGGTCGTGGTCGCCTTGGGCATGATTGTCACCGGATGGGCCGGAGGTTATCTCATGGTGAGTTTTTCATTCGATATCCCCACCGAGTTTTCGAACCATTTATATGCGTGGGGTCTAATGGCGTGTTTGTTATTATGTAGGGTGCCCCCATCGCTGGTTATATTCTGGATGCGTACGGCGGCCAAGAAGGCAGCTTACACGCGTATCGCCCCGCCATGTTCTATGCGGGCTCCCTCGCACTGGCTGCTGCTATACTTGTGGTCTGTATGCGTCTCAAGATGAACGTGCCACTGCTAGGTAAAGCGTAAAAGCGCCCTCAGGCGGCTTTTCTGAGCGTAGAAAAAACTCGATGGCGATCCAAATTCGGTCATCATATCCTGGAAACGCAATACACGATTGAAACGAATAGATGAAAAACTTGGCAAATAGATTTGGCCGACTAGACGAAAAGGAAAAGCAAAGCTATGATAGATTTAGATAGCGAATGTCAGGTTTTTGTACATAAAGAAAAAAGCGTTTTGCTAACTCCCATAGGAACTCCAGTGTAAAGAAGGATAATACATGCAGCGAGCAGTGTCTTTCAAAGGCTAGCCGCCGGAGTTGTGCTCGTGGCACTATACCTCTTTTCGCGAAAATAGGCTCGTTACATCCACATTTGCCGCCTTGATCAAGGCGCTAATTTCTCGTAAATGCAACAGACCTCGGGGCATGATGATGTACAACCCAGACTCTTGGTCTTCGTCCGGCCGTAGCTTGTCGTTGTGTGTCTGCTTTCCCGATGCCTTGATCGACCCCATTACACGACGGTAGCCGTCGCGCGTCAGCTTTGCCAGCAGGCCATCGCGGCCCGTCACTTCTTTCAGCTCCCCGTACGGCTCGAAACCCAGGCTGAGATACGAGACACCGCTGTTGCGGAGCAGCTGCATGGCGGAGATGACAAGAAGATCGGTGATGCCGCGCGGGGCATCCTCGGAGGCGACGCAGGGGTCGAGCTGGAAGCCGTTGTTGGCGCCCAGATATCGCAGACCAGCAATACCGTTGGCGCGGCCCTCTCTGTCGCAGGTGTATAGGAACATGGTAATGTCTGGTCGTGAGAATAGGTCGTACTGTGTGATGAATGCTTGTGCGTTGGATGGGCGTGACGAGTCACGCTGCGTCCGCCAGCCGTCATAGACCGCCTGCAACTCTTCTTCCAGTGCCGGATCATATCCGTTCACACTGGGTGCGTAGACTCCCACCGAGACACCGCCTCGGGCAGGGTCCAGCAGCTGGCGGCATTGGCTGATTGTGCGCTTTCCGGCTTTGTTCTTGAGTAGCGGGTTGGTCAGCGGGTTCAAGACACGTTCCCGCCCAAAATGCATCGTCACACAACCGTTCTTCTGGGACTGCTCGGCAAACTTGGCGCTGGCCCCTATGTATACGATTCGGAGACGTCGGTCGCCGCGAAACTGTTGAAACTCGTCCAGCAGAGGCTGGATCTGCTCCGGCGAGCAGAGCGGGTCGCCTGCAATGACGGCCGCGCCGCTCTTGACCTTGTACACCAGAGAGCCGTTTCCGTGCTGGCTGACGAAACGTTTGTAGCTGGGGTCCAGGATTCCCATGTGCGCGGTCCGGCTGAACTGATGGTACGAGGCGTCAAAGTCGTCGCTGCCGCAGGATGAGCTTCGGCTCTCGGAGAGTCGCGTGCTCGAGGCGTAGCCATCGATGCTGCTGCCGGTAGTGCGAGTGTCCATGGAGATTCGAGTGCCTGTGCTCTTTTGGCTGCAGCGGAACGACAAGTTGGGAAGGCCGACAACACGCGGGCCGTCACTGGTCGAGGCGGCGGCATATACCGTGTCAATGAGTGTGCATGACCGGGTTGACATGCCCGAGATCGAGCTTGATGCGGTGCTAGCAGCTTCCGGGTATAGATAGTTTCTCTGCATCGTGAATGAGGTATTTGAAAACAGATTTGAGTATACCGTCACAAGATACAGGCAAGTAGGAAGATATATCTGACGAGTGACGGCGGGGGGGGACAGGGGACACAATATATGCCACAGCCAGTCAACGAGAGCAATCTTTTTTTCTTTTAATTCTACGCCTGCGCCTACTTTGTCTGACCGGTACAAAGATTCCTTGTGCTCCGCCCCTACCTACCTGCCTGCTTGCCTGCATGCTACCCAACTTGGTGGGCACAGCTGGGCGGCAAGACGACCAGCCCTCTCGCGTCGTTTTGCCTCGATACGGAAGGCACTTGAAGCCTCGTTGCGGGCAGCCGGGCCCCCGAGACTAATTCGCTGATCGGCTAAGGGGGTGGAGGCAGCGCCAAGTCTGTGCTTGTAATTTCGTACGCAGTAATAGGGCTGAGCCACTGCTGCGACTTGGTTCTACTGGTTCCTGCTGAGCCACTCGGAGGCGCTCCAGTCGGCCAACTGGCGGTGCTCGTTCCGAGCGGTGAAAAAATCAAGGCCAGCCCGGCTTATTCTACTACAAAAAGCTTGACTTGCGCCGCATCATACTAGCCGCACAAGGAAAACGAGAGGGGCTACCAAAGATGTGTGGGTGACGTTGGCACAGTGTCATACACTACAGTCTACGCCGACGGCGGCTGCAAATCACTGGCCAGAGGTCAATGATGTTAGTCCATTCTAGTGCTGCATGGCTGCCCATCCCCATCGTATTGCTTGCGTGGCAGCCCTGCCATCGGCGAATCGCTCAGCTTTCCCAGGCATTCTTTGAGACAGCCCTGTGTATTTGTTACTCACGATGGGAACTGACGTTTCTGGTCTGATAGGGCCCGTTGAAGGTTAAGTATTAACTGTTTCATGGCGCAGTTACACAAGCCTCTGTCAGGTCCACGGGCACCGCCCCCCATGTTGGAGTCAAGCGCAGTGGTGTGGTGATGAATCATTTCCGCGGATCGCTCGCTGCAGCAAGGTCAGCCTGCAGGTTACATCTGAAACTTGTTTCTGTGTATTCCGTTGCGAGGGGGGGGGAAATATATGATGCAGCCTACCAGACGTATTAATAACAAAAAGGTCTTTCAGCCAAAATACGACGTGAGTCATGCCCTAACGGTTTCACTAAAACATTTGTTCTCTTTTCTCAAGGCATACTTTCCCCAGGATTGCCAGCAACGAATGTGTTGTCAACATGCTGTCGCAGAGCGGCGGCCGCAGCCTGAATGAAGGGCTCGCGATGAGACCGAGTCACTCTGCACGCGTGCGCAGTGTGCAAACCGGGGTCCCCGGCCTTGCGCGTACTGGTGGTTGCTGGGTAGGAAAATGACATAATAAAGCAAAACTCAGTCCCAATGCCGATGACATCGGGCTGCAGCTAGTTACTCTTAGTGTCAGTGGGCTGACTTGCCCTGCCAGTTGGCGCGAGCAATGCATACGTATGCCCGGCCCACAGCAGAAATTTGGGTGAGCCATGACCAAGATAACAGTCGACATGTTGTTCCGAGCCTGACTGAGACAACGAGGGAACCGTTTCTGGCACCAACGACTCAAGGGAGGTCCGGTTAATAATGGGGAACCACGGTGGCATCACGACGGCCCAGTGACGGGCTCCGGGAGCGAGAGGTCACAATTATAGGGACTAACATAGTGGCGGTGCCTGCGAAAGTTTGATTGTGAGTTGTGAATGGTGGGCCTGATGTGTTCTGGAAGGTGCAAAATCCTCGCGCACCGAGGAACCCTCGGAGAAGGGCCGGGTCCCTAGGCGCCCGCCGCCAGATGCAACCTTGGATCCCAGGGGAGACCAGATGATTCTGGCCACCAGCATGTAGATACTGAAGGAAATCGGGCGTGCGCTTCAAAAAGGGGTGGCAAGGCAATTCCTGCTTCCCTTTCGCGCGGCTCAGATTATTGCAGATAGGTAACTCGGCGCCTGGAAGGAACGTTGTCGAGCCATTTCATGGTGCTCGCCCAGTTTTGGCCACGGCCGGCCTTGGTCTCTTTCTTGGTTGGTTTCGCTCAACTTGGCAATTGATTACTCGTCTTCACCGTCGCGGACGCAAGACAAAGCGATCGGTCAGCTAAGCATTGCGCAATCGCCACTACTGCATGGTGGCTTCGAATCCCGTGCTGACATACGAAAGCATCCCCGGCCCTCGCTACGACCGCCACCGATTCCCGAGCTGCTCGTTGCCCTCGTGTTATAACTTGTCACTCTGAGCGCATCCGAGTCTGCTTCTTCGGGTTGGGATTCATCGGGGCTGCTGATATAAGTACCAACCCTGAGAATCGAATGCCAGCCCCATGTGCCCAGAAAACTCGTTTTTACCCCTTTAGAAAGACTACTCCGAGAGTACTCCGGCTCGGGGAAATTGCGCTGGGGTTGGTTTTCGCACAGGTCATTCCTGTCATGCTGCTCCGTATCACCAGGTAACTTCTGATTCCCTTGGAAAGTCTGGTCGCAGTCTCGCAGATGCTCGGACGTATGTCACTCACTAAGCCGCTTATTACCACTGTGTACAGCATTCTAACACAGGACTAGATTTGTCCTCAGGACATTTGGACCAAAATTTGAGCCGCTGGAAAAATTGAAATGTCTTATCTAGGGTAGCCCCAGAGCCATATCTACTGCCTGAGCGACATCGGTCACCTCGCACGGGGAAATGGTAGCATAATAGCTGCATTGCAGGCAATTTCGGGGCCTTGGCTAGCATGAGGCTCTCCCACTGACTCGTGTCCAAGTGGAAAACCACGCACCACGATCCTTGCCCTCATCACGCGACGGCTAATGAATGACCGTTGTAAATTTCTCTCCAGTGGGTCGTGAGCCCTGTTGCTGGGATGTTGTCGCGCTCCGCTATCTGTCTGCAGGGTCGTGTTTTGAGTTGGGGAACCTCTTTGTTGTCGGGTGTTGGATTGCCAATAATGCCCAATTGTGTTTTGGTCGTTCAGTGATTCGCTTCCAGGACCAACAGGCCGGCTTGTGGCCGTCTCTGTCCAACAACCTCTAGTATCGTAGTAGTAACGACGCCCAGCCGGCTATCGGAAAAGACTGAAACCCCTGCAAGCCACCACGTCAAAATTTTCGCCTCTGCCTACGAGCCGGACGCCACGCGCGGCCTTGCCAAGTACAGAAGGGCAGAGAATGCCGCTTCTAGACGCTAGCTGCCGGCAGGAGCTCTCCGATAGGCGGGAGAGGAGAGAGGGCATTGTCGTGTTAGTTTGAGTTGTGGGTCGAAGTTGCCGCTGACCTTGTCTAAAAGTTTTCTATTTTACCTTCTCCAGGTCGCATTTTCCCCAGACCAGGCCTGTTGTCATCTGTTCCAATTTCTTTGTTTGCGGGGAAAGTTGCATATCTTATAGAAAAGCCCTCCGGTCCCCTACTCTCGAGTGTTGTCTCAAGAACAAGTGTACTCGCGACCAAAACCGTTGTCAACCACCCCATCGCCGCGACAACCAGACGCATTCCAGGTCGGGACCTTCTTAAACCGACTTTCTTTAGCACTTGTTGTCTGAGACCAAGATCATATCTGGCAGCCTCAATTATGACAGGACAGACCACCGAGGCTCCCGCGCCCGTCAAGGGCCAGGAGACCAACACACCCACGAAGCATGCTGCTGGAGCCCAGCAAGGTGCGATGCTGCCCTCGGAGCAAGACCCGGAGATTGGCTTCGAGCACAGCGACGAGCTCAACAATGACCAGATGAAGCAGCTTGCTGCCTCGGGCAACGCCCATTTCCACCGCCTCGGCTGGAAGCGCCTCGCCGTCGTCACTATTGTTGAGGCCGTCGCACTCGGCGCGTTGAGTCTCCCCAAGGCATACGACACGCTGGGCATGTTCCCCGGTGTGTTCCTCACCATTATGCTGGGCTTCATTGCCATCTTCACCAGTTACATTGTTGGCCAAGTCAAGCTCAAGTACCCTGAGGCGGCTAGCTATGCCGATGCTGGGCGCCTGCTGCTCGGTCGTTTCGGCTACGAGCTTTTTGGTGCCGCCATGGTGCTTGAGCTGGTCATGGTTGTTGGCTCGCATGCGCTGACTGGCAGTATCGCACTCGGGGATCTCAACAACGGAAGGGTTTGCTCTGTTGCTTTCTCTGCCATCTCTGCCATTATTTTGCTGGTCCTCGCCATCCCCCCGTCTTTCAGCGAGGTCGCTATTCTCGGCTACGTTGACTTTGTCTCCATCATTCTCGCCATTGGCATCACTATCATTGCGACGGGCGTTCAAGCCACAAATAGCGAGCACGGCTTGAAGGGGGTGGATTGGAGGACTATGCCTAAAGAGGGCCTTCAATTCTCGGAAGCATTCGTGGCTGTCAGCAACATCATCTTCGCGTTTTCCTTCGCCATCGGTCAATTCTCGTTCATGGATGAGATGCATACCCCGACAGACTACATGAAGTCCATTTGGGCCTCCGGCATTATTCAAATCTGCATCTACACGCTTACTGGTGCACTTTGCTATGCCTTCATCGGAAGCAATGTGCTTGCACCGGCTCTTCTGTCAGCCGGTCCTACCATCTCCAAGGTCGCATTCGGCGTGGCCTTGCCTGTCATTTTCATCTCGGGTTCCATCAACTCTACCGTTGCCCTTCGTTATATCCATGGCCGTGTTTGGAAAAAGTCCATCGTAAGATATGTCAATACCCCCAGAGGCTGGTTCTGGTGGATCTCCCTCGTCACCGTCTTTACTATCATTGCTTGGATTATCGCCGAGGCTATTCCTATCTTCTCCGACTTGCTCTCGCTTGCCTCTGCCCTGTTTGTTTCGGGGTTTTCTTTCTGGATTCCGGCCGTCATGTGGTTCTATCTCCTCTGCGAAGGCCCTTGGTACTCGCGCAAGAATATCCTCATCAGTCTCGGCAGCATTCTTGCCTTTATTGTTGGCATCGTAACCCTGGGTGCTGGCACCTATGCCACCATCAAAGATATTGTAAGTGACCTGTTGTTGTCTGAGTCTCTCATCGGTCTCTAGAGTTGCTGACCTTTCCAATCAGATTGATCAAACTACACACGGTGACACCCATCGCCCATTTGCTTGCCGCCCGCTCCCGACTGTAGGCAACGCCACCGCTGGCCACTGATGACCGTGACAAAGCGGTAGGATGCGCGTGCGCAGTGTATAATAAGGTTGACTAGCCGCTTTGCTAGCATGAATATACAACTATAGATTCCCAAGGTCTCTTCATTAGGAGCTTGATCATTTCCTTTCCATGCGATCAGTACCTCCGAAGCGACTAGCATTTAAAAATAGCCATACATGTTTCGTAGCCTTGAAAATCCTCTGTGCTATCAACGAGGTAGCGTTGCCTGAGCGCTGCTAATCTGCCTTTATTAAGTCCGAGAAGCTACTAAAATCCGCGAGTATCTCCGTCCTACGCCAAATTATGCCCAATTACTAGTTATTAACAGGAGTAAAAAGTCACCGTGAAAAGTCACCGGCTCGATTATATATGGTCTTCGATTGCATTCATTTCAAGGCAACAGAAACGACAGCGACTCGCACAATTATCAGCATCGCCGAGCCTCAATCACTCTCTCACAACCTAAAGATCGAGCTGCGGCGAGACTAACCATGTCCGTTCCAGCGGAGAACCCTGCGGCGCACCCGCCAGGCAGGACAGCACTGATGCTGCTCGATTTCCACCAGCTGATACTGGACAGGATGCCCGAGACGACTCGGCACCAGCTGTGTCGCAATGTCCAGAGCCTGCTGCAGTCTGCTCGCGCCAATGCGTCGTCTCCCGTTATCCACGCCATGATTGGCTTCGACGAGGAGCTGCTGCCCAACAGCAAGATCCGTCCCAGGTACGAATCGCAGTTCAAGCCGCTGCTCGCTTCCGCTCCCGACAAGTTTGCGGAGTGGGAGGGGTTCAGCGGCGGTGCGATGCCAGCCAGTCACGAGATTACAGTCTCCAAGACGCCTGGCTGCGTCTCGGCATTGAAGACCCCGGAGCTGCTGCGCTTCCTAAGAGAACAGCACGACATATCGAGTGTTCTCATCTGTGGCGTCATTACAAGTGGTGCGGTGCTCAGCACTGCTCGTGAAGCGGCTGATCTCGGATTTGTGACCACGGTTGTACAGGATGGCTGCTGGGATTATGCGCCAGAGGTACACGAACTTGTCGTGCGCAAGGTTCTGCCAATGACAGCCTGGATTGTGAACACAGATGAAGCACTCAAATTGCTTGATGGGACGTCTGAGGCTTTAGACAACAGCCCATAGTTTGTGTGTTGGTAATGTACAATCAAATGAATGCATACTGCTGTAATGCTATCTATAATTCATTCCCGTGTAATACTGTGAATATACTTGTAGGATTCTATGCCTCAGAGGCTGGAGAGACATCCACGGCAGTGCTGCGTCCGCCGTCCTTGCGGTGACTGTTGTTTTGCCACTTGGCGGAAGTAATGGGGTTGACCCGCTGGACGTACATCATATCGACTTCCTCCAGGGTGCGGTCCTTTGACTCAATGACGAAGAAGAACACAATAACGACCAGGGCAGCGCAGCATCCGGCAAATACGAGACCGTACAGGTAGTCAATCTTGTCAGTGATGAAGCGGGTGAAGAATGACAACATGAAGTTCCAGAACCAGTTCGATGCAGTAGCCAAGCCCATGCAGACACTGCGGTAGCGGAGAGGATATAGCTCAGAGTTCACAGCCCAGACAAGGGGGCCCCACGAGACAGCAAAAGCCACAATTGCAAGACAAGAAAAGGTAATCAGAACGCGACCAGCAGCAGGCGAATTGGCAGGGTCTGTAGGATCGATAGCAAAGTGTCCAACGAATGCGTAGATGAAAAAGCAGACCATCATCGACGCAGCACCAATCATAAGAATAGGGCGTCTGCCATATTTCCTTACGATCCACAGGGATCCAATCGTAGCAACGACGTTGACCGATCCGAGGATGAGCTGCGTGATATAACTGTTGTCGATGCCTGTCGATTGGAAGACAGTTGTTCCAAAGTAGAAAAAATAGTTGACGCCACAAAGCTGTTGACCAGTTCCTAGAACTATTCCCAGAATTGTGCGATGAAGCATGCGCGGGGCGGTGAAGATTTCGGAGAAGCTGAATTCCTGGGCTAGCTCGCTCTCTTCGTTGAGCTTGTTCTGGAGCTCATCGATTTGGCGTTCGACGGTCGCTGAGTTTTCCGGCAAACCAGCCAGTTTAGCAATTGTGGAGCGAGCCTCTTCAGTTCGACCACGACCGTATGCATATCGGGGGGATTCAGGGAAGAAGAGGATGAGTGTGCCGAGAAACAGAGCCCAGGCGAACGAGAGCCCGTTGGGGATGCGCCAGGACGCGCTGCTGTCCATTCTTTCGGTACCAAAGTTGACCATCTCGGCAAGCCAAATACCAAAAGTAATGAAAAGCTGGTATGAAGACACAATGACACCACGAATCGGAGCGGGCGAGCATTCAGATTGATACATGGGCACAACGACGGACAGGGACCCAATGCTCAGGCCACTGACAAGTCGGCCCACGGCAAACTGTACCCAGTGCGTGCTGGAAGATATCTGAATAACGGTTCCGACGCAGGTGAAGAATGCAGAAATAGAGATGGCAAGCCTGCGTCCGAGCAAGTCCGCCATCTTGCCGGCAATGAGTGCACCAATGAGCGCACCAATGCTGACGAGGCCGACAATTGTTCCTTGTCGCGCGGCGCTGAATTCGTAGGCACCTTGGGCATTGCGTTCGCCGAACCGCTGGGAATAATCCTTCATGGGGAAGAAGCCAGAGATTTCACCACTGCCCAACCAGAGTCAGCTTTGAACGACGGGCAAATTCGACAAGTCATTCACCGTACCTAACGTAGCCGAAAATCAGGCCGCCGAGACTGGCAGTGAAGCCGGCGGCGACAGCCAAGGCCGTGACTTTTTGCTCATCCTGGCTGGCACTCCGGTTCTGAGCGAGCTCAACCTGAGGCTGCTCATCGTCGGGGAGGTGAGCATTGCTGAGCTTGCGTTTGGAGAAAGCGCCCATTGTGTTTGTGTGTGAGGGATGTGGTCGAATGCAGTCTTGAAGGCGAGGCAAAACAAGGGAAAGAACGGCAGGCGCTGGTCACGCGGCACCGCACTCCGTATTCATATAAATAAGAACAAACACGACTAGCAGTCCACTATTTCTCCGTCGCATTTTCTTATCGTGTCCGTCATCCGTAGGATACTTATAGTCTCATTGCGGCGGGTGCGGTCCACATTCCCTGGAACCCGTGCTCGTTTCGGCACATTGCAACGATATAATCGGGAACCGTGCCGGAGGGCCGCCGGACATACCGTCTACACTAGCATTATTAGGTCTGCCTTTCCCAAGCCTGCATTTGAGTTAGCGCTGGCAGTGGACCGATCCGGCAAGCTCTTTCTTACCAGTTGCCAACTGAATCCCCCCTGTTACCTCAGATCGCCGCTTCAAGAGTCTTGCATTGGCGGACGACCTATTCTGAACGCTAGTAACGCGCGATTGACAATAATGATGCTTTTTGTCGTTTGGCCCATACAATTCGACCGCTTGGCGGCTTGGCCTCCAAGAGTGCGCTAAGGCCTGAGTCGCGATAGCCAGGTATCCGGGCTGCCGGGCTCCCTTCATGGGTATTTCACACAGTTCGTGAGGCTTTTTTTTTTTTTTTTGCCAGAGGAACCACTAATACGTCAACGGTCCACTGTCTCGGGCCGATGAGAGGCAGCAAGCCACCTAAGATTGGATGCTTACTGGGCACCTCAGCACTCTTGAGCCCCTTGTTGCATGTTTTCGTTGGAAGCTTCGAGCAACAACCGGGCCGTCTTCACTGCATGCGCCTTTTGAGACAATTGAGTTCGAAAATACAACGTACGCCCGAGAGAAACTGACGAGCCAAGGCAAAAGGCACAAACTAGTTGGCCGTGCGAGAAGACGCCACGAAAGAGTACGCTCAAATCATGGCCTCGAATTGAATGAAAAAGACATTTAGCTAGCTAGAAGCTAATTTCAGGAGGTCATGGGTGCGATGCAATTTTCTCTTTTTGTGGCACCGATTTTGCAAAGTACCAGAACCCAGCACTGAGCGATTGAGCGATCGCGGCTTGGACTAAAAGTAGCCACGGCGCCGTCACAAGAGTGGGCACGCCCATGGATTACTATTCTTGGCTTGGGGGCCGGAGCTTCCATGGCCCATGGGTCGTGGATAAGTAAGTAGTGCGTTATTCCCCTTCACACCACGGCCACGACAAGCTTATAGCTTTGCCAGAGTCCTCGCTGTGAATATCTTGCCAGTAGTCATGCCAATTATGAAAAGCCTCTCCACCCCTCCGTGAGATCAGACAGGAACCAAGTACTCAGATCACGAAATGCATTTGAAAGACAAGATTAGGAGTAGGTACTGCCTGGGCCACGGACGGAAGACTTCAAAAGTGCGTGCAAGGTATACCCTGATGCAGGAAATACAGCCCACAGGTGTTATGAAGTTCCCATCACAAAATTTGGCACCATCTGCCACTCGCAAAATATTCTAAAAGTTCGGTAATGTGTTAGTAGCACGGCATTGCAGGACGCTTGCCGACTTGCTAGCTTCTTTCCCCCGCACGACCCCGCGTTATGTCGGATATGCCGTTGACAGAGTCGCCACTTCTTTGTGGCCGAATCGCATATTCCTCAGTCTGATCTCTTACTCAAGCGAGCAACATGTCGGCAAGTACAGAGTTGCCATTCACGCTCAAGGATTCGTCCCTTCTCAAGGGTCAATCCTATGTCAATGCCAAATGGGTCGAGGCCAAGTCGGGCAAGAGATTCAACGTCATCGACCCGGGCTCGGATAAGAGTTGGGCCTCGTGCCCAGACAACGGGCCCGAGGATGTGGATGCCGCAGTGAGTGCTGCACAAGCAGCATTTCAAACATATCGCAAAGTCAACCCCCGCAAACGTGCGCAGCTGCTTCTTGCCTGGCACAGGCTGATTGACGAAAACAAGGATGATCTGGCCACCATCATGACTTGGGAGAGCGGCAAGCCTCTTGCTGAAGCCTACGGTGAGATTGCCTACGCGCAGAGCTTCACCTGGTGGTTTGCCGGCGAGGCCGAGCGTATCCAGGGCTCAGTCAGCGTCCCTTCTGCCCCGAACCGCAGAGTTATGATTGTGAAGCAGCCGATCGGCGTTGCTGTAGCGCTAGTGCCCTGGAACTTTCCCATGGCCATGATCCTACGGAAAGCAGGAGCCGCTTTCGCGGCTGGCTGTACCATGATTGTGAAGCCATCGCCCGAGACACCTCTGACGTGCCTTGCCCTGGCTGAGCTCATTAGCCGCGCTGGATACGCGCCTGGCGTATTCAACGTGTTGACAACTTCTCTTACCAACACGCCCCCGTTATCCGAGGCGCTTTGCCTCCATCCTGACGTACACAAGGTTTCCTTCACTGGTAGTACGCGTGTGGGAAAACTTGTTGCTGGTCTTTGCGCACGCAATTTGAAGAAGTGCACACTAGAGCTCGGTGGAAACTGCCCATTCATCGTATTCGACGATGCCAACTTGGATCAAGCCCTTGAACAGTTTATGGCTCTCAAATGGCGACACGCAGGCCAAGCATGCATCACGGCCAACCGTCTCTACGTCCAGTCTAGTGTGTACGAAAAGTTCACGGAGATGCTGGTGAACAAGACCAGGGGCCTCGTGGTTGGCCATGGGGCAACTGACGGCACGACAATGGGCCCAGTGACTACTCCCAACGGCATCAAAAAGGCAGAAGAGCAGGTTTCTGATGCGCTGAACCTCGGCGCGAAACTCGTTCTTGGAAGCGGTAAAGGCTGCCTCAAGGATGGTGCAGGCAATGGAAACGGCGTGAGCGGCTACTTTATGGAACCCACGATTCTTACGGGGATGACGAAGGACATGCTGATGACTCGCGAGGAAACATTCGCCCCTGTCTGCGGCTTGTACTCTTTCGACACGGAAGAGGAGGCGACGCAGTGGGCCAATGACACCAGCATGGGTCTGGCCAGCTATGCATTCACCAAGAACATGGACCGAGTGTTCCGTCTGTCTGAGAATCTCGACGCTGGCATGATTGGTATTGTGAGTAGCACTGAAAATTCAATGACTAGACGACGACACCTACTAACAGAACCAGAATACCGGCAACAGCTCCGCCGCAGAAAGCCCTTTTGGCGGAATGAAGGAATCAGGCTACGGCAAGGAGAGCGGAAAAGATGTCGCAGTCAACGAATATCTTGTGGCAAAGACTGTAACCATTACATTGGAGGGTCATTTTTAAGCTTCCTACCAGTACACATTTCTTTACCTAGTTACTATGAGTTACTCATAAATGCGAGGCGTGCATGTCCAAGCAGGGTACTGTCATCAAATTCTCCTTGCCCAAGGCTACGGAGTTGGTAGCGGCCCGGTTGCAGAATTCCTGCCACAAAAAGAGCCCACGATAATACGAAAGATGACGAGCGCCCACCCAAAATTGACAGCCACTATGCTGCAATTTCTGGGCTGCTTTCTGCGTTTCAGCCCATGCAGTGACACGTGTGGCGGACTACGTGACGCCAATCAGGCTCGCCCAGTAGCCGCTGTCACGGAGGGGCTGCTGAGACCAGGGCATGAGAAACGAATTTGTGCACAACTCGAGAGCATAAACTCATAGGAGCGTCATGAACATCCAAACTACGGTATTGAGCATTACCAAGCCCTTGAAGATATTGAGGTTAGCTTAAATGATATGTTGGGTACCTAGGAACCGACAGTCCCAGCTATTCAGCGACTAACAGACGAAATTAGCCTACGACCGCTAACATATTGGCCGGCTTCCTCGACCTCCCCGGCGAGCTTCGAAATTACATATATGAGTTCATCTTATTGCAGAAGGAGCCTCTGAATCCTTTCGTCTATTATATGCCACAAGCCAACCTTACGACGGGTCTGTTCCGTGCGAACAGGACTATCCACCGTGAAACTACCTTGTTCCTCTACTCTAGGAATGTCTTTGATGTCAGCAACGCCGGGCCTGGGCAGGTCTCTTCGTTTATCGAGCGCATTGGAAACAGCAACGCCGGCTACATTCGTCACATAATAACCACCTTTCCGAGCTTTCTCAACTTGGACCCTGGCGATGTAACATTCGAGGATGACAGCTTCGAAACCCTCAAAACGATCCAAGCCGCTTGTACTGGCCTGAGCACACTTGAGACCTCTCTGGATAGCACAAACTCAATGGAGCTCAGGCTTGACGATTTGGACCACCACAAGCTTGCCACCGAAGCGCTAGAACTAGTCGACACTCATTTCAGAGCCATCTCATCTATACAAGAGATAGTTCTCAATGTCTTTGAGGACGGTCCAAGTGACCATCTCAGAAGCATAATGACGAGTTACGGGTGGACGATTAACACGACAGAATACGAGGAAGAGGAGGAGGATGACAGGTATAGCGACTTTGACTATGATGATTATCACCATGACTACGACAGTGGTGATGAGTATGACATTGACAATGATAGTGACTTTTGGAGAAGAGCAGCAGACTGACTTCATATGATGTGGCAATGTAAATATGAGACAAGGCAGCCAGTGGGATACACAAGACAGAGAGGTTAACGTCAGAGCTGCCCTCAAATCAAATCACACCAGACAAACTGCCAAACAATACGTCCTCGCGCAAACAGTCAATGTGCATCCACTGACCGCAGTCACTGCTGGTGCAGCCGACGAGCGTCTTGTCAGGATTGGCGGGTGTTTAGCATCTGCAAAGGAGATCAAGTGGTCTAGACCGGTTAGTGATGAGTCGTCCTTGCGTCTCTCTCGTGCATCTATTGCATATAGACAGCTGTGATGTGCGATAATCGAACTTCGGCGCCAATACAAGGCATCCGTGATTCTCCATCATCGTCCGCCTCGATCCATTGGCTGACCTTTGCATGGCGGACGATGCTCCAGTCATTTCGTGGTTCGATGTTATAGATCTCTATGAGATAGTACCTATAGCTTATTCTCGCTTGGCCTCTAAAGAGGTTATTAGCTAGTTTATGTATAGTATGATTCGTAAGGGAAGGCGGACTCTCTTAAAGTTCCTTCCTAGTAGTTATTTCCTAATAGAATTACCCCTAAGAAGGGGCTCATTCTATTAGCCTACCAATAGCAGCGTTCCCGATCTGCTGGTGTTGACGTAGGAGGAGAGTTGGGGGGCAAGCGTATGTATATGATGCGAGAATATCGGAAAAATCAAACTTTCCGATTCATGTAAAGTCAGCCTGCGGCTGAATAGGAGCAGATATAAGCGTTGACATGAATTTGCTAATAGTTTATATAAGTTGGTCATGCTGTTCTCTTTTTCAGTGGATAAAGTGAGTTACTAATTGAGTGTATGTTATTACCGTCGTCTTTACTATTCCTCCTCAAGTTCTAAGCTTCTTTCCAAAATAGGGCGCAAATCATTTCTTTAGCCCAAGCAAACAGCAGTACCAGAGCGGCACTTGCCAACAATTTCCGGAGTGTTGTCCCACTGGAAGTAGCCGGCTTCGTAGGCTCGGCACCCAGCGTCCATTTGGCCAAAGGCGTAGTAGACATCGTTGCTGTCGAGATTGCCCCGAGCATGAGGCCAGTTGATGCAATAGTAGACGTAAATGCCCTGGTTGTTGAACCCGTAATAACGGGTGCCGTCTCCGGAGGAGAGCTCTTGGCCACCTCCGGCCCATCTCTCGAGAGGGTCACCGGCGCCGTCCACTCCACCACGGGGCAAGTTATCGCCCCAGCATGAAGTGAAACGCTTCCGAATGTCGTTTTCGGCCGAGGCTTCAAGCGCAAAGAAGTGCTCCGTTCCAAAGTCAAGAGAAGTAATGGTGGTCGAGCCGTTGGCGTGAACCACACCCTGGTAAGCGCCGTCAGGAAGGTCCAACACCAGGCCAGCGGTTAGCGGCGGCGATGCTGGTAAGAGCAAAGTTGATGAGGGTTTTGAAATGCATTTGGTCTTTATATTCAAGGAGTTTCTCAAGTATAGAAGGAAGGAAGGATTGGTGTCATAAAAGGGCTACGGGGGTGGGCTCGCTAGTTTATAGGGTTGGTGGTAGATGAAAATTGTATCGCTCGCGCGTAGTCGGCCGTGGTAATTTTGGAGCAGACCAATGGCTATTGAGGCCGCCAGCAAGACCTTCCTTCATCTGCAAGACCTTCCATCGTCTGCAAGGCCTTAAGCTGCAGCGTCCAGGCGAGAGCCTGATCTCACTACTCTCTTTTTGTTGCTCTGTTCTGCCACGTGTACGCTGCGCGCGTTGCAGACTCTCATCCCCCCTAGTATCGTCCATAATATAAACAAGACATATCTGGCAACATGGACCGCTCGCAATACTAATATATTAAGTCTTACGTAGTCTATTACGCAATAATGGCCGTCGCCACCAAGTGTGCATCAACGGACCTACCCGGCACAACGGTTGCTAGTCCTTCTATCCCATTTTCGATAATAGAGACGAATGAGAGCGTCTTTGAGTTGATGCTCTGCTAGGTAGGGCTTTGTTCATGTTGTTTCTACGGGGAGGATCAAAGTAGTTAGACGTAGCAAAAATCGACTTCACCCTACCGTGTATAGTAGAAGCGGCTTTGCCGCAAGCTTTCTTCGGGCAGTAATCCACACTACTCGTTTCGAAAAACTTCTAGGGAGTGGTACGCAAAGACAGCGCGTAGTAGCTGGCTCCTCACTCAGAAGACAAACTCGCAAATTCCTTACTAGTAGGCTGATGGGCAGCGATGTTCTCATAGGCATTCATGCCGCAATAGTCAAAAGATATCTTGTAGTGTGACAGACCGTTTGAGTATCGCGTGAGCAGATGCGGCGCTCTCCGGCAGGTAAAAGAAAATCTTTTCAAGAACAAGTACTTGATGGTAACTAACTGGCTGCGGGTTTCCTCGTAAATTGCAGCCAACTGTATCGTATGGTATATAGTGAGGAGATAATACACAGTACAAGGTTGAAGACTATAAAGAGACGCGGCGTCCTTTCTAACTATACAAACCGCCGTCACGGGTTAGGAGAGTTGTTTCAAGCCCGTTCTTTTACTACCACATCTTACGGGAGAGCAGAAGCACTCTTCCCCTTCCCCTTGCCATACGCCAGAGCAAAAACATGAGAGCCAAGACACATATGCTCAGCACGACCAGCGGCGCCGAGATGGTACAGTGTCGCTCTACTGTTCTCACGATGGTGTTTGTGGAAATGGTGCTATCAAGGGGCAGCCAGAGCTGCGTCTTTGAATGCCACCATAGCTGCTCACTAGTCGTCAATATTCTACCATTCTCATCACCGCCCGCCACTTCCACAACCTCACCAACTTCGTCGGGGAGCGGGATGAGTGTTTCAGGGCCTGTGATACGGGCCACGGCGAACAGGCCGAGGCTGCCGTCCCTTCGTGACGTGTTATTGCTCCGAAGAAGCCAGACAACAACCTCCGGAGTGCCATCCCAGTGAACGTGCACGTCTTTTTCTCCATAGGGTATGGATATCGCTGGTTTATGTATAGTCATCCTAGGCCGATACAGCAGAGGCGTCAGTGGCGTTATTCAGTGCTTGTTATGTCAAGTTCCAAAATTGCTGCTGCTGCCCCTGCTATGACCGAGTGTGTACTTGTTGCTTGCAACGAGGTTGCTGTCTTTAGTCCAGCTTGTCCAGCTGCCGGGCAGGTGTAGTAATTTTGGCGTCGCTCAGCGCGCCGAGTGGTTGGTCAGCTCTGAGTGTTATTGTTCGCGCTGATGCCGCACGCTTCGAACCACGATTCGCTTGGAAGCTCATATGCTGATACAAGGTACCCCAAATGATGCCCCCCACACCGGGAATGTCAAGATCTGATGAGTATGTGGTTCGTTGTCGGAAGTTTGGATTGCTTTGACGGGTCACAAGCACACAAATCGCCGTATTCTCGCGCAGGGAAATTTCAACGCGAAATGTGAGTTAGGGCTAGAGTAACCAGTGTAAGAGGTTGTTGGCAAAATAAATATAGATGTTGGTAGCTCAGCCAGTAACGGGATGGGGCCCCGCGTATTCTTGGTATTAGTCTCGAAGTATGGAATTTAGCCCCGAGATTTTGTATTTGTACCTAACTATACCTAATGAAGCGACGACCTAGTAATTATTCCACATATTTTTGCAGGGATTACCACCACCTAATAACAGAACCCGTAGACCTCCGTTGTGTGTGAGCTCCTGCCTGGGTAAAGCCATCTTACTGGTAGAGCCTGGCAATTCTCTTATAGTAGCTACTGCTAGCTAGCTAGCGCCTCTCTCTCGCTGCGCCGCGTGACGAAGCCGTTAACGTTGAAGAGCCCTGGCTGCCCTGGCTGACGTGGCTGACGTGGCTGACGGAGCTGCCTGGCGTTGGTGATGGAAGAAAGGCTCCAGGAAACTCCCAGTGGCACGCTTCTCGGCCGGCCAAAGCCTCTGCCTCGAGCGTAGCGAGCTTTATCATTTGGTGTGTTCTTGTCGATTAAGGTTTCGGCGGCGCGAAAGGAGTTATTACGAGATACGAGATAGGGGTCGGCGTTGATGGGCTAGCCGGAATACTGGCCTCTTGTTGGTTCAATCCTCGAAAACAAGGGTCGTCGCTTAATTAGGTATAGTTAGGTGCAAAAACATAAAATCGCGGGGTTAAACTCCATACTTCATTAGTCTCCCCTTACCCCGACTTGCCCGACTACTCGCCGCGACGTATCCCCCACTCGCTCCGCGCCACGTGGGCTAGGCGTTGGATGTCGGCAACTCTGCAGAACATTAGAACATGCGCGATGGCGGAAAGTGTTAATAGTAGAGTACGGCTTCGATTGCGTCCTCTACACGGACAGCATATCGTAGTTACCAGTAGCATCATTTTCTGCAGCGGCCGTCGCCACGTCAGCGGTACTACCGTCAAATTTCCTAGGGACTGCCCCTGATGAAGGATCTAATCGTTTCATAACATCTTCATGTGTGGGCTTCGAGCTAAAAGACAGCACGCGCCAGATCGGAGCTTCAACTTTATCGCTTGAGAAAGCTTGGCTGTGATTCACCTTCCGACTTTCGAAGCTTGTGCTGCGTGACAGCTAGTACAAGTGTAAACTACTGTCCAAGACGTCCGTTTGGGCGACTCTAGGTTATGCTGTTGAAAAAGAAAATGCTTAAAGAAACATTTAGTGAAAATTTCCATGAAATTTCTACGTTGTGGCCTGTTGTTGCTACCAGGTGTGCTTCTGTCGGCTTCCTTGTGGTTGCGTTGGAAAAGCCTGGCATCTCATGTCTCCGTCTGCTTCGGCGATTCCCTTTTCCTTTTGTCTTTCCCGTGTTATTAAAACTGAATCCTATTGTAATGACGGCACGTTTCCTTGTTTCATTTCATTTCATTTTATTCTTGTTCGTTACTGGGTTCCATTGGTTCCAGCCGCCGTGGCGTTAGATTGTCACGCACAATTTAACCTTTGCGGGTTATTCACAGCCTCACTCCTTTTTTTCTTCTTTTTTTCTTTGTTTCGTTTTTTTCTTCGTCGATACCTTTTGCCTCAGTGTGGGGTGTGTCTTTACAACCTTGGCTGCCACTTCCCCGTTTTCGTCCCTTGGCTCGTCCGTTCCCCGATCTCAGCATCTACCTATTTAATGGTAATGCCATGATCATGAAATTAGTTGGGACTAAGACTCAGTCCTAAAAGGTACAAGACCCCTATGGGGCACATTTCGAAGTACCTTGAGACTGAGTCCCGCAGTCCTGCCCAAAATGGGCAGGACTCGGTCCCCAAAAACCAGTAAATCAGCGCTATATTAGGTTTCTTATGAGGGCGATCAACCCTGGCTTTGACCCTGGTCTAGCGTGGCACCTCTGTTTTTATGGACCGTTTTATTGTGCAAATTTGTGAAAAACGTTAGGACTAGTCTGCTAGTCTGGCATGAGAATGCGAGACTCAACCTTATTATCACGGCCTTGAAACCTTACGGTCACGGCCTTGGAACCTTATGATCACGGCCCTAGAAGGGGTATCGTTAGTACTGCATCTGTCTGCTCGTCCCCATCCATGCAAATTTCTCCTCCAACGTAAAACTTGAAAGAGATGGGAAAGACTGCCCCGGCAACCTCGTACACTTTTGTTCTTCTTCAGTTAATGTGCCATTCGCCAGCCTGTTCTGGCAACCTACGTTATATCTGGTGACTTCCTTAGTGATAATAATTTACATTCATCACTATTATACCCCGAAGGCTGCGTTACATTCAACTTCCACGCAGGGTCCAGGCCCAATCCGCTTCATTTATCAATCCATGAGGATTCAGCACGCCAACCAATGGCCGAGAAGATGTTGCAAGATTCATTTCAAGTACCCCGCTTACAATGATCAAGTTATTGCTTTCAAGGCGCGCAGTAGGTCCGAGCCCAAGCCTAGCACTAATTACGAATTCGTCGAAAACTCACTTCACGTGCGCCTCGAGTACGTCATCACGTACGCGGCGAGGAAGAATCCTGCATGCAAAGCCAGATGTAAGCAGGATTAACTATTCGAATCACGTGGACGGCAGGAAGTTACATTCTGCTTTGAGATAGAAGAGCGAGGTCCCGTCGGATGTGGTGCAATGCAGTGCTGGATCATTTTGGGACTCACCCGTCGGCTCTGCGATCTGCGACGCAACTACGCCCATGAAGACATGGGAAGAGGACACCAAAGCTAGCAGTATATACCTTACCAAAACCCAAATTTCAAAATCGTAAAACAGCAGTGTAGACATTTGCTGAAGATTCTTTACTCCAAGTGCTGTCGCACGGCTCTGAGGATGCGTGTTGCTCTGCCCCTGGCATCGCTGCTCGCGCAGCAAGTTTTCGCAGCTGTAACAAGCTTTCTAAATCATACGCATTTATTATCGAGCCTCGAGGATCCAGCCTGGTTCGAGAGAAACATCCCAATTGTGGAAATCCCATGCACGCATATCCAAGACCTTTACTATTATCGCTGGCAGACGTACAAAGAACACTTGGCTTATACCGGAGCCCAACATGGTTACCTCGCTACTGAATTTCTTCATCCGGCTGGCTACGGAGCACCCTTTGGTGGAATCGTCGCCGCTGCTGGTCATCATATCAACGAAGGTCGCTGGTTGCGGGACGTCCGCTACGGCCAGGATCTAGTCAATTATTGGCTTGCTGGTCCCGGGCAGCTTCCAAAGCCTACAGACGACGGTGTGAATAAGGATACATATGATTCGGCGCATGAATACAGCTTTTGGGCTGCCAGTTCAGTGTGGAAGCAATACCTTATCACAGGAGATCGAAACTTCGTAACTGGCCAACTTGATAACCTCGTCCGACAGTATCGCGGCTGGGATAACCACTTCGACTCTGATCTTAGGCTTTACTGGCAGGTTCCTGTTTGGGATGCCACAGAGTTTACAGCAGCATCTTACCAATCACCCAGTGGCGATGCCTACCACGGCGGAGCCGGATTCCGACCGACCATCAACGCTTATCAGTATGGCGATGCACGAGCAATTGCCGCTATTGCAGCCTTGAACGGGACCACCGACTTGCAAAAAGAGTATGAACAACGCGCCACCTCTCTGCAGCTAGCCGTACAAAGCCATCTGTGGAATAGAGATAAGAAATTTTTCATGCATCGTGATCGCGACTACCAGCAGAAGCTTCTTCAGGATCGCGAGATTATGGGTTTTCTACCTTGGATGTTTAATATGCCATCTTGCAACTTCTCAACAGAACCATTCAAACAATTAATAGATATAAAGGGTTTCTCATCGGCATTCGGTCCTACAACACTCGAGCAGCGAAGTAGCTGGTATATGTACGAAGCTGATGGATGTTGTCGATGGGACGGGCCTTCATGGCCTTTTTCAACGTCTCAGACGCTTACCGCAGTTGAAACTTTACTTCACGAATATAAGCAGTCTACTATTGTAGTATCTGATTACGTCGACCTTTTAGAAACATATGCAAGGACGCTTTATAAAGACGGAAGCCCTTACGTGGCTGAAGCACATCATCCTACTGAGGACCGATGGATCTACGATGGGCGAGACCATAGCGAGGACTATAATCACCTCGACATTTGTTGATAATGTTCTTGCCGGTCTATTGGGCCTCCGCGGCCAACCAGACAGTTCGTTGACCATCCGCCCGCTCGTACCCTCTTCGTGGACATACTTTGCAGTTGAAAATTTGTCGTACCATGGCCGCAGTATCACTATTATATGGGATCAATCGGGCACCAGATATAAGCAAGGCAAAGGACTGCAAGTATTTATTGATGGAATATCGGTCGTCCAACGCGATACCATCAACGAAGTGACGGTGAATGTCACACCTGCCATTCCACAGCCAGCTATCTCAAGGGTTAACATCGCTGCCAATACGCAGGGATACACACAGCTGTCCCGGGCCTTTGCTTCCTACACGTCATCATTTGATGACCCGATGCGCGCCATCGACGGAAACGTTTGGAGAACAGCCATTCCTCCCAACAGCAGGTGGACTTCATACCAAAGTCCCAATACAGCTGATTATTTCGGCGTTGATTTCCGTCGAACGCAATCCCTCTGTGACGTGCGACTCTACTTTTACGACGATGGCGGCGGTGTTCGAATACCAAGTAACTATGACTTGCAGTACCTTGAGCGTGATGGAAACTCCTGGGTAACTGTGCCCGGCCAGGAGCGCAGCAAAGCTCCAACCTCGTCAAATGAGCAGATCAAAATCACATTCCCGGCTATTACCACTTCACAGCTCAGAGTTGTGGCCCCAAACCCATCCGCTGGAAAAGGCTGGGGTTTATCCGAGATGGAGGTCTGGACAGCAGCTATTTTCTACTTGCGTAACGAAAACAGTGAGAAGCTTATGGGTGTTGACCGCATGCAGCAGAGTTCAGGTGCTTACATACAACAGTATGATGACAATGGCACACGGGATCACTATTGGCAATTTATTCCAGCAGCAGGTGGCTGGAGCAAGATCAAGAACTTGAACAGTGGCCTTTTATTATCGGTTTCATCAGACAAGAATAGCGCACAACTCATCCAAGATCATGATAATAAGGCATCCTACCAGCTTTGGAGAGTAGAATCACGAGGCGATGGCCATTTCTTGATTCGAAACAAGGGAAGCAACAAGGTTGCCGGCGTTGACGGCATGTCCACCGACAATAGCGCCAATGTTGTGCAGTTTGAGGATAACGGAACGAGGGATCATCTCTGGAGCATTTTGCCTGCTGCTATTGAGGGATGCTGAAAGGAATATGCATTTTACATGATGCTACTACGAATATAAACCACATCCGTATTCAATATACTAAAGGGGTAAAGTGAATATGTGTATGTGACTGATCATGTGCAATAGATCATGTGTAAGGGAGACCCGCGCAGCTTGCGGGGCCCAACTATACAGTAGCCGGAGACTATAGAAAAAAAAGGTTTGCTATTCCCCCTGGTACACAAAGCTACTTAGCAGCGCCAGTTATGTTTAAGGCTTGCATGGTGTTCTGGCCCTCACAAAGCTCGATTCCCACACCAACATCGCTGTGCTGGTTCCACTAGACAGTTCCAAGCTGTTGTTCGCCAAAATATAGTCAATACTGCAGGTTAGCTTTACTTTTATACTCAATCTCCATCCATGTCATTCAATGTATTCTTTTATTTACAGCCTTGACTACACGTGATTGTCTATATGCTACTGCCATTTGTGTCGGACGGCGCTCTATTCCACTAGCAAATATTTCTGGACGGCTCAGGATCTACCTTGCATTCATTCTTGCTCACGCAATCGTCCTCACGCTTGGTGCAGCGGAGGTGAAGCGACTTGAACTTCCAGCCGTCGGACCAAAGCGTGCGGCACGTACCCCTGCTCGCGTATCCGTAGCCATACCACTCACCGACGCAGCCAGGCTTCTCCCAGTAGCTGAGCTGGACCTGACCGTCCGGGCAGAGACCCTCGGAGGCAATGTTGAGGGAAGCTACCTGGCAGTCGGTGTTGATGCACATGCCGTCCCAGCCAACGCGTTCAATTTTGGCGCTATTGTACTTGTTGCCCGAGCAATCGTTGTGGTAGAAGCTGTCGAGGCGGAACGCGGGGATCACGCCGACGCAGGCGTACGCATTAGCCCACAGCGAACCGCAGTTGCTGCCGGCCTTGGGGTTCCAGCGCGCAAAGTCGCTGACGGAGATGCCGTAGCGGGAGGCAATGTCGGTGCACGACTCGCCCGTCTTGACGTAGTGAAACTCGTTGCAGTTCTGCACGAGGTCTGGCTGGATGGGGCTGGGCGTATGGACGCCGTTGCCCGGGTCGGTGGGCGTGGGCTTCCACCCAATGACGGAGGTGCAGGCGTATGTGTCGGCCCAGAGGCCAGAACAGGTACTGCCGACCTTGGGGTTCCAAGTGGCGAACTCGTTCTCCGTGATGCCGTGAGCGGAGGCGATGGCGGCGCAGTTCTCACCCTTCTTGACAAAATAGAACCTGTTGCAGTTGTCTACCATGTCCGGCTGAATTGGTAGAGGTGTTTCGATGCCTAAAGACATGTCAGCATTTCAGTCGACGTGGGATGAGCGCAGACGAACCATTGGCGGGCTTGGTAGACGTGGGCTTGGGGGGAGTGATAGTGGTCGTCTTGGTTGGGACGGTAGGTTCAAAGGCCGCCTCGACGCAGTACGAGTTGCCAATCTTCATGCCGCTGCAGCTATCACCCACTGTTGGGTTCTGTCGAGAAAGAAGAGTATTAGCAAACATACATGCCCATCGCCCGAGTAAAAGGTTCACATGGAACTCACCCATCGCGAAAAGTCAGCATTGGTGATGACATTCTCATCGAGAATATCGCCGCAGGGGGTGGAAGACGTGTAGTCTAGCCACCAGGTGCAGTGAGGGGTAGAATTAGGGTCGAATGGAAGCTTGGGCTTGGATTCACGAGCCTCGATGCTTGGGGCAGCAAGAACATGGCCTGCTCCGGCCAGCAGCAAAGCCGTAGAGCAGCGCATCGTAGACAATTGGGACAGTAATTACAACAATAGGCTCCCAAGCTCAGCTTCCATTTTCGGCAGAGGTGAAACTGAAACTGATCCTTTATAGGCAACTGCCCATCAACTATCATACTACCCGGAAGCCGGTATTAGTTGCAACTACTCCGTACCGTCGCTCCTCACCGGGGTCCCGACGCCCGCCGTCTTCCGATGTAATTTCCGTTGATGAGCCACAGTTTAGATTAATTCCTCACTTAGGCTATAACTTGTATTTCAATTTCGTACCAGCAGGCCTCGCGGCCCGTCCAAAGCCGAAGTTTGCTGCCCAGCTTTTTGCCAAGAGACGCCACCCGCAGCCTCAGCCCAGGGTGGTCCACCAATATTTATGTCCGGTCAAGAAGCTAGTAAGCACCAGATCAGGCTGTAACTAATGAACCGTTGGATCTATCCACAAAGCGGGCTAGCTTTATGCTTGTATTAGGGTTGTTCACTCGCGCGACTGCGGACCTGGCCTGGCCTAGTGTCACAAGCCTGGCTCCTCTTAAATCCACAACGAAGCAGCCGAAATGCAGCTGCGAAAAAGTAGCACGCGAGTTCTCTCTCGATACCCCCTTTCAAACACTCATACCTATCGCCGATACCAAGATGGCATCTGAAACAAAATACTTGAACGAGGCTGAACGGGAGGCAGCCCGCAGCGCCATCGACGGCAAGGGAGTCGCCCTGAGGCTGGACCATCCTGTTAGTCGCGCAGCCACCATCCGCGGTATTCGCAGCCACATCGAATACGCCAAAAGTCCTGAAATTACAGCGCTCTGCTCTTCAGAGAATGCGATCCGCAACGCGGACTTTGCCAGGGCTCGCAACGCTCGCCTCATCATGAGCAACATCATCCCTACGCCAGAGGAGCTGGGCCTTGACGTCGATGATGGCCAGGACGACCCAGAGCGCACGAGAGTCCCTTACTGCATCTGGCATCCAGACTTCGCAGCCGAGGACACATACCGTGCCTTGGCTGCACGGTACCCCGGCATGCGGTATCAAGTAGGCCGAGCATGCGCTGCCGCCGGCATGGACAGCCTGTATGCTGAGCTTGATTTGCTGCCAGAAGTTTCCGTCGCAGAAGAGGCTCGTGAAAGCCTGGCACCTGGTGCCAAGATCATTTACCATAAAATAATGTCTGCACCATACAGATACGCCATCCTGGACGACTATCACAGGAGCATCAACATCTCCAATCCTCCATACCCGGCCTATCTGAACGGCGACACAAATGTTCGACATATGCTTAGCTGCTACCCACATTCTGAACTACAGCTGGATAGCAAGTCTGGCTGCAACGTAAACTTTGATCCACTTCCTTGCATTACCGAGACTGAATATATCCGTCGAGATAACGTTAGTGAGGAAGACGCTTTGGTTCAACTTCGTGACGATGAGGTCGAGCTCTTATATGCGCCTTTGCCACAAGACTTACCGACTGTCAATAAGACACTACTCATACACATGGCTGCCTATCATGGAGATATGGACCGTTTTTCACGGCTCATACGGCGACCACTTTACATGAGCGAGACGGAATTTCTCTGCGTCGTTCGTGGCATCTATCATCACCCAATGTTCGCTCGTTTCTGGGCCACTCAGCTGGACAAGGCCACCGAGCTCGCAAACAGAGCCGGGGAGACCAAGCGCATAGAGATTCAGAGGGCAATCTCTGCTCGAAGGATCATGTGCAATGACCGACAGGAGTTTGAGAACGGCTGGAACCCGGATAAGCCTCAGCCTTTCCTGATATGGTGGCCTCAGAAGCCGCACGCACTCACCCTATTGGACATGTTCGAGAGGGAGCCTTCCATGAGGGAGACTGCTCTGGTGGCATCCATCATGTGTGGCTATGAAGAAAACTTCAGGCCTATGCGTCAGCCGCCGACTAATACCTTATACTTGGCCGCGCGCAGGTCTGGCAACCCTAGATGCCTGGAGATGGTCACGAAATGGGCACAAGACGCGGGCATCGACGTTGAAGCTTTTGACTTCTTCAAGGGTGAACCTTACTTTAGCGACAAGGAAATTTACATGCAAGAACTTGAACCGCCCGAGGATGGCGAAGTTCATACCTGTCGGGAGGACCGGGTTTCTTTTTATTGGGGCCAGGATCTTCATGACAGAAATAAGCTTGATCTTCGCCTGCTACACAAGTACATATGGCATGTGCCAATGCAGCCGGGAGAAAGAAGGTTATAGCGGTGTAAAGCGTAGTCATCAACATCCAGACAGGCAGTTAGCATAGAAGGTGCAGACACAAAAAGAAGAGGTTCCCAACACAGAATGCGGCACAAATTTCCTGTCACGTTACATGTTTAGAGGATTTGTAAAGCAAACATTGCTCTGCTCCCATTTTAAATTCGAAAGAAAACGTCACGCTATTCCGATATTAAAGTAGATGGGAAACATCATGTGGCTCCCATATCAGAGTATCAAGAAACGTCATTGTATAACATCTTGCTGCTCCCGTACGGAAATCTACAGACTGTTTTTCTTCAATTTCGTGTACTTTTATCCCCACTACAAGGTCGCTGTCAAGTGCGACTGACGAACGACAGCGCCCCTTTTTTGGCTGGGCTATCATCAACCAAAACATACCTTGGCCGTCGCAGGGCTCATCAGGTTGAAGCCATATGCTTTTTTCCATGTTTGAAGGATTCTCCAGTGCTGGCCACTCGATGTAGACGGTACGTCGTCACCCACCGCACCCACGGGCGGCTTCCCGTTTTCGTCCACCTGGAAGACGAGTCACGTTTGTAAGTACAGAGAAGAAGAATCAGATTGAAAACATCACACACGGCTGTGTAGCCAGTGCGCCACTTACAAAGGAAATAAATGCGGCCCGGTCAGAAAAGTCTTTCCCAAAGGCGCCGGTGAATTTACCATCAGCATCCGTGTAAGCCGCCAAGCTGGCCTCAATGTTGATTTTCTTGTACGGGTCTCGTCCAGGGACTGAGGAGGGCGTCTCCGGGGCGACAACATTCGGATACTTTTTTTGGAGGTCTTTGGCCACCCAATTCATGGTCTCCTCGCGCCGGCTGTGGAAGATTTGACTGATGAGCAGCGTCGTTACTGCTTTGCGGTTCTTGCCGAGGAGCGTGTTGTAATGGGGGTCGGTCGAAAGCTGGCGCCATTTTTCAAGGGCACGCTCGAACAGCTCAGTGAAGTCCTTCTTGAGAGGATCATTCGTAGGGGGCTTCCAACCCTCGAGGTCCGGCGACACTTCTCCAACTTTCATTGTCCCGCCGCCGATTTGGTTCTTTGCCAGGTCGTCAATGGCGTCGTCGATACCCACATCGAGAGGGCTGCGGATGTTCCAGTTGATTTCTGCGGGCAGCATGTTGGAGCCATCGGCGCGAGCCATGAACTCTGGGTATTGGAATCTCTTATCGACTCCCGTGCCCATGTTTCTCCTTCTAAGCCAGGGATGCTTGGGGTTCTGCGCGTAAATCATCTTTTGGGCGTCGGCTCCATATACATCGCTGGTAAAACAATCAGATACAATTCTTTGCAAAATCTTGTCTGTAGTATTTCTTACCAGAGACTGTCGTAAATGACGTATAGGGTCATCTTCTCCCGACTATGTGTAGCTTCATCTGCCTCAACATACCCGAGCAAGCTGATAGCGGATACGATCCAGTGTATGCAGATTCGGAGACGCATCTTGGACACACAGAGCGTATGGTTGTAACCGTAGCGACTCCTGTGCAAAAGGAAAGAATCCTGCAATGTATATGCACCATACCGAGTGGCTCCATGGCAAGGGACCTGAACTCGCCAAGTCCCCTCCGCGGGAATACAAAACTGATTGAAGAATGCCGAGGTTTCATGCCCCCTGAGAGATAGTTGCCGGCAGCGGATGAGCTCGGGTTCGAATAGAAATCTAGACTATTCTTCTCATGCATCTCGCACCCACTGTGTCATGCCACAACAGAAGACCAGGGATACCGGCCAACCCTAACAATTAGCTTATATCCTGTCTCCGGCGAGGCTTACGCTGGACTTGCTCTTTGTAGTTTGGGCAGTTTATAGCTTTACAGGCCTCGGTCTTGGCAATAGAGTAGGCAAAGGTGCGAATGCCGCCCTGATTCGCCGCATAGTCTATCGTTCCAGGACAAGATCCTCTTTGCCCCGTCCGAACAAGGCTGCAGCCAAGACCACCGCTGCAGGGGTCTCCTGCAGGGGAAACATTGATCACACGACACTTTGACAGATTTTAAACGACAGGGCTATGACAGGCACTGAAATCTCCGTATTTTCCTTGGAGTCTTAGTCTGCGAGCCACCTTTGTTAGCTAAGGCTGCACTATTGAAGAGGCATCTACACTGACGAGCGGCTTTTCGCAAATTGCATATCCACAGCGTGAAGAAAACTTCGACTTCATATCCAGGGTCGGTTAGAAGTGGAGCAAGGTAATGCTCAAGGACTGTGGCTTGCTCTGCGAGAGCAGAAGGTCTGGTGGCTACTGGAGAAGAATACTAAACGTCTTCATAATATGAGTTGCTTAAGTGAGTTGCATTTCTCGCTGAAGTAAATGTTCAACCATCGTGGCTTCTCAGACAACCACTGAGCTTCACAGGCCGCTCAAAATGGTATCCCTTCGAGCAGCCATTGGCTTTCTGGCACAGCTCTCCGTGGCGTCTGCGGCCAGCAGACATCATGCGCTGCACCGACGCCATTCGGCATCTCCTGCCAACAATTCGATCGTCGACAGATATAGCCCCAATTCACAAGGCTTTCAGGCCAACCCTCTTGGAAGAGCCGGACCAAACATCGCCAATGATCCGTTCACCACGCCCCTTGTTGACAACTGTCCCAAGTCTTGTCAGGAAGCAGGACCTGATCCTGCACTGTGGACTCACATCCACGACCCTGCACTCCTGGCTCAGTGTGAGCATGATTTGCTCTTTGACATGAACGTTCACGCTTCTGTTGCCGACAGAGCCACCATCCGCGTGTGCTCCCTGAGGGGCTCCGTCGTGTCTTCCAAGACTAAGCGCGCGCGATCTGAGCGCCGTCGCCGCAATGAAAACGTTCAGCAGTATGGCGCGATTCTCAACGAAACCGATTCTTCCAAGCCAGCAGAGAGCTGCGGTGCGAGCAAATTTGTCGTGCCGGTCAAGCTGACGGCGGGTCCAAGCTTGCTCAGATCTGGCGACGACGCTGCTGCTGCTTCTTCCCACATCGCGGTGTATATGATTGAGAACCCAAGCTGTGGTGTTCGCATCATGTTTTCAAAGTCAGGCTCTGCTTACGTCGGCATGTACATAGGCGCTGATATCTTGACGGACGATGCTGGCCATCTGTTTGACGAGTATAGGTACGGTTGCCGTTCTTCCTAGAGCCAGTCAACGAGATTCTGACCAGTTGACAGTGCACAGTTCAAGTCCGGAATACAGTCGATGCAGTCCTGCAACACCGCGCAGCAGTATTCTAGAACCACCGGCGTCATTGCCGTTGATGGAGTCCACAAGCTGGATACCGCGCGCAAGACTGTCCAGGTCTGGGCTCGAGGCGGCTGCCTGGATCATGCTGGTGCCGTGCTCGTGGAGGAGACTGTCCCCTTGACGTTTCTGGCATCCTCCGCCCCCGATAACGGAACAGCAATCCTCGTTACAGCCTCGGCAAACGAGACACTCGCCCTGCGGCGGCGAGGTGAATGCCGTGCCATCCGGGTAGAAAAAGACGACGGTTGTGCGTCTCTTGCATCCAAGTGCAACATTCGTGGTGCTCACTTCGTCAAGTTCAACCCCATACCGAATCTCTGCAGCACCCTGCAGGAGAAACAAATGGTATGCTGCTCTGAAGGGACGCTCCCTGAGACGACGCTTCAGCCACAGCCAGACGGCACCTGCAGAACGCATGTCGTGGGAGCCAAAGATGACTGCTGGGGCATCGAGGACGCATACGGCATGAATTCGGGTGAAGTTGCGAAGCTTAACAAGAACACCTGGGGCTGGTCAGGCTGCGGCCGACTGCAGCAAGGTCAGATCCTCTGCATCAGCAAGGGCAACACGCCTATGCCCGCTCAGCTTCCAGACGTCGCCTGCGGTCCGCAGAAGATCGGCACGCAGCCGCCCTCGGGCCAGGGCGAGTTCACGGGCTGGGACCTGGCCAAGCTGAACCCTTGTCCGCTGAACGCCTGCTGCTCGGGATGGGGGTACTGCGGCATCTCGGAGGACTTCTGCATCGAGTCGCCCTCAGATACCGGTGCTCCGGGCTCTTTCGAGTATCTGAAGAATGGCTGCATCTCGAACTGTGGTATGGATATTGTCGGGAACGAGCTGACTCCAGGTGGCTTCGCGAACCTGGGCTACTTTCAGGGCTATAACCCCAGCCGTTACTGTCTCCATATGGACGCCCTCGAGCTCTCCAAGAATAAGGGTCTTACTCATGTCCATTTCGCGTTTGCTGTGTTAACAGAGGACTTTCAAGTCAAGATCCCAGACGATACCAAGGACCAATTCGACGTGTTTGTGGGCACGCCGATGGCCTTTAGCAAGATTCTTTCTTTTGGTGGATGGGCCGCATCTACAGAGCCAGGAAGCTATCACATCTTCCGCAATGCCGTCAAGCCCGCGAATCGTGCGACGACAGCTAAAAACGTTGTTGAATTCCTGAACAAATACGACTTACACGGAGTCGACTTTGACTGGGAATACCCCGGCGCGTGGGACATTCCCGGCGTGCCAGGCGGCGACGCCGACGAGGGCGAGAACTATCTCGAGTTCCTCAAGATCATGAGAGATCAGCTGGCGGGCGAGAAGCACCGCACCCTGTCGATTGCCCTGCCGTCGTCCTACTGGTATCTCAGAGGGTTCCCCGTCAAGGAAATAGCCAAGGTCGTCAGCTATATGGTCTTGATGACGTACGACCTACACGGGCAGTGGGACTATGACAATAAGTTTACGAACCCCGGCTGCCCGACTGGAAACTGTCTGCGCTCACACATCAACAAGACCGAGACGTACAGTTCGCTGGCTCTGATCACAAAGGCGGGAGTTCCGCCGTACAAGCTCTTCGTCGGCATCTCCAGCTATGGCCGCAGCTTCCGTATGAAGGACTCGAAATGCACATCGCCTGAATGCCTATTCACCGGATCGTTCTTTGTGTCCGACGCCGAACCCGGCCCCTGCACGGGCACAAGTGGCTACAGTACGTATCATGGAAATCAGTCGCTTCAGTGCGGTCCGTCCTTTGACCATATATGCTAACACAAACTGCGAACCAGTCTCCAATGCCGAAATATTGACAATCTGGGAGAATAGACACTCAGGGAGCAATGGACTTCAGGCTAAATGGTGGTATGATGAGCCTTCGGATTCGGATATTATGATATGGTATGTTGAACATTTCCCGCACGCAATTGACGAAAGCGCTAACTAAACTAGTATGTCTTCTTCTCCTCGCTTCACTCGACGCTGGGGGAGGGGTACGGAACGGCGCATTGGAACGGTGGCTAATTAATACTCTGCACAGACGGTACGCAAGGCGAAGGAATAACCGACTGGGTCGCTTACATGACCGACACCACCAAGGCAAGGCGACGGAAGTGGATCAAAGGGCTGAACTTTGGCGGAACTACTGACTGGGCACTCGATCTCGCGGACTACTATGACGGGCCTGTCATAGAAGGAGGCTGGAACATTGAGACTGACACGGCTGAATGTGACCACAACTCTTGGCCAACCACGCTGGAGGGCTTTGACAGTGACATTGGCTCAGTCCCGAAGCACTGCCGAGGAATGGCGCTCACGCGCTACTTCACCCTCGCCATCGAAGAGGCCATGACCAAGTTCTATGAGGTTTCCGCGGGATACGACGACAAGGTATGCATGCATCTTGCCAAGCACAAACACGATGGGTTGCTAACGAAGAGTAGTTTGGCTGGTATGCGGACTGGGTCAAGGACGCCATCGACGACCGCCTCGACGAGTTCCTCGCTATCGGTCGCGGCAAGGGCCTCGCGTACATGGACTGTAAGTGGGAGACGCGAAAGAACAAGGGCTCCGGCCCTTGCACCGAGGCGGTCCTGGAGTACGACCTCGGCATGCGCCCGGGGCCGCGTATCGTCGAGTTCACCATGCGCGACGAGGAGGGCTTCTACAGCGCGCTGGGCGAGCACGCGGGCATCAACAAGACGTGGATCACGTTCCGCGACCACGCCCTCGTCGACCCGTGCCTCGAGTGCGGTCCGCTGCCGACCTGTCCCGAGGCGGCGTTCTGCGGTCAGAACTACTACATGCGCAAGAACTTTCCGCGGCGCATCAACGACAAGTCCAAGATCGAGATCGAGAACCCCAAGCAGGTCGTCACCGAGGCGATGCCGCGGATCCAGGACATGGCCAACGTCGGCGTCGACCAGTATTTGCAGATGCGCTGGGGCTTCCCCGACGCCGACAGCGCGGACGTGCTGGACTCTTTTGCGCTACCGCTCTTCATGCTCGAGGACTCGTTCGACTCCATCAAGCAGATCAAGGAGATTGGCGCGGAGCAGAAGAAGACGAAAACGCGCGAGCTCGTCATCATGATCCTCACCATCATCTTCTCCGTCATCCCCTTTGCTGGCCCGGCCGCGAGCCTGCTCGGCGGCGCGGCGCGCATCGCGCAGACGGCGCTGATTGTCGGCGAGATTGGCAACGCGGCGCTGGCGATTGAGGAGATTATCAACGACCCGACGTCGGCGCCCTTTGCGGTGCTCACCATGCTCGTCGGCGCCAGTGGCACCGGCGGCGTTCGCGTCAAGGGCCCGAGAAAGGGCTTCAAGGAGGCGGCGGATGCAAAGAGGGCGTTGGACGCCAAGTCGCTGACGTTGTTCACGCCCGAGTTCCAGCGCAAGAATGAGATTGTCGGGCGTCTTACCAAGCAATGTATGCTCTAGGTAGGGCAAAACCCAGAGTGGGCAAGTGAGAGAAAGGGGTATTCCGAGGGCTGCCCCATCTCGTCCCCTTTAGAGTAATTCAGAGTTGTGAAGAAAGTGCTGTATGATTCCATGTTGATTATTCTGTGTTTGTGATTACGCATTATACGGCGGAGGGTCAAGCAGGCCAGTATGGCGGCTGCCGAGCGGCAACGTTGACCATGGAGATTGCCACATGAATATTCTCGAACTGGCAGCGAGAAACAAAGAAGCAATGCAACATCAAGTTCACAATTCAGCTTCAAAATGACGGTTTCTATCCCCAAATACTTTAGCAACATCACGGATACTTGGTCGCCTCACCTGGTCGCCAGAGTGAATGGACAGCAGATCAAAATCGCAAAGATTGACGGGGCATTTGTTTTTCACTTGCACCCCGAGTCCGACGAACTCTTCTACGTCTTATCAGGCCGACTCATTATGAAACTGGAGGAGCACGAACATAACATCATGAGTGCCGGCGACATGTGGGTTGTGCCCAAAGGCCTCCGCCACGGCCCAGTGGCAGACAATGCAGAAATTATGCTAGTTGAGGCTGCGAATACAATCAACACCGGTGACGCCCCGGTGTCTGCGCGCATGAGGGAGGTCAACACGAGGTTTCATGGAGACTAGCACAAGGGAGACGAGAAGCAAATCGATAGTAATTTGACTGGCGTCGTAGCTCGAAGATTGTTGAATCATGTTGCGTTGTATCCACCGTCCACGAACAGTGTCGTTCCCGTCACCGCGTCGCTCGCGCTGCTGGCCAAGTAAATGGCGGCTCCTGCAAAGTCTGCAGGCGCACCGTTTCTGCCCACCATCGTTCTCGCAACGTGCTTCGCGACAACGCCCTCCTCGGCGCACGCCGCCGCCGTCAAGGGCGTCTCCACGAACCCCGGCGCGATGGCGTTGCAGAGGACACCCCGAGGCGACCAGGCCTCGGCTTGAGAGCGCGTCAGCCCTGCAAGCCCGGCCTTGGAGACCCCGTATACGCTGCTGTTGCCAAACGCGCGGATGGACTGCTGGCTGACGACGTTGATGATGCGGCCGCTCCCTCGCTCGGCCATGGCCGGGCCAAAGGCCTGACCCAACTGAAACGCGGCCGTGAGGTTGACCGCAATGGTCTCGTCCCAGTCCTCCTGCGCGAGACGGCTCATGTGAACCCTGGTATTGATCCCGGCAGCATTCACCAGGATGTCTGGCGGCGGTCCGTGCAGCAGCGATGAGACCGCCGTTTTGATGGCGTCGACGTTTCTCACGTCATGCGGCAGCCCGACGGCGTCAATCCCCTGCTCCCGAAATTGTTGAACCGATGCGTGGAGAGGAGCAGGGCGGCGCGCAACGAGAACCACTTTCGCCCCGGCCAAGCCAAGAGCCATGGCCATGGCTCGGCCAATGCCTGAGCTGGCCCCGGTCACTAGAGCGAGACGACCGCTCAGCCCAAAAACTGACTCGAGATACTGTGCGGACATGTCTGTGCAGAAAAGTACGGGCAGGTTTCAGAACACGCATGCGCGCGGTTCGGATCGAACCATGACATTGGAAAAGGGCAGCCGGTATGAGTCAAGCGAGATCGGCGCGCCGGCGCGCTTTGCTAGCAAAGGGCACTGGCATCTTGGCATCCACTTATCGACGAGCCGAGACGACAGGTGCCAGTGTGTTTGAGCAGCCACCGAGATCTCTGCGGCTCGAGATTCTTTACCCTACCCATTGCTCACCCTACCCATCGCTTCAGTGAGTAATAAGTTATACGTGCAACGTAAGAATGGAGTACCATTGAAATTGGATGGAAAGGATTTGTGGGTGGACCATGAAATCAGAACTTTCTGCCCCAGCGCCGAGTCTACGCCACGGCGGGTATTGTGGTCACAACCTTGTAATTATATATGCCGTGGCTGCTCCGGGCAAATCTCAGCATCAAGTCGGGCAGATTTCCAAAGAAAACCTGGCCACTTTTGGCCTACATCGCCCTTGTCAGATCTCGAAAAAGATAACAGTAACCATTAAAATTAATACTCGAGATAATGACGATCGACAATAATTACATCATCTTGTTCTTGACCTACTATCATAGCGAAAGGTGGTAGATGGGGCCAAAAGGGGCCACGCTTTTTGGTACCCGCTTGGTCAGGTCGAGGGAGTCAATCTTTTCATCACATATGTCGACATTCGAAAGAAGCCACCAATGCATTGGGCTAGCCATGCGAAGAGTTCCTGGCCTAGTTGACTGACCATGCACCCGCCCTGTCCGCGAGGCGGCTGACCAGGCCAGCAGCCTATTAGTTGGTAGAAGTCATAGCTGGCTGTTGCCGTCTCGCATCTCGCCGCCCCCCTGTAACCCGAACCCCCCGACCACCCACATTTTTTTACAGAACCTTCCCCATCCGAATAAGTTCACCGGAGCTATAGTTAAGGTTTTAAGATGGTTGATATGGGTGCCCACGTCCCCATCTGCGGGGAGGCTACGGCGTACTTGGCGTCAATCTCAGTGCCGCACAGCAAAGCTTTGCTCAACGTGGCTGCCAAGCCCAATTCTTACATGAAAAATCGCGGGGCATTCGCCTCAAGGAGGGAGGGATTTTCTTTTCTTTTAGTTTATTCCGAAGGGCCACATGATCGGGTACGGGGATACGAGAGGTCGACTGAGCTGACGGTGAGCGACCACTGCCGCCCACTTGACCTTTCAGGAGTGGCTTCGGTGAACTGACGGAAACCTAGGAGAAGATATATAGCCTAAATATATATGATATGGTCCTTAAGTTTGAAGTACCATAGTAGCAGTAGGTACTTCAATCTTTAAAAAAATTATTACTTAATTTAAGTAGACGTTACCTTGAAACTAGTAGTTTAGATTTACTGCTACATTGAGACGAGCCTTTTCCTAAATAACTAGGAAACTTATTTTTAGATGGTAGACACTCTAGTCTTGGAGAAATACTGGAAATAAAGAAATATTACTTATCATTTTAATTAATTGCCAATATAGGCTTGTACAGTAGAAGCACTGTTTCTCTTGCATGGGCTTATTAGCTCCGCGGCCAAGACCAAGGATAAGCATATTACCAAAGGCTTCGGGTGAGCCCGGTGGCGCAGAGACATTCTAAATAAGTCTTGGTATATAAGCTACCATGAATGTCGCCGTCATTGTCGCTTCAAACTCCTTTCTCTCAAGTAACAAATACACAATATATGCCATCATCATGAAGCTTATCTACCTTTTCGCTCTCCCGGTTGCGCTAGCCTTTCCCGCTAGCCTTGCACCTCGGGAAACCAAGGAGCAAATCACGGACCGCTACCTATTTTCCACCGCCCTTCCTGCGTTTCTCAAGCTGCGGGCACAGCGAGACCCAAATACTCTTGACTGGGAGTCTGATGGTTGCACTTCGGCCCCCGACAACCCGTTCAACTTTCCGTTCGAGCCTGCTTGCCAGCGCCATGACTTTGGATATCGCAACTACAAGGTCCAAGGCCGATTTGACTCGAGTGGTCGTTATCTCGTCGACGTCAACTTTCAAAAGGAGTAAGAGCCCTCCTTGCCCTTGTGAAAGAGTATTTAAAGTGCATCGTGGATAGTTATAGCTAACACTTCTCAAGTATGCTCTATCAATGCGAAGAAGTCTCGGCGCAGCGCTCTTGTCATGCTCTCGCCTCGGTCTACTATTACGCCGTGCGCGCGTTTGGAGGATTTTTCAAGCGCGACGCGAGCGGCTCCGAAGACCTCGACACGATTGTCCAGAGAGGTTCAGAAAATTCCATGGAGTTGTACCAGAATGCCCTCGAGAAATATATACACGCCGTCTTGGAGGACCAGGCCGATGGCCTCCTCCCCTCGCTGTAAGTCTTTGACTGCAGGCATCAAGGTGGAGTGTTGAGAAATGAGTACCTATACGAATATATGAATATACGAATGAGAAATTTTACTTAAATAATGACTCCATATATCTTTCCATGTATGCGTTCTGATTCATCAGACTGCGAACCCGCCAGAGTTCTTCTGCCTCGGCTCTCCTCCGGCTTGGAAGGTCCCGTTCGCGAGAAGTTTCAGAGCTTGTGCCGTGCTCTGGCCTGGGGCAACCCACGTAACGTTATGACCGAGTGATTTCATAAAGGCCGTCGTAGAATTGTCATACGCATACTCAAACGTCACCTGGTCCGGCTGAAGCTGGTCGTGGAGCCGTGGCTGCTGCAGTGACTCCGCCGGCCCCATGCCCTGATCGAGCATGTGAACGACAAGCTGAACTGTTGCAGTTGTAATGCGACTGCCGCCGGCTGAACCGCAAGCAAAATAGAGCTTACCCTCTGGTGTTTCGGCAATGACGGGCGAAATGGATGACAGTGGCCGTTTGCCCGGACGCACGTAATTCTGGGGGCTCGGCCTGTATCCGAAGGCATTGCTAGCTCCCGGTATACTGAAATCGTTCATCTCATTATTCATGATGACACCCGTCTCAGGTATCATTACACGTGATCCAAAAAGCGTATTGATCGTGGTGGTCAAGGACACAGCCATGCCACTCGCGTCGGCTGCAACAATGTGCGACGTTCCGGGTGTGTCGAGCGACTCTATACCTTCAGGATTATAGTACGCGACACCCTCCGTCTTCGTGTCGGATATTTTCGAGCGAAACTCGGCGCCGGTTCCGGGAGCTACCATCGCAGCCGTGTACCCAGACAAGCCACCGACAAAGGACGGATCGCCGATCTTCGTGCGCTGACCATACGCGAAACGAATCGCCTCGTCGAGACGATGCGTGGAGATGTTGACAGTCTCCGGCTTGAAAAAGTCGTCAAAGCCGCTGACAGTGTTCAGCGTGCTCAATGCCACCGGTCCGCCGGACGGCGCGTTCGTGCTTGTAAGTTTGTGCCCGCGATACGTAATGTGAAGCGGTTCGCGATGCGCAACAGTGTAGTTCTTGAGGTCTGCCAGCGTCATTGTGCCATTTTGGGCACGGAGCGCCGTGATCGTTGCATTGGCAATAGCGCCAGTGTAGAACACGTCAGCGCCTCCATCCGCAATCGTCTCGAGAGTATCAGCATAGCGCTTCCGAGTTATTATCTCGCCAAGCTTAAGCAACTGGCCTCTGGGAGCGAAATCGATGGCCCAGTTCGGGTCCTCCACAAGAAAGCGGTTTCTAGACGTTGAATTGATGTACATGAGGAGATCCTCATCAACAGGCCAGCCATGCCTCGCAACTTTTATCGCTGGTGCCATGACCTTGGCCCATTCCAGAGCACCGTATTTTTTGTGTACATATTCGAGCCCTCGTAGCTCTCCCGGAACTCCACTAATACCGTCAGTATGTATGAGACCCGATCACTGAAACAGTGGTTGCATACCTTGCCAAGCCACCGTACAGACTGGCATCCGTATTGTTCTTGTACATATCCTCAAACGCAGCTGCTGGTGCTGTCTCGCGGAAGTCGACAAATTCATAGTTGCCGTTCTTGTCCCTCAACAACATGAAGCCACCGCCACCAATCCCGCTGTGGTACATACCAATGGTGCCCACGCAGAAAACGGTGCCCACGAGCGCGTCGACCGCATTGCCGCCATCCTTTATGAGCTGCGTGCCAATGCCGCTGCAAATCGCGCTCTCGGACGAGACGGCGCCACGATGGGCATCGAGTTGTGGCGCTGGACACGACGCTGGAGCAGCGGATACAGCCCGCAGCCAACCAAGGAGCAGAGCCGTGTTCGCTGAAGTCAGCTTCATAATGGACGTGGTAATTGAGGTCAGTGTCTGAAGCGCAAGTGGAGGATGGAAACTATCTTCTCGCAACAGGACACCGATAAAGGGGAGTATGATGACTTTAAGCCTTCAAAGAACCCAGAGCTGATCATCGTTTCCCTAGCAATTTCGCGGCAACCCGGCTACTCTAACTACACCACGGCCTAGCTTGCAATCTGCTCAGCATTCTTATCAAGTTTGCGGAGATGATTCCCCCACCTGGGTGGCCCCAAGCTAGACAAGCCACCAAACGAGGCTATTTGCCGGTGGCTGAACGCGGGGTTGAATGTCTGGGGGGAACAGATGATTATGGTCATTGCTCTCCTGTGGGTAATTGATGTTACAAATCATTAGCAGAAGGCCCGATATCGGGAATTGGACGCATCATGTTTTGAAAATGTTCATCTTTGTGGTCCCGCAGCTGTTGCCACTGCCACCTATCCTGCTCAAGTTTGTCAGTTAGCGTGATCGTGGGCATTTCAGCTTGGCCTAGTTGGCAGGTGTCAAGAGCCTTCTCTGAGCGCTGCAGTGAAATCCGGATAAAACAAGTAGAACAGAAATAATCAGCGTGAACTAAAAAGCCCAGGGGAAGGCAGACTATTTCTCGCCGCTGTCGAGTATAGAGAGCTGTTCTTGCTACCTCGAGGCACCAATTGGGTTGTTCTACAAGGCTATATAATGCGACAATACTGTACCGTTGCACAGTTGGCTGCATTATTGGCTGCAAGCTGCAACATCCAACTATTCAGCTCCTATAATCTGATGCATGCGCACCCCTTCAGCTCAGCATGCACAGATATAAGTCAGAGTCACCCGAGCCATTGATCAGTCGCCTTCAAAGTGTAGGCTATCTTTACTGCGTAAGCCGTGTAATTCCATTCTGCTCTCCACAACTACCGTCCAAACATTGAAGGATCTCCCACGCGTAGTAGTGGGTGCTTCGACAAGGCTGGCAACCAGCTTTTTGACCCCGCCGCGGGCACTCGCGAAGCACCCCCCGCCGAGTCTATGACTACCAGAGTACCTACTATATAGATCGAAGGATGCGCCAAGCTGGCGAGGCCCCGAGCGGTCTAGCTGGGAGCTCTTGAACTACACATCTCCACTAATGCAGGGCGTCTCATGTGCAGTAGAGCGAGACAAGAAAAAAGACTTTGATTAATCCAAGTACCTTGGTCGAGGACGGCCGATTGTTAGAGGCAAATGCTCTCAGGCTCACGGTCAACGCTGGACGTCTCGGATCTCTTGGCATCCGTTAATTATCTTAATCCTTCATCTAGCGAGCGGTTCCACTAACAAATGGGTTCAAAAATGCAATTGAAATTCCGCCGCAATAGTGCGGCTCCTGAGAATAAAACGCCTTTTTCTTGCGTAATGTCTCCATGCGGCGTCCTTCAACCGGCCATACGACCAGGAGGGTCGAACGCAGTCGCATTCTACATATCATAGCACCCTGCGCGAGATACACGGGAATATCTTTGCAACAGCACTCGCATGAGGTCTCAGGGAGCAACGATGCGCGCCATGGCGCTCATAGGTCTCAAGATAGTGGGCAGCCCTGGAGAGCTTGCGGGTCGCTAAGTTGTGCGGGCATTGAGAAGTGCAGCCTTTTGTTTAAGAGGCGATGAGTCTTTTTCGACGTGGGCTGTCGGGTCTGCAGGTCCCTTCCGTAGGTTGAATAACTCTTTGATCGAATTCTTGCTCCTTTTCGTATTTTATACAGTCGCTCAGCATCTAAGAACTAACTGCTTATACATACGTCGAGCCGGTATTAAACGAGATGCCTCTCAGAGGTGGAGGCTGGTGTTGTAGGCTCTCTGCTTGAATTTGCGGTCGAACTCTCGAGATCGTCTATGAATGAGAACCGCAGCTCACCAACTACTTCCCTTACTAGTCTGCGCGGAAATCCAAGTTAGCCTGGGCAACACTTTCGGTTGTGGTATACATACTCAGTTAAGCGATTCACATCGTGAATGAAATACCAATGGACATTGTGAATCAGTGCCGCAATCGCGAATTCGTAATCTTCCGAGCTCTTGCTCCCAGAGAATTGAAGCGGGTTCGACATCCTGAGTTGGTGCAAGCCAGGCGGCAATGGGTGGCCCCCTCCCAGCGCCGAGCGTAAGATGATGATCCTTGACGCGATTCCATGAGGAGTGAGGTCAATATTCGGAATTCCCGTTCCGCTTTCGGCCCAGCAAGCTGCGATGACATCCGGAGACTTGGATTCTTTGGAAAGGTAGCTTGTGAGGGCCATGTAGCTGCCCGAGCGGTCGAGGATAGATAAGATTTCGCCGTATGCTTTCTTCGGAAATCGGCCACCAAGTGAGAATTCCCAATCCATAAACTGAAATGACCTCCTCGCATCCGCGCTTAGGCCCCGGTATTTGAGGAAGAGCCTACGAAGCGCGGATTGTAATCGCGAGCTGGGGCTCGACGCGTCATCGGCATCGCCAATGTCACGGTGTAGACGTGCAAACACGGTTTGCTGGATACACATGTAATACCGGGATAGCTCATACAAAACCTGAGCTGTACTTTCGCGCAACTCCGAGTGCTCTGATATAGGATACGGAAAGATCGTCCAAATGTAGCTTGTAATGACGCCGAGAGCGACAATAGCTAGGCGGTAGGGAAATATGACGTACGGCGGGTAGACAGCCTGGCCAGACTGTTTCACAGCTTCTTCGCCAATCTGCATAGTTTGTAGCTCAATACCAATCATAACAATTGCAGCAATGAGAGCTACAAACCAAATGCTGAACAGGGCAGGAAATCGCACGGCTTGAGTAACAGCATCAGCTTCTGTTGTTATGGCAAGACACACCTAAGACGGGACTTACTAAGAAAGCTTATCACCATGAACCACAACCACATAAAGACCAAGACACCTGGCGTGCGCTGGTCAACTATGTACCAGATAATATAGCTCGCCACCATAGACGCCGTAGTTCCGAGCAGGCGGCCCATGAGGAGAAATGTGGAAGAGCCTGATGTGCGGCCCATGGACAGCAAGATAGCAAAGAGCGCCCACAGCAAGCGTTGGGCAAAATAAAAGTCTTGCGAGTCGTGGAGAAACCCAATGATTGCAATTGTCATGACCGCACAGGCACCACGCAACCCATACGCAGCATGTTCAGTACGGAGCACTGAGTTGATCTTGCGGATGAAATCACCCACAGCTTCCATAGTATTCGCAGCAGGTAGGTGGTCTGGATTCCGGGGCTTGTGAAAGACGGGGTCCAGTTCTACTTTGGGACCACCATCCTTGTTCTGGACATCTCTTCGAAGATTGTTTGCCAAGTCGCAGCTAAAATACCTAGCCCAGTAACTCAAGGAGAGAAAGTTGGGGGGCACGAACCGCCTTGGACGTCCGTGACGATCATCGAGATAGACAATGAGTCTAAGGAGCTTGCGTCCCAAAGCAGTCAGGATAGTTTGGGACTGTTATACACGTTAGTCACGGGCATAATAACAGTAGTTGCAGAGATTTGGGCTTACGTGAAGGAGAGCGAAATACCGTAGTATATCAGCATGCTTGTCAGAGGACAAAGGCCCAATCGTTCCGACCTTGGGGCGATGCTGCACGTAGCGATGTAGCACTTCCCGGCGGCTCAATGTTTCGTCGCCGTCCTCTCTAAACATATCGCAGTAATGTTGGACAAGTCGCGATCCGCCTGGACTGACATCCTCGTGGCTTTCTTGGTCGGCGGGCTTCTCACTGTGTCCACGCGCCCAGCTCCGTTTCTGAATCTGTCGCAACCGCAACTTGGCGTGCTTTGCGCCAGCAGTGATCATCTCCGCCATCTTAATCAGTTGCCCTTGTATTTCCGTCTCTGTATGGTGCCAGTCATCTTGCGACTGTTTCGCCGGTTCGATGGCCACCTCCGGGTTGGTAACCATTTGCTCCTGGTAGGAAGGGACGCCGGATACATCCGTTTCCCTCTGCATCATGTCCGCTACCAAACTAAGACCGGAGGCCGGTGGCACAAGCTGTACCAAGAGTGAACATACAGCGTCGAGCTCAGACTGAGAATACGCTCCCCACGAAAATTCTCGCGCCGCATGGTCGACATGGCCGTTCGCCTTTGCGACCTCGTTGCCCAATTGTTGAAGAGCAGCCTCGAGCTGTTCGACCGACTTACTGTCTGTTACATCAGTGGAGGAAGAGGGTATCTTCCTTGATACGATATCTCGGATACACATCTCGTGCGCACTCATGATTGCGCACAATGCGTCGAGGCACGAAATGGCAGCTCTACCTAAGAGGCCCCGGCAAGTTTGGGGGAAAACCAGCAGGGCATTCACAAGCCCTATGGCCTGACCAGCCAGAAAAGCCACAAACGCATTCGTTGCCTCTTTGATTATGCTATGCATCGTGGGCAGTCGCGCAAGGGCGGGGATCATGGCGATACCGAGAATAGCAGCGACGGACGTCTGGATGTTCCATGACGGAAACGCCGATTTTACCGTAAAAGTAACCCACATACCGAATGCCAGCATCACTGCCACGACGGCCTCCGCCGAGGAGTTGTACGCCGCCAATTCCTCGGGCGACCTCGTGGTGTGCTTTCTCGCCTGCAGGCCGCACCATCCGGCAAGCAGCGCCCAGCAGTACGCGACGACATACCCAATCGTCTGCTTCACGTTGAAGTCAATCAGCATGCCCTGAGGGAAGCCCGCCATGACGCTGGCGGCGGCAATGGGCGCAAGGTAGGCATTCTGACCAAAGTAGGAAATCCACGTGTCGGACTGGATGGCGCAGACGAGGACGGCGGGCGGGATTGAGGTCTTGACAGTCAGCTGCGCTGTGTGCCAATCTAGACGTAGCCATGATAGAAGCAATTTTGGCTGTAGCTTCACCATTCTGCCCACTGATTCTATTTCACCGTGTTTGGTAGAGGCATGCCGCTCGCTATTGGTTGCTGGCCGTTGGTTCTGCCGTAGAGTCCTGGTGGAGAATGGGATGTTCGCAGGCGGTATGTAGAATTGGGGACCAGGATGCAAGATTTCGACGATCGATTGGTCTTCATTGAGATGGCAGAATGCAGCATTGCAGGAAGTCAGAGCTTAACGCAAACGAGTCGAACCACACAGTTGTGATTTACACAGGGTCGAATCCGGCAAGGCCGGCTCGCATGCCTCTCCGAAATCTCCGCTGTAAACCCGCCTGTTACAGGCGACCAGTGCCACTCTGGACCCACTGGAGCTCCCGAGAACATGCCGAAATGCCGCAATTACAGCGCCCCTTCCAGTGGATTGAGGCACTGAAAATACAGCATGATGGTGCCGCCCACCTCGAAAAATTAGCATCCACAAACATGTGAACTACTTCGCCTACTGTGGGCAGCCATCTGCCAGGTGCATCAAGTGGTTCCTCGTCTATATCGTGGGATATGCTCGCATTGCACCACGCTTTTGCAATCGAAAGGAGTAATCTATTCGTAATCCATTTCTGCCTTATTCCCTATCTCCATTCGCCTAACGACTGACAAAGAAACATTGTCCATAATGCCACAATATTTCCCATTGATAATAACACAAGTTTCTCTTAATATAGTTTGTCCGTTTTTTTTTCAACTGGTGGTGCCGTGGACTGATGGCCACGGCCTCGAGGACGTTCTCACCCTCACCCTCAACGTCACCTCGTATGCTCCCCTCTCACCTGTGGACTTGAAAGAAAAGAAGAAAAAAGAAGGAAAGAACAGAAGAAGCAAGTAATTCATGCGAGAGGAAAGCAAAATCCGTCGTTCCATGCCCTGCCATAACCCGCTGTTCCGCCAGCATCTTGTCGGCGCTCGCTTTGTGCTGAATGAGTGATGAGTTCGCAACACAGTTGATGAGCGACGAGATGCAATTATATACTATTTCTCTCCACTTTTTTTTTCGTCGTTTTGATTTGTATCCTTTCGAAATGTTGTCGGAGTGTTGCTGTCAAGTCGATTACGCGGCAGTAGCCTCTGCAGTAGCGCCCGTAGGCATCTTCAGCTCAGTGCCGCCCAAGTTGGTGGCCTGAACCTTGGGGTTCTTGCTGTAGTAGTCAGAAATGGCCGACTTGATGGCGTCCTCGGCAAGCATAGAGCAGTGGACTATATGTCATGAGTTAGCTTTCTTTTCGAATTTGGATTTTCACGATTAAACATACGCTTCACCGGAGGTAGGCACAGCTCCTTGGCAATCTCTGTGTTTTTGACCTTGCCGGCGTCGTCGAGGCTCATGCCGCGCACCAGCTCCGTGAGGTAGCTGCTCGAGGCGATGGCGGAGCCGCATCCAAATGTCTTGAACTTGACGTCCGAGATTGTGTTGGTCTCGGGGTCCACGCGGATCTGCAGCTTCATCACATCACCGCACGCCGGGGCGCCGACCAGGCCGGTGCCGACATCCAGGTCCTTCTTATCCATGGAGCCGACGTTGCGCGGGCGCGAGTAGTGGTCGAGCACTTTTTCGTGGTATGAGCGCTTGGCCGAAACGGAAAGGACCGCAGGTCCGGCGACAACAGGGCGGACGAGGGCGCCCGAGATGGTGCTTCGGGCAGCGGAGGAGCCCGCGACAGCAAGGACTCGCCCTGAGGCGAAGCGAGCAGTTCTGGACAGCATTTTGGCTGGTGTGATGTGTGTAAGAATGTGAGGGAGAGTTTCGGCAGTCGAATGTGTTGGGCAGAGATGAATAGATCCCTAGAGGGCGGCGATGAGCGAAAGACGATCTGAAAACGCCAGTCGTGGTTTCAACTGTTTGCGCAGCTCAAAGGGGGTTGGACAAATTAGCGCACGTCGGTGATAGAAGGCGCTGCTTGTACTCTGGTGGAATTTCTTAGATGAAATCTGACACTGCAGAAGCTTGATGCAATGAGCGAGATGGTGATGATGGAAGAAAGAATAACGTATCTCGGGCTTGGTGGCGGACTAACTATGTGCCAGCATGCCTGCGCCGGTAAATCCTGTCGCCTCTCTCCCCAGCACGCCCGCTGGAGGAAAGCCAAAAATTTCCCACATGCACTTACTAGCACCCTGCGCACTATCCGGCCAATCAGCGCCCTCTTGTTCTCGGCCATTACGCTATGGTGGGTCTCGGGTTTTCGGAGCTGATTGGGTGTGTGCTTAGTCACCCGCCTCGATCCCACTAATTACCGGCTATGTCGTCAGCCATACGCCCGTCCTTTGGGTGTCTATTGGCTACTAGCGGAGCTAACAGAGACGGCTCCGAGGTGGCATTGGGTGGCCGCATCCTTTGCCGGCACTTTTGGCTCTGTTCCACTGTTGTTGGGCAAGTCGGGCTCGTTGTAGGCTGGCTCGGTCCCGAAACCGCTGTCAGCGTTTTGATTTGAAATACCCCCGCCCGGTGCTCCTGGGCTACCTCCGGCTTCTCGGGCGCGCCACCCCTTGCTCCTCTTCCTCAGCCAAACAAAATCAATCTGATAAGATTTTAAGCGGGGCATACTGTCCGATCACGTGCCAACGCGTTCTCTTATAAATTATAAGTAGTTACTTAAGAGTATTGCTACGCGCACAGCGCTGTATCTCTACGTGCATAGCGGTACGTGATAAGGTACTTCGACTTACTAGGGAATTACATATAAATATAAGTACCCTAAAATACGCTCCGGATAAACTTGTCTCCGTACTACCGCTACCACCGGCCTACTGCAACTCTCGCCCACTCTCGCCGCCGCCGCCGCCGCCAGCGTTGAGAGGCTTCCAGAGGCTCGGCAGCGGCGGCGGCGGCGGCGGCGGCGAGAGTAGGGAAGCCTTGCTCGCCAATTCGCTCAAAAAGAATATTAATAGAGGAGGAAAAAGGAGGCTGTTAGTGATACTTGATTGCTGCTAAAGAGGTACTTCTATTTAGGTAGAGCTTACATAAAATCTAGAGGTACTACGCTAGTATGGTACTCACGTGCTACTGTACACCTAGAGATATGGCGCTATGCCCGTAGCAATACTCTTACTTAATTCAGTATTAAGCCTGGTTATAATTAACTAAGGGTAATTTCATATAAAGAAGTCTTTAAAAGTATCTATATTATTAGTAGTAATGATATTGACTAGGCTTAGTAGTTACACCTGGAGAACCAGAATTGTCTGTTTTGAAGAATGCGCGCTGGACGACATGTGATGCAGAATACTTACTATTAGTTGATTGCCATTGAAACATCTGAAGGTGTTTCTCAGCGGTGGGATATAGCTTATAACGCTTCGTTTGCTAAAAATAGGATTCCGAATACTTAGGGAATAGCCCTTAAGCTAGCTAGTTATCTATAATAAATAGAATTAGATACGGACAAGTAGTAGGGAAAGGTAGCTATAAGACGATTTGCAAGAACACGAAGAAGGATAAGGAAATGAGGGGAGATGCCCAGGAGTGAATTGAATAATAGCTCGTGAGCCCTATTGACTGGAAAAGCACACTAACAATTCTAATTGATGGGGTCCATATATCGCTGTAGTACAGCAATCGCATTCTGCTGCACGATGCCTTCTTTTGCCAGGCGATACAAGACACGAATTACCCATCCCTGGCAGTTCTCTGTGACGGATGCGCGATTGGCGGCGCGAGGTGGCGGCTCTGAATTGCAAATTTGCTCGACTCGGGCTAGCTGGGATTCGTTCAAGTTGTTGTTCACAACTTGGTGCCATTCAAAAGACCGGGAGTTCAGAATGTCCGTGTTCAAGGTGTGTTGGTAATGCATGTACTCGGCATCACCTTTGACCTGCCAGACCGTACCTTTTCCAGTACCCGAGCTGTTCGGTCGGTGGCAGAAAATAGACCAATGTTTGGGTTCATTGTCCGCCTGTCGCTGCGCGACAACGATGAGCTGAAGACGTGAACCCTCCTCTACTTCGGAAACCGGCGCTTCAACAGCAGTCCAATCGCTTGTTGGTTTTCCGGATTCTGGGTCAACTTTTCGAGTCCATTTCGAGCCATCCGAATACTCAATGTACTCTCGGCTAAACCGGATGAAGTTGTGGATAACGGTCAGCTGGTTGCTTGACATGATGGCTCTCAGGGGACGACGCGTGATGGATTGAGTATAGATTGTGCTGAAGGATATTGAGAGAGTATAAAAGACGGTTGCGATAAATCGAATAGAGTAGAAGAAGACTGGGAAAACACGGGGACTTTCTGACGTTAAGTAGACAGAACATTGACAGTGACAAGGACAGTTCAGGTATTACATGTGCGCAGTCATTTCTGACTTCAAGTAGACAGAACATCGACAGTGACAAGGATAGTTCAGGTATTACATGTGCGTAGTTATTTCTGACTTTAAGTAGACAGAACATCGACAGTGATAAGGATAGTTCAGGTATTACATATGCGTAGTTATTTCTGACTTTAAGTAGACAGAAAATCGACAGTGATAAGGATAGTTCAGGTATTACATATGCGTAGTTATTTCTGACTTTAAGTAGACAGAACATCGACAGTGACAAGGATAGTTCAGGTATTACATGTGCGCAGTCATTTCTGACTGCGAGCACGTGAAACCTTATAAGTGTTTAAGATAATTACTACTTCTACTAGTTTGACAGAATTAACTATCTATATGCTACTTCTGACTATATACTATGCAAAGTGAAGTGCTCGTAGACTCGCGATCCTGTTAACTATTAACATAGTCAGAGAACAGAGGCCCGTCAACATTAACGAGCTACTAGTAATTATCAGCTTCCAGCTGGTCAATTTTGGCGACCCTCCCGGGTCTAACAAGAGGCCTAGCCACCAGGCAGCCCTTCTTGGCTGCGTCATCCTCACCTCGCAAGCGCTTGAATGTCTGCTAATTAGAGACTGTAGAGAAAATTTGGGCTGTTCTTGATTCAAAAGACTCCCTCTGTCTCTGTAAATTTAGAAACCCGGTCTGCTTCAGACCCGCGGACCCTGGTCATCCACCCAGCGTCTAGTGGTGAGAAACTTCTTTCAAATCCCCGCCACGGCGCTTAAAAAGCTCTTGCCTGGCTGTTGGTGCAGATTTACAATTCTGCCTAATTGGTCGCCATAGGATGACAAGCGCGTAACCAAACCACGCTAATTTGCAGAAGGCAGAATCCGGCTAACATGTGTCACGTTGGAGGTGGGCTTGAGCATACCAATGTGAATAGATACACTCAATAGCGCCTACGAATCAGAGAGACGACATGGCACAACAGTGTATCATTACTGTTCCTTGAGGTATTACACGTGCCACAAACGTACGGAGTACAGGTCTGGAGATAATGGTCAGCTGTGTCTGTGTCGTAGATATGGTGGTCCACTTTTTTGTTTGCTTCCTACTTATTACATAGTAGTCCAGACAGTTGGCGGCGTTGTGCCGCTGATCGCACACTCGTCTACCGACAATATGAAGTTCGACGATCCTGATGAATGTAAGAAAATCGTTCTCAAAGATGCAGCAGCATTTTTAGCTTACAATATGATGTTTTTCAGATGATGATGCTACCTTCCCGCGTCGCCAGATTGCGTGGCAGCCCAGCAGTGTTGTCATCCAGGTGCAGCCCACCCTCGTCCTGAAGAAGGGTGCCAAGGTTCGACCTTCAGAAGTGGCTTCTATGAAACTCATCCGTGAATACGCCCCGAGCATTCCGATCCCCTCCGTTGAAGGCTATGACTTCAGATACAAAGACGGTGTCCCCTACTACGGCCAGCTTCTCATGAACTACATCCCCGGAGAGACCCTCACGAACTCATGGGCCAAGCTCGACGACCAAGGCAAGGGCCGCATCTGCCAGGATATCTGGGACATTGTCGCTACGATCCGGTCCTCTGTTCCTCGTCCCAAAGACCTGGCGCCGGGTCTCTACCGCCCCAGCGACGGCCATCCGTCGTACGACCCGCTACTCGGCGACAACAACGACGTCACGCCACGAGAGATGGACGACGAGACCCTGCGAGCGCGCATCTGGAGGCGTTATGTAGCAACCAACGGTCTCTCCTACAAGGACGGCGCCAGCGTCAAGGACGAGCTGCCGCACAGTGACAAGTCAGTGTTTACGCATGCGGACCTTGGCCCCCATAATATCATGGTGGATGATGCCGGCCGCATCACGGCGGTGCTGGACTGGGAGTTTGCGGGATGGTACCCAGACTACTGGGAGTACATGCGGATGATGAAGTATTGTGATCCGCTCGAGTATGAGTGGCAAAAATGGATGACGCAGACGAGACCTGAGCCGTGGGATATCAGCGCGTTCCGGAAGGCGTGGCGAGTGCTGTTTTGAAAGTGGTTCCTCAGGATAGATGTTATATAGAAGATGAGAAATATGAACTTGACACATCATCACGACCCCCCCCTTGAACGTCTTGTCTAGCTGTAGCTCTAAAGCCCACAGTTCAACAAGGGATCAACTGGGACAAATACCAAGAGCTACTTTGGTCATGCTCATTAGTATCTGGATGGCCCAACAAGAAGTAAGGTTCCAGCGTCGTGGTAGTACCCTCGCCGAAAGCTGTTGGTGACCAAGTGAGCGGCAAGTACCTAGAGCCTTACTGCATCTGCCAGGGAAGAGGGAGATACCATCTCTCCCAGGTTAGATGATAGCTGCAGACAGGATTCTCGAAGCAGCCTCCGCATGGAAAAAACGTAATGCTGTTAAAGCTACTGACAGTCAGGAACTATCAACCTTTTTCTAAGCTCTACCGTAAGACAAATACTCAGCTTTGCATCATCGTCAACCTCGTTCGCCCTCCCTTGACAGTGATGGGCAGATTCCTTTCTTTTTTCTTGTAATCCCAAGCAGGTTTCCCTTTCTGCCGCACTTGCTTTTGTTTCGTCTCAATTGTCAAAGATCCGAGCCTCCATATCATTTCATCTTTTTGACCTGCTCCTCCTCCTCCTCCTGCTCCTCCTGCTCTTCAGCAGCCACCTCGTCATTACCATTTACCGCTACAATTTTAGCCAAACGAATTCAGTATAAGTAAAACCCGTACGTAAGCGTCCTATAAGTGTAGGCGCTACTATAAACGCGATCAATACGAGGCTGAAGGGTGACGGGGACAAGTTTGACGACAGCATGGTATGGAGATCTACCATCTCTCACGACAAGGGGCTAACTCTGCGCACAGAATTATGCTTACGAATTACGTTTTACCCGGGGTACACAAGAGATATGCTAGCAGTCGCAGTTGACAGCCAGTTGGCGGCCATTCCCGGCCAAGTAATGAGCTGTGGTCATTCCAAAAAGGACAATTTATGCCTGCAAATTGGCCCAATATGATTTTGTAATGCATAAACCCAAAAACTCCTTGTATATGACCATTGTTTAGAAAATACCTTAGTCGGCTCCATCAATTTCCCGACAAGTTGTCCGAGTAGTACATAATTCCCATTCAGCGTACATGAGAACACCTTACATTTCAATCTCGCCATACTCCTCGTACTGCTCTCGGAATTGGTTCCAGCGTTCCAGAATCGCAGCGCGACCGAGCTGGATGGCGTGCTCGGGGTCATAGTCTAGCTCATAGACGTACTCCAAATCTAGAAAGACAACCCGGCCATCAACAAGGTGAAAGTTGTCTAGTTTCCAGTCATCGTATGCAATGTTTAGATCGATCATCGGGCGATACGATGCTCAAATCATCTGCGCCGTCTGCTCCTCCGACATCTCGACTAGCGCTGACCTGTGATAGAGTGACACGCCGCCAACGTCCTCGAGCACGAGAGCACGGGTGCCATCACAGTACGCCTCTCCGTAGCAAACTGGTATTTGCTTACCTTGAAGCGATTTGAGCTTTTCATACATTCGCAACTCGTTTGTAAACTCGTCATCCGAGTTTGGCTTTAGTTTCTTGACAACTATAATAGTTGGTAGAGACCAGGCGACGGGTAAGAAGGCTAGGGCTAGCTTCTGTGGAAGAATGGTTGTAACGAGCCAGTGCATGCACTTGCCCAAAATGTTTCGCCGAATTGAAACGCGCAGGACATGCTGGTGCTTACGCCAGGGTGCGGCGTAGGAACCGGAGATGCTCCGGCCCCGTAAGGTGAACTGTTAAAATAGTTAGTGACAAGTTGGGCTAGTGTCGTGATGAATACATGCCTGGCAAACTGGACTGGAAGTTCGCTGGCATGGCTCACTCGATGAAGTCGACAGGGTTGATAGCGTTGACGATGACGACAGAGGTGGCCACGATTTGTCTGGTTGATGCAGGGCCATCGGGGACCGCAGTATGATCGCAGCCGGCACATGCGCGAACTTGCGAATGTGGGCTTGGGACTGGAAAAGGAGCACTAGTGCTAATATGTCTATATATCACACGTGACAAGATATGTAAAACGGGTGGGAAACGATCACATAAACAAGGAAGTAAGTAACAAATGAATATCCGTCTCGCGGGAGTTGGCGCGAAACCCAGCGTTCCTTGACAGCCAGGAATGCAAATTTCGAAACTTTACTTACACTGGGGAGCCTATCTGGAAAATTGACGGTGCTCTGCATAGACATCCGCGGGGCATGTATAGAGCTGCATACTGGATGTACAATGGGCAGCCTGTCTGGGGTGAAGATGGCTTGCTTATCTTGGACGGCCCGCCCTTGTATACCTCATAGCGGGTATGGGGCACTGACCGTATTATTCTCTTGCGGGGAATCTGATCCGCTGCCAATCGACCTGCTTGTCAAAAATTACCAGTCCTGCGAGCCTTCTCTTATTCCAGAGATACGTGATGGCGACGCAGATGCAGCGGTCTCGGACGGGCGTAGGCGGGAAGCAGATGAGCGGTGCCGGCGACGGCAGTAGGCTCGCGATCTAATTAACTATTAATATACTTTTTATTTTTCTAATAGTAGCTTAAAGATAGGTCTGAGGAAACGAAACTTATATTACTATCTTACTAACCCTATTCCCACTTGCTAGTATTTTTCTGATATACTGACCCGCTTGAGTCATAAGACGTTCGGGAAATTCATCTTTCTCCGAGGTCAAGCCCGCGTTCCCCCGTTGGCCAGTGTTTGCCCAGTTTCGAGACTTATTCAAATTGTGACTGGGGCTCTCATCGCTGCTTGCACTGTAAGTACTACATCAAGGCTGTGGTCATTCGCCCGTGATATTACTACAGTTTCTTATCCACATTCTGTAATATGCACAACACAACCCACAGCCTGCAGATAGTTCAGTCATCAATCGCACGCACTCCTATCCCCACTAGAGCCGCCGCCGCCGGGTCCTTGGGCCTCATATAATGCCGACAACGCACTCTCACCATCGACCAACAGATCAGTAGGTCGTCCATACTCGACCAAGTCGCCTGCATTCAGTACAGCCACTCTGTCGAATTTCCGAATTTCTGTGAGTCGGTGTGTCACCATGATCACAGTGGACTGCTTGAACTCGCCATCTAAAATGTCGTAAATTTGTTTCTCTGTATCATTGTCCACACTGTGCCGTGTAAGTATCCATCGCCCTCGTCCATATGGCACGTATGGTACATCATACCTGCTGGTTGGCTCGTCTAAAAGCACCACCCGGCTATCGCGTAGCATCGCTCGCGCCAGGCAAAACAGTTGTGACTGTCCATGCGACAAGTGCAATTCTTCATATGGCAAATCCAGCACCTTGTCTTCTGGCTGCCCACTATTCAGTGCTGAACTCGATACCACTGGCCATAAGCCAACACGCCGCAGCGCCGCTTCAATTTCGGCGTTGGTCTTTTTTTCTGCAGGGTCGAGGTTGTCGCGAACAGAACTGTCAAAGAGAAATGGATCCTGCGTCACGCATGCAACGGCCGTTCGTACTGTTTCGCCGCGCACTGCGGAAAGGTCCACTCCATCAATCACGATGCGGCCCGCGGTTCCGTCCACCAACCCCAGGATTGATGTTACCAGAGAACTTTTCCCACTAGAGCCGAGTCAGAACACTCACGGTCAATGTTCGTACTTGACCTACCTTCCGGTCCGACCACACAACGCAACTTTCTGTCCCGGCAGTATATCCATGGTAATTCCATGCAGTATTGTGATACTCCGATTGTCAGCTTCTAGTCCATTTCTCTCCAAGTCGAGCTGGGACTCACTCTGAATAGCCAGCTGTCCAGTTGTCAAATGACACCTCTCCACGACGAGGCCAATCTTCGGCGGCCCGGGCCTCAGGCTCGGCTTCTCGAGGAGTATCCTCTGAGAAGCTCTTGATCCGTGAAACAGCACCTAGAGAAGTCTCCAGATTGGTCCACTGCGTAATCAATGCGGCCAATGATTGGCTGAGCCCCATCATGTTGACAAGAGCAACACCAACAAATCCGGCACTCGCGCTGCTACCTCGCACTGTCACCGCCACTGTTGTTAAAAGCACGGCCAGTATACCTACCACGAGGCCTAAGACAAGGCCAAGCCACCTTTGAATACAGAGCAGGAGATAGAATGGCTTTTGGCAATCAGCGAGCAAAGCTTCCAGCTTCTGAATATAGAGGCCCTCCCAGCCATACGCCCGAATGCTCATTGTCCCACGAATGGTCTCAATAACATGAGACGTTACGGGCGCTTTTGATTCGAGCTCCAGCAGTCGAAGCTGCCTAGATGTTCTGAGGTAAAATCGTTGTAGCAGATACAGTACTCCAACTAGAAACGGCAGCACTGCTGCGAGGTAAGGTGAGGCCACAACAGTCAGCGCGCCAACGCCCAGACAGCTGCTGAGGATAAAGCATGTCGAAACCAAGTTTCCGGGTAGCACCATGTCTACCAATCTCATATCTTGGCTGAATCGATTTACCAACACACCGGTTGGTGTTTGTGAAATAAAGCTCATTGGCGCTCTGAATGCCGTCTCGAGAACGGAGCCGTGCAGATGACTGGCGGATCGTGGTACGGTCACCACATATATAAAATAGACGGCTCCAAACAGTCCAATCCCTTTCAAGATTGCCCAAGTTGCATAAAGGCCCAGCCAGTAGCCAGTATTTTTGCGATCTGCGCTGTTGGACCAAAGCGAGATCCAAGCGTAGAGCATAGTTCCGGACGCTGCCTCGCATGCGACGATTGAGGCAAATATCGCGAAATTTATCCATCCCAACGACTTGAAATAGAATTTGTATATCGAAGCGTCACCTGTTTGCCGAAGTTGCTGATTTACTTCATCTTCCTCTACCGCTTCAGGCTGTGCTTCAATCAGTCTTTCAGCAACTACACTTGACTTAGTCATGACATGGCTGCGTGAATCCAGTATTGATGCCTGAATGTCTGCTTCAGGATGTCCTTGTCTGACAACGCACCCATTAGAATCCAGTACCACGACCTTGTCAGCCACATCGAGCCTATCCGTGGCATGAGTAGCAAGAATGGCGATGATGCCAAGCTCTCGTACAAGGCCGTTCGGGCCAAATACGCGCATGAATACAATCTCTCGAGTAACTGGATCCAAGCCACTTAGTACATCGTCAAAAATGGCAATTGGTTTCTGGGAAAAAAGTGCTCGCGCGATAGCAATTCTCTGTTTTTGCCCTCCGCTGAGTGTATTTCCCTGTGCTTTGATTTGTGTTTGATCGCCGTCTTTTAGCGACGCAATATCCGTTTCCAGAGCGCACGCGTGAACAACTGCTTTGTACAGCTGTTCACAGTAAACTGATGCACCGATGATGATAGATTGGATTGTCCCAGATGCGAGCCACGGGAACTGGTCACAATACGAGACATTTCCGGTCGAGAGGCTTACACTACCGCTGTGTATGATCGTTTCTCCCAAAAGACTCTTCAGCAGTGTTGACTTTCCACATCCGACCGGTCCCATGAGCATGGTAACATTGATATCACTTGTGAGATGCAGGCTGATACTCTTGAGTGTTGGAGTTCTCGCATTCCACCCCAATGTAGCTTGGTCCACAACAACGGATTCACGTCGACGTGGAGCTGGAAGAACACACAGTTCAATTCCTGGGGGGTTACTTCGAAGAGATGTAGTTGTTGTTTCAGGTTTTGATCTACTGTCCCTCCAAGATTCGCTGTTGAGAAACGTTTGAATGCGTTCGAAACATCCCAGAGCAGCGGAAATCTGGGGGATGCAGTATAAAAGCTGCCCAAGCGGCTCCATGAGTATTGTGAGAATAGAGATCGAGGAGATTGCTTTTGAAAGAGTAAATGCGTCGCTGTTTTGGATTCTGGCGACGATTGCAAAGGCGGCAAAAGTAACAAGCTGGCCAAATGTATCAGGAAGATTCACTGGAACAGTTGTCAGTCACGTAGTAGCTCTTTTTCCGGGCCTTACATACTGAGGCAGATATTAAAGCTCGACAATCGACGGTATTTTTTCGATCTGTCTATTTCTTTGATGCGAAAATTGTGAATAATTTGCTGCATCTTGCCACTTAAGCCTAGCATTTTGACATGCTTCATATGGCTAAGCACGTGGGCAGTAAAATTGACGCGACGCTGTACTGCCTCAAGCCAACGCTTTTGTCGAGCGGTCATGAAACCAGCAGCTCTAACTGATGCGAGAGTGAAGACTACGAGCTTTTAGTTATTGCGTACCTGCTAATTGGTGATTTTCTTATTTGGGAAACGGACCTATTGCCAGAATAATTGGTGCGATGCAGATTACGCCGATCTGACGTTCGAGAAGCCAAATTGACACTCCGAGCTGTAAAATGCAAGCCCAGAGATCTGAGGTCAAGAGAAACCAGGTTTCGCCAATTTTTTCAACATCTGATTCTATCAATGTTATTGCGGCTGAATCTCCGGTTTCTGCAGCACCTGCGGGGGACCTGATTAGTTTTGCATAAATGAGTCCGATGAGACCACCTCTTGTCATGGCAATAAATCGAAAGGCCAAATGCTGGTAGAATCCTGTAATAATCTATAAATCAAGTTTTACGGATCAGCAGGCATTCCATGTGATCAACGTTCAGCAGGCATACCGCAGTTCCAAAATAAGACAGTGCCACAGCGCCAATCAGGCCGTGGCCTCGACTCCGAATTTCTGGGGTATCGCGAGCCAGTGTGTTATCAATGATCGCTCCAATAATGAATGGTTGAGAAATGTTCAAAGCTACCAGCATAATCCGTGGTATCGCAACCTTGACGAGCTCAGTTCTCCATGCCCACAGAGTAGCGATGGCCAGCCCGTGTTGCCGGTGATGGCCCCCTAGACTGGTTAGATACGTTGCACCGGTGGTTTTCGGAGTTCCTTACTTTTATCCCATTGATATGATAGCTCTTCTGCCAACGTGTGTGGATCAAGCTTCTCGTGGATGTCAAACAAATCTTTTAATGTCAGAGCCTTTTTAGAGCCCTCCACGAGAAGTGAGGCCAGCCATAGAAACAAGCCACGGCTGAGAAAACCACTTGTAGCCTCTTTTGACAGTGTTGAGTATGCTTCTAGAAGGATTCCTCGCTTATTGGCCGTCTCTAATGCCAAGATGACCGATTTCAGGGCAAGTGCGGCGGTCGTGGTCCCCGCCAAGGCGCGAGAGCTGCCTCCGAGCCAAGCTGTCCGGGTTCGTACAATGTCAAAAAGAATTGAAAGGATTAGATACACCGATATCAGAAAAGACGGCCGTGAGGTATTTCTGTGCTCTAGAATAGACAGTACTCCAAGAGAAGTGGTCGCGATGAGGCCAATAGCTGCGGAAGCAGTGGCACTTTGGGAAGCCTCCGTGACCTGGAGTGATTGTTGTACCAATATCGCAAGTTGTATGCTGAAATACGCCACAATAGCTGCCTATATTCTCTCAGCAGCGAGTAAGAAGGGTCTATGTAGTTGACGTACAAGTTTAGCTGCAAGCAGCAATGATGGCCGAACCTTGAGTGACTTATGTCGCCAGAGGCGTATACATTGTGCTGTAGCAGCAGCAATGAACAAGCTTGATGGTAGGATTGATAGGGCAATTTCCTCAAATTTGACTATGTAGTCAATATCAAGAGTGAAAACGGCCTTGCCGAAGTTGGACACGCACCGGTGAAATCGAATCCCCCCCGACAAGCAGTAGAGGCGACCACAGGCCCAAAGGCGGCGTCGTTACACTTGTTAGATGTCGCATCCATAATCTCGGCGCTCCAATGATGCATCGTTGCAAAACGGAACTCAACACAACAGTATGCCATTGAACAGCCATATATAGATACTCGCTGTAAGGCTGACAGCCTCGTATTTAGCTCTGCGGGTACAGCACCAGGCTCGTTCGTTTGGCCGCGTGTATGGCTTGCGCAGCGGCCGCGCATGTGCGCCCCGATATCGCCGAAAACACCTCGTTTCTCATTTAAATTACTCGGCGGTGCCTTTCTGCGGCTGGGACGATCGAAAGGATTGCCAAACGGGCTTGAGGTTTGGTAATGCTTTACGTGTTTGCTCCAGCGTACGAAGGTCAAGGGTGCCCTACGACGGGCGGGTTAGTTGATAATTGTCAACAACAAGGCAATCACAACCAACCAGTTACCAATGAATGCTTTCGAGATTAGACGAGTCGATGGAGAAGTTGAAGCTCGTTCGAAGTCTGAGTATGGCCTCATAACTTCACAGGCTAACTTGGTGCATGTAAATGAGCGTTTTACAGTTGCCTTTCCTCCAGTTATAGTGGCTCAATGGCTTCTTCAGCAGCTGAATCAACCACCTGACTGGCCCCAACAGCTGTCTTCGTAGCTGCCTACCTATAGGTTTAGTAGGTGCTAAGTTAGCAGGCAACTACCTAACCCACTGCCACTGTACCTACCTGACTGGGTAGTAGGATTAGGTAACCAACGCCACTCTCCAGGCACCATGGCGAAGCTCCCCGCCTCCGTCATAGTGGGGCTGCGCCGAGCTGGCGTTGACAGCTAGCAAACTGAGAAACTGCATATCTTCTGACGAGCCTCCAAACAAACATTGTAATCCTCCAAGAACCAGTTCCATCACGCTTCAGGATAATTCTACTAAATATCTCAAAATATTGGGAAATCTTTCCAACACTGAATCTTCTGCGGTTGCTGAACAGCCAACAACATGACCTGCCCTCATCTAGAGGCGGCCAGTCAGCCTTCTCACCCTCCTCCGCGCTGACCTCGTCGCTAACTCGATCACGCAGATCTTAGCCCCCCAATCCTGTCTCAGTCAGTTTATCGCGAGGACTGTACTCAGTGCTTTGACTCTCTAGTATGTCGTGTCCCTTTTCTCGGCTTGGGCCACAGCTAACGTCGATAGGATGATGCCGATGGTCTCGATGTCTGTCTCCAGTGCTTCAACGGCGGCTGTGCTGGTGAACGCGCACATAGTCGCCTACACAGTGTGCTCCGGTCGCACCCTATTATTTTAAACATCCGCCGGACTCGTAAGAGAGTCATTCGCGACGAGCCACCAGCGAAAATGTCGAAATTGGCAATCGCCGCCGAGACCGACGAAGACCGCTTCGATACAGCTCTAAAGGCGCGCTGCCTCGAATGCGACATCGACCTTGATATTTCTGGTCCCAAATTAGCCCCCGTTATTTCGGGCGTAATGAAGGCAAACACGTTCTCTCGCAGCGAGGAGGTCAAAGCCTGGGAACAAGAGCTTGCTAGCTGCGAGCACATTCTTCTGATGCAGCAAGCGGAATCTCGAAAGATTGAACAACGGACACTTGGCCACTGCTATGCGTGCGACTTGCGAGAAAACCTTTGGCTCTGCCTGGAGTGTGGGAATCTTGGCTGTGGCAGGAAGCAGATGGGCGGTGTCGATGGCAACTCTCATGCACTAGCGCATTCCAACGAGTCGTCGCACGGCGTCGCTGTCAAGTTGGGCTCCATTACCCCCGAGGGAACTGCTGATATATACTGTTATAAGTGTGACGACGAGCGCGTTGACGAAAATCTTGGCGCACATCTTGCGCACTGGGGCATCATTCTTGCTGACAGAGAAAAGACTGAAAAGAGCCTGACCGAAATGCAGATAGAACAAAATCTGCGCTGGGACTTCAGCATGACGACAGAAGATGGCAAGGAACTAAAACCACTTTTTGGGCCCGGTCTCACTGGCCTGAAGAATTTGGGCAACAGCTGCTATATGGCCAGTATTATGCAGTGCCTCATGGACATGCCTGCCTTCCGCGATCGCTACTATCGTCCCAATGACGACCTTCCAGTTGTCGATGATCCCGCCAGTGATCTTGAAACCCAGCTGCGAAAGGTTGCCGACGGTCTCTGGTCAGGTCGCTACTCGAAGCCAGATTCCGCACTGACAAATGAGAATGGCATAGCACACCAGCAGGGTCTCGCTCCCTCTATGCTCAAACACTTGATCGGACGAGGGCACGCCGAATTCTCTACTATGCGACAACAAGACGCATTTGAATTCCTTCAGCATATCTTCAAGATTATCACGAGATCCAAGCATGAGAATGCCCTTTCAGACCCTACAAAGGCGTTCCGTTTTGTCTTGGAACAAAGGCTACAGTGTTTGTCCTGCAAGAAGGTCAAATATAGTACCAATGAGCAGGATAGCATATTCATTGATGTACCTCTCGAGAAGCTGCCAGCCGCTGAGGGAGAGAATGCTCAGCTTGAGGCTTACAGGCCTGTAACCCTAAAGGAGTGCCTGGACAATTTCACCAGTGCTGAAAGGGTCGAGCTGACTTGCACGGCATGTGGGAGCAAAGATGGCTACACCAAGCAGTCTCTTTTCAAAACATTCCCCGATACACTCGTCGTCAATGCGAGAAAGATGACGGTCATCAATTGGGTTCCCGTCAAAGTTGACGTTCCTGTCATTGTGCCGGACGAGCCCTTCCATCTTGATAGCTATCTCGCTAAAGGGCAGCAGTCAAATGAGGAACTGTTGCCGGAAGAGCCCGAGCCGCAAACACCGTCATTCGTGCCTAATGATGCTGCTCTCGCGCAGCTTGAGTCTTTCGGCTTCCATCGTAATCGCTGCATAAAGGCACTTTACGCTGCAGAAAACTCTGCCGAACAAGCTGCAGCATGGCTATTCGATCATATAGAAGATCCCAACGTTGATGACTCGCCACTAGTCATTGATGGGCAGTCCAGCGGTGCCGCGTCAACGGCCGATCCCGAAAAGATCGAGCTGCTAGGTGCTATGGGTTTTGCTGCACCTCAAGCCAAGAAAGCTCTCAAGGAGACGGGCGGAGATATGGAGCGTGCTGTTGAATGGCTGTTCAGTCATCCCGATGACCAAGGCGAATACGACGACGAGGGAACCAGTGCAGCGCCTACCACATCCCAAGACCCGCCAGGAACAGCAACCTTGCCAGCACTCTTCCAGCTCCAATCTATTGCCTGCCACAAGGGGACAAGCATTCATGCTGGGTAAAAATATTTCCACCTCACCCGAAGTCTTGCACTATCACTAACATCGTAGTAGTCATTACGTCGCATTTCTCCGTAAACCAAACATTGAGGATGCCAGCGGCTCTACTTGGGTCCTTTTCAATGATGAGAAGGTAGTGGAGGCGTATGAGGTGGAGGAAATGCGCAAGTTTGCATACGTATACTTTTTCTCGAGATGTTAGACGGTGCTGGGTATGTTTGCGAAACGGGGTATAAACAAAAAGCAGAAGCATATAGGCCGGAGTTGAGAGAAGGCAAGTTGCATTACGGGGCGTATTCAAGCTGGAGTAGACGCAGACATGTCGAAAAAAGAAAAAGCACGCCATTGTTTTTTTATCACTTCATTCATTAAATGTTTAAATACTGCCAAAGAATAGAAGACCCAACGCCAAACCATGGAACCCAAATGCTTCGCGGGGAATCTCGCATCAGCTAGTTGTCCTAATCGCCTAATCGATAGCTGACAAGCGTGTCGACTCGGTGGTTTGCCGTGCTAAACCCACGCAACTGTACACGCTCACCATTCTCAATCTCCTTGGCGTCCGAGTCCCCCCACTCGACAGGGACATCGCTGTCGGCGTCGGCGTATACGAGCACGTTGAAGGTGCAGTCACCGCTCAGCTGGGGCAGGAAAGTGACGGACGCGGTGATTTGGCGAAAGATGGCCGCAATCTCCGCCTGGATCTCCTGCTCCGTCTTCTCCGGCTCGGGCGCGGGCGCCGTGGCACCCGCGGCATTCTCCTGATCAGCGCGCGCGCCAGCCCCCGCCGCAGAGGATTTGGACTTCTTGGGCGCGGCGGTGATGTCCACGTTGAACTGCCAACGCTCAACGTGCTCGCCGGTGTCCTTGTCTGTGATGACGATGACGAGTCGCGAGATTTTGCCGCCCACCATCCACTTATCGAGCTGGGACATGATTTTCTTGATATATGCTTTCACTTGGTCGTCCGACGAGACTAAGCATCTGTTAGCTTGGGGTTGGGTTGCGAGCGAGTTCGAGACGTAGGTAGGCTAACCTAACATGTTGAGGCCATATTTCTTGACGCTATCCGGTGGTTAGCTTGCCATTCGTTCCTGCTGCTGCCTTGTTGTGTCTTACGCTGTAAAGTCTTCTGCCGGGTACACGCCTCGCTGGAATCTATTGCTTCAGTCAGTCCACCTCGTTGTTGGAGTCCTCGTTCGGTTCGCCCGTACAGGATTGTGTGGATAGAATATTGAAACTGGTAGTATCGTTAGCTCCGTGTGGAAAGATCGGGCATGCGACGCAATACTGACAAATTCAGCGACGAGTCGGGCGCTGCCCTTGAGCGACAGCTTGTGCACCTTGCTCTTGTCCTTCTCTTTGGTTGGTTTCTCGGACGGCATAGTGTCGGGCAGTCGGTCACTATTCAAAGATCAAATTTCTGAATATAAGCGGTGCGGGTACCAAGCGCGATCGGTCGGATCTGGTCGCCTGCGCAGTTTCGTTGTGTGAGATTGATGGGATGTTGTTTACTTTCGCATGAGACTGGCGGTAGCTACTGTGGATGTCCAGCGGGGTTCAATAAGTAGCGGGGGAGAAGCAGCTGTACTCTATATAATTTGACCGTTTCACAACGAAATGTCTAGCAATATGTGCACAGGCTTCAAGTACCGTCACTTGACTTTTTCTATTGGAACCATCATATTAGAGATAAAACGCACAATTTTCAAACGTCATCAAGTTTCCATTTTGCAGGTCTGGGGTAGCTGTGGCTATGGTTGTGGCTGTGGCTATAGCTGTGGCGTAATGGTGCCCCTCTCCTATCGATAAGCTGGAATTTTCCCGTTCTGGACAGCCATTGGGTCGCCTCTGCCGACCGCCAGATTTTTTTCCTGGCAGAAAAAAGAGTAGGCTTGTACTGTACAAGGCGAACAGGACGGATTCGAAACCATTTGCCAGTACCATTTCAATTGTTTCCTCAGGACTCATTTCACATATTGTGTTGATTTCTAAATTGTCACTGCATACTCTTTTTATTGTGTACGTTGCGACCATGGCCGCCACCAAACACTCCATCGCCGACAGCGAGGAGGCCATCCGCCCAGTCAAAAAGTCCAAGACTGTCGACAATGAGGAACCCTCGGAGAAGGCGCGCTTGAAAAAGGAGAAGAAGGAGAAGAAAGAGAAAAAGAAGGAAAAGAAGCGCAAGGCCGAAGCCGCCGCTGCCGACGATTCTGACGAAGTCATGGAAGACCAAGACGAAGCGGAGGCTAAGGCCCAGAAGAAGGCCCGCAAGGAAGAGAAGAAGAAGCTGAAGGAGGCGAAGAAGGCCAAAAAGCAGGCTCAGGAGGAGACTGATCCTGTTGCCAATGAGGAAGAGGAAGCACAGGAGGAGGCACCCAAACCCAAGAAGGAGAAGAAGGAGAAGAAGAACAAGAACGCGGCCACACCGCCCTCATCGGGCGCCAACGGCTACCATCAGACCGATGCTCTCAATGGTGTGGCGCAGGCTGATATCGACGCCTTCCTCCAGACGAACCAAATCACAATCACCGACCCCAAGTCAAGCGAAGCTACACTGCGACCGATCCTTGAATTCGCCCATCTCCCTCCGACAGATCTCTTGACCAAGAAAGGCACCCCGTTCGCCAACTACAAGGCACCTACGCCGATCCAGGCCGCCTCCTGGCCCTTTACCCTCTCCGGTCGTGATGTGGTCGGCGTTGCGGAGACTGGCTCCGGAAAGACCATGGCTTTCGCGCTGCCCTGCGTGCAGGCCGTTGCTGCCATTGGCAAGCGCGGCACCAAGGCCGTCGTCGTCTCTCCGACTCGCGAGCTTGCTATGCAGACACACGAGCAGCTTTCTGCTCTCGCCGCCCTCGCGCGCCTCAAGTGCGTCTGCCTCTATGGTGGGTCGTCCAAAGACGAGCAGCGTGCACTGATTAGCCGTGGCGCCGACATTATCGTCGCCACGCCCGGCCGTCTCAAGGACTTCATGTCGGATGACACTGTCAACCTGAGCGGCTGCGCTTTCGTGGTTCTTGACGAGGCCGATCGTATGCTTGACAAGGGGTTCGAGGAGGACATCAAGCAGATTCTTGGCAGCTGCCCCGCGCGCGAGAAGCGCCAGACGCTCATGTTCACCGCGACCTGGCCGTTTTCGGTGCAGTCCCTCGCCTCCACGTTCATGGTTGAGCCCGTCAAGATTGCCATTGGCTCCGGCGGCAAGGAGACGGAGAACGGCGCGGTCGAGCTGCAGGCCAACACGCGCATCACGCAGCGCGTCGAGGTCATGGACGGCAAGGATAAGGAGTTCCGCCTGCTGCAGGTGCTGAAGCAGCACCAGCAGGGTGGCAAGAAGAACGACCGTATTTTGGTGTTCTGCCTATACAAAAAAGAAGCCACGCGCGTGGAGAACTTCCTTAGCCGCAAGGGTATCAATGTCGGTGGCATTCACGGTGATCTGCGCCAGGAACAGCGGACCAAGTCTCTTGAGGCTTTCAAGCAGGGTCACACCCCGGTTCTGGTTGCCACTGATGTTGCCGCTCGTGGCCTGGATATTCCCGAGGTCAAACTCGTCATCAATGTTACTGTATGTGCAGCTCGCCCTGCAATAAACGAGTTTTATCGCTAACGGTTTAGTTTCCTTTGACGATTGAGGATTACGTCCACAGAATCGGTCGTACCGGCCGCGCTGGCAAGACTGGTGATGCTATTACATTCTTCACAGTACAGGACAAAGCTCACTCTGGCTCGTAAGTTTTAAGATTCTCTTTCCACATGTCAAAGAACGATAGCTAACAGATGATTGCAGACTCGTCAATATTCTCAAGGGCGCCAACCAACCGGTGCCGGACGAGCTCCTCAAATTTGGCACGACTGTCAAGAAGAAGACGCACGACATGTACGGATCCTTCTTCAAGGATGTTGACATGAACCAAAAGGCGACAAAGATTACTTTTGACTAGACGTAGATTTCGGCTGTTGCTGATGCAATGCATTGTTTTATTTGCCATGCGGAGTTTTTGGGTTTTCTGGTTTCATATTTTATACATTATTTCTTGGAGCTCTTCTTGGAGCTCTTGACGATGTCTTTCTGGCTATCCTTGAGGTTCTCTTGGGGGGTTTCCTTGGGGCTTTCCTTGAAGCCCTCGTTACCCCCTTCCTTGGGAGGCTCGCCGAGAGAGTCTACACACTCGACGAGAAAATCCTTCTCCATGAACAATCTGTTGAAAATTATGTCAGTTTTATCATGTAATACCTGCAAAAAGTTTGGGTCCGATATCATTATACAGGGGCAATAAAATGACTTACATCAACAAGAGCAGCACCACACCGGAGCTACCAATCATAATGGCAGCCGTCAGAGGGGCCTCTTCGACGTCCTTTACAATGCCTGCTTGATACAGGCCAGCAAATGTAGAGACGGAGACAGCAATGGTCTCATCGGGGATAAGTTTACGCACAGAAAAGGCGTCGTTGTAACGAGCGAAATATCGTTTGATGAAGAGAAGGCTCCAGACGATGCGGCAAAACATGTTGACAATGTTGGCATAGACGAGGCCCTGGGCACCCAGGCCCAGGACGCCCATGAAGAGGTACGCCGAGCCGGCAAACATTGCGGAGAAGAAGCCCATCCAGACGGACTGGCGGTGGACCTCGGCCTCGGTGGCGACGCTGGCGACAAAGGATTCGGTCAGGCCGTTGACAGCGAGGAAGGGCACGTAGAGGCAATAAACGGCAAGGACGTCCCCGGCGCCCGAACCATCCCAACGACTGCCGACGACGATGCGCAGCAACGGCGGTGCCGCAAAGGGCCCGATGCTTACGACAAAGCCGGACAGCAGGAGGTAGAGCCGTAGGAGTGTGTGAAGGCTCTTGTTGGCTTCGCGGACAGCCGAAGGCGTCTTCTCCGGCTTGACGAGCAACTTGGAAAAGTAGCTGCGCGTGGACTCCTCGATCGGCTGGAAGAGCAGGCGGGCAAGCAGGCCGCCGTAGTTATTGGCGAGGGCGTAGGAGCCCTGGACGACGGGCGAGGCCAGGAGGGAGATGAGAAACGTGTCGCCCTGCGTGAGGACGTGCTTGACGAGGCTCTGCGTCATCATGCTGCCGGCGAGGCGGATGGTCGGCCTGTAGAAGCGCGAGAGGATGAAGGCGCCGGGGCGGGCGTCGGGGATGCGGCGCGGCAGCAGCGAGTAGCCGACGAGGCGGCCGATGCGCCAGCCCGAGGAGACGTAGACGAGGACGAGCGCGGAGCCGTAGGCGAGCTGGCCGAGCGCCCAGGGCATGACGCCCACCTCGACGCCGCGGCGGGCGGCGTGGACGGCCGTGGTGAAGACGACGAAGCAGCGCACGCACGCGGCGATGGACTCGGCGGCGGCGCGGGTGCGCAGCAGCATGACGGACTGGAGCAGCACGAAGCACGGCTCCGAGAGCAGCTCCACCAGGGCGGCGAGGCCGTACACCTGCAGCGACAGCGTCATGTACGGCGTCCCCAGCGTGGCCGGGTTGGCGTAGGCGAGGTACGTCCAGCCCAGCGCGAGGCTGGTGACGGTGCCCAGCGCAATGGACAGGTAGCCGAGGTTGATGAGGGCCTGGCTCTCGACGGGGTCGAGTGAGGGCCTTTTCGTCGACTGCGCCGGCTGATGCGTTGCCGTTTCCTTTTCCTTTTCCCGGTCGTCGCTGTCCTTGACGACGCTGCCAGCAGGCGCGGGTGGTGTGGCGTCATCCTCCGCCGCCTCTGCCTCGGCTGGCGACGGCAGCGGCACCGTCTTGACGCCGTCACCGATGCTGCCCTGGCGCTGAATGGCCACGCGCAGGCTCTCGCGCGCGAAGAAGAGGACGGAGAGGTAGTAGACCTCGAGCTGCGTCGACAGCCCGAGCAGCGGGGCCGTGAGGTAGCGCACGAGGAGCTGGTTGGCGACAAAGGTGATGAGGCGCGAGACGAGCTGCAGGATGATGAGGATGGACGCGCCCTGGACCATGGTCGCGGAAGAAGAAGAAGGCCCGCCTGCTGCCGTCCCCGTCCTCGTCGGCGCCGCCTTGGCCGTCGTCACGGCGCTGCCCTTGACTGGCTTGGCCTGCTTCGGCGCCGAGCCGCCTTTCCTTGCCTTTGGCGCCATGGTGAAGACTTGGGTTGCTTTTTTTTTTTCTCTCTCTCTCTCTCGGGATATGAAAGCTGAAGGGGGCGAGAGAAGGAAAAAAATTTGGGAGGGCCGTGCCGCCAGAGGGGGGGGGATGAGGTGGGCTTTTTTTTCCCAACTGGCGCTGAAGCGTTTGAGGATTTCAAGATGTAGTGGTGAGTGGAGAGAGATCAAAAGGGAGGAGGCGGCGGCGGCGCGTTGGCCAGATTGGGCTCTGGCGGGGCGTTTGATTGGATGTCTTCGCGGCACTTGTAGTGTCCGGCGCAAAACTGTGCCCAGTAGACTTTTTTTTTTTCTCATCCGTGAATGATTTGAAGAGAAGACGAGGCGTCTCGATCTCTACTCTTGTATTCATTTCGATAGTGTCTGGGCGATAGTTGTGACTTCTGGCTGCTGCCGAAAGAACCTATATGGGGAAGCACAGGTCCGTGAGACAATGTTGTCTAGGGGTTGGGAGTTTTGCTCCAGATGCGAGTCTTGATTCTTGTCCAATGACTAATTCTCCGTGATACAAAGTTGACTACAGAAACATGTCGATTCTAAATTGTCTCTCCGTCTCCATCTACAGGTTTCTTTTTCGCCGGGGTCCGGGGAGAAGGGGAGTCATTCCCTATGTCCCGTCATAGGACGACAAGTGAATTTCTCTTTGAAATGCCCAGGAGAATCAGTTGGAGTAGCGTTCTGATTGGCCTCGTTGCTGAACTTTCCATATAAATAGACTCTGCGTGGCCTATCCTCCCAAATCTGCTCTCAGGTGTTTGACCGATTACTTGAAAATCACCCATCACGGAGCGTCGAGCTGATCGCTTGAGGAAGGAGGGTTAAGTAGAAGCAAAGCTAGGAAAAGTCAGGATACCAATGTAGTTGTGCAATGTGGAAAAAAATAAATAAAATGGCGGGATACCTAGTAAGAATGGTGACCTTCGTAACTGATCAGGCTCTCAAAGGTTACCTTGTCCTAAATCTCATCATTGTGTCGGAGGCCATTGCGATTTTGTCATCATCTTCATTTCTGACTTCTCACCACCTAAAGTATAACAAAGGAGCATGTCTATTCGTCAACTCTACCTCAAAGCCCTCATGTACGAGCACCGATGACGTCTCGTGTCTCTCAAACCCATGATTGTTACCAGCGTCGGAATCGAGTGATGACGCGCCTTACAGCCCTACCCTGCACGTCATTGGATGGTTCGGTCCTCACATTTCTAGATCAACTCTCTAGAGAGAATTTCTATAGAATCCCCAGGCACAGATATCCTCGTGCTAGTACGTGAGTAGTCGAATATGACGGCAAAAAGGGACGGGGCAAGCTCTGGTGACTGCTAACTAGCGGCTGCGCGGAGCCTTGCCGATGCACGAATACGTCATTCGTTTTCTTGTAGTCCGAGGCTGTCTATGTGCCAAGTCTCTGCACGAGGCATAATGTCTTGGATTACCCCATATGTATATCTTTGCGCCAAAAAGAGACGGGCCTGGGGGGGTGGGGGGATAAACAGCCAGCACCAAAACAGGGAGTGTAAGGGGGCACGGGAGTTTGGGTCTGCAGGGAAAGAAGAGTGGTAATTCCGACCTCGCTTTCTAGACTCTTGTAAAGCTTCAACTGCAGGACCTCGTCTCGTTCTGCTGCCCGGCTCCGAGTTGGTACGTGCTTCGTGACTTGTGTTGGCTTCTCACCAACAGGCTCTGCCTGCGCACCTTTGAGCGTGAGCCCTAATCGACGAACAATTGACCAATAAACCCTCCGTGTTGCCACATTAATGAAAAGATTTTCTCTTCTTTTTTTTTCTCCGATATCTAACCAGCTGCCAGCTTGAGGGCTCTTAGCGGCAAGATGCAGCCAAGAATGTGGTCCACCGCGTCGTACGTCACATACCACATTCCAACCACGCATCACGCAGCTGGCGACAGGTTTACAATTAGTTAGCTCGAGCTGTCTCTGGCTTCGTGTCTTTTTTTCCCCGAACGTAATTCCCTCATCCGAGGCGGTAGACTTTGGCGGTGTTGTCAGAGGTACGACCCTGACATGGCCCTTCCCGCGATGAAACGCCCGCGTAGAGGAACGTCTCAAACTCCAAATTGTGCACCATGACACATTCAAACCCCGAGACTAGACGGGAATGTCGTCATTCCTTTTTTTCTTCTTTCCCCGAAGATCGTCCCTTTCTACCTCCGTTCCCATCTCTTTAGCTAACATGGCACGCGATCGCTCACGACAGGCTTGCTGCTCGTTCGTTCGGGCCTCACAGCAAGAGATTCGAATCGCGCTTCCGCCATCTCGGTGTCAATCGATTTGAGGACGCTGTTCACGGGATATTGTCTCTCTAATTTTTTTTTCTTCATGTCCTCTTTCTCCTCTTCGCAGCTGTACTTCCTTCACCGGCCAATTTTTTCCCACTATGAGCAACAATCTCTCCATGTTGCTACTCTCGACCCACTGCCGGACCAACAACATCTTGTTGGTGGCCATGCTATAAGCTCGAAAACCAGTCTCCTTCTTCTTCTTCCTTTTCATTCTGAGCCCGTGAAACAATCGCACTGACGCGCATTAGCAAAAAAAAACCCCTAGCCCGACACTGAGTGGATTAGCTTATTGCGAAGAAGAACGTCCTGGAATGCGATCATCATCATGGAAACCCTGCTTTGGTGGCCTCGATGTCTCTGAACCTCTAGTTCTGGAAAAGATCGGTTGATGATCTGCTCATGAACCTGTTTCAGAGGGCTACAGCAGCTCACAAATGGACAGCTTCTTGACTAGAGATGGGTTCCTTGCTAAACAGTCCACGCCGTATATACGACAATTGTCGTGAGAAAGAGATATATAAGCTCTCTCCCTGCCCCTTTCAAAAGCCGGAGATATTTTCACTCATATCCACATCATACATACTAGGAATAGTAGATAGTTCCTCAGCCGCCTCATTTTCTGTTCTTCTACTTCTTTCTATTTTCATTTGCCTTTCTACATATTGTCCAGCAGCCATGCAATTCAAGACGCTCCAAGTCCTCGCCCTCGTCTTCGCCGCACAGTCGGCCGACGCTGCCCGGCGTCAGATCCTGCCCACCGGCAGCCCCGTCGGCGACGTCGCGGCACCGGCGACGTCGTCCTCGTCGTCCTCTTCGTCCACCAGCTCCGCCACGGGTGCTCTTCCGAACATACCCATTCCCACGGCCGGCGACCCGGCTGTTGCGCGGGCCAAGATGACCGTGGCGGCCTCCTCTTCATCAGCGGCCACGTCCAGTACATCCGCCTCTTCGTCCAGCACCACCACTACTTCCTCCTCTTCCTCTTCTGCGTCTTCCAGCACCACGCCAAGCTCGTCTACTACTTCTACCACTACTGCTACCACCAGTACTTCTTCGTCTGCTTCTTCCAGCACCACGTCTAGCTCCTCCGCGTCTTCATCTTCTCCTTCTAGCAGTGCGTCCAGCTCCTCCACCTCGGCTGCCGCCGCCAAAAGACGTGCGGTCCTGCCGACTGGTCATCCCATCGGCGATGCCGTGCGCGCTGCTACTGTTGCTACCGGCGTCAGTCGCGGCGGCGTTGCCGCGCCCCGCGCCACAGGCCCGAGGACGTTCAAGTTTGTGCGCAAGCCCGCGGCCGCTGCACCCTCCTCCAGCTAGAGGCTCTCCGCTCGATCCCTATTCCCTCGACCTCTGAGAGTTGTCGGCTCAGTCGAGGGCAACTTTCCCCCTTGTCTTTTTGGAAGGTGGAAAGATGGGCATACTATGATTGAACTACATTTACGAAACGTACTACGACCATGACGGAAATTGAAGAGAAGTGTATTGACACCCTTTTGCTTTTGGGCAAGATGTATACTGGAGAACTGGTAGCCGGACTACCCATCGCTTTTGTACTTTGACAACAGGTACTGTCAGGACAGGGCAATCGCCCCTCCTGACACTCGCTATACTATTTAGGAGACTTGAATATGAACGATTTTCTTCAGCCATCTACTAGGAATTGACCCATCCAAAATGTAATTGTCCAGTGATCTGCAAGGTTCGATATTCAGGGAGAGCCGGGCCAAACGTGAGCTCATTGGCATGCCAGTTCCGGTCTGAGACAGCGAAGAAGATATTCTTGTCTTGAATCTAGAGGGATTATCAGACACTTGCGACGATAGGGTCTCACTCGGCTCTCGCGGATTGTCTAACACATCGTCACCATCACTCTCCAACGCATCCTTCATGGTGCGTGAATAAATAACAGCTCTCGATTCATATATATTCATCATGTCAATAATAAAAAAAGAGACGGCCTAGTGCGGCCGAGGGTATCGCATGCGGAACCATTCATGGGTTATCCAGCCCATTACAGCCAACCACATTGTGTAATAGTAAACTCCGTACATGTATGCAAAAAAAGACAAAAACAGGTAATCCAAGCTCGCTTTCTATCCCATTCTTGTAATGTTATTAGGCCACCCGATGTGGCGTATGTGCTGTGTAGATATACTTTTAGTCCAGGCCTTGAAGGCCTTCATTCAGTGCGTCGCGATCAATAGCTTGCGTGGTAACTTGTGACGGCGCTCCCTTTCGCTTTTGCGATGCCCAATACTCTTGGAATCCAGGAATAGATCCAGGTTGGTTGATGCCAGGTGACCGATCCACATCCCTTTCTTTTTCCTTCTTGAGCGGCGTTATTGGTTCCTGGGGAGGGACCACGTTGACCGTAGGGCAAGGGCTCGATGTGTTCGCTTCCGCATTGCCTCCACTGCTGCCCCATGGTCGCCAGGCTGTCCAGCCGCGGGATTTTCTCTGAGAGCTCGTGGTTGGCGAAGAAACGGTACGCGGAGTCCTGAGCCCAGCAAAGTTGTCGCGTAGGGCGACATCGCTTCGCTTGTTGGAGGAGCGAGATAGGGTGGGCTGAGCCACGACGCCAGTGACGACAGCGTCGGCGCCACCCAGAGGGCGCAAGGTCATTTGGCTGGGGCGGGTTTGCAACGTGTGGATGTCCAAGCCTCCTGAAAGTGACATGATGGACTCGTGCGAGGCAGTCCTGCGCAGATGAGGCCGGGGTGACATGATGCTGCTGGGTCGCGTGTCAATAGCGTCTGTATTAAACCCGTCCGAGGACGCCTCGCCGAGGTCATGGCCAGCGCTCAACTCCTCTTCTTCGGGTATCGGTTCTCGTGGCATGGGGGGGAGGTCCGGCTCCGAGTCTAGGTAGGCAAACGAGCGAAAACTATGCGACGAGGCCACCGAGTGGTGTTTGGCGTGCGAAGGCAGCCAAAGCGGAGACGATGGGTCAAGGCTCGTGGAGGGCGATGCCATCGCTGTGGAAGGATCCGAATCAAACGTGGCCTTGCGGTTGGCCAGGGGCGAGCTGGGAACCGAGGATGAGTAATCCATCTCGGCTTGAAGTTGTGATGGTGCAGACCAAACTGGCGGGGGTTTCGAAGTAGTTGGAGTCATGTCTTCCCGGCTGGCACGAGATAGAAGAGCAGGGGCCGTGGGTGAGGATGGCAGACGGCCGCCCCATTCCGAGGCAGTCTGGGGTGGCGTGCCGGGTGCTGAAAGAGATGTAGGAGGTGTGCAGATGCCCAAGGGAAGCAGACCTGCTTTAGTCCTCTTGAGCTTTTTTGAAGATTTCGGTGAGGGCGCGGCGTGATAGTGGTGGTGGACATGCAGTTCTTGCGAGAGGGCAGGCCCGATGTGATGTGGGCGGTCGTCCAGCTTGCCTTCAAGCTCAGCTTTGAGTGTGGAGGCCGGACTGGCAAATTCATCTTCTTGAGAAGGTTGTTGGTACATGATCTGCTCTCGCAAGGTGTGGACCTCGTCGTTGGAGTTTTCGAGAAGCTCTCTAAGCTCAGCGATTCCCAGCTGGAGATTGGCATTATCTTGAAGGAGATCGCGAACAAAGTGGCCGATGATTTTGTTGTTTTTACCATCATTTTGTAGAGAACGGGTGGCGGCCGCACCTTTGAGGCGACCAGCAGCAGCGTCGAGCTGCTTCTCAACTTCGCGCTGTCGTTCCATACGCTGGATAATGTCGGCATGGCGTTGGCGCTCCTGTGTGGCCTCGGCTTCCAAGCGGTCGAGCTGATCCTGCATATCAGTGACGCCGCGCTGGGCCTCTTTGCAACGCAGGGCGTGGGAGCGAGAATCTTCCCTAGCAGAACGGAGCTCCTCATGCAAGCGGTCCTGCTCCTGCTCAAGCAAGGCGAGGTGACGCTCGGCGTCGGCAGCACGCGCGGCGGTGCTCTCGAGACGACGTACAGTCTGATTTGAGGAGAGCAAATTAGTTTCGAGCAGTCTGATTTTAAAGTCGGCGTCGGAGACGGTGGTATTGAGTGTCTCGAGCTGATCTAAAAGGGCGCGGTTCTCTTCGATTTTAGCCGCATTGGCTGCTTCGAGCACACGGTTCTCCATCTCCAGACGGGCGATGCGAGCAGTAAGTTCAAGGCGATCTCGCTCGGCGTCGGCCTTGTAGGCCTCGTGACGGGCAAGCAGAGCCTGTGTGTGCGACGGTTAGTGAGAATGATTCACTGCATGATGCGGCCAAATCGATGCGCGTATTCGATGGGTGATGTCAAGTTGAGTACAGATGGTGCAGATGGTGCAGAAAAAAAACAGAAACAAGGAGAAGCAAAAGCAAGATTGGGTGAGACCGATAAAGGCATTGCGGGAGGCATGTAACGGCTGTGACCAGGGACACAAGGCGTGTGGCTAGCTGAGTGAAGAAGCGCCGAGCTCGCAGCAAAAGCAAAAAAAAAAAACAAAGGGCATGTTTATCGGAAGCGCGCGCGCAAAAATGGGCTCCAAGGAATGGGACAACGATTGGATACAGCAGGCTGAGGATCCGGCCCCGAGGAGAGCTAGCGCTGAGTGGGAAAGGGACGCGAAAAAGGGTCGCATGAAGCGGCGTATTAGATGGCCGTTGCCAGACTGGAACGCAAATTATGGTGACATGCGTGTGTGGAGGAGGGAGGGGAGCCAAGGAGCGAGCCGATACGCTGGGAACAAGGGCGGAGGGAGAGACAGGCAGCCACAGTGGACGCGGGAACACGCGATAGGGAAGAGTGAAGAGGACGGGAAAAAGAAAAGAAAAGCAAGAAAGAAGATATTGATTGCCTTACCTGACCGAGCTGTGCAGCCGTATGAGCATCTTTCTCGACTGCTTCGATGATGTTTGTATTTCTTCGCAGGGCCGGACAGTGAGGGCGACCACAACAGCACTGCAAGGTGGCAGAAGGTGTCGCGGAACGGCGACCGTCGGGTGTAGGAGTCGATCTGCGCGACGGCAGCATCATCTCGGACGGATGAGCGCAGTCGCGACGGGGTGTTGTCTGCGGCCGGGGATGTTGAAGTAAAGAAAAAGTGATATCGTCTTGGTCGGTTATTGTGACGACGCCACGGGTGAGAGCAGCAGCGTGACGTAGCGAACCTGAACTGTCGAGAGCCACGGGAGGACCATGGTACTTGGAACTGGCGGCTTGAGGATACGAACGATGGTGGACTGGAAATGGGACGATGGAAGAGGGGGGGGGCAGAGTCGGCGGCGTATAGCGGGAAAAGGTTATTGCCAAGGGAGGCGAGGGAATGCGGTTTGGTGGTGGTGATGCTGGCGTTTGTAGGCGGTGTTGAGTGGTGTAGGCGTAGGGATCGCGGTCGAAGACGTGACGGGCGTAGGTTTGGGGAGAACGGGAAGAGAAAATTCGAGCGTGAAATCAAAAAGTAAATATGGCGTCAATGAAAGGGACGGACGAGAGAGAGGACAAGAGACGAGGAAGCCGACGACGTTGACATGTTGTGTTTCAAGTAGTTGTCGCGAGGTTGGGCAAAACGAAGAGGGTCGGCGAGCGAAGTAGCTGATTTGCCTAACTTGGCTTGGATTAGCGGGGTGACAGTACAGTGGCCAAGTGGATGGCAGCATGTGCCAGGCTGCCAGTACAAGCCTGCTAGCCTGCTTGCCTGCCTTTCTAGGTACCTATCCATCACGCCCTGCAGGGTCTTGGATGGGGAGGTGGGGGGTTGGCAGATTTAGCGGTCATCCGAGGTGTATTCCAGCAGTCCTTTACCACTGTAACGATGAGTAGGAGATTGTTGGGTACAGCTCTATGCCAACCTTTTGCAGATCTCTGTAGCTCTCTGCAGCTCTTTGTAGCTCTCTGTACACAGTACTCTGCAGGCCTTTGTGGATTCTGCAGCCCTCTGCGGACTTGGACTCTCCTGCTCTCTGTCAACGTGCTGGGCGGTCAAATGAAGTGGGCGGTCGCGTGGGGTTGCAACTAGGTCAGGGTGGGAGATGTAATTTGAAATTTGAAATGAAATGACTTGATTTGTTCATTGTAATTAGAGTTGTGAGAATTTTTCTCTTCTTTCCTTTTCTTCTTCTCTTATTTTCTATATTTTTCTCTATGTAGCAGCGGGGCTGACGAAGCTGCAATCAACTTCCATTACTGGCATCTTTAAATCTAGGCAGGTGTGCTGTGACCTGTACTTAGCATGCACAACAAAGAACCATTGTGGCTGTTATGCTGTGGGGGACGAACAGCCTGTAGTGGCGTCGTCTCCCTGCTACCAACCTCACCTATCAGTACGGGCAAGTAGCTGCAGCTGCATCTGCCCGCATCATCCTGCATCACCTTGCATCTACACCGTCCCTTTCATCATGCATTCATGCCCGATGCCTGCCACGATACCAACCTCCTGCTCGTCACTCGACCTGCCAATGCCAACCTGCCAACCAGCTAGCCAAGGCAGCAACTTTTCCAGCGATTTTTTTACTTTGTCCACCCACCCGTCTCCATCCTGCCAGCTACCTAGCAATTCAGCCTACCCGTGACAGGGTCTCAATAACAAACAGTCGATATATCGTCTTGCCCAATCTCTCTCCAATCCACACCACACGTACAGCTCGGCCGGTGCTAACAGGCCATGCCGAAAACAACAGTTCGTGACAGGGGGGTACTCCTAACAGTAACTACATGCTACGCGTTAGCTACGGTTGCTGGGAAAAATTCCGCGCTGCAAAGTATAACCAGCCTCGTTTACAAGGTACAACTAACTATCCTTCCTTGTGCAACCCAGATGACCAAGATTCTCACGAATAACTATCAGTACTACTGAACACAAAACCATGCAGCATGCAATTTTCGTCGCCATGCAGACCCCCATGAAACTGGGCATTCATTCCAAGTACTTACAAAGCTGTCCGTTTACCCCTCTAGGGTAGTCAACTGCAGGTCTGCCACTCCAAAATACCCTACGCAATCGAAGCTCATGTCGTCATCGCCCAGCACGTCTTGTCCACTACCTTGATCGAAAACCCACTCCTCACCCGCTGAAGCTGCCACTAGCTCCCACTAACACCCTCCGAAGCTCCCCCCCAGATCATCGCTGCTCCGGCACTCCGTCCATCCAATGAGCGCCCCGCCAATGTCATCTCCTCAGACAGCATCATGACCACAACGCCCGCTCTAAATCACCGCCAATGGTGCGAGTCTCTGCTGGCTATTCCACTGGTGTGACCAAACGCCGACCTTTTTGCACTTCCCCGTAGTCCCCGGCCAGTCCGCCGTGCAAGCTCGCCCGCAGACCCCTCACTCGTAGCTCTCCAATCTCTCTCCCTCTCCTTCTTTATGACCATCACATCGACTCGTGCTATATGAACCTCCAATTTCCCCCTTGCCGATTGTTAAATCGTCTCGCCCTCTCTCGGCCTGTCGTCGCTCTACAGTATTCAGTCCTACCCATCATCAGTTCTCGCCACTTTGCTTCTACCCGTCGACATTGCTTTGCTCACGCCTCGACAATGGCTGCCCAAGAGTACAAGCTCAAGGGTCTCACCTCGCTCTCCATCTCGCCCGGCTCCAAGCAAGAGGTCGAGGTTGAAGGAATCGAGGATGCCAAAGTTCTCCTTGTCAATGCTGGCGGTCAGATCCAGGCCCTTGGCTCCAAATGCACACACTACGGTGCGCCATTGGTCAAGGGCGTACTGACTGGCTCTGGCCGATTAACCTGCCCATGGCACGGAGGTGAGTGAGATGGCTCTCGAGTCCACGTCTTCCCTCCCTACAAGGACTTTTCCTCACTGAATAAAAAAAAAGCCTGCTTCAATGCCCGCACCGGAGATATTGAGAGCGCCCCCGGACTCGATGCCCTGCCCACCTTCAAGCTCACCGAACGCGACGGTGCCGTCTACGTCACGGGCGACGAAGCTACCATCAAGAGTTCCCGCCGCCGACCCAACTTTACCTGCAACGCCGGCGCCACGTCCAAGTTTCAAGGAAACGTCGTCATCGTCGGCGGCGGTTCGGGCGCCATGGGCGCCGTCGAGGGCCTCCGCGAAAAGGGCTACGACGCCGGCATCACAGTCATCTCCAACGAGGGCTACCTGCCCATCGACCGCCCCAAGTTGAGCAAGGCCCTCATCGCCGACGCCGGCAAGCTTGCCTGGCGCGAGAAGAGCTGGTTCGAGGCCGGCTCCGTCACCTGGGTCGACGGCGAGGTCGACAGCGTCAACTTTTCCGCGCGCAAGGTCAGCACCAAGAGCGGAGGCAGCTTCGCCTACTCCAAACTCATCCTCGCCACGGGAGGCACGCCTCGCGTCCTACCCCTCCAGGGCTTCAAGGTCCTCGGCAACATCTTCACGCTGCGCACCGCCCACGACACGAAAAAGATCAACGACGCCATTGGCGAGAGCAAAGGCAAGAAAATCGTTGTTATCGGCTCTTCATTTATCGGCATGGAGGTCGCCAATGCCACAAGCAAGGACAATACCGTCACCGTCGTCGGCATGGAAAAGACGCCGCTGGACCGCATCCTCGGCGAGCAAGTCGGCGCCGCCGTCCAAAAGACGTACGAGAGCAAAGGCGTCAAGTTTCACCTGAATGCCGGCGTCGACAAGGCCGAGCCATCGGGCTCCGATCCTTCCAACGTCGGTGCCGTGTACCTCAAGGACGGCACCAAGATTGAAGCAGATCTCGTCATCCTCGGCGTCGGCGTCTCCCCCGCCACCGAGTACCTGCGCGACAACTCCGTCATTCGTCTCGAGGACGACGGCTCGCTCCGGACGGACGACAACTTTTTGGTGCAGGGCCTCAAAGACGTCTACGCCGTCGGTGACATCGCCACGTACCCGTACAACGGACCCGGCGGCGACGGCAAGTTCACGCGCATCGAGCACTGGAACGTGGCACAGAACGCCGGCCGCGCCGCCGCCCAGCACATTGCCAACCCGGCCTCCCCGGCGCCGCCCTTTGTCCCCATCTTTTGGTCCGCGCTCGGCGCGCAGCTGCGGTACTGCGGCAACGCGAGCCCGGCCGTGGGCGGGTGGGACGACTTGGTCCTCCACGGCGACCTGGAGCAGGGCAAATTCATCGCCTACTACACGCGTGGAGACACGGTCGTGGCCGCGGCTAGCATGGGCATGGACCCCGCCGTGATGCAGTCGTCGGAGCTGATGCGCCTCGGCAAGATGCCCAGCAAATCAATGCTCGAGGCTGGCTACGATGTTCTGAGCGTGAACCTGTCCGACTAAGTCTGATAAAGTTGATGTTGCAAGCCAGTTCCAAACAGTCATGCAGATTAATATAATAGCTTTCGATTCTTGCGACCTCGACCCGGGGAGACATGATTTTCATTATAGCCACGACTGACGCCCGTGACTTGAGTATAGAATCTGGCCGTTTGTAGCTAAAAGTCACATTTGTAACTATGGAATTGCAAAAATATACAATTTCTCGAATTCTTATGTATTTTGCGAGCCAATATGAAGACCCGAAGCTCTCCCTCACATCCCCGTCCCTCCGTCATCTAGCATGTACGGCAAGCCGTGTTGGGGCAATACCCGTGATTGCACGTATAGCTGCACAGGCCCTTGTAGCTGTCGCCCTCACCCTGCAGAGGGCATCCGCGGGTGCCCGTCTCGGGAGGGGGGCTCACCTGCTTCCCGTAGCGGGTGCACTTGCAGGGGCCGGGCGGGCAGTAGCCGTAGTTGCAGCTGAACTGGCAGAGGCCCGTAAAGTTGCCGCTCTCGCCGTCCGCCACCGTGCCCTCGACGCAGACCTGGCCGCCGCCGGGAGGGGCCGTCGAGGTCGGGGGCGGGTTGCCGCCACCGCCGTGACTCGAGGTGGGAGGCGGGTTTCCCGGCGTCGAGGTCGGCGTGGTGCCGGGGTTGCCGGGCGGCGTGCTGCTGCTGCCGCCGACGGGGGGGTTGGTGCCGAGCGAGGGCTTGGCCTCGCAGGTGCTGACGTGCAGGCCGACGGTGAGCGAGGCGAGGCCGTGGCCGGCGAGGGCGTCGCCGGGCCCGCGCGGGACGGTGCCGACGTAGGCGTTGAAGTTGTAGAGGCCGCACGGGCAGACGTCGGCAATGTCCATGAGCGACGTCTCCTGCATGACGGTCGAGCCGCCGCGCGCGAGGCCAAACGTCTGCCGGCCGACGCCCGCGGGCACGGAGAAGACGTGCGCGCCGGCGGGGACGTTCTCGGTCCTCGTCTGCCCGCCCGAGGTGACGGTGACGGTGCCCGGCGCCTTGAGGAGCGACGCCACGTAGACGACGTCGGGCATGGTCTGCCACCCGTCCGGCCGGCCCTCAAAGTAGTTGCCCGAGCCGTTGTTGGCCGGCCGGCCGGACGTGGTGTCGGTGGCGTCGCAGTCGAGCGAGGCGAGCGTGCGTCGGTACCAGTACACAATCTGCTCGTCCTCGATGAAGTTGTCGACCGACTTGGCGCCGGCCTTGTACGCCTTGATGAAGGGTTTGGATAGGTCCAGCCATCCATCATGGGGCCTGGAAAGGGTAGGGAAAGGGAAAAAACCGCGTTGTTAATACAAAAAGTCCCTGCTCATGATGGGAAAGGGCGAAAGATAAAAGAGGGGGAGCTGCTGAACAAGAAATAGACTTACATGTCGTTGGTCCACTTGGAGTTGCCGTCGTCGTAGTGAGGCGAGCTCAGAGGTCCGACGTAATGAGACTCGCCATAGTCGTTCCAGGTGATAATCTCCACCATCGGGAAGCCCTTTTGCAGGACCTCGTTCCAGCGGTCAAAGAGGAGCGAGCCGCCGGGGAAGACCCAGTTCTTGCTGAACGAGACCTCGGGGCCAAAGTGGGTGAAGAACCAGGGCGAGACGGGGGCGAGGTACGCCTTGCCGCCGCCCAGCCAGCTCTGGTACGCGTTGTCGCCGTCGGCGACGGACACGGAGCGGCCGTTCTTGGGGGCCTTGTTGTTGCCGTCGCTGGGCCAGCCCATCCAGTTGAGGGCGCCGTCAATCTTGTCCGCGCCCGACTGGCCCGGGTGGAAGTTGGGCACGAAGTAGACGTTCTCGCCGGCGGCGCCGCGCATGCCGTCGACGTCGAGGCCGTCGCCGGCAAACGACGAGGCAAAGACGCGGCCGCCGACGCGCAGCTGCGCGGGGCGGTCCTTGTACTGCTTGATCTTGGCCCCGACGCCCGCCGCGTCCCCGGGGCTCCACCAGTTGAAGTCGAACGAGATGAAGACCTTGACGCCGTTGCGCGCCGCCGACTCGTACGCGTACCCCAGCTGCTGGTCCGTGTACCCGTCCACGCCAATGTTGAGCGCGAAGGCGTCGATGCCCGCCGCCTTGGCCCGTCGCATGTCATCGTCGTAGTCGTTGGCCGACGTCCGGTCGCCCACGATGCCAATCTGCCGAGGAGGATGCGCGCCGCCTGGTTAGCAACCATCTCGGCCAATAAAGGGAGGGACGAGGGACGAAGGGGTCATTACTGCCCCCCGCCTCCGGGACACGTACCATGAAATGGCAAAAAACAAGACGGTCGGTGGTGGCGCGCTCGGCGACCGGGCCGCCGTAGGCCACGCCCGAGAGAGCGGCGGCGGCAGCCAGAGCACCCACCGCGAGCTTGCGGAGAGCACCGAGCATATTGACTGATGTATGTTCTGTCCAGAAAGACTATTGTAGGACAAGTGCCTATAACAGGTCAACTGGAACCATAAGATTCAAGCCCCGGCTTGGTACAGCGTCGTCTTATATAGAAAGAGCTAGTTGCCATCACACAGCCAGGCTCCCCCACTAGATACGGTTCTCAACGGAGAAATAGACATCCAAAATGCCAAGACTGGTGATTTGATCAATACATGTGCCTGTTTATCGGACCGATGCGCTGCAGCGGTGGCTCCCGTCAGAACACGGGCGACGTAGCATTCGTGTAAGCCGGAGGCGGGTCGCTAGACGTATCGGGAAGCTTATTACGGGGAACTGGCAAAGCATGGCACGTTGGAGGGATTCTGTGGGCATCTCTCTCTCTTTCTCTCCACAATGGACATGTTTCGAATCGCTCGGCATGAACTGCAAAGGGAAACGGTCCCATCAAGATTTGTAGCTACAATTGCAGCTGCATTGGTACGCCGATGGGAGCCTCCGCCCCCATTTCAAGTCTCTCTGCGGCGCTCAAGGAAGCGGATATTGCCTGCCCTGTGACGGAAATGGTAGAAGCCGCGACGAGGTGAAGGGGGAAACCGCCAGTGCCGTGCTGCATCGAGACCGCTCTTTGCAATTATTAGGGTTGGCACTGTTCAATCAGAGAAAAGGCGCGCCGTCGCTGCCCCTTTCAATCAGGGGAATCTCCGCAACTGCACGGCTTGGCGCGGATTGGCTCTGTGCCAAAGCCACCTGCCAAACTTACCCGTAGTTCCTCGACACCAGTGCGCAGCTAAAGCTTTAGCTCGTCAAACAGCTTGCAGCCGAATGTTAAGCTAGGTTGAACTAGCTGTTCGCCATACAATGGGAGGTGAAGAAGGGTTGTTCCTCGTTGGGATTGGCGCTGGGATGCGCGATCGTGGGGCAACATCTGCGCTGCCACCACTGGTGGAATATTTGTCCGTCAGCCAACCCCCGGTGTGGTGCCCGTCGTGCGACTAGTACTGAGCGCCAAAAGCCCGGGGCTATTATATAGCCAGATTGACCGAAGTGTGTGCCTTGCTTTGTGATCCGAGTGGCTGGTGCAATGGTCGGCGGCGCGATGGCTGCTGGGAGAATGAATGGCTTTCTCGTTGAAAAGAAACAAGGGGGTTGTGAGCGTGACGGAGGGTGGACTGCTTCAAAAATCCCCGCGCGGGCATTGGTGAAGCTGTCTTTTTTTCCAGTTCTTCAGAGATCAACACCGGCCACAGGCTGCAAGTGCAAGCATATCAACATGACAGCCTTGTAGCCATGAATGTTCAGCTGTCAGACCTGGTATGCAGCTACGGCATAATCGAGCAGTTGCCTGTTTGAAGATGGGAGCCAGACCACTAACATGGATTGATATAACTTGTATTGATGGCGGTCGTAGAATATACCGATCAAGCTAATACTCGCCTGGCGGGAATTGGACGGGCAGTGTGGATAGTATAAACGTTTATGGGAGTAAGATGGAATCGTCATTTATACAGAGCTCATCTTTGCCCATTACAACGTGTCGCCTCTGTCCAAAAGATCTACAAATTCCGCCATTTTGCGAGTCCTGGTGTCCTCCTTCTTCACTGTCTGCAAGCGATGCAGAAACGGATACCTCGCCGACTTGCTCAGCGAGTCGAACAGCTCGGCTGCTCTGGGGCGGGCATCGAGCAAGACCCGAAAGTCCGCCGGCACCTCGATCGTGGACGACCCCGCGTAGGCCCTTTCCCAGCGTCCGTCGGCCTTGGCCGCGTCCACCTCGGCGAGGCCGGCGGGCAGCATCCGACCAGCCGCGGCGAGGGCGGCAACCTTACCCACGTTGCGCTGCGACCACGTCGACCTGCGCCGGCGGGGCGTGAAGCGCTGCAGGAAGTACTGCGCGTCGAGCGGGCGCCGCTGGCCGTCGATCCACCCGCAGCAGAGGGCCTCGTCAATGGCCTCGTCGTAGGTGACGGTGGGGATCATGGTGCTCTTCTTTGCAATCTTGAGCCAGACGCCGGGAGCAGAAACCCCGACCTCGACCATGTATCGCCGAAATGCTTGCCCGTCCGCAAAGGGGAGAGTTGGGATATCTGTGGTGACGCTCCTGGGGGTGGTGGCCGTGGTGGCGCTGCCAGAGGTCTTGTTTGATGCCGCGGACGACGAGCCTCTTGATATATTTGAGCGACTTGATGTCTTTGATCCCGGTTTGGCGATACCAGGGGCCGGCGTTTGTTGCGCCATGACCCCGGCGAGGCGTGAAGAGCGGCGTGTCATGGCCATTGAGACGTGGTGGCCGAATCTCCGTCAATCGTGAAAGAAAAGTAGAATTTTGATTGCCGTCATTCAGTTACATGTAGTATCCGAATGATTATGGGTTGATAAATGGATGAATTGATGCGACTTTGGGTTTTGTTTTACTGGTGAGATGGTGGTAGTTCACGGTGAGAGATTGGGTCTCAGGCTCGTCAACCTCTTATTAGCGCGCATGGGCTTACCGGATTTAAAATGCGTACGCCAACCTCAACCCACAACACCAAATAGTTTGATATAGAGGGACAAATACCAAGCTTACTCGCCAAATAGCCCTGACTTGACCAAAACACAAAAGACACACGTATACGCCTCGTTGAACAGCACTGATGTACACAGCTCTCTTGGCAACCGCTTCAACATGCTTGCTATGTACTCCTTTTGTATTTACAACAGTCACATCCGCTCTCCTTGTCTCCGAAACTAATGATTGCAAAAAGCGACCTGGCCCTCGATTTCAGGGCGCACCCGAATGAGGGTAATGTTCTCCGACTTGATGGTGTTGTCCGGCTTCTCGCCAAGATCGGCTCTCTTGCTGTTGTCATTCTTGGGCACGGTCTCGCTGTTGGGGAAGCGCTTGTCGCAGGTGCCGCCGGGCAGGATGGTGTCGCCGAGATAGCCCTGGTAGGTGGCGTACTGGTGGAAGATTTGGTTCCAGTTGCCGGCGATGCTGCCGAAGCCGCCGGGGACGACCTTGTCAAAGACGCCCACCTTGCCCGTCTCGGCAAAGTCCTCGAGCCAGTTGGTGCGGCCGTAGCCGGTGGGCGTGTTGGAGTCCTGGGCGTAGTTGCTCTGCCACTCGCCGCTGCTGGAGAAGGGCGAGGGGTACTGCGGGAGCGCGTGCCAGTCCAGGCTGTGGGAGATTTCGTGCAGCATGACGCTCAGGTCGGGCGCGCTCTCGACGACGCAGTCACCCGACGAGTAGGTAAAGGCAGCAGCGCCGTCGTGCAGACCGGGCGTGGCGACCAGATGACTGTGGAGCAAAAGCGCAAAAAAAAAAAAAAAGTCAGCCATCATGCAAATATCATGGGCAGGACGACGGGGGGGATCCTGTAGGGCTGCAGGGCTGAAAAGATCATTACCGGATAAAGGACCGCATGTGGACTGGGGCGCGGCCAAAGATGTCAATCATGTCAATCTCCGAAGCACCCGAGTCCTTGTGACGGCAAAACGTCCAGCCCTCCTGGCAATCATCGTAGTGGACATTGAAAATGGTAAAATCATTGGGATTGAGGCCGTGGCTGGTGGCAATGTCCTTGCAGGACTGGGGAATCCAGCCGGGACCCCAGTAATCCCAGCTCGAATGTGTCGGGTGCAGGTTGTCGCGCAGTCCGGCTTCAAAACGGCCATAGTCAAAAGCGGGATTCATCTCTGGCTTGTCAGGATTGCCGGCGAGGACGAGCGCCGCGCCAGAAATGCAGCCGATGGTAAAAGTCTTGACAAACATGGTGATGAGAGGGAAGCGGATGTTTAGGATGTCGAGTTATAATCTCAAGGAGGAAAGACGCTGCCTTTTATACCCTTTTGACCTTTTCTTATATCCTACATCTCACAGTTATTTTGCCAAGTCCGTTCCCTTGACATTGGAGGCCACCAAGGCTAATGGTAGCTCTCCGCTTCATCTGTAAGCAGTTCTGGTGTTCATCGCGATGTCCAAAACGAGACCTAGACAGAGCAAGTTGTTGAGGCAGTGTCCGAAAGTTCCGCCTCAACGACAGCCATGGATGTCAATAAGCAAGATTTCTTGTTTGTTGTAGCGCAGAGGCTCGATATCCCAAAGCCGTCAACGCCGAAAGCATTTCTCCAACAAACGTGAAGCCGTCGCGTCAACTAGTGCTAGTGTCTGTCAGCGCAGTCCACTTAGACAGAGGCTATGGGCTCAAGTTCTAGATGACTGCATAAGCTTACCCGAGCCTCCGGCGCAGAAATATTCTCAACTGAGGCAAAAGCTTCATGGGAAATCGCTGGCACAAGCTTGTACGGGTCATTGTACCCAGATTTTGTGACGGCAAAGGCTTTCATCGGTTCCATAGTTGGAAGGTGTTCTTGGCCAGTCGGGGAGGTTTGTCAAGTCTCTTCGTCGAAATGGCATGCACGCACTGCTGTGAGCTGATAAGATGAAGGGGGCTTGCCCTATCTACAAGACATAATGATAAGAGCTTGCTCGCAAGGCCTCTAGTTTCCATTGCCAGCGTGGAGAAGTCAAACTGCCGACGTGCAGTTGCTGTGGCAGCATTCACACATATCCTCCAACTACTGCTCATCGTGAGGCCAATACTAGGCCGCAGCGGCGACTTCTTGGTTTCGATCCTATTTGGTATCAGCTAATATACCAAGTCCATAGGCCCTATCACGGCAGGATGTCGGCGTTACTCCATCTTCGACTAATACCGGGTACAATGCTCCGGACAGCCCTCAAGCTAGGGACGGTGCCAACAACATCAAATCATCATGCTATTTCCATAATAATTCCTCTTATTATGTCTGTTTAGCACCAGCTCTCTGTAACTCCGAAAACGACCACAAAAAGAAAGCACCGTTTACTTAAACATCTCGAGAAGTCGCCGCACAGGCCAGGCATGTGCATCGCGGTACTTTTCCACGACACTGCGAAGCGCCAACCTCTCGTATTGGTCCGTGAAATAGTCGCCATATAGCTGAATGCCTATAGAAGCATTGACTAGCGCCGGAGCAGATGCAGGATGGCACAGAGCTATTCCACAAAGGTCAAGCATCAGAAGGCGCACCTCGTTCTCAACTTTGCGCCAACTAGCGCGTGAAGAAGGTTGCTGTCTGGGTGCTCCTGTTAGCCACCTGAAGACAGCAAAGTTGAAATATGCTTACTTTAGGTACGGATTCTCGGAAACTAGAACAGACCGCGCCATGAGCGATTGCTGAATGCTCGTCAGCTCAATGTGTGACGTGTACCATATTGTGGGGAAAATTTCGCCCTGGCGCTTGTCCGCTGCTTTTTCAAAGAGAGGTTTTGTGTTTGCGAGCACTGTATTCTCGAGGAAGCTCTGCTGATCCATCAGCCGTACTGTGCACGGTTAGGGGTGTTCCTCTGCCATCAGGTGCAAGTTTGCTCACAGAACTCATCATCCGTGCCTCTCCCCCAATGCCATTTGGCTACCTGTACTGTATGCATGACTGTTTTATTCACGTTTGAGGCGCCTTGCCAGTACTCCGTCGGGAGATCCAGTTGGGGTGGCTTTCGGCGAGTGAATGAGTGATATATTTCCTGTCGCAGAGCAAACCAGTATGCAGCCTGAATGAGGCTCCTATGTCCAAACATGGCTTGCGATGCGGGGTCGCGAAGTACGGCGTTGATGATGGGCATAAAGTTGATTTGCTTTTCGTGAAGGTACTCTTCATCCCCAGTCATAGGATAGTCATCGTCCGCATCCTCATCTTCCTCATCGATTTCCTCGAGTTGGCGCAAGATCACTGCTGTCGCAATAATGCTCTCGCGAAAATCATCGTCTTCGTTTTCATGGAACCGGCGGAATGCAGGAATACACTTGAGCATATACTCGACCGCGTCGTGATTGCCAAGAGTTGTGAGAAGCTGGCCTTGGTACAAGATCCCCTGCGGCGTTTTGTACTGCGGTAGTCGACTCAAGTGCCGTGCTGAGACAGCAAAAATGGCGTCGAGTAAATGGGAGTGCTTTCGAGCTTTCAGAGGGACAATGAGCTGAAAGTGCCGATGCTCATCGCACAGATCAAACTAACCAACCGGTCAGTCAAATGGTCCATAGTAGCAAACATTACCCAGTCATACCCATTGTGAGATTTCATCAATAAAGTATCGAAGTAGGCAGGCTTCTTTGGCTTCATGCAAAGGGAATTGACGCAAGTTTGCGGCATCGTGATGACCTAGCACGGGCTGCGCTGTGAGGCTAGCGATACCTGGTAGCCCGACTGGCGGACTGAACGAGGAATTCAAGTAGGAAATGGGTGGAATACTGGGCCGATGCACCGTCGCTGTATCAGTTCTTGTGAGATGGGTTGACTGCGATTGATCAGGGGCGCTATGCGGTGTCTCGACCGGAGTGGAATAAGCCGAGGAGTGACTAGAAGTGGCATCTCCCGCCGTGCTTGATTCTGCTATCTTGAGGAGACTTTGTGGCGACTCGGGATCTATATTGCTGGGGGACGTGTCCCCCGTCGTTTGGACCCGAACTGCTGGCAGTAAGCAATTTGAATGCCAGATCGATGGTGCTCCATCTTGCGTTTCTTACATTGCCTGGCAGAGCTATTGACCCATTTTTGATCTTTATCAAAATGTGTCGTGGCGCCGTGTCTAAAAATGGTCTTCTTAGTAGGCCGGGAACAGGGCAGGTCTTTCTGTTGGCATCGCTTGCATCTCGGCTTCTCCTCGTCGCCTGGTATCTATCGTCAGTGATGGCTCCAATGAAGGTATCCAGTTTTCCGACAGGCAGCTCCCGCCGGTTGACCCTTACATTTGACATGTTTTTCTAGCAAAATCGTCAGTCAATCCGTGTGTCCCAACCGCCAGCCCACCTACCTTTGCATTGCACGCAGGGATATTTGATCGCCGGCATTCTTATCCGCGCAATGTTCCTGGAACAATCTCAAGTACGCATTTATCCACAAAGTATATATTGCCGCCTCACAGAAAGTAAGAAAGCACCCCCGACGCCTGACACTGACGGTCTTGTCGCAGTAGGCGTACGATGTCCGTGGTTGTTGTCAGTGTTGAGTTCTAGTTACGGTCAAACTCGGCGGGGACTTCCCGACTAAGTAACTTTTCTTTTCTGCCCAAAGCTAAATAGCTTGACTCGGCAAGGGCCAGCGAGAAACCCAGCAAGCCGTTTTAAAGTGGCCACTGGAATCGCCCACTAGCACACGGTTGTAACGACGCCGGTCTGAGTGGTGAATTGGCAGCCAGTATTGGTGGTTTGTTGCCGAAAAGTGGAATTTTGGGTTCGGCGTGGAACAAAACATCTCCGCACTGGCTCTACAATTAGAAACTCGTGGGTTGCGATTGGTGCAGTTGCATCACGCGCCTCGTTGCGAAGCTGGGGTTGCTAGCTGCGGCATCTGGGCAGCCGGTAATTGGTTGGTCCCTCCACTCATGTGCTCGCCAGTTTGCGGCCCATCGATTGTGGTCGCAATTCAGGAGCAACTATAGCTGGGCGGATATTTTGTTTTCTGGCAGCCGTTACGCGGGCGCTAAGATTGTGTCAATTGATGCCGATGCCATCTTTTCCAAGAGCGCGGCCAAGTCACCAAAGCAAATACAACGTATTGTAGAATATATATATATATATATATACGTAGATAAACATTGGTCCCACTATATACCTGCTCAAGATGATTCGAAATAAATCTTTGGGTTTACAGAAAAATATCGTTCTGAGCACCAGGAGCGAAACCCATGCCGCGATTGTAGCCGGGAGAAGCGCCGTTGGGGGTCTCGACATTGTTTCCTTCCTTTTCTACGAAAGCGTTAGTAATATCCAAGGGAAGGGGGGGATATGAAGTAGAACAGGTCACCATAGACATGGAAATGTTCTTTCTACTTACGGTTCCATGCAATCATTTGCTTCGCTCCTCCGACACACTTGGACTGGTCATCCTTGCAATAGACTGGAGCCTTGGCCTTGGCGAGCTGGCGATTTGAAGAGGTGTTTGTGACATGACACTTGTAGTTTGCCATGTACATGTTCGGTTGGCCACAGCCATCGGGAACCCAAAGCCAGGCGCAGTAGCAGCCACCCGGGGGGCAAGGAGGAAGGTCCTTGGGCACTTTATAGGTGGCCATCCGCTTCCAAGGGGTATGTTCAAGGACGGAAAAGACAACGAGGTTCTCCATGGTGACTTTACTGATATCAGATTCATAGGATATGGCCCAGGCGGTACCGGCGGTAGTGGACGGGTCGTGAGTGTGAAGCGCACCGTCGTCCTGGATGCAGTCGGGAGGGTTTCCAGGACCACGCCAGTCCTCCGGGTGGTTCTTTCCATCTGGCCATTCGGACGCGTACTGTCCGCCATAAGACAGACTCGTCTGAGCTTGGTTGTGGGCAAGCTCCACGGTGAACTGGCCGCCAGCGGGGAGCGCAACGGAATCCCCGTTTTTGGGCGGATTGTTGAGACAGCCCAGTGTCTATCATCACGATCACGGGTTAGCATGCTTCGGCGGGTGGTGGTCTCTGTTCCATACTTTCTGCATCCACCATTCGTCTTTGGTCAGTTGGTACAGAGGGTTGACGGGAGTATTGGAGTTGGGATTATAGTTATTGGGATCAGGTCCGCCCTGGATGACGAAGTTAGCTTGACGCGGGAGGGTTCCTGGGCGGTGACCTTACTTCGCAATACATGCCCTTAACAAAGGCAGCAGTGTGCGCCGAGGCACTTCCTGCAAGAAGAAGAGCTGGTAGTGTCCAAAGCATCTTGTGTCCGAAGTGTTGGAGAGCACTGACTCGGAGCATTTTTTTTTGGAGATTTACGAAGAATATATACTCTTTGCACGCGAGTAGCTTTCCCGTCTAGCTGAAAACACAACGTCGAAAGAGCGATAGCTGAACCTGTCAGCTGTGTTGCACAAAGGTTGGCTCGAAGCACATGTTGACACCAACCACGATTCTTTTCCCCATATGGAAGGTGATTGTAGCCTGGTTTCATCGTTGCTGGTGAAAGGGAGAGCTGTACTGCGCTCTGTTTGGCGGGATTTCTCGATGCGGTGCTTTAGTGCTTATAGCTTGACGGCAACGATCTAAATGATCGATGTAACTGTGGACAATTTGTGGGAATAATGTTTAAAGCAATTGTTGTCGCCATTCTAGCCGCTAAAAATGGAGAGGCTTCTCCTCTCGTTTGTTCCTTCAGCCTCTTTCCAGTCATGATCGGGTTGTTCCGTGCATGCCCATAGTGCCAGTGCGAATCGTGTCTTGCAGTCAAAGCCTGAAAAATGCTTATGCAATTCGTCTGATTGATGAATCCAAACATCCGGGGTAGCTTGACCCGCCCTCACAAATCGGACCGACCGATGGCATGCATGCTGGGGCTAATTGGTGACATTCCGTGTAGCTCGCGGCATTGGCACTACCCCAGGTTGCGCTGCGCATTGATATGCCAATTGGCCAATGCCGGTAGCGATTGGCTCCCCTTTCTTGATGCTATATGACTATTGACCTGGAATGAGAGACTGTGGTAAGAACTTGGGTTCCATCAAAGCGACATGCTAACTAGCCCTTTGTTTCTAAGGTTCTGGCTTGACCGCTCGTTCCACTCAGTCAGGGACGGCCCGGGTTGAGAGCCCAGGAGCCTGCAACAATACTTGGACGCTCAAGTGGCACTGTGCAAATCTTGACAAAGGCATCTTCTTTTGCTCTTTGTTTACTTGCCGACCGTGGGCTGCCCTACTCAGGTACTTTGCCGAACTCAAGCTGCTGAGCAGAGTGGGTTCGGAAATCACAAAGTGGTGCCGTGATGAAACATCTAGGCATGGCTGGGTAGACTCAAGCTTATAAAAGAATAAAAGAATAAGTAGAGGATTGGATCTTCGATGGCCGACTCAGCACTCCGTACCCCGTACATATTATACACTCATCTTACACCACTGTGGCATACTTTCATAATGTGAATAATTTGTACGGAGTCTTATTGGTCTATTAGCAGGGAATGAAGGCTGCCCCTCCCCTGGGACAGGCACAGGGGGCCAAGGAACCTTAATAATAGAGTTTTAGGCGCCAAGATAGCCTCCAGTCCCTTCCACGCCAGGCTGATCTCTGATGATCGAGCAACCGCAGAATGGACAATTTCGAATCCATGCAAGAATCATCTCTGTTTTTTTCCCGGCCTGAACTGTCTCTTCTGGTTTTTATGTTTATCTCGCCAATACGCTCGAAGAAAAAGCCGAGGAACGAACGATGCTTGGCTAGCAAGTATTCTTCCTCCGGGGGGCTAATGAAGGAGCGGAATCTATCCGTACCATTTTGAGCTAATCTTGGCTTCAGGGGGGGCAAATATGCTTGGCGCAGGGCGACCGTGACTCTGACGCGCTTATTGACCTGTACAGCGATATGTCAGCCCGATGCGCTCAGCTGTGGCAGGCTACTGTTTCGAATGCCCTTGCTGCGGATGTAAATACAGTATTCTGTACGGAGTACTAGTAAACTGAATATTTTTCAGACATGGCTGTGGGAAGGGATCGTAAGTAGGCAAAAGGCTGTATCTTTGGACCTGAGGAAACTTGTCATGGTTGCCAAGACTGACACCCACTACAACTGACTGCTCAGCCACTCTGCACTGCCAGCTAATGAAGCGCCGAGCTGGTCGGCTTTTCTTGGCTTGCCAGCCAAGCGTCTGCCATCTACCAACAAACAAGTCCTTGGTAGCATATTTGATTGCTGTTCGCTGGCTGGCTGGCTGGCACTTGGGATGTTGGGGTGGCTTTGCTACTCCACCCTCAAAACGTTGTCCATGCAGAGCACCAAACTTGAAACTCGAATCCGATGCTTTGCCAAGAATTTGTTCCCCAGAGGTCAATAAAATGGAAAAGGGGGGATGACAGACGACGAAGCCTTGTGTAATGGTGCCTCGCCTTGCTCGCATGTCAGGCTCTATTTCAGATTCTTCCATCTTGTTTCTGCTCTTTCTTCTAACCAGTTTATTCTCAAATTTGATTGACTCAATCGAAAACCGTCGTTTATACCTATCTCACTCTTTTCCTTCTTGTTTGTTTCTTATTTTCGAATTCCTCTCGTTAATACAGCGGACAGTACTTGCTAGTTCAAATTCCGGTCACCACATCACACAAATCGACGTCAACATTGTCGTCTTCTATACAACAGTCCAAGTTTCATTCTTTATATCAATATCCTTATTCGAGCTGCGCTCATACACCTGATTTCTTTCACCACCGCGCTCGCCTCGGGTCCTTCGCCGCCACCGACATCCGACCAGCTGACGGGTTCACGATCGCGACTCGACATCGTCTTCATGCATACAAAAATGCCGTCTTCACGCGCAACGCTCGCCGCGAGCTTGCTCCTTACAGGATTTCTAGATTGTGTCACTGCCCAATATTACAAAGTTGACACCAAAGGTTGTTATTGCATGCAAGGAAAAGCGAGCGTTCGCTGACAATGGCGCAGACGCGATCAAGACTACCGCCAGTACGATCGCATATGATCTGATGCTCCTCTACGAAGGCAACAAGACCGGACAAATACCCGGAATCTTACCAGGACCACCGTCTGAACACAAGGGAGACTACTATTGGTGGCAGGGCGGTGCCATGATGGGCACCTACATCGACTACTGGCACCTAACAGGCGACACGAGCTACAATGATGTAGTCATGCAAGGGATTTTGCATCAAGTTGGCGAAAATCAGGATTTTATGCCTCGAAATCACACTGCCTCACTCGGAAACGATGACCAGGGCTTTTGGGGCATGACAGCAATGCTTGCCGCCGAAAATAAATTTCCTGACCCCCCAGCAGACAAGCCACAATGGCTCGCCTTGGCGCAAGCCGTCTGGGCGACGCAAGCAGACCCTAGCAGACATGATTCGTATTGCAACGGCGGTATGCGATGGCAAGTCCCCTTTTCCAATGCCGGGTACGATTATAAAAATAGTGAGTTTGCACCTCGTCGGCCACTGAACCTGGGTTAACCCGATGTAGCCATTGCCAATGGATGCTTTTTCAACATTGGATCACGCCTTGCCCGGTATACAAGGAACGAAACATATGCAAAGTTTGCAGAGGAGACATGGGACTGGATCTGGAACGTCAACTACATTGATCATGAGACCTGGCTGGTCTATGACGGCGCCCACGTGCAACACAACTGCACCAATATCAACAAGGTCACTTTTTCATATAACGCTGCGATCTTGACCCAAGGTGCGGCGTTTATGTATAATTATGTAAGTCTGATCTCAGGTCTTAATGTATCAAACTGACACGCTCTTTATAGACGGATGGTGACAAGAAATGGGGCGACCGTGTCGACAAGCTTTTGGAGTCCATGTTGAAGACGTTTGTCCACGACGGCGCCGTATATGAGGTCCCATGCGAGGGATCGACAGGGAGATGCACAGCTGACATGATCACATTCAAAGGCTACGTACACCGCTGGCTGTCTGTGGTTGCGCAGATTGTACCGCACACGGCTGAGAAGATCTTGCCCGTTCTGCAAAAATCAGCTCAAGCCGCTGCTAACCAGTGCACCGGTCGGGAGTCAGGCCGAACCTGCGGCTTCTACTGGAGTGGCGGCAAGTTCGTCGACCCCAGTGTCGACAAGACGACGGGCGCCGGCGAGTACATGAGTGCTCTCGCCGCAGTATCCAGTCTCCTGATCAAGGAGGCGAATCCGCCCACGACGAACGCGACGGGCGGCACGTCCAAAGGCAGCCCCAATGGCGGATTTGCAGGTGGCGATAATGGGCGAGATCCGCCCAAGCCAATAACCACAGCCGACAAGGCAGGCGCTGGCATTCTGACATTTCTGCTCATTTTCGGAGCTATTGGTACATTTTGGTGGATGGGCTTCTCGGTCTGAGAACGGGCCAGGGACAATATTAGCATTAGTCGGCTTTTTTTCCTTTTCGGTACAAATGAAATTGGCGTTGGCGCGTTGGGCGTGTCTTTACATTGCAGAGTAGCCATGTCTAATCGGGTAATTTGTGCATGTACCGCCTTTGCTGCGTGAACCTCGCTTCTGTGCGCGGTTTTCCGTCCATGGTTGGTTGAGACGCATCGGACAGGACGGGATGGGATGGGATGGAATGAGGCGTCAATTGTCCCAAATATCGGGCCACGGCTCACCGAAACGCATGGCCGAGCATTGCTTCCCTCGACAAATAAGAATCCAAAAGTATCCGCCGCCGCTGCTGCTGCAGCTGCAGCTGCTACTCTACTACATATATTACCCTCGGTGTGGCTGGCTATCTATATATCAGCCCAGTCCGACGCATCTGGTCATCGGGCGAAATCTGAGTCCGCGCACACGTTTTCTGACCCCTTCATCGGCCAATAGTAGTGCGTGAAACTCGGTGGTACCTTCGCGAGCTTCGTCACTTGGGCTTGCAGCGCTGCTCCGTACACCCTGTCGACCACGGGTTGCCGATCCTACCAAGTAGAGCGGTGACGACGCTAGACGTTTGGCGCGCCCGCCAGGGGCGACTCGCCCATCAAGTTGCGCCGATGCTACCGGCGAGTGCCGGATTCAAAGACGTGCAGGCGATGGAGGCCGTTGTGCGGCGGAACGCTGTCGCGTCGGCAGGGTGGCTAGCATCAGACTTTCCGAAGGTATTCAGCCGGCATTCAACGGCCCTGAGAACCAACGGGCCGCAGACACGACGTCGGACGTCTCGACTCTACAGAGTCATGGTTGGGCGGATTAGTTCACTTGCCATAATTGAGCATCGCAGCCATCTCAAAGTTCAAGCTGCGCCCGTCAGCAACGCCTTCCTGTGGTCGGCTAGAGTACCTAGTCTGGATCGTGTAGCCCGCACGACTCTCCAGTGTCATATGTTTTCTTGCAGAGCCCTTTGTAGCCGGAACCATGGACCTCTTGATGAAGGGGTGTCAGCAAATAGAGGCGGGTCAGCCCCCACAGAGCTTTTCGTGGTCCATTTCGCAAGTAACCCTAGCCTTGGAGGAATACGCGGAGCTCTGCTCGGAAGTCTGTTAGTTTTAAATTTACCTTGTCACCAGTCAGTTCTCGACTAGATAGCCAGAGTAGAGTCAGTTCATTTGGTGCGGGACCTTCCGTATCAAACAAGAAAAAAACGGTGGCGTAATTGGGTAACCAGCACATGGCTAGCACAACGCATTGATGAAGCCAGGCCCTCCAATTAGTGTTTGAGAATAAATTGTCGCATCACTCATATATAGTGCCTCTTCTCTTGGCTCGAATTTCATTGTTTCTTGACACAATAGCCAATACTGTACTCATAGACTTGTTGGTGGTTGTGCTACGGCTTGATACACAACATGGACCCGGATTTCAGCCTCGGCCTGATCAGGGTCGTAATTCTCTTGTTTGGAGCCTATGCGCTTTCTGCATCTCTTTATAGTTCGCTGTTGAAGAAGCGGCCATCGCCAAAGGATGTCGAGGCAACCGCCGAGCCGCCTACGATATCGTCGCGGGTACCTTACATTGGCCATGTACTCGGAGTCATGAAAACTGACTTTCAAGAATACTTTGGCCGGCTATCGTATGATTTTGCTTTCGCTTTCTGTTCATTGCCATGATGTGACAGAGTGACTGACCTACTTTTTTTTGTTCTTCCTTTGCGCAGTATCAGCCAAGCTACGCCGGTATCTGTGGCGCAGCTCTTTACACAGAGAATTTACGTGGTGGACGCCTCCAACACGGAAATGACCAAACTCTTTGCCAGGACACCTGGTCTGAGTCTCACAGCCGCTTTCTGGGTCGGCTTCGGCGGTTACTTGCGCTTCAACAAGGCCAGCGAGGAGAGCATGATGACGCCTGACAAGCACCCGTTCAAGAAGGAGCTGTCGCGTCTTCTCCGCGATGAGCTCATGACTCTCAACAAGGTGCAAGAGCTTGGCGCGCACGTCCAGAAGAAAATCAACCAGGCCTGGCGTCGAACTGTTCCGAGCGACTCAAATCGGCTCAGACTCGCAGAGTGGGTGTCGGATGGCATCGCCATGTCTGTCGGCTCGGTCATCTGGGGCGACAAGGGACCCTACGATGATCCCAAATTCAGAAGCAGTCTCCGGTAAGTGTTGAGTCGCAGAAAAACAATTGCTGGAATCTTCTGAATGAATGCTTATGAACTAGAACGATGCTTTGTGGCTTGCGTCATTACTATCATCCTCTTACGCTTTTCCTGCCAAGCTCCTTTCGTCAGGCGCGAGATTATGTGCGGGCTGGTTTAAGCACGCTCGATATCCCGCGGGGGGAAGATGAAGAGGAGCAGGACTATGACGACTTGTATTTCATCGGCAAGGTGAAGGTGCTTCTGCAGAAATACAGTATTCCGCGAGCCGGCTGGAATGACTTTTCCTTCTCCCTCATCATGGGCGTGTTTCCGAACCTCATCAACATCAACACCTGGGCGCTATGGCATCTGATCGCCGACGACGAGCTCATGGCGGCCATTCGAACCGAAATCGACGGCATCGTTGAGACGGCTGATTCGGCTGTGCCGGAGAGCAGGCGCAAGAAGACAGTCGACATTAGCCGCGTGCGCGAGTCCTGCCCGCTCCTCATGTCGTTTTGGTACGAGCTGCTTCGAGTGTACGCCGCCAACTCCAACATCACGCGTCTTGTCACGCACGACTCGGTCTTCTCGGGCCTGTTTTCATTTCGCCGCAAGGCGCTGATTGTGGCCCCCATGCTGCCGCACCAGCACAGCTGCAGCAGCTGGGGCGAAGATGCCGACGCGGTGCGCCCGGACCGCTTCCTGGACGGCGAGGGCAGGGTAGACACGGGTCGGGTCAAGGAGCTCATGGCGTTCGGACTGCCCACCGTTCTCATGTGCCCGGGTCGCTACATTGTGTTCAACGTCGTGATGCTCAACATCATCAAGACGCTGTTGACGTTTGACCTTGCACCCGCGCCGGGCGAGACGCTGAACGGGAGAAGGCAGGGCGTTTGCAAACCGAAGAGGAGCATGGTCGCTGGCGTGCCCGAGCCGAGCCACGACCCAGAGCTGATTTTGACGAGGCGTATGGAAATTGACTCGGTGCATATTATATTCGAGAACCAGAAGCCTGGCTGGTAAAGAGAGTTGGAGGCTTCGGCCAATGCATTCAACGGCGCAAACGGTTGCTTGGAAGCGTGGTTTTTATAACGTGGATTCTTGTGACAGGTTTTCTCCTGTTTTGACTGATTTTTCAAAAAATGTACTTACTTGGGAGGAGGTCGTGCATCGTTTTTTTTATTTGAACGCGCGGGAGCAACATCCTTGCGTGAGGGGAGGTGGCCAAAAGGAGGATAGATTTGATGAGTGAAACGATGTAGACTCTGGATACATATTGTATAAATCATGCTTTTCGGGGAGTAATTTTAGTATAATTCTTCCACTTGAAATTTTCCGGAGAGAAATTCAGTCTTCATCTTGCTTCGTTGGTGTTGATTGCGATGAAGGTAACCGACCGAGGGACGAGGGACATGCTACCATCTGTACAGCAGTATTGTGGTGGGACAACCAATAGTGATGAAGAACAAACTGAGGGAATTCGGAAGATGATATACTTACGCTACCAAAGAGGAATGCAGGAATGAAGAGGCCCTCGATGGTCTCGATGCCTCACTTTACTGCCAACCTAGGTACACATTCTAATGGCCTGGTGAGCGCTGAGTCTTCAGGCGGGCACTCAGTGGGACACTGTGCTGAAACATCCTCACTTTAGCGGCCCTGTACCGACTGGAGGGCCCGTTGAGCCCCTAAAACAATCCCTAGATCACCAAAACAACGTGCTGAAGCGCACTAGCCCAGCGCCCCACTATCAAGATCTTTATTCACTTGAATATTTTGTTTTCATAGACAATGAAGTGACTTTGCCTTGCTTCACTCACCACTTTCATCTGTCAGCCCCTCCTTGTCCGTTTCTCGCTACATAGGGTCCTGTCAATCAAGATTATCAAGATAACACACGTCGCGTTCTTAGCACATGCGAACGCGCAAGATGAAGGCCCGAACGCGGCATACACGCTCTACCATCATCGACAGTGATGACAGTGATGACAGCCACAGTGAATCCGACGCCTCTAATACTCGCGCGAATGGTTTTCTCGATGAAGAGGCCTTGGAATCCGCAGAATCGACGACTGAGGAATCTGATTCCGACGACGAAGAAATTGACCCTTTTCCATTCACACAACTGCCGCCAGAGCTCCGTCTACGCGTTTGGACCTTATTTTGCCCTGATCTCCTAGGCGCACCGCGTGTCCTTGACTTCGATGTTCATGACAGTCTCTCGCCGTCCAGAAAAGAGCCTTGTAAGGTCATCGGCGCTGGAATGTGCCTCGAGGACCAGACTCGCGCCTTGCGCTGCGTTTTGGCTACGAATCAGCAGTCGCGGGCCATCGCCAAAGAGAAGTTCCCTGACGAGTTGCGGCTCGAGGCAGACGACGGCGAGGAATTCACACTATGCGTCAACTTGAGGGCCGATATTGTCATGTTGGAAACGGTACCTGATTTTTCCCTCGAAGCGCTGATCTTGGGTCTTCGCACGACCACGCGAGTGAAACTCGATGGCTTCTCACAGTCCATCGTCAACCTGGCCTTGCCGCTTCATGACGGACACTTTCGCGCGCATGAAACGGATGTTACTTCTTGGCTGCGCAAATTCAGATCTCTCCGACATTTATTCCTATACACAGATGAAGATAATTACGGCGAGCGCAGACTGAAGGATGACGCTTTGCGCTGGTGCGCTTCACCCCACGCTCGCCAGTACTACATGGAGACTTTTGAGAAGGAGCCAGGTTATGGTGAGGACTACACCAAGCTTGTCTGCTGGCCCGATTCCGAGAAAAGCCCCTCCTTCACGAAAATTCACGTTCCCAAGTGGCACACAAAATTCCTAGTTCAGGCACATGAGAAATCATTCGAAGAAGCGGGAGTACAAACTTATCCCATGGTCATATTTCAGACAAAATCGGGTCTAGATCGCTATGATGATTTTGTCGCGACAGATTATTTGCCTTTGAAAGTATTCGACGCCAACGAAGAAGACTCAGATGCGGAAAGTTACGAGGAAGACGCCGATGAAGACTACGAAGTCAACGATGCAAGTGAGGTAGTGGACGCCTACGAGAGCGACGGCATCGATGATGACGAGCCTGAGGTTTTTCATGAATCTGGGGATGAACATCTTGATGACGGAGACAGTGAAGAAGGAGACGGCGGCAGTGCGCCACCAAACCCATTCTCAAGCCCGGAGCCATCAGAGAACGAAGGCAACCCATCAGTACGGGGCCGCAAGCGCCGTGTTATTACCGACTCGGATGACGAGGAGGACGATGAACCTAGCGATAGACCATCAAAGCGAAAGCGCGTTCATGTCATTGAAGATTCAGACGACGACGACGACCCCAATGGGTCAGCTCCGCAGGTTATCTCCTCGGATGAAGATGAAGGCCCTGCAAAACGCCGTAGGGTGAAAATAGCCGACAGTGATGCAGAGAGCGAAGATTCTAGTGAGGAAGATGATGACCAACCGCGGCGCGTCAGACTTGCGGATCGCCTCCAAATTCGTAGTCGAAGCCGGCGTCGTCTGTCGGAGGAAGAGGACAGCGAAGATGAGGAGGATGAGGAGGATGAGGGCGAAGAAGACGACGATGAAGATGATGAGGATGAGGATGAGGATGAGGATGAGGATGAGGGTGGCCTGATCGACAACATGGCCGCCGAATCTGACGAAGATGAGGACGAAGAGGACGAAGAGGACGAAGAGGACGAAGAGGACGAATAGGTGACGCCTCCTTCGAGCTCTTGGACCTGTCTTGTGTCCTAGCTTTGTACTTGTATAATTTGTCTTGAAACGTAACGGCGTAGGAACTGGCTATAGATTCTTTTCACTTTTTATTTTCTCAGGATATGTTGCTACTGAAAGCGGAAATGGCATTAGATAGATTGGCGGCTTGGAAAGCAGAGCTACGCAATACTACATCAACGTGGAACTACACATTGTTAGTGATCAGGAGGCAATCCACACATGGCTTGATAAGCTCGCATCATCGCATTCAGCGGAGGCGTCGTCAAGATCAAGGATGATCGCTTCTCGTCTAGTCGTTCTCGATCTTGTGGCTCGTTGCTGACTTTTCTCTCGGTTCTGCTTGACTTCATAGTCACAGAGACTGATTTCAGTCGGTCATCCCACCGGTGGCAAGTCTTCTGCAGCTGCGATTATGCGACGTTAGACACGTCCGAGTCGGCGCCTTGGCCATAGTGCTCGCTGAACTTGAGGTCTCTGTAAGTTGTTCCCTCAGACGCTTACAGAGGCTCTGATGGAACACGAGGGGACTGAGTTTGGCGACAAAGACAGCACCTTGATAATGACGGATCGAGCACCGTCAGCGCAGGCAGCACGGAATTTGGAGGAGCTCTGTTAGTGAGATATCAAAGCCCTGGACCCGGGCGCTGACGGTGCCAGTCAGGGATGCTAGAGTACGAAGTGGGCGAGCAACTTTATAGCGACTAGAAGTTTCGATTATGGAGTCAGGGCGGCTTGCAGTAAACATTGAGATTGATAATTGCCTACAACGGGTATTGTACTTTTTCCCTCAAGCGTGCTTCTCGCAATCTACTGGGTCCTACGCATGCTGCATCAAGTACCGTATTCAATTCCATCTACTACAGAAACAGCTGACTACCTCCCGCCACATTGCATTTCTATGCGACAAATAATCTGCAGCATTTTCCTAACCTCGAGGACGAGGAACGCAATAAGGAGAGTTTTTCTCCTTATTAAACCTGCAGACAGTTCCGCGCGGGCACCGCCCGTCAAACTAACGCCGGAATTAGCATGATGGAGCAATGTCATATGTAAAGCATACATACTTTCCACTCGCCAAGACTGTTGCATTTTTCCCACCCTTTCAGGGATTTCTGGCATCGCAAAGTGTTGGGCTTGCATTCAGCCTGTTCCCACGATGCAGCGACGGATGCTAGGGCGAGGACAGCGACAGTAATGAGTTTCATAGTGATGCTCGAAAGTTTTATATGAGCGATGAACTCTACAGCAGTGAAGAAAAGTGGCAACGAAGAAGTATAAAATATCTGGCGGCAGCTCTGAAGTTGAGATGGTATGCTGTCTTTCGAAAGAGCATCGATGCGTTTAACCAAGACTTTACAGCGCATAGTCAGCTTTATATAATTGAATACTGTCTCAGGCCTACATGAGCTGCTCACATGAATGGGTAATGTCTGTGAAGCGTCTCTATTTTTTCCGATAATGTCTCGGACGAATACCTGGTTGTAGGCCTCAGTGGCGGTCACACCACACCCTCCAGTACTCAGCTCCTCGATGAGCTTGGCAAGTGTAGAATATCTACTCACTTCTAGGCAATCACACAGTTGATATCGAAGTTAGTGTGACGGTACATACACTGTTAGCGATTACACTGGATGCGGAAGTTTTGCTGCTTGTTGAGTTGCGCGTAAAGACAAGGCGAATGCGGACAACAGTACAGATTGTCAGATGCACTTGATAACATATTTGTCAACGCTGATGAGTGTCGCCAATGCTTTATAACATGGCTCTTTTTTAAAAGAAATAAAAAGTTAGACTACATGCAGAAAGAGAGTCCGTTTCAGACAAACACATGAGCTGCTGACGCATACATCGTCGTTTCGATGCAGCGTAATCATTTCCGTGCTACAGTACAAAGAACCAAGAGGCCAGCCGTAGTCATATTCCGTCGTAGGCAGGCGATGTGGACGAACTATTATTGATCAAGTTGTGCTTGGAGCACTTCTTTCCAGACGTCGCTTGTTAGGGCAGGGACAAGGCTCCCCGGCAGCTCGTTCCCGGTAATTGGCCGTCGTCGGGTATCTTCGTGGAGCAAATCTCGCATACAAAGTCGTTCGGGAGTGAGTCTATTACGTATATCACCATGTTTGTCGGCGTCTCGCAGACACTCTCGCATCAGCTCGGCTGGGTGGGCTCTTCCGCAAGAGCACTTACACTGGAAGATCGGCCTTTGTTCCGGCCGGGGCATCGACTGTCATGCCCGTTAAGATTCTCGCATCTCACCCAGAAAATACCAAGCGATCAATCGAGGGGCAAGGCAGCACTTCACTAAGATGGCTGGCAGCGCAATTAATATTACCAGTGACGAAGTGAACGTGGCTACTACGCAAGCTTCCACCTTCTCCTACGCCGCTAGTTAGTAAAAGTGCAGCACACGCTTGGCCAGCCTGATGCCGCGTTTTTCAGACTCAAAAAGCTGTAGTTGCTGTTAGCAATGTATGGATCTCATGCTACAGATAGTAAGGAGGTAACTAGCACCATGCGCCTGTCTACTATTCAACAATTCTGTTATTTTTAATCACTTATCCAGAAATATATGTGTATCCTTTCTGTTCCTTGGCTCGTCAACTGCGCCTTTTCGGTTTTCTCGCATTCCGTCGTGTCAGTTCAGCTGTCATCGGACGCATGACCCACGCCCTTCAGCCGCTCACTGGTGCTTGTGCTAGACTGAAATGTACCATCTGACAGAATGAGGTCGACAGCCAATCACCCAAATTGATCCTCTTCACATCCGAGATGGAGACCGGTACGAGCCCCCAGCGACGACAGTTTCAAGGCTCTTGCCACTGCGGCGCCGTCAAATACGCCGTGTACCTCACCGTGCCCCGTCCGGCCCGCGCCGCCGCCGCCGCTCTTGAGAGCCCGCCGGCCGATAGGATATACAGGTGCAACTGCAGGATATGCCACAAGTCCGGCTTCATGCACGTCCGGCCGCCCGTGCCCGCCAGCGACTTTGCGCTCCTGTCGCCGACCGACCCGTTCGCGAGCCTCGGCGACTACCAGTGCCACGATGAGCTGCTTCACTTCTTCTTCTGCCGCACCTGCGGCGTGCGCTGCTTCATCTTCATGGGCGACGGGCACGTTGTCGACACCCGGCCGGGAGAGTTTGGGCTGGGCGGCGGCGGCGAGGCGGCCGTGAAGAAGGTCTGGCGGCCCAGGGGAGCACAAGCAAGCGCCAACGTGAAGCAGGCGGGATGCTACCTGAGCGTCAACGGCCACACGATCGATCCCGGGCAGCAAGGCTTCGACATGCGGGAATGGGTCGAGCGGGAATCCGTCATGTACTACGACTTCTTGCAGGACGAGGATGCTGGACCGGGACGATACGGAAAGCCGTATCCTGGTGGATGTTATTAGAAAATGTTTATTTATTTACAAAATTGAGACTGAAAACAGTGACAGCGGCGACCCAAAGCTTCAAAGCGCCAGCCGTCAAGTGACCCAAAACGCCAGTTCTATGCCGTTAAATCCTTCACCAACACCGCAAAGCGTAGATCGTCCCGGAGAATGGTGCCCTCTGCAAACAACTCGTACGGAAACGGGCGCGTCTCCTTTGTCTGCACGTAGCCCCGTCGGACATAGTACGCAATCAGCGTATCGCGCCTGTCGATGACCTGCATTTCCATCTTCGTGCAGCCGAGCTCCGTGCGGGCGTACTTTTCGGCCTCGTTGAGCACATGGCTTCCGATGCCGCCGCCCTGCTTTTCGGGGTCTACAGCGAAGAGGCCAAAGTAGCCCATGCCGTTGTCCTTCTTGGCAATCTCGCAGCAGGTGATGAGGGTACCGCTCGAGTCGTACCCGGCGAGAAAAGTTGTGTTGGGGTTGTTGAACTTGTCCAGCATACCATCTGGTGTGATGCGCGCGCCTGTGAAGAATTCCGCCTCGCTGCACCAGCCTTTTGCTGCATCCTGGCCGCGGAAAGAGCTCTCAACGAGGGCATGGACAGCTGGTAGAGTCTCTAGTGTAACTTTGCGTATAGTGAGTGCTTGTACTGTCATTTTGGCAGCTTTTGTCGCTTTTCTCAGCGAGTCAAAGGAAAAGAAAGTGATTGGTTGCTTTTGACAGTCGGAGTTTATTCAGCTTCCAATCGTTTTATGTTGTATTAGTTTGATCGACTCTATGCTGGATTGTTGAGGCTTGTTCAGAGTCATTGGCCGCTGCTCTATGCGCCACTATGGAATACGAGAGTGTATCCAGTGCCAATAGATAAATAATTCTCGCTCTAATATGGAGAGAATATTCTAGTTGCCCCTGAGTCGTGGCCTGTCTCCATATCGGCGAGGCTTTGACTTTTGACTAGGCGCGCCCTTCGGCTTGCTAGCCCAGGCTGCTGGTCAACCATTACAGACATTGTCACAAACTTGCCAACGAAAGGGCTGAGACGAGTCAATTTTACTAGAAAAGAGAGATTCAGATGCGAATCGATGTATCTCATACAATTTGCTAGGCATCAAACAGCAGCTAGATACTATTGCTGCTATGTGCCGAACGGATATTAACAAGAAACCCACTTCACTCCACCATTTTAACTCGCCCCCAATAACCAACATTAACTTGTTACTGTCTATTGTGGCGTTCTCGGTCGAGCCGAATAGCATGATTGCCAGTTTCCACGTCTTCATCAGCGTCCAAAGACGCACGTCGATCACGAACAAACTTTGGCCACGTGTTTGTGAGAACAAGATACTTGATGCTTTTCTCGGCGTCGTCGAAAATGGTTTCGTTGAATTCGTCCGGAACGTCACCCCAGTACTGCACACGGTCCTCCGTGCCGCTAATCTCGGATGATGGTGACTCGGACGCCGATTCGACCGGCGTTGACTTTTCCCATTGCGCACCAAACGGCGTGGCAGAATCGAGGGGGCGCTTCTCTCCATACAGAGCCCGAGTCGGGCCCTCAAAAACGGCTTCCAGTCGCTTCTGCTGAACTGACGAAATATTGATAGGAAACTCGGCGTCGCGGGTGCTGACGAATTGAGCGTAGATGCGCACTGCGCGGTTGAAACGTTCGCGAACAAGCTCGCGCATGTTGATGTCGCTGCTGGGGTGCTGCGCGTTGCGAATAGAGCTTGGAAATGAATTCTTCCATTCCGAAACGCTGGTAAGGAAAGCAATATTCTCTCCAGAAAAGTCACGCAGCGCAGAATATTGCTGCAGAGGAGCCGGGTTCCGCTCGAGAACGTATTCGAGAGCGCTCATTGTCAAGATGCTCTCGTTGGAGGTGGAGCCAACCGATCCGGCCGCAGACTTCTTTCCGGTGAGGATGGAGTCGACTATGGTGCTGTCATCAGAAGATATGAGCGACTTGGCATCCTTCACGCCACGGTTGCGATTCTGGGCTTCCCATTGCGCGATGCAGTCGAGCGTCTCCTTGTGCAAGCTTTGATAACGCAACACGTCCCAGCAGGGGACGAAAATGGTGAATATTTCCATGAAAATAATGGACAAGCATATCCACTGAGGTGGAATAAAGTACTTGTTCACGGCCTCCATGGCGGGAACATACAAGGAGATTAGCCACATTGGCGTCGCATGCAGGCTGGGCGTATGTTAGTTGTGAGATCTGGCTGATCAGCGAGGCATCACCTACTTTGCAATCGTGCAACCAATGGTTTGAAGTCTCCAACCATGTGTGTCCTTGATGTTGCGAGACTTCCACAGAATGATGGGGGCGATGACCCAGGCCCAAGTGAGCTGCCACAAGCAGGTCGGCCACCATTCCCATCCACGTCCCATGGCCACAATTCGCTCCGACTCTGTTCCGTCGACCTGCGTGCCGGGGATGCCAAAGGAAGGATGAAATTTGCGGGAGATCAGATACGTGAAGATGGTGAGGAAAAGCTGAAAGAGCATGCCGCTGCCAACGAGGATAATCATCTTGGATGTGTAGTCGAGACGCTTGAACCTGCCGAAGAGCCCGGAACCCCCTCGTGGCTTGAGCCCTGCGCTCTCCTTGTTCGTAAAGCGTTCTTGTCTCTTCGCAATGTGCAAGAAACGGGCGTTGGAAGCGTGGAATAGGGCGATACCAAAGGGGAAATACGTGCCCATGATCCAATACTCGGCATCCGGGGGGGCCATCGCCCCGACAATGTACCCGATCTGTCCGCCAATCCAATACAGATGCAGCAGAGTAATGGCCGTCAGTGAGAGGCCCAATCCACGCATGCGTATCATGGGTAGATGGCGCTTGCTGATTAGGAAAGCCATGCCGCACACGACAATGACTGTCCAGATACACGTCCAGCAAGCCCACCAAATGCCGACAGCATCGACGCGTGGTCTGGGCTTACTCCCTGGCGCAACGCCGAGTTCATATCCCCTGTTCATTGTAGAAACTTGGCAAGATACTGGTAATAACCGCGTCGGTAATAGTATTTCATTCCAAAGCGGCGAATTTGTGTCGGCCTATAGAACAGGAGCGCGAAGGCGTCGCCGAGCACATATATATCAGTCGCGTAGTAAGGCCCTACAGACACAACAAGGCGAGGGATTGTTTTATTTATTTTTTTTTCTACTAGAATTAAGAGACATTGGGGTTTTATCCCTGACTGCCGTTGCACAAAAGAAAGCACGGCGATCTTCCGCCTGCTCTGTGGGTGTTTGACTTGCTTGCTTTTTCCGCCGGGTGGGGGGACTGGGGAGAAGCTCCCCCTCTTGTGCCTTGGCCAGGATTGCGTCGATCTGAGCCCTGTCGGGAGGTTTTGTCTTGGTCGCGGATCCATTCAATCGCGGCCGGCCATCTGATGGACAAGGGGTCAGAGCACAGAATGGTACCCATAGGTCGTCTTCACAAGCAGAGAGTGGAAACACAGCCAACCCAACGCTATGGCAGCCACTGACGTGCAACGTATGTTACCGTATAACGAGAATTTTCGGGAGTAGGTCAAGCTCTCGGTTCAACCTACCGTCTCGACGATTTGGCTCGAACCCCTCGTGGCGGTTGATCGCCGTGCCTCTCAAGTCCTTGTTTTCCGTAGAATCCCGGGTCACGTTGACGCAGCCGTTGAAGCGAGGGGCTGGAATGTAAGTCATTGTGGCGGAACTTACAAGGTCGTACTTTCAGCGCCTCAGTTCCTGGAACCTGAGACCTTGTCATGGTTTTGAATGTAGCGCTCAATGTGATTTGTCCGTCGGCGCTAGGAGGACCAACGATGTACCAGGGTGTGGTCCCGAGTCTTACAACGCAAGGGAAGACTTCGCAGCTAAACAGTCCCCAAGCCAGAGACAGTTGACAGGCATACAGGCAGGCTAGAATGAGGTGCGCGCCCCGTTGCTGGTAGCCTCTTGCTTCTGCTTGGCAACTTGGTTGCTTGGGTGGCATCGTCTGGAGCCATCCACCAACTGCAAGGGAATCACAGTCTTGCTGACTCGCAAGAGGATTTTCCAGCACTAGCATAACGGCATGCACTGGCGTTAGTTTTAGAGTGTCTAAGCAAATTGTAAGGTGGTGTCCGTTATCTCCTGATCAGAAATGAGACGGTCAAGAAAGTTTTCAAATTGGCGGTTTGTGTCGCCGTGCCGTGTTACACTATCACCAAACATTGTGATATGAACTAGGATTCGACCTGTCTGGTGAGCGGTGTGCGCTCCGACATAGGGGCCTGGAGAAAGGTATGAATCCGTTCATTTTCTCGGAGACTCTCGCATTTTGGGAGCATGTAATGCAACGCCGTTGGGCAGACTTCCCCTGCATTAGCGACTTGTCTTCGTGCCGCGCAGCTACTTGAGACAAAGAGCTCAGGGCGGTTGTGTCACGACAACAACTCAAATCCCTACGGTCAGGTCTGGTGTTCCTTTTGTATTCGAGCTCCGATCTCGTCGTCTTGTGCTGGGAGTAGTACCAAGGGGAAAGTGGCGCGAGAATGTCCAGAGAATAAGTAGAAATTTATTACGGGAAACGCCATCTTGAGTAGGTTACTGTACGGTACCAACGCTGCCACAAATTTACGAGTCAAAGGCCCAAAAATATATTTCACGGTACAAGAGAGTGGCTGCAAAATGAACAAAAAATAAAGAGCTACCAACGCTGCCACAAATTTACGAGTCAAAGGCCCAAAAATATATTTCACGGTACAAGAGAGTGGCTGCAAAATGAACAAAAAATAAAGAGCTACCAACGCTGCCACAAATTTACGAGTCAAAGGCCCAAAAATATATTTCACGGTACAAGAGAGTGGCTGCAAAATGAACAAAAAATAAAGAGCAAAAAATGTACAACACCCGGTGTTCGCTGGTCGTCACCGACCCAACTACTAATCTGGCGCTCAAGTGGTTATCGATCGGAGATCAGACGGGATCCAGATTTTTCACTCGGCTATGGTCGTACATGCTAGTGAGTGAGCATTTTTGCCTTATATCCTATCAAAGTTTTCAGTTCCCAAGAGAAGAGTCTGCGATGCCACTTTTTTCTATGTCAACTCCAACCCATCCGATCCCAAGTGACAGTATAGAGTAGACAGTGCAGCTACTGACCAGCCTGTCAGACCGGCTGCCTAGCCGCGTCGTGGCGACATGAGCGCCATGTGTGGTATACTTTCCCACCTTCAGTGCTTTGTCACTTGGCGTCAATCGCCCAGGTCACAAGTATCCGATAGAATACCACCAATCTGGGTTTCCAATGTCTTGATCTCTCTGTAATTCTACGGCAGCTTCGGGTAGTCCCATCATTAATGTTGCTGTCAGGGCTAGACTTGTCAGCTTACACCGCTGCGCGTTGAGATGCGACACCGTCGCGGAAGACGCTGGCGGGTTAAAAAACAGCTAGACTATGGGTATTTGGCGAAACTTCACACGCTTTTTATCCTTTTGTCTTTCAAGAAGAATGCTTCCCGGGCATGAGGCGATGTGTTTTGATTACGGACATGCTGTGCTCCATGGCATTTACTCGGAGTGGCATTTACAGAGCATCGTGCGCGCTGCGGCTTTCAAAATTCGCAATTCTTCGGTATCTATTGCAGACTCTCATCAATCATTTTCTACTCTAGCAAAACTTTTCGACTAATCAACCGTATCTTTATACCGTACTCATAGTTTCAACTTCCACCATGCTCTTTTCTATTACTTGGTTACAAAAGGGTCTCTGATAACACTATCGACCGACTTTGGGCTGGACATCCATCTCTCCCCCTCCCAATCGGCTCGAGTAGGCCATGTAGTGTGTCGGCAGTTTCGTGCTGCATGCTGGTCGGTCTGTCTGCTGTTCTTGTCGCAAACGTTGCAGCGCAAGTTCTTTTCCGCACATCGATGCTCCACATGCCCGGCTCGACAACACTTCTCGCAAACAGTGTCATATCCACGAATGGAAATCACAGCATTGTGGGCTTTGTGGTAATCATAAAGCTTCTTCAAGTTATGACTCTCGCGTCGCTGGCAAATCTCTCTGTTGCTCACCCAAATTGTACCGAGCTGCGCTCTGGTCGCCGCCACTTTAAGTCGGGCAGGTTCTGCGAGAAAGCCGATTCTCCCGGTCCGGACGAGGTCAACAATTGCGATTTCGGCTTCGTGACTCGGGGAGTCGTCGATTGTACGCACGCTGATGCGTGACTTGTCCACCTCATGCGCGCTGATCTTCTTTAGGCAAGACAACACTTGCACTTTTTGTGGCGCGTATGCCACCAATATCAGAATACGCCCTTTCCGGATGGAGTCTTTGTTCTCAAGTGGGTTATCGAACTTTTTGTAATCATCCATCAGCGGTAGTTTCATTTCGCGCGCAATATCAACCGCGAGCTGCACCACAAAGTAGGCAGATGTAGGGTTGATCTTTGATGTGCCTTGCTCTTGCTCCTCAGAGTGCAGATCCACAAACAGAGCATTCTTTCTAGACTGGCTGTGACGCGCAAACCATTCCCCGACCGCTATGGTGGCAGGACTTTCATCAGTGTGCGTCTGTATCATTCTGCCTTTATAGAGAACTTCGCATGGAAATTCGCCCGCAGATCCGTACACGCGGTGATTTGAGCGGAGCTGAGCGTCGACGCCGCCCAGTGCGGCGGCCCGTTCTAGCAACGATTTCTCAAGCTGGGCACCGACGAGAGACCTGAACTCAGATTCTTTTTCTTCAACAGTGTAGTGGAAACGGGTGTCAGTTGTGTCAACAATTGGGCCAAGCTGCTCATGATCGCCAGCAAAGATAATCGGTACGTCTTTCCATATACTGAACCCAATAAGCGCATGGGTTTCAGTAAGGCGGCCAACCTCGTCAATGATCAGAAGATTAGGCTTGCCCAAGACTCCTTTATCTTTCTACATATGATCGTGGCACTGTGCCACTGCAACAAGTGTGCCGAAAAGCGCATCTGCGCCATCCACAGCCCATTTCAGTAGCTTAGCGCCCTCTTTTTTGAACTCCTCTTCTTTTCTGTACCATGTCTGTTTGGCATTTTTCCAAAGCCTCCAGCTTTCCCGGAGCTTTTCGAGATTCTCCTCTGGTGCAGTTGCGCGTATAATTGAGGAGAGACTGTCGCAGTCCAGACGTGGATCTCTTGGATCTTCGTGCTCAACTTCTGACCTCCTTGTGTGCTGATTCAAAGCTTTGTGGAATTTGTTGATGGGCTCGTCTTTTGTTTCAGCACTTTGACTTGTTCCTACTTTACACTCATCTTGAATAAGAGCTTGCAATTCTCGATTGTAGCCATAAACCCGGCAAGCCTTCCTCCCGGGGTTGAGTAGCTTGAATCGGTTGATAGCATCTCTACATTGCTCATTCTGTGGAGATGTGTAAATCACTTTTGCGCGAACTGACCCTGATCTGTCGGCTTTTGGACGGCCTTTTTCGTACCCAGCTTCTGGTTCACAATGTTTGTCCACAACAGCGGATGCGATTCTTTGACAGAAGGTAGACTTCCCGGATCCTGGACAGCCACTGATGATGAATTTTCCAGCTTTTGTTTTTGTCAATGCCTGGGCAACTACCGCATGCTCTCCCTGGAATTTTCCGGCTTGCATATGGTCGGCAATTGCAGGAAATACTTTGTGAAGATTGCGATAATACTTCGGATCGAAAGTCTGGAAATTTAACGTATATTCCCACCAAGCCTTCACTGGCTCAGTATTCCCAGATTGGTTCAATACTTTGTGAGCCTTGCCCTCAAACCATTGCACCTTGATATCGGGTGAATACGTGAGTCTGCCACCGATTGTGAGAGCCATCGATTCGATAGTCTTGTGCAGGTTGTCGTGTTGTGCGGGCAAAGGAAACTTCACTCTGACATTGGCCACTCGAACGAAATCAGGCCACAACGGTTGCCATGGCGTAGAAACCTTGAAGAATGCTCTGGAGGACCTAACGCCCGGGGGCGGCTTGATGCGAGTGCCTGGCCACTCCACGTCGGTCCACTTCGTCCCCCGGGGGGAGAATCTGAACCATGGATTGGCCTCAACCCAGGTTTTCGTTTTTTCTATCGTGTCAACTAGGTCTCTTGAGTCGTCTGACAGGAAATCCAGGGCAGCTTGGACATTCTCGACTGGGTCCTGGGCGTTGTCTTCCTCTGATTTGTTGAACTGAGACAGAAATTGTTCCGTATCTGACATCATCGAGCCTTGAAAGAGGTCGTGAATGTATTCAGCGGCGTCGGCTGTGTCGGTGTCGCTGATTTTTACAGCAGGTATATAGCTACTATGATAATTGAGCTTGAAACGTATTTGAACTTTTTGCCCAACATCTGGCAACGCTCGAACAAGACGCTTGTCAGAGGTATCCAGGACCACGAGATACTGCTGAGCAGTGCGGGTCGAAGCATCTTTGCCGTCAATCACTTTTTGGTTGATTGTCATTTGTGTGTCTTGTAGAGGAATGACACCGAAAGCTGACGAGAGCTTCTCACACAGTTTTGCTAGAGTGTTTTTAAGTTTAACATCTTCGGCCACTGCCGCAACTTGGATGACGGTGCGCTGTCTACCATTCAAGAAGGCGTTCTTTGCCTGCAGTGGACAATACCTCGATATACCGAAGTTTAAATCAATGTCTTCGTGTTCTAGTTTGTCCCAGCTCAAGTTGCCTTGCATGTGCCGAAGCAGTCGCACTTCATTTTCAGCCGTGGCAGACCATAGAGCGAGATGTTGCCCGTTGACTGAATATGCCGACTGGATACTAAGTTTTTGTAGCTTTTCTGTTAAAGAAAGGTCTGGTTGGAGACTTGGGCTACGATCTGGAAGAATTAGAGAGCCAGTTGGTTTCGTTGCATCCATGGGGAGTGCTTCTGTAGTGGTAACCGCAGAATCCATGATATTGTTAGCATCGTACGGTTTTTGGTGAAATCCTTTCTCTTACTATCTCCTGCTTCAATCTTAGGTTCAACTTTCTGCGCTGATTCGCTCATGGTGGACGGAATAAGTTGAGCACCCGGGCTTGCCGAAAAGTCGCTGATGAGGGACTGAGAAAAGAAAGTGATATTATTCAGAATAGAATATACACAAAATTTGAACTATTGAATAGATGAGAAAAAAAAGTGAATGAACACGGCGAGGCATCGAGGAAAAGAAATAACAAAACGCGGGCACCTTATCTTGCCGTTTGCTGCCAGCTGGTAGATCTGATGCGGCAGACGAAAATAGCAACTAGCAAACGCTCTGTTCATCCTTTCAGGGAGCGAGTATTGTATCCTTCTTCTCTCGGGTTCCAGCTAGAATTTCTGACTTGGCTTCTGCTTCTACTTCCGCCTCTTTTGGTTCTTCGGGCATTCGCGGAGAATTGCGAACGCTCGAATTCTATATCGACAACTTGCTCGAACGCATTCCTCACACGCTTGAGACCGATAGAACTGTGATATATTACAGTTTTGAATCGAAGCCGACTGTTGAACGTTGTCTTTTGAGTCTTTTCTCCAAGTTACTTTGTCTGTATCAAGAGTAGAGTTAAAGGGTGACGAGCTACTAAATTCTTTGCTTCAACCACCGTGGCGGTTTACATCAAGATGTCCTAACTCTAGACGAGGCTTTCATGCTTGCCTTGAGCCTCTTGGAGATTTTCCACAGCGGTGCCCACGCCGACAAGATTGCCGTGAGTCCTGTGCATAAAATCATGGGGCCATATTTCGTGGCATACCCAAGAGCCTCGTCGGTCAAGAGCCCCGGGACGGCGATCAGAGCACCGCTCAGTGGCCCGCCCGCTACAAACCCGATGCCACGCCCTCCCATTAGTAGCCCGAACAGCAGTGAGGGATCGGCGGCCAGGTCATCGCGCTGAATCTCGCGCATCATGCTTGTCCAGGTCGAGCTGAAGCCGCCCGCGAAGAAGCCGTAGACGAGCGCGAACATGATGACGTTGGCGAGGTGTCGACTGAGGCCCCAGAGCAGGAACACGGGCGCAGCGCTGCCCATTGCGGAGATGAGAATCACCTTGGTCGCGTTCAGGCGGTCGCTCATCATGCCCAGGAAGAGCGCTCCAAAAGTTGAGGACAACGAGAACATGGCAATGAGAATCGGCTTGGTGATAGACGAGTAGCCGACATCGGTCGCGTAACTGGCCATGTACGTGCTGGGCATGACATAGCCTAGCGCCTGGATGATGATTCCAACCTGCATCATCCAGAAAGACGTCTGGCCGAGGAACGCGAGCGACACGCGGCGGTTCTGCGCTTGCAGATGCAGCGGCACGCGAGGCTTGAGAAAGACGAGCGTCGGGAGCGTCATGACGGCAGAAGCAACAGCCCACGACAGCAGGGTGGCGCGGAGGCCAAACCTACTGAGCAAGCCGCTGAAGACAAAGGGCATCACCATGCCGACGACGGACTTGCCCGCCCACATGATGCCGTATGCGAGGCCCTTTTTGGCAGAGAACCATTCGTCCATGTACTTTGAGATGGGGCTGAACAGCAACCCGCACCCTATCGAATACAGCGCACCTTGGGTAGCAATCAGGCCGCCGACGGTCGTCACGTACGCCGACGCGCAGATGCTCGCGACGGTAATCAGCAGCCCAAGAGGACCACACCAGGGGCGGAGCCGCGGGAACCAGCTCAGCGCCATGAACGCAATCGGCATCATGAGATACATGACCCCCATCTGCAGTGCCCCAATGGTGGCAAATGCGCCCGGTGGCGCCTTGATATGGCTTTCGTCGCTGGTGTAGTACTCTTGGAAGATGCCAAATGCCACGGAGTAGCCTATGTTTGGTTAGGAATACAACTAAATGTTCACGCAGGAACAATCAAAAAAATGTTTCAGCAAGGGGTTGGCTTGCCCCAGATTGGCGCTTGGGCGACAGTGCAGCAGATAAGAGCCAAGTAAGCATCGCGGCCATGGTCCGTCGGCGGGAGACTTGTTGCGCTGGAGGCATTTTCATCCAATATCTGTAGCGTCTCGATTGAGCGATGATGCTCGCTGTCGTGAGAATCGGCTTGCAACATGATGGCGAAACGCAATCAATGAGATTTAAAGATTGTGTCCAATGCAAGATTGGATTACTAGACACTCGGAAATTTTTCCAGTCTTATCCCCGGCGGAGAAATAAGTTCTAGTGAGTCAATAAGGCTCCGCGAGATGCCTCTTCGGGTCAATCATGACGGTCGCAGTGGAGACTTGAACCAGTAAGAAACTTTCGTGGATCCGACATCGCTAAGTAGTGATCGACGTTGTTTTAGGATGGATTCTTGATTATTGTCAGCTCAACGAGCTTTTGGGTTGTCCAGCGTATCGTGCGGATATGTCTGCAATTACATCTGTGGTCGCAAGATCACCATTCTGCACTGAGACGAGACACACTGAGTTGCAGTTGACAGCAGTGCTTCACACGTCAAGTACGATGATGAAGAACTTACGATACCCGCGTAAGGGTGCATGCTATATCAAGTAAACTAAGATGGATCAATACAAAAGTCCCTGCGGAAAATATCGTATCTTCAGCCTCTCCGCGAACTACTTGCCCACTTCAAGGCCGTTTCCCATTGTAACGCCAAGACAAGATTACCGTGTGTATCCGTAGATAGTGAACACTTTACCTGACCCCCTCTTAAATCCATCCGCAGCCTTGTTCCCAGCCATCGCCCTGCAGTAAGTACCCCACGCGACCAATTGTCAATTTGGGTCTGGTACGGACCGCCTCTCAGCAGCCTCGGCCACCTCCGTCAACTGTGCTGGTCCGACTTCAGAACCTCGTTCGAAGCAACCCAGCCGTCTTCTTTTTGGTCGTGCTGCACCTTGCCTGCTTGGGCAGGAGGGCGACCATCTCGTGGGACCTTTTGCTCTCCCCTCTCCATGTGCAGGATTTTTCTTCTCGCCCCAATGTCTTTGATGTCCTGCCAAGAGTTTTTGTGTATAAGTAGCCTCGAGACGGGCCTGTAATCTCAATCGTGTCCTGCCCCCTCTTCATCCCGCGCTGTGTCGAGACATTCCAAGCGTCGACATGCTCGTCTCCAGTATTTTGTCGCTAGCCCTCGCCGGCTCCGCCCAAGCTCTCAATATCCTGCTAAACAATGATGATGGTTTTGCTTCGGGTAACCTGCGAGAAGTATACCGCTTGCTGAAGGAAGCGGGCCACAATGGTATGTCCCCTACACGCTCGGTTTTGGCGCTCATGACTGAATCCTAACGTTTGTAGCCTGGATCGTTGCACCAGCCACCAAACAGAGTGGCATGGGCGGTAAAAGCGACTTCAGCAGTGAGGGTAATCTAACGGCTGCCTCGCAGTATGATTTGATTCCCAAGGGCGCGCCTTCTGTAAGAGACACTAGAGAGAAACTTTGTGCAAGGCTAATCGTCGCAGATTGGCAGTGATCCTCATGACAGTCATATTTGGTACTATAACGGCACTCCTGCATCTTGTACATTTGTTGCTCTCGACTACGTGCTGCCTCGCTTTGCCGATTTCAAGGTGCCTGATCTCGTCCTGACCGGCCCGAACTTTGGCACCAACCTTGGACCTTTTGTATGGACTCTTTCGGGAACTGCCGGTGCTGCGTACGTCCTTGCTCCTAGAGCTCTTGGAAGTAGCTGACTGCTAACAATCTCCAGCTACGCCGCCACTCACCGCAGTGTTCCTGCGATCTCGCTCTCAGGTAGCAACCCCGAGGTCCCCTATTTTGACGTCAAGAATGGCAGCGACCCGGCCACGCTTGTCGCCAAGATGGCTATCAAAGTCGTCAACCAGGTCATCAAGAGTAGCCCCAAGGGTGGTCCTCTGCTGCCTCTCGGGTACGGCCTCAATGTCAACATCCCGGAGCTCAAGGCCAATGGCACCGAGCCCGAGATTGTGCGCACCCGCATGACGGGCAACGCGCACGTCAACGAGGCTGTCTGGGACCCGAAGAAGGGCATCTTCACATGGGCCAACATTAAGCCATACGCTGCTGGCGTGAATGCATGTGTTCACGGTGACTGCTCTCTACCTGGTGAGACGTATGTAGTTGAGAATGGTGGAATTGCCGTCTCAATCTACACCGTCGACTACGACGCGCCGTCGGGCAAGTATGCTAGCAGCATTATGCAGCGTCTCAAGCCGCTGACCAGTGCTGAATAAATCGGAGGACATGGATGTTGTATATAAAGAAATAATGAATTAATGCAAACTCATGACGGAACAGACGGTAGTCGAGTGCGCCGGTTCACAGTACTTCTGCTTTCATGCACACAACACCGTCTTTCTCGACCAAAATTTGGTACTTTTTACCCTCGACACCGTCCTCCAAGTCTGCCGTATGCACTTGGTATTGGTCACCTGCGTACAACGGTGACATTGCGCGGTATACAACCTCCTTTGGTGCTTGACCATCTCCGTGAACGTCCCTCCAGTAATCGAGAATATTGATGAGATTCAATGGTCCATGCACGACAACCCCTGGATGGCCCTCGACAGCGGTTGTCCAGCCCTCGTTATAGTGAATCTTGTGACCGTTAAAGGTCAGCGCCGAGAAGCGAAACAGGCCTACAGGAGACCAACAAAAGTTTCTTGCGCGAACTGTTTCTGTTAGGGCGTATGACCAGCTGTTATTGGAGTTGTATTGACTCACATTTTGACGTGTTTGCTACGTCCTCAATCACCGTCGGTCCTCGTTTTGTCTGTCTCGGCGGCTCGGGCACTGCTGCGCTGCTCGGGTCGACTTCCGGGCGGAATACCCAGGATCGCCTATCCACAACGGCAACACCCCGAGGACCTTCCAGTTCCTTGACCACCTCCACGAGGACCATTTCGCCAGCCGAGCGGCTCTTCTTGGCTGTCGCGCTCAGCAACGTTGTGCGCTCTTCCACCTCATCGCCTACCCGGATGGACGCGCTCTCGGCTGGCCACTGCATCTTGCCCCCCGCCCACATGCGCCGTGAAAACGGCGCTGCGGCATTGTACGTTCTGTCGGAGCCATCAGGACCGAGTTCGGCCTCGACGCCGTCGGGTGTGAAATAGACCAGATGATACCCCGGTGGCACGGGTGTGCCGGCGGGCGGCGCGCGCTCTGCCACATTATGGGTACCGACGAACTTGCGGCCAAGAGTCAACGACAGCTTCTGAAGCTGATTGCTGTCAATGAGCTGCCGGCGGCTGATGGTCTTTCTCGCAAAGGTGTCGAGGAGACGCGCCGCAGCGTCCTGCGCTGTGCCCTGCTGGCGACGGGCCGAGCTACCAAAGTTTCGCGCCCATTGTGCACCCGCCCGACAACTTGGCCTGCTCATTTTATATTTGATGTATATCAACTTGCGAGACTCAAAATCAGCAGGTCACTGCGACTAATTAGATCCAAGCCTCGAGCTATGCGCCTGGCCGGGCCACGGTATCATATAACCGAGAGCTAGCTAGCCAGCGACGACTAGTTACCATGACGACATTGATGCCCCGCGGGAAACCAACATCATAAAGCCGGGCTAGTCACCGGCAACTCGATGCACGGTGGGATTCAACATTTGGAGTCTCAACATTGACATGGAAATATATTGAGAAGACTCCTCCTTCAAGTTTGTTAATCAATTGACCCAATGGCCTCGCAAAGACCAGTCCTGCGGCTATGGAAGGCCAGCTCGCAGGTAGGCTTCAAGCCGGCGAGCTACGCGTTCGGTGTACGCTGACAATTTGTAGCTGGTGGCTAAACAGCACGTGCGGAAGCTCACGCTTCACCAATATCAGTCGCAAGAATTATTAAAAAAAGTGAGCTACTCGGACTCCCTGCTATCCTGACTTGCAGCTGACAAATCGCCAGGCTGGCGCTGTCGTGCCTCGAGGTCTCGTCGCACGCAACGCCGAGGAAGTCAGGGCAGCGGTGGAGGAGCTGGGTAAGCCGGCTGTGGTCCACATGCAGAGCCCCCGTTAACGACTGCATACAGGAAACAACAGTCTATTGAGTGCGCAGTTTCTCAAGCGAAATGTCTCCCTGGCAGAGCAAGAAGCTGCTGGTCTGGTGGCTCGGAGCCCTGAGGAAGCAGCCAAGGCCGCTGCTAATCTTTTGCGCTCGTCTGATAGTAGCATCGTTGCCAAAGAGCTGTATATCACACAGCCGTCATCACATGAGGAAGTGTGGTACTTGGCCATGACCATTGACCGCGAAGCCTACCGGCCTGTCATTGTCATCTCCAAAAATGGGGGCCAGGATATCCGCTCCATTACAAAGGAGCACCCAGCTAGCATTCGCTCATATCACTTTACACTAAGCGAAGGCGTTCCAGAGCCTCTCGTCCAGCGCATCGCCTCTGACCTTGGCGTGTCCAGTGCTGCCGAAACGGCCAGTCTTGGTAAGACGCTTACGGCTCTGCACAAAATCTTTCTCGAAAAAGAAGGCATGCTACTCGAGGTCCGCTCGCTGGCTCGCTCAAACAACTCCTTTACCTGTCTCGATTCGAGTTTCGTGTTTGATGACGATGCGAACAAGAGGCAGGCCGATCTCTTTGCCCTGCGCGACAAGGAACAAGAGGTGCACGACGAGGTCGAGGCCGAACAGTACGGCCTCGTGTACGTGCGCATGGACGGAAACATTGGCAATGTCGTCAACGGTGCAGGCTTGGCCATGGCGACGAATGATGCCATCGGCTTGGCAGGTGGCAAGAGTGCGAATTTCCTCGACGCGGGCGGCCAGGCGACGACGCAGACGATGATGCAGGCTTTTAGCATTATTCTAAGAGATGAGCGCGTCAAGTCCATTCTTGTCAACATCTACGGGGGTATGTTGCTCTTGAACGAGAGGCAGCCTATAAGCTGGCTAACAGTCGCAGGTATAACGAGATGTGACATGATTGCCGAGTCCATCATTGGTGCAGCCAGTGAGATGAACATTCACGTCCCAATGGTAGTCCGCCTTCAGGGAACTAACTCGGAAGCAGGGTTGAAGCTCGTAAGTAACATTCTTATAGAAGGGTGTGGTTAATGCTGACTTTCGAAGCTCGCGGATGCGGACCTAGGATTGCACGTGGAGTCTGATTTTGGAAAGGCGGCACAAAGGGCCGTTGAGCTCGCCAATGCATAAACATTCATATCAATTGTCCATAGACTATGATAACGACATATTATATAGAATCAAAGTTCGTCATCCTCCTTGTTTCGCAGCGTCTCGTCAAAAGTGCTTGTTGAACCAGTCGACGCATTGGTCCTCAGCTCTAGCGGCCTGCGCGGCCACATCATCCTCGGCCAGGTCAGCACGGACAGCGAAGCCGTGTCCAGTCCTCTCAATCACATAGGACTCGCCCGTCGCGGGGCTCGGCAGCGCTTCCACGACGGCCTTGAGCTTGGCAGCTTTGGCGGGCGGGATCTGGTCATCCTTGGCCGCCAGGGCAAAGGAGACGGGGCGCTTGATCTTTTCAATGTCGGAGGGGATGCTCAGCATGCTGGGGTGGGCCGTGAAGCCGGCGTCGAGGAGCGGCTTGCCGTCCATCTCGTGGCCTTGGCTCAGGAGGACGACGTGCTTACCACCCCAGCAGAAGCCAGCGGCGCCAACAGACTGCGTGGCGCCCTCGTCCTTGCGCAGCTGCTCAAAGAAGCCCTTGACGACGGGAAATGTGCTGCTCGGGTTGCAGTAGTAGAAGAAGGGGACGATATCGAGCACAGCCCAGAATAGGTGGTAGCTACACGCGAATGTCAGTTTTCCTCAATACCCAACTGAGAGGTCTGGGCTAACATTTTTGTAAGAATATTGGGTGAAGTCGAAAAGGCGCGGCCATGATCAAACATTCTCAAGGGAGCAGCATGGCCTATGAGAGTCAGTGTCGAGTGCATGTATGCACACCATCCACGTAGTATTAAAACGTACCGTTCATAAAGTCAGGAAGGTAGACAGTAAAGCCGCCCTTTTCGGCATAGGTATCTGCGAGCAGGCGATTGTTGCCAAACTTCCAGCCAAAGGCGTCCGGGATGATGACGACGATGCCCCGGGACTGGGTGCCCTTGGGCGGGCGGGAAATGTATGTAGGCAGGCCGTGTACATTGCCTACATCACCCTTGGGGTTACCCTCGTGAATGTTGCCACGGAAGCAGTCTGCGCAGGCCATTTTTTTTTTTCAATAGTACAATAGCTAAGCAGTTGATAGGTGCAAGTTCTAGGTCGAGAGACGGGGAATTGATGATGCCAAACTGTACGCTAATGAATTGACTAACCGCGGGCCGGAGATAGCGGACGAGCTGGAGCAGCTGCGAGCGCCTCGCCGTCCGTATTCGATGCAGTCACGTGCAGTTCGCAATGAGTCCTCTATAATTGAACAGTATACATCTTTTTGTAAACCTCTACCTGAATTTGGCGTTCACAAGCTCGGCTTGGCGTCGAAGTAAAACAGGTTTCTCTCATCATCCTTGCGTACAAGACCAGCCTCGCCGACATGTTCCGCAGAGCGCTGGGCCAGTCGCTCCAATGTAGTATCGTCACCGTGGTTCGCGAGGAATCGCTCGCCCGTCTTGAGTCTTCCGACAATATGACCAACACTAGGAGCTCCAGAGCGGTCGTATTCAATGGTGTAAGTCTGTGGCTGTCAGTATGGAGTGATTCTAGGCCGAGGGTAGGATCGGACCTACTTCAATAGTTGCGGGGCCGTTGGCGTCTTCAACAAATGGTGGCGCCGGATCTTGTACGACAAGCGGCAACGGATTTTGAGAGGGGTATGCTCTTCCGTCCTTGCGAGGCTGGGCAGAGAGGCAGATGGCGTATTGGTGCGTCAGCATACCGCCGTTGGCAAGGATCAAGCCGTTGCTAAACTTGCGGCTGCGCAACTCTCGCGTCATGGCCGTGAGCGCCTGATCTGTTAGCTTTGGTTGCTTGTCCGACGCCAGACTGTACTCACATGCATGGAGTAGTTGTTTCCAGCTCCTCCGAATGATGTTAGTCCGCCTAGCAGCGAAATCGGCTTTTCTGGAGCGGTTGAGGAGAGTCCAAAATGATCGCACGCAAGCTTCGGCACAATAGGGAAGCAGCTAATAATGATTCAGCGTAGTGCTTTGCTACTGTAACGTGTTGACTCACGAGTAAAAGTCAAAGACGTCAATATCGTCTTTTTTCAGGCCAGATACTTGCAGCGCAGAGTCGAGAGAGTTCGTGATAGCTGGGCTGCGAGCAAACCCAGGTCGTTCCCAAACTAATTTGTCAATATAGTCCACCAAAGTCGTCGATTACAACTCACAGTTATCCTGTTCGTGAGTACCAGCACCGCCGAGAATATATATCCACTTGTCTTTGGGAATGCCCAACGTCTCGGCGTGCTCCGTCGATGTCAGGATGCAAGCCGCAGACAAATTGACGCCATTGAAAGCATTCATCAGCAGCGGGTCTATTTCATTAGCTTGTCTCTCGCTTCTCGGGGTGAACGTAAAAAAACACTTACAAGGGTCGCAGATGATGCGGTTCCGCTTGGAGATGGAGCCGATGAATTCAGCTGGCTTGGGCTTCTCGCCATAGTTCCAGGAATACTGGTTTTTAGAGCCGATCTCGTCGAATGAGGCATACATGGCAGCTGATTCCTGATTGTTCTGCTGTGCGGTCTGATGCAGATGCGCGCGGCGCCCGATTTCATACAGAGGATAAACATGAATAGGCAAGCCGACAGAGTGTCGCGAACCAGCGCCTTACATGGTCAGTAAGATGTCGTCTCGTCTGTATGCGTAGTTGAAAATACCTTCTCCCAAAATGGACATATCCATTGAGACTGACTTTCCGTCGGGGTCAGGCTCGACCCAGCCCGGCGGTGGCATTTGGCCGGCTTTTTGACAGCCCGCAACTGCGTCTGTTAACATCATTGAGTCGACGGATAACGGGGCACGTACGTGAAGCCATGGCCTCACCACCAGTCAAGATGGCTACCTTGCTCTGGCCGTTAGAAATAGCTCTGGCCGCCTCGTCGCATTGCAAGGCAGGCTGGTTGCCACCGTGAGTCGGCATCTCCTTCGTTGTTGGTTTGATTCCCAGCCCATCCGCAACCGTACTCAACAAGTCATTGTAGGCCCACGTCCACGTAGGAATGATGCGCAGGCTATCTGCGTCAGCAAGCAGCTGTTTCTGAGCAGCAGCATCAAGGCCTGTATCTTTGACGGCGTTTTGGATGGCGCCTATCATCATTTTTGACGGCTCAATAGCATCTTCTGGCTTGCTAGACTTGTTTCTAACATCGCCGACACCGACAAGGATGGGAGTGGCTCGACTTGGTGGCATGATTGCTGGTGAGCCACGAGCGCAATGAATCTGCTGAGGTGATGGTTGTTTGGTAGAGGAAGGAAGGTTGAGTGCTATTTGCCTCCAATTCGCCAATTGGGGTACTTTCTACTTCGGTATCGGCACTCTATTTCTAATTTATTGTCGTCAAATCTTGTCGAGGACAGGAATACAAAGTTGCGTAGTCGACATATAATAGCTACATACCAACTAGCTACTAGTTAACTGGTTAGCTCGTCGGCTATGTGTGGTGGGGAGATGGTCTGACCGAGGTTCCCAGAGAAAGACGCCAACTTTCCCCAGCCTTCCCCAGGTACTAGCCAACCTAGTGAATTATTTATCCACGCCTTGTCTGTTCTATTAAAAAAAAAGACTTTCCCAATCAATATACAAGATAAACTTCATAATTCGATACATCAAGCTACGGCATCATGGCGGACAAGCTAGAGACACAGCCTCCAGAGGTCACCGTTTACGAGCTTAGCTATCCAGCACCGTTTGTGCTCCTCATAACTATTAATCGCGAGAAGTCAATGAACGCTATCCATACAGATGGTCACTATGAAGGCGAGAGGCTCTTCCAGTGGTTTGATGACGAGCCTTCGTTGCGTGTGGCTGTGCTCACAGGGAAGGGTAAAAAGGCATTCTGCGCCGGCCAAGATCTCAAGATGCTGATGGAGAGACAACTCTCTGGAGAGCAATCCAACGTGCCGGCCCTGCCGGCGACAGGTTTCGCTGGTCTGAGCAGACGTCTGGGGAAGAAGCCTGTGATTGCAGCCGTCAATGGACTGGCTCTAGGCGGCGGTTTCGAGCTGGCTCTGAACTGGTGAGTAAACGGGACACAAACACGACATTTACAGCCTACAAAGGAGCGTCTCCTAATGACAGCTGTGAATTAGCGACATGGTTGTTGCCTCTCCCACGGCCACATTTGGCCTGCCCGAGGTGAAGAGAGGCGTGTGGGCTGGCGCTGGTGGCATCCCCCGAGTGGTGCGCATTTTTGGCATGCAGCTGGCGTCCGAGATTGTGCTTGCAGCACGCACGCTCACGGCTGAGGAGGCCAAGCACCACGGCTTCGCCCGCATCGCTGCCTCGCAGGACAGCGTGGTGCCCGAGGCGGTGGCCTTGGCGCAGCAGATTACGGAAATGTCGCCGGACGCCATCATCATGAGCCGCGCGGGACTGCGCGAGGCGTGGGAGACGGCCAGCGTCGAAAGAGCAGCACAGAATATGGACGAGCGGTATATGCGACAGCTGCTCAACGGCGAGAATATCAAACTGGGCTTGATGGCATTTGTGGCCAAGGAGAAACCACAGTGGGTGCCGTCCAAGATGTAGGCTTCGGATCAAGACTTGAGACCACTGCACTTTGTTTGAGCATGTAATCTTACAACACATCATCTTTTTGAAATGCTCGTTTCGCAGTATTGGCGACGATATATCCGCATCTATTTCAGGGCCTGTCATTCGCTGCAACATCAGTAAAAGGGAAATGTATTTTTAACAGACTCATAGCACGTCCATCCGCTAACTAACTAGAGGATGGCGCTCTCATTCAGCACCCCCACGGCTATACCAGATGCCGGCTTCGGCTACTCGCAGCTCCCCGCACCCCAGATTCTGAACACACACTAATACAACTACTACCAGTAATAACAAAGGACAAACAGCCACAGACCGCTCTGTAGCATCACATTCATCTCATCTCCATCGGCCACGAGCAAGGCTCCTGTCCCTTGGCCTGGTCCTCTGTCAGGCCACCCATGATGGTCGACGGCATACCCTGCATGCTCTGGCATTGGTCTTCGAAGTGGCCCGGGTCCTGAGTCGGCACCACGCAAAAATTTACGCAGAGCAAGCCACGGGCCCGGACACAGGCGCCGCTGAGCAGCTTGACGCTTTCCTCACCGCTGCCGTTGCGGGACAGGCATGTCTTACGGCTGTACTCGATGATGCCGTCGGCGCAGGCGAGCTGCGGCTGGCCCTCTGAGTTTTGAACAACTTTAAAGTTGCCTTGTTTGCAGATTTTGAGGCATTCGAGGCTGTTGTGGCAGAAGTCGCCGTTGTAGTAGTTGGTAGAGGCCGCAAGACCCGACACTGCGAAGGCGATTACGCGTAGCCTCATTCTGAGTCGTTCTTGCTCGAGCTGCGAATCGCATTTGCCGCAACTCAGTCTGCTCTTATATATCCCAACCAGGCATGGTCGTTCAAAGTCGCCTAAAAGCCATGACTGTTGTACAACCCAATCTCGCGGCTCAAGAGTCAAGACCAAGATCTAGAACCCGAACCCCACAAACTGCAAACGCCCGCTCAAGCTAGCCAAGACGTTTCGTCGGTCCGACGGTTCGACTTCGGAGATCCATCACAGACCCTCACGGTGCCTGCTACTGTACATATTTAAACAGGCCACTTTCCATCTCGACTGCAGTTTCCTGGTCAGCTAAGGAGTTACTGACAACGAATATTACCATGGCTGCCACTGAAAAAGACGCCGCCTCGATTGAGCTGGCCAAGAAGCTCGAGCACATTCCCTGGTGCGACGACTACGAAAAGATGATTTCCGGTGTCCTGTCAGTGTGCTGCTCTTGCACACGCGAAGCAAACTAACTTAGGCTGTAGATATGATGCCCAGGCTCCTGAGCTAGTCCAAGGCCGCTTCCGTGCGAGGAGACTGATGCACAAGTACGCCGCCAGCCAACATGGCAAGATGTGCGCTAACGTATCCAGATACAATACCACCTTTCCCGATGATGCCACTGCAGAATCGCTCGAAAGAGATCGCACAAAGGCGCTTGGCGAAATCTTTGGCAAAGTCGGTAAGGGCGCATATATTGAGCCTCCTCTAAACGTCGACTACGGCTGCAACATTGTAATTGGCGACAATTTTTACTCCAACTTTAAGTGAGCTTCATTTTTATCCCCTCTCTGACGTAGCTGACAATGTAGTCTCGTTATCCTCGACTGTGCCATTGTACAGATTGGCAACCGCGTCCAGTTTGGGCCCTTTGTGTCCATTTTTGCCGCTACACATGAGACTGGCGTGCAATCCCGCCGCGACGGCGTCGAGTACGCCAAGCCTGTCGTCATCGGTGATGATTGCTGGATCGGAGGCAACACGACAATCATGCCCGGTGTTACTATTGGCAAGGGCTGCACCATTGGTGCGGGCAGCATCGTGACAAAGTCGATCCCCGACTTTTCCGTCGCCATCGGAACTCCGGCTCGGGTGGTCAAGACGGTCGACGCTGTACCGGATATATAGTTATGAAGTAACAGTAAGATAAATTAAACATGATATTTGTGACTACATAAATCGCCTTGCACTACTCGCTCTGCTGCGTGACCGCGATTTAGGTCCTAGTCACGCTTTTTATCGATTCGTGGTAAAAGCAGCCAAACAACTAGCATCACCACCAACAGTGCAAGAATAATTGGTTGCAGCACGGTCGGACCTGAGCCCTGCACGAGCAAACCTGTCACAAAGGGGAGAATAGCTGCACCACATCCGCCGAAAGCAGCCGCGAAGCCAATCACCACCACATGCTGATGCTTAGGGAGCAGTTTGCTGGCGACCAGAACGGTGCCAGGAAACATGGGGCCAAGGAAGAATCCCTGCAGTGACACCGCGACAGCGGAGACAATAAACTGCGGCACGAGCCAGAATACGAGCTCCAGTGCTGCGGCGCAGCCAATGTATATCTGCAGGTGTCAGCATGTGATGAAGTTGCCGGACAAGACGTACATACCGACATGGCTAGCTTGGCACCAATCTTGGGGCTCACAAAACCGAGAATGGCACGGCCAAACGTGATGCCGAGCCAAAAACCAGCTGCCGACATACCACTGGAAAAGTCGTCTTGCTTACGGACTTTGCTCATAAAAGTAACGATCCAACCTCCGAGCGCGACCTCTACACCGACATAGCAGAGCAGGAAGAGGGCGCAGACCCACGAGACTCGCGCCGCTGGCTTCTCAAACAGGGCTTCGGCAAGGCCAGTCTCTTTCCTAGTCTGCGACTGCTGGGATTCTCTATAGGCAGCCCGGTAGGCGGCACTGGTAGATTTCCAAAATGCGGCCGTAAGAGAGATCAACTCAACTCCAGCAATGCCAATCTGAACAGTCAGCTTAGTTCTGGGCTAGCATTTCCGGGAGCTCTATCGAGGGCTCAAGTCATACCATGAGGTAGTAAAATGTATACCAAGGGAGGTTGCCCTTGGTTATCATGGCAGTCGAGATAAATGGGCTGATGACGCCGCCGACTCCGTAAAAGGCGTGCAGGAAGCCGAGGAGCTCGCTGGACTTGTCGAGATTGCCCAGCCACGCGTTCCACGCCGCATCGTTGATGCCGTTGCCGAACCCCGCCAGAATGAAAGCAAACACGAGGCCGATAAAGGGCGGGTGCGTCGCGATGATGATGTACGCGAGGACGTGGCTCACGCCACCCAAGATGGCGACACCGCGCTGGCCATACTTGAGATGCAGGTAGTTGTTGAGCAGCGCGGAGCCGACGTAGCCGACGAATGGGGATAGGAAGACGAGCGAGACGACGGTATAAGTCAGGTCATAGTAGCTGATGAGCTAAAGGGGCTGTCAGTATACCTTCGGACAAGGATTTGCAAGGTCATACAGATTGTAAAAGTGGCTAATTCGTACACATGTCAGCAAACTTTTTTTTTTCATTTCTCGATCTCTTGCAAGCACAACTCACCCCATAGGCAGCATCATTGGCGCCCATGACTAGGAAGCACCAGAAACAGGCAGCAAGCTTGAACACGTTGCCGCGGGGGTTGTTCCATTGCTGCAGCGCCGAGACCGCTCCCGGCGGAGCATCGTCTGGCGCGGCGCACTCGTCGACAAGCCTCTGACCGTCGCCGGTGAAGACCTCTGGACGCTCTACGTTGCTATGCACAGAGTCCGCCTGCTTCGTAGGCGCGGGGACTTGCAGTGGCTGCAGCTCAACCGTACATGCGGAAGCGGCCATGGTAGAGAGATGCTGTTGATCAGACTTTTTTTGTTTTGAGTATTTTACGGTGTTGACCGAGATCAGATGGATAGCCCGGTTGTATTTAAACTTGGCATCCGAGCTGTCGCATTGACACTACCAGTATATCCCCGAAACGTTTACCAATTAGCATTGCTCGGCATGAGTCAAACTGATCAGCGTCCACATTTCCTCAGTGCTACCAGGGCTATCGGAAACATGGCCCGTCTTTCCACTACTGAAAGAAGTGACAGCGTGGTGCGATTTGTAGGTTAATAAGCGACACGGCCCAGAAAATAAGCTCCGTCGGTTTCTAAACGATCGGCATCGAGGCCGGAGCTTCTCCTTTGAGCTAGTCCGCCTGGGCACGTTGGGCTGTTCACGGAGGAAATTGTCCAGCAGATTGATAATCTAATTCTAGAATGACGCTGGATACCCCGTTACTGTTTCTAATAGTACGCTTGTCTACATGCCCAAAAGCTCCTTCATCGTCTCGCCCATGACGCCGGGATGCGGCACCACAATGGCGCCCGCTTTGCTCAGGGCATCGGCCTTTTCGGCTGCCGAGACGTCGCGTGGCATCAGCACGGCGCCAGCGTGGCCCATGACTCTGCCCTCCGGCGCTGTGCGTCCTGCTACCATGGCAATGATGGGCTTAGGGTTCGCCGTGCGCGTGCGGTATTCTTGGATGACTTCTGCGGCGCGCAGCTCCGCCTCTCCACCAATCTCTCCAATGACAATGATGCCTTTGGTCTCGTCGTCCTCAAAAAACAATTCGAGTCCGTCGACAAGCGTGGTACCTTTGGTCGTCATCAACTCATGCTGGATAAGTCATCGTACGATCATCGGAGAGCGTACCTGGTAGTAAATCACCGCCCATGCCCATGACGACACTCTGTCCGAGGCCCGCCTTGCTCGTAGCGCCGACCGCTTCGTAACTCAGCGTGCCCGATTTGGAGACGATGCCCACGCAGCCCTTGCGATACTGCTTGTACGGCATGATGCCCACGCGGCACTGTTCGGGCGCGATGATGCCGGGGCAGTTGGGCCCGACCAGCCGCGTGCGGCTCTGCGTCTGCAGCACCTCGTGCACGCGCAGCATGTCGTGCACGGGGATGTGCTCGGCGACGCTGACGACTAGCGGCACCTCGGCCTCAATCGACTCGATGATGGCGGCCGCGGCGCCCTGCGCGGGCACGAAGACGGCGCTGACCTGAGGCTTCACTTCCTGGACCGCCTGCTTTCGGTTAGCACAGGCCGTGCGGAAAGGCGTGCCCGGGTTGCCTACCTCGCGGACTGTGTTGAATACAGGTAGGTCAAGATGTGTTTGCCCGCCTTTGCCGGGAGATACACCACCGACGATCCGCGTCCCGTATGCTATCGTGTCCTTCGCATTTGCCGTCGCCTACGCCATCAGCTCATGCTATTGGTGCATGCGATTGACTTACCGCTCGCCCTGTGAATCCTGCTGCATGTTAGCTAAAAGATCTATGTCTATTCCATGGTAAGTGTACCCTGAAAAATCACTCTGCTTTCTTGGTTGATGCGGAGATTTCCGACCGTCTTTGCGTACTGGCTCGAATGCCGTCGAGAGCTCGGTAGGTGTCGCAGAGCTCCCCTTGCTCGGGCGTGTCTCGCCGCGACGCCAAGCATGTCGAATCGATATACAAAGAAAGATGATTCGAGATTGAACGTTTCGAGTGCGCCTTGGATTCTTGGGGTCAATTGGTGTTTCGTGCCGGGGCGAAGGTTGAAGCTCGGTTACTACATTGATTCGGCTACTTCTCATGATGTCACTAGCGCGTAGCTTCACCGAGTTGGTTCATAGAGGCAGGCGGTGATATTCAAGCTCGGTAATAATGCAGATTGGTAAAATTACATCGTGTATTCGGCGTGCCCAGCCACATCATCGTAAGGGTATCTTGCAAATCCTTCAATTCCCACGTCCAATTGCTTTCTCTCCTGTCGGATCCTTTTCTTCTCAGCCATTTCAGCCAGCGCTTTTTGCCTTAGATGTTCGTCCAACTCGGCTTCTGTAGTCGCAGATACCACGCTGGGATCATAGTTTGAGCTTACAATCCATTTGCCCCGTCCCTCTAAATCTTCGAGTCCATCCACTTCCTCTAGGAATGCGTGGAGTTTCTCCAGGCTGGCCAAGCAAATCCAACCTCCAAATATCTTCCTGTGGTTACTTCCTACCGCCACGGGTTCAAACCTACGAAAGTACTCACACAACGCCTCTGCGTCCGGAGGTTCTAGTAGAGTGGCCTCTGGTAGATCGACCTTGGCCTGAAAAGGATATTTCTCTCGGGGTGAAGGATATCGCTTGCGAAATATGTCATTTCTCTTCAAGTTCAGTCTTTGTCGTGATTCAGCCCGTCTTTGCTTAGCACCTCTAGAATGGTATTGACTGCACGTCTGATAGAGATCCTCGCCGCGAGGCTGATAAAATAGAAGTATGACGAGAGCACAAATAGTGCGCATGGCATCATTCCCCGCGTTGTGTCTCTTGCTATTTTTGGCAATAGTCGGACAGACGCATTCGAAACCAAAAGCGATCAGGGTATTTTGTAGACTCGGTGCTTGGGTCACTGTTGTGAGTTCTTTGGCCAGGTCCTGGACATCTACCCACGAGGTGAAGCAGCGGAGGAAGCGCGAATAGTTGTGAGATAGAATGAGAAATTCCGCGTGGAGATCAAAGCCTACCAATGTAAGTGTTGCAGGGTCGCCATCGGAACGAAGTTGCTGCTGGGTAGTTTGAACAAGGTTGACAAGGGCTTCTTCGACGTCGTTGGGGTGCAAAGATGGGATGATTTCTTCACCTCCCTTCCAGAAACGCTCTCCCAGGAACTGTTTTCGGTCACCGATGCGAATACAATGAGAAGATACGGAGAAATTGTTGCAAGTCTGTTCGAAGGTCCGAGGCGGCTTGGGGCTCTGTCGGGCATCCGTAACGGGAAAGAGAAAGGCCAGGCCAATTTCGCAGGCTTCTTTGTCATCTCGCTTTACGCCATTGCCATCCACCCAGGGCTCAGTGTCGATAGCAACAAAGATCGTGTTGGAGGCGAGATTCTTGGTAGATTGGAGATCGGGAAGTCTGTTGCGCCATAAGTTAGCCCAGTGACGCGTGCGAAACAAGCCTTCAAATGGCATCTCGAATATGAGCTTCAGCAAGCCACGAAAGCCAGCTAATGGGTACGATTGTAGGAATAGCGATCCAGAGAAGATAAACGTCACAGCGGGCGACAATGAAGGAAGGGCTTGTTGATGAAAGCAGCACCTGCCAAGATTGAGTGTTGAGAAGTAACTTTTAAGGCACTCGAGTTTTTGCTCGGTGTGAAGTTTTCTCCAGCCCGTCACAAGCTAAACGTTTTAATAGGCAGTAGTAACCAATTTGGCGCGGAATAGACGACAGAGCGAGCTACACCTGGACTATGGGTTTCACGTTAACGTGGTCAATAACCTCCAAGCTAAGTGGTCGATCTCAAGTAGAGTGACAAAAACGTTGATGGGGGCAGAACTCGAAGTCCGCTCTCCTCAAAAGGAAGTAAGTCTTGCCTCTTCCAATTCAGAGCCGCTGCTGGCCGCGTCTGCATTTTCTGGCATGCGCGGCCTGGAGAATGGCCATGTTGACGATGTTGGGGGGGAAATGAAGGCTTGGAGTGATTATATCAGAGTTCTGTACTCTGTACTTGCATTTATACTGGCGGCGTGAGCATCGAAATGCTCGAAAATGACAAACTCCGCGACAGTTATCAAAGTTGCAATCAGGCTCAGCTGAGGTCAACTAGTGCTCAATAATGTGTGGCCGATAAGGCAGCGTGCGTAATGTATGCACCGAGGGATGGAAAGTGTATATCTATTAAGTATGCGGCACTATGCAATGGTGAGAGCTTGCTGCAGGTCAAGTACTTGCTGTGGTTATGTAGATTAACAGATAAGTACAAGGCAGGCCACCACACCACCAGTACAGCAGGCCCAAGCGGAACGAAATTGCTCGGGGCACATCATCAGAGCGAGGCTGTCAGGTGGTAGCGAAGCCTACCAACGGCTTCGAAATTTTTCGACAAACATATATGTTTGGAGCCAGAGATTGCCCATGTAACTGACTCGGCAGTGGCACTTGCAATGACAAGGCAGGTACGTACTCGGCACAAGGGCCAAGATTTGCCGGCTGACTAGGCGAGACTTGCAGTAATACCTGCGCGTCAGTCCTTTGAACCCCGGTGGTGAGTTCGTCTGATCTTGTCCTGTCATACTATGTTGGTAGTGAAAAGAGTGGCGGTAGTACGTGTAGACGTATTGCATGGCCTTTGAGGGTGCGCCGCACATTCAACTTTTGCCTCCTTTATGATGACACATGTACTGCCATTGGATAAGGAAAAGGGTGCATATCTGGATAATCAGCGAACGAAACTGGATAGAACTCTCGATTGTGTCAAGCATCAACGCTCGCGTTTGATGCGCCCAATCAAAAAGTAAGCGCCGTGCGCGCGAACACCTGGTCATTCTACATTTACGTTATCAAGCACAGAAACTCAATGCACACAATTCACATACACTAGAAGACAAATGACAAGAGAAAAAGTATTGCTCAAACCTCTCCGGGTCGAATTGCATAGACCTTGACATGCATGGGCAATGCTGCCTTGCACAAATTTTACATATCAATTCACAGGGAGTAATAGGCGATGCCATCATCCCCTGCGAAAAATGAGGTGTCTTTCGCCCTACCACATCATTCATCTCGTTGAACTCAGGTCAAGGATCACTGCAGTTCCTAGGCGGAAGAAGGAGGGGGGGCGAAATAGAGACGTACTCGTCTTTCACATGAGTAAAGAAAGAGATGATAAAAAAAATTGCAGAAGTAGAAGAAAAAGAAAAAAGATAGGGTCTGGCCGGGGATTGAACCCGGGACCTCTCGCAAGCTGTTTGAACAAACTCAGGGTGAGCCCTAAGCGAGAATCATACTGATTTAATGTTAGAAGATGATTCATCAGGCGGATGATGTAATGAACTTACCCACTAGACCACCAGACCAGGTGTGTTATTGTTGACAAACGGCCAACTATTTTATTACATATAGCATCATTAAAATACAGTCTGTGGGATATCGGGGCAGACATGCAAATTTCATGAGCCATGATTGGATAGAACCAGAGCCAGTGGCTTTTGATTGGTCAGGCTGTACCCCGAGCCAGCCCCTTGTGCGGGCTTGGGTCCATTGACAGTGGAGGGTGTCACAGTGAGCTACCAGCACATACCCTGGAGGTTTGATTTGGCTGTGAGATGCTTGTTTTTAGTGTATGTAGGTGACATACTGGCTCACTTTGCATTCTTACAGAAGGCTATACTATGCCTGGTATTGTGCTTTTCTTCTAGTGATACTGGTTATGGTGGTGGCCTGTCCAGTTGGTATGTCTATAACGACGTGTGCGTTGTGGTCGTAGATGGCAGGGTAGTCGTATATCTTGGCTCCCGTGGGCATAGTAGGCATCGGTAGACGTTGGTTGACGCCAGGCTACTGAGCGCTGTTTGTTAGTCGAAGGCAAAAAGTGCTTCACTCACGAGAACTGATTTAATACAGAAACAGGATTGTGCTGAGAAAATGTGCACACGATCGATACAAGTAAGCCTGGTCATAGTCGCAGGTAGCATGCAGAACCAAGCGCTCTTGCACTTCCGACAACAGAATAAATGCATTATCAATCATAATATGATAGAACCGACAGATTCTATCCGTAGAATGCAGCTGAGAAAAGTTGCCGCGCAATCAAAGCACCAACGCCGCTCAACGCCAACCCTTACTGGTTCCTACACACAAGTGCCGCGCCGTCGTAAATCATCTCAATCGTAATACACCGCCAATGCCATGACCAACACAGTCGTCAACACACAAAGACCATCACTGGAACTTGAAAAAAGTCATTTACAAACGCACAGGACTAGTGGGCAGGACTACCGCACACGACGCCGCTTTGGACGAGGCAAGCTGTCAAAGTAATCGCTCAAGATATCGGGCGCTGCGTCCGCCACAACGTCTCGGGGCTCCCACGTATTCTCTGTCGGGCTGAAGCCGACCCATTCGACAAAGAGTCGCCTGCGGTCGCGGCTGTGCTTGCGAATGGCGTGAATCTCGTACAAGCCGGGCTGCCGTGGGTTGTCAGGCCGTCCGTCGGGCTGCTGCCGCCAGTAGTCGAGCAGGGTTTGTGGCGCGTCGTCGTGTAAGTTGGTCTCGGGCTCCCACGTGCGCTGACCGTTCTCCCACTCGACTTGGATCTCTATCGAGTCGTCCTTCCACCGGTGATCAAGGAATGCCTTGAAGGTAAAAACGTCGTCCGCAGTATCGGTGGTGCCGGTGGCTGAGGTTGCCGTAGCTGTTTTCGTCGGCGCTGTCGGCTCTGATGGTTCGGACACAGGCACGGGAGACTCCGCTATCTCTACGGTAGCGTCGCCTTCATTTTGACCAGCCTCATCATTGCCATCACCAAGCACCTGGTTCAAGGGTTTGCGCTTTCGAGGACTGGAAACCTCGCGTCGCTCCGGCGCCACCGGCGTGTGTCCTGTCCTAGGCGGCGTGTGCTTTACCTGCGCTCTGGGCTGATTTAGTCAGTACTGGAATTCTGAGTCCGAGATATATGCTCACAGCCATATCAAACGACACCGATTTGGGCGTCGCGCGCCCAGGAGGCCCTCGCTTCCTTGTCGGTGTTGTGATACCCTCGAGACGGTCAAGCGCCTGGGTATTGCGCGACTTGCCCTTCTCCTTGAGAGGCGAAAAGATGGTGGCTAGAAGCGCATTCATGATTATGCCGTGTTGCTCCGGTCGGCGTGTCTTGTCGTCGAGTTCCTACTTTTGCGCATGTCGCAAGGTGTTTACGCTTCCGAAGATGGAGCGTAACTGGAACGTTGTCGACGCGAGATCAACCGCCCCACATGATGAATTTGGCAGCCACCCTTTCACAGCCAAATGAGAGGGATACAAATCTGTTTGAATATTGGCATACTATGCACGCTATTGCGATTCTTTGGCCGGGTTGTAATACGCTCTACCGTGATCGCCACATGTACGAAGAATCTGAAGCTGCCATTGGGAGGCAAGGAGGTAAAGAGGCAGCCAATACGGTCTCCACGGCTGGACCATTGCGGACTGTGCCACATGCCACGCAGCTGCTCAACAAATTAGCAAAGTAACGCAGATCGAAGAAAAAAAAAACCACTAAAAAAGAAGAAAGCAAGGCAAAATGTAATTTAGCCACCAAAGAAAAGCAGATGACAGTTGGCATAGGTCTAGTCTGAGGAGCGGCAGTGGCGTGGCTGTGGCTAGTGGCCACTGCAAGGAGGATGAGCGCCAAATTACATCATCACTTGGGTCAACGGCAGGGAATCGAGCTGCAGCCAAAACCTCGAAACCGGTAATGGAGGCCTCAATTTTTTTTTGAATGCGCAAAGGAAATATATTAAGCGCCGTGAATCCCGCCCGCGACCCGTCACATCAATCCCACTCTGCTTCTGCACCATCGGCTTTTGCAGTGTTGGGGTCCCATTCCTGGCTCTAAGCGCCTGAAACCTTCGCCGCTCCCCCCAATCGTCTCACCCATACGAGGCCGCCCAAGGTCCCATTCCCGCCATAAGTAGGCGGCCAGCCCGTGCAGCCAGCTACAGCTCTCTCGCGCTCGCACAGACAGAATCCTGCTACAGTCTACGCAAATTCCGCCAAAATGACGTCCCTCGTGGCAAAGATGGTGGGAAAGAAGATTTTGGGGGAGACGCTGCAGAACAAATTTGGCAAAGAGGTATGCACTTCCCTGCATATGCCAGCCCCCCCCGCCGCAAATACTGACAACGAAACAGGATCCTTATTTCGAACAAGTCCCCGCGACGAGACTCAACGGAAAGCCGAGCACAACAAAGTTCAAAAAAGTCAGAAAAGCTCTACCGCCGGGGCTCTCTGAGCACGATGGCCAGGTCCTTACGAAGGTCAAACGTCGCGCCTATCGCCTAGACTGCGCGCTGTTTACGTTTTTGGGCATTAAGTTTGGCTGGGGCAGCGCCATCGGCCTGATTCCAGTGTAAGTCTTCGAAGGTCCATTATTGATCGAGTGCCTACTAACGACATCAGTGCCGGTGATGTTGTGGATTGTCTACTGGCGCTCATGGTCATGCGCTCAGCCGATCAGATCGAGGGCGGTCTGCCGTTCTTTTTGAAGTTCCAAATGCTCTTGAACATTGCGTTCGACTTTGCCATTGGCCTGGCACCGTTCGTCGGTGACTTGGTGGATGCCATGTTCAAGGCCAACACGCGTAACGCTGTGCTGCTCGAGGCGCACCTCCGTGAACAGGGCCAGAAGAATCTCAAAAAGGGCAACCTGCCCATACCTGATGTCGACCCGAGCGATCCCAAAGAGTTCGACCGCAACCACATCGATGATAGACAAGACCGTCACGATCGTCGAGACCGCCGCGATCATCGCGACGAGCCTCCCGCATATCGCACACAGGGCACAGCGGCTTCGCAGGAAGCTGGTGTGACGAGTGCCTCGCGCGCTGATACTGTGCCTGTAACTGCACCGGAGGAAGCCCGTGTTCGCGAGAGCAGAGGCTGGTTGGGACGGAGCAAGAAGCGGCCCGACGACGTCGAAGCGGGCAACGCTGCGAGTAGTAAGCCCAGTCGACGAGGAAAATAAAGGGTGAGAGTTGACCTTGTGGACTGCATCGAGGATATAAAGGGAGGGGTATGAAATGCTAAAGATACCCATCGGACGTCATGAAATTGCACAGCATTACGAATTACATAGCTTTCGCTTGATACATGAATAATATGCGCCTTTCGCCAAATGGGTTCCCCATACGAGACACAGTATTCGTACGGTGTACTCCGTACTTTGGCTGCAACTGTGGCCGATCTGTGCCCTTGCCCAGCTGCCTCCACAACGCCATCCGCATTCACGATGGATCTGTGGCAGCATACCGACCCATGGGCCATTTCCGACGTGCTCGCCGAGCTCACGCAAATTGGCTCGGTCTGTGGCCTCATAGGCCATGGACAACTGGATCCGGCCCACCACCAGCGCGTGAGAATTGGCATTGTTTGCTGATTGATAACTGTGCATTGATGACACTAGTCTGACCAAGGATGTGCGAGGAGGAGGCGCGGCTCCCTGCAAGCCTCGTGTGGCAGGACAAACTGGCATGCCCAAACAAAGCTTGAACCCCCCTCCAAGGGGGCGAGGGGCCCCCCCTGGTACGGCCCAGTTACCTTGACGCGCTCGCCAGGCTTCACGCGTCGCGCATGCAGTGTTCACTCAATGGAGGTGGCTGGAGCGTTTTGCCGGCGTTGGGAGCTGTTGGCTGTTGCCGGTACCACGCAGGTACCTTGCAGACGCTCCACTACCAGGGCAGCCACCCATTTTTCAGCTAAAGTGGCCCACTAAAAAGCTCGAAACCACTTACGACGGACCCACGCAAAACACGCTTCGACGCGTCGCGCTGCACGTGACGGCGTACTACTGCTTCTACAAAAACCTCTGACGCCACCAGTCACTTAGAGTTAAAAGCTGCTCTCTACGCGTCTTCAATCCAAGTCAGGCACAGCTCAATTCATACCGGCTTTTCTTCACCAAGACTCTGCTTGCCTTATACTTCTCTAATTACTCTATATACCACACATCACATTTGCAATGGCTGCCCAAACAACACCTTCGAAGCAGGTAGGTTCATCGTCGTCGTGCGACTTGCACGAATATTCGCCATTACGTGAATCCTTCACAGAGCATTGCAACTAACACGCTCCATCACACAGGCTGCTTCCGCCATTGAGTCGTTCAAGATGGAGTCCCCCGTCAAGAAGCTCGATTTCTCTTCTGCCAACAAGGAGAACCTCCCTGCCGATGCATCCCTTGAGACGACCTCTACCGACATCATCGAGCAAAAACCCATTGCCATTGCGGCCAAGAAGGACGCCAAGGATAACACGCCTGCGGTCGCCCCTGGCATCAAGCCTGAGGAGGTCGACGAGCCTCTTCTCCAGGAGAACCCTCAGCGTTTCGTCCTCTTCCCCATCAAGTACCATGAGGTATGTCTCGACGCGTTTTTACGCGTAAAGTGACCACCCGACGCGAACATGGCGCTAACAATCCGCTCTAGATCTGGCAAATGTACAAGAAGGCTGAAGCCTCTTTCTGGACAGCCGAAGAGATCGATCTCTCCAAGGATCTTCACGACTGGAACAACCGCCTGAACGCCGACGAGCAGTACTTCATCTCCCACATTCTTGCCTTCTTCGCTGCTTCTGATGGCATCGTCAATGAGAACCTGGTTGAGCGTTTCAGCGGCGAGGTCCAGATCCCCGAGGCTCGCTGCTTCTACGGTTTCCAGATCATGATGGAGAACATTCACTCTGAAACTTACTCTCTGCTCATCGACACCTACATCAAGGAGCAGGCCCAGCGCACGTACCTGTTCAATGCCATTGACACTATCCCCTGCATCCGCAAGAAGGCTGATTGGGCCCTCCGTTGGATCTCCGACAAGGAGTCTACCTTTGCCCAGCGTCTCGTTGCCTTTGCTGCTGTTGAGGGTATCTTCTTCTCCGGTGCCTTTGCCTCCATCTTCTGGCTCAAGAAGCGTGGTCTGATGCCCGGTCTGACCTTCTCCAACGAGCTCATCTCCCGTGACGAGGGTCTCCATACCGACTTTGCCTGCCTGCTGCACTCCCACCTCAACAACCGTGCTAGCAAGGAGGTTATCAACACCATCATCACTGATGCTGTCACAATTGAGAAGGAGTTCCTTACAGAGGCTCTTCCCTGCGCCCTGCTGGGCATGAACGCCACCCTTATGCAGCAGTACATTGAGTTTGTTGCTGACCGTCTTCTGGTTGCTCTCGGCAACGAGAAGGTATACAAGTCTACCAACCCCTTTGACTTTATGGAGAACATCTCCCTCGGTGGCAAGACCAACTTCTTCGAGAAGCGTGTAGGCGAGTACCAGAAGGCCGGTGTCATGGCCAGCGCCAGCAAGAAGGCCGACGATGGTGCTGCCTCTGACGAGAACAAGGCTGGTGGTGACTTCAGCTTTGACGACGACTTCTAAGCGAGTCGCCTTACCTACACCATCATATACCCTCCTTGTTTTCTATGTCATGTATATTGTAAAGATGTTCGTCCACGGGTTGGATGTTTAAACGAACCCGGCGGCTGTTCAAAAGAAGAGACAGACTTTGCTTGGGAGGTTGGATTACTATGGCGTTATGAGGGGCATTTCATTTGTTATGGGAACTACGAGCAGCACGGGTGCTGGATGGATTCATGATTTCTGAGTATTGTAGCATTTCCTTCACTTTTCTACTGACGCATAATACATTCGTGTGAAAGTCTTCATTTGCCTAGTTCATCCAGTTGATGTGATCCCCACGTCTAGCGGAATAATGTTGTGTCAGCCACCGCGTTGGGCAAGTCGGTCTCAGCCTTCGATCTATTCAGCAGTCTGTTCACATGTACAGCCCATCTTATACATATGCCATTCCGTCTCGATTTTTTTCTATATTCAAGCTACTCTCCACTAGCCAGTAGCAACCCGCTCCTCGCGCGTGCACCTCATCTATTTCTTGCCCTTCTTTTTCTTCTTGCCCCCGCCCCCTCCTCCCGCCGGCGCCGGCGCGCTCTGTGTCTGCAGGGCCGTCTGCGTCTGTGTCTGCGTCTGCTGCTGCTCCTCCGCGTCGCCGGCGTCCGGCATAGCCTCCTCGGGCGGCACGTCGGGCAGCGCGGCCATGCTCCGGCCTAGCTGGCCCATGGCCGCGCCCATCAGCCGCGACACCTCGGCGGCCTTGGTTGTGCGGTACTTGAGCGTCACGCCGCTGACAGGGTCAAACGTCTTGAGCACGAGCTCCGCGCGTGGGGGCTTCTCCGCGGGGGCAGCGGCGTCGGCGACCGAGGGCTTGCGCCGCTTCACAGCCTTTATCGAGTATCGCGTTGTGATTTTGGTCTGCGGGCGGGAAATGGTCAGCTACCATAACTGCGCGTGGTGGTGGGGGGGGGAACGGAAGGGAAATCCGGGGCAGGCGGTCACGGTTGGCTTTGTTTGGGAAAACATACGGTGGTAGGGCTGGCCTGTATCAGCAGGGAGGACTGGTCCAGCCACTCCTGGCCGGTCTTGAAGTATGACATGGCGGTTTGTGCTATTTTTGATGTGGTCTTGTGGTCGGCGAGCTGGAGTGCGGTTTCAATTTTGCGGTCTCGTGGCCACGGCGGCAGCCCTCGTAAAAGCGAGTGTCTGGTCGCAATATTGCCGAAAACTGGTGATTTCTCAGCATCCGTTGACAAAGGGAGTTGAATAAAGCGGCCGCGTGTTCTGAAGGTACTGTGTTCGAGCTTGAGATGTGGCGAAGCTGGGGTAGATGTGTATGCGAGGTTCACAGGTTTGGCTGGCGGTGGTGGGGAAATGGAATCTGGTGGGGCACTATCGGTCAGGTCTTTCTACCTCAGATGACGCTGAACGACATGCTTGAGTAGCTGGCGATTTGTGTTAGATGATCAATTTCATAATATTCCTGTAATTATTGAAAGGATTCTATTTGTTCATTGGGTATATGTTGCATGTGCCTAAACTCTACGCAGATTATCGTGACAATGCCTCCTTTAAACCATGCGCAGGCTGAACCCACCACCACGCTCTTCCTTGTCTCTGCCTTGTAAAATACCACTAAAGTCGACATCACCGAGTATAGCAGCTTGTTGCCCACGCACTGGGGCGTTTGGTTCATGTCTCCGCCGCCGCTCCTGGCCGGCTTTGCTAGGAAATGTAGGAAACATACTCTCCGGCTTGGGCTTCGGATCCTGGCGAAAGTACTCGTGCTGCAGCATCTGTTTGGCGGATGGCCGGGCGTCAGGGTCAAGCGATAGAAGCGCCGTAAGGAGCGCCGTTCCAGCAGATGTCATGCTGGGAAACTTGGCGCGAATTACAGAACCAGTGACAGCCGCCGTCTTCGGGAATCGTAGCGAGCGCGCATTGGGGAGTTTGCGGAAACCAGGCCATGAATCCTCCGTCGGGACACCACATAGCTCGAATATCTTGGTCACTTGATCCACTTCATTGGTGCCTTGCAGTAAAGGTTCTCGGGCTATCAGCTCACCAAAGACGCAACCTATGCTCCACATGTCGACTGCCGTGTCGTATGTTTTGGCGCCCAAGAGCAGCTCAGGGCTGCGATACCAAAGCGTCACCACGAGCTGCGTGAGTTTCGGCGCAGGGTTTCCGACGTAACGAGCCATGCCGAAATCGGCAATCTTGAGCTGGCCGCGGTTGTTGAGTAGCAGATTGGACGTCTTGAGATCACGATGCAGTATCCAGTTCTCATGCAGGTAGGACACGCCTGCAGTGAGCTGCTGCAAAAGACTCTTGATTTCCGAAGCTAGGAACGGCTCGGGCATATCATCCAGAATACTCTTTATGTCGTGCTCAACAAATTCGAGTACAAGGAATATCGAACTGCAAGACATTAGCATTTGTAGGAACAGGAAATTGCCATACATACTTGTCCATTCTATTCACGTTGTTGCCAACAACGACTTCCTCGAGAGTAACGATATTGCGATGCTTACAATTATACAGAATCTGTATCTCTCGCAGCCCCGTCACAGGCAGCCCGCTGCGGTCTGCGGAATCTAGTTTGAGACGCTTCAGAGCCACCACTTTGCCAGTGGCACGTTTTGTTGCGCGTGCGACCCAGCCATATGTCCCCTCCTCAATATCATTGAGCTTGTCGTAGTCCTCGACGCTGTTGCTGCGGGCCCAAGTCCCCGTCTCAAAACGCAGCAATCTTACAGGAGAGGCGTCATCACCGGCAGATGTGCCCTCTCCACCGCGTGTGGCTGGCTCTGGTGTGACCTTGCGGCGCTTTGAAGGGCGGTTCTCGTCATCCCGTGAAGCGGCGGCCTGCTTTTCCTCCTCGAGCCTGCGCGCCTTCTCAGCCTTTTTACGTCGCTTTTCTTCTTTTTCTCGTTTTATCTTGGCATCTAGCTCAGCATCCTCTTTCGTGTTCGCCCATCGTGATGTGCCGGCTGCGGACATGTTGCTGCACGTCAGCGCACGATGCGCTAGATCGATTTTCGGAGGGTATACGTGCGCGTGGTATTGTCTCGCGATTTCCCGGAATCGGATCGTTGCGAATGTATCTCGCGGTCCCCGCGCGAGCACGTACTTGGTCTAAATTTTTTTCGTTCGTCGATTTCATCAATCGCAAGAAATGCTCACTGGTCATTGCAAGGTCCAAGATTGAGGCAAGCTAGTGGAGCTTCGTTTCAACGCCCTCGTTATCTTATCGTGGCGTGCCATCCCCCAGAAAAGCGCAACAAGCTCAGCGTCCTAGCTACAAGACAGCTGCTGCAAACCGAGAGCGTGTCCGCAAGGTCATAATCTTGCTGAACTGGCTTGTAATTGAAGCGAATACCGCCCAAGTGGTCTATATATCCGCCGAGGCACCGAAACGCGATGCGCCGTGTTGTGGCCGCCGCACCACGGCTCCTAGGTACTCAACGATCTCTCGGGCTTGCGCGCTCAAGACCCAGCTTTGCAGCACAGTGCTTCTCGTCGTCTGCTCTGCGCAGACAAGAAGAAAAAAAATGGTCCACACCACTGGCCAAGCAGCTATTTGAAGCGATATCTGTAAGAATCTCATCGCCTGTTTCTGCCCGAATTTCTGCTGACACTGTGACAGACAACGGGGACTGTTCCACTGGCAAGCTTCATGCGCATGTGCCTTACTGGTGATGTGGGAGGTTACTACACTGGCGCCATCGGAGAGGGCAGAGACCAGTTTGGCGTCAAAGGAGATTTTGTTACATCGCCTGAAATTTCGCAAGTATTTGGTGAATTGATTGGCATTTGGTTCATTGCCGAATGGATGAGCCAAGGTCGGCCCAAAGACGGGGTCCAGCTGATCGAAGTTGGGCCTGGAAGGGGAACTTTGATGGATGACATGCTACGAGTAAGATTGCTGATGGATATATCAATTCCAAATCGAGACTGACCCTTTTGATAGACTATTTCTCGCTTCCCAGCTATGGCCAACAGCATAGAAGCTGTCTACATGGTTGAAGCCAGTCCCGAGCTGAGGTCTACACAGAAAGAGTTACTGTGTGGCCCCGGCACACCGACGACGGAATCCAAAGCCGGATATCATAGCACAGGAAAATATAATAATCTACCGATCGTCTGGACACAGACCATCAAATCTGTTCCCATGGGTATGAGCATGACCAGAAGTACGACCGCTGAATTGAGCTGACACCATCCAGAATCAAGCAAGACTCCATTTATCATTGCGCACGAGTTCTTTGATGCGCTGCCCATACATAGTTTCCAGTCCGCAAAGGTGGCAGTAAAGCCGCCGGCTCCAAAAATCCCTGGCAGCTCTACTCTGCCAGCTTCCACCGAACCAGACGCCAACACCACCCCTAAGTATGAATGGCGCGAGATGATGGTCTCACCCACCGCCCCAGGAATCAGTAGCGCCCAATCTTCGTCCTCCAACTTTCGATTTGACCCCAACAACGCGCCGGCAGAATTCGAACTTTCGCTCTCGCCGGGTACCACAAGACACTCCCGCTATCTGCCCGAATCCTCGCCACGCTACCGCAAGCTGAAGCACACTGAGGGCTCCATCGTCGAGGTGTGCCCCGATGCTGCGCTGTACGCTGCCGATTTTGCTGCCCGCATCGGAGGTACGGAAAAGAACCCGAAGGCGTCCGCGAGTGGTGCGGCTCTGATTCTGGACTACGGCCCCGCGGACACAATACCCGTCAATTCTCTCCGTGGCATCCGCCATCACAAGATTGTGAACCCCTTCTCCGCACCCGGCCTCGTCGATCTCAGCGCTGACGTCGATTTCACTGCGATTGCCGAGGCTGCGACCCTGGCGAGCGACGGCGTTGAGGTGCACGGCCCCATTGCGCAGGCCGACTTCTTGGAGCTGATGGGCATCAGGGAGCGTGCAGCTGCTCTGGCCAAGAGTGCGGGCTCGAACCGGGAAGCTGTGGAAGCCATCGACAAGGCCTGCAACCGTCTCGTGGACCGTGGGCCGAGCGGCATGGGCAAGGTTTACAAAGCACTGGCTATCCTGCCCGAAAACGATGGTCAACGCCGACCTGTTGGGTTTGGAGGTGATGTGAGTAGCTGAGAGGAAATCAGCAAGAGATCGATCCTGGCAGTTAGATGTTTGATAGTATGTAAATATTCGAGTTTAAACACATTGTAAAATAGCATGATGCAATATCAACAAAGTTGAATTCCTTTCAAAAACAATACAAAAACTTGATACCCATCAAAGAACAAACTCATAAGGGAAGCGGCATGGTTGATTTCTGTTCAACTGGGTTTGTTTGTTGCTATCTGCTCTCCGAAGCATCCTAGTTTGAACCCAATAGTTGAAGAAAACGGGCCGGACAAAACGCTCAAATACCACATGTTTATTTTGTTTTTACAAGCTTCACATCCTCGTCGCTTTCCTCATCGGAGAACCTGTCACCGTCCTCGCCAACCGCGAAAATGGTCTCGCCATCGACTGAATCACGCGGTACGCTGCGCGGTGGCCTCTGAATCGAAGCTCCGGCAGCGGTGGTGGATGTGACGCCACTTGTTTGGCCAGCGCGCTGGGCACCGGCCGCGCTGGCAGCGCCAGGTTTCGTGCCACCAATGTGCGCCTCTTCGTCCTCGTCGTCGGAGTCGCCAGGCATGCCAATCTCGCCAATCTCAAAGTTGCCGTCGTCATCCTGGGCAATCTCGTCGCTCATAGCGAAGCGGCGGTTGTTGGCGGTAGGGCGCCAAACATACGCGACCCAGGCCACGTCAGCTAGGTAGACAATGTTAAGCCAGCCATCGAGAACGAACCACCGCGTCTTCCAGTGAGTCGGCACAAAGTCGGCCTCGTGGACCGAGGCAAAGGTGAAGCTGTTGAGGAAAAAGAAGCCAAACGTGACAACCACGGTGACGAGGATGCACCACCACAGCTTCTTATACATGGTCTCTTTGGCGTGCTGCTTGCGTTCGCGGAGATCCTTCAATGTGAAGTTGAGGGAGTTGAGCGTCCACACGTAAAATGCAGTCAGTGTGCCTGCCAAGGGGAGGACAATGAGTAGCACGAATGGACCTGTTTGACTTGTAAGTAAGTGATATTTATAAAACCACAATTGAGGGAGAAAACTACTTACCAACACTCTCGGGTGAAGAGAGAAGGCTGGTGATGGCGTAGATGAGACCAAACACAAAATGGGCGGCGGCGAGATAGCGAACGTAGATCATGGTGCGACCAAGCGTCGGCTTTACCACACCGTATCCCATGCAGACGATGAGTAGCAGGAAGAAAGAAAATGAGTTTCTAGCGGCATTAAGAACGGCAACCACGATCAGGAAAGCCTTAGCGCCTGCGTTGGAGCCGTGATTGTTTTGGAAGTCTGTATGAGAGTCAGCTTGAGCTGCTTGATATTGGCTGGTAGACAAGTTCATACCATAGAAGCCCCAAGTCATGAGCATTTCAACGACTAGAAATACTAAAATTGCTGTAATGTAATTTTGAACAGCAACTATAACCTTGTTAGAGGACCAAAATGAAAGCTGGACAAGAGAAGCTTACGAATGTCATGGCGATGCTGGTAATAGAGGAAACCCCAGTATACTGCCATGAGCGCATACAGGATACTCATACCGCCATAAAATGGTAGCTTGGGGATTTGCGTGGCCGATATCTCTCCAAAGGCGTTGCGAAATTCGGCGACTGCAGAGTAGTCGTCAATGTTGAAGCCCTGTGTGAAGAGACAATAGTAGCCCGTCTCTTTGATGCTATATCGAACGGGGCCGCTGGATTTGAGATGGATAGCCTTGGAGAGAATAAAGGCATTCGACTTTTCGGTGGCATTTTCTGCTAATATAAACTCGCCTAGGTCGGTCGAATTGCAAGTGCCGCTGTTTACAAAGTCTTGGTTGCAGGGAAGAAGATCCTAAGCGAGGCGCGTATTAGCGAGGGTCGGTATACAATCTGCAGTGTTTGCATAACGTTACATTTTCACCAGTCTCGCCGGGGACACCGACGAATTTCCTATCTTTCCACTCGAATATTACGAGGCTGACTGTAGGGTCGTCCCCTTCCGGGAGGGTGTCATTCAGAAACTTGACGAGAATGAATGGATCGACGGGACCGCCCCAAGACTTTTTGCTATACATGCCTATTATATCTGTTAGCCCCAGCTCTGATATGTCTCTAAGTGTCTGAGATGTTTACCGGCGCAAAATTGCTGTTTTTCTCGGGACTGATCCTGTTCATCATGTTAGCGCGGGAACCCCTAGCTTCCGTCGACCGACGTCATTTACAATGCCGACTTCCAGCGCCTGGGTCGTTGTCCAGAGGGACACGCCCAGAGCAAGATAGCCAAGTATAGACCGCATGACTGCAGAAGATTATTGACTCGGACGCTGTGCCGAAATTCGGCAGGCTGTGATGTGATGTCGAGTGGTGGTGGTTGGGCAGTTTGATGCAGCTGTCGCTGGTGGCGCAGCACTGCCTAATGATGGACCGCGGTAAGTCAGCCTGCTAGGCTCGGCAGGTCATGCCGTATTGCCGACAAGTATGTGGATGAGCGCGAGGACAGTTCGATTGGGCTGCAGTCGTCGAGATGCTGTGTCTGGGATGCTGGGAAGGAGTTTGCGATTCGTCGCATGCAGGAAGAGATGTGGCAGCTTGACAAGCTGACGGTGGTTGAGTGGGCAGCACGTTGCTGGCATAGGTAAGTAGTGGGTCAGACCGGATGCGCGGGCAGGCTGACGCTGTGTCCATTAACTAACTACTTACTTATTAGGTATTATAGCCATTGAACCTGAGCACCCTGGATGGAGCAAGCTAGTGGAAAATAAACCCCAGGCTAAAAAGGTACTGCATGAGTGGCTGAAGCCTGGCTATCGATAAAATTGGTGCCCGCCAAAAATTGCAGCTTTCTTGCGCAGCAGTGACATAACTGCCCGCCTTCTATTCTGCATCGCCGTGGCCAAAACCAAACTGTCGACATGGGCAAAGGCACAGATAAACTCTATGTGAGCCTTAATAGAGCCTATACGTATCCTGCACGTCGCTGACACTCTTTGCAGATCACCCACTCTGAGTGGTCGTCCTCGGACGCCTACTCTGCGAGCGTCGGCGCTGGCGCTTCATCGCGCAACGGAAAAAACGGCGTCCCCTTTCGCAAACTGCCCTTGAACTTTTGCGCTGCAAGTCTGCAGCCCTTCAAGAACCCCGTGTGCACGCCGGACGGTACCATTTTCGATGTCGAGGTGATTGGCGCCTGGCTCGAGAAGCACCCGAACCAGAACCCCGTCGATGGCGCGCCGCTGCAGAAGCGCGACCTCATCAAGCTTAACTTTGCACGCAACGCCGAGAGCGACTCGCGCGGGGCGGGTCTGAGCGACGACAAGGGCGACCTAGTCGACCCCGTCACGTACAAGGTGTTTACCGACAACACGCACATTGTCGCCATCCGCCACGGCACCTACGCAAACGTCTTTGCGTGGGACACGGTCGAGCGCATGAACATCAAAGCCAAGATGTGGCAGGACCTCCTGGACGACGAGCCGTTTACGCGCGCCGATATTATCACGCTGCAGGACCCTCACAACGCCGCGAGCCGGAACCTCGACCAGTTCAAGTACCTCAAGGACGGCGAGGGCGCACAGCTGAGCAGAGAGCAAGAGGAGGAGCGCAACGCCAGCGGCATCAACGCCGGCGCACTGGGCAGCATGGGCGACAAGGTGCTGAAAGCAAAGGCGGCGGTCGAGAAGGCACGCAAAGCGCGCGAGGCTGGCGGCGACGTTAACCGTAGCGCAGGGGGGTTAGCCAGGACAAGCGGCGGCGGCGGCAGCACGGTGTCGGTGGCCGCGCGGGAGAGCATGATCAAGGAGAAGAAGCTGGCGGCCAAGGCGGCAGCATACACGACGGGCCGCGCCGCGGCGAGCTTCACCAGCACCGGCCTGACGCCGGAGACGAGTGGCGAGCGCGCGCTGCTGACGGACGAGGAGTTCATGCTCAAGCCGAAGCGCGTCAAGAACAAGGGCTACGCGCGGCTGGAGACGAACCTGGGAGAGCTGACCATGGAGCTGCACACAGACACGGCGCCCAAGGCGGTATGGAACTTTGTCCGTCTGGCGCAAAAGGGCTACTACAAGGACGTGGCGTTTCACAGGAACATCCCGAACTTTATGATTCAGGGTGGTGATCCTACAGGGACGGGCCGAGGCGGTTCGAGCATATGGGGAAAGTACTTTGATGATGAGTTTGACGGACCCCTAACACACAATGCGCGCGGTACAGGTATATTGCTCCCCCAGTCCACTTTCATCAGCCTTGCCTAACCAGTCGTTGCTAACCGGGGACTTGAAAAAAACAGTATCCATGGCCAACAAGGGCAAAAACACAAACTCGAGCCAGTTCTTCATCGCCTACAAACCCGTGCCGCACCTCGACCGCAAGCACACCATCTTTGGCACCGTCGTCTCGGGGCTCGACGTGCTCGCCAAGATGGAGGACGTGCCGACCGACGGCTCGAACCGGCCGCTGCGCAAGATTGTCGTCCGCGACGTGACCGTCTTCGTCGACCCCTTTGCCGAGTTCCAGGCGCAGCACCAGCAGCAAGAGCGCGACGCGGCCCGCCGCGACGAGGTCCGCCGGCAGGGCGGCGAGGACGCCGACAAGACCACCTGGACGGGCAAGCGCATCCGCGCCGACGGCTCCGTGGCGGCGGCGCTCGACGGCAAGGACGCGGTGGGCAAGTATCTCAAGACGACGGCGCCGGCGCCGGCGCCGGCGGGGAATGGCGGCGAGCGGGGAGAGGGCGAGGAGCAGCCTTGGACGGAGCCGGAACCGCCGCGCAAAAAGATGCGTGGGACGGGTGGCTTTGGCAACTTTGACGGCTGGTAAGAAAAGGGATCGTGTGTACAACAGAGCAATCAGATGGAAGGGGATCTGTATATATGTGTGTGTGTGCATGTACCACGTCATATGCTTGGGCGAGTGCTGGAGAATACGGCGTTTTTGGGCGGTATCAAGACAAAGAAGCCGAAAATAATCAAGTGAACGATGGACGTTATAGACAAAGGGCATGAATGTATCTTTGCTTCAAGAATTAGACCAGGAAACGGATTCAATTGGTTTAAACCGATATCTGATACATCCCCAGTCTATAAATTTGTGCACCTGCTGGCAAATGTGATGCTTTTGGGCAAATGGCCAGCAGTTCCTGGAGCCAACTGGTTGCGACGCCCATATACCCAGAAGAAAAGGAGGAATGTATGCAGAAGTATATACAGCCTCTCGGCCCCATATCGTGCCTCCTTCGTAGTCTAAATGTTCAATGTAATAGGCAACGAGTCCGCCAAAACAACGTTGGCCACGTTGGCGCATTTCTGCGTAGAATGCTCCGTCATTTTCTGCCGCACTGTTTCCGCCACTTCGAGCGCATTCTCCAAACCCGTCTCTTGATAGATGGCCATAAGCCTGTTGAGAACATACGAGCGCTTCTCTGGGCTGCAGTTCGGCGAGATACCAATGGTGTACAGCGGCCAGACAATCGAGGTGCACGAGGCCGCCAGGGTCATGATGCGCTCCATGTCGTACCACAGCTCGCCTAGTGGTCTGTCTTTGTGTTCGAAAAGAGACGGTAGCACAGCCACGACAGACTGTCCTTCTCGACCGGCCACTTCTTCGTGTGGTGTCACGATAGGCTCCATGCTCTGCGAGCTCGAAGGAGGTAGCTCCGGAGTTGCAGGGTCCGTAAAAGTGCTGGAAGGGGTTATCTCTGCTTCAGGGCTCGTAACAAAATCTTCCCACCGGACAGTGCCAAAGAACTGCGGCACACTAGCGAGTATGGCATCGCTTAGGGTGTTGTGCGTCTGTATCGCGTTGATGAGCAGCTCCTGGTCGGAGCTGGACAAGCAGGACTCGTTGCTGACATTGTGGCAGAGTTGCTCGATGATGGCTTCTTGGAGAAGTATCCGCGTAGACCGGATACCGTTCCATGTAATGGCAGCTATCAGACCGGGATATACGTGGCAGTTACGGTGCATGGCCGTGGGGTGCGCAGCGGGTAGTCTGATGTTACGATACCTCCAAATGTCCGGTACGCCCGAGGCTAGGAGCGCCCACTCCGCATCGCATTTGGCCAGCGCGGAGATAATCTCGTCTCTGCCGGTAATTATGCCAGTCTTTATCTGATGTCGCACTGTTGTAGTTCTGAACATGTGGTCGATTAGATCCCTGTTTGTCCTGTCAAGCTTGCCCATTGCCAGCGACTTATTGCGCAGCTCCTCAATGACCGGCGGCGCGGGAATATCAGAGCGCATGCAGCTGAGAAGCACACTGTAGCACAGCATTTGAAACATTTTGCAACCGGCAGAGGTCTTGAACTGGTCAGTGCCTCGTAGTGTGGCAAGAGCTGCAGCACCATCGACATGTTTTTGCCATGCTTCCATGGTCTGAGGTGTGCTTCCGGAAACAACCTCATATGTGCTCAGAAGAAGAACAGAAAGCATAGTGGTATCCTTGACAGCTTCGCTTGGGTCACTCAAAGCAGCAGTAGTCAGGTTTAGAGCGGCACCATAGTTTCGTCGGGCCATGTCCATCATTTCTGTAGAGCGGGTAACTTTGGAGAGGCCGGCCAAGCCGATAGCAACGACGCCAGCGGCGATGCTATCTTGGTTTGCCGGACTAGGGTTGGGTGGCGGTTTCCAAACGTCGTAAATGAAATCATAGCTTTGGTATCCAATGTCGTTTCTGGCAACATGACGCGAAAAGAAAAAGGCCATGCCACGCTCATGGAAGGAGTCTACAGTGTGACACGGCAGAAAAAGGTCTGGGTTGATTTTATTAGGGTCATTTTTCGCCCGTACCATTTCTTGCTGTTTCTCGCAGAGCCAGCCGTGGGAAGCGGTAGCGCAAGCCTTTTTCCGTCTTGCCTTGCTCGAGGGAAACTTGGATGCGGCCTGCGCTTCTTTCCAGCTCAGCGACCTTGCTGAAATGCTGGGCGAGAAGGAGTCATCGGAACTGTAAGGCGATGCCGGGCTAGGAGATTGTTTTCGGGCGTCTGATCTTTTTCGGTATGTGGTAGCCTTCTCAATGACATGCTCGCTTTCGTCGCGAAACATGAGGTCGACGAGATTACGGTAGCCAGGACATTGCAACTGTCTTTTCTGACACTGGCCGCAGTGAGGTTCTCCCTGATCACACTGTACAGCGCGGTCAGGACCAGCCTTTGGGCAATCATCTCATAGGAATCGCACGTGGATTTTGCATACCTTGACTTTGCGCTTGCGGCAGTTGGAGCAACCCTTGGAGGGCTTCCCGCAATACACCATTGCGGTTATCTGCAGAGAAAGAGACCAGGTAGTCTAGTATTCTCGATTAATGGGGTCATATAGAAGTGATTAGCGAGGGTCGTTGCGTTGCTGGGTGCCTTGAGGGTTGCAGCACGCGCGCACGCTGAGCCTGGTCTCGCTCAGCAGGTCGTGCACCGTGTACTGGCCGCAGGGGATGTGGTGCACGACAAGTCTCCAAGAATGCGGCAGGATACCAAACCGGTCAAGCTTGATGACTGAAGATCAGTTTTAGAATATCCAGGCCTCTCGAAAAGGTAGTAAGAAGGTCGAAGGACGTTGTGGTGGGTGAATAGGTAGGTCTTGGGTAGGAGGGGGAGGGGCGTGGGAGTGAGTGTATATAAGCCCGAAAATCGGTTGAGCTGGAGCGAACTGGGGGGTAGCTCTGCCGCCAAGACGGGACGAATCTGCATAGACGACGTATAAGCTTCCGAGCCGGGCAATTCAGCCAGAGAAAGAGTTTGCGCGTTCGAAATTATGTCAGTAGGTAGGTAATTAGGTGGTAGATGAGAATGCTGGCTGGCAGGACGAGACGAAGCAGAGGAAAAGCACGGAGCGGGACAAAGTACCAAGACCAGCCCTGTGGGATTTGGCATTTGTAAGGCACGTTACCTTTTAGTACACCCTACCTTATCCATACCTAGGTACTCCGTACAGATTGCATTGGGGCTTATTGGGCGGTTTTGGGTGATGAATCCACTGCAAGGAGTTGGGTTGTGTCCACTGAAGAGGCCTAACTCTTTGAGGCAACGGGCTAATCAAGGGAAGTTCGGGTGACTCTTTGCGGCGACGGCGCTAGTTTAGGGCAGCTTCAGCAGGGTCCTCCTCCACTAGGGTACTATACCTACCTACCTACTAGGTATACTTGTAACTTACCTACCTAACTACCTACCTAGGCTGCGCAGATGCCTCGGCCCACCACAAAGCACCACCTATCTACCTAATAACTAATACAGAATTTTCCGTAGTGCAATTCCTCGTCATATTCAGATAATAATCTCCTCATCCATCGCTGCTAGCGCAGGTGCGGGCAATGATGCAATTCACTAGCTGCCTTGGTTGGGACAATCAATAAGCATGGAATCCGCATAGACTTGGCTATAGGCGGCGGGTGACATGGCTTTTATACCCGTCGGCCATTTATGCGTCCCGACATGGTCCAATCGGTGATTCCACTACAAACAACAAACAAGAAAGCGGGATCTGTCTGTAAAACCTCAAGTCCGCCTATCATGATGCAACATGACAGGATTAGACCAGCCTTACCGTACTGCCCGTCGTCCAATTATACTCTTCAAGACATCCCCCTTACCTCAGCCGCTGTAAGGGGTGGAGACCGCCTGTTCCGCGGCTGCGCCTGGTGCGTTGGTCTGGCAAGAGTCGTGTCTACTGATAATCTACCACCAAAAGGCTGAAACACTTGGCCCATGGGCAAAAGAGGCATCTGCGTCCTCGTATGCTCGCGTAACGCTATCAGTAGACGCTGCGAGCAAAAGACTTTAAGTGATATCTGTGGGTAAGTAGTTCATTAGACGGGAGTCCCCCACAAGTTCCACTGCTAACTACATGATCTATCGCAAGCTTGCTGTTGCACCAGGGTGGCTGCCAAGCGCCAAATGACATGTCTCTCCGATGGGCTGCCCAGCGAAAAGAGACCAACAAATAAGTCAAGGACTTGCGCGCGACGAGTTGCCTGAAACGCGCAGAAGAGGGCTTTGATGAAGTAGAACCAATGCCAACGCGCTGCACCGCGCTGCAGCTTCCAAGATGATCATCGGCCCCATCTCAGCCCCCCTTCCACCGTCGTGGCCCGCCCACAAGGCGAAAGTTAATCAGGCATACGGAGCAGGGACACAGCCAGTGAACAGCTCATCCGACCACACGGCGCTCTCAGCCCATGTCCGATCTAACGCGGAGCGGGGGTTTGGCCCACCACTGAGAAACACCTTCAGATGTTTCAATGGCAATCAACTAAGTATGCTGCATCACATGTTGTCCAGTGCGCATTCATCAAAACAGACAATTTTGGTTCTCCAAGTGCCGCTTGGACTAATGTCACGTCACGATCAACCCAAGAGCACAACTTGGAAACTTTGCAAGTTGGACGCTTCCCATCGATGCTGACGGCGAGAGCGACAACAACGACAAGGCTACAACGGCCGTGGAGCAAGCGCGGCACATGTCAGCCTAGAATGTGCACCGTGGCCTCGACGGATTGGGCAAAAAGAGAGAACACGGGCTTCCTGGAGACCCTTTGCTCTGCTCACCTGCGCTCTAACATTTAAGTTTGTCCTTGATATCAACACATTGGATCGCTTACGCAATGCCGCTGGAAGGGCGTCATCTTTTTCTTTCGGCCTCTGCTTGCTGACTTTGGTAGGGAACAATTAACCCACCTAGTTACACTGGTAGCCACTCCATTGCCCGACAGCCATGTCCGTCGCCGACTACTCATGTTAGTAACTTGCCAACGTCCCATTTTGGCCGCTAGCATGTGTCTCGAAAATAATAAGTTAAAGAGCCGCTCCCGAGCAAAGATTTTGTTGCTCTAGCCTACTGCTGGCGGACTCATTTTCCAGAAGAAGAAAAGTGACCCCCTCAAAAACCCACAGAGATGAAAAGAGGAGCCGAAGAGAACCGAGAGCCCGCCCCGTCTTCCTGATTAACAAAGATGTGGTCCTATGTACTTACTTCTCTCATCTCCGGCTCGGGCCAGCCATACCCCATTTTACGACTCAGGTGCTCCGCAGAGTGGTGGCTTGTATCGTTCCGCAGTGGCCAACATCCGAGAGCCAGAGCGATAGCCGACCAAAACGAAGTTGTACTTTTGCAAATGGGCGGCTGAGAAGCACTGCCACCCTAGCCCCTGTCCTCTAGTCAGCGTTGTCACTCTCTTTGCAAGCTATTTCATAGCTCATCTAAAGATCAGCGCTTTTCGTAGACGTCACGAGAACAGGTGAAAAAGAATTTGGGGGAACGATGTCGCATGAAATGTGGACTAAATGGAAACGGCGATGCCAAAGAAGAAGAAGAAGAAGAAGAAGAAGAAGAAGAAGAAGAAGAAGAAGAAGAAGAAGAAGAAGAAGAAGAAGAAGAAGAAGAAATCGACCGGTCAAAGCACACGTTTTTGCTGCGGCTCCTGGACAAGACGCTCTGACGAAGGCGCGGAACATACACGAATTAATTACTAGGTCAGTGTGTTGTATGGAGGAAAGAGATTGCGGTCATGACGAACAAAAGTCTGACGACAGCTTTGTTGCAGATACAGTCTTCTCTCTGTGGTGCTTGCTCCCAAATTACTTGGCATCTCCCACCTCTGTTTGGACACATATAGAGCCCCTGCCAGCGCATCGCGACGTGTTATTGATTGCGGTGGGCGAGTGCACAGCCGCAGGCCACTTTTACCGAACGTCGCAGCTTTGCTTTTCCCTCCCTCTCCTTTAGTCTTACAGGACGATACGGACCGATAACCACCCGTCCTTATACGCCACACGCCTTTACTTGGCTATGGCATGTTCAGCCCCCCCCCCCCCTCCCCCTCGATCCGTGATCCATATTCGAAGAAATGACTTGTTTAGTACTAGCCTTCGATGCTGACGCCAAAAAAAAACGGCCTCAGCTGAGAGGGCCCCCTTCCTTCCTTTGGCAGCGTGGGAGGGGAGGAGGAGTAGTAGGCACGCAAACGCCAAAAAGGGGGGGCTCAAAAGTTCATGCAAAAAATCGCCTCGTCTGCCTGGACTGTCTGTTCCTTGAGAACCAGCCATGGCGCGCGGCGCCTGCCCGTCCACCCGCCTTCCCCCTCTTTCCCCTCACTTGAGCAAAAGGAAATCTGCCGCTTTGCGGAATCGGGACATTTCTTGTCCGAGGCTGAAAATGTTTCGCGGGGGAGGAGGGTTAGGGGGTGAGCGCGGGGCGGGACGTGTGTGGGCTATGCATGCTATTTCGCACGGCACTCACGCTCTCGATTCGTATTTTTGCCCGTGTTTTGCAGATAGGGCTGAGGTTTGCATCCCATGCCACACACCAAAGTATAAAAGTAACGCAACGATGAGAAAGAGCGACGTGCAGTTTGATGAATCTATATACGCTATATACTATATACGGTGTGGGGTACAGATATATATATACATGATTTCTATATACTTGCGGGGGAGGGGACAAAGGGAGGGGGGGTATAAAGGTCGGCTGGCACAGTTCTGAAGAACAAAGGCTGCCCAGAACTTGTCCAGCAACGGCAAAGAAGGAAAAAGAAAAAAAGGGCAAAAAGAATGAATGAATGACCGAACTGGCGAATGAGAAGAAACAGCAATGAGAAGACGACAGGTTTGTCAGAGGGGGAGTATAAATGAGCGGACTACATCCCGTGCCGCCTTCCGCGTGGTACTTCTTTTGCGGCTGACATTCCTCTGCCCCCCCTCCCCCCCCTTTCCCTCCCTCCAAACAAGTTCAGCTCGCCCGCCTCCGCAGCTTTGGAGCGCCGTCGCAACAGACAGGAACAGAAGAAAAGCGTGCATCCCCGATCCTCCACTTGTGGGAAGTGGAGGGAGGAAAGCGGTGGCAGCAACGCGAGTTTTTGTTGTCTCGTCTTGCCTTCTTGTCGTCGTCATCGTCAGGGCATGTAGATTGGGGATCTCCATCTCGTAAACCTCGCCCTCTACCCCCCTCGTTTATACCCAACAGACAACAAGACGATCCGGTTACGTCACGGGCCGATGCTGTGCGGGTTCTGCTCCTTTCTCTGATTATTCCAGGGGCGCGCCGACACCAATGGTCAGCGTCTTGGGCTTGGGGTCGTTGAGGAAGCCGGACTGGTCCACGCCGTGGGACGAGCCGACGTCGTCGTAGGGGAACGCGTAGCCGCGGCCCTCGACCGAGGTCGCGTGGCAGATGCGCGCGTAGTGGTTGGTCGGGTCCTCCTGGTAGTACTTGGCGACGTCCTCGCCCTCGGGCTGGTTGCTGTTGGCGAGGAGCGTCGAGCGGTTGAAGGCGGCCGCGAGGCGCGCGCCGATGTTGAGCGCCTCGTCCGTCACGCCCTCGCCGTGCGCAAACGGGCCCGAGTTGCACGAGAAGATGTCGGCCGCCGACGGCTTGCCGAACTTGCCCGCGTCGCCGCCAAAGTCGAGCTGGCCGTCGGCGTTGACGCGGCCCTTGGCGTCGCCCCATTTGAACTGCGTGTTGACCGTGAGGTCCTCCTTGGCGTACTTGGCCCACACGGCCTCGACGTACTTGTCAAAGTAGCCCTTGAGCAGGTCCGGCACCATGACGGCGCCCGAGTTGGGGCTCAGCGCGCGGAGCAGCGAGCCCGCGCCCGACCTGACCACGAGCTTGTCCCAGCCGGCGCCGTCCTTTTGGCCCTGCGCCGTCAGCCCCGCGCAGACCTTTTCCAGGCCGTCGCTGGGCATGCCCGCCACGTTGGTCACCTTGCCGTCGGCGTTCTCCAGGCGCAGCGAGACCGGCAGGCTGACAAAGTCGACAAACGAAATGTTGACGTAGAGCTCGCTGCGGTTGAACGTGAACTCGGCAAATCCCCAGTCGAGCTCGTAGTTGGCATCCCGGGCGTTGAGCGCCGACGGCTCCACCAGCGCCGGGCCCGGGTTGACGAAGAAGCTGAGCGGCTTTTCCTTGGAGAACCAGACGCGGCCGCCCGAGACGTACGGGATCGTCAGCGTCTTGGTCTGCCCAGCGCCGCCAATGTTGATGGCGCAGTCGGCCCCAAGCGGCGACAGCGTCTGCGTGGGGTTGGGCGGGTGGTACGCCGTCTTGCCGTCCGAGGACAGGATGAAGAGGCCGTCGTCAGAGGTGCCGGTGACGTGCGCGTACAGGGCGCTCGCGTCGGTGCTGTTGCGCAGCACGATGTCCAAAGTACCCGACATGATGATGTATGGATGGATGGGTGTTTCGAGCTGATGCTATACCGTGTTGGTCGTTGACTTGGGTCGTGCTCTCGTGAGTGCGTCTCTCTGCCTAGGCTTTCCGAGAGAAAGATCTTGACAAGTGTCCAAGATGCGCGATATATTATTGGGCTTCCTTGTTTATCTCTTTGAGATGAGCTAAGTAGTTTGACACCAATGTGAGCTTCGAGGCGGAGCCTAATGTGGGTTTAGGCTTGAACTGGTGCAAAAGTATGATGATGACAGGATCCAGACCACGGCATCGGGCCGCACCCGCACCCCTTTATATAAACATTGAGCCACAGCCCGAGTAACTGATCATTGCTCGTAGATCTCCTGCTGTCGTACCAGCATCGACCAGCGGACTGGCCGTTTCCCAGGTGCGTGCGCAATACTCGAGAATCTTCATCTTTGTCGATCGTTCTCGTGCCCTATATCCACATGCTGCGCCGCGTAGCCTGTCATCCTGGCCCTCTTGGCTCGGCCTCACAAAAACTTTATGCGGACCATCGTCAACTTTCATGTAGTCACATTATTCCTGTCCCAGAGAAATGATGCCCTTTGTAGAAATGAGACAACGCCGATCGTGCACCGCCCACGCAGTCACGTCGCGTCAGATGACCATGTGCCGCAGCTTGCCTTCGCAGCCTGCCCGTCTTATATCACCTGAGACATACCATCCCATGTTTAACTCGGTCTATTATCATCATCCGTTTCAGCGCATCATTGCCTCGAATATATATACATCCCGAAGCTAGCCTCCCTCGTGTTTACCTTACCAGCCCTCACAAATGACTCGTCATCTAGCAGCAAGTCTCAGCACAGACATCGTGCGCATGCCAGACATTCGCTATTCCCACATCGCGTGCACTTAATCAGTCCCTATACACACCAGCCCGATCAACAACAGTAGAAAGTACCATAGCCTAGGCATTATGGCAGGCGCCAAACTTTCGCCACTGCTATCCTGCGTGTGATTTGGGTTGAAAAATTGCCCGCCATCTGTCGCGTCACCGGCTGTTCCGTTGGGCACCAAACATGCGTCAACCCGCCCGGAGCCGCAGCCAGTCTTCCAATGATGCTCTCTACTAGCATCTGATGAATTAAAGTATGCCTTGACGTAACTGACAACAATGGTAGCGTCCTCCTTCGGTGGTCCACCCGACCACTTTGCGTTGCCATTGCTCCAATGTTGGAGAATGAGGTGCCCAGCGCTGTCGGGTATTTCCGCACCTTCCATCTGTGCCAGTAATTTGCTATCGGCATAAAAATGCACTGCTTCTGGCAGATAATCGAAGCGATACTCATGAAATCCTGCTGATGGGTCGAAATCTAGGTTTATCGTCTTGTATGTCGAAGTACCGCTTGCATCATAGCCCCTCGCGGCCGAGGCCTTGGATTGTACCACGAGATTTACCGGATACCTGTTGTTCTCCCGATCATATTCCGTGGAAAGAAATTCCATGTCAATCTCCTGGGTATCGTTGAAGTACTAGCCGCCACCAGATGTTGGCATTATTAGTAGCGCCGATCCCGTCATTTCTGTCACACGAAGAACACTTACCCAGAAGAAGGCTGCACATGTCCCTTTTACGGGTGTCAGTTTCATGCCTGCTCGGAAAGATCCCCACAGGAGATCATGTCGAGTAGTATCCATTTCCGCAACAGGCACGGCACCGTCGACAATGGTGGCGCCAACGGAGAGCTGCACGCCAGCCTGTTTCCCAGAAGCACCTTTGTTTGCTACGCCTGATCCAATAGCAACATTGCTGGGCGAGAAGAACTTGGAGTATTTGCCGCGGCCAGCCTCTGCGGACACGTTGAACTCTTGTATCTGCCAGTCCTTGGCTGCAGCGATGGATTTGAGCCTACGAAAATCCGTTTCGATTGCTTCTGTGAAGAGCATTTTGTCGCCGTTTGCGCTATCAACTTGGTAGCCGCACGTGCATGCTGTTGCCGATACATCGTAGACCCAAAATAGGAAGAAAAGTACGATTGAAGCTCGCAGGGCAACACTCTCACGACGCAGCCGCATTCTCGTCACGCCGAACTCTGTGGTCAACGCAATGCGTGATAGTATCTGGTGATGGGAGGCACAGGGTGACGACTGTTGTTGTCTTCTGTATTGTGACCGACGGGTGAGAATGCAGATGAAGAGATGAGATTTTGGCATGCCGCCACAGACCGAGTCTCTTGGGAATGCGCAGAAACAAATCAGTCGGGTTCGCACCTGCCTTTGTATTGTGTTACACACGGGCCCTCACTTTTGCAATATAGCGCGCCCTTGCACCAAGCCGACTGCAAGGTCCACACCAATACTCAAAGAGAAACAAATTTTGACAGAGAAGGTATTATTGATTCAATGTAGTACTAAATATCTATACACGAGCAACGGGCTCAGTCGGTTCGAAGAGGAATCGTGCCGGAGGAGGCAAGACTCAACATCGAGCTAGCTTCCAAGGCTCTCGCGTTGTTCAAGCCCGTTGACACAACCAGAGTAAAGGAAAAGCGATGATAAAATATTCAAAGAAGAGAAAAGGAAAGAAAGCCAATGCATGCTGACAAACTTGCACAAGGAGAGTAGTATGACAATGGAAAAGAGAGCGCAGCAAATGAGACGCAAGTAGAGTCAAGGAAATAGAAACGCAAATCACCGCAAATTGGCACGCAACAGGTTGCTGGCAAAAGCAAAAGAAAGCAAGGCCAAAAACAAAAAGATAACAGGTAGTAGAACAGAAGAGGAAACAACTCGGCATTCCCATCATGGACCAGCCAATCAGTCTGCTGCCTGGGCAGAAATTAGTAGTCTGGATGCCATTTCCCTCTGCGTGCTCCGGTATATCATTTCAAAACCTTCCCCGTTCGTAGCCCGGTGTACCTGTAGTCCCACAATATTACGTGCCCCAAAAAACCATCAAAAGTGGACAAAAGAAAATGGACAATTTAAGCAAACGACATGTTGCCTGCTCTGTCTCAGGCGTCGCGACGGTAGAAATGGAGATGAGACCGATGAGAAATTTCCAAGGAAAAGGCGATTGAGGCAAAGAAAGGATTCCAAACAAAGACAAGCAGACCGACTCCATTCCCAGTCAAAAATTCAGAAAATAGACGCCGAAACCGAAATGATTAGCCTGATGACGAAGGCAGATAGGAAAAGGTACTCAAGGAACTGAGAGGTATATGCAAAAGGAAACGGGGTGAAACCCTCAATGAAAACAGTAGGAAAGAGATCATTCAGTCATCGCAATTTTAGTACACGCTGTCCTCGTCCGCTCCTTGAGAGATCATCGAAGGAGTTGAAACGTTTGAGGAAGCTTCACGGTCATCGACGTAGCCGACAAGCGCTTGGGAGTGCAGCTTGAAAGATTCTCCCATGAGACGAGTGATTCCCCAAACCACAACTTCGTCGAGCATAGAACCCCAAAGTCGAGCGACAATCGAGCTGAGCCGAGACATGTAAGTCTCATCCAGGTCCTTGACAAAGAGTTGTCTTACTTTGTTGTACATGGCCAGTTCTTCCTGCGTCGCTGGCTCCTCGTCATGTTCCAGACGATAGAGCCAAAGCGAAAGAATAATCATAAGGTCAAGTCCACACAAGGGATGCTCTACGCTCCAGTTTGTGGGTGAGGTGCGGGCAACCCATCGAACGCCCTGCAGAACGGCCGTTTCGATGCAGCTATAGCATTCCTCGATAACCTTGATCATCTCGCTCGATCGCTTCACGCGATCACGGGCATGAGACATGGCAGCACCAACTTCGTAAGGATCATGATAGCGAAGAGCTTCTTGGACAGCCTTCAAGTCGACCTCGAGACGAGCACGAGCGTTTCTGTACATGGCCTTGGCGTTGAAGATCAGCGGGTGGCCCTTGTGGGGAGCACTTAGCGGAACGCTGACAGCTTCGGGCTCGCAGCGCTCCAGAGACTTGTCCCAGGTCTCGAGGGCCAGACGCAGCTTGTACTCGGTAACAACATCTTGCAATGCTTCTGGACTGCGCTTGTGGTACCACACTTCCAAAAACAAAGCGTTGATCATGACACGAGTAGCAAACGCGCTGTATTGGAGAGTCTCACCCTGGAAGAGATTGTCGTGGGCCTCAAGGAACGTGAGGGCGGGAGAACCTTTCATGTGATCCTGCCAAGCACTCTCGTCGTTGACTTGCGCGTTCCAGAGAGCCTCGGTAGACGGGAGCTGAAGGTCCTCGAACTCGTTGAAGCTGATTGCCGGCGTGTGGTTATACGTCATTGTCAGCAGACCAAAGAAAATGTAGACTGCATAATACGTGCGACGACAGCCTTCGTCTTCGACCCATTCAGCGCGCGTGGGCTTTGTGTTGCCGCGGGCCTCTTGGCGTAGCTTGAGCTCATAGCGATTGCCAGCAACCATGTTGGCGAGCAGACTCTTGATCGAGCAAGCCCATTCAAGGCCCTTCGGGTCACCGCTCCAGCTAGCAAAAATCATGTTCAACAAGGAGCTCTGCATGGTCCAGAGAGGGCACTTGCGAGAGCTGAAGTTTTCTTTGTTCTGCAGGAACTGGTTGACGAGCACCTTGGAGCCAATATGTAGCATATAAGCCTGATCTTGGTCAAAAGCGTATAGGGCTCCAATACTCAGGACGGCTAAAAGCAAAGGCGGGGAGACCTGTGTGGCGTGGAAGGAGGCGGGATGCAGGAACGGCAAATGGTGATGGAACAAGCCAAAGTACGTCGATAGATAGCGGTTAAGTGAGCCAAGACCAGGTAGGCGAAAGCCTTCGGGAATTGCGTTCTCACGATCGTGGCTGCGAATGATGTCGAGAATGGCGTTACGCTCATCGTCGCCAGAAAACTGAGGAGCTCTGAAGCCAGCCTGGGCGGAATCAAAAGTAGGGCTCATGGGCGTGCCAGCATCGGAATGCGAGGCAGATCTCAACATGGACTGAATGGCCGGAACGAAGCCGTGAGGGTTCTGACCGCTGATGGGAGGCAAGTGGTTGAGGTGAGGCTGCAGAGTAGCGGCACTGGCGAAAGAGCGCTGAGAATCGAAGGAGCCGGCGACACTTGGGGTGATGGGATGGGCTTTGGAGTCGGCGCCAGGCTGCGACATGAAGTTTTCCCACTGGACCTGGGGTAAGGCAATGGCACCTGACGGGTAGGTGACTGCAGGCTCCATGGCAGCACAGGTGCGAGGCGAGTAGGGCATGGACTGGCTGTCATCGTAAGTCGAGTCATCGCTGCGCATGGCAGCGGTGGCCTTAAGGTCGGCAACAAGCATGGCAGCGGCTTCGACATCAAAACCGGTGTCAGAGCCATTTTCCATCTGCTCCAGGGTTGAGGCATCAAGGGGTGCGAGGGATGCCTTGGGCGTGCCATCAATACCACGGGTCTTTGGGCCCGCACGTCTCTTTCCGTCGCTGTGGAGGGGAACACCGCCATCTTTGGCGTGGACAGTGCGGTCATGGCGAAGAAGCAAGTCACGACGAACAAATGTGCTTCTGCATTTCATGCATTTGAAGGGACGTTCTTTGGTATCTGTAGAGAGTGATAGTTAGTCGTCGGTACCAAAAGAGCAATATTGACAGAAACAGAGAACGGGGTTGGCAGAGACTGAGGAAACCCGAGTGTTTGGCAATTTGTTCGGCACTCGCTTCATGGCCCCCATCGAGTAACAAAATGGGCGCGTGTAACGGGAAAACAAGATGATATCGACGTACGTGATCGCTCGTGTCGGCTTCTATGTTCACTTCTGCTAAAGGCTCTGTTGCAGAACTGGCATTTGTATTTGCGTTCAGGTGCGAGGGAAGTCTTTCGGGACGATGTTGACGCCGCCTGAGGCGGCAAAACGGCAACGCTTGCTCCAGGCATAGTAGGCGGTGCGTCTTGGAATCGTTGTCGAGTACTTGTCGGTGGTCAAGGTGAAATCAGCAGTGTGAGAGGTTGTCGAAAAACACTGTCTGCAAGGGCGAATAAAATAATTCGAGGACCTGCAGAACGATGGTTGAATATCGTCTGGATGCGGGTTGGGCTATCGACTCCTAGCCTCGCTCGCGCGCGCGCTCCCGTGGGGTTTAAAGTGTGACAACGGTGGTCTTGATCGTAGAACTGGTCATTTGGGAGGAAGATATTCTGGTCATGGAAGTGCTATGTGATTTGGGTATATTCGGTGGTCTGAGGAATGAGGCAACTAAAAAGGCCTCTTGGGTTGGAAAAGGCAAAAGCCTGATCGTAAAAGGTCAACGCGGGGGATGCGAAAGACCGTGGTGGGAGCTTGGTGAGTTGACTTGGATGATGTGCGTGGGAGGGAGGAGAGGATGGACGAGAGGAGGAGCAGCGGAGGAGAAGTAGTAGAAAGTTTGAGGGGGGGTGGGAGAGGGGGGGAGGATACAAACGGGGGGAACGCCAGCGACCAGACGGGCGGGGGCCAAGAGGCTTGGGAAAAAGGCGAAGGACGAGAGTAACAAAGTGGAGGGGGGGAGAATCGCGGCGCGCGCAACAGCAAAAAAAAAAGGCAGAGAGAGGGAGGAAGCGGGGAGGGGGGCAACAGAACAGAGGAGAGCAGCAAAACAGGAGCGGGGGGGGGACAACACAGCTCAGCACTTGGGAGAGGGGTGTTAGACCACTGAGAAGCCGTTGAAAAGGCCACTAATGGAAATGAGAGGCCGCTGGAAGGAGGGACTTGTGGTGCGCTGACCGGGCGGGCTAGGCTGGGCTGGGCTGGGTTGCAGAGCTGGATTCCAGTCAGTGCTCATCAGTTCAGTGGTTTTCTTCTGGTCGGTGGTCAGTTTCTGGTGGGTTGTACAGGGCACAGGAGGTACCGGAGCTTCCGTCTGGAAGTACCTTACCCCTCCATACTTACTACTTAAGGTACTCTTCATATGGGGGGAGGGCCTGTCTAGGGGCATTTTGCGCGGTCCACCAGCGGCCGTGTCAAGCTCACGGTACCTCCTCACCGGCGCATGGTTGGGTGGGCGAGCCTGCAATACGCGGTACTTAGGAGAAGCATGTACTTACCGATGGCCTGAGGCGGCCACGCAGCGACGCGGCAAGGGGGGGGGGGAGGGGGTACTTGGCTGGGTACATGTCTCTGGCGGCGTCGCAGCGGGAGTAAGTATGGTACTTCAGTAGGTACCTAGGGTAGGTAGGCAACTTAGGTATACTCAAAAGGTACCTCACCTGAGTACCCTAAGTAACGATGGAAATATAAGTACTTAAGTTACTTAGTGGACTGGCGACCGCTGTGGCTCGCTGGCTTTGTTTTTTTTTCCTGCGGGCGGGGCAGGTCAGCGGGCGAGAACGAGGGGGCGGCGCCGGCCCGTCCTGATGCTTGAGGTGCCCAATAAGCAAGCACGCAAGCCACCAAGATACCCAAGTTATCAGGTCTACCGAGGCAGCTAGGCAGGTCGGTAGGTACCTTAGGTACTGACAGGTGCCCATCTAGGTACCTGCCTGCCTTGCTTTCAGTTACTTACTTACTTACCCACGGCGCATCAGCAGCCAGCGAACAGTTCTGTAAGTAAGTACTCAGTACTCCGAAGACAACAGCGGACTCTGGCACTGAAGACGACGACTCTGTTCGTGGGTACGGATACCTAGGTACCAAGCAATAAGGATGATGGGCCCCACACTCCACTCACACCTACTTCCTTATTAGCTCTGCTTTTCCGACCTGGTCGCCTTCTAACCCCCCATCCCCCTCTCTCATCCATCGTCCCCCCCTTTTGGGTTCAAGCCTCACGTTGTCCTTTTTTTGCTTGCTTCTTGCTTCTTGCTTCTTGCTTCTTGCTTCTTACTCAGTACTTCTTGCTTGCTTGCCTGCCAACCTGCCAACTTGCTGCTGCTTGCTCGTCTACAGCGAGTTGGCTGCATTCTCTCTACATTGACCCGCCCAACTATGACAAACTTGGCGAGACTTGATTGTATGTCGACGCCACAGTCAAGTTCGGGTAAAGGTGCTAGCTCGCCGCCCTAGCAGGCATTTATTCGCGTACCTATCGAATGACTGCCAGGATACATGACATTCTTTACTTATTACTTCTCCCACTCTTCTACTGTCCTAGCGGTACGAGCGCGCCGCTTCGCCTCCTCGTCATTCTCTCTCTGATATGCCGTCCCGTTCCTTCACCCGATCACCATTATAACCATGTCGCCCCTCTGTTGGGTTGTCCCCCCTAAACACGCTGGCAAGCTGGCTGGTGCGTCTGCCTATATTCAGCAACAACTACTGAGTAAGTAGTTACTTGGTTGGCTATTGGTAAAGCAGCTTCACCAGGACAGTGGGGGAAGGAGGCGAAGGCCGACGAGAGACTCTGGCCTCCCTGCCCGGACGGTGGTGTTAAAAGCGGCCGTGGAATTTGAGGGGGCCAACTGAGTTTGGTACTTTGTAGGATGAGGGGAACGGGAGAGGGGAAAAAAGGTGGCTGGTGTTGCTGCCTTGTACTTACCTTGGGACCTTGTTTGAGTTGCAGGTCTCTCTCATGTCCGTTTCTCGGTCTCTCGTGCTCTCGTAGCGAACTCACCTGGCACAACACCCAAGGGCCAAAAATACTCGACACACGCTTTTGATTCTCAGAGACCAATCTTGTCGAATCATGTCGCACCTGTGTACCTATGCTGTTGCATCGCACGCCCGCACGCCAGCCCGCCCGCACGCCCGCCTTCCAGCATCCAGCATCACGATCCCCCCTCGCCCATTACCCACGGCCATCGTCACGGCCTGTAGCGGTCACTGTAGAGAACACGGTATCCCAGAAAAAAAATACACCCCTGTGCCCTGTCTACGCGGCTTGCATCTCGCTAGACGTCTTTCGTGCAGCGGAACAAGCATTTCTTCTGTTTTCCTTTTTTTTTTCCTTCTTCGTCACCGCCATGTACATAGTAAGCTCTTGTAGATATTTCGCGATGGTGGCGCGGTGGCCAGCATGCTAAGGCCAGCAGCCTCCTACCTAGATACCTACCGCTGAGAAGAGGTTGCTTAGCGCTCTCCTCCCTGGAAACGTGAAAGCCTAAGTAGCTCGTTTGTCATGGAACTGGTTCGCCCCAAGACAACTGGCAGGGGGGAAAATAAGTAGAACGCCTGAACTTAGGTGCCAGTACGCATTACTTAGTGCCACACACATTTGGACCAATTTGCTGGGTTCGACTTAGCTGCCGACGCGGCCGCTGTGCATGAGGTCCACTGACAGCGGGGCCTACTACCTACTATAGCGGCCTCCCGGCGCTGGCGCCCTCTGAAGCTAGGTACCTCTAAGCCCAGGTGCCCGCCGCCCAAGCAACGAAGAAGACTCGGAACTTACCTTCCTACCTAAAGTACTACTTAACCTAGATACCTAGTAGGCCGTCGCCTGCGACCTGGCTACGCGGGTCTTTTGCTGACCGCTTCCCTTTATTTTTATTGCTGTTTTCAGTTGTTCTCATTGTTTCCTTATTCCGCAAGGTGTGCAAGAAATAATGCGGTCAAGAATCCTAGACTGCTCCGGCCGGGCTCTCACAGAAGCGGGAAGCCCAGAGTCGACAAAATCTCATTTCTCTTCTTTAGTATGTACCAACGTTGCCCAAACGTTAGCGAGGCACGGGTGCCATTCTTGTATACTGGCAGGTATCCGTAAGTACTCCGTACCTAAGTAGGTACGTCCTCTTGACCCAGGCACATCGGTAAGTACCTACTAAGTACTTAGGTGGCTGCCCCAAAGCCACTAAGAAACATCGAAAAGAGGAGCGCCCAATCTCCCGGAGCGGTTCCTGCAAATGCCACCTGGTGAGGAAGTACTTAAATTAGTGCCTTAGCATCTTAGGCAAGTAGGTCCTCCAACTTCCGCTCTGCGATTTACTTACTGCGAAGTCTACCTACGGCATCGCGGGTCCGTGTCTGAACCTGTTTCACACGGCTCGGTGCTTGGTTGGAGCACGACTAAATCACTGCCTCTTCCGATCTCTGTAACACGGCCTCGCCGCGCTATTACATAGGTAGGTACTGACGCCCCGCCCCCTTCCCCAAAGAGTACCTTCTTGCCTTACATAGTAAGTACCTACATGCCTACCTATTGGGATGTGTCTAGGTAAGTAAGTTAGGTATGTACTGGTAGTAAGTGTTGACGGATACCTATGTACGGACAGTCGTGGTACTGGTGATATATTACCTACCTAGGGCTGCTAGGTACGGAATACGTGCTGCCAACCGTACTGGGCAACCCACCAATGATGCTAAACAAAGCAAGCACAAAAGCTTGCACCCTAATCTCGCAGGATTCCCAGAAGAGGAACGGTTGAAAGTGGAACGGGGCCAAAAAAGGGCGGGCCGCAAGAGCTTTCCTTTTTTTTCTCCCATATTATTACACCCTCCCTGGCAGGATACCAGTCATGTATTATGGCGTGTTGCAAACAAAATGAATACTAAAATTGTACTAAAATTATCCTGTCGTTAGTCCTCCTGAATGTCATAGCCCAGATGCTCGGACCGTCCCTTGGACAGTGAGCCTTGGTGGCCCGTCCCGTTTCCACGCGAGTCATCGTGCGCGCGCTCGCTCGCTCTATACTGGTACTCATCTCTCTCCCTTGCACAAAAAAAATTGATAATAATGAACATGGATTTGGTTTCTTAACTTTTCTTCCGAGGCCGCCAAGGTCGCCCTGGCTTTTTTTTCTTTTAGTAAAAAAATCAGAAAGCCATAGTGAAGCATGGGCCAGCTGCCTTGCTTCTTCCAACTCCTATCGTCAGCCTCTGTAAGCGCTGACGATGGCAAGCGCGGGCACCTTGTCGTCTTTTGACGTATTTGAGGGATTCAACACTCTTTACTACGGCATGGGACGGGAAAAAATGATGATGACATCCCCATGGAATATTCGCATCAATTTCGAAGGGCCGTCCAGCATATGAGCAACTTTCTCAGCGAGAGCATCCAAAGGCCGACCGTACGACCTTGGGGATCGTGACGCGGCTCTGCCACACGCGCCTCGTTATCCCCCCCTTGGACGCGTTCAAAGACAGCCCTTTTCTTATTTTCGTCTTTCTTTTTCTTTTCTCTTTTTCCTTTTTTTTTTTTTGCATGACTGTTATGCGGCAAGTTATACGTGGCAGGGGATTCCGCGGACGCGGAAGTAGCATCAAAGGGACAATCGCGGCGTTCATCAGCGCATTGGACGCGACAAGGCCGCCGCCCCTCCTCCCCCTTCTTTCTTGATGCACTCTCGGTGAATCAAGTTGCTTGAGACACTTGTCACGGACACGCCGCAACGTCCAATCGTTGTTACATCCGCAGGCACAACACGTATCGTGTATACATGCGTACATACTGCCACATGTGCATCGTAACCGACTAACAAGGCACCACGGGACCTTGAACTGCCAACGCATGCATCACTACTCTACAACGTGCCAAAGTACAGGACAGTAGGCACCCCGTACCATACACACATGCACACTCTCCACGCAGCCTGACGATGAATTCAGCCCAGGCGGGTAAGTACTATTGGAGGTGGAGAACGGAAAGCTGTGGGTTTTCACGTTGTAACACACCCGGCTGGCTGGGCGACCATGGTTTTTTTTTTTTTTAGGTGTGGCCCTCTTCCTATCCTGTAATATAAGCTGTCATTGACTCCAAATATGTTGATGCAAAGAAGGCAAGACACAAGCCTTCATCCCCACTGTCAGCGGAGAGGTGGGCTCCCCTGAACGGTAATAAGGATGGTACGGAGCAGCTGGAGGGATAGTACCGAGCTCCAGCTGCTCCGTACCTATGCAGGCTTGCATTGGCAAGGCCGGCAAGCTTGCATTTTGATGTTTCTGGAGGCGGTCAAGACGGGAGAATCAGCTTTGCTCCTTGTCGTAATCGAATAATGATTATACCACTTTGAGTCTTTGACAACAGAGCCCCATCTCCCTGCAAGATTGGGGGTAGCTCTCAGTACCGAGAAAGTCGCAAAGGTGGCTGACGGTTTGTCAGACCATGAGCCGCGAACAAGGGGCAAACGACGGCGCGGAAAGACCATTTGGCTTCCATTTCATTCTGCGCCACAGTAAATCGGTAATCACCGTGAGCTTCGACTCCTTTGGTGTCTTTCGGGACGACGGTAATCAGGATTGGGCCAGCCAAGGCATCACGGGCCTGTTCTCTGCCTCAGAGGGCAGAGCTAATTTACCAGTTAGACCTCGAATAGCCAAGCGATTCTCCGTCCATGTCCCAGTCCAAGGGAGCGCCGGTCTAGCGGATACCGCGGGGAGCCTTCCGGGCAGCTAGAGTAGTCGGGTTCAAGGATGCGCACCGCCCCATGGGTCCTTGGTGTCGTTTTCTCGCGATGGGTTGACGCATGGTGCTTGCAGAGGAGCTGGGAGCCAGACTGGCGGTCTCGAATCGGGCGATCGAGAGCGGAAGCGGAAAAGCGTCAGAGTCTTCTAGAGGCGGTAAAAGAATAAGAAGAAGAAAAGGGCACCAATTATGAAAAAGGCGGATTAAGCCATTTTGGTGATTCGATTTATTGTGTATTTCATCGGCAATGCAGTCAGGGGATGTAGTGGCCAGAGGACCACAAGGAACGCCGGATTTTACCTAGTTTCCCCCTTTACAATGACTGAGAAAACGACGCCGCTTTTTTCATTCTTGGTTTACCTGGACAAGTCTCTGCTTGTGCATGTTTTCTTCTGCAAAGAGTACAGGTCAGGTTACATGTTTGCGTGGTGAATCCGTCATCGCCATTGGCTAGCTACGGCGTGAGATCGGAAGATGGTGAGACACGTGCAGACCAGATCAAAAAGTGAATTCGGTAAGAAACAAGTTTAGACCAGGCCGGTAACGAGGGGAAGGGCTTCGGTGACATGGTGAGTAGGACGGGCCAAACCAGGGCAGAGATGGCAAAAGGCATAGTCTGTGGGTGCAGGGAACATGGATAACCAGGGAAGCATGGACGGCTCTGGCCTGATGTTGGATGGTCTATCTTCGAAGCTTTGCGCTTGGATTTTTCCTGTATGGTATGGTTGCCAAGGTGCACGGGATTTTGCACCGTTTGGTTTTGGACAAGTCGCTTGGTTGCAAGACCTGGGCTGTCAGAGCGTATCAACAAGTGCTGCCGTCTGCCACTCTATGCCGATTCCCCTGACGAGCAGCGGCTTTGCAACGCACCGCGCTTATTCTTTGCTGAATGTTAGACACGTGTATCTGCATGTGGTACTGAGGCGCGGGTCTCTCGTTGTCGCGGGATGTAGCAACTAGAATTGTCGGGAGGAGATGGAGTTCACCACGTCCAAGAGATCATTTTGTGCAGCTTTGGGAGTAGGCTGGGGAAGCGAGAGCGTAGGAGCGGCAAGCAGTAATAAAGGAGAAGAACATGCCACGAGCTGGGGAGAAACAGTGGGGGCGAAAGGGGGGAGGTCAGCTACTCAGTACTACCCTTTCTTCTTTGCGCTCCAGCTACCAAGGCACAAAGCAAAGTATTTGATGGAGGCACAATATGTAAGTGCTACTGGTAATGAGGAGAGTAGGATCGGGTGCTGATGATGTAAAAGGGGGCCTGTACAGGCAGTGGTGCTGAAAGTGCTGGTACTGTTGCAGCCGCAGCTACTTGCACTCATCGCCTACTTTAGTACTTACTGGGACACCGAATGCGCCCTGGGGAGACAAGTACACGAGCCTGCCCGTCGCAATGCACGACCCTCCACACGTAGGTGCCAGTAGGTAGGTGCTTAGGGAGGCAAGGAGGCAAGTAGCTTTGGGCGAATCGATTTATAAGTATCGACAATTCACTGTCACGTTGGCCAGCCTGGGACCCGGCAACGACGCATCTGGGTAGGTAGAAGCGGCTTATAGGGTGGGATGTGGTGAGAGTAATAAGATGCGGTAATGCACTGGTATGTACGCACGTCTGATGCGCTGCACAATATTATTGATGATGCGGGACGGGGGACGACGGTTGTCATGCCGAGCCGCTGCCACCATGCAGGAGAGGGCGGGAACGGATTTACTTGGGTAGCCGTGTGGCCGTATAGCCTTGTGGACGTGAAGCCATGAAGCCACGAAGTTGATGTAGCCCATGTGAGCCATCATTATAATTGTACTCAGTAACTCGAATTAGAATGTGGCTTGTGCATGGAAGATGTATTGTAACGTTGATGGCATATTTGCCGAGATGGATCAAGGGTCGGTAAATACTACCAATAAGGATGTATAGGTTAGCAACATTTATTACTTTGCCTGTCGCGCGTCGGACCACCAACAGCTGCCTCGCTGCTCTGAACCATCTACTCCGTATCCAGGTCCATATATCATCCATATTCATCTCCAACTTCACTTGGCTGCTTCATCCTAGCTCACCTTTTCGATACAGAGAATGAACCTTTGCCATCAACTGACAGTCAACTTGAACCGACCGACCGACCGAACAGTCCCACCACCTACCTACTGAGTATCAACTTCAACTTCACTTACTCCTCCCTGCGGCGGCGGCGATACATTACGGAAAAATAACTGCAAACAAAAGTCAGAAATCCGGCTACCACATCTTATATCTCTGACATTGTCATTTGTCCTCAGTCAACAGTTCTCTTTCAAGTTTCGTCCAAGCTATTGTTCCCCTTGTCCCCGCGACAGGAAGAAGAAAGAAAGAAGGCAAAAAGAAAAACCTTGCTAGTGCCCCCCCTTCGACCCCCCCCCCCCCCTCCCCACACCTCACCGCCGACACTCCTGCCGACCGTTGTCACCTGTCAGCCATACAAACCTACCTGCGCAAAGTCGTTCTGCCAGCAGAGTCAGTCAAACCAGTGGCACGGCCATCACCCCTCTCTTCCGGCCCAGCAAACCTCCTATCCCCTCCGACCTCAGGATCACCAACACCCGTTGCCATTGCTATCCAACTCCCGCGTGCGCTACTTTATCCTATCTACTGTCTCTTTCGAACTCCAGCGTCGGCCTCCTCCTTCGTGTCCACCCAAGCCACCCCTGCGCGAAAAACGCCTGCCAAGTCCTTGCTGAGAGGGGCATACTGGTCCTCCTCAGTCGTCCGCTATAGCCTCGCCGAACCCCGTACGCCTCGACCAACCGCTACTCGCCTGCATGCTCTCGCGACGATGACATGGGCATATCGTCTTCATCTTGTACCTCAATAAAATCCGCAGCGGGCACGAGAGCTGCCGTGCGGCTCCATCTGCGATAGATACCTTCTTCCACAACCCTCCAACCTTCAACGACCAACACTTCCTCCTCGTCTGTCCTCACCCCCGTTGACGCGCTGCTGTCCTCGAGAGCAAAGTGGTACATTTATTCTACACGCTGGACCCCTAAAACCCTCACCTGACCCCCCCAAACCATGGACGGTACTGTTGGCACGACGCCACCTGGCATCATGTACGTTCGCGCTCTGTACGACTACGAAGCCGACGACAGAACCAGTCTCAGCTTCCACGAAGGCGACGTCATTCAAGTCATCACCCAACTCGAGAGCGGCTGGTGGGACGGTGTTATCAACGGTGTTCGCGGCTGGTTCCCGAGTAACTACTGTCAGATCATTACTGGCCCCGAAGACCTCGTCGACCAAACCCAAAATGGTCGCCTTGACCATGGCGACGACCCACGCGAAGATGCGGATGTATACGACGAGAGCTTCGAGCAGCAGGACTACGAATCTGAAAGTGACGCCCCCGGTGCATTGCCGCTCGAGGGAACAGACATGGGCGACAAATCCAGAGCCGACTTTTGGATCCCTCAGGCGACTCCAGACGGCCGGCTCTTTTACTACAACATGATGACGGGCGATCGCAGCATGGAATTGCCGCTGGAGTCCCCCGGCTCTATTAACGAAACTGGGCCCAGAGATCGCATGAATGCGTCCATGCCCGACAAGACGCGACCCCCTGCCGAGATGATGGCCAGAGGCCTCAACCAAGATGAAGACGATGACTCGGCAACTTCGGCCTCAGAAGCAGAGGGTGATGGAATATTTGCATCCCGGCGCCCGGTATGCACCTCTTTTCTCTCGTCAGCTTCTGTGCCCGCTAACCAAGATAGAACCGTCAACGGATCCCGCTCAGCGGAGCCCTCTCGCCGTCCACTTCCATGGACTCAATCAACGGCACCTCACCAAATCGAAGAAGAAGAAATGACAGTGCTACCAATGGCTTTTCAAACGGTTCTAATCAACCGCCGAATATCGCCTCTGCCACCTCCTTCACCAGCACCACTTACAACCTCCCAACTACCACAACCGTTCCGCGATCGTTTTTCGATGATGGCTCGACACCAGCGCTTAGCTGGAGTCTGCTAGTTTCCAACATGAAGCGTGCGATTGACCGCTACCGAGACGCCATCACCATGAGCAATCGTTCTGAATATGTAGCCCGAGCCGAAGACATTTCAGATCATCTGCGACTACTGCTTGCTGCGGGCTCTGGCACCACCGATAACCACTCTGGACAACCATCCATTATCTCAACAAACAAGGCCCTGTACCCTCACTTCCGCGACATGATGTCCAAGTTCTCCAAACTAGTCATATCATCTCACATTGCGGCAGCAGACTGGCCAAATGCCGAATCTGTCCAAAAATGTCTACAAGAGGCGGATGGTGTTCTCCTGGGCGTGTTCAGCTACGTTGAGGTTGCGCGGCAGCAGCGCGGCGAAGAGATCCCGCGACTGTTTCCTGGGTTTGTGATTGGTAGCACTGCAGGTGGGAGCTGGCAAAACAATGCCCTAGGCCCTCGCGACCCAATAACGTCAAATTTCCTCGAGGATGACGAGGGTGCCGTTGAGCCGACGGCTATCCTGGATGGTAGATTGCTGGAGCGACTAGACGATATGAAGCGCATGCTAATAGCAAGCATGCGTGAGCTCGAAAAGACTCTCGCCAAGCCCGAGAATATTGTCACACCTTATCGACATGAGATCATTAGCAACAATATCTGCCTGGCTGGAGGCAAGGTTATTGACATGTTCCGACCATGGATTGCTGCTGTCGAGTCTGTCGACCTTTCCTCACTGGGCGACAGCTTCCAGACCCCTCAGCTTGCGGAATTTAGCACTTCTAAGCAGAGCTTGTACGACAACATTGCAGACTTGTTATTAGCATGCCAGGCCGTCGCCGGCCCCTTGGCCGACGAGTGGTCAGAGATCCGGGGAGAAGCACTAGAAAATAGGCTCGAATATGTGCAGACGTGTGCTAGAGCCCTCGAGACAAACTCGGCCCATGTTGGGTACTCATTGCAGCTTCTGTCAGAGCAGGTAACAACGAACCCGCAACTTCAGCCGCTCAAAAAGCAGGAATCGCGGTCGCGGGATCCAGCACCCCCTTCACAGCTGCAGCGCGGCGAATCAATGCCGTATGAGCGCCCGCACCAACGGACCGAATCGAAAACGGCGCCTGCGCGACCCACGCTTATTACCGCCCAATCTTTTACAGAGGGCGAACCCCCACCTGGCACCCTGCGAAAAGGCGATTATTCTAAAGTCAAAAAGATCTTTGGTGAGGATCCTTCGCCCCAGACCATGCAGGCAGACGATACTCCTGATTTCTTGCGTCTTGACTACGAAAATGATGTCTCATGGGATACAAAGTCTGCCCAGCCCGCTGTCAGAGGTGGCTCGCTACTAGCGCTTGTAGAACAACTTACACGACACGACAAGCTCGATTCTTCCTTTAACAACACCTTTCTCCTGACATACAAGTCTTTTACGTCGGCACGAGAACTTTTTGAGCTATTGGTAAAGCGTTTCGCCATTCAGCCGCCTGAAGGTCTCTCGCAATCCGACTTTGAAACTTGGCGCGACAGAAAGCAAAAGCTTATTCGATTCCGTGTCGTCAATATCCTCAAAAGTTGGTTTGATAGCTTCTGGATGGAAGAGTATAACGACGAGTCAAAGCAATTGATCCGAGACGTATACGACTTTGCCAGAGACACAGTAAAGTCTACAGAGACCCCAGGGTCAGGGCCGCTAATGGCCATGCTGAACCAAAGACTGAATGGCACAGACGCCAATGCCAGGCGCATGATCCAGACCCTGAACCAGAGCACGCCCTCACCTATTATGCCGAAGAACATGAAAAAGCTGAAATTCCTGGACGTCGACGTGACTGAATTTGCTCGTCAGCTCACCATAATCGAGTCGAGACTGTACGGCAAGATTAAGGCGACCGAGTGTCTGAATAAGACGTGGCAGAAGAAGATTGGCGAGGGCGAGGCCGAGCCTGCGCCAAACGTCAAGGCACTGATTCTGCACTCAAATCAGATGACAAACTGGGTGGCTGAAATGATATTGGCACAAACGGATGTCAAGAAGCGAGTTGTGGTGATTAAGCACTTTGTCTCGGTTGCTGACGTAGGTGCGCTCATGCAAGTAGATGTGAGCTAGCTGACAAGTTTTTTTTTTAGAAATGTCGGACACTGAACAACTTTTCTACGCTGACGTCTATCATCTCAGCGCTCGGCACCGCGCCGATTGCACGTCTCAAGCGGACGTGGGACCAAGTACCGCAGCGAACGCATACAGTGCTAGAAACAATGCGCAAGCTCATGGCAAGCACGAAAAACTTTGGCGAATACCGTGAGGCGCTGCACGCGGCGAACCCGCCATGCATTCCCTTTTTCGGAGTGTACTTGACCGACTTGACATTCATCGAGGATGGCATCCCTTCCATTATTAAAAAGACAAACCTAATCAACTTTGCGAAGCGGGCTAAGACGGCCGAGGTGATCCGCGACATTCAACAGTACCAAAACGTGGGGTACTCGCTGCAGCCGGTGCCGGAGCTACAAGACTACATCATCAGCAACATGCAAGCGGCGGGCGACGTTCACGAAATGTACGACAAGAGCCTGCAGATCGAGCCGCGCGAGCGCGAGGAAGAGAAAATCGTAAGGTTCGTAAGACCGATCATCTAGGATGCGTAAATGAGGAAGAAGGCAGGACAAAATGGATGGGAAACCAAAGGAGTTTTGTTCTTTTGCTGACCATTTTTCGTTCTTTTGCGTGGATAGAGTACTGGCTGAGTCTGGATTCCTATGAGAATCGTGACTTGAGCTGTCATTTTCGAGGAGGATAGATTTATTATACGTACGCGCGTTCATTTACGACCCGAAACGACTCGAGCGACGTCCTTTTTTTTTTATTGAACGACGTTATTTTTGAACAGTCCTTCCTGAAGGGGAGAGATCTTGTGTGTACTAACGCCCCCCGGCCCCGGCGTCCCCCTCCACCTCTTCCCGAAACATCGACCAAGCGATGCAGAACGAACCAATCATGGTGGGACGGGAACCAAACATCGGGACTCAGAACGGAGAACAGAAAAGAAGGTTTGTGATGGAGAGGTCGGCTGCACGCTCTCATTGGCATAACTACGCATGCACCGTGCCGGTGTGGACATGAGGGTGGATGAGGTCGGTGTCATTTTTGTGGGGAGGAGACGGGGGACGGAGATTAGGAAAAGAGGGAAGAGGCATCAACAGCATGTTGGTATACTTACTCTTTGTCGATGTTATTAGGATCAGGTCACGTGTGTGTATGTGTGAGAAAACAAACAGGTGGAAAGCCTGCATCTTTTTGTTGTCATCTTGTCCATTTGTTATTCAAGACAGATCTTTTTTGTCTACTTGCCTCTCTCTGTCCCTCACATGTATCATCACATCAGACATTTGACGGCGCACGTTCGGGGACCTAAAGAAAGTTTGCATTATGCCTGTTTCACTCTCCCCAACCCCGCAGGTTTGCCGGCTTTACAAACCGGGAGACTCTGCCCAAGTACTTATTGTCACTCCGGAGACTTTTTTCACCATTATTTATTCCCGTGTTTGGCTTCTCTCATGGGCCGAAAGGCATGCTTGTTGACTTGACATTTGCAAAGGAAATTGGAGAACGGGAGTACGATGATTTGTTCGCTGGGGGCAAAGGGGGGTGGCAGGATACGAAGGAAATATTCAAATTCATAATTGTTCATAATTGTCTAACAGTCGTGATCAAAGTACACTCCCGAGTCGCCTTCTTCTAGGGTGGATTCGCCTCTCATTACCGGATATCTTTATGTGTCTTGCCTCATCACCTTGGCCCCGCCCTGTCTTAGTGCTTGTGCAGCTTCTCCTTGATCTTGTCCACAATGCTGTGCTTCTCTTTGCCCTCGCTGCCACTAGAAGACGACTTGTGGTGGTGGTCCGCGCTCTCGCTGCCCTTGTCCTTGCCACCCGACGACGATGTGCTGATGCCCTTTTCCTCCATGAGGCGATCGGCTTCCCGTCCCGCGCCAGGCTTAGTGGCGTCAAAGTCGCCGCCGTCGGCCTGCAGGCCGCTCGACTTGACGTACATCTCGCCGGTGCCCTTTTCCTGGCTCTGGTCCGCGGGCAGGTCGCTGCCGGTGGCAGGCTGCTTGGACGACGATGAATGAGAGGCTGAGGCGGAGTTGTGGCTGCCAGCATCACCGCCATTTTCGCGCGCGACGGTGGAGAGGTCGCGTGGGCCGGGGCCGCTGACGTCGACGGCGGGCTCGTCATCCGAGGTGGAGGGCTTCTCAGAGGGCTTGCTCTTGCTGTCAATATTGGCAGAAGAAGCATCGTCGGCGCGGTTGAGGTCCTGGCTGGCCAGGTTGTCGCCGGTGGCGTTCAGTTCCTGGTTTTTGGAAGAGGCCCGGTCGTTGTGATGACTGCTGCTTGTGCTGTCTAGACCAGACGCGCTGCGGGCGCTGCCGCCCATATCCTGGCCTGGCGAGGTGAAATCGCTGCCGGTGGTGCGGTTCGTTGAGGTGGTGATGCCACCGCGGTTGTCCTCCCCGGAGGTGTTCCGGCCGGGTGCAGACATATCATGCTGGGGGTGCGTGAAGCCGGCGTCATTGGTGGCGTTGGTGGCGGTGGTGATGCGGCCGGTGTTCTCGCCCTTGAGGACGCTGTTGGAGCCGCCGGATGTGATACTGTCAGAATTGAACGGCTTGCCAGTGTCGGCGGAAGATGTGGTGTAGGCGCCGTCAGTCGAGTTCACGTCGCGGGACTCGCTGCTGCTGAGACCCTGACGGATGCGCTCCTGGTCGCTGGGATCTGAAATTGCGTGTTAGCGGTCGTTATCAGACGGTGAGCTGGGTAATAAATAAGAATAGAGAAAAAAAATCAGTGGAAAGGCGGGTGTAATTTGTACGTACCAAGGTTGCCGGCGTCGTAGGGCTCGCCCTTATTGACGTCGCCTTGGGATCCGGAGAGGGGCTCCTGGTTGGAGGAGTCGCCAAAGGCGTACTTGGCGGCGGAGGTGGCCATCTGGGAAATGGTTTCCATTGTTATTACTGAGCTGTGAGAGGAAGTGTTGTGTGAGAATGAGAGATGATACAAGACATGTGGTCGGGATGAAGAGCATGGAGCGCGTGAGCTTACCTTGACGGAAGTAAGTAGCTGCGTTGGTTGGCCTTGAGGTGAACTTGGCGTAGAGTTTGATCACGGTGGGTATTGTATCTAGGAATGAATGGCTTGCTTTGAATAATTTACGTTCCCAAGAGAGATCTTGCAAAGATATGCTGGAATACGGATGTCTATTAATACTGGCGCGACTACGGAGGCTACGGGATCGGCAGGATGGCGGCTGCATTCTCTGACGTAGTGGCGTAGGCCAACGCGCAAGAGGAACACACGGATGGGACCAGTGGGAATGGTCAGGAAGTCAGCACGCAGTGGCTGCATGCGTTAAATTAGCGGCAGTAGGTACTTACAAGTTGGTCGGGGGGAGGAGAAGGCACGAAGGGGCGAGGGCGAGGGGATGCAAAGGTGCGGCGGTTATGGTTTGCCGGCGTGGGTTGGAAACCGGTTTTGTTGGACGCGCGCGATTGGCTCGGAATTCAGCGTTGGTGAAGAAGCGACAGCAACAGCAGTAACAGCAGCAGTGCTCTCGAGATGGTGGTGCAGAAGCTTGTTTCAGCTGATGGCGAGCAAGGAATCGTCGCAATCGTTGTTGATCGGGGGGGTTGAGGGTCAACGTCATGATGTCGTAGTGGGGTGTGCAGAATGCCGGTGGTTTGCTAGTTGAGATGCTGGGAGTAGAGTTTGGACGTTTTTCTCATCACAAATGACCAACCAGGTTGTCGAGATTGGGACCAGGGTGGACAGAGACGGGGTGTGCTGCATGAGTATGTACCTTGTTCTGACCAGAAAGCCTATGTAAGTCTTGTCGTTGGACAAGGAGCACGATGAAAAGAACAAGACATTATCGGCGATGTCTTGCATAAATATATCATGTGTAAATCCTATGGCTTGACATGACATGACGCTAAATAGCGAGGCATTATCGGTGATGTCCTACACGAATGACATGCGTTGAAAAAAAAAAAGAAAAAAAAAGGAAAAAGAAACAAGGTGTTTCCATGCATAGTACGTTGGTTGGGTTGTCATCGCTCCTCAAGAAGCACTTCGGCAACGGCGCCGACGTCATACACTTTGTCGGTGCGGGTGGGTAGGGTGGATTGATGAGGCTCCCAGGCCAGCTGAGCAAGAACAGAGGGGGAGGATGCTGGTGTGTGGTTGATGACAACAAAGAAACCCACTTTGACATGTTCATGGTGAACTTTTGTTTTGGTATATTTTTGGTATACTTTGGGCATATTGTTGTCTTCCAACCATCCCTGTCTCACTCGTCCATCCTTGTTCCCTTCCGAGGGCTCTCCATACAACCAAGTACTTTGAAACGTTGCTGGCCTCTCTCTGGCTGATTCTCAGGCCAAATGATGAGGATTTTTGGTCAATGCCTCGATATCATGTACCCAGACCCTTTCCTAGAGTAAAATTTATAGTTTTGAAAATGGTCAGTTGTACTACTTTTACCACTGTTGGCTCTTGCTCCCTGACTTGACCTCATGAATCGATTTTATCAAAAGGGAGGCTCGATGCTCGGCTGCTGAGAGTTGGGAGACTTTTCTGCCAAGACAACATAAGTAGTAATAACTTATAAGTAATGGCTTTGCTTACTTACTCCATACGCAAAATCATGGTGCTTTGTGTGGATGGTGCGGCCTGGTATGCAAGCAACATGCATAAAATTTGCACACTTTACACACACTTTGTGCGCTGCATTACTGTGCATCTGTGACTCACACAACTAACTGTAAAACCTGCAGCAAGATGACTGGAGTCAGCCAATTACACGGCGGAGATAGCGTCGGTCCCTACCCCTTTGGGCGAATCAGGCTGGCGGACCCAGCTCGACGTCCCAGCGCTACGCGTATCTCGCAACGCAAGAGACGGGGATGCCGAGGGGGCACTTAAAGATGAAGGGTCCTGCTCATCCGATGCGGAGTTTCTTCTCCCTTCTTTCAACACCACCAGTGTCCCTTTCCTCTATCCTTTTCTAGCAACAGCCTGGCCTCGCGCAAGAGGCCAACTATAACCTGAGACAATGGGATCAGCAGCTGCCGCATCAGCCTGCTGCTCCCGCCAGCTCATCCTCCTTTGAAGGGCATATCGGGAACCTTTCTCGGTCTGCCTGGGGGGACGAAGAAGCCGGAGGAGCCTACGGACCGCTATTCCTTCCAGACCAGTTTGCCAACATTGAAGAAGACCCCTCGTGGTGGTCGCCGCCGGACAATGCCTTCCTGGATGCCAGCCCCGAGCTGGCCGCCGACCTTGACTGGACAACGACCATGGACGAGGACCTGCAGCACGCCCTGACCTCGGCCGCCATCACGGCCGCTCTCACCACTCTTGCTGCGCCGGAGCTGCCGGTGTTGGCGCCTGACCCCGCGGCGCCGATGATCCCGCCGACTGCCGACTGGTGCGGCTACGGCGTGTTTGACAGCAACCCGCACCCCACCGCGAGCGGCGGCGGCGTCGGCGGCGTTGGCGGCGCCAGCACGTACCCGACACCCGCGACGACGACGTCGTCGTCGTCGACCTCGGCACCATCGGCCTACCCCGGAACGAGCGGGCGCCGAAGGCACGTCGACCCGGAGCTGCTCCTCAAGCGGCAGCGCAACAAGGTCGCCGCGCAAAAGTACAGGCAGAAGAAGCTCGACCGCATCGCCGAGCTCGAGCTCGAGGTCACCGACGTCAAGCGCGAGCGCGACGAGCTGCGCATCCAGCTGGCGAAGCAGGAGGCCGAGACGGCTGCCCTGAGGGAAATGATGAAATTGGCAAACCCTGGAATGTTGGAAGAATGTTAGCTTTTTACTCTTGTGAATCGTCTTCTCTTGGAGGATTTTTTCTTGGCGGGATGTGTATCTTTCTTTTTTTTTTTCAATATGGAGTTCTTCATTCATTGTATACAATTCACTATTTTTTTTTGCTTGTGCACCTTGATCTTTTCAGACGATGTCGACTCGAACAATTCTTCACAGCTGCGCAGAAATGCATAGCTTTCCGAAGGTGTAATTTTGTTCATCATGGCGATCAACGGTGCAGCACATGCCAAGGGGAAAAAGGAGCATCGTCTTACCTTTCGAAACATGATAAAAATTGAAATATCTCAAAAGTCTGGTTTATTGTCTGCATGATGCTACAATTATCTACACTGAAGCCATCTCTTTTATATTGAACATTTGCTCTCCCGATCGTCACAGTTCCCCTGCTCATTTTTGATGCCGTGATGTGTATTCTGTGCTGTCAAAGATGATTCATCTATGGTATTTTCCTCGTGCAGCTCTGACCCAAATACGAATCACGGACCAAAAGCTGCAGCACTCCTTGAGATCATTCATGGCGACTGAGTAGGCATGATTCATTTTTTTTGTCGACTCTCACCATTGCCCGTTGGGTTATTTTCACCTGTAAGAGGCGCGCAGCGCGTTCCACCTATGGAGACTGGGGTGGGTGACGCAGAATGATTCATTCTTAACAAGCCAATCACCATCCCGCAATGTGGCTGCGCGCATCCCTGCGAATGTCACTCTTTACTACCGCTGTCTAGCATTTCTTTATGCGGGGAGGTTATGACATGTCCGAATTATGCTGTGCATAATTTACCATGGCTCTGTACTCGGCACAAAATTTGCCATGGGCAATCCGTTGTGAGATGAGATCGGCTAGCACAGCTGAATACTTCTGCGCTTGAATACCAATATTGACCATTTTGCAGATAAATACTTACCCGGCCATAGTAGAGTTCTTCTTTTTCGTCATCGTCTGCTGTCTGATGTCCGGCTGCAGCTCTTCTTACAGCTCCGGGGCCATTGAGCTCACCCACCCCAGTTGCGATGCTGTTATAAGTAGAGTGTAATTACAATTTTGGAGTAGAGATAGTTGGGTCGACTTGAGGTTGCCATTTAACAATAAGAACTCGCCAAGCCGCCAGTACATTCGTTATTGTGCAACTAGAGTATGTGAGTAGATGACAGTGGACCAAACCTCATCTTCGAGGTATTCATGCGGCTTGGATGAATGAAAACTAGCCAGCCTGGTGAAGAATACACAAGTTTTTTAATTCTTGCGCTCCTCTTCTTCATCTCCGTCATCACTGATCCCTGAAAATCATGTTGCCATGGCGGGCGAGGTAGATATAAACCCGCTGCCAAATGTCCACATCCATACAATAGCTGGACACGACCGGGACGCCAAAAGAATAAGGCATCCACATCATGGTGCGCTCGTTTGATTACCACCTGTATTTTTCCGGGACATGTCTCATGTCAATGATCTCGGCATTTCGGACGGGCACAAGATCACAACACGGCAAAAATTTTTCGGCGTAGCCCCCGGCAGATCCGGTCGGTGCAACTAGCCTTGAGATGCTACCTACCATCGTGATTAATGGCACGCCTCATCGTCGATGGATCTATCGATATTCAATAGCCCCTAATGCGGATGGTCAGCGATATTAAGACCTTCCAGATCCATCAATGGGAAGAACAATGCCTGGATCCTGTAGCCTTATACTACGGCCCGAGGCGGGCGCTTTCCTGTCGCACTCGTGCGTTCCTGTGGGCGATGCGGGACTTTGCCAGCAGCGATGTGGTCGGGTGGCCTCAACGGCGAGACTAAACGAGATTTGGTGGCTTTGTTTGCGTATTTCTCGCTGGTTTCGCCAATTGCCTTCATGTGATCTGGTATTGTATTATGGATATTTGAACCAGGCTGCGAGCCTCGACGTGCGCACACAGTCAGCGCTTTGGCTCAGCCCGGCCCAGCCTTGTTTGTCTGCAGGTCTCAGCTGCACCCCGGGTCTACGGCCATGCGTTCATGATACCAGTATAACTACCGACGATTATTCCTCCAGTTGTCGAATCCATTGCTTCCTATTTTCCCCGTCAATTCTTGCGCCTGCTAATTCTGCCAACTTAGCTGTACAAGGCCAAGCTATCCATCATGAAGTTTTCTATTTTCCTTGTTGCGGGAGCAATTCCTACGGCTGTTTTGGCCGCTGAGGAAGTGAGTTGCACCGGTATACCGTCGAGTACACAGAACTGACTATCGCAGCATCTCGACGTTCAAACGTGCTTGTGTTCCTCCAAGGCGAGCTCATGTCACTGTGACAACACTGGAAAATCCGTCCAGGTACTGCCTGACCCCGTACCGAAATGCGTCGCCGCTCGCGACCCGAAGGGCGACGGTGATGTACCCTACCCCAACAACTCTTGCGGTCTGGCTCAGCGAGACGCCGACATTGAATGTGTTGTCTCGAGAGGCAGGCTGGTGAAGCCCCTCACCGACAACCGGTGTGGTCTCGCTCAGGAACGAGCCGATATTGAATGCTCTCGACGAGGTACAGAGGGCGCGGTTGACGATCGTGTTGCCGATAGCTACACCGTGGCCCAAAAGCACGCAATACGACGCATGATCCCGCGGCGCTCTGAAGAGATCAACTATTCCTTTGGCCGATGGATTGGTGGTACTAGGGCTGCAGTCGAGGAGAATTGCGGGGTTCATTCGACCGAGCATGAGAGAGCTGATGTCAATTGTTCAGACCGCTGTGGCCATCAAGGAAAAGACTGCATCGCCTCGAGGACCGTCGAGGACCTACCCTCCTCTAGCGATTGGTGTGGTCGTTCCCTGCGGCTTGCGAGAGATTGCCTCGTCTCCAGGAGTCCAGAAGGCGACCTTCCTGGCGATTTGTGCGGCAAACGGGCAGAGCACTGCCGAGTCTCCAGGGGCATAGAGCATAGTTGGTGCAGCAGTGCTCAGAAGCGGGCTGAGCACTGCATTGTTTCGCGAGGCTGGAATGGTTACCCTTGGGAGGTCTGTGACGGCGCTGATGCGAAATGCATTGCCGCCGCCAAGCGCGAGCTGGGCTATGATCTTGAGGTGAGGCGTAACTCTGAGCCTGGCAATGCCTGCGACTATTCCTCGCGTGGGGGCCGTCGTGCTGTCACGCCACCGCACTGCATGTGCCCTGTTGAGGGTGGCGAAGCTGGTGCTGTTGTCAAGAGGTGCCGGTGTGGTGAGGAGTCGAGAGACGTTGCCACCAAGTATCACTGCATGTGCTTGACTGGCGACGGTGACGCGACGGCGCCCTGCGCATGCAACGGTGACGTAGCTTTCCTGGGCGAGGTTCAATACGAGCAATAGGCCTTGATAATTATTCCAAGTTAAAACATTCTGCCCTCTCTCGTTCAAGTGTGATACACGGAGGATTCGTCTTCGGAGATTAATTTTATCCCGCCGGGATCCGCTGATGGATTCGGAGAGCCAATAACCATGCACAATGCTGGCTACTTCCCAATGAGTGAGTGTGCCGCATACGAGGCAAACCACAGCCACCACAGGGCGGCAACTTGATTACTGGTCGCCATACGCCATGATACTTCTTAAAACCTAAACTGGCTTCTCGGGCTTTGATAGTTGTGCGTATCTCTCCGCTGCACCCCGTATAGACCTGGCAACTGTTGAGCTGGAAGTCGGCCACGGCGGTGAGACAGGTGCGGGCGGCTGGGGACATGCTGCATCTCGTAGCTTCATAAATACCGCCACTTATAGCAACATTCGTCTTTTCTTGATTTCGATCCCGTATTCATGATCTAGAACCTGCACGAGCACGCTATATCGAGACTATTCAGCATATATAAAGCGCATGCAGGCCCATATCGACGCAACTGCTCAACACACACCACGACTCTGCCCTCGTTATGCGTCTTTCCACCATCCTCCAGGCGTCTTTTTTCGCCGCCTGTACGCAGGCCACCCTTGTGAGTATCAAGGTGCCTAGGGCTGTTCGCAAAGGCGAGTCCTTCGCTGCGTTCGTCCATGTTCAGAGCGCGATGAGCAGCGGTGAGGTCGCCTACATCTGGGGCCAGCTGCCCAACAATCTCAACAGCCCGGACAACGAAATGGGACAGATCTTGACTGTCACTGATGCGAAAAGTAAGTCGGGATGATGCAAGGGACATAGTATGGCTTAGCGCAGCTTGTATTGACACCAGGTAGGTCTCCAGCTGGGCGAGAACCAGGTCAGGATGCCTGGTTTATACGGGTTCGAGAGAGGCGAGATCACACTTAAAGTGCGAGTGATTACGTACGCAGGCGTAGCGGGCACCCTTGATTATTTCATCTGCCAGGCAAACATAAAGCAAGGCGACAGGGCCAGCAGCGACTTTGTGACTCTGGATTGTAAGCGATAAGTAATGGGTTGACGGCGCGTGCAGGCAGCGAGACGGGTTCAGGCCTTTCGGGGCTGCGGGAGGTTTAAACAACTTTATAAATATATTGATCATCACTGCTAGTGTGATTGCCTCTGGTGATTTGATTTATTTATTACAGATATTCTGGCTTCCTCATCGTTGCCAGCTTCAATAGATTTATTAAGTATCAGTAGTTGCCGGCAAAACCCAAATTTGGCTTTGCCCCACAATAGTGGTCGAGGTCTTGCCCGGCGCGTCGCCAATTTATTAAAGTGCAAGGGAAACGCGCTGGCAACGTGAACACTTTCTCCACATCACCAGGTCCCTGCTGTGTGAATTGCTTCGCTTTCAGAGCTTTCATCTCGTACCCAAGCTTTATTCCTCGCATTGCGCAATTTTACCTTGTAGACTGCGGCGTGAAGGACCTTGGAACACCACGTCTGCCTGAGTCAAGGAGAATTTCGCTCAAGATGACGGCCATGTGAGTCTGCGCAAATCTTTTGCTCTCTGCTAGTATTGCGCCGTCGCTTCGTGGACGGCCTCACCCCTGATGCCGGCGCAACTGGCAACATTCTGCCGTCTCCATCCAAATGCTAACACTTAACCCACCGACAGTGAAAGCTTCGACAGCATCTATCTCGACCTCTCCAAGGAGAGCGGTCGATGCCGATTCGCAGAGACTGGTTTTGGTTGGAAGCCAAACGGCGGTGGCGACACCTTTACGCTCGATCATAACAACATTAGCAGCGCGCAATGGAGCAAGGTCGCAAAGGGCTACGAAATTCGTATTCTCCAACGCAATTCGGGCATCATCCAGCTCGACGGCTTCCAGCAGGAGGACTATGACCGCCTTGGCAAAATCTTCAAGAACTGGTACAGCACCGTTCTCGAGAACAAGGAGCACGCCCTGCGTGGATGGAACTGGGGCAAGGCCGAGTTTTCAAAGGCCGAAATCATCTTCAACGTGCAGAATCGCCCCGCGTTTGAGCTTCCTTACGCCGAAATCGGCAACACCAACCTGGCTGGTCGCAACGAAGTCGCCGTGGAGATGTCACTGCCTCAGGATGGCAACGACACTGCGACGGCCAACGGAAAGGGCAAAAAGGCCGCCGCCGGCAGAGACCAACTAGTTGAGATGCGCTTCTACGTCCCCGGCACCACCACCAAGAAGGAAGCCGATGGCGAGGACGGCGAGGGCAGCGACCAGGAGCAGGAGGCGGAGAAGAACGCTGCCACACTCTTCTACGAAACATTGATGGACAAGGCAGAAATCGGCGAGATGGCTGGTGATACCATCGCCACCTTTCTGGATGTTCTGCATCTTACTCCCAGGTACGTGGTGATGCTTCCCTTGCCAAAGAATGATCCTGTGCTGACCAACTACAAACAGAGGACGTTTCGATATCGACATGTACGAAGCGTCGTTTCGACTCCGTGGTAAGACGTACGATTACAAGATCCAATATGATGCCATCAAGAAGTTCATGGTTCTCCCCAAGCCCGACGAGATGCACTGTATGCTCTGTATTGGCCTCGACCCGCCTCTGCGTCAAGGTCAAACAAGATACCCGTTTGTGGTCATGCAGTTCAAAAAGGATGAGGAAGTCACCATCGATCTCAATCTCGACGAGGCCACTCTAGAAAGCAAGTACAAGGACAAGCTCGACGCCCACTACGAGGAGCCTCTGCACCACGTCGTGGCTAAGATTTTCCGTGGTCTTGCAAACAAGAAGATTTCATCACCCGCCAAGGATTTCATCACGTATGTAGCCTCAGCCCCTTGCCGCTGTACATGCTAACCCCTCCACAGTCACCGCAGCCAGTACGGCATCAAGTGCTCCATCAAGGCGAGCGAGGGATTCCTGTACTGCCTGGAGAAAGCTTTCATGTTCGTGCCCAAGCCGGCCACGTACATTGCCTACGAGCAGACGCAGTCCATTACCTTTTCGCGCGTGGGTGGCGCCGTCTCTACGCTGTCGACGTTTGATATCACCGTCGCCATGAAGGGCGGTGCGGGCTCATCGCAGTTTAGCAACATTAACCGTGAAGATCTAAAGGCGCTCGAGACATTTTTCAAGCTCAAGGGCCTGCGCGTCAAGAATGAGATTGACGAGGACGCCAACCTGCTCGCCGCCGCTCTGCGCGAGCAGGACATGGACGACTCTGACGATGAGGTGGTCAAGGGTGCCGGCGCCGATCGCGGCTCCGCGGATGAAGACGAGGAGAGTGTGGATGAAGATTTCCACGCCGATACCGAGAGCGACATTAGCGACCCTGAGGCGAGCGACGAGAGCGAGGCTGGTTCGGGCAGCGATGCTGGTGGTGGCGAGAGCGACGTAGATGACGAGGACATGGATGACGAGGAGGAAGAAGAAGAAGAAGAGCGGCCCAAGAAGAAGAAGAAGACGAGCTAGGTGCTGTCCACTTGCTCTGACGAGTTTTTGACCAAGCCTGCCGCCCCGAGGGGCTGGCAGAGCAGAAGCAGTTGCATTGGAATTCGGGGAAGGGAATACTGAAAGCGAAGAAAGTGGCGTTCCGGGAAAAGGGTCCTTTTTGGTCTTACCTTTGTGTGTTTCATGGTGGCTTCGAGAATCAATAGAGGGCATCAAATTTTGATAATTTCATCATTGCAGTAGCAATTCATTATTACATCAATACTCTGGTTTTTCTCCTTGCCTTTGCGTTCAATCTCAAAGTGGAAGACATGACAGAACTCGGCGAAATGGAGTCGGGTGCACATGAACAAGAATTGCAAATGAGTACTGTAGTATCATTTTCGTACAGAACGCTTTTGAAGAAAAAAAGCTCTGCCAAGGTAGTATATACTCGATCAATATCCCGGTCCTTTCCGTACTGTTCCTGCTTCCCGTGCCTATATATAGAAAAAAAAAGAATCTCCATGATGATAATGTGCGCCTCTGTAACGACCGTGATGATGCATAACGTTGACAAAAAAAAGAAGAGGCGAGCTGTTCTGCAATCAATACAGAATACAAAGCCGCGTGTGGTGCAAGAGATGCCGCAAATATCTAACTGCTTTTTGACCCGATTCCCAATCTAGTAAAACAGATAAAACAAATAAAAGAAAAAAAGACATGCTAGAAACGCCGACACACAGATAATTGAAAAAAAAAAAAAAAACGAAAAGGTTGCGAGAAGCTGCGGTAGCGAGTGAGAAGCGCTGCTGTCAAGGTTGCAATGTTGTTTTGCTGGGGTCAGCCCGCGAGGGCTTGTGGAAATGCAAATATAGAATGTATAACAAAATTTTTTGATGAAACAAGTCGCCTTTAGATCTTGTCGCCGTGCGTCTTGATGCTGCTGCGCGGGAACAAGGCGTACTGGCCAACAGGAGGCGCCTGGCTCAGGCTCGAGGTTCGGGCGCGTGTGCGGCGCGGCTTGGCCAGCTGCTGGGCGTCCATGGGAGCCACGCTTTTGCGGACGACCGACTCGCTTGCGTGGCTCTTGTGCATCGCTCGGCGAGGCGGCGACGGGAGCACCATGGCAAGATCGGGCACAACGTCGTCGGACGCGGGCGGCGTCGTCTCATCGCTGTCCGCGGGCTCCTCGGCCTCGCTGGTGGCGGCCAGGGCCGGGAGCGGCTCGATCTCGTCGACCCAGGACATGCCGAGCTTGTTGAGCGACGAGGTGCTCGCGGTGTGGCGCGTAAGGGCCGTCCAGCTCGAGTTGGTCGACGTGTGGCGCTCGCCAACCGAGTCTGTGCTCACGCTCGAGTTGCTCTCGGTGGTGGCGGTGCTGGAGCGCTGCAGCGACGACGACTTGAGGCCGCGGACCACGTAGTTGTCCGCCCCCAGCGACTCGCGCTGGTAGTCCTGCGGGACGAGGAGGGAGGGGGAGAACTGGTGTTCCTGGGCGTCATGCAGGTGCGTTGGCACGGTGAGCTCGGTGCACTTGTTGCGGAACTGCGCGTCGACGGGATGGCTCACGTATTGCGTGATGGGCGTGACAGCTTCGTGACCTAGCACAGCCGAAGTTTGACTAGCAGGGCTTAGCTCCGGCACCTCAATACCAGACGCGGAGGGCATACCAGGAGACCATCTGCTTGGTGAATTGTGCAGCTCGTCACCCGGGCCAGAGTGGCTCTGGGAGGCTGCGCACATCCTGGCGCCAGGAGCGACGTCTATGGAAGGGCGCTCCCACTGGTAGTCGCAGTCAGCTTCGACCTCGTGGTCGTAGCAGTAGTCAATGTCGTCCTCCCAGCTCGCGCGGCCTAGTGTGGGACTGTGGCCGACGGACTCCTCCAACTCCATCTTCATCTGTTCAGACCACGCGCTGGTCCCGACGCACTGCCCACTCGCCAGTCCCGTATCTTGATCCTCAGCGAGCTTCTTGAGCATGGGCACCGATTTACTTCCACGAAGCGACGCGTTGGTGCTGGTGCGATTGGTGTGTGTATGGGAGGACCAGCTCGTATGGCCGTCATCCTCCATGAGATCAGGAAGTGGCGCCTCAAAGCTGGCAATTGTAGGGCTAGCTAGAGGCCATGATGGTTCCGGCGTGGCAGTTCGCGGACGACCGAGCAATCCCTCCTGAGAGAATGCTGAGAGGTCAACAGGTTGCGTGAATGCTTGTCCGGGTGCCGTCGGCAGCGACTCAACGGGGCTCGATGGTGTGAATGGCCGCGGGCGTTGGAAGCCTCCAGCAACGGGACGCTCCGCGAAGTAGCTAGTTCTTGATTCAATCGGAGCGGGATAGAGCCTTTGACGACTGGAGACTCGAGGCGGCACAGATGGAGACGTAGCTTCGGACGCGAATGAAGGGGGCGATCTGGGAGGCCGTTGCGGTGGCTGTCGGTTGGCTGGGGCGGATGTTGGTGCAACCGGTACGGAGAGATCCGCCGTCTTTCCAGATTTTATGAAGCGGCGCATGTTCTGAAAGCTACCAGTGTGACGGGCGATCAGTCCGGGCCTGGGAGGAGGGATATCGGCAGCATTTCCGTGCTCTGCAACGGTTTCTGCCAACACGTTGGTGTAGGTATGTTGAGAGGCACCTGTTGCGGCCCGGGGCCTGCCTTTGAATTGAGGGGGATCTGATTGGTCGTCTCCGTGAGTCATGGTATCCTCCACATTATCACGGTTGGTGTGAGTGACATGTTGGAAGTTGAAGGGGTCCGAAATTTGAAAGCGTCTCTGAAGAGAGGCGGGCTCGTCACGAGAAGGCTTTCTCCTTGCGAAGAGTTTGGGAAGGACCGAGTCCTTCATGGCGCCGGCTGTATCGAAGGGAACATCTGCTGAGTATAGAGAGCTGCCAGATGAGGTGCTTTCCTGTTTGGATCTGCCACGACGGTGAAAAAGATTTTTGGAAAACTGGTGGAGTGCTTCCGAAGCCTCTCTGGACACACTGTTGCTCTCGACCGAGTTGAAAGATGAGCGTCGGACCAACTCGATGTTGTCCAATGCCTGGTCGAGGTCGCCCGTAAAGGAGGTAACGGACGAGGAAGAAGAGACGGCCTTGCTATGGCCCTGGCCACGACGTAGGCTTGTAGCCAACCTCATCTCTGTGTTTAAGCGACGAAAGCTCTCGGGAGAAGGAGGAGCCTCGACAGCTGGCTGGTAATGTTCGGCGAGGCCCATGGAAGTACCTGTAGTGTCAGAGGTCCTGCCGTGCTGGGAGGCACAAGTTTTATCAACATTTTTCGCCGGCCTGTCCCTGAGCAGCACGGTTGGCACACTGGAGAGCCCAGAGTAGTACGATGGGGAGCCATTGGCCCACATTGTCACTCAGTGGAGGATGGAGAGGATAATCCTTGGCCCTTGTAAGTTGCTTGCAAGGTCCGTCGGTGCGGGTCAGGTTAAGACGGAGCTATTCGTAATAAGGCACCACGAGGGTTGCGTGTGAAATCTCACGTGGAGAAGGCTGAGCCCAGTCACGATGAACAGAAATTGAGCAAAGGCGGGAAAGGAAGGGAATATCTGTCGCTCGTCTTTGTTGGGAGAGGCTAGATAATATAATTTTGCAAGTATCAGTAGACTAAAATCCCGGGGAGGGGAAGCAAGATTGGCGCAATTTGCAGGCTGAGGGTAGAACCATGAAGAGCAAACCCGCGCGGCCGGCTTGATGGAGACGGGGGTGTGTGTATGTACGTGAAGGAGGGGTTTGGGGAGTAAAGAAAGGACAATCCAGCATCCTGGAAATATCACGCACAGCGATTGGACGACGGTCGAATTCGGGTGCACTGGTAAGTTGCAGAGAAGCTGGACGCCATGCAGCGCGCCGTGTCCGCTCGACAATACTGAGTAGAAGAAGCCGTTGCTCTGCAGCATCTCGAGACTCTGTGCCCAGGCCTTAGCGCATAGTTTGCTAGATAATAAGCCCGCCTGCGACCTGATGATTTCTGAAGACCGCTAATGACAGGTTCGCAGGAGCGCAGGTCTCTCTTTTAGCCGCGCCAGATCGAGCCGGTAGAGTCATGGTGCGCTTCAGGTTCCTTTGTTTGGCCAAGCGGTGACCCGACCTGGACCACGGCTTTTGTTTTCTGGCGTCATGAGCTGTGGACGTGGGCATCGCGAGTGAGACACGCAGGCCATTGTCCCACCACACTCACCTTTTTTCCCCCAAGAGGTGGCGTTGGAACTGAATGGGCCACGGCACCTTGACAATTGGCTGTACGCCAGAGCAAAAAAGCTTGCAGTCAACTAGGGTTCGCTAACAAGCTAGGCAGTAACCCGTACGGAGAAGAGCACCAGCACCAGCACCAGCACCAGAGAACTCTGGATATGTGGTGGGGATCCAGCCAAGTGCGTCATGGGGGCTTGCATGCGAGGTGATGGGGGTGAGAGCCCAAAGGAAGGGAAGCCACAAGAGCTCACCCCTGGGCTAGCCAGGAACTAAGCCTCCATCATTGGCCGTTGTCGCGTGGTGGCGGGCCATTTGCATCCAAGGTGGTGAGGTGCGAGAGAAAACACAGGAGCAGGCAGCCGAGTTGCTGGTAGCACCGCACCGCACAGTGCGGAACAATAGCATGTGCCTGGTGGATTTATCAAATACCCGACCCTCCCAGGCCCAATCTCGAGTATGGAGTAGCCCTGGCAAGTCGATTCCTGGTCTACATATCCCACCTCTCGGGACCGCGCGTCGTACCATCCGTTGGATCTAGATGTCTCTCCTGAGACTGCATAAAGACAATTGCCGAACCTTGGTCGAGCCGCACCGCATTGTGCCATTGAGTGGTGCTTCAAAGACGAGCCCATAGTTAAACCAGCATCTAGAGTTGAGCAGTGCATTCTTCAGGGCTCGCGCTAACGAGCTCGTGTGCTGCGAGGAAGAAGACCTCCCCCTTCTCGATACCCACCGGCTTACGCCTGCTTGGGACTAGAGAGGGTTCCGCCAGCCCACTCGAGGCCAGCTTCTATTTGAGGCTTAAGGGCCGGCTGTGTGAAACGGGCACAGTAGGGCCCCGTCTGGTAGTAGTTCTGGCGATCGCCGACAGCTTTAAAAGAAAAAAAACAACAGCAAGCTCAGGGGGCGGGCGCGGCCATACGTACTTGGGAGACGCGGGACAGAGCAAGAAGCTGCTGGAGCGGCCACTACCCGGCTCGGCCAACTGAGGAGACGGTGGATAATGGAGACGGGGAGTCCGAATTATACTTTTTGTGAATAGCACAACTGTCAAGCGTCCTTTATGCGGGCTCGCGTGTTTGCTGCCATGCTTGCTTGCTACTGGTAAGAGGTCGTCGCAGACCGGGGCGTGGGCCAGTGTCGGTGTTCCCCTCGCCGCTGCCCTCAAACGACTGTACATACCTCACAGAAGAGGCTCACTACTTGTTGACTTGGGACAGACACAGCCTGCTGTGTACCGTCACTTGAAAATGCCGTAATGCATCGTTATCCTGGGGAAAGGGGAACTATCGGAGAGGTCATGTATTGCCCACACAGTTGGAAGCTCGACGCGCAAGTAGTTGGTCGGAAGCTCAGCGCAGAGCAGGCGAGCCGTCGCAGCTCCTGTCAGCCTGCTACATACAGGGTTCCCGCATGTGTTGACTCTTTACAGCCCGATGCAACACACCATCCGGCCGGCATGCCGTCTCGCACCATCAACAACGTCCCGTGGTTTCGGTATCGCGCAGGGTTTACATTGCCCTGGGTCTCCCGACAGACTGACGAGTGAGCCCCGGATGGCAGAGCCTAGGAAGCAGTAAGCATGAAGAAAGCTTGCCAGTCCTCAGTGCCTTTCGAGGCTTGGCCCCCTTGCAAGCGCTGACCGTCCAATGCTAACTGGTAGTTAGTGGGATGGCGTGCATAGAACCCGTGGCATCCATGGCGTGCCAAAGGTTTATCATGCATGTGCATTCTCTAGTTATAGGTCCTAAAGTGGTGCGGAAAGTCTGCAGTGGAGAGTGAAGACATAAATTCGCGCGTAGTGTATAAGCTAACGCGTACCGCATGTTGCCATGTTTGTTATACTCATTCGCTCGACGGCGCACACTGGGTCCTGGCAAAGATCATCATACTTTTCTGTGCTTCGTATGGTGCTATGCATGGATGATGCATTGCCTGTCGTTATGCGGATCTTCAATACGTAGTGCGATAGGCCAGTCCCGGGTTGAGCAGCTCTCGCCTCGCGAGCTTTGAATCGTGCCCGCAAGATACCGGCTGACGACCTTAGCAACTACTTTCTGTTTCCGTAGCATCGGGATTACGGTCTCAAACGTATGTTCGCTATCAAGATCGTCTACTCGGTGTGAAATGCGGTGCATCCATTGCGGTAGCTGACAGCCAATGCGTCTGACGCGAGAATAAGACCTCGGAAAATAGATCTTGTAATTCCAGCACTAATGCGCCATCAATTATCCCCTCAAGCAATGACATGGGATATTCCCATCGTGATGAGGCATGGCTGTCTGCCTCATCGCCAGTTCTCAGCCGCTGCGGAGCGCCATGCGAACGGATCTCGTAGCATTGCCCTCTTTATGCCATCGCATCAACGGCCCCCATTCGAATACCATCATTTTTACTTTCGCTACGCTTTCCAGTCCATGCGCCGTCACCAGAAAAGGGAAGGGGGACAAAATTCTGATACAGCCGGGCAACGACAGATGGGCACACGTTCCTTGCTAGCGCCGTGGCGGAACCGGTTGGCTCCCAGCGCATTATTCAGGACACACCGGACGATAACTTGTCGTTTTGATCAGTAGTGATCGACGTAGAGAAGCATAATGGGGAGAGCAGTTGGCCATGTAGCTGTTGAACCATGTCCGTTCCTCTTGAAATATTCCAAGTAAGCTAGCGAACGAATTGCGTAATGCGAGGAAGCTTACAAGAGTCCAAGAGACGGCCTCACTGAAAGGCTACACTGGGACCCCAGTAGTAAAGTGTTAATATATGCATGCCGCCGAATCTAGAAGCACCCGGAGAAGATTCCTTCCGCTTACACTACGCAACGACTAGGCATCGACGGTCGTTGCTACTTTTGGCCTTGAAGCTGCTATTCTTTGTCGCCTTGTTGTATAGAACAGAGAAGCTGGCTTTCGCTCTGGTGAGCTTGCATTGTCTTTTGGCTTTGTTGGGCCCCTGGCCAACTAACCCCCCAACTTCTGAAACACACTTGATCAGGCAGTTGCGCATCTTGGCCAGCACGGGCCAAGCCCTGCACAGACAATGGGCTTTTATTTAGGTGTAGAGCGGGTTGTCACCTCGGTTAGACTTGAGTGCAAACGTTTGGTCAAGGCATCGGGTTCTATTTTAAAGTTTCGGCACCGTCGTCTGGTGATGTCTCGCCATCAAACTTGCAACTTCCCGTCCTCTAGGGGCGAGGCCAGGATTGCGGCGCGGCCCATGGGTAATGCTGAAACGCAAGCTTTGCAATTCTTGAGCAAGCGAGCTTGTGGCCGAGGCTGGCTGCAAGGCGGCTTCGCTGAGTTTCTGTTTCTTTGGGACAGGCAGGACCGGCGGCCGGTTCGGAACATCAGCGACCGAATAGCCAAGGGGTCGCGGCCTGTCTTCCCCTGCACGGATCAGCATTACACTCTTCTCTTTCAAGAAGCTGTCGCGTCTTCAATGTCCACCGTTGAGCGATTTGCCCGAAATAGTACATGCTAAGTAGTGGTGCTGTATGGGAAGGCGCTCGCCGTCTTTTTCCTCGAGGGGTAACATGAAGAGCATTAATGCAGGACTGGTTGCTCTGCATTTCCCCCAACATGGAGATGAAGAGGCTTATTGGACATGGATGGCAATGGTGTGGTAGCCACACACTTGTAGTCAGGGGTAGATGAATCCGTCCCCAAAGTGTGTGTTGTACCAGCGAGCGCCCTGCATGCATCCAGCCTCGGCTGGGGATGTTCTACTCGGTACGGAGTACTCATGAGGTACGATGCCTGTGATGCACCTCAAGGAAGGTCAAGCCTGGGGGGGGGAGGAGGCGCATTGGTTTTTTTCTCTTCGTGGCTTGATTGGGACGCATGAGAAGCAACACGAAGCCACGCATGACTGAAAAGGGCAGTCCAGGAAGCCATTCTGCATGTAGTATCAGCATGGTTTCCTACTCCGCCTTTGCAGCGGCTGCAAGGTTGCATTTCGGTGGTTTTTGCACGGTTCTCAGTACCCGCAGCAGGCGCGCGATCGTTGGACATGACAACTTTCCTCTGTTTGTGTAAACGGCAGCGCCACAGGGACCTTTTGCACAAAGGTAAATTGCATTATTCATGCTGTTCAGCAAGCCACAGTACTCGTCAGCCGCGACTGCGCCAGGTCGAAACGAGCATACGAGTGTGACAGGGCATAGCTCTATTTTGACGCGGAATCATTGGCGAATTCCGTGTTATCATAACTTATAGCTGTGATCATGTCTTACTCAGTACTACTTACCCAACGTGGCTGGGCAAATGACGGCTGGTCAATGACATGACTACTGAGCCTGGTCATAAGTTAGTCGATAACCCCTTCTGTCATCGGGGGCCGTCCGCTCTGAGCGGAGCCGACTGTTAATGCCCCCGTCGCACATGCTGGGTCCTCTTGGGGCTTGGCCGGGACCTTGCTCATGGAACCTTCCACGACCAGTGGACCCTCGAGTTGGGAGTCAGAGTAGTTCTTTTTGCCAAAGCCACGTCCGGGCCATGGCCCCCGAAGAAACGGCCACATCCTGTGTGTTGCGGACGGCAGGCTTGCTGCAAGACACAGGGGCGTAGCTCCAAGACAGGAATAGCTCGATTGCGCGGGCTGCCAAGTTAGCACCAGTGGGAACCTTTGCAAGGTGGTCCTGGCAAGCAAGGATGGGGAGAGCTATTGTGGATGCCACCAAGGAGGGGAGAAGGGCCCTTTTGCTCGACATTGATACTGAGTACTTAGTATGCTGCTGTGCGAGTCGGCTCTGCTTGTGGTGTGGCAGCGACAGCCTGGAACAGGGAACCCCCAGTTTCGAGGCGCCAGTACTTACACCTTTACGCGTTTGGTGGCGTGGTTGCAACGGTAAATGGTTAGATGATGAATTGTCGATCTTGCAGACGGCTTCCGTCCTTGAGGGAGGGCTACCCTTGATTGTGTCACTGCCCGATAAGTAGGCAATTTCACTTGCTCGCTTCGCTTCTGGACAAAGCCTTCGAGCCCCGAGAGCAATATATACCCACGGCCCAGAAACTTGCAACAATATCGCTACATGTGCACCACACACAAATCTAGAGCCCTATGTACCATGGCCCTTTTGTGCATGGAGACAATGGGGCCGCTCCTTGCGTCGCGTCCCGACGCTGTGGTTGCCCTTCAGCTGCTGCTTCGTATGAAACTCATATGTACCGCCAGTACTCCGTATGTGCTTCCATATTGCTTTTGTTTTTTGTTATTATTGTATGCGCGCAGCCCCAATATAGAGGCAGGCAAAAGCGAGGTTGGTTCCACCGCGCATGCTTTCATTGGGGCTCTGGATGGAACATGGCATGGCGCAATGGCAAAGGAGGCCATGAGAAAATAAGGCTCCCGGGTATTCGGGCGCCGACGCGTAAACTTGCAGGCGTTCGAATGGTCGCGGGCCTCGCGAAGAGAACTTGACAGCTTCTTTCGTATCCATCCTTTTATTCTGTTATTTAGCGGCGTTCTTTTGGAGAGGGCGTGGAGGTGGTAAAGGCGGGTGTGCAGCGACGAAAATATCACCTTGGGGCGACGGGCGCACTCGATTTATTGAAAATGTTTGTCACCTGTTTTTCCATGTAGCTGCTCCAGTCAAAGAGCAATCTGCCATTGAAGCCGTCACTCAAGTCATTACATGGTCGTTAATCGATATTGTCCATTATGCGTCGTGGTTACTGTAAAATGTCCCAGTGTTTCAATGTTAACAGGCAACATGGATTGACCTAGTAATTCATGCCTTAGCTTGCCTGCACGACCGGCGATTTTGGCACATCGCCATGGGTAAGGAGTTGCCGGCACTTGGCTTCCGCCCGCTTTGACTGTTGACAGCCATGGGCTTTGCGGGCTAGAAGACAACTTCTACTTACCGCCGACCGAGTTATATCTTTCCGTCCTGTGCCAGCCTTAGCGCTATCGGTCTTGCGAGTCAGGGAGAACAGGGAAGTGCCGACTTCTTCTGACGGGGCCTCTCATAATACTAACTACTTAATATCCTTACTATTGTAACATGAAGAAAAACACATGAGAGGGGAAAACATGTAAATAGATTTAGCTCGGCCAAGTGGCTACAATCTGTGCCTGACTTGACACATATGCATGAGTGACACAAGCTAGCAACACTGGGTTGAATACAAAAAAATAACAACAAACATATAAAACAGAAAAGACCGGTCTAAGTTGATTGCAGTTGTCCAGAAGCGAGGTTTCAGTCCGCCTTCCGTTGTAACGCCGTCGCCTAATGAAGTAAAAACAGGCTCAAAGATTATATAGTAATAAATGCTGGTCGAGACAGAGGGCAAAATGCGAAAAGGAATGAGAATTTGGGCGGAATAAGTAGACGCAGAGTTTTTGAATCCATGATTCATCCTGATTGCGGCATTAAAAGTGATATCACATCATACACTGGGCTCGCCATTGTCATCGCTGTTCTGACCACTTTCGATGTCACTATTTTTGGCCTTCTTCTTGGATCGGAAAAAGTTGCCAACCGTTTCGCTGAAGCTCCTAGCGCGCTGTCGGCTAGCTACCGTTGCAGCCTCGGTTTCTTGCTCTGAGGCTGTGAGGGCTCTCAGCAAATCATTCTCTGGTGGTGGGATAGCAAAGGTCTGTTGTGTATCGTGCTCGTTTCCACCTTGGTCTTCTTCGTCGGAGTCGATGAAGAGACTAGCGCGGATACTTGATCGTATACGTCGCAACGATGACTGGTTGTTGGTGTTTTCTCGCAGAGCATCCTTGACAACCGTCGTGACAGTGGAATATAGTGGCGAAGGGGAGTAAAATGTACGGTCTCGGTCACGAGTTGTCGATTTTGGAGTTGTTGTATTGGCCCGTGGCGTAACAGGCCTCTCGGTACCCGATGGTACGAGTTGAGGTTCTCGCTGTGCTGGCGGTGTCGGTGGTACATCTGTAATGGCTGGCACCGGGGCCGATGCGACGGAATTGGCAGATATGGTTCGCACAACACGCGGCAAAGATTCGATATTCTGCTCGCCGGGCGTATCTAAGTCCCGTGAATTTGGACTGCCCCCCAGCATCTTGGGGCGAGCGTTGGCAGAATCATCTGGTGCGTCCCGGTAAGGGATTTTGAACGGCTCCGCGAAACTCACACGGGACACCTTACTAGAGCGACGAGATGATAGCTCTTGCCTCAGATCATCATCTGATGCTGCAGCTGGGTTACCTTCCTGGTCAATTAACCCGATAGTCTCGTCGATACCGTCGGCATCGTCCAGAAAGTCCTCGTCCTCGTCCTTACGCTGGCGCCCACTCGTTATCAAGAATACACCAAAGAAGGTAAGCAAGCATCCGCCAATGAACTTGGCGGCTCGCTCGGGAGTCGTCTTCTCAAAATCACGGTAGAGGACTGCACTGCCGATGATGACGCAGAGGGTGAACATGACGAATTGAATTGGAATAACTTGAGTCGAATCGAAACGTTGGAGAGCCTTGTTCACGTAACGGATCTGCATGACAGCCGTCCCGAGAAGAATGAAAAGTAAAAGATAGGTCAGAGGAGCAGTGAATGCTCGCCAAAGGGTAGATGACAGCATAGATGATACACCCTTCGTGGCCAGGGCTGTGTAACCACCTATAGACGCATTAGTAAATTGGGTTCTAGGAGTAAAAGTAGCGGCGTTTAGTTACCGAAAAGGCCAACGAGCCCCAAGTCAATCAGACTTGTGCGTCGGCCGTATCTGCCGCTAGCCCACATGAGAATACCGATTAAGGATATCGTGACCCCGAAGTAGATCTCAAATTCCATGGTAGTGATAGCGTCCAGGATATCACCGGGCTTGAGCTTAGTCTCCTCTGTTTTGGCGCTCAAAACAACAGTGACAACACCCGCGACTGCAATGACGACGCCCCAAAAGTCACGCTGGCGGAACTTTTCGTGGAACATGACCGGCGCAATGATGCAGTTGGACACCAGGGCGACGACACCGAGCGGCGAGACAATGGATGCTGGCGCGAAACCGTATGCTAGAAAGTTGCCCATCTCGCCTAGCGTAATCAGAATTTGACCGAGCCACCAGTATGGGGACTTGAGATAGTTGGATGAGGTCTTGCTTGCGGCGGTTAGGTCTTCGGGCACGGTGGTGGCATCAGACTGGAAGGATGCCGACAGAAGATCGTTTTCCACGTCGTGATAGCCATTCGCGCCCGCGCCCGCGCCCGCACCCGCACTTGCCGCTCGGTTTTCATTGCTGTTGATGTGCCCGTTGCCCGTACCGGCGATGGCGCCGTACGATCCCGGCGCGTTGCTGCTCTGGGCTCGCTTGAGGACGGCGCGAGCACGTTGCTTGACGCGAGCACGTTCTCTGTTGAGCCTGGTGTGCGCATACCGCTGGACATTGAGTGCCAGGGCAATGAGGATGTTGCCGATAATCGCGGTGACGATGCCAATGAGCGAGGACCAATTGCGTAGCGTATCTTGGTCATCGCCGGAGTTGTCGCCATTATCGCCGGCCCCCGGTATCGCCGTGGTCGAGGGTATGGCAGCGTGGCTTGTCGTGCTGGATATAATGCTGGTGGTCGCTGTGATCGTCGCCGTGGCCGTGGACAGGATAAGCGCTTCAAAGGCCATGGTGTATCTCGATTGCCGCTCGGCCGGCCGTGCCGCGGAATGCGAAAGGCGGGAGGGTGATTGAGTGTGCCTGGATGTCTCGCGCTTCAGCTGCAGGGAACTCTGCGGGTTATCATCCGGAGCCGAGGGCGTCAGAATCAATCAAGGAGAAGCTCAAGTTCTGGCGATTGCGCAGAGCATCGCGGCACAGCTAGAGAGTTGGTGGGAAGCAAAGCGGCATGGTCTACTGGATGTAAAATGACAAAAACGACATCGCTAAATTAGCTTGATACTGGAGCGTCATACTGTGGCACTCACACCAATTTACCTTGGCCTCAAAGGCGGGACTCGCGCCACCGTTAACAGAAGAGTGTGGCTTGTGGGCGAGACGCTGCTAGTGACTACTTGCGGGTATAGCTTCCGCCATGACACTGGACGTTTGAGCGCTACGAAGGTACTTCCCTACTTTAGTACAGTACGTAGGTAGGCACCTACTTCCTAGTGCCACCCTACCCTAAGTACTTAGGTACCTACTCAGGCACTATCAGTCGGGGCTGACGGTGCTCACAGCGCTAAGCATTACTTACTTATTAAGTAGGTAGCATGGTAGGTAGCCGAGTGACCTGCGTGGTGGCCTGTCGATATTTGGGCATGTCTTGAGAGACTTCTGTTTTTGACATGTCTCGTACCGGCAACCTGGCAATATTATTTTAGTATAGCGGTAGAATACATCGGTCCTAACAATATATATGTATATATTTCTCCTATTTTTTGGGCAATGAAATCTCTAGCCCAGGTCATGTTCAACAGCACTACTCTCCATGTTCCTACCCAGGTACCTAGAAACAAGCTACACAGTGACAGAGGTCAATACCTAGGTAGGTAGCCAGCCCATGCAAGTACCAGTGCTCGGAAGGTAGCAAGTAGCTCCTCGGTGGTCTTTCGGCGGCCTAAGCAGGAATGTTTCAGTAAGTAAGTACACCGTGGACCTTAATTAGTATCCTAGGTGGGTAGTTTAGAGGTTAGGTAGGAGGTAGGAAGGTATATTTTGTACCGTATCATCCATCCTTGGGCAACTGTTGCCTCCAACCTTGTTAGCGTTCGCAGCAACATTACGTTGTTGCTGTCGCGTCCTTCTCACCTTTTACTAATAAAAAAGGCTGAGAGCCACACACCGTCTTGCTACTGATGGTAGTTGCCCACCTCTATAGCCACAAGACCCTGGCCGTGTTTTATTGGTGTTGGATAGATACTCAGGCACCTATCACGAGGACAATTACACATGACAGCACGCACCTCTTTAACAAGGAGTGCTGCCCCACCATGGGTATCGCACTCAAGTAGAACAACCTCAGCTATTTAATCCAGGCCACCGTTCCATCTCATCGTCGTCGCTTACAATTCATCGAATGGTTTTGCCTGACCTGTCAAATAAAATGTCCGACCCACGCACCAAAGGAAATATCCCCAGTCCCGAAGACCTTGCCCTCAGCGTAGGCGAGGTTGCGTTGTCCTGTTACTGCCCCTCAGCACTCACCCATCTTCCCCAACCCGTACCCAGTGACCTGCCGCCAGATCTAGACCCGAGAATCTTTACATTCCAGGATGCCTTTGAAGATTTGCTTGCCGTATCTCAGGGAAAGTCGCTACCTACTATCGACTCGCGTTACCACCAGAGCCGCATGCTGCGTCAAATGTATCCTCAGGGTGAGCCCACCTGGCTCTGGATAGGCCGCCTCCAGTCCCAAGGCCTCATCCGCCCGCCACGGGAGTCCTACATCGTTCGTGCGTCGCGAGAAGGCTGGGAAGATCTGCAGAAGGACTTGGAAGAAAGCGCACGAGAATTTTGGCGTGAATTACGAGAAAACCCAAAGAGCCGAGAAGCTGTTCGAGAGACTGGGAAGCTGTTTAGAGAGCTTCATGATCAGTTTTCCGGTTCCAGCAACTCTCTCGAGTCAAGGAATAGGGATCAAGGACCTGAAAATTTCGATGATCTCTTTTCGGCAATCCAGTCGGCCTATGCAGACGGCCGAAGCGCATGGGATGCTTTCCGGAAAACCCTCAATGAGGAGCTGCCGCGGCGCATGGGCGAATCTGAACGCCAGATGGAAGGAAACAATAAGGATAGTAGTCCTTCAACTTCGACCGGAAATACTCGACCCAACCCAAACGAAAAAGAAACGAGGTCAGAGTGGGTGGACGCTTTCGGCTACAAGCACACAACCATCAAGCGCATGACGTACGACGAAAATGGCCAGGAAATCGGCTCGTCTACTTCCATCACAATCAGGCCGGCCAAGCATGAAAAACCAGAAGCCGTTGATAATGGAAAAGGAAGTATAGAAGCGGATAGCAAGACGAATGGCGGCTGGTTCTGGTAAGATATGCTTAAACCACGCCGTCTGGGTAACCGCAAATAATTGAAGCCTTCTCCCATCTCAAATAACTGTACAATTTTATAACTTATTGTCTCTAAATCCACTTTTCTCCAAGAAATGACGTACAGCGCCAACGCAAATGCAGTGTCTCCAGATCATACATGACAAAAAAACTGACCGGCGATTGTTTGTTTAATTGCTTCTAGACTCGGCCTTCTTCTTGCGCACCTGACGCTTGCGCGCCATGAGCTTCCGCTGCATGTCCCCCTTTTCACCTGCGTCGTTTCCGTCACCCTTGAACTTGTCCATCAGAGGCTTCTTATCGCGGTGGTTTCTTCCCCCGCGATGGCCTCGGTCGCCACCACGGCCTCGGTCGCCACCACGGCCTCGGTCACCACCGCGCCCTCGAGCACTATCTCGACCTCGAGCACTACCACCACGACCTGCATCGTCGCCGTGATCTCGGGTGTGGAAACCAACTCTCCCGCCTCTGACGCTGCCACGGCCACCACGGCCGCCTCTTCCGCCTCTTTCGCCTCTTCCATCGCGGAAGCTGCCAGTGCGCTCCTCGCCAACATTGTCCTTGTCGAAGCGCGGCTTGCCGTTGGCAGTATCTTCCCTAGCTTGTCTAGATTTTTCCTCATTTATCCTTCTGCGCTGCACAACCTGCGCGTTTTCAATGGCAAACTCCGCGACCAAGCGTTTCTTCTTGCCCTCCTCCACATCATCCATTTGGAAACCGTTCAAGTATCGCAAACCCATCAGGGCCCAGTGATGAGACACATATTCGATGAAGCCGTAACCGCGACTCTTACCAGCACCAGAGTCTTCGGTAATCTTAGAGCCTTGCGTGCTCTCAAAGACAATTTTTGCCTGGCGCACGATACCCTTCCCTTTCAATTTTCTCTGTTTTTCCTTCTCCTTGGCATCTTTCCCGTCTCTTGCGTTCTCCTCCTTGGACAGTGGCTCGCGAATACCTTCCTTGACATCCTGTGCAAACCCGACGATAGCTTTGCGGGCCAGCTCCTTGAGTTCTTTGGAGCCAATATTCTTTGGAATGTTTCGCAAGGCAATGCGTGTGAGACTAATGTGCAGAGCTGGGTTGTTCTGGACAAGCTTTTTTCTTTGGGCCGCGCTAGCTTGCCGCATTCGAATCTCGGGCAGACTTAATAGGTTATAAATTGGCGAGTTGGTGCCGATGGAACCTTCGGGAAGAAGATAAAGACGTCTCTTATCCTTTTCCCTCCTCTTGGCTAACGAGTTCTCTGCTAAATTGCTAGCTTCCGTTCGGTTTACGGCCTGTGCTATGCTCAAGAGACGACCATCGAGTGTATATTTTCCGGTAGGGTCAAGATTAGCATCGTGAAGGATTGATTTCTTACCTTGCACGGCTAGCTGTTGTCCACGTGGAGCCTCCTTGATACAAGTCTTGGAATCTTCCTCTTCAAAGAAGCAAACAAATCCAGTCCCGGCTGGGCGGTCCGTAGCTTTGTCCATAACAACTCGAGCGTATCGAATGTTGCCAAAGCTGCTGAAAAAAGATTTGAGCTGTTCGTCGTTGGTGGTAAATGGAAGATTGCGAACAAAGATCGTAGAAGAGTTGTCGGACGAGTTGTTGCGCTCCTCCTTTCTTTTTGCTTCTTCCTCGTCCTCTTCCTCCTCGTCCTCGTCCACCATATTTTGCATATGATTCTTCATGAAGTTTTCTAAATCAGCATTCAGCTGGCCCTCCTCTTTGTCTTGATCGTTGTCTTCGTGGTCATCCTCAGCGTCAGACTCTTCTTCAGAGCTAGTCTCGTCATCGTCGTCGTCGTCGTCGTCTTCGTTGCTTTCGGAATATCCACCTTCTTTTGCTTCTTCGGCTTGTTGTTGGTCCCATGTGTTCTTATCAACAGCCCAATCGACTGCAAGAGTTCTGCCGTCAAGTTCCTTGCCGTTGATACCTTCAAGAGCCTTCTCAGCATTTTTCTTGCCTCGTAGGGTGACAAAACCGAAACCCTTCAGCTTCCCCTTATTCTTGGGCAAATCCGCAAACTTCACTTTGCCGTAGCTTCGGAATAGGTGGCCAAGCTGCTCCGAGTTGCGGATGCTCCAAGGCAAGTTTCGCACAATCAGTTTTGGTGTCGGCTCAAATTCGGGCTTTCCTGGCTTCTGACGTGGTTCAGAAGCTTCGGAGACTTCTTTTCTTTGTCTAGGCTCAGCTATTTCGACTCGAATACTACTGCCTTCCCATCTTTTCTTGTCAAAAACAGTCTGAGCCTCTTTGGCGTCGTCAGCGTCTGCCAATGTCACGAAACCGAAGCCGCGGGATTCCTTTGTCTGCTGATCAATAACAACGGTTGCGTGCTTGACCGGAAAATATTCAGAGAAAAATTCTGCGAGACTTTCGTTCGTCACGTTTGGAGGTAGTGACCGAACGAACAGAGATCTGCGTGCTTCCGTACGGGCTTTCTTTGGCGAGGGGGCAGCAACAGTCTCAGAGTCTGGCATTGCTGCTAGAGCCTCTTCGATTTCAGGCCGTAGCCTCTTCTTGCTATCCTCGGCGGCACTCATTTTGTCAAGAGTCGTTGAACACAACGCAGCCACAAAGACTTTGTCTGTCTCGAACCTGCGGCTCGAATTGGCGACCAACCAAAAAAAAAAAATCCAAGCCCACTCCATCATCCTCAAATAGCATATCTTATCGCACGTGATGGATGGACAATCTAGTTCAGCACGAACGCTATTCCCAAAATGGAACACTGTTGACTTTAATTGCCAACACGCGCTTCCCACCCAAACAAAGGCCCACCGGATGTCGATGCCTATTGACATTGTGCATCACCACTAACCTGTGCTCCTGTACTCAGAACTTAGAATACATATAGATTTTGGGAAATGCCCTCAAGAGCGTCAACAACACGCTCCGCCCGGCCTTCCTCCTCGGGTGGCCGCAAACGCTCCAACTCGGCTTTGGGCGGAAGAGTCCCCTCCATCTCCCGCGCCTCGCCCACCCCCGCTGCCGAATTTGTCGATACACCCGATAATGACTTGAGACTGAAAATCAGCTCAATCTTCCGCGATGCGCAGCGCAATACTGCAACGCACCGAAAGCTGGCTGTTACACTGCGAAAGCTCCATGAGGCATGTTGCTACGAGACGCCTGACCAAAAAACAACGGTCGATAGCGACTTTGACGAGATGACCTTCAACACCGAGTTCATTCGCTGTGTTTTGAAGGTCATGCCGGTCAAAAAGACCGAGGCCGTAGGAGAGAAATCCATTCGTTTCATCGGATTCTACCTACGTCACTCTCACGACAAAGACAATGAACTCTTGGGCGACATTGCCAACGATGCCAGCCATATGCCAGAAACGCCGAGCACACGGTTGACCTCGGAGCTGATGGAGGCAGTTGTTCCTCTCATGATCGCAAAAGACAAATTTGTTCGCTATCGCTCAACGCAGCTGCTATCGCAGATTGTCAACTCCCTCGATGCGCTTGATGATAATCTGTTCCAATCGCTTCGCCACGCGCTTTTGAAGAGAATCCGCGACAAAGAAGCTATGGTTCGCGTTCAAGCAGTTCTTGGACTTGGTCGCCTCGCAAGCAATCAATCCGAAGGCTATACAAACTCAGACGACAGCGATGCAGACCAGGAGTCTGGCCTGTTGGAGAAGCTTCTCCAGGTATTGCAGAACGACCCGAGCGCTGATGTTCGCCGTTCACTGCTAGTCAATCTCCCTATTCTCCCAAATACACTTCCATATCTACTCGAGCGTGCCAGGGATCAAGATGCTGCGACGCGTAGGGCTGTCTACTCGCGCTTGCTTCCTGCCCTCGGTGATTTCCGTCATTTGTCCCTCTCCATGCGAGAAAAGTTGCTGCGGTGGGGTCTTCGAGATAGGGATGAGAATGTCCGCAAAGCTGCTGGAAGACTGTTCAGAGATCGATGGATCGAAGACTGCGCGGGGACCGCCCAACAGGAGAGCTCAACTCCCAGCTTCGATGGGTTGCTCGAGCTCCTTGAGCGTGTAGATGTTATCAACTCGGGAGTCGAGAATGGCGTCGCTCTGGAGGCCATGTCTGGCTTCTGGGAAGGTCGACCTGACTACCGCGAGGCCATGAACTTTGACGATGCATTTTGGGAGACCCTCACTGCCGAGGCCGCTTTTCTTGCTCGCAGTTTCAACGACTTCTGTCGAAAGGAGAGCAATGGAAAATATGAGTCACTGATTGAAGAGAAGCTTCCCGAGGTTACAAAGGTCGCCTACTTCCTCGAGCGTTATCTGAATGCTTTGATAGAGACACTGCGCCAAGCAGAGCAAAACGCTGTTGAGGAAGACGATGAAGCTGCCATTGTGGAACAAGAATTTATTGCCGAGCAGCTACTTCACATCGCGTTGACTCTTGACTACTCTGATGAAGTAGGTCGACGTAAAATGTTCACCTTGCTCCGCCAAGCTTTGTCTATCCCCGAGCTTCCCGATGAGGTTACCAAGCTCACTATCGAAACTTTGCATTATATTTGCTCTCCTGACGCTGCAGGAGAGCGTGAGTTCTGCAGTATTGTTCTCGAGTCAGTTGCCGACGTCCATGACACCATTGTGGATGATCTTCCCGCCGATGATGCCGATGACAGCTTCCATTCGGCGCGTTCCGAGGTCAGCGGCCTTAGCATGTCATCTGGTGGCAAGGGTCGCAGCAAGGAGATGAGCGAAGAAGATGCCCGTGCTAAGGCGGTTAAGGAGATCGTCATCAACATGAAGTGTCTGCACATTGTTCAATGCATGCTTAGCCACATTTCGGGCAACCTGAAGGACAATGCCGACCTGGTCGCCATGCTTAACAACTTGGTTGTTCCAGCGGTGCGAAGCCACGAGGCTCCTGTACGTGAACGAGGCCTGGTCTGCCTGGGTCTCTGTGCCCTGCAGGATCGCTCTTTGGCTGAGGAGAACTTGAGCCTTTTCATTCACTTTTTTAGCAAAGGGCACTCGGCTCTCCAAGTCACTTCGTTGCATATCCTCACCGATATTCTCAACGTCCACGGCGCGCATCTGTTCTCCTCTACGCCCGCACTCCTCAAGGTTTATGTCAAGGCTGTGAAGAGTGGTTCCAGAGCACCAGAAGTGCAGGCTGCTGCTGTCATGGCGGTTTCCAAACTTTTGCTCGGGCGCGTAGTCAGCGACGAAGAAGCATGCCAGGAGCTGCTTAAATCACTAGTCGTGGCCTACTTTGATCCAACCTCGGCCGGAAACCAGACGGTTCGGCAGGCTTTGAACTACTTTTTACCGGTCTTTTGTTATTCCAGAGCCACCAACCAAGAGCTAATGCGCAGCATCGCTCTTCCTGCTCTCCACACCCTCTTAAATGTGCGTGAGGGCCTAGAGGACGATGACGAAGCCGATGTTGAGGAGGACATGGTGAGCATGCCGGTTATTGGCGCTTGTCTTGTCGACTGGACGGATCCTCGCAAAGTCTACAGCCCTACTGGCCTGCTTGAGCCGGAGAAGAAGAACATCAATGGCGATGTTCACCTGGAATTGGCTCTTGATATCATAGACAGGCTGCACAGCAATGTCACCAGTAAGCGCATAGACAGCAACAATTGTGTGCGACTAGTACTAACCACACCGATAGAGGAAGAAAAGAAGCTCGTTGCCGGTCTCCTTAGCAAACTCTACATCTCATCCGGCTCTTCCGAGGACAAACTTCGAGAAACGTACGAAGAGGTCTCCATTGCCGTCGAGGAAGGTGTCGTGACGGACTCGCCGAGCAAGAACGCACTATTCAAGATTCACGTCTCTCTGGGCAAGATCGTCAACGCGCTCGACGAGCAGCAGCCCCGGCGCAGCAGCCGTAGTGCCTCCACTACCATCGAGCAACAACTCTCCGGAGGCAAGGCGGTATCTGAAGAACCCGCCATCAAAGAAGAGGATGATGATAGTGACAATACGGTAATTGCTAAATGTAGCCGAATTACGCTGTCCCATGCGGATATATCAGACGACGAAATAGAGACATAGGGAGACCTTCTACTTTGTATTGCGTTTCGCTTTTTTAGGTTATTTTTGATGAAGCGTTATGGGACCTGGTTGTTCGGCATGCGGGTATATATCAAGAGTCCTGGTGGCTACGTGTATCTAGTTCTGCTCTTTTCATTTTCTGAATGGTGCCCTGCCTCAGTCTTATTATGCTATTCTGTACAAGAGAGAAAGAAAAACGATTCTTGAATACTTGTCTAGCAGTTCAGTCATGTATGAATCAAGAACTGGACAATCCATTCAACTTGCTGTTGCACTTATCTGGTTCCCAACCAAAATAGAGCCCCGCCCAATCCAATGTTCACGAGAAGATGCTGCGCAATGTTCCAGGCCATGGCGTACAGGTATTTTGGCGAAAAGACGGTCCAGATGAACAAGTGGGTGCGCATGGCGGTGCATGCCGCCATAACGAACGCAGCCGATGCTGTCGAGAAAACGGTCAGCAGCGCGACGTGCTGTTGGAAGACGGCACGCTCTCCGACCCTGTATTTGTCCAGTAGGAGAATTGTGCTGGCCGATGTCCAGTACAGCGGGCCAGCCCAGTTGCTGACGAAGGTTAGCACGCCGACAACGACGACATTGAAGCCGGCCACGCCGTTGTAGGCACTGGAGAGATCGACAGAGGATATGGCGTTGGAGCCGCCGCTGGCGAAGAAGCTGGCGTACTGGAAGAGAATGCACGACGTGGTGATATCGGCAGAGGTCATCTGCTTGGCATCAATGGCGCAGTAGACTATGTGCGCGAGGAGGAAGATGGGTACATTGGCAGCGCGGGACTGTGTCATTGCGAAAATAGTGATGAGTTCGTGCAACAAGCGCGCTAGACACGTTAGCAAGAGAGTAGAGAGCGAATCACAGGCTTGTCTGAAGCTTACTGGCTAACCTCGCGTGCCGTCCGCCGGCGACTCCACGGACGATGGCAAAGGCAGAAAGTAGTCCAAGAACGATAAAGACAACACGGGCTCGCCAAAGTAGCGATTGTCCCTCAAATTTATCGTTGAGTGTCTTGGCAAAACCAACAACGAGCTCTGGCGCATCGGCAGCTGTAAAGGCTAGCTTAAATGTAAACGCTGAGGAAATGAGTACCGACGTACTGGACGTGGCGGCTATGGACGGGATGCTCTCGAGGCTAGGCAGCATTTGGAACCAAATGATCCCGTACATGACGATGATGATTATCCACAGCGCCGAAGGATATCGGTTCACGAAGAGCTTGACAACATCAGGCTCGCCGGCAAACTTTTGGCCGGTCTGATTCCAGCTTCTCGTGATGCGGGCAGCAAGGAGTGCAACGAGGCACCAACCCCCCGAGGACATCTTTCCAGAGCTGGCAAATATGTTAGTAGAGGATGGAATTGGGTCGTGGAAGGTGCAGCCTACCGTCGAATGCTTTGTGCTCCGAGGAAAGCCAGCCATAACGTAGTAGCCCAGTACCAGAAATGATGCTCTTCTTCGACATAGCTGCTCGCAAACATCATGGAGCCATAAAAGAGGGAAATCAGCAGAAGTGGCAATGCTGTGTGAGACTTGAGGGTGCCCTGCGCAAAGGATGCAGCCACAGCAATGATGGCAGCTATGATGGCAAGCGTCAGTCCAGCGTATAGGCGTGGCATGTCATAGTTCGAGGCCATGTTGCTCATCAGATCCTGGGCCTTGCGAATCCATCGAGATGTGGAATCTAGCCACTCTTGATCAATTGTATTTTCGGCGTTGAGAGTCTGTGCCCGTTGGGTGATGAACAGCCAGTCGCATGCGAGTTCGTTAATAGCAGTACGTTCCAGCTGGCAAGGATCAGTCGATGAGTCTGTATCAAAGAGCTCGGTCCCAAAAGCTGCAGTGACAACGTTGAGGATCTGTCGAGCGTTGCGGACAAGGATCTGTATCTTGTCTCTGGGGCTCGACCAAAACGGGAGAAATTCAGGGATGAAGGCCCCGAGGTTATTCTTGGAGACGGGAAAGCCCAGAAGGGCAGCGATGGTCGGCACAATATCTGACTGTTCGACTTCAGAGTAAAAGTCAAATTCGTTCTTTGGAAGCACAGGGGCTTTGTAGGCAGGTGTAATGCCCTTGAGCTTGGGGGAGAGGAAGAGAAGCGCAGGAGACGTCTCACCAGGCGACGACGCGCCATGGTTCCCTGCGTCGTTCATGCCATGGTCGCCGCATACTACCAACAGAGTAGATTCAAGATTATTCTCGGATGATATGGCTTCATATATTGCACGAACTATCGAGTCCATCTCTTGCTGCTTCGGAACCATGTGGGAGCTAATAATTAGTTAGTAATGACGCAGATACTATTGCTCGCGTCCATACCTCCTTGGCCCCGATTTATGGCCAATGTGATCGAGTCCAAGATAGTGAAGTACCATCAATGACCAATCGTTATTTCGCAACTCTCCATCGATGTGGCGAGTCACATTGTTGTCGACTTCCGTAAAATCCTGCTACTTGTCAGCTAGTCAACTTGACTGGAGCCCAATTCAACGTACAGCAACAAAGAAGCTGGAGGTTCCGTCATGACGATCGAAGAAGTCCGGGAAAAGCTTCAGCCACGTATCATCGCCATACAAGAGCAATTTTCCGGTATCCTTTGTCTTGAGCTGAGCTAACCAGGTATCCTGTGCTGCGAGAGCAGAAGATTTGTCCCCTTCATCGATATTGAGTATAAGGTCTACAAAAGACGGTATCGAGCCAGTAGTGATTGCCTTCAATCTAGGCATCGTCACCGTTGGCGAACGAGCGTACGCTGTGAATGGAGCAGCCACGCCATCACGAATAAGGCTATGTGCATGTAAGCAGGGGCCTTCATTTGTTAAATAGCTGGCACGATGAACCTTTGCGTGTATTGAAAACCAGATTCTTGAGAGTATACAAAGTCGCTAACACATGGTCAGTACGGAAGTACCAGGATTTGAGAAAGGAAGCTGAATATGTATGCGTATACATAATTTTTACCTTCGAAGCGCATCTATTACCACAAAGACAAGCTTGTTAAAGGGTGCCTGAGGAGGTGGCCCAGAGTCCAAGACCTCAAACTCAGCCAAGCCTGGAAGGAACGGTTTATACGGAAAGAACCCGGTGGCAAATATGAGAATAGATATCGGGATTAGGAGATTGGTGATGGCTAGTGGCAGGGTGGTGAATGGCCACCGTGCTGGGTTTGGAGCTTTAGCGCCCATGATGAGAGTGAGCGAAGGTGATAAGGAGCGTGGTCAAGGACGAGGCGCGACGCAGTTGGTGGAAAGGAATGGCTAGAAATCGGCGCACATTGCAGGAGGCGTTGTGTGCGAAGCAGGCCGTGGGAAACTCAAGCCATGAAGAAATAAACACAGCCAACCTCTTTTTTCTGTTACCTGGGGATGAAGACGGAGAGCTGTGTTTCGAGATTGCGGCTGCACTCCAATGTCCAGGGATGAGAGTGGCGCTAGCTGTAGTGGTGCGCCTCCACAAAGGTTCGCGAAGAACCGATGCTAGACGCGCGGCGACGAGCGGCCTTGTTCCTATGGAAATTTGTAGCCATCGGGGCGCAGAAAACCGCAAGAGCAGTACTTATTCTTCATCATTATTCCACTTGATTGATGTGGGTAGAAATTTGATTAAGTACATTGCGTCTAGTCGTAGAGAAGAATCGTCATGGTGAAAAGAATACGCGGTGTCCGACTTCATATGCAGAAATGATTGAAAAAAAAAAAAAGGAAACCCAACGTTAAATCAAATGCCCCAATTCAGCTCCTCTCTGCTAGATCATGCCTTCTTCTTGTTCTTCTTGGCCTTGACTCTGTCGCTGTACTTGGGAAACACGATTGAGGCCTTCTTCTGCTTTCGTTTGTCGATTCGCTTCCGGCCAATACGCTTCAATTCTGTGCGCTTCTTATCTACATCCATGGCTGAGATTGATCAGTTGTGCCTGCTTGTACTTGTAATGCGATCGTTCGACTCGTAACATACCCGTTGCTTCATCAGCATCGGCAGCTTCGTCCTGCACCACGTCGGCTTCTTCTGTGGGCGGGTTGGTTAGTATTAATTATGAGAATATAACTGCAGCTTTTTCGAACCTACCCTCCATTTTGGCATCACAAGTCTCGGGCTTGGGCTGCTTGGCCAGTTCCATCAGCTTGGCCGACAGGCGCTCGGCGCGAGCAGTCTCAGCAGGCCCAAAGACAGAGCTTGCCAAGCGCCTGTTATTCTCCTTACGAGTGCTTGAACGTGAGCTCTTGGCCATTGTATCTGGTTGTATTTAACTGTATATGATTGGTGTATTTGGCGAGTTTGGCCTGTGTAGAAAGTGCAGCCTGGATTCGATCTGTCGGTGGCTTCCAGTGTCTGCCTGCAGAAAAAAACCCAGATAGCAACTTTTACAGAGGGGCAGCCCACTGTCGATAAGGAAATAGCTGTGGCGCGTGTGCTAAAGTGGATTGTGGCTGGTGCAGCCGGGCAAAATTCTTGCGAGCTTTGCCACTGCAAGGCGGGCTGTAGCCACACCTGGGCTGGCTACCTAGGTAGTCTCTGCATGAGTATCAATTAGTGAGGGTCGCTTGCATCGATTTCCTACACCAGCATGATTTGAGCCTGTTACGCTTCCAGGCTGCCCTCGTCAAAGCTGACACGCTGATGTGGCGAGAGCTTCGATAGTACTTTGCCCATTCAGATCGCTCTTTCACCTCTATTGCTCCCTAGCTATCCACACCTTAACTTGCGTTTAGTTCGCTTCACTTCCTCCTCTCCTCCAAACACGCGCGCGGTCCGAATCCTACACTGAACGAAGCGCATCGACGTCCACCAGAGCCAACCCCTTCTCCGTCGCTAAGAAACGCTGATTCCAAGCCCTTCAATATTCCTCGGTGCTCAAAACGCCTGGCGAGAGCCGTCCCACGCCAGCACGTCTCGCGAATCGAAACGGCTTCCATACTGTGAAACCGTACCTCGAGGCCGGCCTTGTGCCTGTCTGGTGTGACTGCACACGCCTTTGGCCAGGCGCTCCGTCATAGCCGCGTCTAGCTATGGCGTCGTCAATCGGAGTGCCGAAGCACGAGATGCTCTCGCTGATCCGCGAGGTCCAGAGCAACCAGTTGTTCAATCGGCAGCTGTCGTCTATCTGCCAAGTCAACGGTCTCAAGAGCACTGGTGTCAAGGCTGACTTGCAACGACGCATCATCACCCGTAAGCCTTCGTCACAACCTAGTCACTACCTTCTCATCGCATTCATTAACATCTTTATTTACATCAGTCATTCAAGAATCATCAGTCGACCCGTCTCGCTTTGCACAGGTGAAGCAGAGTGTTACTAACGCTTATGCCCAACGCAATGGAACTGCGACCGCCACGACCACGGCGACTACAACACCAATCAAACCCCGGGCCACGTCTTCCGCTGCTCCTAATATACACTTTTCGCTGCCAATGCCTTACGGCAATGGTGCTTCTGGCATGTCGCAAGGCTTCGGTGCTCCGCGTAATAATATTATGAGCACCCCGGCTCTCGCATTCAAGACCAGTCCATTTTACCTAGTAAAGACCGTCATTGGCGAAGTTCGTATATGTGAAGGTTGGTAATCAATGTCGGAAGACTTCAGGCCGGAATAGCTAACCAGCTCCAGCCATGGCTCAACATCGCAATACAATAACGATGCATATGAGCGCAAACAACTTTCCCGCGCTGCAGCAATGCCTGGCCGACACTTCGTACAGAGTTTTAATATTCTGTGCTGGAGAGGCAATCGGCGTACAAGATATTGCTTTTCCCCATCAGTCCGAAATTAGGGTAAACGGAAGTGAGGTCAAGGCCAACCTACGCGGGTTAAAGAACAAACCAGGGTCTACTAGACCGGTTGACATAACACAGGCGCTGAGGCTGAAGCCCCCAAATTATCTGAACACCATAGATTTCACATATGCTTTAACGACGAAGGTGAGCGAGTAGTCTTCTCGTTGTGATCTATGTCACTAACTGATTCAGAAATTCTACATATTAGCAAATCTTTGCCAGGTATATGCTGTCGCGGAATTAGCGCAGGGTATTTCCACAAGGAGCCGCATCCCGAAAGATTCCGTGATCGCCGAGTGTAAGTTTCTGCTCAGCTTCAACGCGTCCCATTCTGATAGTTGTTCAGTAAACAAAAAGGCACAAGACCCCGATGTCGTGGCAACATCATCGGTCTTATCGTTGAAGTGCCCGTTATCATACATGAGACTAGAGGTGCCTTGCCGTGGTATGAGCTGCTCTCATATCCAGTGCTTTGACGCAACGTCATATCTGCAGCTCCAAGAGCAAGGTCCACAATGGCTCTGCCCGATATGCAACAAGCCAACGCCATATGAGCAACTGGCCGTCGATGAGTGAGTCGCGCTGTAGACTGCCATAGCAAACTGTTACTGACGGCCGGACTAGATATGTTCAGGATATTTTAAACAATACACCGAAAAGCTTGGAGGGAGTTACCATTGAACCTAATGGGCGATGGCTCCTCAAGACTGAAGAACCAGAAAGCAACAATTTTCCATCCGAAGCATTTTTCGATGATGATGACGATGATGCTATTGAGATATCCGAACTTGCGAATATCCCAGTTCGGCCCGTAGATAAGCTGCCCACACCGAGCACACCGTCTAGGCAAAATGGAGGAGGCACGAAGCGGCCTGCGCCAGTGGTCATTGACCTGACACTATCGTCTGACGATGAGGACGATGAACCAATCGAGAGACCACTCAAACGACAAAGCACAGTGGCGAACGGCTACCATGGACCAAGCAGCTTGGCTTTCCCGAGTATGCCGTCGCCAGGTCTTCCGCCGTTTTAATGCTATATCTAGGAAGGCGGCAAAATGTATCATATTTATTTCATATTCATGGCGCAAGGGAAACAATACCAACTAAATTTTTTGTTATTGAATGGTATGAAATAACGACAGGGCGGGAGGGGGGGGCAAAGGCTTACGGAATTTATCTTGTCAACTTTGTATCTGAGTGTATAGCGTACTATCGCGTGTCGTCTGTATTCAGCACATCTTGAGCAGCCATAATCTCATCGCAGAGAGAATAATGTGATTCTGTTATAAGTCAATATGATCAATTTGGCAAATTTTGCCCGTACCGAGGGTAGAGGCTACACGCTGAGTGCCTCCATACGTAAGTAAGTAGTAGGTAGGTAGGTAGGCAGGTATTTATTACTTTTAGCGGGCGCGCCCCGCAACATGGTGAAGTAGGTACCTACGTAAGGTAGTACCAGTAGGCACCTTTGGCGCAACACTATACGGGCCTAGTGAGCTTCTAGGTAGACCACCACCCTACCTAGGTATCCAACGACTTCACCTACCGACAGCTTCCGTGGCCAGGATCAAGCTCTCCTGGACCGGCGGTATCATACAACACACACGATTCGATCGGCCGGTTTCCTCTTGGCAGTCGTCCTAACAGACTCCGCATTTCCTCAAGGCCGACCCGTGGCGACCGACGCCGGCGCGCCACCACCATGTCTCTCGACCCGGTGATGCCCCCCTACAACGCCTCGGACCCGTCCGCCAGCTTCCTCAGCTCATCATGCCTCGATTTCCTACTCATAGAGCTCGTGCCGCTGGCATACCGCGTGACGCAGGAGCGCGACGGCGGCGACGCCACGGCCGCCATGGAGAAGAACACCGGCAAGAGGGCTGCCGCCGCCGCTGCCGACGAGAACGAGGACGAGGATGCGCTTCCAGGGGTGGACCAGTCCCCAGAGACTCGGCAGAGGGCGAGTTCGACGGCGGCAGGCAGCGCAGTCAATACAAGGCGCTTCGAAGAGGATGAGGAACAGGACGCGGCGCATTATCGCCTGGAGACGTTGGGGTACCGCGTCGGACAGGGCCTCGTTGAAAGGTACATATATTAACCCCCCCCCTCTGCCCGCGCTCTACCCTCTTTTTGAAGGTCTACGGATGCTCCCCAATTCAAGTGCATTTTCCACGGAGCTATTGAGGGCTCACTGGGAGAAAGAAGGGGTTTTTGGGGCGTGATACAAAGACATGCCGTTTTGGGTGGTGCTAGATGCTGACGGGCCACAACCAGATTCTCTCGCGATCGACCCCGGTTAAATGACACACTCGATGTTATCAAGTTTCTCTGCAAGGATCTCTGGTCACTGGTCTTTGGAAAGAATATTGATAACCTCAAGACCAATCACAGGGTAAGGAAACCTCCTTCCCCCAGCTGTGCATCGCACGTGAAGGTCGACATAGCTTTTTACTTGATCCGGGGAGAATGAGCTAACAGTGAGAGAAAGGGCGTTTACGTATTGACGGACAACGTCTTCCGCCCGTTTTCGCGGATGAGCACCGTGGCGGGCGGCCAGGCTGTGGTGCGGGCACAACCATTTCTATGGTTCCCGTGCGGCATCGTCCGGGGAGCCCTGGCAGCGCTTGGAATCAACGCCGAGGTGCACGCAGAGATTAATGAGCTCCCGGGGGCGGTATTTCAGATCAAGACGTTACCCGCAAAGACGTGAAGGGTATACGGTCACACAAATCGGCTGGTTTCTTTTTTTTTACTCTTGCCAGAGGAAGGCTACACAATGCGAGCAAGGAATAGTCTATATGACAGACCAGCTTAACAACCCCGCGACAAACACGAAAATCTCAATGCAGCCACCACTTCCCTCTGCATCCAATCAAGTCCACGCCGGTATCGGTTCCGCTCGCTGGGTCGTGCACTTGTTGCTCCAGACGCCACACAGACCCATGCATCTGGACGGTGCTGCTAAGTGAAAGAAGGCTTGGGGTTTGGACCAGCCCAGTGGCAAGACCTGAAACAAACACTTCTTACAGCCTATCAAAGAAAAAATAGATAATCAGTATTCTGAGCCATATAGATCATATATTACGTATATTTTCACCGCCATCATGCTTCAAGACAAGCTACTGGCTTCCATCTCGTCCGTCCTCTGACCGGAAACGCATTGTACTCTTACTGGTGAAAAAGAAGAAGGGGCTGCTTTACTTTTGGGGAGGGTTGTGGGCAAATTGGACACCCTTGGAAATGTTGCCCTTGAGACCCTCGACTGCCTTCGCCAGCAGAGCCTTCTCCTTGTCGGTGATGCCCTCCAATGGGTTAGTGGCCTTCTCAGCACCGTTGGGCTACAAACTGTCAGCATATCATGAATCTTGAGTTGGGTCAACCAGCTTACACCGAGCTCAATGGGAACGGAGAAAAAGTCACAGCCGGTAGCCTTGGCAATGGCGTCACCACCGGGGACACCAGGCAGGTAGACATAGCTGGGCTCGACGAGACCCTTCTCGCCCTTGACGGCTCTCAGGACCTTTTCGGCAAAGCTAGGTGAAATTGTCAGTAATTTTAGGTGCGGCGCTGTAGACGGAACGTACCGGAAACCGGCGTAGGCCATAGAAAGAGTGGCAGAGCCAGCACCGTCCTTAGCCTTGACGACCTCATCACCGCCAAACTGGACGCGGTTTACAAGTGCGTCGTACTTGTCGGCGGGAATGTTGACGGACGGGGTAGCCTTGCTGAACAGAGGGACAATGGTCTCGCCAGAGTGACCACCAATGACAGGGATGTTGAGCTTCTGGGGCTGTTTCTCGCCAACAATCTCGCCGACGAAGGTCTCGGCACGAACAATGTCAAGGGTGGTGACACCAAAGAGGCGCTGCGCGTCGAAAACGCCCTTGGCCTTGAGGACCTCGGCCGAGATGGGGACAGTCGAGTTGACGGGGTTGGAGATGACGAGAATGAAAGCTTTGGGGGCAACCTCGGCAGCTACCTCAATAAGACCCTTGACAATGCCAGCATTGATGTTGAAGAGATCATCACGAGTCATACCCGGCTTGCCTAGAAATTGTTAGAGTAGCCGTCTTCGTCGCGAGGCTTTTTTGCCATAACCGAGCGAGTCGAATTCAGGACCACTCACGGGGAATACCAGCAGGAATGACGATAATGTCGGCATCCTTGAATGCAGCTTTTGCGCCATCATTGGCGGGCAGGTAGCCAGTGAGTTTCTGTTTGCCGCATGTGATTAGTACCGATGGCCGGCTCCAGCGAGAGCGGGTCGGTGTCGGCTTACAGCTTGGGAAGAGATGTGAGAAAGGTCAGCGGCAACGCCGGGCGTATTGACGACATCGTAGAGGGCGAGCTCATCGATGAGGGAGCTGGTCTTGAGGAGAAGAGAGAGCGGCTAGAAGAGAGGCGATAGCGAGTTAGCATCTGCGCAAGCCGGGTACACGGCCGAGGCCCGGTAAACTCAAGTCTTACCTGACCAATGCCGCCAGAGGCGCCAGCAACAACTGCGCAAATGACAAGTCAGCATCGGGCAGCCAAAAAAACAGATAATCAGCTGGCCAACACTTCAACCTAGCATCTGGACAAGAATGCCGAGACAAAGCCGATGCGGGGTTTACTCTGGGCAGACTCACCAGCTTTGACCATTGTGGAAGATAAGGAAGCTAAGAGATGAGGGTAGTTGAAGAAACGAGCACCAGGGATATGCCGGGGCTCAGAAAGATGTATGGGGGGTCTTGAGGACTCGTGCGAGGCAAATTCAAAATGAAGATGGGATGGAGGAAGAAGGAAGCAGGTCTAGGTGGTGAGGGCAGAGGGACGTTAAGAGACCAAGCCCAGCAATGGGGCGATAAGAGCTTGTGAAACCAGGCATAGGCGATTGGACCAAGCTGGAGGAGGAGGGGTGCCCGCGGCCGGAAGAGCGAGGAAGGAGGGGCAGAGGTTGACTGCGCTGTTATGGCGGCGCGCCCACCAGCCAAACAGCCTGCACGGTTACTGGGCCGGGGAAAGGAGGGGAGGGATGACGCTGGGAGCCCGTCAACCCTTGTAAGCCGCCCACTACTGTGCCATAAAGTCGTCTTATATCTCTCATTGCTGCATGCATGTGTCAAAACGCCGAATCTGGTTGTAGTATGTGTAGCTCATACCTGCCTACCTGCCTAGGTGTAGGCAGGCACCCAACTACCTAGATGCGTCAGGATTTCGACGGCTGAGTCGAAGTCGACAACACTGCCGGCCATTCTGCTGATGGCCGCTTCCCCTCCAGCCGTGAAGCGCCCTACCCAGGTCCAAACGGCCTCCAATTCAAATACATAGCTACTACGCTGAGCATGCGCCGCATTTGGTGTAACAGTAGACCGAAAACTTTCCAAAACTTCCCGGCCTACTGCGCGCGATCTTGACCCCGTAATATCCCGAGTCACTTCAAACCGGCCGCAACGACATGCGCCGGCAATACCTGGTAGGTACAAAGCTCGTGATGGGCCAGAGGCGGCTGCATACCACCAGTCTCCCGAGGTCCCCGCAACCACATGGTCGTCTGGTTAGCGAGCTCGGGGCCAACCAAACAACCAACTTCCGGAGGATTATCGACCAAGCTAGTCGATGTTCTTTGATTTTCTCAGCTAGCCAATGTCGTCATCCTAACACCCGGTCCGTCCTCATCGCGAGCCAAAAAAAAAAAAAAAGAAAGAAAGGCGGAAGCATCTCTACCGCGGTAAAAATGGCTCAGACCTCGACTGACCTGCAAAATTCAAGCCCCAACATATACATGGCATTGCACAAGTCTTGGTGTAACCAGCCATTAGTCTAAATGTGTCGATATTTGGACGTCGCCCAGACTTGGCATGCGGCGTCATCCTCACGCCTTGCTGCCTACGTTGTGAGAACCAGCTTCAGATGTCCTCTTTCTCCCCGTCTTTCAACATGTTGTGAGAACCCGGTCTTCAAAACCATCGCACGTAACACAAGAGGCTCAAAGCCCATGGTTTTAAGGTTTGGCCCTGACGGTGCCAGATGTATTTCAGCTAGAGAAACAATCCATATCAAATGCCAACTCCAGCCAATGACAAAGGGAATCAATCACTTTCGATTCTCCTCATCTGCATCGCATCGACTACTGCGTCGCGAGCTAGCTGGCGACCGTCTTCGGTTTCGCCTGCGCCGCCGCAGTCCCAATCGAAGTCTCTGCACATGCACAAAATTCATGCTCCTGGAAGTTTTTTGTCTGTCCTCTCCCAAAGCTACCAGCCCATATAAAACGTGCACAAAAAGGAATCATTTAAGAGGACTCGGCTGCCTTCTGAGCTTTCTTGCCACGGAGCTTGGGCTCAGCAGCCTCCTTGACGGGGCGCTGGGCGCGACGAATGGCAGAGACACGCTCGACGGCGTGCTGGCGGAGGTCAGCACGGTAGCCAGACTTGGTGGTCTGGTTGGCGACGGCCTTGTAGATCCTATTTGGTAAGAAAAGGTTAGTACAACCTGCCTACAGAGTTTGTCCACGCCTCGTCGTCCGGACCATCATCTTGTAAAAGTCCAATGCTGATACTTACTTGCGGGTAGACTTGGCACCAGAGATCTTGGTCTGGGAGAAAGCCTTGGCGGGCTTGGTAGAGTTCTTGATAGTCTTGCTCAGGATGGTAAGACCACCCTTCTCACCGGGGACAACACCGATGGCCTGAATATTTGTAGTTTAGTATATTTTCGCGCCGCGAGATCGTTGACGTAGCGGGTCGTAATACCTTGTCGTTGACGAAACCAGCGTGCTGTAGGCTTAAGTTAGTCAAAGACTCCCATCGCAAATTTTGACATGGCTGTTCTCAGAGAGTCGGGTTTGTCGAACCTTGCGGGTGTTCTTGTTGGTCAGGTTGAGAGGGTCAGAGGAGAACTGAGCACCACCATTGCGACGGCTCTTGGAGAGGAAGCAGTGGTTGTCACCTGGTCAAGAATTAGCATTCAGCCTCCGAGCACTCGGTCATGTCGATTATGTCGCGAAAGTTCGCGCGCAGATTCGGCACCACCAAGTTGAGTCTCTCGCTCGTAAAGGAGAGAAACATACGGACGATAGACCAGATGAGGTCCGAAGACACGTTGTTGAGAGCAGGAGCAGACATATTGGCGGAATTGGCAAATGATGCGATTATCAAATGACAGAAACGAGGCCAAAGGAAGGGATTCAGTCGCCTCAGTAAAACACCCAAGGCGCAATGTGTGGGCTCGCTTAACTGCCTATTAGCGGTTAGCGCCTTTTCTGCTGTCTGGCAAGCTTTCACCCGACATAAGCATATCATCGATAGAGGGGTGATACCGCTTTAACGGGGCCACGCCTGAAGTACTGGTAGGCTTGCCCTCTCCAGTGATGAGGCGCAGCAGCGACGCATGTCAGCTAGAAACGGTTTGAGACAGTAACCCAAAGCCTCCTTGTCTGGGTAAGGCGACTTCATTATCTCGCATCGACGCGGCTGTCATAGTGCGCAACGGTTGCACGTCAGTCGAGGACCTACAGCAGCAGACGAAGTCACCTCTGCCTTTAATTATTTGTTCGCAATAACCACATCCAGTCGAATCACCGACTATAATTAGGACTAGTTCCGAGCTTCCCGCATCGCCCTTCAAATACACAATCGCCGCAATCTTTTGTCACGCCGAACTCGCCTTTCGCATCGCGCCGCACGTCATCCTTTTACTCGTTCCTTTATTCACCAATATTTACTTCGCCTTGTTTATCACATCGAGATCCACGTCGAAGGCTTGCGTAGCGCCTCTAAGCCCGCCTCAACCATGTTCATCCTCTTCAGCGTCTCAGTCTTCTTTCTCGTGGTTGCCGCCGCCTTATTCTTCACGCGCTCCTACTGGCTGCATTACGTACCTGACGTTAGTGCGCACCTACCATCGACCGACTACCTCTATTCACGGCTGCCCTCGACCTTTGCGGGTGATATTGAGGCCGGACTATCGAGCAGCGCCTTTGACCTCAGCGGCAACGTAGAGGCGGGCGACAGCCGTGCTGGCCTCGATGATGCCAGCAAGAAGGAGATTCTCAAGATCATGAAGAAGCGCCGAATGAATTTCGACAACGCCAGGAAGGTATATATGGAGAGTCGGTTCAAGGCCAACGGCATTGGTCCCGATGGCCGGCCTAGGGATCCAAAGTTTGTCAGCTTTTCATGAGTTTTAATCGGCACAAGATAAGGTGCCTCGTCGCACGAAGCGACCATACGCAGAGCTTTAGTCCAGATTTTCCGTCTTCGTTTCGCTGGTCGTCTCGATATACTTCTTTCTTCACATTGCAGGTGTGCCTTTAGTCTTCCTCATTCTTCTTCATGTTAAAGCGCTTGATCAATGTAATTCTAGAGATCTTTATGGGCTGGACTTATTTATTTGACTTGTGGAGTCAGGGCTTAATTGAGTATCAAACATTTGTTCGTCTGTGGTCACTTACTGGGTGAAGAGATTTAGAGTGTTGCCTGTGCCGGTCGATGAATACCACCCATACAGCTACTGAGTCCTGAATACTGTTACCATCTGTTTGAGGATGTATACCTGTACTTGGTGCCTCAGCTGAGCAAAACTAGCGAGAGAGCGTACTGGTAGGCCAGGGACTCAGTGTGGTAGAAAAGCTTTACGCCTAGAGGGTGTTACAAGAGTATCAGGTTGTCAGAAACGTCCCTTGTCAACTGATCCATGCCGGCCAGAACGCTTCTCGGACAACTTTGGTGGGCGAAAGTTTGGTAGCTATACCCCTTGAAGGGGTGTGCTGGTGATTGAAGCCCGTGTCCTTGTTGTGGGGAACAGTATTGCAGGGACCTCGACGAGCCGCATCGGCGTCATACCTCATCATGCACGGAAACGGAGTGCGACGCTCCTGAACAAGTACAAACACACAAGCCTAACACTTAAGGCGTCCGTCGAAAGGCAGTGAGGGTGCTCTGCAGTTGCATTAATAGTACTGGCCTGTTATTACTTACCCACTGGTCAGTTAACAAGCGTCTCAACCAGTAGGCAGTCAATTGACAGCCAGGCGACGACGAGTCATTGAGTTGGGTACTTGATCGGCCAGTTGACAGGCGCTTAAGTTGGTTACCAAGTCAAGTCACCTACCTACCTACCTACTTAGGTTGCCAGTTGTTGATGGGCTTGCAGCCGATTGACTGGTTGTCGATTGGCCAATTGGCCATTTATCACGCGTCTACCAGTACTCCGTACAACCACCGGTACTTATTAAATTTTTCTGCCGCCCTCGCTCCACTTCAGCTTTTAAGCTCTGACCCCCTTCACCTTGGGATTCACTAGTTACTGATACATCCGCAATACTCCACGCCACACTACTCAAACGAAATGCGCGCCTGCACCGATGCTGGCCCGAAATGCATCTGGTGGATGGGACATACAAATAATCGGTTCAACGGAGGGTCCCATCGGACTGTTTGCAAGTCTCAGGGATTAGAAAAGATGAAGATTACCAACTGGCGTAGCACAAGGGCAGGTCGACACCTCGGCATATCATCCAAACGTGAGTGTAGTCATTCAGGAAATTGCGGTACCGAGCAGGAGGCAAGCTGCCCACACCGACGATATAGCATTAGAGGCTGGGCACTAAATAGGAGTGCAATTCTGTGATATTGAGAGTCCATATTCCACCTTTGTAATACTTCGCCTTCCTGTGGCTGCTAGCAGACGCTTCGTATGATAGGTACGCTTTCTTCTTTGCTAGGCCATGCGTCTGTCAAGGAAAGTCAGAGAATTCAAAGAGAACAAGTAGACTTGTCTACACATGGAAGATGTTCTATTCCTGGTCCAGCAATTACAGAGGAGCGTTTAACACCTTGCATAGGGCCGATTCTGATAGCGAAAATTGAACAGTGAGGGGGTGCTGCTCGAGCTTCTGGTGTGGTCTGAATGTGTATAAAGACGCTGGGCAGGGCGGGAGGCGCTTGAGAATGAGGAAAGTTGGGCAGAAGATCAAAGCACCAGCGTGTGTCCAGATTTGGTCGTATGCGTCAAGAAAAGCAAGCAAGATGGTGTGTGGTGTTGCGTCGACTTGTTTCTTCTGGTCAATTCGTCGAAAGAAGAACTTGGGGAGGCAGCAGACGGTGAGGCGAAGTGGCTGTTGGACAAGGTGGGGCTTAGTTGGGAGTGAAATACCAGACTGTACCGTATACTGTAGAGTACCTACCTACCTAGGTAGGTGCTTATTATTAGTACTGTACAGGTAAGTTAGAATACATACTCCCCTGCCCTTGCCCCTCGATGATGTTTGCTACTTATAAGTGTTTCCGTACCTTGAGGTTTTCGTGGCCACCGGATGTCGCAGCGTACTCGTGGAAATGGATAGACATAGTCCCCTCTCCCCCCTCTTTTGTCCTATCCTGTCTTTTTGCATCGACTTGTTCTGTTATGTGCAGGCATCAACGGAGAAAGCAAGGCCACAGGTGCAGATCCTATACAGATCACTCCGGTTGGCCTCACCAGAGGCTGCAGCGAGTGAGCACCTGTTCAAGTCTGTGCTGCGGCTTACCCCCCCTGTCCTGGTAATTGTCTAGCGCATTCACGGCTACCGGAGCACCAGGTCGGGGGTGTGTCTTGTCCCTGGCCCAGGCAGGGTGCCATCTGGCAACCCAAACCTGCGGCCCCCACAAGCCGCCACCATGCGCTGGAAACATCGACTCGGAAACTTTGAAACTCTCACAGCCGTGTGGTTGCTCGTCGCGGGATGGCGTTTGTTGTGGGTGGAAGAGGAGGATCCCGAAAGGCCGCTGGAATGGTGGCCATCTGAAAATCTTCCATGGTCTGGGGCTTTTTCACGGGCTTGGAATAAACGTTTGTGGCTTATCTTCCGTTTGCCGCGTAAACAAGCCCGAGAGTTGGCGATGGCTTCAAAGCGTGCTTAACAAATTCACGACCCGGGTAGAGTATTCCAGACCGGCAGACAGATTAATGCACGTCCAATATCACTGGGGCGAATAGAAAAGTCGAAACGGCTGTTCGTCGTATTTTCTGGGTCGTATATTTGAAGGCCTTTTATTACCACTCCCTGCCTTTGGACTAAATGCAATCAATACCCAGAATGGAGACATCTTGACTACGGACTACTTACCTACTTGCCTACTCAATACTCCGTACCAACTCCGCAGATAGGTAGCTATTCGTGCTGATACACCACCTCAACCTCGCCACCACCAAACTTATGAACTGCACGTCGCACGAATAAATTAATTATGGTTGCCGGCGTGCAGCATGCAGAGCACGCCCACGCCCCTCATCAACGGCGCACACCACCTGGTCGTGCCCTCGTTTTCGCAAGACACACCTTCCAAGACCTTCACCCCCTCCGAGGTCTCTCAAAGTGGACGACTGTGCTGAATCAAAAATGATAGGTATTTAGTGGGAGAAGGGGAAAAGAGGCCACGTCCGGAGCCAGAGGTGCCATGGCAGGGTTAGCAGGGCCCCACCTCCTTAGGTACTGTGGCGGCGTTGGTTTGGCCGGTGGCCACAACCGAGAGAGTCAGCCACACACCATCAACCACCAGCCTCCACAAATAGCCCGCGACACACCCTGCACCCCTCCCCCCTTTCCCCTCTCCCCTTACAAGTTAACCTGTCAGCCTGTGCAACACACGCCCCCTCTGCGAGCCACTGAGCCCTACCCTCAGTGAGTTCAACTAAGTACCAGTATCCGTACAGTACGGATACTACCAGTAGGTAAGTACCAGTAGCTGTCTCTCCTGCCGCCTGCCGCCAGACGCTAAAAAGGAAACAGAGGCTTTTCCCCACCACCCCAACACCCCCAGCACCCTCACTTGCCTCATCACCACATCACCCACTGCAAGCACCAAGCACCTCCATCCAGCGCCAACAGGGGGGCCCACTCTGTCCCATCATCCCCAGCACCAGCTTGCCAGACTGTGTCGAGCCACCAGCACCACCTCCTCCCAGCCGAGCGCCTTGCGTTTGGGGCTCCATCTTCCTTTTCTTCTCCTCCTGCTCTTCTCCTCTCGTTTTGCACCTGCCTTCCGCATCACCATCTCCACCATCCAATTCATCTATTGTTCATCGCCATCAGTCTCTCGATTGACGGCATAGGCGCAAGGGTGCTCTCCAGTCGTGGCTCTCCTTTTCTCACGATAGCGCCTGTCCTTTGCCTCGCTCTCTGCCTTGGGTTCTTTTTCCTCCCTCCTGCGCCGGACGCCCGCTTCGTCGCCGCGCCAGCCTACCTTCGCAGCACCCATCGACGCCGCAGCGCATTTAAGTTCGGCTACACACACAAACCGCTGATTTTTGCCTAATCACTGGTGCTCTTCCTCGCTCATCTTCGCGCTTCGCAAGCGTCCTATTTTTATTTATTTTTTTGATACCCCCACGACCGAATTCTCGACCATCACATATCTCGGCCGCTTACGGCGGTTCAGTCGGCGTGACGCAACTGCCTCTTCAAGTCGCCCAAAACTCAACTTAACTCAATGTATTCCCATCGCGGCATGGGGGCTGTCCCCCCAAGCAACTCGTCTCGTCTCAATGAGCTTCTGGATCAGATTCGTGCCGAATTTGATACTCAAATACGCCAGAGCGAAGGCTTCGAGCATCAGAGTATGTACTCGGCTGGTTACAGCCGCGATCGTCTGCTAAACTTCTAAACCCCCCTGCTAACTTTGTGCGTGTTTGGAATTAGTCTCTGCTCAGGTCAGCGAAATGCAGCTTGTTCGAGAAAAGGTATATAGCATGGAGCAGACGCACATGACTCTTAAGCAAAAGTACGTCTTGGACGCCCTCTGGCTCTGATTCATCCCACCGGTTCTATCTCAACACTTTCCGCTCACCAATTACTTAGGTACGAGGAAGAAATCGCCATGCTCCGCCATCAACTCGAGGCCGCTCGTAAAGGCGCCCCTACACCTGGTATGCCCGGTCCTCCCCAGCACGCCGGCCCTTCGCAACCACCCTCCATCACTCCCGGCAACGGACTCTTCAGTGGTATCATGGCCGGTGGTAACCAGCAAGGTCTAGCTCCTCCCCAGCAGCATGGCCCTCCTCAGGAACAGATGGGCCCTCAGCACCAGATGGGACAAGGTCCTCCCGGCCTACCTGGCCCTCCTCACCCCAACGCACAGCAGCCTCCCTACCAGCAGGGCTACCCCCAAGGACCTCCGGCCCCAAACGGCATTGGCCCTCAGCCTCCTCAGGCCACCGCGTCCCCAGGTCCTAGAGGAGGTCGTGGCGTCGGCCGACCACCAAACGCGGTTGGCCCTGCTACTCCGCAGATCAACACTCCGGCGCTGTATCCCGCTAATGCTTCGCCGCAAGTTAGCCATCCTACGCCCGATCACCGCCTCGGCCCGCGCCCCCCTCCCGTGGGAAACTCCCTTGGTGATCTTGAGGTCGATAATGTTGCTCCCCAAAATAAAAAGACTGGCAATGACTGGTACGCCATCTTCAACCCCCAGGTTCAGCGTGTTCTCGACGTCGACTTGGTCCACTCTCTCACCCACGAGAGTGTCGTCTGCTGCGTGAGATTTAGTCACGACGGCAAATATGTTGCCACTGGCTGCAACCGCTCTGCGCAGATTTTTGACGTCCAGACCGGTGAGAAAATTCTGACGCTTGAGGACCACGGTGCTCAGGACATGACCGCAGATCTTTACATCCGTAGCGTCTGCTTCAGTCCTGATGGACGCTACCTTGCCACCGGTGCTGAGGATAAGCTAATTCGAGTAAGTCATCTCACTGACCTCCTAATTGTTAATTATACATACTAACCTCAAACCAGGTTTGGGACATTCAAACACGTACTATCCGCAACCACTTCTCGGGCCACGAGCAAGATATCTACTCGCTCGACTTCGCCCGTGATGGTCGCACAATTGCGTCTGGCTCTGGCGACCGAACCGTTCGACTTTGGGATATTGAGTCCGGTACCAATACTCTGACCCTCACCATCGAGGATGGCGTCACAACTGTTGCTATTTCTCCCGATACCCAGTATGTCGCCGCCGGCTCTCTCGACAAGAGCGTCCGCGTCTGGGACATCCACTCCGGATTCCTGGTGGAGCGTCTCGAGGGTCCAGACGGGCATAAGGACTCTGTCTATTCGGTAGCCTTCTCGCCGAACGGGAAGGATCTCGTTTCTGGTTCGTTAGATCGAACAATCAAGATGTGGGAGCTCACCGGCCCTCGTGGCGGCCCCAACGCTCAGCCCAAAGGCGGCAAGTGTGTCAAGACCTTTGAAGGTCACCGCGATTTTGTTCTCTCCGTTGCCCTCACCCCCGACGCCAACTGGGTGCTATCAGGCTCTAAGGACCGCGGTGTGCAGTTCTGGGATCCCCGCACCGGCACCACACAGCTCATGCTTCAGGGCCACAAGAACTCGGTTATTTCCGTGGCGCCAAGCCCCCAGGGCGGCTATTTTGCAACTGGCTCCGGCGACATGAAGGCTCGCATTTGGTCGTACCGCCCTTGGTAAAGCTGTTTCGTATTCTCCGCAGCTGACCGTCTTTTGGCGTCGTGATATCCTCGAGCTGTTTTGGGGGCTGGGGTTTTTGGGAAATTCTGTTTTTTTAAATTTGCTTCTGATATTTGATCTCGTGTGCTACTTCCCAGCCTTGTCGCAGAAACTAGTCAAGCGTGGCTCGGGCCAAGCTTGCGTTTTTTTGGTAACTTTTGGCTAGCAAATCTGTCTGCGACACATGGGAGTCGGGACTGGGGCGACCGCCGGTGGGGGACGAAGTCATGTTTCTAGGTGCGCGTGTAACTTCTGCGGATGAGATGTGGATGAAGAAAGCGGAAGCAGTTTGGGCGTACGGCTACGGAGGAAGAAAGTTTGGTTGTATGTATGTTGGACCAGGATGCCCTTGAGAGCAATCTTGGAGGTGACTTGGTACGGAATTCCTTGCTAATTTGCTTGTCGTGGCAATAAATCATGTCATAGAAAATAATGCTCGCTTAATGTTCTTTGAAATCTCTAACATTGCGATCTGTTAAACGTGACGTCGTAAGGATTATTTACATATTGTGGTACACGATATGGTACAGAGGTCCGGAACACTGTTGCGCCCGGTGTCGTTGCATCATTACAGCGATCCAAATAAGCTTGACAGTTCATCCTTGCCCTTCTTTTTCGCCTTCTTCTTTGGTCTTTCGTCTGCTTTTTTCATGCCGGGTACGAGGCGCGCCTTGTCACTGCTCTTTGGTTCAGTACTTGCGCTAGTTGTCGGCTTGGACGGCTTAGATAGTTTGAGCGTAACGTCAGGAAAGTCGTTTCGCGAGATGGCCACGCCCCTGTCATGGTTGAGGTCTCGGCTAACTGCCGTATGTTGTAGTTTGGAGGCCGAGTCCCTGAGGTACGTGTCTGGCGCTGGGTTGCGCGTAACAGAGGAAAGAGGTGTCGGCTCTTGCGATGGGGGCAAAACGGAGTTGACGACGTCGTTGATGCTCGCGAGGGTGCTCAGGAGCAACAATCCAAGCGCGGCGTGTTGGTTGTCGGCAACAAGTTGAGAAAAGGAGCTACCGAGATTTGCTAGGTAAGTCAAACTCTGAAGTATCTTGCACTATTTCACACGACTCAATTGATGACAGAAAGACGGGCATTTGGGCCGCAGGATTTGTACATACAGATATGCTTTGGGGATGATGTGGTTGCGGAACAGAGTCGTGCGTGCGAGGACTTGCTTCTGTGAGATTTTGGACCTGCCCTTGGCGGCGGTGCTCCTCTTGCCGCCGTCGGCCTGCGGCCTGCCCAGGGCCTGATGCCGACGCAGGTCAGCTGCGAGGGAGCGCGCACCACGCCGGAGCAGCTGGAAGGCGGACCACCAGTGCGAGGTGGCGTGCTGGTTGCGGTGGCGATATTGGAAGGCATCGAGAATGGGAAGCAGGGATGCGAGCTTGCTGGTGAGGCCGACGTCGGCTGCGGCGGCTGCGGCAGAGTGATCCATTACTGGGTAAAAGGGGAGGGTTATGATGCGATGGACATATTCTGAATTAGTAGAAATTCAAAGACAGCGAACCGTGCGAGGTAGACGTGTCAAGCGACAGGCGGCGCAAAGTAACAGATTCTGGCGATGATGAAGAGAAAAAAATATAGCCCCAGAGGTCGTCGCGCTGTGGAGCCAGAGACCAGACAGTGCGGGGGCAGCGATTAGCTCAAGAGGTATCCGTAACAAGATGGCTACACCCAGCACCAAGACCAGCTGTCGCGACTGCGGAGCTTGGAACTTGGTCCAAAAGACATTGGGGGGAATTAGGCCAGAATAATTCAAGGGAGCCAATCAGCCGTGTCTGGAATCTGCATGCCCACAGCTTGGCAGCCTCAGTCTAGCACCAGCCGAGATCGTGCAGCTTCTCGCAACTATATATTTCCGCCTCACTGGCCAGGATCACCCCGACCGGCGCGGGGAAGCGGGCAAACTGGACAGGGATAATGCGACTGACGTTTCGCTGAGTGCCAATGCACGAGAGAATCCCCAGAGATTGAATTGCTGGTCTGAATATGGTCCGGTGAATGACGAAGCCGCGCATGTCATGCGACCAAGGGCTTTCCGTTTTCAAATTCCCGGGTTATTTGATAGCGCAGTCCATCCGCAACGCAACCAACTGTGTAGAAACGGTTGAGTCGAGCCATAACATTGGGGCAATTTGGTCCGGTCCGCTATGAAGAGACGCATAGGAGGAAGCAAAAGCTGCTCGGCCGTTATTTATTTTGCATGTGCAAAGGTTGGCGGTCCGAGGGGCCCGATTGGCTCCCACGCAAGGGTTTGTGGTCGACACTCACTTCCCCCAGACTCCCCTACCCAAGAGCTGACCGTGCTAATTAATAGCCGCGCCGCTCCATGCCTATGTAGGTAGTTCTTTTGAAGGGACCCCTCCTCTGCCTGTTCATCTCATGTCGGTGACGCAGTTTTCACTTGCAAGGGGAGACGGCCATTGGCTATCTTTCAGCTCCAGCTATATATTGACTTTACTATTATTCCACGACCTGGTTCCCCGCCGCTGCAGGCAAGGTCGATCCAAGCAGGCCCCGTCTTATTAAACTGCCTCCCCCCTTCCATCCAACCTCGCCCAGCATCACCCTCTCTCGTATGGGTCTTGCATCAGGCCCCTGTGGACAACCAATTGCCCATTACAGACTCGCGAGATCCTCTCTTTCTTTTGCCGTCCTGTCTCAACGTCTCCTCCCTCCCCTCTCTCCCCGGTGCCGGGCAGGACTGGACTGGACCCGGCTGACCCAATCCCACCGCGACGGTCCCCGATCTCAGCACTACGAAACCCAATGCTCCCTCGGCAGGCTCACTCTGTCAGATGACACACTGCCTTTCCTCGCTCCTGGCAGTAGCATTAACCAGCGCTATTGACGAGTCATGACACATGTCAAAGCTGGTCAGCGCAGACGCGCCAAAGCCCCGAAAGTTCGGACCGGTTGCCGAACGTGCAAGTAAGTAATGTCTGCTTCGAGTTGCTCTTACTGGCTGGCTAGCGATGTCACTCCATGGGTTCGGTGTCTTGTTCGCCAGTGTCGGCAACTGCCGCGACAGCCGAGGCCGTAAATATCCAACACCGCGTCTGCATGGCAGAATACCTGGCACCATGGAGAAATCACGCTGACCAAGCATTCTCTTATTCGTTACTAAAACAGAGGTGCGCTCCAATCATCTCATGTGCTTACTTACTGTCTTGCTGAACTAACGTACATGTAGCTCGCCGAGTCAAATGCGACGAAGCTCAACCGTCCTGCAAAAGATGTTAGACTGCACTCCCCGATAGCTTCTCTATGCATGTAGCATGCCCTGTTGCAAGTTCATACCTCTAACCAATGTCCTTACACAGGCATATCCACCGGCCGCAGGTGTGAAGGCTACGATCCTCTACCCGAGACAAAGCCCATCCGATTCGTGACCTTAATGCACGTCACATATCCACCAAACGAGCTACGCTCTTTCCAATATTTCCAAGAACAGACGCTGTCGCAGCTCTTCACATTCATCCAAGAGGATATATGGACATCTCATATAGTTCAAACGGCACACATGGATCAAGGGATCTGGCACTCTGTCGTCGCATTGTCATCCTTTCACGAAAACTTCGTGCGCCATGGTTACTCCGGCCCCGAGAGCCACGACCGATTCGCGCTGAAACAATACAACATGTCCATACAGAGTATACTGGGCTCGCAAAGAAACTCCAGCAATGCACATGTACATCTGATATCATGTATTCTGTTCATCTGCATCGAGGTACGCTCGCTCTGACGCCGGCTCTCAACTAAGCTCACAGGATGTGTCTATCTTGTAGGTTCTTCGCGGCAGGACGTTGACTGTCCTACAACTTCTAGTCACGGGATACGCAATCTTGAAGGAAGAACGCTTACGTTCCTGTTCTACTTATACCGAATCTAGTGGCCCTTCGAGCTGGGATCGAGGCGCGCTTTTCGCCGCCGCGGATGTCTTCTTGAGCCGCATTGCGACGCAATCATATCTGGTACGCGGCCCTTGCAAAACCATTGCCAACCAAGTTCATGGCTATAAAACGTCACCTAACCATACACTGTAGCTGGCCAAAGGTATAGATCCCAACCTCGCCACTGTTGTGGCGGAAATACTAGATTTTGAACAGTTTGCCTGGAAGGAAAGACCAACCTTTCACTCACTCAACCAGGCTCATCATGCGCTTTGCACCCTCAGACTAGAGCTAGAAACATACAATCAAAGCGGTGTGGGTATGGTACCTGCCAAGCTCCGATGGTGGCAGTCCGCCTTTGAGGAGTTCAAAAAAGAGTACGCCAACCAGCTAACGTCCCTCGAGGACAAGAGGGGCGTTGCCTTGTTGGAACTTCTGCGACTCTACGTGGGTGTGGAAACGACCGTCTTTGACGGCCCTCCAGGCGTAGACGAAGATCCACTGCGTTGGGATGCGCACACAGACACCTTTAACGAAATGATTCAGTACGCTGAAGCGGCGACAGGTGCTGACCGAGATGACGCGAGGAACGGCACACGCATTGGGCCTCAGTTCCATATGCACATCGGCGTCGTTCCAGTGCTATATGGTATTATTCACAAGTGTCGCGACCCATCGATACGGAGGCGGGCTATTACCCTCATGTCCAGGTCGCGGCGTCTGGAGGGCGTCTGGGACAGCGAGGCGACACTTGCCGTCGCTCTGCGAGCCATGTCCGTCGAAGAGCAGGGAAGGGCGCTGGCTTCGTCAGCGGATATACCGGCCGCCGCCCGCGTCCGGCGCATCGCCGTTCTTCCTATTAATGAAGGGGAGTACAGCCATGCAAACCCCAAGTCGTACATGGTCGGCTACGAAATCGACCAGAAGTGGGCGTGGGAGCAGGCCAACAATGATCAGGGCTCGAGTCCCTCAGAACGTTGAATGAACAGTACTTTTCGTTACGACGTCTATCTTTCGGTCAGAGTTATACCAACCTTTTCTTGGTGTGGCTTTTGTCTGTGCCCACCCAGCAAACCTAGCCAGATGGCAAATATACGTATACACATATGTATGTATCACCATGCATATCTGTATATCTTGACATGAGCTCACTCCACCTGGACTTTCATCGGGCCGTGTGACTTTGGGCACTATCAATTTATTTATCTACCAAAAACGATTTCCAAGTTTAGAATAGCATGTGATCCGGTGTCCTTCGTTTGTTCGGCTTCCTTCGAGCAAAGTCAGAGGTCGAACTGAGTTCTAGTCAGTTGCAGGCAATTTAGCGTCATCTGGCTCAGGCGACAAATGCAACCTCGACGGGTGGTGCCGATAGAAGTGCCAAGCAGAATTCAATTGATTGCTGGCTTCGAGTACAGTTAGATCCGTTTTTCATCTCGTCAGAAGAGGCCCTGTCGTTGGTCAATTGGCAAAACGTGAGGCTGATCTCTCCTCGGGCCTCCCGCTAAGTCTCCATCCCGTCGTCGGCTAGTTCATTTGGATGCAACCGGATGCCGAGAGGAATCCGTGCGCCTAGTGGAGGGGCACGTACAAGCTTCCTATCGATTCAAAATCAACCCGCTGCACTTCGATTTTTTGCGTCAAGGAATGTATGTCCGGTAAGAGAGAATCTTGACAAGACCGCTTTTGAGAGGCAAATTTTGGGGATCAAATGCAGGCATCCAGCCTGTAATGCCTATTTTTGCTGTCTTTGCCAAGTTGTTTTTTCTTCGGCGGGACGGAGGGCCGACTACATACTAAGTAGATGTCCGTGCATGGCTTATCAACGTGTCTGTATAAATGGAGCTGTCAATACTTGCGCCATGATGCCAGGATAGTTGGAGGACTGTGCGCATCAGGCTGAAAGGGAGTTGGAACGAAGAGTTTTGTCTGCGGCCCAAGATTGAGACAGCCGGGCAGTTTCCACGTTTTTCTTCCCGCTCGGATGTGCCTGGATTCACACTCTCGCCTTACCGATCTAGGAGAGATTGGCTCGCCAATTGACCCCTAATCTTGGGAATGCATAGCATAAGAAATGGCCAGGCCCCATGGCATTCCTAGTGCTCTTTTAGATTCGCGCTCGAGAAGTTTGTGAACATCACTCTCTTCGTATTCCATCATACCATTTGTTTTTCTGCCTCTGCTTCTCTTCTGGGGAAGAGGCTGACCGCTCAGTGAGAATGAGGTCCAACAGCCTCTTGAACGTGCTTTGCACGCTTCTCATGACTCTGCTCTTCGGCAACGCGGCTACTGCCCTAAATACTGCCGGGAACGCATATGGTGGCGATGCCACTGCAAGAAACTCTACCTTGGAGGGTAACTCTACTTCCGGGGGTGACTTTGGTCAACAGAGCTACACGGAAGAAGCTGGCAAGAGCAAATACCTCCTCGGCGTTGGCAAGGCAGACATCACTGGACCTGTCGCTGAAGTAGCCTTGACCGGCTATGCCAACCTGCAGCAGATTGGATCCGGTCTCAGGCAGAGGCTCTTCGCCCGTGCCTTCATTATTGGCGATACAAAGGACCCCAGCGCCAGAATTGTCTATGTTGTCCTTGACGCCTTAGTCGGCGACACCAGCGTGCGCTATGGTGTACTAGACGCCCTCTCCAAACTGGGCGACGACTACAAGATGTATGGCCAGAGAAATGTTGCCCTGGCCGCCGTCCACAGCCACTCCGCGCCTGGCGGTTGGAACAACTACCTGACCCCTCAGATCCCCGGCCTTGGGTTCAACGACGATAGCTACAACGCACTGGTTGATGGTACTGTCTTGGCAATCAAGCGTGCTCATCAGGAACTCTCCGAGGGGACTCTAGACGTTGGATACACTGATATCAAGAATGCTGCCATCAACCGTTCGCTATGGGCCTACCTCAACAACCCTAGGGAAGAACGCGCCCGATATGCTGACTCGACTGACAAGACCATGACCCTCCTCCGCTTCACACGCTCCAAAGACGACAAGATTACGGGCATTCTGAATTGGTTCCCGACCCATGGCACCTCATTGTACCGCAACAACACTCATGTCGCGGGCGACAACAAGGCTCTTGCAGCTTGGATGGTTGAGCAGGATGCTAAATCAAATAGCCGGTATGCCGACAGTTTCATAGCCGGGTTCAGTCAAGCCAACCTGGGCGATGCTTCGCCCAACGTGGACGGCGCTTGGTGCGAAGACGGCTCTCAGGCCCAGTGTCACCTCGAGGATGCCACTTGCAGCGACGGCACGGTTCTGAAGTGTCAGGGTCGCGGTCCCTATGCTGGTCTCCCTGATTTCGGTGCCAAGAGCTGCCATGAGATTGCCACGCGTCAGTTCAACGGTGTGCAAAGAATCATGAACTCGGACGAGTGGACTTCGATTCACGGTTCCGTTAAATCATTCCACTTTTTCAACAACATGGCCGGGTGGGAGTTCAACCTCCCCAACGGCGATAAGGCCAGCACGTGTGCCGCGGCGCTGGGCTACTCGTTTGCCGCAGGTACCACTGACGGCCGCGGCGAATTCGATTTCATCCAGGGAAACTCTGGGAAGCCGCACAATCCGTGGTGGGACTTTGTTCAGAACATCGTAAAGAAGCCATCCCAAGACCAGGTCAAGTGCCATACACCCAAGCCCATCTTCCTGGCCGCTGGCGAGCTTTCGTTCCCCTACGCCTGGGAGCCCAATATTGTGGACATGCAGATGTTCCGCATCGGGCAAATATTCGTCATCCTCAGCCCCAGTGAAGTCACTACGATGAGCGGACGGCGCTGGAAGGAGGCCGTTGCGAAGCAGGCGGCGGAGCATGTCAAGGATCCCATCGTGGTACTTGGCAGCCCGGTCAATGTATATGCTCACTACGTTACCACGCCCGAGGAGTACGAAATGCAGCGCTACGAAGGCGCAGCCACTCTGTACGGCCGCCACCAGCTGGATGCCTACATCAGCCTCAGTACCAGCAACATGCACTACCTCCATGACAACGCGACCGGCCAGCCGCCGCCAGGCCCCTCGCCGCCCAACAACGTACGGTGGTCTCTGAGATTGCTCCCTCCCTCTCTATACGATACGGCCCCCTTTGGCCGCGGCTTCGGCGACGAGGTGGCGCGACCGAGGCAGGCGTACACGCGGGGCGAGGTTGTTAAGGTAACATTCCAAGGCGCTAACCCGCGCAACAATCTCCGTCTCGAAGGCACGTACGCGGCCGTCGAGCAAAAGGGCGCGGATGGCAAGTGGACGCAGGTCCGGGACGACGCAGACTGGTTCCTGGTCTTCACATGGCGCAAGACGAAGACAATCCTCGGGCAGTCGGAGGTGGACATAGAGTGGGATACAGCGGGCAACGCTGCGCCGGGGACGTATCGCCTTCGGTACTACGGCGATGCCAAGAGCCTGATCTTTCCTTCGAAAGGCTTCACCGGAACGAGTAGTCAGTTCTCGCTCAGATAAATGATCCGCGGTGCTGTGCAGGGCTGGTTGACTGGTGAAATTTCTTCTTTTCGAGTATACACTGATATCCCTTTTCTGTATATGTATGTATTATGGTGCCTCGAATATATCATCTTCTCACATCATGTGCGCTGGGCCTGTGAACCCTTCTACAACGTGGGTCTGGGCTGGTGATGCTGCAGAGACTGAGGATTGCTGTAAAATGGTTTCTCATCCGATGATGCTCACCGTGACGATCGTGTGCGTTGTGCCTGTTTAAGCCTCATCGCACAGACTCTCGGGAGGTGCCCAGGTATGTAAACTTGCCCCCGGCCATCATGTCGTTGATTTGGTGTGGCTGGCTAGACCTTCGTGTGGCATTTGCCGTTACCGTCGGCCTACCCTATACGATGTGTCGTGTACTTTCCGTCACTTCTGCCGTCATTTTGCAGCACTGTACTCTTAAACATCTATGTATCGCTCGTTCTCAATAGTTGGTTGGTGCTGATTTACGGTTTCTCCCCTAGCCTTCATTTCTACGGCCATGCCGCATGCTCTATGTGCGCGTAGGCAGACTCCCACAGGGAAGCCAAGTAGCAAGTCCAAGGGATGGCATCGTAATGGGTCGGGGAATTAGCGCTATAGCCAAGGCAAGTTGCAGTTCGGGACACACAAAGATACGCCCACGAGACCACGTATGCAAGCAGCTGTAGCGTGTGGTAAATTGTCTCAGCTGTCATGGGCAAGCGTCGCCATAGCAAGCCGCCATCGGAAAAATCCACAACGCGATAAGCTACTACTTACGGGATGGGCCTAAATCCAGTATGTAAATCAGTGGATTGTTTAGGAGCTGGAAGATGGCCCCGTGACAGGCGCTAACGCGCCGCCATCGCGCATCAAGTTAGTCCTCTCTGGGGCAACATCGCTGCGAATAGATAGGAGGGAAGCGGGGGCACCCAGACAGTCGTACCATGTTGGCTTCCCATCCCCCAAGCTTCTTCACAACCCATTATCTGATGTTCAGGAGTACACACAGCTAGAATAAAGTGTAAGAGGTGGGATTATATATACTCACAGGCAGAGAGCCGTGTCGATGCGTACAAGGTGACGTGCAAGCAGACACACCCCAGCGTGCCAGGATTTGCCATCGATCGGAAGCGGGCTCACCACACCCGATACGAACTCCACAAACACAGCGCGGGCTGGCAATCAAGCAATGGCACGGCGGCCGCAGGACTGCAATCCAGTGACATGGAACGAATTTGACGGCCGTGCCTCGCCGTCCAGAAGCCTCAATACGGGGAATTTGGCGCAGGAAAATGTATTTGACGATAACGACGAGGAAGAGTGTGACTTTGGAGACGAGGAGTCAGGTCGACTGATTATCGCACAGGCCGAGCGGAGGAGGTTCGTGACCCCCAATTGGGGCCTTGGTACTGGTTTCTTGAGGATTCGCTAACAGTTTTTCCTTTTGTCTGTGTCTCCAGATCGTCAGTGAGTGCCCGCCTCACGGCCATGGCTGATATTGGCGGTGTCAACAGCTTCCGATCTTTTGCGCGCAGCTGGCAGCGTGCAGCTGAGTTTGCCGAAGTGATACCCCGACGACCGAGCATCGTGTACAATGACACCAACGAACAAGACAGCGTGCGCGAGGAAGCAATATACTATGGCCGAAGTCCTATCGAGGCGACACCGGCCGTACGTTCAGGACTACTCTCGCAGCACCTCGAGGAGAGAGCAGCGTCCGCGGCGAGGGCGGGCACCAGCCACATACCGAATGATGATACGGGACTGGTACAGGAAAGCTCCCGCGACCGGGAAGGGAAGCTAATGGATACCGAGATGGCGACCGGCGCGCTCTCGACCGACGCTTCATCAAGCCGGTCGAGCATTTTTGCGGCGCCGCACCTCTCATCGCCGTCTGTCATTGGGAGTTTCGGCTCATACCGTAGCTCACAGTACGGGACCATGAGCTCGGGGCCTGGACTGCGGCCGCGCGCCTCGTTCATTAATCACAACAACCAGAGGCGGCGTTCGAGCGCTGCCGCCGTGGTTGTTCCCGAGGATCCCGCGTTTTGCGAGGAGAACCCAATCCTGGTCAAGGAGGTCAAGCAGGGTGACAGGGTGGTACTCACCGTCGACGGGCAAAGCACGCTGCCGCAGTCCACTTTCAATTCCATAAACGCCATAATCGGCGTCGGCATGCTGAGCCTGCCGCTGGCGTTCCGTCTGAGCGGCTGGGTGCCCGGTATGGGCATCCTGACCATCACGGCGGCGGTCACGGCGCACACGGCGGGCCTGCTGGGGCGGTGCATGCGCCGTGATGCCACCCTAATCACATATTCGGACCTAGCGTACGTATCATTCGGCGCGCGCGCCCGAATCCTCGTATCTGCTCTCTTTTCTCTAGAGCTGCTGGCCGCCTGTGTAGCCCTCGTCATTCTGTTCGCCGATTCGCTGAGCCTACTGTTCCCGGATACTGGCAACACAACGATGTGGAAGTGCGTCTGCGCGGGGCTAGTCCTGATTCTGAACATGCTGCCGCTGCGGTGGCTGAGTTATACCAGCGTCGTGGGCATTTTTTCCACATTTTGCAGTATGTGGGATTCAACTGGGTGATGGCTCAAGATGCGTTATACTAACGAGACATTAGTTGTCTGCGTGGTCATCATTGATGGCCTGGTCAAGCGGGAAAAGCCGGGCTCTCTCTGGGAGCCTGCCATCACTCATTTATGGCCGTCGAATTGGCTGGCCTTGCCCTTGGCATATGGCCTAATGGCTAGTCCTTGGGGTGCGCATTCTGTGTTTCCTTCGGTAAGTATCCAAAGCGACCTGGCCTTTACTACCAGTGTACTCATATTAATTTCAACTTCTAGATATATCGAGATATGCGTCACCCCTATAAATGGGGCAAGGCTGTTAGAATCACCTTTTCATTCTCCGTATGTCGCCTGACTGTATAAATTTGTCGCCTTTTCGCTAACACGACCCTCTTGTAGTACGTCTTGGATACCTGTCTTGCCATCATCGGCGTTCTAATGTTTGGAGATGGCATCCGTGAAGCCATCACCTCCAACATTCTCCGCACCCATGGCTTTCCGCCCGGCCTCACTGTCTTCATGTGTGTCTGCATCGGCATCGTTCCGCTCACCAAGATTCCGCTCAACGCACGGCCGCTCGTCACCACAGCTGACGTCATATTCGGTCTTCATTCCGAACCGCAACAGCATAGCGAAGGCAACAGCGGCGACGTCGACCGCCGCTGGGTGCGCAATATCCAACGTGCCAGCGTGCGCGTCGGCGTCGTTCTCATTCTTCTCGCCATTTCCATCGTCTTCCCTGCGTTCGATTCAGTTTGTGCATTTCTTGGCGCCGCCCTTTGCACTCTCATATCCATCGTCTTGCCTTTTGCATTTTATTTGAAACTCTTTTGGGACGAAATTCCGTATGTGGAACGCATTGTCTCCGGGGTCGTCATTGTTATCTTTGCTTCCCTAGGCTTGCTTGGCACAGCTTGCACATTCCTACCCAAGAAAATGGTTGACGCTTAAGGGGTCTTATAGATGACGCACATACGGAGTACAGAGCCACCTTTCACTTGCCCTGCGATTTGTATTCGGACCGGGATGTCCTACCTAGCTGTCAAGGCCCTACCTGTAATACATGCGAGTTACATGAGATGTGTCTCACTTGGCTGTCAGCCAGCCTTGGCGTAGTACCACCGCTAACGGAGGTTGTGTAGCTTGCCTAATTGGGCTTGCCACAAGTTGACGGCGCGAGCCAAGATCATTACATAGACGTCCCTCCCACCGCGCCAGTCATATCATGTCGCACGTTTTCCGATTAGGCATAACTTGAGTGGGTAACCTCTGGTATTTCCTATATGTAAAGACTATCTAATACACAGAAAGCGGGTCAAAATCCGACAGCATCTATGACGTTCAGAGGCGAAGCATGCTGAATACAACATTGCTTCAACAAAATTACACCAAGATCTGGATGATTTCGACCACGATTGACGGTAGGCAGTGCCGCAGGGGGCACTTACCAGCCACCAACCCACTCAATATCCCCAAGGTCTGTGCGCCGATCACGACGCCAGTTGAGATCTTTGCCCTTGTTCACGGGCGAATCCTTGACCCGTTCCTTGATTCCGCTCCGTAGCGGTAGTTGTTCCCAAACGCCAGCGTCGTTAGACTTGTACCCAAAACCAAAAGAACGACGATGTTTCAAAGCGGGTGGCTTCTGATTCTCCATACTGATGCCGCCGCGGCGGCGCTCACCCAGAGCAGCCCACTTATCAAAATTGCTTCGCTTAGGGGGAGGGGAGTAGCGGGGCACGGTCTCGGTCGGCTTAGGCAAAATGGGTTCGTGGAAAAAGAAGCCATCAACCAAGTCGCCATCAACATCGCCATTGATTTGAGCAGCCTCGTGAACCGGTTCACAATTCTCCTTTTCGGCGTCACGCACACTCTCGTGGCTCCAAGTGCGTGAATTGAGAGCCTTGAGAGTCCCGCGTTGCTGCTCAATGACCTCCTCCTCATCCTCATCCCACATGTCGCTCCAGCTCTTGGAGACAGGGTCTCGTCGACCGAAAACAGATGACATGGAAAGCGTGAGTGGCTTGGCCATGGTGATTGGCAAGGAACCAGCAGCAGGTGAAATATTCGGGCGCCTGGATTGGTTGATTGTCATTGTTTTCATTGTCGGCATGAGATGAGACTCCAGAGTCGATGACATGGACGGTGTGTTGGGGGCAGCCAAACACCAATCCACAGTATTTTCGGACTTGGAGAAGAGATCTTCCGTATAGCTCTCGTCATCGGGAATCGCGCTCAATTGGCGGCCAACGTGCTGGGGAGTGGCGTGTAGAGCGCGAGTCCATGGGAAGGCACCGAATTCGACCTGAGGGCTTTGCAAGGAAGGCGTGCGAAGGGGTTCCCGATTGGCCGACGCCACAGTAGCCTTTTCCGCACCACAAAAGTCGTCGAGAGACTCGTCCTCGGTGGTGAACGAAACGACACGCAGCAAAGCCTCCTTTGCGCCGACCAAGGACCGTCTCTTGGGATCCAAGTTCATGCATTGCACGATGACTTCATAAGTGTCCTGAGACATTGAAGGAAAGACATCGAACAGGCTCTGCTTGTCTCGAGAATAGTCCAGGAACAGTGGGTCAGCTTCAGTCGGCGTGGTGAAAGGATTGCGAGAGAACAGGATGTTGAGTAAACAAATACCAATGGCCCAGATGTCTGCCTCGGCAGGGGAGTAGCCTGCACCGGCAGAGTCGAATTGCTCCGGAGCCATGTAGCGATCGCTTCCAACAGTCATCTCGTATGACCACTTGTCAGTCGTAGCTAGACCAAAGTCACCAAGCTTCATGGCACCATCCTGAGTGAGGAAGATGTTTTCAGGCTTGATGTCACGGTGATATATGCCTTTGGAGTGGATGTATTCGACGGCATCCACAAGCTCTAGCATGAATTGACGAACGTGCTCAGTCTGCAGAGGTCCATGGCCGTTGCGAATCGCCTCATAGAGATCGCCCTGACCACAGAACTCCAGCACAAGATAGACGTGAGAATCGGTTTCGAAGGAGTGGATGAGGTTGACAATGTTGTCGTGAGGGCTGATGGTCCGGTGAAGTACCAGCTCCTCAGAGCGTTCATCGACGGCAAAATCCTGACAAAGGTCACCTTGGCCGGCCTTCTTGGTCAAGCATTTGATCGCGACCGGTTGGTTCGATGCAAGATCCTGAGCCATGAAAACCATGCCGAAAGAGCCGTGATTGAGAGGTGACAGAGTTTGGAAGCGACCTCCATCCAGCAGGACACCTCCGACAAACTTATCCCGCAAGCATTCCATACTGGTAGAATTGAGTAATATAGTAAAAGACGAAAAAGTGAATCAAAAAGTATTTGGCAAAGTAGATGCAATGAGACGCGCGAAAGTGACGGCAGTAGTTGTACAAAAAGTCACGGGGTGGTGTTTATTGTAGATCGCTTGTCGTGAAAATAGAGGTGCTGCGCAACGTGAAGCCTCAAATGAGCTTTGGTTGAAATGGAGAGTGTGCTTTGGTTGACGAGAAAAAAAAAAGAAGTTCGATCACGAACGACGCAAGCGAGAGCTCGAGTTGCAATGTACAGGTAGCGTAGATGTGGTGTGGAAAGCGAGAGTGCACCCGGCTCGATGTTGGGTGACTATGATTTCGGTCGTGGCTGAATCAATGGCTCATTTGAAAGAAGAGTTTTGACAATAATAGAACAAACGAAATATGATATCGAAGTGTCGAAGTAGCGGCTAGGTAGGTGCTGATGGCGACTTTCGAACGTTCGAGAAACCGAACAAGGAAAAAAGAAATAGACGTTATAATGACATCGAGGTCGTGTGTATGTGTTTTATCGACGAAAAGAATGTGGCAGCGATGACGCTGTCAAGAAACAAGGAACGAGGACGGGTGGGAACGAGCCGTCTGGGAATTGGAACAGTAAGATTTTGAGATGTAATTGATGAGAGGAGAAAGAAAGCTGGTGAAGGGAAGTAGTGAGCGGCTTTGTCGGGCCAGACGAACTGGAACCTGTCAGAGCTGGGCTCTCCCTGAAGTAGACTTGTCACCAGGAGGGGGAAGTAGCGTCTGGACGGGCACGTGCCGAGAAGTTGAAATGTGAGCGTTTGTGCCGAAGCAAAAGACAGGGATTGAATCTCAACGACCGATGAAGGTTGGGCGAATGTTTAACTTGCGTGCCTGGAAGAGATGACTGTTGTTGTTGTTGGGTGAAGCCGAGACCGGCGGATCGTGACGTGGTCGGGGTGTGGCGACGGAATTGCGAGTCGTTCGTCAGCAGGCGAGATCAAAGACGCTCGGCGATGTTTAGCAGGGCTCCAGAAACATGCAATGCTGGCCGAATCTGTGAGCCTTCTTTCCCTCGACAATGGTTGGCAGTGGTAGTCGAGCGGCGTACGGAAGCCGTTGGCCTGTTGCTTGCACAAGGTGGTGGGATGGACGGTTGGGACGGTTGGGCGGTGGCGTTAGGTGTGTGACGCACCAGCGGTAGCGGATGACAAGAGGTGCAAGCTCGAGGAGAAAGAGGGCCTTCACGACGGAAGTATGGCGAGCCGTGAAAAGAAACGGATGGATGAGAAGGAGGAGATGGCGGGATAAAGAGGGATGAGGATAGGTGAAGAAAGGAAAGAGGTAAAGGGCGAGCCAGGGAATGGCGGTGATGAGGATGGACTGGATGGAAGCAAGTGGAACGGGGGGGTCGCTAGTCGAAGCACCTGGGACAGTCGCTGGGCCGGTGGCTCTGGGGTGGTGGGGGGAGTTCGATGGCGCTGCTGCGGCGGATACAGGCACCTGCAGAGAGGTGCCGGGTGCACAGTGTGGAGTACACAGTAGGAATACCAACTTGACGAGGGTCGCGGTGTGTTGCTAGCTAGGCTAGTGCAGAGAGGGTTAGCGTCTTCTACGGTACGTTCCATCTAGCGTTGCGATTACGTGTGGTAGCATTGGTAAGTAGGTACTTGCTATGCGGTACAAGTCCTGTGCTTCTAAGTAAAAATTCAAGTCCCTAAGTACTTACTTACGCAGTCGAATTCGCAACAAACCCTTAAGTAAGTACTTACTTCAGACACATCTTGTGGCTGGCACGACTGGCCAGGCCCGTCTTGATTATCTTGCACCCTGGCGCTAAGTACATCTGCCTCGGCCATGACTACTTAGCTCAGACCATGTCTCTCGCATCGTATTGGCTGCGTGACCAGCGGGCGCATCGCGAGCAAAGCGCATCCACAGTGCAAACGCTACCGTGCGAGTTTATCGCTGAGGTAGAGGACGTCCGTTGTCGCCCTCAACTGTCTGCATACTAAGTAAACAAATACTTACTTTAGTACTTAAGTAACTAACTCAAGTACTTACCTATGGCGTGGTCTTTGCGACTGGCCTGCCTCCGCGTGAGCACCATGGTTCCCGCTAACCGAAAACGACCGGTGCTGGCGTTGTCACCGCTAATACTTAGTAGCTCCTCACCAGAGCACTACCATACTAGCTACGTACCTACCTCCCTAAAGCCTCTGCTTAAGTACTTACTTACTTAGCCTCCAGCACACGCAACCGGGCTGCACACCACTAAGTACTTAGAACCGAAGGTAAGTAAACTGCTACGTAGGTAGGTACTTACTCGAGTACTTACTCACGCCAAACGAGAGGTACTTACTTACTCGGCCCCAGTGGAGCGCACCAGCGCAAAACGTAGCCCAGCAGCGAAATGACGAGAGGCCAGCGTGACCAGTCCGTGCCAAATGCGAGGGACCCGCACGGTATACCTCTGCAGCTGACCTCCCACATACTTATCGCTGCCCTTGGCTACGCCACCTGATACCCTGTCACCTGGTACTGTTGCGTGGTATAGCGCCGAAAGGCTACTTATGAAGTCGGTCTCCAGGTTGCCCCCCAACAGACCCAGCCTGCGAGGGAGTCCATGTACTGCTCGCACAGTGATGGAAGGACGGCTGACGCCATTCAGGCCAAGTCGACGCATTGGGCGATCGCGGCCCATTCTGACAGATGTTCAGGCGGCGGCACCAGTCACTGGCACGGCCCAACAAATATTGAAGGGCAACTTTCACAGCGGCCACCGTGTTATTTGGTTTCTTTGCTATCAACCCAGCACGTGGTAAACTCGGTGATCGTTTGGTATTGTACTGAGCCAGAGCAAAAAACAGCCTGCTGATCATGTTCACTGCTCGAGTTACCTCGCTCCGCACTGTTTCCCAACGCAGACAACTTGCAACTTCTCACGCGATAATCTGTTCTGAGAACGGGGTAAAGACCAAACAAAGGCGCTTTCGTTTCAACCACCCGCACCCGCCAGTCAGAGGTCTTGATTGGGCTGTGGCTGTCCGCTGGCATGTACTCCTATCAGCTGCATATCCCTGTCGTTAGTCCGCGGGGATCCTTGGCCAGGCACGGTGCCTATTGGCGGAAGACACCATCTGGCAACCCCCTCTGCACGACGGCAGGGGTTATCAAACGCGGAATATTTGCAGTGTACGGATACGGAGTACTTACTTGCTGATCATGTTATCCCTTCGCCCAAGCCGCCAGCAACCTCCAGATAACGGACACTTCTGCCATTGCGCCAGGTTCACTACTTAACGTTCTGGTTTCTTCGTGGCAGTGCTATCGGGGCTTAGATTGCCTCCCCAAAACCAGCGGTTGTGCCGTTGCCTTGCTCGCATGAATGCCAAAAGAAAGAAAAAGCAGTCTCGAGATAAAGTGGGAACTTTGACCACCGTACTAGTAAATACGTTCTATATAAGTACTTATATTGGCACGTTGGATGTACTGAGTAATCCCCTGGTTAAGTACACGCCAACTGAACGTGTGGTAATCAGACCAACCAACGGAGCGCGTCGCAGTGTGGGGGCAAAATATGCAGACATTCAGGGGATGAAGGCGCCAATGACAATACATGAGAGAACCTAGTAGATACCTGTCTCATCCTCTTTAAGTAGGTACTAAGTAGGTACCATCCTGTAAGTAAGCACAGCCATCGAGGAGCTAGGTACTCACGTATGAATCTTGGAGTTACCGCTGTTTTGCCCACTGGTATGTGGACGGCTTCTCCCATAGCAACAAACGTCGCTCATCCTCCTACTACTTACTTATGATCTGGCGTTTTTCTCAAATGAGCTCAATTTGGCCGCTTTCTGGATCTCTCGCCATGAGCTGATTATCCATGTCTGATCATGTTCTCAATGCCCCAAACTCCCCGGTATGATACTACCAATATGTTGATAATTGACTAAGCAACGAACACGTAAGTAATTGTGCTTGGGGAATCCGGTGGTGTTCCGGCGTGCACAGGGACGACGGCCTGGATTGAGGACGGCCTCGCCAGCCACCTACCAAAGGGCCCATTATACACCAGTCCACTCCATGATCCTATATGCCTATGTACTTGCCTACTTCCTGCTAATGCTTCAGCAAAGCCTTTTCTTTGGTTCGTACTTACTACAAGCCGCGCCGCTAGACATCCTTGCATGTCTGCATCAGAAATGCCTGAAATGTGAGAAGCGATAGAATCCACAAGCGAGACCTGCATCGCCAACATCAAATCGGGCAGCCATGCGCCTCGCTTCTACACCGCCCGTTCAATTTATGCAGCGACTCAAATTTGGACCCCCCCCCCCCCCCCCCCCCCCCAAGGTATTATCAAATAAGCATGCAAAGGCTGCATCCAGTGGGAGGCTGCCAGCCTCTCCAATCTCCAAAAGTCGGGTTGGCGTTTCAGAGTCCACCTCAACCGCTCACCAAGGTGGAGCGGACACGCAACGTGCTGGCTGACCGCCTCGACATACTAAGGTAGCGCCCTGACTCGCACTACTGCACACATCTGCAGCCGGCTTTCACCCCTTGACCTAATGGTAATAGCTTTTATTTGGGCACTCGAGGGTCCACAAACTTGCAAGGGAACGAGCACAGTCCAGCCGCTTTTTGACAGATTTCAACATCAACAGACGCGGGACTGCAAGGAACGCTCGCAATTTTTGCGGAACTGCCTCGGGACCTGGGTCAATTGATGCATACGCAAGTAATCAAATCTCTGTTCTTCAAAAATACTTCTTCACCGTTCAGCCACGATATCCAGGCTGGAGAAAACACGTCGAACACACCGCTACGTTGAAGCTTAGCCTATCATCATCCCTGGCTATTGTCGTTACTCGGTACGGACCCCAGACATGCTTGCCGGTATTGATGTACTGCTTCTTGATATCGGTATGGATACCTTCTCGCTTTGCTTGATTCAATTTGCCAGCCAAATATAGGATGATGCACCACATTCTGCCCATTGCCTACGTCATTCATATTGTGTGATGCCGCCACTGTCTTATATCTAACATTCCAGCGGTATCCATGCTAACTAAGCCTTTGATAGAGGGCACCGTTTGTCCCATATCCTTTGTCAAGGATGTCTTGGTGAGTCTACCCTTTGCTTGATGAAACAACTGAGAGTGGCTTGTGGCGTGGAGGGGACGCAAGGCTGATTGTCGTAATGCTTGCTAGTTCCCATATGCCCTGCAAGCACTCCCAAAAGTCTTAGATGAGCAGTGGGATAGTCCAATCTTTGCGCCATATCGTGAGGCCTTTCCGGAACAGTATCGCAACGATCGTGCCGCTCTAGAGGCCCATGTCAAGGACCTAGTTGCGCGCGATGTAAAGGCTTCCTATCTAAAGTCCCTGCAGGGTCACTTATGGCAACATGGCTATGAAACTGGTGTGCTCAAGGCCCCTCTATTCGATGATGTCCCTCCCTTCATCAAATCAGCATATTCTGCTGGTAAGCAAATCATGATCTACTCTTCCGGTTCAGTCCCTGCGCAGAAGCTCTTCTTCAGCCACACAACGGCGGATCCATCTGATATGGTGCCTTTGATCACCGACTGGTTTGATACCATAAACGCAGGACCAAAAACCGAGGCGGGGAGTTACGCCAAAATCCTCTCGACCGTTCCAGGAGTGAAGGCTGATCGTTGGCTCTTTTTGAGTGACAATATTAATGAGGTTGGTGCCGCACGTGCCGCTGGTATGCAGAGTTACCCTGTTGTCCGCCCTGGAAATGCGCCTCTGCCCGGGGACCATCCTCTGACGCCCTCGGCTTTGTTTTCTTTTGCTTCAGCTTAGTTCGGTTCAATGCCTCGTTGTACATGTATGCATCACGGGTTAGGTTACAGCTACGGCGACTGTTGACGAGGCTACTCGCATATTGGTATAACAACCTGGTGGAAAGCGGATGATAGAGAATACATGCAGGACTGACGTTATGAACCACTGGGATATTTGTGTTGAATGACCAAGGCTACAGTGTTATGACAAAGTTGTTCCTGGTGCGACCAGGGAAAATTTCTTTTTTTGGGACACTTGTAATGTTTGCTTCGCCAACCTTCCTCCAAAGGCTGTACGCAAGCTTCTGTGTCATCTTCCTCCGCATCATTGAATACCCCAACATTTCCATGATTAGCTCAAACTTGGACTCAGTAAAGTAGCGAGAATTACCAAGACAGCTCCGCGGCAGAACTATGAATAGACAGGGAAACAATTGTTCGGTTTCCGCGGCTGTGTTGACGTGAGTATCACGGAGAAACTCCCGTGTGCGCACTAGCATTTCACCTCGAAGTGAGGCATCGGGTACAAAGTTCAGGACCAGGCTCAAGGACAGGACATCGAATCGATCTGTGTCATCCACTGGCACCGGTCTATCCATGAAATCCTGCTCCAGGATCCCAGGCTCTTGGCTATTGAGGTCGATATGCACCGACTCGAACAAGCCGCTCAGGGAGCAAGCATTTTTGGTACTCAGGGCACCGACTTCTAGAAACCGCAATTTACAGCCAGATTTCCTCAAATCAGCCACAGGAAGCCACTCCAGTAATAGCTTGGAGGTGTCCCCGCCGCGCTCCGTACTTTGCCCCTGGAGACTGGCCTTCTGATACAATGATATGCCGCCTAGGCTCTCAATTTCTGCGGCGAGAGCTTCCTCGGTGGCCCTGTCACCCTTTGAAGCTGCCTGGCGTCGTTGTTTGTCAAGCTGATGATGTTTGTTGATAAGCGTCCGGCTCGCCTTTCGAGTCATGGTGCAGGGTGGCTGAGTGAGAGGCGGGCGGCCTGCTTTGAGGCTCTTCAGAGCCATTTTTCTGGAAACCATTGCAGTACTAGCTGTGTGACTATAAAAATAGGCCCAATGAAGCCGTTCTTCTAGAGGAGCTCATACATTAGCTTTTGCTCTTGAGTTCGACGCGCAAGACAGCGGTAAACGTACCCCCTTAACATGTAGTGAAACAGCACTCGTGGTAAGTTCAATTGATGATGGTGAAGCAGTAAGGTATATAAGGTGTAACACAGTATCTAACATATTCCGTGCGAAGAACCTCTCATGAACTAAACTGTCTTTGACATTGTCATGTAAGTAATACTCTAAGTATGACCTTTCTGTTCAGCACCCACCAGAGTGGGTACATGTAGCGAATCCAGTTCTACGGCCAGGTATGTACATAGTACTGGTAGTGAGCCGAAACGAATCACGTGATCCTTGTCGGGGTTCGACCATTCTGGCCAATAGCGCTGTGAGTTTGTTTGCCCACACCGAAACCCTAAGAAAATTTCATCCACTTGAACAAATTTATTGCTCAGCCTGCATCTTCTCCAACCCACGACAATCAATTAACCACCACAGCAGATTACCATTGCAGTGCAATACAATGGCCGTCGGTAACAAGAAAGGTACGGGATAAAAAATCTGCAAAGATACTGCGAAAAACTGCGAGCCAATGCGAAACACCGTGCGAGTTCAACAGGAGGAAGAAAACATCCTCGACCCGATACTACATGGAACGACGAGGGGTACAATCGACAATGGTCTACCGCTGTCACTAGGTCGGCGAAGAGCTGCTACCTTGATTGACCTTGTCATTTGTCCCCTTTCTCCGCATCAATGCAGTAGCAGACTTTGCGAGTTCTGAATCAGAGCGATTGCTGATGCGTTTTTTTGAATGTAGCTGCCCCCAAGGGCTCCAAGCAGGCGAACGCCGCCGCCAAGGCTGCTCTTAAGGGAACTCACTCCCAAAAGCAGCGCAAGGTCCGCCTGAGCACCACCTTCCACCAGCCCAAGACGCTGTCGCTGGCTCGCAACCCCAAGTTCCCTCGCAAGTCGATTCCTCACCTGCCTCGTCTTGACGAGCACAAGATCGTCATCCACCCTCTCAACACGGAGAGCGCCATGAAGAAGATGGAGGAGAACAACACCCTTGTCTTCATTGTCGATATCAAGGCCAACAAGGCTCAGATTAAGGGAGCTCTCAAGAAGCTTTACGACATTGACACCGTCAAAATCAACACCCTTATTCGGTATGTTTCACGATGCGACGAGACGTGTCGGTGTAGGAGCTTGAACTGACTTCATGGTGATAGTCCCGATGGAACTAAGAAAGCTTATGCCCGTCTTACCCCTGATGTCGACGCTCTCGACATCGCTGCCAACAAGCTCTCACTCGTTTAAGTGATCCTTGTAACAGAGGTGCAAAATTGGGTTTTGTTTACGAATTTGGTCTGGTCTTGAATGCATGCATGAGGCTTCGGAAAATAGGCGCACAAAGAGCTTTGTCTATAGCTACGGTTCAAATGATGATATCCAAAAACAAGCCAGTTCCCCTTTGCTTAAACACGCCGTCCAATAATGCCATGTGAAGGTTCTCTGGCAATGCATTTGCCCAAAATACCAACTTACAGATTCTGTATCTACAATTTTCGGTACTTCTCTACCCAAAACCAATGTTGCTCGTACCCTAATATACAAAACATGTGAACTTCAATGTGCGCGCCGCCGCTCCCTCGTCAGAAATGCTCATGGTGGCGCTATTTCTTCCCATACTACCTGACTTGCTGTCTCAGATATGGATCAAGAACGCATGTTGTTGAGATGTTTAATCGTGAGCTGGTTGAGGTCCAAAAATCGGTCGACGCAGTTGGCGAGACATGCCTCCTCCGATCCGTCGAGCTTCGAATTCTTAATGCTGCTGGTCACACACTTCTTCCAACATGTCTGAGTCAGTTTGTGCGTCTCTGGACGTGAAAAGAGCCGTTAGTATTGTTTCCTGGCGACAGGGTCGCAACCATGACCGTCGCCGGCACGGGGCCAAAGTACCTGTTTGGATCGATGAGCGCTGCTGCTCGTTTGCTAAGAACTTCTGCAGCTCAGCCTTGTCACCATCGTTTAGGCGGGAAAGAGAGGAGGAATCGAAGTTTTCCATTATCTCGCGTTTTGCGAGTGCGATGTTTGTGTGCGAGTGTAGTCCTGGTAGTTCTGGTTGGCGAAGAGTCTTGGTTGGAATGGTCCTTGGCGGTCAAGTTTTTCGCGAATAGTCAAGCTCGTTAAGTAATGGAAGACAACGAATGGGCTGCCGCCCGTGGCCCCACAGTCACCGACATCCTAGCGCTTTCATTTGGTACGGGTGGGTGTTGTGTACCTTACTAGAGAACGATCTTGTACCCTCTATTGGTTGGTCTATGATGATTTTTATCCGATCGCCTTATGTACCCGAAAGTAAATACATAAATCAGAGAGAGGCAGCTCTTGTGTGCTACATGCAAGATAGAAAGGAAGACTGAGCAGGAAAAACCAAGATGATTATATGTATCGTTTCCAACGAGCCCACCCCAGAATGAGCGAGCAAAGAACAATCATGAAGCTCAAAATACCGAAGAAGGGGCCAAGAGAATTGGCCTTGTCACTTTGGAAAGGAACCCTTACATTCATACCAAACATACCACTCACCAGATTTAGTGGTACCAGAACGGAGGCAAGGAAGGTGATCTTGCTGAGCACGCGGTTGGTATCAGTGCCCTGAGAAATGTTGTTGATGGACAGGGTAGCGAGATAATTGCTGTGTGCGCGAGAAAGCAGCTTTTCGCAGTGACCCAAGTTGTTTGCCATGGTCACAACGTGATCTTGTATATCACCAAGGTACATACCAATATCCATATGAGGCGTAACCTGGTAGTTCTCATTGCATCGTTTGGTGAAACCGCGAAGAACATCTGCTTTGCCACCGAGAAGGCGCAGCAGCGCCATGCAATTTTTCCGCACGCGCCCGATCGAGCGAAGGAATGTATTTGAGTCATCATGTCTCATGACGAAGACTTCATCCTCAATAGCATCCGCCTCAGTCTCGATTTGGTTGATAACGGGAGCAAAGCAGTCGACAATGTCGTCACTGTAGCGCGAGAAGTCAGAATCATTACATAGCTATCCATGGAGGCAGGACTTACATCAATGCGTAGCAAATCCAATCACTGCTGAGAGCCACATAGTCCTTGAGCGCAGTGATTCTCCGTCGCACGTGCGACGCATGCGAGTTCGGTGCAAAACTGAAGCTCAGAGTTCCCTCACGGAAGACCAGAGTGTAGATATTAAAAGGCTCATACTCGATCCCATCTTGCTCCTCGACCATATTGAACGATCGGAAACAGGCAAAGTAATAGGAAGGAAATAGTTCGATCTTCTCTCGAGCTTCTTGAGTGACAATGTCTTCAATAGTCAGTGGATGAACACCGAAGGCCTTGCAGATGCTCAAAACCTCGTCTTTTGTCGCACGGTTGATGTTGAGCCACCATACACCGTCGCTTTCATCCTTCGGAAGTTCGAATAATCCCCGAATATCTTCCCCAGGAAGGACAAGATCACCAAATTCGGCTGCATGAATAGTGGATTCCCAAGCCGAAGAAAAAAAGCTGAAGCGGTTGTTATCAAAGGCATACTGTGGGCCTTTTGGTGCAGGCACAGATTCTGTTGCAGACTTCTCTGGCACTGAAGAGGACCCATCGGATGGCATATCAATGATTTCACCATCAGACGTGGCAAGCTGGACTTTCTGCTGTGCACTGGCTTCTGTGCGAACATCATTGAAAGCAGATGCAATAGATGCCTTGCGATTCGCTTCATGCGCAAGGTGCTCGGATTCGATAAACTCCTCGAGATATTCGAAGTCAATTCGAAGTTGGTGTTGTCTATGATGGCCACTTTCTGGCGCACATGTCTGCTCGTCGACATTGTTGTTGGTACCGAGGCTAATAGTGTCGGCCTCCACGGCTCGAGATCTGCTGCGGTGGCTTCGGCGACTAGACACGGAAAGAGCTCGCCCAATTCCAAGCATTTCTTCATACTCTCCTTTTGGGTCCGAGAATGACATTTCTCGTTCCCTCCGTCTGGCCTGAGCGAATGCTTTGACAGAGTTAGGAGGGGACAGAGAGCGGCTTTCACTGGACTCGGTAGTAAGGCGCCGTCCGTGACGGTTCCCTGCCATGAGATCGGCACCGTCTTCATCGACGACGGCTTCTTCGAAGTCCCGGACAAATATGGCTGGGGTATCCGGCTCCTGTTCAACATGCCGAGCTCCATACAGGCTATCGAAGGTGCCCCGACGAGGCCGTTCCACTCTCTGCGTAGAAAGTGATGGGCGACGATGATCATCCAATTCAGGTACTGGCGCTTGAAACCCCGTATTTGGGGCCGTGCTTTCGTTGTCGGACATTTTGAAATGTGAGCGTTGGCACGGCTTTCGACGATGCGGAATGCAGGCTGATGAGCTCTTAATTTGTACCACTGCTTCTAGATCCGCTTAACAAAGGGGAAACATGCTTTGAAAGCAGAATGGCGTGGAAGGAGTGTCAGCAAGACAACTAGAAGCGCCCGGCGCGGGTTACCGCGCCGAACAGAGCGGCGTTCAAAACTCGAAATTCGTTGCTCGCAACGAAGAGCACACTTCTGTATAGGCGAAATAGATGATGGCTGATAGTCGCGCACGATATAGCGTCGAGTCGGTATCGCTAGACCAAGTTATGGCGGTCGCTTGTTGACTCCGCTATAGATCCAGCACCCTGGACCAAGGAGAATTGATGACGAGGAGAGGGCGAGTTGAGCCAACTTGATGACTTTGAAGGGATTCGGCAATATTCTGGTAGATTGAACTGGCAGTACGTCGGGATGTCGCTGAACTACTGCAAGTCACTGCATATGGTATCAAGGGCAAAAAACCTTCTCTGGGTTTGGAAAGTAGCCGAGAAAAATTGCATTTGCGAGTCGATGTTAGCGATGGACGTTGGAAATCGGCTCGAAGGCCAGATCGTCGTGGTGAAAGTCGATGCAGATGCTCGGACACGGGTTTAAGATTGACTCAGTGAAATTGTCAATGGTGAGGTGAGACCTGCTCAGGATGCTTAAGCACAGGAAAATTTGTTTTCGAAGAGATGAAAGAGGGGCCCAATAAAGTTGCGCATGAGAAATGCCTTGCCATCGGCTTGCCACCACTCACCAAGCCCAATTCATCGGAGGTCACCTGGCCTGTGCGCTAGCAACCGACTCGCGCTAAACAGACCCAACCATACCTGTCCTTTGGCCAGCTCTAACGAAAGTTGCAAACATCGCTGTGCCTGCCGACGAAATTCACTCTCGATAATCCGGACGCCGATCGCGCATTCGTATAGAACCAATGGCCGAACAACTACTTGACCAAGTGCGCGACGTGGTCGATGGACAGATAGTACGGCGCCAGCCCCGTGCAGAGACACAAGCGAACCTGCGTGCTCTTCAGTTCTCAGTTGCTAACCTGCCATGTAGGATTTTGATGGCCAGAGGCGGGTAGAGTTTCTGGCTACGTTACTCTTGTCCGCATCTGCAGTAAGGAATCAATGTGCACGCAGGCCCATCAATTTAGCTTGCTAACGTAGCATCCCCCAGCTGATCGCATTCAACGTCGGTTATACCCTGCAAGATATTCAAAAGGCAGTATATATCGCCCTCGGTGGCACCGCTCTCACATTCCTCATCACTGTGCCCCCGTGGCCTTTCTACAAGAAGAATCCAGTCAAATGGTTACCGGCAGGAGCTGGGATGAAAAATGCACATGGTCAAATGACCCTATAACGCAAAGTATGAAGAGAACCAGAAGTTTCAAAGTGAACACCCGATAAATGCAAACTAGCAATCGATACCTATTTTTCATAACGATTCTTTATTACCAATTTACCCGCTTGACCATCGGCCTGTATGTCGTCTCTGCCATGAGACAGCGAAGACAACCTATCGGCCGTATTTTTGAAACTCCCAGTCTCTGTTATCTAAGGGACATACCGACCTTGCCTTGAGCCATCGTGAAATACAGTGAAAATGGAAAGCATGCTGAAGATAACAACGTTAGCGGTCTTGGATGGATACGCTCGCAGCTTGGATACTCAAATAACTCACGTTGCAAATACCCCAGGCGACGGTGCATTCCTCGCTCGTGGCCGATGCTTGATTCGCTTGGCATTCAATACCTGTTGATGGCATGGTCAGATATTAGCACGCAATGACTGGGGAATAGATGGCAGTCATACATAAGTCCATGATGTGGTTCCGGCAAATAGCACAGTTGTCAACGACTATGTCCCAAGCCCAGAGCGCCACGGCATTCCACTGCACTTGTTACTATCATGGTCGTTGATATTCGTGGACCTAGTTCAATCGAACCTTTTTGACTTCGAACTTTTTCTTTTCATTGTTTTTGCCGTTGGCTGCATCGGCACCTTTAGGTGCGTCGCTCATTTCAACGTCTGCCATGTCCGTTTGTTGTGCGCTCGTGGGGTCGGGTAGATCGGATTTTGTGCAATAAATACGATGCAGGAGTGACTGTGGTTTTGACTTAGAAAAACGAGTACTTTGGAGGAAATCGTATTTGAGAGAGTGGCAAAGTTTCCACAGGCATGTCACAAGGAGGTTGCAAGCCGGGCCAGAAGCCAACCTGCTAGGCAGCCACACCTTGATGGAGAACAAACGAGAGCTAGACGCTTGATTTTCAGACGCTTAGAGATACATACTATGGCGAATTTCCGCTTCCCGTGGTAATTAGTTATGCGCGTCTTGTGGCGTTAGCCTGTAAAGGCACGAGAGCTGAGATGTTGTTGCTCTGATATGAAGCAGACCTCTGGCCAAGGCAGGTAGCTCTGCAAATCGCCCAGCAACGTGAATGCATGAGCCCGTCAGTGGGCTGCGGGGTTCTTGTGGATGGGTACAAAAGTAGTTTGTACTAATGCGTGCGCATATAAAGCTAGAGAAAGAGGGTATCGAATACTTACCACACACACTATCGATAGGTGACTGATATGTACCTACCGGGGCAACCCGCCACCCTTCATCTGCGTCACATCGCCAGCAGCTGATGGTAAATGTTTGCCGCGAGACTGCCCAACCACTGGCCTCTTCGCTTCTCTTTCTTTCCGCCATGACATGCACCTGCTTTCTCACAGTCGACCATTCATTTAGTTTACTACTTCCAAAATTTCTTCTCAGTCAATCAGAGCAACTCTCGGGTTTCAATAACCAACGCAACCTGTCGAAACCTACATAAACTCGTGTCGCATTGCCAAGCCCAAACGTTGGGGCTTTCATTGAAGCCGGTACAATTTGCCATGAGCGACGCAGCCCCCCAACCGAAGACAACTCCTGGGCGCCACAGGCAACGGCGCAACGGGAAATCAGCAGCCCAAAAGGCCTATGCGTCGGAGAACGATGTCGGATCTTTCGAATCCAGCCACCACCAAAGGACGCCTCACACTCCCAATAAAGCTTTCTCTGGATCGCCAGTGCTGACTAGCCACTCGTCAGCCCAAGCAACTTCGAAGCAGCGAAACAAGAATAGAGGGTCAAAGGGGAAAGGAGCGTATGTTCCTATAGATGTGCAACCAGAAAAGGGAACGCCGACCGGGCGAAGAGCCTCGATGAAGTCCAACATTCCAGCAGCTGCTTTCGCTGGCGCTACTTTCCATGCATCTCCTGCCCCGTCGGCACTTCCCATCCCAAGCTTCCTTACCAAGTCATCGAGTGAATCGCCGGCTAGTCATGCCTATCATCTCGATGACTCTCGATACTCGCCGCCAACCACAGATTACGAAACCCCTGTGCCATATTCCACCTCCGCGCCGCGAGCCAACGAGTCACCTTTGGACTTCATGTTTCGCGCCCATAGGCAGGAAAAAGAGAGGCAGCTTGGCTCACCTCGAAACGATGGCCAAGGCTCTCCAGCTATCTATAGTAGCATCACGCAGAGATCACCCCAAACGAACGCGCCTCAGACTGCACCCGCAAGCATTCGCTACAACACTGGTAGTATTGATCGAGCTGAGCTAGATGGCACTCCAAGTCAGGAAATTGGGCCCGCGTTCTCAACGCCCTATCATGAACGTATTCGAGCCGCACACGCCTCGCGGGGCGGTGCTCCTCCGTTACCTTCCCAAGGCTCTGCCGTTACGAATAGCCAATCCACTGATGATGCTACTGCTGCGTTGAAGAAATTTCTATTTGGCGGAGGGCAGCAGGCGGCCAAATCCCCTCTTTCTTCAGCGCCCTCCGTCCAAGCCCCTGTTCAGCCTAGTCAGTCCGCTAGTGCAAATCATGGCCGAGGCAATAATATTCAGGCAATGGAGAATGACTTGCGCCGTATCTTGAAGCTCGACTCTCCTTCTTGAGATAATAGCTCCAATGATGCACACAGCGTACCAACCATTCGTTCGTTCCAGACGTACCTTGGCTCACTCTTTCGCCCTATCACATGCTGGGCTCTTCGTACGAGTAGTGCGTTGCCCTCAGTACAATTCCTCATCAATCCCTTGGCTGTCCCTTACTTTTGTATTATACACTGCATCATCCGCCTTCCTGGCTACTGCTGGATGGAAACCTAGCACGTTGCCGAGGCTGTTGTTTTATTCTTGTCATCTGCTTTCAAAATGCTACGGGCCAGGGCCAGCCCTTTTTTTTTTTCTTTTCGCATCCTACGCAAGGAGGACATGGAATTCCGGTCTTTGATTACGTTTATGTTTCCTTTTGTCGTCCTTAATGTCGTGCTGGTTTATTCTTTTGGTCGAATGGGTGCCTAGCCCAGCGCGGTCCACTTCTGATTTGGAGTTTAGATCTGCGGCATGTGCTGTACAAGACATACTGGACACGGGATGAATGAGTATGTATTTACGCACGAGTAACATGATAATAATGATAGATAGAAATGCCATCTTGTGTACACATATCACTTTCAAACTTGTGGCGGGTTTAGCTCCGAATCTTGTTACGCTCTTCCCCAAGTTGCCTTGGTAGTTTGACTTCTGCTCATGATTGGCGCCGTTTCTTCTCTTGACGAGAAAATATAAGCCCGTGCGATAGGAGCAGGTACTTTGAGAAGAAGTCCGTTGCAAACTTGTCGAATTTGTCATAGTCAGCGCCAATATGGTATGCCGCGGCAATGCCACTCACGCAGGCTACTTCGTGCATGTTCTACGGATCATTTGTTAGGCAAGAAACATTAGCAATGTGTGGCAAACTTACAACCAGCGTCCAGGATCCAGCGAAGTAGGTGCTGTTTCTGCCCTGAATGAACATCATATTTGGAACGACTCGTAAGTAATGAAGCCATCGATGTCCAAGTTGATGCCACCAGTTTTTCTTGATGATTTGACCTTCATCGATTTGCCCGATAGTCCAGAGGTCTCTTTGCTGCTTGTTCAGGAATATTGTCTGATACACTGGCTTTGATACTGCTTCGTTGCTAGTTTCGTTTTGTCGAAATTGGTGTTGGTAATTGGTGCAGTTGAAGGACATTTCGATCAGCTTAGGGTTGTTTTCATAAGTGTATGTATAGTACATTGGTCGAAAGCCGGTATCGGGATCTGAAACAGGCGGGTTTGCGAAGGCAATCTGCTTTCTTTGAGCTTCGGTTGTCGGCTCGGCGCAAAGCTCGGACTTGAAGTGTGTTTCGTAATGTTCATTGAAATAGCGGTTGTCTGTGTGTGTGACTGTAATGTCATCATAGAAAGTCGCACCTCCTAGAACAAACTTCTCTCGCCAGGTCGCGCTTTTGCCCAGTATGCGTAATGTCTCGTCCGCGAGCGAGCAGAAAACAACCTTGTCGAAGGTCTCTTGTCTTTCCTCCTTTGAACGTGTATTTCTCAGTTCCAAAATGACATTATTCTTCGACCGAGACACTGTTCTGTGTACTTCGGTCTCCATGACGAAAGAAACACCTTTGCTTGTCAAGTCTTCCCGCCACTTGGAATAAAAGTCATGAAGCTTTCCAAACGTGTACATGGTTGGTAGATTCGGCAGCAGAGTCGCTGAATCATAATCCCACAACTTCATATTTGGGTCGTTGAATAGTCGTTCAACTATTCCTGAGGGTACGGAGGCAGTTTGGTTTCCAGTGCCCAGAAACAAGGCAATGAGAGGGTACACCATTTTATCCCCAAAATCCTTGCTAAAAAAGAATACCTTGAGCATGACAGAGATGGGAATGATACCAAGGACGGGTAGACTCCATTTAATAACCTTTAGGAATGTGCCAAATCGCTTGATATCAGAATCAAACTGCTTGACTAGGGGGCTTGGAAAGCAGTTGGTCCAGAAGCGATCTTTCCCCTTTCCGAAAGATACCTGAAGACGGACCTCCTGTGCCGGATATCCATATTTCTGGAAGAACATGAACGTATGTTTGAATATCTACAGACTGGTAAGCAAGAAGTGGCGTGATAATCATGCGCAACCTACGGCTGAGCCGCCTTGAACACCATTATTCATCCATGAGGCACCATGTTGTTGGTTATCGAGGTCAATCGAAGTTGCTTGGCCTCCAACTACTGCCTCCTTCTCAATCAATGTGATTTCAAATTTGTCGGGGTGTTGCGCCAGCGTGGCTGCACAGGCCTAGCGTGTAGCTAGTTAGCTTATTGCGTCCAGGGCGGTGCAACGACCAAATCTTACCATGCCGGCGGCGCCTCCGCCTACGATGGCGATATGCTGCCGTTTTCCAGTATTCGAAGCCATTTGTGTAGAGATGAATGGATGAAGGAGTTCACTCAAGGAAGCAGTGGTGACGGGGGGCCTTATACTGATCCATGCCGCGTCGATGGTTAGGAATGTTAGCTTCACCATGGATCGCCTAATCGACACGTCATGGAAGTGGTTGGCCGCAACATTAAAATAGAAAGCCGCAAGAGTATCATGACCGAAAGAGGGAAGGCGGATTAATTAAGGTAGCGACGAAAACGATAATGGAACCAACATGTTGATCTATCGAAAGCACCGAGAATTTTTCACGCATGCCAGTACAGATTCAGGACGTTTCCTTTCGGAGGCAAACCATACGGCACGCTGAGTATAGATTCAGCTAGGACAAAAGTTGGAAAAGCAAAATACCATCTGGCTGTCCACCAGCGAGTAAGTGAACGTGATCTTAAGACAACTGTTTCCGCTTCTAGATGTTGGGTCAAGGGAGATTCTGCTTGTAGCATGTTCTCACTATACCCTAAATTTCATGTGCAAATGAGAGTCACAAATTGAGAGATTATTCGGCATTAATTCAGCAACATCTTCAAGATTTAGATCTCGATTTACTTTCGGCTCGTGGGGAAGGCTTTTCGTGGTCCAATGCCCGACAGCCGAATCTCCACAGTACAAAGATTCGTAAAGGGCAGCTGAAACAGAGTGACTGGAAACATACCTCAAATATCTAAATTTATGGCATCGCACTCTCGGGCGCATCTCGACTCTGCCTCTCGCTTTCTTCCCTTCATATCGATCTCAAAGGACTTGCAAAGAGTCCCGGTTTTGAGGTCACCCGGTCCAAATATCACGTGGAGACGCGTCTTCGTGTGAGCGTTTGCTGGCTCTAAATCCTGTCTTGCATAGTTAAGAGCAATATTCGCAGAATCTAGGTTTGTCGCTGCTCTTGGAAAATGGATGAAAAAGAAGTCATCACAATCGACAGCGATTCCGATGAGGATCAAGACCTGTGTCGCGCTATCGAGTTGTCCCTCCAAGACCAAAGCATGATGAACGACGCGACTACCGATATCTCGCTGGACGCGCAAATTCCCAGGCCTACCGATCATGCCACATTCGGTGGTATCCTCTTAAATCGAAAGGAGATGGAAGATGCACGGTTAAACCGACTTGGGAAGCGGTGCCGAAAGTCTGATAAAAGTAATGGCGACGAGCCTGCGACAAAGCGACTGGCGCCAGGGCATTCTGAACGGACCGGGGACTCGCAGCCGCGACATCCTCAAGGAATTGTACGGCGCACATGGTCTAAAGGGTACGCCAAAACATGTGATGATATTACTATTGAAGAGGTTTTCCAGAGGGAAGACCTCCAGCTTGCTCTGCTGTCTTCTTTTCAATGGGACGAAGAATGGCTACTTTCCAAGCTCAATGCCAACAAAACCCGGATCCTGCTTCTTGCATATGCGTCCGACGAAGAACAGGTAACGCGCCACTGTCCAGAATCATTCATCTTTTAGTCGAGACTGACTCAAAACTGGATAGAAACAGGCAATGCGGGCCAATGTGCCCAACAATATCAGATTTTGCTTCCCGCCAATGTGCGGCCCCGGCTCAATGCATTCTAAACTACAACTCTTGAAATACTCCAAGTACCTTCGATTAGTGATCCCAACAGGGAATCTAGTGCCCTATGACTGGGGCGAGACTGGAGTAATGGAGAACGTCTGTGCTGTTCTATCACTGCATGCTATTCTCGGCCACGACACATCAACTAATGTGATTTCTTGAATACAGATGGTCTTTCTCATCGATTTGCCACGTCTAGAAGAGAACGTTGACCGCACAATGACGGTCTTTGGGGAGAATGTAGCCCAGTTCTTGAGAGCATCAGGTGTAGATGAAGGTATGGTAAAGAGCCTGAGAAACTATGACTTTTCCGCCACAGAGAACCTCGGATTTGTTTGCTCCATGTAAGTAACAAACAAAATATATCCTCCCTTGTTTTGCGGTACTAATACAGTCTAGACCAGGAGGCCACACAGGGGATGCTTTGAGTCGCGTCGGTGAGTGGTACTTGCCCCTCTCTGCAACTGGGATGGATGATAATGCTGACGCCTGACGGCAAATTTTCCCCAATAATCGCAGGTTATTGTGGCTTGGGAGCAACTGTGACGGGGCTCGGCTTGGCTACGGACACACCCGTTGAAGTTGATTTGGCAGTCAGTGACCCAGCCATAACTGCACACTCCCCATGTCTAACTTGTTGTCTAGTGTGCGTCGCTTGGTTCAGTCAACAGCGTCCTCGTCAATGCGATGTATAACGCTTGCCAAGGTAAGCCCCTCACCGCCTAACCTGCTCACTCGTTCATTCGGCTTCTGTTCACTGGCTGAAGCGCACCTGTCAGGGGACGATGGCATGCAAGAGTATAACGCGCGCGTCGGCCTGAAACTCAAAAACAAAGAGATGCGACTCGCGGAAAGGCTCCGGGATCGGTTCCGCATATACTTTCCAACCGATCAGACGGTTTCCAAGAGTAAAGGCGGGCAGCAAGTGAGGCATTCTGACCACCGCAGAGCATGCAGGTGATGCCCTGCAAGCTTCAACTCTCGCTAACATGCATACTGGTAGTCTGCTGGGACCATCTGCTTTCAGGCAAAATGGTGGCGTTTGTCCAGTTTTCCGAGAGGGCTCGTTCGAGACTGCATCAACACCAGAGATGGACTTCTAATGCATACCAAGATGATCCTCGTACGCAGGCCAACAGGAGCTTGGTCCATTGCTAACAAGTCGTCTACGGGATGGGCCTACATCGGTAGCGCTAACCTTTCGGAGAGCGCATGGTAAGTGTAGCTACTCCAGGAACCGGCAATTCCAAGCAAATGCCGTGCAGTTGCGCGTTCTAATGGCGAGCGTATAACAGGGGCCGCATAGTCAAGGACAGGAGCACGGGGAATGCCAAGATAAGTTGCCGAAACTGGGAGTGTGGTGTGATAATACCTGTATATGGAGATCCTGGTAATGACGGCGACTTCACCATGTTCTCGGGAGTGGTTCCCGTTCCCATGGAGGTCCCCGGCCGCCCGTATGGGGAGACTGATGAGCCTTGGTTCTTTCTCGGTGGCCACTAAAAGCACCCAAGAGCCACAAAATGGTTGGAAGGAATACTACTCAGCAAGTACTGAGTATGTTTGAAGGAGATTGTTGCTGTGGTCACCCAATAGTTGGTGAAAAAATTGCCACGTCGAAAGCTCAATCCCTGCCACCGTTTGTTTCTTGCTTTCAGCCCGACCAGTATTCTTGCACTGCATAGCACGCAAGCCAGCAAAGCCTTTAACTTAGCTTGGAATAGCAATGTTTCGCGTGTGGAAATATATACATCGAGTCACTTGTCATGGAGAAGGCCAGCCACTCGCTGGGCTTCGGTATGAATGGTCTCACCATTGAGAAACACCTGCCCGAGATTTGGGAGGGACAATGCAAAAACCAAGGAAACGAAATCTCCGACCGTGCTCAGAGTGGGACGGCGGCGTGGCTGCCACGTAGGAGGCCGTCCGGGGCGTGTGCATGGAACTTGACATCTCGGCAATCACAATAAGTACAATAGTGAACAAACCAAGAAATTAGGGGCCCGTCCCGGTCAATCACCAGGACTTCTGACCAGCAAGCATTCTTACTGACTGAATGATTGAGATGGGGTGTAGACAAAGCACCACTGTCACGACTGGAGTGGGCTGATTCTGCGACGAGCTGCCCTTGAGAGCCTCCCCTGCGAACAGATCCTACCTAGTCACCTTGCATCTGCGTAGGCCCTGATCCCTGGTCCTGCGTGCTACCTACCCCGAGGACCCCCTCTCCCTCGTTTTACCAATTTGGACATGGGGAAACACGCTGAATACGCAACGCTACTAGAATCAAGCGTTGGCTAGAGGCCGCTGCTGTTTGCACGAGAGCCTACAAAACTTGTACGATTTCTCAAATGAATAAGAAGTAGTATTGATAGGGCCTTTGAAAGCATCTAAGCGACATGCTAGAGGAGCTACCGGACAAGGACGGTAAATGTATCATTTCTAGGCTACTCGTGGCAATATAAAAGGCACGTGGGAAAATACATAGCGTTCCGAAACTTAAAAATACACTCTGATTGACGTATATTATTTTGCAAGAGGATGAAATTCTTTGCTACATTGCGAAGCGTCCTCGTTATATTCGATGCTGTGACTCTGTGAGTGAGCCCTTATGGGGTCTCTTCAGTTCGTACAGTCGGTCGTTCGTACAATAAGCGAGATGGCTTGGGGAATGCTTTGTCCGTGACCAAGGGAGAGTCATGATTCAACTCTACTAAGTAATAAGCTAGAAATTTGCGTGCCCCCGCGGGGTACTGATCCCATAGGTCCTTCAGTCCAGGATAGGACCCCCGGGCAGCTAATGGTTTCTTCATCATTGCGCCCGCCAGTATTCGGAATTGCGCATTGAAACCAGCGGATGAACGCATTCAAAACTCGGCATCGGGATGGCCGTTTCGGCATCGACCGTATTGCCTGATGAGCCAACACCACCAAAACGGGTCAAGCTGACGGGCACTACCAGCAATAGTGTGCAGAAGGCAGCCTCGGTCGCAGAGTAGCATTGACGAAGGCAACAGAAGACGACTTTCGGAAACAAGAAGGAAAGGGGTTGTATTGAGCACGGATGGAGGGGCTGTCGGCATCGCCGTGAATGGCTGGAACCGTTGGCTGCAGCCGCTGTGAAGACCTGGTGGGAGGTGATATCAAGCGAGACACAAAGTGCCGCGCGTCTTGCTCCTTCATCCAGCGTTGAAAAGAATTGTCGGGCTCCGAAATATTGTCCATTCAAGTCGCGGAAATGCGAATTCCCCTCAAAGATACCACACGCACATCAGCAGAAGCACAGTCCACACTGGGTAAGTACTTGGATGGCATCGGAAAGCCTCAGCGGATTTGGCTCAAGATACTATCAGTTAGTTATGTTGTAGATCACCTTACTGCCAAAAAAAAAAGAATACAGCACGTCCCATGCCATATATGCGCATTCCGAGACCACCGTGCACTCAATGCGCAAGCCATTTTACATATACATTGTGCTGTGAGTTACATTTCATGTCCGGAGGGAATTGGCGAACGAAGAATGCATGTGCTGTCATGATGCCAGCGCGATCTGTTTCGTCCTGCTCATTCTACCTCATCGATATCTCAACAAAATGGCAATAGCCAGTAAGAAGAGACATTGGCCAAGGTGAAGACCTGTTTGGCCGTGACACCCACATTGAAACCGGTGTAAGTGAAGCAATAAGCAGATACAAACCCGTCCTCGGGACCACGACGTGACCGCTCATAGGGCATTAAATTGACAATCTACTACCGCACCTATCACCAGCCGCCTTTCTCTTAGCACACTGTTTTCGGTACGCTGGAATAACGTTCCGGAGACAGTGTATGGAGGCTGGGCGGGCCTTCTGGGTGTCTCCTTTGCGGAGCAAGGTGATGACGATGGGTCGATACAGCGGAGCAGCCCCCAGCCTAGTGCGTTCAGCTTTCAGCTTTTTTTTCTATGTGCGATTGATAGCTCCCATTACTCAGTACGAGCACTCTTTCTAGGCTGAGAAGTTTGGTTGGATTAGTGACCGGCAACGAAACGGTAGGTGTCTGATAACAAAGCTGGTCGGCCACTGAAGCGGCTGGCGCTGGGTGTAACATTGTGGTGGACTGCTGTTTGATATTGCTAACTACCACGAAAAACCGCCTCAGACGGTACAAGCGGTGGTGATCTATGTCACTTGAGGTGACTTGACTTGACCAGATGCGTGGTACGTGCGTGTGTATTATTAATTAGCTGTCTGAAGTTGAGGGCGGCCTCTTGCCGACTGCTTGATTGCTCAAGACCCCTGCGCAGGTCACCGAATACACTGTTTTCCGCTCCTCTAATAGTAGCAGATCATTGATGACTCTTCTCCGTTTGTCATAAACAAACAGGCTATGCTGATATATCACTTTTACTGTACCCGGATGTTGCCAGTACATCTCGATCGCCGGCACCCCTGCCGACAGGGCCACAACACACCTTATCGGATAATTCATGTCGAGTAACAGACAGGTCGCATGTAATTATGAATGGTCTGGTATCTATATCTGCTGACCCATACGTGGGTGTCCAAATGGGAATCACTTCTGAAGCCAAGCGTCGTCGCATGGGCTCACATCGACTCCCTCCCATACGCCAGAAGGATCCGTTGGTGTGGGCCTTTTGCAAGATACGCATTTTTAACTATCACGACAGCAGGCCAAGGTACTTGTTGCGGAGTATCGCATTTGTAGGATAATATATCAGCACATACTATTAGCTCGAGTATCCGTAGGTAGTACTTAGTAACTTGGGGTTTGGGTAAGGGACCATGTGATGGCGCCATCGCTGTGGAACTTATCTGATGCCGACACATGGCAAGCAGAGGCCAATAGCTTATAATATCGCCTGTACACATGAACCTTTCCAACAGCGCCGGGTTTGAACTTTTTTTTTTGAGTCAAGTTGCAGATCCAACTCCTCTTGTGCATAATCGCCTACGCCGCATGCAGGATCAGAGATGCTAGGCTAACACCAAGACTAGCTGCATGCACCAATCTACAGTGGGACACCACCAACAAGACACCCTTCTCCAGAAGTCCATGACTCTTGGATTAACACGCCCTACTTAAGTAAGTAGTGGAGGCTCAAGTTTGAAATACGAAGATGCCCTACGGGTGCTGGCCCGGTACATATTAGTACTGAACACTGCAGCTTGGGATGCCACCTAGCTGCTAGGGCCCACGCAGGGTCGACTACCTACTCCGTACAGACACCTGCATCGCATTGCCGTCCAGATCCGCCGCAATAAGGGCGCAGCCAGAGAAGCACAAGGGGGGGGAGGTGCATCAGAGCTCTCTCTTTTCGTTGACACATGATGAACTGTCATGGTGTGTCGTGGTGATGGGTTCCGGTGGGGGTGGAGATGTCCGCCAGTGGACTTCTGCACACACACACGTTGACGCGGTGGAAGCCACCCGTTGTATCATGCAACACACGAAAGTGGTGGATGGCTGTCGCCTTGTGTTGGAAAGACCTCACTGGCTACTATCCATGCTGCAGATCCGGCGACTCCGATGCCCACATCCCACAGCCAAGGTCCTGGCTGCAGCCTGGTGGGAGGCTTGGGTTGCCCATGGCCCTGTCTAGCTGTGATATGGAGTCGGATGACCCTGTTTTGCTAGGAGCGGCCCCCCTCTCCTCCGCTCCTCCCACAGTCGCAGCGCTGAACTCTCTTAAGTGGAGTAAATGCAAGGCGGCGTGAGGACAGGAAGATTCGCGTTGCGCGGGCGCGCTCCGGGGGGGGGGGTTGATGGGAATTGGGGCTCGCAAAGGTTTAGCAAATCTCCTCACCTCTGCCGGGAGACCGACCGGCCTCTCTCCGGAGCCGGCTCCGCTGCCATATTTTCATCATTCCCGTGCACGGTTGTCGATTCGTCCTGACATCTTCTCGATCCATCCCACCCCCCACTTGTTCGTTAGTTCATGTCTTCCAGCGTCGAGTCTGTGGTTGCTGGTGACACAACGGCGGCGTCGGGGTCTGCTATCAGACGTGTCTGTCTGGATTCAAAGAGCAAGGTGAATTTTGTCAAGCTAGTCGCGCGTCACAAGGCTCTCCTTGAAGCCCTTGCAACACCCACCTCGGCAATTGCGTTGCGGGACGGCTATTGTCTTTTCTTCTCCTCACATCTCTACCAATCTACGTACTGATGCACTGCTTGCCCTGCTTTTTGGAGCCCTTACTATTATATTACCAGTATAACACGGGGGTGCCGCAGAGGGGTGGACTAGCCCTCCGTACCTCCTTTGTGGCCTGACATTTTACGGGGCAATTCCCGCCAAACCGGTCCAGCAGAAGTCGACAACAGACAGACGGCAACATCCTTGTTCTCTGGCCTGGCACCGCCAGCTTGGCAGGCGCATGTCTTTGTCTTGTCGGTCAACCACCACGCTTGCGCAAAGAGTCGGTACATCCCCCAACCCCAAGTCGATGCCAGGGGCCCCTGCTTCGTAATGCATATTGGAGCTCGCCTACACAATCATGCAGTAGTGCCATGAGCTAATGTAGCACCGTTGACGTTGGCGCAACAAGTGCGAGACATCACACTCTATGCAGCCAGCAAGTGCCATGAAGTTAGAGCACCGGCTCGGAAGGCAATTAGGCCATCCCGCTCCGATGTAATGCTAACCCCTGGCTCCCGCATCCCGGGCCCCCCCGGCGCAGAATTTTGTTTTTGGCTGCTCAGTATTCAGAGCAAAGGCACATTGGGCATACGCTACTAGTATACAGAGTACTGAGTAGTTAGTGGCAGCCAGAGACAAAAAAGAATGCGGTCTTTCGAATGCCCTGCTGCCATCTTTGCTGGTGGAGCCGTATCCTTTCCGTAGACACGGCAAAGCGTCCGCACATGCGGAGAGGCTACCAGTATGTGCCGGAATTGGAAACAAATCGAGCACCAGCCAGGATGACCAAGATCCCTCCAACAGGCAGCGCAGAAGCGGGCGCCACTTCACTTATAGGCTTACCCTCTTATTAACTTGCTGAATATTTTAGTCCTACGAATATACCAGTAGCATTGAGAAGAGAGCTACGGTGAGATGCTGCCGGGGCAGCCTTGCGAGGCGCTCTGGCCCATGAACCACGAACTACTGGGTAACAAGTCCAACCGCCAGTTGCGTCACAGCGAAGCCATTCAGCGTCCCTCGAGCTGCCTCTCACTCTGAGGCGCGCATTGCCAACCCAATTTTTTTTTTTTTTTTTTGCTATACGCTTTCCTTATCACCTGAACTTCCCTAGGCACGCCGACTGCTACAGTAACGCCAAGTCGTGGTAATTGTTTTTTCACTTTGGTGTTGGTTGCACACCAAGTACGGTTCCTTGTCCAAGAGCTGCAAGGCACCTGCTAGCCATCATCCATCACTGGCTCGGCTGTGGTGGCCTTTGGAGAACAAATTATTAGGCGTCGGCTCGTAGCCGCATGGCGGCTTTCCATGGATGCTATTCTCTGTCTTTCCACTCTGTCACCAAATCCCGCGCAGTCATATCCGAGTTGGGGCAATCCAGCCCATGCTATCCACCCTGGCTGCGCATTGGCTGATCGTTCTTGGAGAGCGCCTTGGCCTTTGCTAGCGGACGCCTCCGTATCCACCTCATGCACATTTCCTTGGTTAGTGGACCCTCCATCAGCTCGCTTTTGCGTGTTGTCGCCGGCTAGTGGCCGTGTTGTTGTTCCTACGCTTGCCCGGGTCGACTGTGTCACGCACGGCACAGGTGGACTGACTCTGAGCGCAACCCATTCCATGCATGTGCTGTGTGTCGTGAATCCAGCCTATCCCATCACGTAGGAAATCTATCGAGGTCGGAGAAGTGCCTTTGGCACCTTGGCATTGACCACACTTGACATTCAGGCCGTTGCTGTGTTCGACGTGCACACGAACAGCGACGACTATCGGCAATTAATGTACAGCCGAATCCATGCTTCATAATCATTCTCTTCTGGCCGGCAACTCTCCAAGGATCGCGCTTGGGTGAGCTACTGGTAGCTTGAGGGGGCAATACGATCTGTCTTACATCTTGTTTAGCACAATAGAGTTTAATCTGGCCTTGTTGTGTTTGTGGCAAGGCACATGATCACCATAGACAGAGGCATACTCAGTAGTGCGGACAGTCAAGAAGAAAAGGCCGGAGGCATCGATGTCAAAAGGACATGCGAATCGTCAATTTGTTCTAACCCGCATGGGAGACCTCTGCGAATGGCGGACGGGGAGCCCGATAGTATGTACATCCTGATGGGCTGTCGGGTCTACATAAGCAGATGCCAGCCTCCAGGTACTTAGCACCTGAGATCCAGAGTGCACCTCACTCTATCTTGTTCTGCGAACACTTGGTCTCCCATCCCCCAAGCCGAGATGAACACAGGTATGTACTTACTAGACATGGTCTAGTTCTGCACTAAAACCAACCGCGTCGACGCCACGATCCACCCCCCCTGCTGTCGCTCCCAAATCGGCCCATTGCCAGTCGTCATGCTGGTCTCTGGTCGACCTTCAACCCTTGTTTGGTTAAAGCGCTCAATTCTGCCGGCTCTCTCCTGCTTGCAGCCTTGAGTCGACCAGGGCAGCCCGGCTGTCGCCGCTTCCTTGTAGTACTGAGTACTGATACTGCTCCTGTTTACTGGGTATTCAACTCCATCTCTGTCTAGCTGGTGTTGGTCAGTTCACGTCGCTTATTTTAGCCACTGCCACCCGACCCTGCAGGTTCAGTAACCACCTATCAAGTAGTTATGGGAAAATTACTGATGCAGAGTGGTATACCCAGTAGAAGAAGAAAAAAACGTCTACATGCTGAACGGAAGTGGTGTGCAAGGAGTGGACGAATGTGTGTGCGTGCCTACTCGTTTTTTTTTTTTTTTTTTTTTTTTTTGGCGCCGCTCTCGTCCACCAACTACAGAGAACATGGCTACTTACTGCCTTGCTCTGGTCCTGGTTTCGCCATCCCCAGAACAGCTGTTTTCGGTCATCGCGCAGACGGGAATTGTAACAAATGCGACCCCAGCCACACTACGACCAAGTAGGCACAGCGCCGGCGCACGCTACATGGTCCCTCCGGTCGGCCGGCCTAGTCCAATTCCATCACCAGGATGCCTGCTCCTAGCACACCTTGTCTCTGATACCTGAACCACCGTTGCTTCTCCCCTCTTTTATTAGCCCTCCTCTGCACAGGAATAACTTGACTTGTCTCTTTTGCTTACGGTGACTGCTGTTAGCTCTCTGATTCGATGGAACGCTCAAGAAGACATCAATTGCTCATCACTCTTCACTCTTTACTCCGTACACAACGCGGAGTCGCCAGAATTGCATCCGCAATAAGTAGCGCAACGCCCGGTCTCCTCTCTCCACTTTGTCACTCGCAAGCCTTAGCCATGTCTTCGGTCACTCCTGCCGAGAGCCCAATTGCGGTGCGCGTTCCATTGTCACTTCTCAGGAGGTTTCCCCTTAGATGACGCACCAACACTGCAAACACTCGGCCAGCAACTTCACGCTTGCCAAGACGTCTTGGTTACTGACTAGTCCCGTAGCAGCTGCCAGGCATAAGTGTCTATTACACTCACTTCCTGTCGTGTACGTTCACACACGGCCGCCTTCCCTTGTATTATCGCGAAGCTAATTCGCTTTCCCGGACCCCTTCTCTGGTAACATCGTAATCGTAGACTGCCTTCGCCATTGTCAAGTAGTTGAGTGGCCGTGGTGACCAGAGCAAAAACCCATGGCGATCGATTCCGGTATATCTACCCAAACTGGTCTGCGGTCTTTTTCTAACTCTGCTCCCCGTCACCCCAGCCCGCCGTCTACCACCTTTGATCTCTACGCTCTTACCCGACTGTATACACTTACAATAGACGGAAGCGGACCCGTGAAGAGAACCTCGCTTGCCCCGCCAGACACCACCCCCAACATCCACATTGATACGACGCTTCCAATACTGCTAGAGGCATTCATTCGCCTCAGCCTTAGTCTCTGAACACCGCGTTGCAAGCAGTTCGCCCAAGTATAACCGCCTCTTTTGGGATAGCTCACCTTTATCAATGCTGCCGTCATATAGCCTTTCTTCCTAAATTTCTCTCAACCGTCTCCGGGCTGCACAATCGAGACTCTTCAATTACTCATGGTCGAACTACCAAGAGCGGTCCCGCTGTGAACGCGCTTGTGCACTGCCCAAGATCGCCGCCCTAACTCCGTCCTATGCGGCTCTTCAAACTCTGGACCCAATCTTGTCCAAATCTGGTCCTCTTCTAGACCGCACTTGGCTCGCCCCCCCTCCTCCTCCTCTCCCACTGGACTCGGTCCAGGGCTCCCTTGTCATTGCCTAGCTTCCCATTCTACTCATAAGCTCCTTGACACCCGCCGCCCGGAAGTTAAAACAAAGCGCTCCCCGCCACGGCTCGATCGAAGTTTGCGAGACCAGAACCTACTTTACTTTTCATCGCTCTCTCCTATTTGTCGAGCCTTGCCAAGGTACACGCAAGACGCCATCATCTACATCCCAGTGGTGAATCATCATCAAGTTTTCGGCCCGGATTACGTCCACTGTGGCTTGTTAGTCCTCTACGCCTCGGTACATCCCTTCGACATAGTCAGTTATACGTATCTAAAACCCGAGGGCAACAAGAAGCTACGAGACAAGACGAGCAGAGAAAATTTTCCGCCACTAAGCCTACGAGCAGCCCTTTTTCTTCCCTTCCTGCTCTCTGTCCTGCTCTTGAACTTCTCCCAAACCCTTTTCCACAACATCCTCCAACCGTCGACAAACCTTCCTTCTTCTCAACCTTTGCGCCACCTTTGTCAAGCTTCTTGACCTCTCAAACTACCATCTTGGGGAAGTCTAAACCTCAAAAACTTTGAAGAAACTTCGTGCTAGTCATCGGTCATGGAAAATCAGTCCACGCCATTGACTCCTACATTCGAGGGGCACATTGCCAGTACTCTCGATGCCCTTTTGCTCTTTGAATCGTGTTTGGATGGTACGCTAAACCATGTTCCTCGCCGTCCTCACGACCGTGAGCGCCAGGAGCTCATCAAGAGCGGCAACATTTTCATCTACGAAGAGCACTCCTCTGGAATCAAACGCTGGACGGATGGAGTCTCGTGGAGCCCCAGCCGAATCCTTGGCAACTTTTTGATCTACAGGGAGCTCGAAAAGCCATTTCCTCCAGGCGAAAAGAAGCGAGCTTTGAAGAAGAGCAAGAAATCCCCCCAGGGCATCGCCAAGCCCGAGGCACTTTCGCATCCGAATATGTCATATGTTACTGCGGGCCTTGACCAATCTGCCAACACCAAAGATCAGGAGCGATCATTGATCGGGTCTCTTGTTGACTCGTACCCTTTCAAGACTGACGGACTTGTGAAGAAAACCATCAGCATTAGCTACCAGGGCGTCGCGCACCATATGGTCAGCTACTACAATGTGGACGATGTCACGTCGGGCAAACTAGACACTCCAACTAACAGCATTTTGATGCGAGGCGTCACTCCTCGCTCTGAGCTCTTCCTCGCGCAAAATTTCCGGACTCCAATCGACGAAGTCGAGTATGCTGTTGCCGACCATACCGAAGCCACGCCCACCCATTACGGTGCCGACCAGGTCTCAATCAGCAACGGCAGTGGTGTCCTTCACCGCGCAATGATGCAGGGCAACCTACAGAATGCTATGAACATTCAACAAAGCAGTTCTTCGGCTGCTTACGTGTTTCCACAACATTCGCCGGGTACACATAACGGCTACACGGGGCCCGTCGCGAACTCGAGTTTCCAGGCTGCAATGCCCCAACAGATGTCGTACGCCGCCAACCCAGTGGGCAATTACTCCCTGGACCCTAATAGAGCTGGCCATTCTTATCTTTCCCAGCATTCATATTATATGCCACACCAACAAACTACCGCACCCAACACGCAAACAACACCCTTCCCCATGTCCCGCGGTCTAAGGGCGGAGTCCAATGCATTGCCGGCTGCATCGGACAACCACTATAACATCGATGGTGCTTCTTGGAATTTCGATAGCCTAGAAGGTGAACAGCAGCAGTACTATGCTCAGAATCATGTCCAGTGGTCCAATGGGCCCAACCCACTCCATCGAGCATGATGATTTTTCTCTTTGGTGCATTGCTCTTTTCTCCCCTGTTTTGTTGGATTGGTAATTGGCGCTTGGGAAAGGTTGCCGCAAGGCTCATGGATAGACATTTGTTTCGAGATGGTGGTCAGGCAACATTTGCAACGACAGGGCAAGGGGTTGGCGTTACTTGATAGTCTTTGAAGATACCATTATGAGCAGCTATATTAGGGATTAAGACGTCTGCTAATTTTCCGTCACAGTTGCAGTTTAAAAGAACCACGCAGTTGAAAACTTCATTTAGTAAGAAGACTCAAGTATGTGAATGTCACGAGTAGCATTTCTGTGTTTTTGTCAAGGTTTTATTTTTTTTAATATCTCTTTAGAGGTGGAGGTGGTGGTGGTATGCTTGACAGAATATTTTTATGCCCACCGGTGTAATGCAGATTGGTACGCTAGCGCTAGCCAGCAACTTTTTTTCGTTGCTCGGGCAAGGCGGTCGCTGGCTTCAATCGCATTGCCTCCAACGCCCTACGGCTAGAATACCTGAATACCTGATCTACTGTGTGGCTAGCGAGAACGAGGGCCGGAAATATCGCCGGAACTGCAGTGGCCCCAAAGGCTGCCATCATGCTCGCCTCGCAAACTGCAGCAGCCGCTCTATCCCGAGCTGCCTTGCGGAGGACGCTTCTCTCGCAGTCAAGGCCACGCCCGCCATGCCCTACACGGGTGCATTCCTTCTTCCCGCGGCCGCTATGCCGAGTCAAAATTGTTCTCGCTATGCCAAAGTTGCGCCGAGATAGCTCGTACGTGCGTTCGATAGATTCTCGGCTAGCCCTTTCCCATCTCCCTCGCCGCCAGAACGCAGTCGTGTCCAGCCAATCGAGCGATGTTGCTAACGCGGTGCTGAAAATAAAAAAGATCAAAGTCTCCCGTGTCAACGAAATCGCAATGTCCCACGAAACCGAACGAAGAAACTCGAATAGACACAAGCTGCGAGTCAACTTCTGATGTTACGAACGTATCTTCTAATCCCTTGTCCGATCCGACATTGCACGAAGACATATACACATTGCCGAATATTCTTACGTTTTCCAGACTGGTGGCGGCGCCATTTATCGGATACTTTGTTCTGCATGATTCGCACGCTTGGGCGGCCGGCCTGTTGGCGTATGCCGGCGTGACCGATCTTCTCGACGGATGGATTGCGCGACGATGGAACCGTAAAACGGTTGTGGGCACAGTCATCGATCCGATGGCCGACAAGGTGCTCATGACAGTCTTGACTGTGTGTCTTGCAGCCAAGGGAGCGTTGCCTGGTACGTATTTGATATGTTTCCTAACCTCCACTGATCAGAGGACATGACACACACGGTTCAATGCTAACTATATGGGAATAGTTTGGGTCGCGAGCATCATTCTCGGCAGAGATGTCGGCCTCGGCATTGCGGCCATTTATTACCGTTGGATATCTCTTCCCCCTCCAAAGACCTTCACGCGGTACTGGGATTTTTCCCTGCCCTCCGCAGAAGTCAGGCCAACCCTGATCAGCAAGTATAATACTTTTCTGCAGCTAGCTCTTGTTGGCGTGACTACTGCGGCACCGCTCGTGCCTCTCGACCTATCACAGGCATTGACTACCATGCAGTACGCTGACTTCCATTCATTTTTCTGTCAAGTGCCGCCGACTAATAGTGCATCAGATACGTTGTAGCTGCGACGACGGTATGGAGCGGTGCGAGTTATATTTATACAAAAGATGCTGTGAAGATTCTCAAGACGCCCAAAAAACCAGAAATCTAGGTAATAATTTTCATGTGCATAGCTACCTGCCTCACATATGAATTGGGTTGCGTGAGCTTATTAGGGTATGTGGTTGAGAAAACCCGTAATGATCACCGTCTTCAGATATTTCAACGCCAACTCAAGTTCGGGGTGATTTGTAAAATAGAATATTTTTACATCGTGACCGTGCTGAACTGATCACTATGCTAGTATACATGTGCTGGGTGCCAGTTGAATCAAGAGCTGAATTCTCAGCGAGGGGACACTTGAGCCTGCGTCATTGCTCCGAATAATGGCGAGTCAAGCTAGATACTGTCGGCGGCGACGGCTACCGTCTTCAAATGGGAGCGACGACGAACATACGCAAGCAAGCGCAAACTTCCCGATGGCGTGACGCCCTCCACCCGGCGAGCTTGCGCGAGCGTTTCTGGACGAGTGACTTTGAGGACTTCGCGTTCTGAAAGCGCGAGGCCTGGAACAGAATCGTAGTCCAGATCCAGAGGTAGTTGAACGCCTTCATCATTCTTGAACTTGCCGATAGCAGCCTCGTGCATTCTAATATAAGGTGCGTACGTTGCCTCCAGCACAACACGATCGCGGATTCGCGGTGGAAAGTCCATTACAGCAGGAACTAGGAAGCCGAGGCGCTCCAGCTCTATGCGCGTGTTCGCATTGGATAGGCGCACGACATCGATGCCACTACGTCGGCGCGAATCACGCTTAGTTTGGAAACCGTGCTCTCTCCACTGCTCTGTTGACAGAGAGACAGCGTCAAGGCCTTTTGTCAGCTTATCGATTTGATCCTTCTCGTCCGTGAAGGCCCGCCAGCGACGATCAGTGATGACCCCCCACTCACGGGCCTTTTCGGTCAGTCGCAGATCAGCATTGTCAGCTCGTGCCGCCATACGGAATTCGCTGCGAGACGTGAACATGCGATAAGGCTCGGTCACTCCCTTGGTGATCAAGTCATCTATCATGATGCCAATGTACCCATCAGATCGTGACAGTGAGACGCCTGGAAGGCTTGCTGCTGCTCTTCCAGCATTGATTCCGGCCAGGACTCCTTGACCAGCGGCCTCTTCGTAGCCAGTGGTGCCGTTGATTTGACCCGCGAGGTAAAGCCCGCTGATTGCTTTTGTCTCCAGCGTTGCTTTTAGCCCACGAGGATCGATGTAGTCATACTCTACACCATAGCCCGGTTGGAGCATCTTGACTTGCTCGAGGCCGACAATCGTTTTTAACGCTTGCTCTTGCGCTTCAGGGGGAATAGTCATAGAGAGGCCGTTTGGGTAGATGACAGGATCGTCAAAGCCCTCGGGCTCGAGCCAGACAATATGCCGTTCCTTGTCGGCGAAGCGGATGACTTTGGACTCCAGAGAAGGACAGTATCTAGGGCCCTTGACAGATTCCCGGATATGGACTGTCTTGTCCAAGTTGTCCCGTATCACATCATGTGTTGCATGGTTTGTATACGTCATGCTACAAGTGAGCTGATTCAGGACCGCAACGCTGCTATTCAGATAGCTAAACGGGTTGGGCGGGTTGTCGCCGTATTGTGTCTCCATGACATTGAAATTGATGCTTGACTTTTCCAATCGCGGCGGTGTTCCCGTCTTCAGACGACCAAGTTGAAAGCCGGCATCTCGTAAAGACTTGCTTAGGCCGAACGTCGCTGCTTCGCCTAGCCGGCCGGCCGGATATGTTTGTAAGCCAATATGAATCTCTCCGCCTAGGAATGTCCCTGTGGTTATGATCACTTGTTTCGTGGGAATGATGTCGCCGGAGTCGAGTCTGACGCCAGAAATGGCAGGTCTTTGTGTGCTCGATCTAGATTCTTCGGTCGATAGTACAATATCGGAAACGGAGTCAAGTATTATGGAAAGATTCGTATAGGATTGGAGCTCTTCGCGCATGTGTTTTTGGTAAAGTTTGCGGTCGATTTGTGCTCGCGGCCCCTAGCCGGACGGAGACAGGTTAAGTCAACGTCGGGTCATTCTGTGAGCGCAAGTTTGATGTCTCTACATACCCAAACTGCAGGTCCTTTGCTTCGATTCAACACGTGAAATTGCACGCCAGCTTTGTCGATTATGCGTCCGGCAAGGCCATCAAGGGCATCAACCTCGCGGAGGATAGTCCCCTTACCAATTCCCCCAAAGCTGGGATTGCAGGAACAAGTGCCGAGGTTTTCGATCTTCGGCGTAATGAGTGCCGTCTTGGCCCCAGTTCGCGCTGCTGCGGCGCAGGCCTCAGCACCGGCGTGGCCACCTCCTATAACAACCACATCAAAGACCCTACCAGTTTCATCGTTAGCAAGGAGTGAAGCGACCGGCTGCCTAAATTCACTTACCTAGCACCTTCGGAGACGGTCGCTAGATGCCTTTGGCGGTTGATCGTCGATACAAATTGCCTGCCACGCGGTGTCTGCCGCAAAATTGCATGCATTGCATTTATCGTGGATTGTACAGGAGGATCTATAATGTTGCAACTTCTGTCGCGCAACTTTTTTGGTGGGGCAATTTTATGGCCGAAGTGCTTGGCCGTGCAACTTTGGACTTGGTGTGGAGGGTAGCTGCGAGAAATTGGAAAAAAAAATGTACAATAGAATCTACATGAATAATTGGATTTTTTTTTCCACCATTATAATAAGAATTTATGATGTCTAAATTATTTAAATGAGCTACTTTTATGGGAGCGTGCTTCGCCATCCTTGTATTTAACCAGAGCCGTCGTAATATTCGGAAATGGGGTTGCCTCCTCATCTACGTGTTCGGCTATCGGGCCAGGAGCTAACCACGTCGTCTACTTCCTCCATGAAGGTGCTTGTGTTGTGAATGGAGGTCCCTCCTAATACTACTCGAACGCCGGGAGTCGTGGCGTTAATGCCCGCAATCATTTTCGCCTCTTCGTATGTTACACCACCAATTGTGAAGACGATAATGTCCTGCGGTTTATCTCTGGTAGTACCTCCTCCATCTACAAATGGGTATTGCTGCTCTTTCAAGCGGCCTTTGACGAGATTTTGGAGCGTGCTCTCAAGTAGTGTCGTGTGTTGTGTATACACATTCTCAACACCTTTGAGACCCTTGAATCGGCTTGAGGCACCGGCGAATATCCCCCCCGATTCAAATATGTCAGAAATACCACCCTGTGCTTGCGAGGAGTGCAGAGATGTGTGGTAGGCAAGTACTTTATCCACCATGGCAGCTTGACGCGGCTGCACGTTGCCAGCTGCAACAAGAAGATCGGTCAGCATAGGCAAAGAGTTGGATGGCTGTTTATGATAGCGCAGAGCGTATAAGGTAACCAGCGCAACTTTGCTGTCTGCTGTTACTTGTGGGTTTTGCAGCAACGTTTGGATCGACTATCACCTTGTTAGCAGGCACTTGAGTGCTGGATCAATTCTATAGACATACTCGCAGGTCATTATTATGATTATCGTTGCAGGCCAGACTTTGTTCCAGCTCGCTTACTTCCAGCAACATCTCAGCTGCAACACGCCTGCTAAGTTCGGAGACGAGGGTGACATGTTTACTGACGTTGCCCGATAATTTTCGAAACTCGGGGTACTCTTCAATGAAGCGTTTCATATCGGCAATAGATTCAATGTCGGCGTTATTTTTCGTCTTCGATTGATACTGCTCAACGTATTCCTTGATCGTACCCCCAAGATCCCCGAAATTTAGGAACATGTTCTTCTTGAAGAAGGGGTCTTGATCCTGTGATAAAACAATTTCTTGCAGCTCTGGTCGAATATCGGGCACATCTCCAAGATTCACACGACCATTTTGGATACCGATCAGATGATTGACCATGGCTTGGTAGGTCCATTGTGTCAGAAGCGGGGTGATAGGGTCCTCGCGACGATCAAGAACCAGCAAGATTGGCGGAGTATCGACCTTTCGGAAATCAAAAAGCTGTTCTTCCTGAGTCATGAGATATCGAACCTCGGAGGCGAGCTTTTTCGCCACAGAACTACTCCTCGCGTATCGGATCAGGGGCTTCTTCTTGAGTGACAACAGTACAGCCAGTAATCCATCCGCGCAGCGTTGTAGGGAGTCCGGGTTCCAGGTATCAGGGCTCCCCGCAAAGATTCGCCATCTTGGTAGCATAATTTCAAAGCTGAAAAGATCTGGATTCACGACCGTATAATCCGCAAAGTGCTCCTGGACAACCTTGACGATTTCATGATCATCTGCCTCGGCCAGCCGCTCCAGTGAGGATTTCTTCGCCACATTGGTAAAATACAGTTGGTACTCTCCATATTTTGGGTCTCTCAATTCATCAATAAGAAGCTGTATGGTCTCTGGTGAGGGCCGCACGAGGCAAAGGCAGCGTAGATGTCTCATCTTCTCCCTCGCAGAATTATCCAGGCGATCAATCAGATAGACTTCATGGTTGAGAAGACTCGACTGCGTAATGGACGTAGATACAATAGGGACAGTATCTCTGTCCAGAAGTAAGATTTTCATTTTCGACGATGATGTCTCCCCTGCAGGCATCACTATCTTGGAGATGTAGCCAGAGATGGCCTGTGAGACGTCCATGGTGATTAGGGGGGGCAGCTTTGCCGTATCAAAGCTCCTTCAGCTGTTGGGTGCCTTATTCCGGACTATGATCACTTCGAATTGTCGCATGTGTGTTGGAGAATTGGCGTCAGCAGGGTTTGGCACACAGTTGTTTCCAGACCTAGGTTGATGATGATCGAGAGGTGTAACATAAAGCTGTCCGCGCTACGTCACGTTGGCACCCGGTATATGAATTAGTCCCGGTCGGTGCATACGCCACATTGCACACCTGGTCCCGTCGTTCACGTCGGGGGTCGGCTGAATACAGGTATGATACGGCTTAAATATTCCACCAATCTTTCGTATTTTATCACAGATTATGAATCTATACTTGGGTGCAGCACGATAATTTTTTCACGCTTCGTAATTGCGCATGCCACAAAGGCTGGAGTGCTAGCAACGTCTGGCGGGGCATCTGTCGCTGGGTCTATGGGACAAGCTCTTACCTCTACAAATTCCACAGCTCCGGATAATGCAGTCGAAAGAATAAGCTCAAGACCTCGGAAATGTCGACGAGCACTTGTCCTGCACGGTCAGAACCCACGTGAGAAATGCACGCGAGCTTGCCTCGTCGCGTCACTTTGCTAACGCGGATGACAGGCTCTCCTTTACTCAGGGATTCATAGTTGGCCAGATCTCTGTCGTTGTGATACTTGCCGCGTTCATCAAGTTCTTCATCTTCGGAGATCCTCCCTCGCCAGATGTTACGGCCTCGTTACGCGCAACGGAACGGCGCTCCAGGACTCTGGCACATAAGCAGTCCCTGCTCACGCTAAGATCTCAAGGCCATCGCCACGGTCAGGGGTTGAGTCGCAAAAAGTCCACAGTCCTCCGCAACCCGCCAACGCTTACAATTGGTTCAATTCTAAGCAAGACTTATTATAATGTTGATAGCCACCAGCCGGAGAGCCTGGATTGGTTCAATGTCCTAGTTGGCCAGACAATTGCCCAGTTCCGCAGCGACGCACAGCACGATGATGCCATTCTCAACTCCCTGACAAAGGCGCTCAACGGCACCTCGCGACCTGATTTCCTTGATGAAATTCGGGTGACAGAGCTTAGCTTAGGAGAGGATTTTCCTATTTTCAGCAACTGTCGCATAATCCCCGTCGACGAAGATGGCATCAGCCTGGGTGCAGGCCTTCGATTTGATCCCACGACGGCAGCGCGCGACGGCACGCGTCTCCAGGCGCGTATGGACGTGGATTTGAGCGATATGCTCACTTTAGCGGTAGAGACGAAGCTTTTGTTGAACTACCCCAAAAAGCTTTCAGCTATTCTGCCGGTTGCTCTTGCCGTGTCGGTCGTCAGGTTCAGCGGCACTCTGTCGATTTCATTTATTCCCAGCAACCCCTCTCAGTCCACTCCAGCCATGATGACATTCAACTTTTTGGATGACTATCGACTAGACTTTTCAGTCAGGAGCCTGCTGGGAAGCCGGTCTCGACTACAGGACGTCCCTAAAATTGCACAGCTGGTCGAGGCCAGACTCCATAAGTGGTTCGATGAGCGGGCTGTAGAGCCACGTTTCCAGGAAATTGCCCTCCCTAGTCTCTGGCCACGCAAGAAGAACACGCGCGGCCCCGATGACGGCATTGGCGAGAGCTCAGGCTCCATGGGCCGCACCAGGGGCAAGGAGAGTGAGCCCCAAGTTCGCGAGGACATGCGCGGCCGGGATTCATATATCGATGCGGACCAAAGAAACACGGCTTCTATACGTCAAAGGCGGTCTTGGCGAGATGATGATGATTATGCCATACCAGGGTCGCTGCCGGGAATATGAACTGATGGGCGGTGTTGGCGGCATTCCTGTCGGTATATCCATGTGAATGTCAGCGTTGACACCTCAAGGCCGTTTAAGATAAAACATTAAACTTAGTTCCCTTTGATTTGTGTTACTTTGGCGTTAATTTGACCAAGATATGGGACACTCCTCATCTTGACGTCTTGTCTAGCAATGTTGGATTCTCTGGTATTTGCATACGTCGCCTTCTAGATGTTGATCTTAACACTACTTGAGCAGACCCCGAGGAGCGTCCGTAAGCGAGTACATGCTTTGCCACCAGTATGCCAGGCCCCCAACCAGGAGAATATAGTATGGAATTGTCCACTTCAGAAGTGTACCTCTGTTTGTGTTGATGGGTAGCCAATACGGTTCCATATAACCCCAAACACGTGGTAGTCCAAGTGAGTTGCAGAAGGCATGAACGAGCACTACGGCAAGGAGTGACCCTGTTTGAAGAAACAAGAACGTGACATATGCTCCAAACACTGATGTGTATGCCAGCTGGATGATGGTACGCACTACTGCCGCGTACATGGGAGCTCCAGGGTTGGTAAGACGAAACTCGTAAAAATGGTGCATGTGAGCAGTACCAAATACAAGAGGCGACAGAAAGATGATACTGCGAGGGGTAGCCTGAGCTAACACCAGGAGCGGGACTACAGCGGAACGAAATAGGCATTCTTCAGTAACAGGCCCCTGCAACAAGTTAGCCGACGAAGAGTCTTCAGATGTACACAGCGTTTGCCAGCAGGGGGCACATACAGCGACGATGTTTCGCCACTCCGGCCAACTCTGCCAGAGGTGTTGCAAGTCGGAGCCTAAGTGGCGCCAGCGACCCTCAATGAGGAGGGCCTCGTAGAGAGGACCGGTGAAGAGTATGGCCGTGAGAACAAGGGCCTTGGCTGATTCGAGGAGACGAACAGGCCAGTAGCCCATCAAATAGAGGGGGGGGTACTTCTGGGACACACAGCATATTGTGATGAGGGTTACGACAGAGCAGGCGATGGTTGAGAGCGTCACAGCTCGCACGCGAGCACGGATTGTAGCTGGGTCATCTCTATGCCGTGACAGGGAGGGCCTTGTCGCATCTGTTGCGTAGAGGGGGAGCACATAGATGATGGAGTATGCCAGCTATTTGTCCGTGTCAGCTTCAATGCGGCGGCGGTGTGTTTCGAGTTGGCAGGACTTACCATCAGCCCCGATGCCTGAGGGATTGTTAGATCGGCGGCTGGAGCAGCCGCTGCCATTTCCATCGAGAGTATGTACCAGTACGGGCTAATCGGAGAATAGCGAGTAAGGAAGATCGGGAGTTGGCAGCTTGGGAAAAACGTTCGTCCCCCAGATGAGCAATCACCGAGTTAGTTTGCTTTGGTGTGGGGCGAGTTTGGACGAACCGCCCAGGCAAAGCTCGAGCTACTTGGCAGACGTTAGAGGGGTGTTGTGTTGCATCTTCAACTGGTCATCGGAACATAACTGGATAGAACATTCGCGCCCAGCTTCTGGGCGGTATGAATGGGTGCTAGAAGATGAGGACATGTGCACATGCGTGTTGCTCCGTTAGCTAGCGCGCGGTTACATCGTAGGAAAGGGGCTACGATTAGGTTGCTGTTAGCTTCCCATTCCGGGGCAAATTGTCTGGTTTGTTTCTTCGGTGCATTCTTTGTTTTATGCTTGGCAACGCAACACACCAGTATCGACGGATCCAGTCTGCATTGATTTTTTTTTTTTTTTTTCCTTTTGGTATCTGCTATGACCAAGCCCATGTTGTCAGCAAGGATGAGCTTTGAGTGAGACGCGTTTCGCGTAAAAACGCGTCGAGTGCTAAGATTACCACCCCCTTGCAGCTTTTAATTTCATAATTATGCAGGTTGCAGATGGCGGCGCATTAGCGTGATAGTTTGCTTGGGTGGCCGTGGGTGGCAAGCAAGCAGGTGGTACAGTGACAAAGTGAGCCATGTGGTCAGCACTTCGGTTTTTGGAAACATGACAGCGTGGTTTGGTGAGAGATTGTTTCATGAAGCGCCAGGCGGCGCCGGCGCTGGCTGCTGTACGGCATGATGCTGTTTGCTGGCTCGTGGGACTGGGCATGGTACTTTCGTAGCATATCAGTAGGTAAATATTCAAGCGTTGTAATGCAGGTGGTACTGGCCACGTCAATATAGCTTTCACCTGATGCGATTTACCCAGTGGTTCTTGACTTGGTGTCTATGTATAGTTGTGACCAGAATTGCGACGTGATGACTGCACGAGGCAGATCTCTGTCTGCGTAGCCTCACCACGATCATGCTGTATCGATAGGGCGTGATGGGTAGACTGATGAGGCAGTTCCGAACCGCTGATATGTGCTGCTCGACTCACTCATCGGCAACCAAAGCTGTGCTTGCTACCAGTGCACCCTACCAAAAGAATGCACGGAAAGCCCATGGGGTGCACGGGTATGAACATGTAGGGTAGCCAGCAGAGAAGCAAGGCAAAAAGGATATGAATACACGGCCACAAAAGAGGCCGACCAAAAATAAACGCTACACTTTTGTCTCCCCACTGTACATTCCTGTACCATCCCGGGGACATACTGGTAAGTAAGTACCTAGTGGTGGGCGCGAACGGGGCCGTATGACTGAACAGTGACTGGACAGTGAGGTTGCTGGCTACATATACGGATAGATACATCTCTATCCAACAAACCCGCCATATATCATGTTCGCATATCGTGGCGCGAGATATCAGCCCCTCACAACGCGAGAGAAACAGAAACAAAAGACCCACAAACACGAGATGAGCCCTCGGCCTCGCACTCACCGCAAGATTCAGCAGAGAAACAACGTCAGTAGTAGCATCTGGCGACCTGTTTCCCCTGACTGCCAATAAACGGCTGTGCAATATGGAACTCGAGTGGCTCCCATGCACAAAGTTATTAAACCTACGCCACTAGCTGCAGCCGCCGCTTTCCTCGTCCCCCATTCTCCTGCGTCGCGAGCCCTGCCTGTACCTGCAGGTCGGAGACAATGTGGCCCTGCGTCCATGGCCAGTGGAGTGTTGCTCGTCCAGTCTCGTCGTGGTCACACCCTGGCCATTGTGCCATGGCTTTGGTCGCGCCCCGGCCGGTGCATCCACGAATATGCCATCCCACCCGCTAGCCATCTCTTTCGTCAGACCTGTCGTTCTCCCACCCAAACTCATCCATTCTCTCATTCATTCATTGACTGTTTTTCTTTCCCTTCTGTACTCTGCACAAGTAATTCATTTTCATTCTACACGCTCATTTGTACTATTCTGCTATTATAACTCATTTTTCTTCTTAATTCTTTCACTTACCACGTCGCGCCACGCCATCCACGCCTCACTCACTATCGCAACTTGATTTATCGCCGGCGTGTGTATATACTGTTCAATACTGCGGCTTGCCAAACTGAATATACTCAATCCGCCCACAGGGGATTTGCTCGGCGTAACGGATTCGTATACGCCATTTCTCCCATAGCCATACCACTTAGCGATAACTGTGTACGCCGAGGACCGACAGCAACATCGCCACGGCGGTCACTGATACAAGCACCCGCCAGAAAGGACGCTGGTGTCGACACAGGGACCAGAACCAACCTTCAACACGACGCTCACCAACCTGCAGCTGTAGGACCGGGTCATGGGTCTGGAAAACACGCGTGTAACCGCCTAAGAGCGCTCAGCCATGTCAACCTCACGGCCGCCTTTGAAGGACCGCAGTAACCTGCAAATCAGAATCGTTCCTTACAGCCCTCCACGCCTCAGCTCAGATTTATCTGTTCTACCTCGCCCCGACGAAGATGCATGCAAACCTTGCTCTGGCCCATCGCCAGCAAATGTCGAGGTTTACCAAAACAACACACCCCAGACACAGCGCATGGCTATGGACTCCAGTCCGGCACTGCCAAGTCCGGTGTCGCCATTGGGGCCATACGCAAAACCCCCCGACCAGGAGACGGATGGACGCAGGGCTAGCACGCCTCGGCGGCCCTCTACATCGTCATCAGGTCGCCGCTTGAGACATGTTGTCAATGTTCACTCGGACAAAACTTTCTCGCTACTACCCCAGGCGGAATACGAATCCAGCTCCATGTACTCAAGCTCATTTCTGAATTCAACGCTCACAAGCACTACATATGGGAGGAACTCATCTGTCACCTTTAGCTACGGCAGGCGCAGCTCAACTTTAGCACTTCAACAGCCGGAATCTGTCCCCACGTCGCCGGAAGAGAAGACGCCGCCTCAACCCAACGCGAAGAATGTCGCGGCCACAGCTTCCCCGTGGAATTATGAATTCGTGGGAGGTTTACGCAAGGTGTATCACCAAACTCCCGAGCCGGAGTTCCAGTCCGCGTCTTCGCCAATCACAACGCCAAGCAAGGCTCACTTGCCGCTGTCGAATACCAGCAGGGCTACTGCGCGCCATAGTTTGATGCTGATACCGCGCAAACCCTTGCCCAGCTCATACACAGCGAGTCCAGCCGATACCGATACTCCGAACTTCAGAGTCATAAGACAAACTCTACCGGAAGCTACCATTCATGGACAGCCATCACTGGAGTTTAGTAACTGCTCGCCATCGAGTGACCAGAACTATCGTATTCTCGGTGATTCCGGCTCATCCGACTATTCCCTCGGTAGTCAGTCACGGCCGAGAACCGAGGATAGTGAACCCAACTGTGTGAAGCTTGATGGTGCGTCATCGCCCTCGATCGCCGCCACGCCTTCATCGAGGCTCAAATCCGAATTTTCGAGAGAAAGTTTGATTGTAGCACCTCTGAACCCTGCAAGAAAGCTCTTTACCGACAAGTCCTTTCCCGTTGAGCTCCCACAACGTGGGTCATCGCCTAGATTTCTCGCGACCTGGTCCGCTATGATAAACCACGACACTGCTCGTGCCCTGTTTGGCTCCAAGGTATATCCTGCAAGACCTCGCCACAATAGAACGGGCTCGCATGGCGGATCACCGTTTTCTACACCAAAAGCCCATCAGTGTCCACCGCAACCACCTCTCTCAACTGTCTTCTCGGAGAGCGAGGAAGAAAATGAACGCCTGCGTGGATCTATGTCTCCAGTTGCCGCTGAAACCAGTACAAGCCAAAGAAGTCGTGACTATGTGACTGGTGAACTGGAGCCGACTGAATGCTCCGTAGCACGACAAACCACGCCGGCATCAGAAGCAGCAGAACGGCCGAAGGATGCTTCTGGGAAAGCACGCGAGAATGAAGGGAATTTAACGTATCATCTCGTCGGCGATCAAGACGAACATGGAGATGGCTTGACAGACCTGCGTGACCTGTTGACACACCGTCCTTCTAGGAAGGGCGGGTTTCCTAGTATCATGCCCAACTACGGCTCAGATCGCAACCTGTGGTCCTCAGCGAGTGCCCGAGCAACAAACTGGGCAATACCAGCATGGGCAAGGTAAGGCTATCTACAAATGATACTCGAAGCTCACTAAGGCTAATCTGACTCAAAGGCTGTACTACGGTAGTGGCGAGCGCCGTTTTCTCGCACACCAGGCCTCCCGTGACTCTATTCGCTCTACGAATGCAGACAGCCAGACTAGATCCTCATTTCAGAGGCGCTCTCACAGTGTTGAACGAGTTGGCATCTTCTCCCAGCGTCAACAAGAACCTCCCACTGCTGCGAATGGTAGTGCACCTATCACCATCAGGAGGTCGTATCCTGATCTGGCCTGGGCCCGAACACTTAAGAAGCAGACGTCGAGTTTGTGGTCGCCACACTTGCGACGAGACAACAGGGCAAACTCATACGGGATTTGGGACCCCCCCATTGACGCCCTATCAGTAGATGGCTGCATCACGGCGCGGCGGAATGTACAGGTGGTGCTCTTCATGTCTGGATTCCTTTTCCCAATCGGTGAGCACGCCCCTGGTCAACCTTTGCACAATCAGTCGAAATTCTAACAGTTACCAACAGCCTGGATGGTTGCTGCCTTTATACCACTGCCTACTAATCGGGCTCTTAATGAAAAGGACTTTCCGAGCACAAGCCATATTGACCTCACTGAGGATGACAATTCAAGCCCGTCACAACTTGCAAAGGAAACCGCTCTCTATAACCGCGCGAAGTGGTGGAGAGACCTCAACCGGGCCATGGCCATCATCGGGCTGCTGATTATTGGTGCATTTACTGTTCTGATTGCTCTTGGCGTCCAGCAGCGCTGGAGATGACTGCGTCATTCAAGTCAACTTCATGCCTCGCTACTTCATGCCTTGCTACTTCATGCCTAGCTCTAACGAGGTGATGAAGCCTCACAAATCCTCCATTTCGACGCTCTTTATACTTTTCACCCTTCTTCAACAACAATTTGTTCTATTCACAGCCAAGATACGCTGCTACGAATCGCACTGATGTATATGCATGCATACGACGCACGATACGCTTACGACATTGATAATTTTTAGCGTCAAAAGAGCAATCCTTTTCCGCAGTCTTTCCTTGCCGCTTTCCAACTTGGTTTCTTTTTTCACCTTCAACTCGAATCTGCTCTTATACACAATATGGCCACTGCTTATCAAAATGTATACACATCAGCAGTCACTTGATTCCTGGACAAGACACGATGCTCGAGGTGCGGTTGCAAAGTCTCATCCTTTCTGTACTATATGATGCCGGACGCAACAGGACAATGCCAACCGCTTTAGCCGTTCGTCATGCCGATCAGCTACTGCTATGTGCCGACGTTTTCGGCATGACGAACGATATTTGATGTCTCTACGATATATTCTTAACGCCATCTCTTTGTCTTATTACACTCGTTTTGGATAGATAATTGAAATATGATTAATGTATTACTCTATTTACACCTAAGTTGAATTCTTTATGCTTTTCTGCTGCGCCCCCGCCTCATGACAGGTTGACATCGTGGTATGTCGTCACTCTGTATGGCTTTATCGCGTTGACTAGTCAGTCGGAACCTTCATTCGTAGGCGCTTAGGAGGTCTTCTTTTGAAGTGCCTCAACCTCAGTACGGATCTCTTCCATTGCTTCAGAGATATCTCTCTCGGGATCCTTGGAGATGCCGAGAACTGGGTGATTGCCCGTGAGACTATCAGTGCTGAGTGACCGGACAAGCTTAGCGTGGGCCTTTCCCTGTCGCTTCTCAAGCTGCTTCTTAAGAAGAGCCTTCCCGGGGGAAGCGAAGAAAGCAAGCGAAGCAAGAGTCCAGAGAAGGGCGTAAAAGTAGACGCGAGACCATGCCAGAAGGGAGCCGCTAAAGCTGAGGACCAGGAATGGCATGGTAGCAAATGAAAAGGTTGCTTGTGTGACGAAGAAACTAGCCAGGTCGTAATATTTCTTATGTCTGGTTGGGGTTCCTGTGTTTGCATCCAAGAAGAATGGTCGAACATGGCGTCGAAAGTCTGGCAATCTCGTTAATCACGTATCCCGTGTTTATCAATAGTGGTAAGACTTACTCTTGGCTGAGGTCTGGATCAAACTAGCCAAGATGAAGGTAAGGTAGTAGCCAGGGTAGAAGCCATGCCACAGTGCACTGGTAGCAAAGGTGATCATGCTAGCACGGAAACCGGGTTTTTTTCCACGTGGAGTGACGCGAAGATAGACGTAATTGCGCAGCCAGTGGTTTGTGTTCATGTTCCACCCACCCAGATATGCTCGCGGGTTCTGCGCCGTCTCCACACCAATAGGATCGATATTTTGCAGCCGGTTCCACGATACCTTACCAGTAACAGGATCGACGCCATTGTAGCCAAGACCAGCGAGAATGCAGGAACCTTCGGTCAGGGTCCAGACTCCGTAGTACTTGAAGCGGGTGACGATACCGGTTGCGTACATGACAAAGACACGGTTGAGAAATCCCTTTTGGGCATATGAATCTGAGGTGAGGACTTCATGATTGAAGGAACCAGCCAGGGTAACGAATAGGCCTACCCAGACCAGGCCAGTCAGGACCTTCATTAAAGCAGGCGTACCACTGCGAGGGATCCTCCGTTTCTTTCGCGACGGGGGCTTTTTGGATGGGTCAACACCTGCCGGAACGTCGAACATCGATGTGTCGATCCATCGCTGATAATCGGCGTAGTCAAAGGCAGGACCGGCGAGAAGAGAGGGGAAGAACATGACATAGGCGGAGTAGTTCAAGAGACCAGGTAGATCCTTCAAAGCACGCTCTTTTTGAAATTCGGATAGCTGGTTCTCTGGGATTTGACCATCGGCTATGTTCCAGCAAAAAGCACTCAGTTTCATTAGAAGCACCATCTGCGCCCCAGTAATATCAACAACCGATGGATCATTCTGAATCTGTCGCTGAATATGGCTGACGGACATGTGCGTCATAAGGAAGAGAAACCCGACCCATGGCATATACGGGCTATTTCGCAGGTACTTTGCAATGCAGTAGGTGCCAACAGAGCTGATGGCAATGGTGCGGAGGCCTATCCACAGGTCGAAAAGTCCAACGAGGTAGAACAAGGATGTGCTACGCTATGAGTAAAATGGCAATCATGAGTATACACGAATGGGAAGCTTACGCGATGATGAAGATATTTTTGTAAGCAGGTTTTGCATCAGGTATGCGCTTCAGAAGGCCGGCGAGTGGGTATGATATCAAAAATGAGAAGATGATTTTGACTGTTGATGATTAGACTCTGTGTAGACTCAGTTTAGCTACACGTACGCTCATCAGGGGGCGATCCTACTGCCACAGATAGGGCCTCGAATGCTGTTTGATCCAGTTAGCCGGGTCTGCACATGGGCAAAGAATGTTTTGACGCAAGTCCGCGTTGCATGGGAATGGGTGGTGGCCACTTGGGGCGTACGCTTGTTTAGTAGAGGGATCATGATAGCTGTCTGTTCGCGTGCGAAACTCAGGTTCAGAGTACTGCGCGCGGATAGAAGATTGTTTGCAGTGCAGGAATTCGAGAAAGCTCGAGTGTTTCCTGATGCCGTTGCAATTTGCTTGTGGTGTGGAGCGTCATTCAATGAGTTCAGGGTCAACAACGTCACCTATAGGTACCAGTAGTTGGCGCCTGTCACGGGGGCTGGTACTATGACTGGTGGGCCCAGTCAGATGCCACCATTGAAGCCCGTGGCTATGGTCCCAGGAGAGCGGCAGTCAGAGCATGTCAACTGTTGACGAGGAAGTTGCGGGAGATTCTCCAAAATCCGAATCAAGATTATGATGATTTGATGTATAAAGTATATATCTAGAGCTTGTGTATTGATAGGAGAACTGTGATGTGATTTTGACGTCACGGCCTTGCCGCCATAACTTAGATAGATTATGACATTTTCCGAAACAGGAAAAAGCAGAACTACGAATTGTCACTATCTTGGTGCGTTGTCGATTTGTTTTTTTTTTGCCTGAAATCGACACATCTCGTTCGCTAAAATACAGTAAGATACAAAAAAAAAAACTGATTGAAAGTGATACAATGGGATAATTCTCATGGCATCGAAGGACCTGCGAACTCAATGTCAGGAACTGGTATCCATAGCGCCATCTTTGTTCTCTTCATCTTTCTCGCCAGTCGCAGAAGCAAAATTTAGGTGTTTCCAGTCCTCAAGCTCTTCCGTAACGGATCGCATCCTGTCGCGTATGCTTTCGATGGCATAGCTGCCTAGTAGTAGGCGGAGTGGCGGATATGAGCAATGAGCGAGCTGCCATACAAGCTCGGCGCACTTGACTGCGCTTGTTGGTTGTCGATCCCCGAGCCACTGTACAATGCGTTTAGCATGCAGAGCGGGAGATGTGGCGTCGGAATATCCCTCGCTAGCAGGCTTGATGAAGAAATGACCAAAACTAGGCAAAGGGCTGTCCGAATCGTTGGTCATGGGTTCGTCACGACGTACAAAACCTGGCTCGATCAAGGTTGCTTTGATGCTGAATACATCCGTCTCATATAGCATCGCTTCGATGAGACCCTCGACGGCATATTTGGTTGCGCAGTAGGGACCTAGTCCAGGGACTCCAAGGGCACCCGATGTGGAGCTGAATATGAGATACCTGCCGTTATTCTGCCGTCTAAAGTATGGGAGAGTTGCATTTATTATATGAAGAGTGCCCATAAAGTTGGTCTCGAATTGATTGCGGAGGTCGTGTTCGTCTTGGTCCTCACATGAGCCAATGACACCGTAGCCTGAGCAATTGGCGACAACATCCACATGGCCAAAATGATCAAGGGCGCGCTTGACGACCTTTGAAACCGACTCGCGCGACCGTACATCGCATAGCTCACCAAGACAGTTCTCATGCATATTGGCCATCTCTTCAGGGGCGGATTCAAAAACTCTACCAATCGACACAACATAGTCACCCTTTGACAAGGCACACTTGACGAGGGATCGCCCCATATGCCCGGTACCGCCAAAAATCTGTTCGAGTCAGCGGCTGCTCGTGTCTATCGCTGGGACTCATCAACGTACAATCCAGACGAGAGGCTTGGTTTTGCTCAGAGGCGGCTCACAGCTGGCAGGCAACTGCAGCCGGGGCTTGCCATCCTCGGACACATCCATGCTTCGTGGCCGTCTCTGGCCAGATCACTATCGTGCGGAAGTCTGGCGTCGATTTTAGACTGCAATGGCGTCTGATGCCCATCAAAGTACGCGTGAAGCGCCGCACTACGCCGGCTGTGGAAGGCTGGGGAATTTATGAGCAAAGGGGCATGATTCAGTTGGTCTGCAGGACGACAGCTGAGGAACATGAACTGCCGAATTAGCGACGCTGCTAACGCGGAACCCTGGTTATTGCCCCACCATGCTCCTTAGAAAGCGTCACAGGTCGAAAAGCGATGAGGCTGACCTAGCTGCGCCAACTGGCTCATGAATAGTGAGAGAGAGAGCGGCATGTTGCCAGCCGCTGATAGTAAATTTCTTGTCTTATAGCACTCAGGCGGGGGATGTAGTATCCGAACATTGGCTGCTCCTCTCAACGTTCTTGGCCATTTCGCGAGTAGAAAAATGCCTGATTGGTTCTGTGTTTATATTCTGATCGCTAGGCTTCTGTTTCCCAATACTGAATCTAAGACAGTACCCCCATAAATATCATGCTTTCATTGGGAGAGAAACTCATTGACATATTCTTTGCGATACTTGTTTTCATCTAGCTCCGGGCCGCGGTTCAGAGGTGTCCACTTCGGTTCATCCTTAAAAAGTCGCATGGCATGGACATACTTTGCCATGTTAGCGGTAGACACCCCAGCACGATCTGCAAGTGAACTTACGTTGGACTCGTCTGTGGTAAATCGGTGGTAGATGCCGGCAGGCAGGATGATGAGATCATCTTTGCTGAGTTGGATGCGAATCCAGTTCTCATCCTCACTTCTCACGTCGAAATAGCCCTGTCCGTCACGAATATAACGGATCTCCTCGTCCTCATGAAGGTGCTCGTGGAAAAAGGTTTTGACTTTTTCTTCGTAGACAGCACCCATCTTTTCCGGCGACACGAAGATCTCATCACGGTTTTTGTAGCCTCGTTCCTTGGCGAGATCATTGACACCATCAATCTCAGGTATGCGATAATATAGGACGCCGAGCTTGCCCAATGCGTCGGCATCGACGGCCTTGCCAGAGTCGTGCGCCAGCCGCTGGTCGCCCTAAATTAGTAGATTAGCAGTCAGAAAAATGCTATTCAGCGTCACACACCACTTACAGGCAGATTATCATATATATATGCCTTCATTATGAGCCCGCACGATATAATGAAGAGGGGTAAAATCTGTTGCTGATGTCGTCAGAGGGCGGCGTTGTAGACAGCAACTCACCAGTTACATAAGCTCCTCCAACCACATGCAAGGCCCCCCACAGCTCGCACCAGTCGAGCCAATTGTGACGCGTTTATATGTCGCCATAGCTGTGATTCTTGATACGCTTCACAAATTTGCTCTCGCTAGGTGCTCATGAATAAAGGTGCATACCCATAAGCACCATCCCATTGCCGGTTGATAAAGCCATGTTCTTTGATTCTGCTCTTCAAAGCGGAGCTACCTATGATGCATACATTGTGTGTCGCAAACGCCATGCACCAAATGAAAGAAAAAAAAATTCATGAATGATATAAAGGCAGAGTTTTGCTCAATCTGCATAAAAGTTCTATTTCCCGTGGTGCGCCAAGAATGCCGAATACTGAGGTGTGTCTAGCGAGCCTCGGGGACCGCGGCATCGCGGACCCCGGCATGTATCATTTCGTCAACGTCGTCGGTCGAGGGACGCGCAGGTCTACCCTCAAACAGTCTGCGCCACCACCCGGGAGGGTCCAAAGGTCGTGAACCATTGTGGAGGGGAGGGTACACGTCTGTGAAAAAGTACCAGACGTGTCCGATGACGACACCCATGATTTCGTCCTTGGGTATGTTGCCGTGCATAATGAGACTGAAACCCATCAGCACCCAAGGCAAGTACGGAGCGGTGAATACAAGAACGCCCAGAAAGCTGAGCTGCGTGTCTGGGTTTTTTCGTGACCAGATATACACGAGGGTCGAAGAAAGCGGATGCCCGAGAAACGGTAGCGAGACGAGGGGGGACATAACGATGAGGCTGACCATTGCGTAGAGCAAAAGCCAAGAAAAGTGAGCAGGTGACCGGCCGGATGACTCTTCGAGAAGTCGCGAGTACCGCTGGAGGAAGTAAATGTGGAAGAGCAAGTTGATCGAGAAGGGGCCGAAGTATAGGAATGACGTGACGAGGCGCCAATACTAAGAAGGGCGTTAGCGACAGCTCATAAGCGAGCAGAATTCGGAGCACCGTGCCTGTGATCTATGGAAAACAGCTCGGTAGCTGTAAAAGAGTTGGTATGGTGAAACTATGCGGCACTGGACCAGGGCACTGGCCAGCAGCGTCGCGGTCGTCCACCATCGCGTGCACACTGGCGTCTCCCAGAACCAGGCCTCCACGGGCAATCGGGCACCGTCCATCGCCTGATCCATGTATGTGAGAGGTGGACAATGTTGGAACGTGAATGTTGCCAGCGTACATGCAGTTTGTGATGGGGAGAGACTGGTACTCTGTTTTCACAAGTGGTGTTGGACAACGAAGCGTGCCCTGTAGCGAGGCTACCTTATTATGGAGACGTCACTTGTGCCACGTTGGTGTATTGTGCCAGCTGTGGTGCTGGGTACAAAAAGTCCTAGCCGGGCGATCTCCACCGTGGGGGTACCTCGCTGAAGCAAGGTACATGTCCCATCTCCGAGTATGAAGTACCTAAGTTCCCCAGCTGCGCAGGTCCACCAGCCACACCGGGTAAGAATCATACCTAAGTAAGTACTTGCTGATACAGAAGTACCGTGCCCAGCAAGTACTTTATAAGTAGCGATTACTTCGAACTAGAGCAGAGGAAACCGAGTAAGTAGCCGTAGAAACGCATACATGCCTTACACTACTTAAAGCCCAAGCCTACTTATACCATCGGGTCAAAGTGTCCAAGATGCAGCGCAACTGCTCTGCAATGTGAAGGTTGTTGCGGCGACTAGCCGAGATCGGCGACCCAGCAAGTTCCGACGACTGTAAATACTGCAGCACCCGCTACTCGCTCTAGGCAGCTGCAACGCCTAAAAGTATCTACTACTTAAGCAATTTTGTCTTCTTAGCAAGTTCGATAACAAGAAAACATGGGGCTGAAAGCTCTAATTACGTACTCGCTGCCCCGCCACGAAATCCCACCACTACGTCACTGGGCAGCTTATTAGGCACTACCCACCAATTCCATCAAGAAAGAAACAAGGGTGCATATATACGGACTCAATTCAGACTGAACAGAATGTCGAGACTCAAACCAGCAGCCAGGCTCTTTGCACTTGGACTCGCTCCAGCCGCTTGTATTGGTGCCTCTTTTGCGCGCCGCAACCCGGCCAGGTTCGACGCGCTCGAGCCCGTACCCGTCTCACAACAGCTTCGTAAACGCAAAGTTCCTCCTGCAGGCCGACCTTCGCCTCAAATTATCGAGCAGCTATCACGTGGAAGTATCATTGGTATACCTCATCGTCGCCATTGCCTTGTCTTTCTGTTGCCTGTTAACCCAATTGATGCATTGCAGGATTCAGCGCGGGCGTGGTTACTGCCTTCTTCTCACGCACCCTAGTCTTTCTCGGCGGCCTAATAGCAGGGTCCCTGCAGGTTGGTTTGCATTGTCTGATGGCTCGCGTTATGTTGCTGACTGAAAGTTGTCCCAGATCGCGTCGAGAATGGGCGTCGACGTTTTCGGCCTGATCCCGATCGATCGTAGGGTCTTGACTGAATCACCAGTGCTAAGGGTGTGGGTTGGGAAACCATGGTTTACATCATCATTTTTATTGACCTTTATCCTCGCGGCGTTCGTGCGCCTTTAGATAGGCTGGGTGTTACGCTTGAGGAAAGCGAGTGCCAGCTCATCGTTAGCAACAAGGCTCTGTGTCTTTTCCAAAGTCTCCTTGTTCTTGGCATTAATCCAGTCCTTCTCCTCCTGGGTCAATAGGGACTTTTCCATCATGTTACTGCAGTATGGGACCATGGTGACGTTCTCGAACCCGTAGTAGGGCGTGCCGCCAAAATTGTTCTTCGTCTTGACCTCCTTGACAACAATGACATTCTCGATGCGAATACCGAAGTTGCCGTCCTCGTAGTAGCCAGGCTCGTTCGAAATGACGTTACCGGGCTTGAGCGGGAACTCGCTGTAGGCTGGGCGGGCACCAATACCCATGGGGCCTTCGTGGACATTCAGGAACGAACCCACACCATGACCAGTGCCGTGGCGGAAGTCGAGGCCGGCGTTCTATGGGATGGTTAATCACAGTAAAGGTGTGCACTACATCGAGTAACATACCCAAAGAAACTGTCTCGCAAAAGCATCGAGGGCAAAGCCAGTAGCGCCCTTAGGGAAAATGGCGCGATCCAGGGCAATGAGACCCTTGAGGACACGAGTGTAAGCCTCTTTCTCACGGTCGGTCGGGGTACCAAAGTGCATGGTACGAGTGGTATCCGTAGTGCCGTCATAATACTGAGCTCCTGCGTCGCAAAGGTAGACGGCATTGGGGTCGATGATTGAACTCTTCCCGTGCCTGGCGTGGTAGTGCATGATGGCCGCGCTACAAGATTTGTTAGCTCTTTTGTCTTTTTTTTTCATTATCCGATCTTACTTGGGTCCTGTGCACGAAATGGTCGCAAATGACTCGCCAACGAAGAGATCCTGCTTCTTGCGGAACTCCATCAGCATCTCAGCAGCCTGCGCCTCGTCAATAGAGGCCTTCTTCTCGATAAGCTGGTTCTCGAGCCAAGCATAGTAGGAGGTAAGAGCAGCGCCGTCACGGATGTGGCAGGCTCGCATGCCTTCCAACTCGACCTCGTTCTTGACTGACTTGGCATCAGTAATAGAACTCTTGACTTCCTCGACTTTGTCCTCGCCGCCAACGGCAGTCTTCACAGCCCACGAAGCGGTGTCAGTGATCAAGTATTTTCCGTTAGAAGCTTTTTCAACATCAGCAAAGAAACTGCTGTAGGGCTTGATCTTGACATCGTTGGAAGTGAGGTGCTCGCGGACGGATTGGTCGGCCTTTGACTCCTCGACGTACAGAATGGCCTCATCATGTGTGATTGAGGCATAACAGTAGAAGACCGGGTTATACTCGACATCATTACCACGCAAATTGAAAAGCCACGCAACCTCATCCAGGGCAGTGACGTACATGCCAGCAGCCTTCTTCTTGGCGATCTCCTCGCGAAGCTCGGCGAGCTTATTCTTGACGGTCTTGCCAGCATATTTGTCCGGGTGGATGAAGACCGTGTTGGTAGGGGCGGCGGGACGCTCGTTGCCCCAGACCTTGTCGACCAGGTTTTCGGTGATTGCCACCAGGCCGGAGCCGCCAGCCCTTTGAATCGTTTCTGTGAGCTTCTTCGCGACAGCGGGAGTAATTAGGGTAGGGTCAACGCCGGCCGCCTTGCCGTCCTTGCACTGCTCCGCTACCCAGTCCTGCCAGGTGATCTCCTCTGGAATACCGAATTTTATTAGTCTCCAGTTGTCATCCAGTTGTTGTGTGGCCTGGTTGAAATATCGGCCGTCCGTAGAGAGTGCAGCTGCCTCTTCGCTGACGACAGCGGTTCCAGCAGATCCGTCGAAGCCAGAGAGGTATTCTCGGCGGTTGAAACAGTCCGCGGCGTATTCGGAGGCATGGCTATCACCTGAAGGTACAACTGCATTGGATTAGTTCCGAGTGAGTCTGCTCTACTCCAGAATGAACTCACTATAAGCACTGATGCCGCTCTCCTTCATAAGCCTGCGGAGCGAGGCGAGGCGGGATGTAGTGTTTACACGATCCATGGTATCAAACAATTTTGATGTACACCGAAATACAGTGGTTGGGGAACGGAGCCTTCTGCGTAAGAAATGGAATGTATGTTGTCTCCAAGGAATCGCCACCGGCCGCAGTCGCATCGAAAGGCCTTTCTCTGGTGGTTGGCGGGGGATTTGATATATCTTGCGTAACAGCTTCCGCCAGCGGATACCTGCGGCTCTGGTACCCCTCCCCCACCAGTGTGGTGGATCTTCAAAGGCACACGCCACATTAGATACGATCCTCACCCCTTTTATTACGTTATGATAATACTTACTAACTACAGCAGTTCTCAAAATCCTCAGTCCTCTCCTCTGCTTGGAAATTCAGAATAGTAGTGACTCAGAAGGGTATATTCATCGGGAATAAGCTATGCCTTGATCTGGAGTGTCTATGCATATGGATCACTGATGAAATGCCTGCGCTATACCTATCCCATGCAATGCGGTACGGAGTACAACCACTAGCACTTTGTGATCATCAGATGTATCGCCAAGCCTTCACTCGCTCAATGTCGTGGGCGTTGCACTTACACACAACTGCATCTTAGTAACACACCCATCTCCTCATCAACAATCAACATGCGTGGCAGGGTTCGTGGTTGACAACTGTGAGTGCGATGTTTAGAAATGCTTATTTATCAGTCTGAGTGAACTCGGAATGATATATATGGCTTTGATCTAGATTCGTATCTGTAGTGATAAATGCCTCCTTTAATTGATTCTTTCATTGTACTTAATTCCGGGTTTGCTACGTAAAATCAATTCATGTAGAACTCTGTCAATACGAAATGCAAGGTGCATGGTACAATTTTCAATTTCAGTTGATATCAATTTCAGTTTAAATTAATTAGCGTCAGGAAAAAAATACCCCTGGAGGGGTAGTAAGTGTACTTACTAGCTATATTTAGTGCGCATGTCGCAATGTGCTCTTTTTTTTTTGTTTTGTCTTCAAGCATCCTTTTCCGCTGGCAGCACAAAGGATAATTGAAGCGAAAAAACCAAGGTCGACCAATTTCGAGCCTATGATCTGCTTTGAAAAAATATTCCAGCTTTTGACTCATCTATCGTAGTATTTTTTTTCTCGTGTCTTTGTCGCAAGCTTGCTGGCTTCTTTTTTCTTTTTTTTCCGTTACGCCCTCGGGGTCCAATCTATATAGACGAGTACTCTGAATACCTGCCCTTCTTTTTGATATAGTAGTCTATCTAAATAGCAAGTAGCTCGGTACCTCAAATAATACCTTTGGGTTCTGTTAGATAATAAGTCAGGCATCCACTCAGCTTTTGTGCTTTTTTTGCCTTCACGCCAGCGATAGTTACCTGGCTGTACTTTTCAAATAAACACTTCCTATTTGCGCTGCTCACGGTGGGTGCATGGATGGCATGGCTACATAGAATACATCAGGCCAGAAAACTGAAGCTCTTGACGTCAACAAGATCCTGGCCTATCGCATCGACAGAACTTCTCGCAATCCCGTCACTGTGTGGCTTCAAACACGTACAATGCGACGGCTCCTGTCAAACCAGTCTCTACAACCGAGGGTGATCTTCTCGGGTATCCAGCCAACGGGAGTCCCGCACTTGGGCAATTACGCTGGTGCACTACGGCAATGGGTTCAGCGTCAACAGGAGGAACCTGAGTCCACTAGACTGCTTTACTCAATTGTTGACCTACACGCCATCACGATACCGCAAACTCCCGATGCTCTGAGAAAGGCGAAGAGGGAGGCTTTAGCTTCGCTGCTAGCGATTGGCATTGATCCGAGCAGATGCACCTTATTTTATCAATCCGACGTATGTACCGAGTTCTCAGACTGAGGGCCATCGCAACTAATTGTCAACAAGGTCTCGGGACACTCTGAGCTTATGTGGATACTATCATGCACGTCATCAGTAGGATATCTTTCTCGAATGACACAGTGGAAGGTACGATGCATCGAGAAAGTGCAAATGGTCTCATCACTCACAATATGGCCACCTACGTAGTCAAAGCTCAGTCTAGCAGAGTCATCACGTTTAGGCGACGGGCGCGTGGGGAGCAAACTCAAACTCGGTCTCTTCTCCTATCCAGTGTTGCAAGCTGCCGACATTCTCGTTCACAGGTAAGTTAGTCAAGCAAGGGATACACGTCCCGTGTTGGACAAGTGCTCACAACCTCTAGAGCAACTCATGTTCCCGTTGGCCACGATCAACAACAGCACATTGAGTTCGCACGCGAGTGTGTGACCAACTTCAACCATGCCTATGGACCCCATCTTGTCCAGCCGGAGATTATTATATGTAAGGCTGTACTGATCACCCCGGATACCCTCCGATTGACAGGCTAATGGACATCACAAGCACCGGTACGCCGTGTAATGTCGCTCACAGAACCGACATCTAAAATGTCAAAATCTCACCCATTAGAGCGATCTCGCATCTTACTGACCGACAATGCGGAAACAATCCATGCCAAAATATCATCCGCGTTGACAGACTCCGTGCCAGGCATCAGCTATGACATCGACACCAGGCCCGGTATCTCGAATCTGTTGGATATCTTTTCGATTTTCAATTCCGAGGGCAAGACCGCGGCGCAATTGGCCACTGACTTCAGCGACGCCAGCCCACGAGAGCTGAAGGCTGCCGTTGCTGAGGCTGTTATCAAAGGAATGGATGGCATCGGACAACGCTACCAAAATCTCTTGGAAGACACCAAATATCTTGATCACGTCGCCGCTGAGGGGGGGGAGAAAGCACGCCAGAGCGCAGATGAGACCATGCATCTTGTCAGGGAGGCCATGGGTCTATAATGTCAACTACCTTTGTGTATTCCTATTTGTATCAACACCAGCCACATAGCCCTCATGTACAACACCTCTTTTCTCTTAGGCCACACGTCCATTGATCTAACGTGGGCTTCTCCCTCGCTTTCATGCTGCGTATGAAAAGTTTGCTCCTCTAGCTGCCAGCCAAAAGTCCCGAACTATTTGGTTGGTGGCACGAGCGCCACGGAGACTGAAGAAGAAGGTCAGTGCTTGCTTTAGTATGTGCGGTGTCGAGAAAGGTGCTGCTCAGACCTTGCCACTTTCTTGACGAATATCGTCTTGTCGGTTTGCGAGACCTTTGCGCTGGGGAATGATGGATGATTCAACCCTGCTTCCAGCCATTCTTTCGCTTTCGGGTGCCTGTTGATCAGTTTCTTCAAAGGCTCGCTAAGTTTGTCGAGCTCGCTTCGAGAAGCATTCCCTCCGATATTTCGGGCGATACTTTGACAAAGGAGGGGCCCGAGTGTGTTCATGGTCCCAGAGAAAGCGTTTTGGAAGCTTTCATCGGTACTTCTCAAGTTTACAAAGGTTGCCTACTTCGAATTAGCATAATTGAAAACTAACAATGGTGGGATATTACACGTACCCAGAACTCCGCGGCTGCTGCCTTGGGTAAAGGCTCGTTTCCGTCTAAAGCCTGCAATGCGAATAGAAAGAGAAATTCTGCCACCTCTGGTGGCTGTATTTGAAAAATGATGGATGGGTCTTTGAGTAATATTCGGCTCGCAATTTCCATCGCATTTTGTGCAACTTCTGGCTCGGCAGAGATATCGATCTGCGTGTAAGGTGCTGCGGCCACAGAAGCATTCCTGTTGTACGGAAACTGCCTCAAAAGCCCGATAACCCAGAGCATTATTGTACACAATGTACTTTGCTGATCTTGTTTTCCACGCACTGAGCTGGCAAACGAGCACGCAGTACTGACCAAGAGACCTACTCGTGGCGTGGCGAACGAATGTGAGGTCAGGTATTGAGCAACTTCTGAAGGCGGAAGGACAAACGGGCCAGGTTCAGTTTCGCAAAATCCAGTTCGCAATACATTACATATCTGCTCTGTGATTTCGCTGCTAGTCGGGAACATTTTTTGGATCTCGACTATGGCAGTAACAATCCGCCTTTGGATTCCTGGCAAAGCAGCTTCCTGGGGCATCCCGCCTTGCTCATCGCGTTCAAGATCGATTGCATTCTCCGCCGGGACTTTCACACCCTTGCCCATGCCAGCGAGGCATCTCAGCACCTTGAGCGCCATATGCAGACTGGGACTCTCTTCCGCCAGAGTATCTGGGCAAGCAAGCAGAAGCAATTCATCCCTGTCTCCTCTCTGTGAATTCGCGAGAGGTTGACACCTGTGCAGTTCCGTTTCAATTAAGTCCAAAATTCGTTCGTATTTGGAATATCGCTCCGCTACGTTGGGTATAGCTTGAGCAACAGAGGACAACGCTCCGATTGTCCTCTCAGTAGTTGCGCAGTCTAGCTGCTGCTGGGTAACGACCCGCACGTACGCTATCAAGAAAGCATCTATCTCCTTGTATAGGTGAGCTCTGCAGGAAGAGGAAAGTCGCAAAATCGATTTGGATGCGGCATACGCCATTGCTCTGTCCCCCAGAGTAGCAAATAACAACTCAAGCGCCGGCGGCAACAGAGTCGGGTTCCTCTCGAAATACTCTGTGTACAGCTCGACTAATTGAAGGCACGTTTGCTGAGTGCGTATTGGCACAGAAGTTCGTCCGCTTTGCAGGATTGCAAATAGTTCTGAGTGGAATACCGACGCCAAGAAATTGTCACAGCGATCATCATCCTGGCAGCAGTCGGCAAGGCCCCCGAGGCAGTACACGGCTGCCTCGAGTCGCATCCATGCAGACTCTCTGAGTGATGACATGACGGTTTCAGCGAATGTGGCCAGTAATTGTGGGCCTATCAGGGCATATACTGATTGGAGTAGATCAATGACATCTTTTCGCGAGTCCGCGAAGCCTACTCTGTCGTTTGAGTCCCAGCCTGCCACCTCCGCGCTGTGTGGGTAAATAATCTTCTGCCATGCATACGAGCATACCTTCAAAAGTAATGTGAATGCAGGGATCTTCCATGGCTGTTCTTCCCTGGCTTCGACCGATAGGTAGTCTGGTACCGTCTCTGCCAATGAGGACCAAAATTCAACAACGGGGACAAATATCTTGTCATCTATCACGGGATAGCCTTGAGCCAAAAGGAGATCGCAGAGGTGGGATAGTATCTCAAAGCTATCTGCGTGGCAGTTCTGCACGAGTAAAGCTATTCGTGTTTCGGCAAACGCCAGGAGTAGCTGGGCAAATTGTGTGGTTTCGAATGTGAAGTCTCCGTCTGCAATCCGCTGATAGAATCCTGAAGCCCACTGGCTTTTAAACAGCATTTCAAATAGTTCGTGGTGGTCTGGTGTGAGGAGTGATGGGATATTGGACAGGACTTCGATAAGAAGCTCTGCTGAGGCGTCATAAACAGCATCAACTGCCAGAAGCTCGATGACGTTGCCTAGAAGTGGCCTCACTGGACCGATGATATCACTTCCGTGAGTTGGTGCTTTCATTGTGAAAAGAACCCACGACTATATGCTCTTTTTTTCAGTTTTTGGTCTTTTTGGGATTCATCGTTGGATCGTATTCATACCTGTAAACATTTGATCCCATCTTCGAGGATAGATGCAGGGACCCCCTTGCTTTGGAAGCATCTTGCCATCACCGTGATCAAGCTTTCTGAGCTGTCTATTATTGCCTTGTACGGGGATGCGCTTTCGATTTCGTGTCAGCGGCTATGCGGTCTCGGGGGCATCATCTTTGGCTTACTTCTTCGTTGAGTTCGGGTCAAGCCGCATGGCGTCTTCTACGACATGTGTGGCTACCCACAAGAGTGCTTGAATTTGCCGTTGCCCCAGCATGTCTAGCACACCATTTATTTGTATGTGAGGCCTCACGGTATCGGGGTGACATGACTGGTTGTTCGCGAGGCAGACTCCGATGTGGTCGATGAATCGCGGCCATATTGTATGGTAGCGGAGAAAAAATGTTGACAGCGCAGAGACGAGTTTCCTTATGACGAGGCGGCTTCCATCTTTTCTGATAAGGTCCACGTACCATCCTATGAGACAAAGCAGTAACTCTGTCGCTCCTTCGTCTGCTATGGGCGTGCTGGGTGCCGGGTTAGATTTGGTTGGGCGCGGAGCCGGCAGCTTCTTCACTTCTTACCTTTCTGTGTTTAGCTTGACAATGATCGTAAGGACTCCAAAAAATTGGACTTTCTCGTCTGGGCGGCTGAGTAGCTCCTTTGACAGCGACCATGCTTCTGGTAAACTCTGTATCCGGGCCAGCGCCGCCTGTGTGCTTGCGATTACTTCTGGCGGGTTTGGCTGGTAGAGCGATGTGATCAACTATTCTCTGTTAGGTTGTTGGTTTGTACTGTATGGTCATTGTTGTGGCGCGTACTTGCTCGACTCTCTCGAGTGCTAGGGTCTCTTGCGAAGCCATGACTACCGTTGGGCTTCCCTTACAGTGAGCCAAGGTACAGTGGTAACTCCTAATATGAGGGGTGGAACGCAATGGACAGGATGGCGATGCAGCCAGCCAAGGGACACAGAAAAGCAATCAAGAAAAGTGTCAACGCAGTAATGCGCACAGAGATGGCAAAATGATGATAATAATAATAATAAAAAACACCGCGCCGGAGATACGCACTCGCAAAAAGACGAGATACCCGTAGTCTATCTCGTGAGAACAAGAAATAGGGTAGGTCTTCGTCTGGCTGCCCCACCACGGAGCCCCTCGACACAATGGGCAGGACTTAGCCACGCGACGATGACTTGGATGAAAACAACAGCAATTACAGCAGCAGCCACTTAGCGGCGAAGAGAAAAACACATGCACACACACACACGCAAATATAAGACGAGAGTAATGATGTGAGCGGTACACGGCTCATGGACTAGTCAGTTACCTAGCAAAGCACACAGTGAATTGAGCAAGTGCAAGAAGCCAATAGGCCGAGCAAGTCCCGCGAGTGATCCCACCAAAACACATATAACTTCCTATCATACAAAGCAGGCCTGCGGATCGGCAGCCGCTGCAAAACGTCGCTGCGATATAGCTACATAACGATATATGCTAAAGAGATGAATGTAGCAAGACAGTGCTTTACAGGGCTGGAGGCGCTATAGCGCGAGACATCGCCCGCGGCACACCCAGTGAATCGCCTAAGCGCCCCCGGCTAAGCATCTCCTCGGCCTCTTCATCGGTCACTGACCTGGCCTGGCCAAGATGCTGCCAAGTCGATAACAGCTCGCTTGTGTTATTCTCCAAAGACTGCTCCGGGCTCCCTAGCTCTGCGGACCCAAATTCCCAGAAGTTAGCCTTCATACCAATGCCGTAGTACTGGTGCTTTCGAAGATATGCAAGCCACAGTTGCACAGTCTCAGGATTCCCATCCTGAATCTGGATCATCCTGCGCAATGTTCTACGCTCAAAATTTTCCTGCGATTTCTTGAAAATGAAGTGATCTCTCGGGACTGTCCACCGCTCTGTTATCCGCGGCAGAGGCACAGGCCCAAACGCGGGCAGACCTAGATAATATGCAGCTCGGAGGGCAAAATCGGAGAAGAATTCAAGCGGCTGAATACTGTAGGACCGAAGCTGGAGGTCGCATGAAGGAATGCCATGCTCCGAAGTGCGGCGAAGAGGCTTTAGATGAATAGCTTGCGCTGATCGAGGATTGCGAAGCTCTTCATGTTGAATAGGCTGACCCAAAGGGTTGTTCTTATTCGGGGTCGACTTGCTGCTGTCGGCGGTACTGTAGAGCCTGAATGCGATATGGCATGCCCGGCCGGGAACTGCTGCAAACCTCGAGGCTACCCCGGGTTGACTGGTCCATTGTACGTGCGGCTTTGTGCCCGTTAGTATGAACATGGGACCAGTATCGATACCAAACGGTATACCTACCCGAAATTGCGCCAATTGCTGCGAGATATGGCGGCGCATTCTGATGTCGCATGTCTGATGGCAAGATGAAGTTGAGAAGCGACCTTAGGGGTGCGAAAAAGCTGTTGCCAACCAATCACAGGACCCATACAGACCCACACCAAGTAGTTTACCCAGATGCGATTAAGAGAAAGGACTCTCGTGGCAAAAATCCAAGGGAGCCAGAAAGGTTCCACGAGGGAAAGTTTGTTCAAGATCAACACGTTCTTCTATTATTTCTTTCAATATGCTACTCTAGGTACTGCTTCTGAAGCGGCGTACGAGCGCCAGTCGGCTCGGCTCGCGGTTACGGTCGCGTGCTGATACTTGAATTGGCAGTAGGTAAAACCGTCAGATTGATTACCGTGCGGTGCTGGAATCTGCCGAAGCCAAGCGACGCTAGTAGGGCATCGAGCTTCATTGACGACATACGTAACATTGCTGGCCTGTCTCGGCAGTTATAGCCAACGAAGCTGGCTTCTAGGCGGAGGCGGGTGAGCAACACCTATCGGTGTCACGCTCCGACTGAATATTTCATCAGCATAGAATCTCTGCAGACGTGAGTAAGAATTTATGACCGAATAAGTCGTCGCAAAAGCCAAAATTCAGCCACGACCCTTTCGTCGCTGAGCGACAAGTTTCTGGTAGAACGCCTTTTTACCAGACGTCTTCTTCTTTTGAATAGTGGCATATTTCGATTTGAACTTGTCGTTTGACTGATCTCTCATGACTTCTCCCAGGATAGTCTGTCGTCTTTCCTTTCGTGTAAGTCTTGCGCTGAAGAAATCAGCAGGTCCTTCGACAATCTGGCCGACTTGAGAATATTTCGGGGGCTCGGCTCTCAGTGCCTTCTTCTGGTGTTTCGGGTCCAGCAGGCCTCGCATACGAAGAACCTGCCAGTCTCTCCTCAATTCTGGAGTCAGAACTGTCATGGGAAGGTCAAACCAGTTGGAGCCTGCAGAATCCTATTCTTGCGTGAGCATGTGAAGCGCAAAGGCTATGCAGTTGCTGGGGTGTTATTGGGGAGCCACCTTCCGAGAGGAAGGTAGCGTGAAAACAAGATTCAGAGTAACTATGATAATAAAAAATCACGAAGCCACGGGGCGTTTATCCAAAACGGACGATACCCCGCGTCATTGTGCCGTAAGAGGTTCCTTCTCATCACCATCAAATGGTAGGGGAACTGGGAATAGACTGAACGAAGAGACTGCCATACCTTGGTCTTTGTGTTGCTTGTCTTGTTGTTCTTTGCGATACGGATGGTGCCATCTTGAGCGCTTGGCACCGCGGCAGTGACAGGAGCAACAGCTTCTGGCGGCCTGTTTGAGGAAGTAGAGCACGGTGCCAATGTCTTCGGAAATGCTTCCAGGCGTTGCTCAGCTTGGAGCAGAAGCTCAGATACTTGTAGCTTGCTAATTTCAGCCATGACCAGAGAGCAGAGGCTCTATTCCTGGTCCAACCAGTGGATAGAGTGAGCGTTGTGACGGAGATAAATGACAATAGGCGTAGAATTTTGTGAATCTGGGAAGAAAAGTTTCTGGGAGTCAACAGGAGAAAAATCACTGGGACCGCAGGGTGGAGTCGACATGGATGTAGCAAAGTTCTGTTTCGTGGTACAGTTTCGGCTTGTACTTTTACTAATGTAGAGCGCTAGCGGTACACAGTGTGAAGTCATTTACGAGAATAACCCGCTTTTTAGCCTATCCACTTATGGTAGAGGCCTGTGCGGGAGAGAAAGTGGGCACTGTGTACCACGGGTCATTGCCGGAATTTAGTTGGCTGCAGCGCGCGTTACGGGTACCCAGCCAAATGCATCGCCACGCTCATATCGCTTCTTCACTGCGCGCGCATTGATACGTCCTGATTCGTGCAAAGATCTGTCGGATTTCGCCCAATCGAAGTCCGGACTAGCATCACAAAACCACAATCGCCAGGCATTCACTCCGTGGGAGCCAGCAATAGCAGTTTCGCATACCTTGCGACGATGGACTCACAGAATCAGTCGGCGCAATCGCAACAGCAGGGACGCCCCGCGCCAGTCTACGACACAACTCAAGGCGGTCATTATGGTGAGTCTCTATTCCTGACTGGCCTGGATTTCTTCATGATACTGATGACCGCCATAATAGGTGCTTGTGCTGCCGTATGTACATCCTTCATTTAGTTGTGCTGCTTGTCTTCTAATGACAAAATAGCTAGCCACACAAGGCTTCGCGCCCGCAGAATTGTACACAGGTCCTTGGGCAAATGTTTGTCGAACCTGCGATCCTATCTTTGATTTCGTTGTACTGACACAGACGCCTGCAGGTCCATCAAGGTCTAACTGGACAGTACAAGGACATTCTGACAACTTATTGGCAGCAAACCATTACTCACCTAGAGAGTGAGACACACGACTACAAAATTCACCAGTTGCCTCTGGCACGTATCAAGAAAGTAATGAAGGCTGACCCCGAAGTGAAAATGATCTCCGCCGAGGCGCCAATTCTTTTTGCCAAAGGCTGCGATGTCTTTATCACGGAGCTGACCATGCGTGCCTGGATTCATGCTGAAGAGAACAAACGCCGTACACTACAGCGTTCTGATATTGCATCTGCGTTGGCGAAGTCGGACATGTTCGATTTCTTGATCGACATTGTACCGAGAGAGGAGGCTGCATCTCATGCCAAGAGAGCCGCTGCACAACCCGCAGCACCTGCTGGAAGCGGCCAGGCACGAATGCCGGCCAACATGGCTCAGCCTAACTCACACCCAATGGCGGGAGCTGAATACATGAGTGGACACGGAATCGCAAATGAGCAGGACTACCGCCAGAATCCAAGCATTTATGCTGGCCAAGTTCCCGCAGCACCCTCTGCTGCGTATGGTCAGGCGCAAGCGGCAGGCACAATGTACGGCGAAATGGACAATATGTACCAGTATCCAGGCATGCAAGCTCAGCAAGTAAGTTCGGAAACCTAGTTCTTCTCGTCACCAATATGCTGACTGTTTTCAGGCACAGATGACATCTGAAGAGTTCGAGTGAAACGAACTGGTATGGTTGTAGCGAGCCCACACGCGGCCATCGAAACATATTTGCTATTACTTCACTTCTCTTTCTAGCACATGGATTGTCGGGAATATGGTATAACTTGTTCTGTCTTCTTTTGCCTTGCGTTTATCTTGATAGCATTCTTATTCCGCTAGCAGCGTTATATGTGCAGAAGCACCGTGACAAAATAAAATCGCTCATTTTACTATACACGCAATTACATATAGCTCACTTCATCATTCCAAACCTAGAAGATAGATTGGATAGCGGCGCACTTCTGGTGGAGGCCTGGGCGGCACTAGTGTTGAGTCTGCAATTGGTAAGCTATTGCATGAGCATAGAGTAAATGCCTGGGAGTCATACTTCTCTAGAAGAATAGGCCCATTGAGGGCATCGACACGATTGTACTTCTTGTTTCGCACTGACATATCGTAAAATTCTTCGTGATTATCTGATTGCAAAAGATTGACAGTTTGTTGTAGTTCGTCCAGATTTTCCTTGAGCATTTCACCGTTCTCTAGACTACTGACAAAGGTTGTCAAATATCGGACATCCTGAGCCAGGGCTAATACAGCACTGGAGCTGATGTATTTAACCTCATTGGAGAGTGGTAGTGCCTGGAATGATAATGAGCTGGTGTGGTTGGAACGTGCTTGAATGACACATAGGTCTCGTACCAATATCTTGTTCGCAGTATGGCTCAGTGCGTCAAAGTAAATAAGCTCCTTGATCTCTCGAGGAAGGCCTAGCAGAGTAGAATTCATAATGTTTGACAGATAGCGAGTCAGTGTCTGCATATAAGAGCTGGGCTCGGATGGATCCGTTGTCGTAAGCCTGGGTACAAATGGAGGTTAGACTCGCTTCCAGGGCACCTGCTAATGTTATCTTACCAGTCGTATTCAGCTGTGTCCACAAGGTCATCAATCTTTGAGTTGACAAGTTCGAAGATTCGTTTTTCCGCTGTCTTTTTATTGTTCCGAAATTCTTCCGTGGCATTGAGCTTCAATGGACCGCCGGCAGATGTGGAGGATCTTGCGCTTATGAGGAGAAGCTCTAGTTCTTGGCACGCTGTTTCAAAATGTTCTAGGTTGATCAAAATCTGCACAATTTGACCAAGGTATTGAGAACTGAGTCTTTCAACAAGAGACTGGCAGACCTTTTCTGTCAGGAGTTCATCGAGAGACTACATCAAAATTAGCGACGAATGTTCATCCCAAGTTTGTGTAAAAGAGCGCAGGAAGTCAGAGAGAGAGAAAGGGGGACCAACCTTCCGGAGTGATTCATCAAGGACATCTGAATGCTGGAAGTGGTCGTCGGAGAAGAAATAGAACTGATTGAGGAAATTTTGGATATCGATACAACATAGAGGGTACATCTGAGAAAAGGGGAGCACGCAGGGGAACCTATGATTCTAGTCAGCAGACGCATGTAGAGAATGATTGACATGGGGCTTACGCAATGTTTTCGACATCTTGTTCTGGTGTGTACCAACTGACATTGATGACCTTGTCGAACTCTTCCTGTGAATTGATCGCCATGGGCATGTAGTCGTCTGTTGATACAATCTGTGAGGCACCGAGGGTTAAAAGTTGAAGGATAAAGATGAATGTTGGACGATACCTCTTGAAAGTCTTCACTAAATCTACGCCTGAGAAGCTCGGCATATTTATCGAAGAGGGTTAGCATAAAAGTCTCCAAACTCGAGACAGGATATCCATATCCCTGTAATACGATTAATTGGGCTGTTACAGTGTTGGAATGTTGCCTCCATACCTCCATCGTTTGGATAAACAGGGCAACAACCCCTTTGATCTTGAGCAGCACCTCGGCATTCGTCACGTCGTTCAGAGCTTTTGATGCAATGTTAATGGCTGTGCTGCACATGGATTCCCATAATTCTTCAACCTCAATAGCAGATCGAAGATGAGGAACACGTCGCATGGTGGCTTTTTCAAGAATTGCAAACCCAGTTATGCCTTCTAAGAGGCTGCTGAGAGACGATTCGTCCTCAGCAGATAGATCAATCGAGCTTGGTAAGAGTAAATCCTTCTGCTGTCGGCGCGTGGCTGCATACTCTGAACGAAAGCGGTCTGCCTGGTTTAATGCTTCGTGAATATGCACTGCTTCAAAAAGCGGAGTGAAGGCGATTTGAAGTTCCTCATTGTCCAGTACGTCAAGCTCTTCGCTTTCGTCGCAAACGAGCTCTATGGACGAATTCAGCTTGAAGTTGGACAGGAACGAATCTTCTTCCACCCTCTTCTTCTGCCGTAGCCGTCTTTGCTCGGTATAATACCAAGCAAGCTCTCCCAGAAATTGTGACGCTTCTCGGATGCGAAAAAGCCAGGTATTCAGATCAGCCATTACTGCCTCGGAGATCGCCTTCCTGGAAGCAGGGATAGATTTCTGAATCGCGTCGGCGAGTCTGTGTTGGGTTGCGTAGCGATTTTGTAATATCGGGACAAGGTGTTCATTCTGGAGATCTTCCAGGGATTTCAGAGCCGAATAGTATTGTTTCCGTCGCACAAGATCGTGGGCATAATTAAAAGCGTGTAGCACTTTGAGCGACTCCTTCAAAGCGTCAGAAGCGTCGGAGATGTTCTGCCGTACAGCTTTTGTGTTCACCAGGGCGCTCTTCTGCTCCGCAAGCTGTTCAGTACTCGATTGAATTGACTGGTTCAGCTTCAAGATCTCGTCAATGAGTGCAACAGCATCTTCGCGGACATTCTGCAGCTGATTGACAGAGTCTAGGAACTCTTCGTGCTTCGTCATCCCGATTCGTTCGATGTCTGCTTCGCGGTCCTCTGTGTATTGACTGAGGCATTGTATGAGCGCTGGTGTTCTGCGGGAATTTGACGCATCCTTCAGAATCGGAATGAGGTGGTCAAGGAAATCTCCATCTGTTGATGACAGAACGATCTGTCTTCAGTTAGCAGGGGCATCGCAATTCAAGGTTAAGTATTCGAGAGTACCTGCGGTACTGCGGACGCATAGTCATCGATAGCCTCCGTTCGCCGTGGCATGTTTCCGCGGTTTATAAAGACCCCCAATTGATATTTGAGGTTGCGGGGATCACGGTCAAGTGCTGCGGCGAGCGACACAAGCGATGCGCGAGGTTGAGCTCACCAAAGGCCCCACATCGCGAGCAGCGATGCTTCGCGACAGACACCACTTGAAACACCAGAGAGTTCTGTTTGAAGCAGCATCACGCACTTCTATTTCACCTACGTGAGATTCAATCTCACATTCGAACAAACGTCATTTTTAAGAGGTCTTCCGAATCACCAAGAGTAGCGGCGCGGACTACCTTGACCGATTACTCGTCGCTATCTCTGCCGGGGGCAGGCCTGCAAGACAGTCTTTTAATAGTTGTCATGAGATCTGACTTAGGTGCAGAGTAGCGTTTAGACAGTAGTTTAGGGCGGAAAAATTCAGGAATTTCCAAACGAATTACGATTACCTCAATCCTGCGCATTGAATTTTTGTGCAGATGAAATGCCAGGGATGGCCAGAGTGCAGAGAGGGCAAACACTGTCGCAAGAGCTGACGTATACTTCGTATCAGTAACGGAAAGTTGTGTGAAAGTCACTCCGAGAAGCTCTAAATAGGTACCTAGTTTGTCACGTTTGCTGCAGCTACCTAGAAAACGTGTGTGTTGTTTGGCTACGCTGGCGGCCCGTCAATCTCCAACAAACGTCCTCTAACAAACACCTTGAGTTCTCTTCCAAGAGTGCCATCTTTTTACCTTTTTGAAAGGAATTTGAACCCCGAAACACTATAATCAAAGAGTTCAGGTCAAAGGAACCCCCAAAATGGCATTTTCATCCCCATCTCCTTCCGGAGAGGGTGACTCGTCCGCTGGTTCTCCTGACACAAGGCTGACAGCGCCATCTCCCAATGACCCAATTAAACGAAGCATACAATCTTTTCAGCACAGCGGAAGCATCGGTGATGTTGATACCCAGAATAACAAGCAAATCATCCAATTTAGACCAGACGAACAGCGAGAGCGAGAGAAGGACCCCTTTGTTACGCCAGCCCAGGCTTCGAAGAGTGGACTATCTCCGACTGCATCTGCTTTCAGCCCATTTCATATTGCTATGGAGAACCTAAATTATCCAGGGATACAGGCACCGGTCAATATGCTTAGCCAAAGCATGGGAGTGTCCAGATGGCTGAAAATACTTGCAGAGCAAGCCATCACCCCGCAGCAGCTCAATTTTTGGCTTCAAGTATGTGTCTACAAGCTGAACACGTGGACTGCCATTACTTATCATAATTAGCAACTGGAGAAAGGCTCTATAAATTTCCACGGAGCTAAGAGGGTTCTTGAAAGAAAAGGTATTGTGGGGATATTTTTCGACGATATCAGAGATGCATGGCTGTTCCAAAGCCAGACGAGCTCTTCAAAGTTAGACTGGCAAGTAGTCCACGTAAGATTGTCATGAAAACGAAGCCCTTATGTGACGAGTTTGAAAATTACTGATTATATCAATTAGGATTCTTCGGCCGAATTACACCCTTTACCTCGAGATAGTGGCCAATTGGTAGTCTTGGCTACGATGCCACCGGGGGCAGCTGCCAGCGCCGAGCAAGTTGCAGCAGAAGTCATGGCAAAGCTTCGAGCTCATGGCGAGATATTTGCGTTCGAAAAGAAAATGACTTTCCGAGACGGGTCTTTCAGAGGCATTGTGGAATACTGCGATGTTTTGGCAGCGAAAAGGGCACTCGCTCAAGCGCCGACTTCAGAAGGCCACAGTGTAAGTTTGATGAACATGTATTTTATTTCGTAGGAGGAGTATTAATGTTCGACTAGGGAATACGGATTGTTCTTGCCACGCACGCGGAAGATGAATCAACATCAACCGGTGATAGTGTGCGAACCAGCGACACTCCTCGAATCTCCGATGCAGCCACTAACTGGGAATACGGGCCTCCCAGCACGAGGCAGAACAAGATACCTCCGGCTAACGTCTGCCTGAATACACATCTCGCAATGTATCCTGTAATCACACAATCTAGCTATACGCCAAATTTCCCATATCTAGTGAACTCCTTCATTGCTAGTGCGCCGGGGGCGGAAGTGGCAAGCCTGTCAACCCCTATCTCGCCGTCTTATCAGAGGGTTTCAGCAGCTTATCGAAAACCACCATCTCCAGCGCTCACCATCCAAACTGGCTATAGTCCATCGAGACCCAACTCATCCTATGGTAAATTGGACCGCCGGCAACATGCTGCGCGGGTAAACAGGAACTCTTTCCAAAGCCCCGGCAGTCACCACAACCACGTTGATGTCCATCGAATTAGAGAAGGAACTGATGTTAGGACAACGGTATGATTTTTCTTGTTTTCTTCGACTGAAGTTCCTAGATTAGTCTAACATTGGCAGATTATGCTCCGAAACATCCCGAATAAAGTAGACCAAGCAATGCTCAAGCGAATCGTCGACGAATCCAGCTGGGGAAAATATGACTTCATGTACCTCCGCATAGATTTCGCGAACGACTGCAAGTATGTTGTATTATAATGATTCCGTACTTCATGTATGACTGTGCTATATATGCTAACATGAGCATAGTGTAGGATATGCGTTTATTAACTTTGTTGACGTGAGTGCCAAACTCTGGTGGTTCTCGGAACATTTGCAACTGACACCAAAGAAGCCTCTAGATATTATCGATGTAAGTCCTCTGGTAATCTGTAGAATATTTGTCAAAACTGAATTGTTCTACAAAGTTTGTTGAGGCACGTGGTAATCAGCGATGGTGAGTAACTATTCAGCATTTTAAGACAGATGAAGCGCTAACACAATCGGCAAAGGAACTGCTTCAAAAGCGACAAGGTAGCCGAAGTATCATACGCAAGTAAGGCTTGCAGTGAATCGAAATTCGCTTTTCTGCTAACTCTTCCGCAGCCATACAAGGGAAAGATTGCTTAGTACAGAAGTTTCGCAATAGCTCGGTCATGCTAGAGGCAGCACACTATCGACCAAAGGTTGGTGGACCATACGTCATCATACCCAATAATATACTGATACGCTTGTCCAGCTCTACTTCACCTCAAATGGTCCGATGCCAGAAATGGCAGGCCAAGAAGAGCAATTTCCAGAACCAGACAACCAGTCCAAAATGAAGCGCAGCTGCGAAAACGCAGAGCATGTCGGTCAGTGGCTGAGAAGGCCCTCGAACCACAACCCGCAGAATGATAACAATCAAATAGGACTTTTCACACCAAATGCCGGACAGCACTTTCGAGACGAACAGCGGCGCAGGCGGTCGCAGTACGATCGAGGCACTCGCCTGGCTGCTCTTGAGGAGTACGACCTGGAGGCCATTCAACATCTTTACATTGGGAACGAGAGGACTGAATAATAAAAGGATGACACTCAACAGTCTAAGCATGCAAGATAGATGCGGGTGGAAACTGCGGTTGCTATTTGTCGCTAATTGCAATGGGGAACTAGGGAACAGAAGTAATGTAATGATGCACAAAACTCGCTATATACTGTCAACCAAATCGCTACAGTAATCATTAAAATAAGGCTACCCTTGCTCCTCAGCCAACGCTGATCATAAGATGATTGTATACGTGTTTGGCCTTGACTCGTTTGAGCGCTCTCGCTTACAAGAGTACAGCGCCTCTAGGAGACTCTGGGTTACTTGTCATCAGGGGGATTCAGAAGAAGAACGGACATCTTCCGGCAATGAAGGTAGCGGTTTGCGGGAACTTGCATACCGAGATCCCTTGTCATATCCTGTTGCTTGAATGGCTGAAGAATGACTGCTTGTCTGCCAATCAGGCCGGATATCGTCCAGTTCCGCGTTGGGTGTTAAAGGAGGAGACGGTCGCCGATACCCATAGTCTTCTAGGTTTGACTGGGGGCTAGCAAGGGGTCTCCCAAGAGAACCGCTTGCCGTCTGAGGGTCCGGCGTCGTGGGTGTTCGTGGATCGGGACGGAACCCGGGAGACCCGCTCGGATACATGTCGCGTCTTTGCATCGAGGCCAAAATCTCCGCAAATGCTTCATTGGTGCCCAGGCCCTGATCCGAGGGGAGCCCGAGATACGGGATCGGAACGCCTCTTGAAAAGATGACTAATAGGAGACAAGAAAGGAGTAGTACGGCCTGTAATATGGCCATGCGCTTCTGGAATACCACCTCATCTGCCAGTACGTGAAGTCGAGAGCTGAGCGCTAGGATATCCCGCTGCGACTGGTCCTTCTGACTTTCGAGAGCCAACACTGTTGACTGCCAGATCTGATCATATTGATCTCTAAAGTTCCGCAGCTCTTCGAGAACTGTATGATTTAAGTCTGTCAGGACAGAAGATATCCTCGAAATCTGTTTTTGCTCAGATCGCGTGAATGCATCTTGTACGTGCTTGGACTGATCCTCGACATATTTGAGCGACAGTGTCAGATTTGCTTCCACTTGCTGAAGGCGCTTCGTAACCGAGTTGAAAAAACCTTCTTGAATTGTTGGAGGGGTGGCGATGCTTGTTGCATTGCCTCTAGGTCTACTATTCGAGGCGGAAGCAGCTGCAACTTTGCTTGTGGCTGCGGCAGGCGACGAAGAAGACGTCATCGCTACCGTAGAAGACTTCGTATTTTTCGAAGGAATATTTTCATTGAGTTGTTCATCATCAGAATCCGTGCTTGATTCGCTGGCGGGTTTCGAGGCTTTAAACGTTGGAGAGGACGTGGCTATGCCACCTGGACTTTCCTGCCGGGCTGGGTCCATCTGTCGCTGTTCGGATTCGGCCATGTCTTCTTCCGCGGGTTTTCTGTCGTGTGCCATGCCAGTATTTGCACCCGCAACAATGGAACCATTCGTGAGGGCAGGGATCTCCTCCGGCCGACACATGGCCAGAGGTAGCTGGAGAGGCGACGGCCCGACAAGTAAGCAAATATCATCTGCATTGACAGCTATTGTATGGTTGTCCTGAGGGTCGGCAAAGTCGCCGGATCTCTCATAAGGGAGGTTTTCGCTTTCCGTTATTCCGTCGATTTCGCCCACATGGTCATCATCGGGGCCTATCTCACTATCCTTCCATTTGTCAAGCATTCGAGACCCGTGGACTCGAATCAAGGAGACGGGGCAGTAATACTCGTTGCTATAATGAGTAAGGAATTCTAGCCTCAGGTATTTGGCCCATATTTGCGGATTTTCAACCAGAAATGCTTGTATATCGCGCGAATTTCTAGCCTCAAATGTCCCCAGCTCCTTCCATTTTTCAAGTTTCACAGGGTATCGATCGCTAACGCTGACTCTGAAATGGCGTATCATGCTAGAGAAGAATTCAAAGTTGGCCAAGACGATGGTGTCAACCCAAATGTCGTCCGTAAGCTCGATTATAACATATTTATTCGATGTTGCGCATTCAAGGAGCATATATGTGTCTTTGTTTTCAACCAGAATAGCCTTGGAGTTCTTGGCGCCGGGGCTTGTCTTGAGGATCGTGGCTCCAGCATCGAATGACGCGAAAGAAAATCTTTCTTTGCATGTTTTCCCAGCATCTTTGTTACGGTGAAGTGTAGTCTGCCCGATTTGGGAGGACGTCTCGTCGGCATGGTCCTCACCGCCGTCGTAGCCATGCTCAGTATCCGGCCTCTCCGTATATCCACCAAAATTTAAGGAAATCTCACCCTCATCCCCGAAATCACTGCTGGGGTAGGTTTGATATCTTTGGCTTTCATCACTTTGAACTTCTGAGCCTTTTCGTTGCTTGAGATCTTGAGGGTCTTGCCCAGTCTTCTGCAGCATCATCTCCTTCCAATCTTCGAATGACATGAATGGTTGAGCGGTCGATTCAGTGTCTACTAGCTCTGGATCTTCTTTGGCTTCTACCATGGTCGTTTGGGTCTCGGCTGGATCTGTAGCAGCACTGGTGACAGTGTCGCCCTCACCAGCCATCGCTGACTCAGTAAGAGTGAGCGGCGGCGTGCTGTCCGCCGCAGCGGCCGCGCTTGACCAGCTGCTGGTAAGACATGATTGCGGTAACGTATGTGTAATGTAATTTATCGTCCGGGCTTCGCAGTGGCTCGTACCAGTGAATGGCCCGCCGTAATTTGATCTCGGTGTCGTCTCGGCTTGGGGGGACGGTGTCGTCTGCTCGGTCGCACAAATACCAAACGCCGTAGCCAGGAACAATAGTGTTGTCGCTACACTTCCTCGTGTTTTAACGGCAATGAACATTTTAAAGAAATCATAAAGTCCATTTGTGACTGTCGTGCGCAACCCTTGCAAGCCGTTTCGCCCTTTGCAGGTGTTGGAAACAGCAGCCGTTTTGTTGCGGATGATGTGTCTTAATTTACGGTTGACGCCGCGGACTGGGTGGACCACTGACTGACTGCCTGCCCAAATCACCTTAGTAGATTAGTAGGTAGGTAGTGGTAGCTACGTAGGTGCCTACCCTAGTTCCTAGATAGGCATTTCACAGGCTGTAGCTAGGTACTCGTATGGGGATGTCACCAATACAAGGGAACAAGCCATATACAGAGAAGAAAAAAAAGAGAGATAGCAGCTGGGGGAATTTGTCGTAATGATAATTTCTATAGTACTAGTTTCTTCTTCAGCAAGGAAAATGCGGCTGTTTTGTTGCCAACGGCCATAAATGACATGAAGTTATTTATGGCCACCAGGGTATCAATATCAGTATTGCGATGCTCCGCATCGTTGGCCTGAATCGCTTTTGCGTAGAGACTCGAACCTAGCTGGCTGAGGCCCAGCAGCTGGAAAAGACGACCCGTGTTATAATATCGTTCGGCAAGTGGCCTCGATCCAATGCCCTCGGCTGCCTCAAAATACTGAGAGATGAAGGCTTGTCCTTGCAGAAGAAGATACTGGCGGTTCGTTGATTGCCTTTTCAACCCATAATGAACATATGCTAAGCCTAAGCTAAGATTGACCATTGGATTGCTCGGATCAAGTGACCGCGCTCGTAAAAAGTAGCCTTGGGTGCGTGATTAGATGAGCGGTTGTGTACTATAATCTGTAACACTTACTTATTGCGTATGTGTAACTCGTCGATGTAAACAAAATATGGCCGTAGAGCATTAGCAGACATACATCCATGTCAATGCGAGATGATGTAGCTTCACCGGCTTCAGATGGATCGAATGTTGTGGCAAAGAGCGCTTCGTAGCTGTTATCGATACCCCGGATCTGCCGTAAAATAAACTTTTGCGCCGGGCCTGAGGTGTACCAAGAAACCGGTGATTGGCATAGCCTTGAGAGCAAGGCAAACATTCGATTTGCATCTGACATGACACCATCCTTCATCAAATGTCTGGCAAGTGCAATACATCGCTCCTCGTCGCTAGTATAGATCGCACAAACTTGGCTCGTCAGCGTGCGTCGTTCAAGGCTTGGAAAAGATGTTCGTACCAGTCCATGCGATATGAATGAGGAATTCGTGATTCGAGGCTTGGAAGACTACCGAGTCCTTGGCTGCCTCACACACTTGATAGGCTTCTTCTCGTTGATGGATTACAGCAAGTCCAATAGCGTAGTCCAAAAAAATGTTCAGCCAATTGTCAAAAGAAATGCCCTGATGCATTCCTTGCTGGGTGCCAGCCATACCACGATCGGTTTGTGGTGCGAGGGCTGATTGCATTTTATAAGTCGGGGCGAAAATACTGCTTGACAGGTGATCTTGGGACTTACATCGTGTCAAACGCTCAAACATCTGAGACAGCTCACTGTCTGGCGTTTGAGAAGTTGACGGCATGGAGGTTGGCTTTTTTTTAAGGTAGTGAAGGTACTTATCCCAAGAATAGAAGCGCTTCAATGATCTGAAGTCGTCGACCAGATCGCGTGATGCATTCATCCATTCTCCGGTGAGATCAACTTGTCCTTGCGAAATACGAAGTTTTAGATCTCTCACAATTTCATACTGCCTAGATAACTTGATGGCGCGCGCCTGCTCATCTTGCCGCAATGTATCAGCGCCCGCCAATCGTTTTGGTCTATAACGTCTTGGGACCCGCGATTGGTTGTTTCGTTCTGCCTTAGTAGCACCTCGGTCGTTCTGCGGTATGCGACTTCGTAATTCCTCTTGGAAACTGGCTGAGCGGCCAGCCATATCCACTCTTCCGCGGTCGGCCTGATTTTGTGCATCCTGCAGTGCCATGGCTTCTGCTGCCAATATAAGAGCTTCTTCCCCTTCTTTGGCTTTTTCGTATACATTCGCTAGCTCGATGCGTGCTTCTATCGAATCTTGATCAACATCAATAGCGGCAAGGAAGCACTCCTCGGCCTTTGGTTGCTCTCCACTTGAAATGTAGCATCTACCGAGTTGTAACAATACAGTTGCATCTGGCGTTTCTGAAGTCTCTCGGAAGACCTCTAGTAGCTTTGTAGCGACATCTACAATGCCGCTCTTCATGAGTTCCTCAGCAAGATCGTAGGCGACAGATGGGAATTCTGCGATGAGATCTCTGATGTACCGCGCAGAAGAGTCGAGAACTTTAAGATGTGCCTGATGTCTGTCAGTTATATGAATATTCTAGTATCTACTTTCGATGTGTCTTACCAACGCCTCGTTCTTCTCGAGAAGTCTTAGTCGGAGGATAACCAACCGCATTCTGAGGTCAAGTGGCAATGATTCGCCGAACAGAGATTGCGAAGCTTCGGACTCCCTGAATCTGGTGCATTGACTCCTCCTACTGCTGTCCAGATCCCATTCACGGTCGTCATCCTGGAGCTCATCCCAGTATGCCTCTGACGCCCGACCGACCATCCATCTGGCAAGTGCTTTGAGTTCCTTGATCGTTTCTCGATAACTACCGCTCGATGCACAGAAGTCTATATAAATGCCAATGTCGTACCAAAGTCCCTCGAATCTATCCCCTGGCCCATTCGGAATCACATGATCGAAAAAGCGCCTGTATGCTGTTTTTGCAGATGCAGTGGCGTGTGAGTTTTCCTTATTGTCAACACATGTTTCTGCCAGTTTCCGAACTATATCGAGATCTGTAGGTCGTTGTCTTAGGATGTAGTTATACTCCAATATTGCCTGCGAGTAGTGACCTTGTGTATGGCATACAGCTGCTTTGCCCAATCTTGCTTCCACATTCTGAGGGTCAGCTCGTAGAGCCGCTGAGAAGCAAAGTCGCGCTGTTTTCAGATTTGCCTCTTCGTCTCCACCAACATTGTTGAGTGCGTATGAGGCACATGATATCCAGCCGCCGATATCTTTCGGTCGCAGGTGTGCAGCGTACATCATCGCTGCAAGAGCACGATCCAACTCGCCCTGTTCCCTGAAGATAGAAGCAAGAGCCGTCCATGCTTGGAATGTCTCTGCATTGATTCTGATGACCTCTGATACTAGCTCTAGGGCGCGATCGTAATCGCCAGCAAGAAAGGCCTGGTTAACCCTAGACAGACGCGCAGTAATATCACCTCGGGGTTTGGCCGCTTTTCTTGGACCCCGAGACCCTCTCCCTCCACGAGTCCGTCTATCGTATGTCTGGGCATCCCTGCTGACTCCGTGGCTTCCCAGGAATTCCCTTACAGATTCGTCGAATTTTGCGATGTCTCCCTGGAGCTCCTCGAGATCAGAGTCCGCGTCAGAATTGTCGCCGTGTGAAACGCTCGCCATTGCGCTGTAGATCCAGTTGCGACAGCGGGCGGAATTTCGAAGAACCCACGACAAGGAACACGTAAAAGATGTTCAAATTCGCAGGACGGACAAAGACTGACGAGTGAATGACGATACCTTGATGCCAACGCACAATACTGTACATCAACGCGCGTCTGATTCCATGTAGTTCCGACAACGGCTACTTGATAAGGATACTGAAACCCAAATCTAGCGTGGACTGTAGCGCAGAAAGCTTGTGTTTTCCGAAATTGAATCGGATGTGTGTAGGTATGTACGTAGTCACTGAGCTCCAGGTCCATATTTGCCCAGGTGAAAGGACCCACAGTTCGGGGCCACTTCTACATCGAAAAACGTATTATAGAGAATCACGTTGTATTAAAACTCGTAGAATCGTGTACAATATGCGGATACAAGCCTGCAAGATGATGCATACTTCCATTCAAAAATCCGAGCGCAGATTTATAGTCGTGATGAAGATCAACACTGTCCATGCCTTATCAAATCTACGCGGTCGAGTCGAGATGCTAATCGATGGAACAAATTTGTCGTCGTCTTTCAAATGCACCATCGCCGAGCCCACCCTGTACCTGCAGAATGGGTGTTAACCAATGCGCCCCTCAGCTTTAGCGTCTATACGTAAGTTAGCGGCGGGTTTTGCTTGTTAGATTTATGAGCCAAACTTTACCCTTGACCTGCTCAAACACCTTGAGCATTTTCCTTCGTGCACCGAGGGCGTTCACGCCGCGGTCCTCCAAGGCCTTGTCATCCAGTTCGATAAGATCAGTCCATTTCATATCCTTCAGGTTGTCCGTATACTTGTGTAGGCGAAGGCTACGGAGCCAGCTTGGGATATCCTGAAGCAGAGTTGGGTCTGTGGGATCCTCCGGTGGCTTTGAGCTCCCCCTACGGCCTCTGGGAGACCGGCCACGCACCATATCCGAGTGGTCCGACAAATAACCTTCGTGTCCAGACAAGGCTAGCTGCCCCAAATTAACAGCCGGAATGCTGCTGCTCATGACGCTAGAGCCATCATATGCGCTCAGGAAACCGTTGTGCTGAGGCGAAGCAAACTGTGCCATTTGTCCCATAGGCTGCTGCATGGAAAGGCCGGGGGACTTGGGTCGCGGGCGATTACCAAGTCCAAGTCCTTGTTGAGCTTGCAATGCGAGGATCTGCTCTCGGCTTAGTACTTGGCCATGCTCATTTATCATGACAACGTTAGCAGCGGGGATATTCAGGCCGTGAGCGTGGGCAGGCGGCGACGACATCTGACTACCACCGGGCGCATCGTTTGAGCGGGCTCTTCGGTACTTGCGAGCGTCATCGAGCGCAAAGCGATTATTCACAGTGGAGAGGGCAGCAAGCTTCATGGCAGTTGCATTCGCAATCATGTCAGCTTGTGATCCTGGTTGCTGGCTGGTGTTAAAGGTGGAAGTCATCGGCGTGTTAACCATGGATGCCCAATTACCGCTGCCCCCTCCATTATAAGGGGAAAGAATCGGAAGGTCAGATGCATTCTTTTCAGGCGCAGCGAGCGTAGTATTTTGAATGGCTGCATTGTTTCCCAGCTGAGGGAGCGGTGACCTCAAGCCACCCGACGATGCAGGCTGCGCGAATTGGCCCATGGCCGCTTGAGAAGTGGGTGCTTTGGCATTATTCGGGTCCGAGCCCCATGGGGAAACCCCCGGTCCAACTGCTTCGCGAGAGTCCTGATGAGTTGCCATTGACGACCGCGGATCAACAGCGGCACTGTTCCTGTTGGACGATGGTGGATTTCCCGTTTTCTGTGTAAATTTGGCCTTCTCAGTAGCAATGGCAGCTGCAGCATCCGGAAACATAGCATTGATAGTTGAGGAGTCGAGGACGGAGTGGCGCTTTCCTGGTGCGGCTGTGCTAGCAGGGGCACGGGTGAATGAATTTCGAGACGAGTCGACGGTAAGCTTGTTCATTGCATCGCTTAGACGATTAGACATGGGGTCTGAAAACACAGTTAGCTTCACGCCTGGTACCAACACACCAGTAATGGCTATTACCTTTATCAAATGTAGCAGGAGAGAGAACACCAGACATTGGATGGTTTTTGCCCATCTGCTGCAAAACCTGAATGAAGAACCGAATTTGGACCTGTGTTGTCTGCTGAAGCAGGGCATAAAGTGCAGCAGTACGCTCAGCCTCGCTCAAGACACGGAACCACTGCTCAATAGCACTGAGCTCATCCTTAAAGTCCTGGTCTAGTGTTGCAGCCGCCATCTCCTCCAGCGTAGTCTCATATTGGTCAATGTCAGCAATCCATTGTTGGGCAATCTTATCATGCGAATCGCTATCAAACGATCCCTGACCATGGGACTGCTGCGACTGGCCATAGAAATCCGACGATGGCCTGATGCGACTGGACGGAGCCGGCCCCGAGATGGAACTCATATCTGCAGATGCACGAAGAGAGCTAGCAGATCCCACAGCCCTGGATGAAGGAGGTCTCAAAGAAGAGGTAGCGTTTGCCTCAGGGGTGCTGTTTCGATTTCCAATGACGTGGTTTCCGGACATGTTGAGCATTATTCGATCGATCGGTGATGGTTGCAATCGAGAGAAATGTGTTCAGGGGTAGAACAACGGCAATTATTAACAAGAAGGATAGTCTGCTTGGCTCCTGCAGCGAACCGCTGACCTCAAAGGAGTTCTGATGGGAAGATGACAGTCAGACTATCGCATGTTACAGAGCAAAAGGAAATTCTGTGCAGCAGCTGGTCAGGCGAAGGGTTTTGGTTGGCAGGATTGGCGTCTAATGCTTAATATACCTGAAATAAACATGAAAAAAAGCTCGCAATGAAGGAAGGGTGTCTGCTGCCAGGCAAACGGAATCCGGCCTCTTAGGAATATATCGTCGGCGATACAACCAAGAGCCACGTAGGATGGGCAATGTCCAAGTGAGGAAGAGGTGGAGTTACCTCGAAACAGCGTCGTGCGCCCAAGGCTCAGCGCTTGCTCCGTTTTCTTGTCTTAGGTAATGCGCCTGCCTACCTTAGCAGGTACACTTCTGAGCCCGAGCCACACAGTGCTAGCAAATGGACGTAACATTTGGCGTTTGGGACGTTTGACAGAATAACCGTGCTGCATTTCGGGCTATCTTGAAAGGAAGAATAGCATTGAGGCATTTACATCCTATCATTGCAATAATATAGCCGTTGGATCTGTATAACACTATAATTAGACATGAAAGCCAAGTCTAGCAATTTTAGCGCTCTATTCCATAGTACAAAAACTTTCGCCTGTGTGTTGTAAGTATGGTAAGCATGTTGTAAGAACATGGATAAGAATATGCGGCGTTTATTTATGCCACATCCTGGCGGCCTCTTATCAAGTCCGTACGTTTACAAGGTGGGTGGTGAATAGAGCCTGGTAGGTAGAATATACAGCAACATTTGCCCAAAGATGAAATCTGCAAGTAATGATATTCCATCGTCGAAGGGCAATCTGTTACGTTCGTGTGAAGGGGTTATGAGTTGTCGATTGAAATGCTTGAAGACTTCTCGTTTTCATGCGACAATGGCAGCTTTCGTCGTTTCAGGTTGTTCGCGTCGACCGACACATGTGCAACTGTAATCATGAAAAAGCAAGTGTCGGATATTCGCGATACGAAAATGCAGATGAATGTGCAGCATATGACAGTCGAAAATGATTCTTTTCTGTTTTCACTTATTTACCAGCATTATTACAATCGAGCTGGAGAGATCGACCGGGAACCTCAATTTTTTCATCCCAATGCATTATTCCGTTCAAACTCCGTAAACCGTTTTAAACAGCGTCGCGCTTGCCCTCCTTGGCCTCTTTCTGTAGTAGTGGTTAGCAATCGTCCGTTGGTGGAGGAAAGTGTCGTCATGTATTGCGCACCAGAGCCTTCATGTTGCCGTGCAGGGCATGTCTGTGGTTTCGGCGGAACTTGGGGTCGGTACCCTTGAGGGAAGGGTAGCGCGAAGTCTTGGGCTTCTTGATGCTACAAAAAATGTTAGGCGTATGACCGAATTTGGCACAATGATGAGTGAAACGAACCCGTTGCGGTGCGCCTTGCGCGTCTGGTTGTGCTGGGAACTGTTCTTCGACTCTGTTGACAGACTGTTAGGACTATAATGGGTGTATTTACCCGGTCTCCTATCCACTCACTGGCCATGGCTGCTGTTTGATGGTATGGTATCAAATGGGTCGTAACTGACGATGCTGCGAAGCAGCGGAAAATGTGTGTGATTTCGAAAACCCTAGCGAGGATGTGGGGCAAATGCTGACTTAATCCAGCGCCCTTTGCCCTCTCGGTGTTGGGCTACTCAGTAGTAAGTACTGGCACATCCTTGCACAGTTGTACTTAGTCATCTTTGTTCAAGTGGATGTTCGGTCCAAGTTTAAACAACACGCAGGAATGGGCTGTTCAAAGATGTGTGGGCAAAAAAAAATAAATTGTGAATTGAACGCGGCCTTTCTAAATACCCCTGAAATAAGATTACGGTTAGATACTCTAATCTACTTGGTAGTGAGCAAAGTTGCACCACTGGCAGCTTGGCTAGCAACTGTGGCAGCAGCTTGCGAGACCTTTTTGGAACGGAGGTTCGACAGCCATCTGAAAAAAAGGACGAATAGCAGCTCAACCCTACCAAGAGCGTTTAGTGGGGGAATATTGGGGATTTGGGAGACATCAGGAACATACCGCTCTTTGGTCATCATGAGAATGCCTTGCACTAAGAATCCCTTGGTGATCTGGGGTCCAATGCCCTTAAAGAGACCAAGCAGACCTTCATTTTCTACGATGAAAGCCATGACTTCCCCAAAGCTCTTGAATGGCTTTCCGTTCCTCGACGCGGGAGGCTTAGACTGCAGGCCGACCTTGGCGACGATTAAGGGCTGTGTGGCGATGGTTGCCAGTGCCTTTGATGTGGCGCCGAGGACTATACTTCATGTTAGATACAGGGGGGACGAGGAAGCTGCGTAGACCTTACGAAAAGCTTCCCATGGCTTGAGACTAGTTCTGCCCGGATAGAACGTGTCCTTGAGGCGTTCGTACGCGCCATATGTAATGGCTGGATTAACAACTAATACTAGACTGGCTTTCAGGCCTCTCCAGAGGCCACTGACACCATCGGGGCCGTCGATGACCTCCTTCGCGGTAGCAATCAGTCCTCGACGCTCAGATTTGCTGGCAGTCTGCTGTCTCGTCGTGACAACGGCGACGGGGATTGTGAAGAGCTGGGCCAGAGCACCCGCAACGGCACCAAGAGACAGCTCAGTAGCGGTCGAGTTGGCGGTGGAGTTCTTGGTGTAGCTGGCGTAGACCGTACGGACGATTGTGTACCAATAGAAGTACGCAAAATTAGTCGATGCGACGCCGAGCAAGGAACCGCTCATGCCGGTATAGAGACCCTCGATACCTTCGTCTTGGAGAATTCTCGAAATGGCGTCCCAGGTCGAGGTATAGTGCGGCGCGTCTTTGGCGTTGACAGGCGCGCCGGCCTTGGGTGGTTCCTGGACCTGCAGTTTCGTCTTGACACTATGACGGGCCGTGGTGGTTAGCTCGAGCGGACTTGAGAGATTGGCAGGTGCGTAACTGGCAAGAAAACGAACATGTCGAGAGGATAGACGAGGGCGTTGGCAAGGACAGCGCCGGTCGCACCAGCAACAGCGCCGCCCCAGGGCGAAATGGCAGGCTTCGATTGCCCGGTCATTGCAAAAGCTGCCGGCTAATGGCGGATGGCGATGGGTTGGGAGATGGTGTACGAGGCGGTAGGACGGCGGCCTTGCAGGGTGAAGAAAGGATGCGTCAGGTCTCCGGGCTGGGTAGAAAATGCCAGACGATTGATTGAATAAGACCAAAGGGATGTTTCCGGGTAGAGGGAATTGTAGACTTCGCTCGGCGGCTGAGAGTGATGGCATTGAACCGTGGCGCTCCGACACAGGCACACTGGACCTCGGTCCCGCAGCCGTGTGGGCCAACGTCGGCAGGCTGGTGGTGCTCAATGAGAGCCACGGGCCAACAACCCAGCCAAACCGGGTTTGGGGCCGATGGGTAGAGAGCGTTTCGCGATTTTATCAGAGCAGATTTGCCCTTTTTAGTGACCTCGGTTGGCCCACAGGTTCTCACCGTCTGCCGCACTGCGTCACGTCACAAGTCTCAGTGCCTACCTACGTAGGGGCTCGCCGCTACTTATTATAGTGTCGTGGTATCTACGTACCTGACTGCCAGGTAACAGACAGCCTTAGGCCAGATACACGGTACCAGGGTCACGGGCGGCGGAGTACCTATTTTGATGCTATTTCACATTTTGATCATCCTTGGGCAAGATCGGCATGTTTGCCAGCGTCGGTACAACTGTTTGCTTATAGCGGTCCCTCTACTTCTGGTACCCAGTGTTTCCTGCTTCAGTATGACTGCCGGGCCGGCCGCTCTTGGACGGGTGGTGGACACAACAGCGTACGAGTCGGAGCCATGGAAGTAGACCAAAAAGACCAAGACAGGGAAACAATTCAAGTTCCATACAAGATATATATTTGCCCCCATTGCCCGCTGTGAACGCTTACCGGGTTCCGAAATTTGTACCAACGAGCTGGGACTGCGCGCCATTGACAATACTCGCGAGTCATTTCTACAGGGTAAGTAGCTAGATTCCCACCTAACAGCTGCGACAACGGCGCTGTCTTCACCGGGGCACTCTCTCTCTCTGCGAGGGTTGATACTCTCGAGCTTATTAGGCGAATATATTCTCAGTCGCAGCGACTATCCAGATGCCTACCCAGTTTCCCACCCATGTATGAGTTGTTATGCAGCCTCTACCGGTACGACGAAGGAGTCGCCCATCCACACACACCACGGTAACACGAATCGCTCGGCTTTCAAATATTGCATTTAGCCGTACGTAACAGTATTGGCCAAGTTGAGTATTTGGCCTTGCTTTAATATTCCTCTGGAGTATTTCGCCGTCCCCCCGCATCTTCTCCCTTTTTTTTCCTTTCTCGACACTTGGTTGTGGAAGCTCTCACTGCACTCTCTGTTACCGGCAGGTCGGTGTTGTACCCGCAAGTGGCAAGCCAAGAAGCGCGCCTCGCCAACAAACCGAGATATTCCTATACCGGGATGCCATCCCACTACTCGGAAATACGTATCAATCACACTGCCTCGTTGTCCCATCCGATAGCTCGTGACCGTATCGTCCAATTTCGAGGCTGCGGCATCTGCCTGACCGGTTGGTTGTAGTTTCTGCGACAGGTGCCATGAAGCGCCACTGATTGAACAAGCATGGAGAAAGATGCGCAGGTAAACCGCCGACCGGACCCCGCCCTGCCCCATGCCGCAGCTAATAACCTCATGGTAGGTCGCTGAAGCTCTAGCTTCAACCTCAAGCGGCAAGGCCGCGCTGGACCATGCAATTGAAGCAGCCGAGCTGTATATGCGAGCTGCGAGCAGCACCTCGAACAAGAAGGATGCCGCTCGCTTTCGACAGAGATGCAAGGCGCTCATTGCCCACGCGGAGAAGCTAAAGACACAGCTACCCAAAGCACCACCAGGATTTAGTGCATCCGACATTTTGCGTCAGTCGTCCTTGTTGCACGGAAACGAATTTCCACCGTGGGAAAATGACCCTTCCGACGCCGAATTCCTGCACAAGCCGGGCCAGGAACTGTTCATGTATGCCACCCTGGTCATACCAAGCGTCGAACAAACCGTTAACTCTTCCTTGCCAGTGATGAGACACGATTCAGCCTCTCACCAATCCAAACGGAAAATTTCGCATCATGGAAGCGACCACAGGATCTCTCTGACCTCACTGATGACGATGACCTCGAAGCCTTGATGAGACCCTTGCGGAGTTGCAACCTGGTTCAAGATGTGACCACGGACTGTTCTGTTGTGGCCAGCCTCTCAGCTGCAATCGATATGCTTACGGGCAAGCACTCGGTAAGCGCTCTGTCACGGTGCTCTCCATTATTCCCACGACACTGATACGCGAAATCCACAGGTGCTCGCTTCGATTATCCATCCATTTGATCATGACAGCGGGCACCCCAAGATATCGACATCTGGAAAATACGTTTTTCGCATGAACTTCAATGGCTGCTGGAGACGTGTTGTCATAGATGACCGACTGCCAGCCTCAAGAACTGACAGAACACTGTTCGTGGTGGATCGACGGAACCCACGACTCATTTGGCCAGCTTTACTAGAGAAAGCGTACCTCAAAGTGCGCGGCGGCTATGACTTTCCAGGTAGCAACTCCGGTACCGATCTATGGGTGCTGACAGGCTGGATTCCCGAACAGCTGTTTCTGCACAGGGAGGACTTTGATCTGAGCACAACATGGAGGAGGATCAAAGCTGCTCACGAAACACAGGATGTGGTAGTCACACTCGGAACCGGTCGAATCTCTGCAGAGGAAGAGGAAGTAATGGGGTTGGTTGGAGAGCATGACTATGCCGTTCTTGACATGGACTGTTCTGACGGCATTCGGAAACTACTGATACAGAACCCGTGGTGCAACGGACCGGTGTGGACTGGTGCGGGTTGGTCAACGCCGCAAAAGTCTCCTAGGCCTGAAATGAGCGCGGACGGAGAACTCACCAGCCGCGTATCAGAGCTATATCCTTCCGGCACACTGTGGGTTGCATTTGAAGACGTGGCACAGCATTTCGAGTCCATGTACTTGAACTGGAATCCAAAGCTCTTTCCGCATCGACAAGACAGGCATTTCAACTGGAGCACACCGCCAAAGCGCCTCGCCGCCTCGCTGGTCCGCAACGTGCAGTACTCCATTACCTGCCCGAAAGGCGGTCTCGTCTGGATACTGGTAAGTCGCCACTTTGTCGATCAGGAGCTGGCCATTATGCGGAATCGTCGGGGCTCCATGGCCGCTGTTGCTGAGCAGCTCGGGTATATGAGCATACTCATCTTCGAGACCAGCGGTAAACGGGTGCAGACTAGCGAGGACCAGCTGTATTGCGGCCCCTATGTCGACTCCCCGCAAACCCTAGCTCGACTCGAGACCGAGCCGGGCAAGCAATACACCATTGTTCTGGACCAACAGGAACTGCCCCTCAAGAGCTACAACTTTACCCTTAGCGTTTTCTCCGAGCTCCCGGTTGAATTGCGTGAGGCACAGGAAGAAATGTCACATTTTAAGGAGATTGAAGGTACGTGGAGTCGACGCACAGCTGGGGGCAACTCCTCACTCTCCACGTACTTCATCAACCCCCAGTATAAAATCTCTACGACACGGACTGGACCCGTGTCGATTCTACTAGCGACTGGCGACCAAGATGTCCATGTTCACGTGGACCTTGCTTGGGCGTCTGGGAAACGCGTATCATCCATTCGTGTCAAAGACTTGGTGGGAACATCCGGCGAATATAGACAGGGATGCGCCGTTGCTAACATTCCAAAACTTGACCCTGGTGTCTACACTTTGATCTGCTCCACCTTTGAAGCGAACCAGACAGCAGACTTTGCCCTCAGAGTGTCATCGACTGCGGAGGTCCTGCTGGAGAACATACCCACCGATGCAGCTGGTCGTCTGCGCAACTCCCTGTTGCCGCTGGCTCTCACTGAGCGAGAGGAGCGAATGCGGGCGCAGATAAGAGTCTCTTGGCTTACCCGAGGTAGCGTCTGCGTGCGAAGTGTCGGTCCCAAAAGCTCGAGGGACGACACGGTGCGGCAGCCGTCCCCCCTCATGGTCAAAGTCTACGTTGTGCATGGCTGGGGCCCTGAGAAGCTTGTTATTGCCGAGACTGGCGATGGCGAGTTTGTTGAGTCTACCGTGGCACTGCGGACGCCAGAGTTTGATATTGAGCCGGAGCGGACACATTCTGGACAGATGTGGCTTGTGGTTGAGACAATTGGAGTACATAATGCCCCGACGTCCCTTGAGATGGATGTATTCAGCGACTCTCCTGTCCAAGTTGGTCCGTGGCAAAGCTGGTGATAGCTCCGAGCTCTGGATACTGCAATACCTGCAATACGCGATAGAACTGGGTGATCCGCATGACCTGTGTAGACAAGACAGAGCATATACATGTATTAGATAGAGCTAATGTGAAAAAGAAAAGGCAAAAAAGCATATAAATCGCATCTGTATATTCGTGGTATCATCTCCCGCCATAAATCAATCAATCGTGATCAAGGAACCCAACGCCAGCTTAGCTAGCTATATAACCGAAAGGCAATCAAGTTGTAAAAGCAAGACAAATCAGCCGATGCAGAAAGAAGAGAAGAACAGCGTTGAAAAAAATCAAACGGCGGTGACCGACAAACGTGGTGCCGAATTTCCCTCAGACTTGTCGTGTAGAGAAAGTCAAACCGAAGGAATTCTCTGGCTTGACCGGACATCACCAGCAGCATCTTTGGTAATGAAATGAAAATCCTAAGCGGCGGGACCCCTCCGTCTACGTCCACGGTTCGGACCGTCTGGTCGTTGGGATAGCACTTCTCGTAGCAGAGGGTCGTCTTTATCTCTGTCTAAATGGTGAACGCGAACGTGCCTGCAATTGACATGTTAGTCGTTATGTGGACATGCGGAAGCGACAGTAGACTCACCGTTGTAGGTTATCTGGACGAGGATATTTATGCTCTCGGTCTGGACAAAATGGACACACATATCCTGGAGAATCGTGCACTAGACCGTGCCGTATCATTTCATTCTTGCGCTTGAACCCTTTCCCGCCCTCGCTTCTGGGACAGCCCTTGACTGGACAGTAATGAGGTCGAGCAGAGGAGTGAACATTGGCGTGGGAATTCAGTAAATACTGTGTCTGGAACGGATGAGCATTGCAGCCATCGAAAGTGCAGACGTATGAACCAATAGGACCACTTGTGATACCGTCAATGCTCATGTGAGACTGTGTTGAGGTGGAGGGAGAATGCGCCGCATCTCCATCAGAGCTCGCCCGACGGGTATCATAGCTGGAACCGTGAGATAAGGGGCCAGGGGGGTATCCATATGGGCCGCCAGGTGACGCTATGGAGTGTGGCGAGGGCAGATTTCTGTGGTATGCGTCGTTCGGTGATATGGGTGGCGACGTGTGATTGGCTGATATTAGAGGAAGCCGAACAGGTGCGCTTGGTGGCGATGATGGGCATGCTAGAATTTGGTTGGGTGATCTCGGAGTGTCCTTTTCAATAGGAGGGATTCTATTGATATCACCAAACGTTGACCGGATAGATGGCAAACTTTGACCCAGGCTCTCTGACCTCGGAGAATCCATTTGTAACGGAGGAAGCTCTCCGCTCGCAGGCGTAAGCAGTGGCGGAGATGATCGAGTGTCGGACTTGGTGCCAGCCTTGGGGGTTGGGGTACCCCGTGAAAGGCTAGACAAGCTTGATAAGTGGTCATCCCTCAACGACAGCTTGCGAGTAGAGATGGAGATGTCGTTGGTAAGCTGCGGTAATGACATATTCAGTTCCCGCGGCGGTCTCACAGCCTGGAGGGCGTCAGCCGCCATATTCTGCAGATTTGGATCGCCTAGACCAGTTGACCCATGACGATGCCTGCCTTCGAGAGGCGCAGTCGGGGATCGCCTACTGATCCCAGAGAACGTAGAGCTAGGCGACGTTGTGACAGTCTGACTGCGGCTCGGGTGCCTCAGAGAATCTGTATTCGGCAGTAGAGCTGGAAGCCGAGTGTTTCCCGACAGGGAGGTGCTCATAGTTTCGTTTCTTGAAGCAAGGAATGCCCGTGGGACTTGATCCTCGCCGTAGGAAGTTTGCGGAGGATCCAAAAGGGCGTTGGACGTTAGATGGAATTTGGAGGTTGAGTGCTCGTGATGATGTAATACAGAGGATGAGGCTAACGGACGGTATGCGATTGGCTGGAGACTTAGATGAGCTGTTTGCGGTCGTGACTGGCGATTTTGTACGGCTGTCATTGTGTTGTGTAATGGAGAAGTAGTAGGCAGTAGCCTAGTATACCCTTTGAGACGCTGAAAAGAACAAGGGTTCGTTCTTCCTGAGTATTTTGAAGAAATAACATGCGAATATACCACGATGCTGTTCTCTGTGGGAAATAGCCAAGGTGTCAGTGGCGGCGAATGCCTTTGTTAGCTTCCACGTTGAGTCGGCCGTGCCTCGCCTTGCTGCTAGAAAGAATTCCAACAGCTTTCATGCAGAATCCTGAGGGAATGACGGCGTGTTACAGCTTATCAGCGTGGTGTTGGCGGCTTTGAGGGAGTTAAACGTGTGACCGGCTGGTCTAAGTGCGAGCAGCGGCAGCGTGTGACTTTGATAGTACCGTGAGTCAAGCGCGAAGATTTGTTGGTTGTAGATCGATGAAAGGTGGACAGTCAGACAAACGACGCAAGACCACGAAAATTAGCGCTGATATATGGATTCCATGTGTGTGTGTGTGTGTGTTGCTTGACGCAAGGAACTCGACGCTGGCCAGAAATGGCACCAGGCTAGGCTGACAGGCTGGATAACACCAGTATCAATTAGGTCGACAGGGTCAGATATGCGCACGTATAGCTGTCTAATAACAATAATACGTGGGTTGTCCGGCACGAAGTCTTCAGCTAAAAGAGTAATGGAGGTTGCGGTGCTGTGGGGATGGTGTGTAAAACGAGCTGGCGTCACGAGGTAGCTTGTTTGATGACCCGACCTTTGGATTCTTGTTTCGTGTACTTGACACCAAAGCGAAGCAGGAGGAGGCACCGTGGACGTGAGAGATGCCAAGCGACTGTATCACACCTTTCTAGTGTGCGAGTTGGAATTAGTCAAGATGAAACAGGGCTGTATTGTTGCTTCACAGGACCGGGCAATGATGAAGGAGAAGCGAAAGCTTGAATGATAGGGAGAATAGCAAAAAGGAAGAGAAGAGGGGTCAAAGAAGGAAGGGCAAAAAAAAAAAGAGCAAGAGATTTGGTTGTGGGTGTGGCCCAGAGAAGGCGTCGTGGAGTCCAACCCGAACGTGGACAGATCTGGATGGGGTGCGTGTGTGGTGCATGTATGTACAGGAGAGTAAGTACGGGGTGCTGCACTCCAACAGGAAAGCAGATGGCAAAGACGCGGCTGCGTATCCGAGTTGATGGGAAAGCTGGTACCCAGTACAGACAGGACTTGCTTCCCTCAGGCAATGAAGCGAGGCTACTCAGTTAGTAGGCAGAGGAAGAGAGGTTCAGGCGGATATATTGCTTACATGTATGGAGTAATTTTACTTTGCAGCCCAGCCCGGGGAACTACTTGTGAAGAGGGCAACGAACAAGAGTCAGAGCAAGGTATCCGTTACTCAATACCTAGGTAGGTAGTTACTAACTACTTATAGCGAGTAGTTACCTCCATTACCGTTGCGCAGTGCTACTTACTCTGAGACGGCGCACACCGGCGCCGCTATTAACTACCTAACTACCATGTACTTACTTCCTTGTGTTGTCTAGGGAGGAGAGGAGAGGAGAGGAGAGGAGGGGGCACGACCAGGCAGCCCCAACGAATTGAGCGGCTCTTCCATCGCCTTTCTCAGCCCTTGGCAGCAGGCAAGCAGACAAGGTCTCGATCTGCCGGATCAGCCAGCGCAACTTGTCTGGGGCTGCCTTGCTCTCACCACCCACACACACGGTTCCGGAAGAAGCACGGCCTTTTTTCCTTGCCTGTAAATTGGCCGTATATCCTAGCAATAGTAATACCTGCAGACACACACACACACACACACATGCCTAGTGATACACACACACAACACTTTGACAAGGCGCGCCAACCCGCGTCCGCCCCCCCCCATTCTCCTCCCTCTTTGGAGCCATGGCAGGCTAACCTTGGGGAGACGGGAGCCAGGAGCAGGCCTTTTGCTCGTCGGCCTTGGTGTGCGGCCAAATCAACTACTTGCTTTCTCTGCTGGCCATGTTCAATAAGCAGTGGATTCGCCTCCATGCATACATGGCTGCTTGGATTGAAATGGAGAGACCAGTAAAAGCCATCCATGGTGGATGCATGACGACCTCGCTGCCCCATGCGTCGGCGGCTCGCATGTTGTTCTTGCAAAAGCGGCTTCGGATACTGGGTAAGAGGTGTTAGGTTGGTAGGCAGTACGGAGTACATGACATGGGCTGCAGCCTTCAACAACAACAACAACAACAAACCCGCACATACTTTTAACTAACAAAACGGGCATGGGGGTTCTACCCAGATGGTTGTGTGGGGGAAAAGTCGTGCCTAGCGCTTTTTGGCTTGACGGGCAGCGAGGCAACTTACCAGGAGGGGACGACAGAGGCGAGAGAGGGAGGGCCCGGGCTGGGGTTCAACAACCGAGCTAACTAGAGTTAGCAGGACCAGTTTTTTTTTTTTTCCCCTTCTCTAAGTAGTTACTTTGACTTGCGGCGGCGGTGCGGCGGCGCAGAATGCGGGTTAGAGTCGGTGTCGTCTGCCTTGTCCGGGTATTCCCCCTCTCCCTCCCCTCCCCCAGTCCCTTTTTTTTTTGCTGACCTCTCAGCCCCAAGTCCGGGGGTGGGAGGGGACGGAGAGGGAGAGGGGCACCACTTTGTCTGGTCTCAACGCCACTCCATGGACTTGGAGTCTTGGACCGATCATTCCCACTCTTTGAGAAGTTCAGAGAGCGGGAGGACAGTGCTGATGGGTCACCCTCACCCCTTGTCCTCGGAGCCAGCCAGTGGGCGGACAGGGCAGGAGGAGGCTCTGGCGAGCAACATGCCGTGGCGTAGAAGGAATATTTATAAACCTTGACCCACAGACGAGTGCATGTGTTGGGAGAGGGGGCAAAAGACACAGACACAGACAGAGAGAGGGAGAAGGAGAGAAGGAGAGAGAGGGGGAGAGGGAGAGGGAGAGAGAGATAGAGAGAGAGAGGGAGAGACCTTGCTTGCTCGTTTGTCCACGTCGTCGGATTTTTTTTTGGCTGGGAAAGACAATGAAAAGTTACGGGGACAACATACAACAAACCCCGGCCGGCTAGCTTCGCCCGTTATTAGCGGGCACTTGCGGAAGTCGCCTACTGATGAGTATGAATCAAATGGTTGGAGAAGAAGAATTTTACGTTTCCCTTTTTTTTTCTTCTGGTTCCAAGTTATTTTGCTGCGTTTCGTTTCGTTTCGTCTTGATGCGGCATCTAACTTTGGAAGCCGGGCAATCTTGATTGTGTGGGAAGAGCCAACTTGGCCGCACCAGGTACAGGTATACCACCAGCCGCAAGCATGAATAGATGCGTTCTCTGACCAACTACCTGACTTTTGAGTAGTAGATGGGAACTACTACACGCTTCGCTAACCTTGGACCGTGAATCAATGCCAAGCTCCCCAGTCCAAGCGTGTTGCCCTCCTTGCCTCAACAAGCCACAGACCAAGTCAAGAATACTGAGTACTGAGTACACCAGACTGGCACATTGGGCCGCATCCTCTCTGTTGGTAGTCTGTCTGTACACAGAATCCTCGCCCCTTCCAAGGACGGAGGCGAGGCTCCCATTGCAGTGGGCTGAGAGGAGGCCAAATGCGCCGCCAGGACCAAGGACTAACTAGGTAGTTACCCCAAAGCGTTCAGCCTGCCCGCCTTTCGGGGTGAATTTTTTGATCCTCAAGGGTTGCGGTTGCAGGCCATTCCGGAATAGCGGGGAGGCTACTCCGTCAGAATGTGGGGGAACACTGCTTTTGTCAAGGACAATGTACCGGTACCATGACTTTGCGTTTATTATTTTACTTTTTGCTATTTTTTTTTTTTTTTTTGCATCTCTTTATTATTTCCCCTCCTTTCCTCTCATTCGCACCGCCATTGTCAATGAGGCTCCTTCAACTCGCCGTCCCCTCCCCACGCCATCTCTGGCGGGCCACCCGTCGGGCCATCCGACACCACCATTACTACCACCCGAGAGTAATAAGGACACGAACTAGGTAGTTTTCTCGGGGCTAGCAGCCTTGGGTGTTCCTCCATGTAAAACGTTGTCGTCGGACACGGTCCACCCAACTTTTTGTCTCGTTCATACAGTAGCCCGACTGTACTGAGTAATGTGTCTTTTGGGGGGGGGGGGGGGGGGGGGGGGCTTCCCGTCAACCGTCTCTCACTCAACTGGTGTGTAACCACTGCGCTGATACTTAACTACCAGCTCGGCTTTTTTTGGACAGTCTGCATGTAGCTCCCTTTCTTCTCTCACGCATCTGCCTCTTATATTCCGCGAGCTACTTGCTAAGTAGGTATTAGTTATCAGTCTCTGGTAAGCTAGCAAGTAGTTACTCCATACGCCGCACTAATACCTGGCATGCATATAATCAATCAGCCTGGCTAGCTGCATGAGCGAATTGGCATCCCTCGGAAAGCCAGCACCTCCCCCGATCAACTGCCTGGCCAGCCCTTTTGGTCTTTATTAAGTTTGGCCACACCATTTCCAGCCCCAGGCCCATGACTACATCATATTACTACTTACTCTCTGGTCTTATTCGTGCTTTGGCTCTCTGTTTTCAGAGTGCTGCTGGAGCCATCGGCCTTCTCCGCACTCTTTTCTAAGTTACCCCACGGATGTTCAACATGTACATGTGCATCTGCCGTCGTATCGCTAGACATGGACCGTGGACCGTGTCAGACAGTTCCGGCCGGCGCGCGCTGTGGTTGAAACGAAGGCAAAGAAAAACGAAATGGGCCAAGAAAGCCAAAACGACGGCCCTCAACAAAAGAACCCAAGGTGTGACGGGCTACCATTTACTAATACACCAAAACAATCTCAACATGCATCACTTCTGGCCCCTTCGTGAACCTTGGGACAAAGCCAAGGCATTGGCAAGGGATACTGCTGTACAACACAAACAACGCATCATTTATGATGCCAGCCGCTCAGATCAGCTAACCAGACCAGCTAGCCAGGGCAAAAGGAAGGGGGAAAAAAGCAACTCCTGATCCTGTCTCTCTCTCCACACTCGGCGAAATTAGCATTCTGCTGGTCATAGCTTGTGGTCCAGATTTTAGAGGCCGACTAATAAACCCTGACCTTAACTCAGCCCACACCTCCTCTCGCTATCCCACAACGCCTGCGACAATGCAAGGGCTGCCGGGCTCTCTGCCCGTCTCTGTCTCTGTCTCTCCCTCTCTCATGTAAGAACAAGGCACAGCAAGCTTGCAGGCATCATAATTAGCTGAACGACGCACGCCACGGCTCACGCCCGGGCCTCCTCCAATCTACATCGGCAGCCGTTTCCATCGAATGATTCATGTAATCTGTAGGAAAAGCCTCTCTTCGATGCGGTCTATGGTACCGCCTCGGCCTTTTCGCAGTGCCACTTTAGCCTTTTTTTTTCTTTTATTTTCACTGACGGCAGCTCGGGCGGCGCTCGGCATTTCTGCTATTCCAGCTAGCAAGGCAACATCTTGATACAGGCGCCGCCACTTTCTCGCTTTCCAAGCCGTGTACTTGGAAGCGTAGCAAGACTTCAAGCTGAGGCCCAGACCGTGGTGGCCTTCCACCGCGGGTCATGAAGCACTCCTCAAGATCCAGCGTCGGGTTCCTTCGACCCCTCTTCCAGAACAGCTCCAAATGTTTGACCATTTTTAACGAGAGCCCCTCTCACAACCTCGCAACGCCGCTGCAGTGGTCGATCCAACATCCATTCACCCACATCCCCATATCTCCAGTGGGCCGGTCCTTGGTTGGGGCCAGCCACTTGCGATGCCGTCAGTGCGTATGTGGCACAGCCCGGGCGGGCAGTCCGGGCAAGCCAACCGGCGACACTGCAATCACAATAAGGTCCAGAGCTAAAAATTGGGCAAAATCCAAGACAAGTGAAACAGACTACTACCAGTACTGAGCAACTTACCCAACCCCGGCTCCCCGTCGAAGCTGGCAGCTGGTCTCTTCAGTGTGATGGCGATTGTTGGGCTGTGGCAGAAATGGGCCGACTTGCCTCGTACTTATGTAGCCTAGATGTTCTGATTGCAAACCGAACCCCAAGTAGGAGCACAAATGCTTTGCCTCTGCTGCCAAATTGAGTACTGTCTCGTACTTTCAGCCCCATTTACCTTCGTCAGTCGGGTGTCTCTCAAGCTTTTGCTCGCCGTAACCCCGCAAACCCCCACAAAGCTGTATGCGCCGGCTCGCCGTATGGCCCGTCCCAAGTTTGCTCAGCAATTTTCTCGGGCAATTCGGATATTCCACGGGGCAAAGGGCTCACAGTCGCACTGCAGCCGAGCGTCGGCTCTGGCAACGACCATGGCTGCCGTTGCCGCCCCATGTACGCTAGCATGGTGGAGGAGGCACACATTGCCGAGAATTAAGCCTCATCGCATAGTCAAAATAAGAGAAGCTATTGTATACCAGAGCAATTGAATCTGCCGTTACGCGACGTATATCAAGACCTTTGTTACTATTATCAACTCGGTTCGTTTCATCAACCCCACCATGGATATCCCAACCACCATGAAGGCCGTTATTTTCGACGGCCCCCGCAAGGTATCTATTCAAGACCGACCCGTACCCCGAGGTAAATCATCCCCGCCGTATATATACCGGCACCACGTTTACTCCGGCTAATGAGAGTCTAGTCAGTGATGGCCGTGATATCATCATCAAGGTGCAAGCTACCGCTCTCTGCGGCTCGTAAGTTCAACATTGCCTTTTCTACCCCAGCTGCCATGCACGTTCTCCTCATTTAGATAGGCTGAGACAAGTATTGTAGCGAGCTCCATGTCTACCGCGGACACCAAAAGTCCGGCACGGGATTCATCATGGGCCATGAATTCACCGGCGTGGTAGTGGAAGCCGGTGCGGATGTCAAGACGCTCAAGGTTGGTGACAAGGTCGTGTCTCCGTTTACAGCTTGCTGGTACGTCCCATTCCAAGTAGATTCCGTTCACTTTTTTGCCCTTTTCTGATCCCAGCAGTGGCGAATGCTTTTATTGCCAAAATGAGGCAACTTCTCGTTGCGTTCACAGCAAGCTGTTTGGCTCTGCCGTTCTCGACGGTGGCCAGGCAGAGTACGCACGAATCCCCATGGCGGATAGCACTGCCATCCAGGCGCCCAAGTCCATCTCTGACAAGGCCCTGGTCTTGATGGCTGACATCTTTCCTACCGGGTATTATGGAGTCAAGAGCGCCGTAGAGCTTAGGCCAAAGGTGGACATCTCACAGTCGACCTTCGTCGTCATTGGATGCGGCCCAGTCGGAATTTGTTCCATCATCAGCGCACTCCATCTCAACCCCAAACAGGTCTTTGCAGTCGACAATGTCGAAGGCCGACTGCAGATGGCCGAGAGCCTCGGAGCTATACCACTCAACTTTAATGATGGCATTGAGAAGATGCAGGAACGGGTTCGAAGCGCCACCGGCGGCCGTGGCGCGGATTTTGTGGTCGAGGTCGTCGGCCTGTCGCCCGCACTTAAGACAGCATTCGACTTGGTGCGTCCGTTCGGTGCCATGAGCAGTATTGGTGTTCACAACGCCGAGGTAGGATGCGATGCTTACTCCTTTTCTTTCTTTTTTTTTTCTTTTGGCCCAATGCTCTAGCAAGAACAGACTGGCTGATGTTGCACGCCATAGATTCCTTGGAGTGGTGCCGACGGCTATGCGTGAGTAGAATGTTTCCCTCCTTGAAACATTGCCATACTGACTCAGAATCAGCAAGAATGTACGTTTCCAAATGGGGCGATGTCCAGTTCGCTCCATCTTCCCAGAAGCGCTTGCTCTCCTCGAACAAAAGCAAAAGGACGTTGAGTAAGTGCAAGTCTTTTTAGGCGACAATGATGGCATGCGTGCTGACAGCAGGCACCTCTCTAGGTTCATGTTTGACAACATAATGCCATTGTCCGAAGCAGTGGGTGGATATGACATGTTTGATCAGATGAAGGTGCACAAGATCGTCTTTATTCCTTGAGCGCATGGTGGCCGTCTTTGGGCCTAATTCTGGCGCGGCTTTACCATGCCTTCCTGCATGATGTAATAAACTACTGTAGAGTCATTGTGTAGTGTTGCAAGCACTATCCTCTTCTCGCGTGTGCCGGTGTTCGTCAACGAGTCGAAGACAGCCGCAAAGTCGGCCAGAGACCACTTTTCTGACAGATGGACGGGGAGCACGAATTCGTGTACGGGTTCCAGGGGAGCTCGCTCTCCTGTAGCCTGCTCTTGCGCAAGCGCCGCAATCTGGTCATCCGGATGCAAATATAGTCGCTTTGTAGGCAATCCTCGTACCAATGTTCTGGTTGAGTTCTTGGTGTAGATGAATTCTAGCTCTGTCCAGTCATGCTGGTCCTGCAAATTTTTCATAACGGCAACAGCCACATTTTCGGGTTGCTGGATCTGTGATGAAGACATGCTGGCAACGCCCTCGGTACTCGAAGCTTGTGTAATTTGCAGAGGAGTAGCTGAAAGTGAAGGGTTTCAACTGCAGAGTGCTGTTGAAAAGTTGTGGCGGAATGCGAGGTGCTAGGAAACCTGGGAAGGCTAACTGGTGGAGCATCTTAGACAAAGACCCTGATGGGCAGACAGGCATCTGGGATAGTAGTGGTTTCGCTCTGTAATGAAAGAGCCGCGCTTCGACACAATTGCCTACATATTCTTATGACCCTATTGAGTACGGATGGTTTCTGAAAAACTGATCACTATGAAGCCATGGGCACGGTTTGAAGCATCACACCTGCGTGGAGGTTGTCAGTGCCTGCCATCTAGATGCCTTCAAGATGCCACTACTCTGCATCCAATGCCGCCGGTTTTTCCCGTCCTAGCTTACGTATCTCCATTCTTTTGGAAGAGAGAAAAAGTATGGTGCAGTACGTGATACATATCTGTCATTTTGTGATCGAGTTCGTAACATTAAGCATCCAAGCTTGAATCTTACGCTGTGGCTGCTCGGCTGTATCATGGGCGTTGCCCCACATTGCATTTCGCAGTTGGTGAGATCCCCAAGATTCGGCAACCTAGCGCAGGGAGGCTCGTCTTGCCCCGGATCAGCTCTGCCCAATCTTTTCAGCCTCGGAAAACCACACAGATAAAACCACCAGCCATGTTTTGATTCCTCGCCTCGCAAAAATGGCCGCACAAAACAGCACGGAGCCGTTCCCGGTAGTGGGTGATGAGACGACGCGCATCCCAAGCCACGAAGATGGGCGCAGCACTGTCGCCACCCGACCGACCGCATCGTCGTCCATAAGTAGCCGTATACGGCGCCTATCCGTCACGTTCGAGGAATCGGGTCCTCCAGCGGGATTTATGGCTGCTACTGGCAGCATTGCTTCCTCAATGCTCACGGGACGATCTGCCAGAGGCTCGATAGGCTCGTCCATCGAGCGACGCGACTCTGCAAATCAGCTGCAAGATACATCACCAGGCCCCATACGAACCAATACGATACACTCGGTAGCTGAGGAACAAGAGCCTCAGCATGTCACCCCGGAACCTTGCGTCATCAAACCGCAGGAGCCCTCTGCAACGGCGGCATTCCCAAACGGATACCACTTTCCCCCCAAGCACTCCTTTTGGCAATCCACGAAAGACGCTAGCATAACGTTTTGGAATTACTTCCTCACTCCTGTTGGGTTCCTTGTTACAGTATATGGCCTCAATGTCGTGGCATGGGGCGGTATGCTGTTTCTGCTCCTCTGCAACGCCGGTAAGCCGATATAATCCTCCTTGATTTGCTCTCACCCATGTATTGACCCGTTTATGCTTTAGCGCCAGCCATGTGCCACCCGACGTGCAACGATATCAATTCTCCTCGACGCATATGGATTGAAATTGACTCCCAGATCTTGAACGCCCTGTTTTGTGTCACAGGTTTTGGGCTGGCACCGTGGCGTTTCCGGGATCTATACTTTCTTTTAAAATACCGACTGGGTGGCCAAGAAGCCGGCCTTCGCCGGCTGGCTGGCATTCATCGAGGCTGGTTCCGCTTACAAGGATCTACGGATCTGGAACCATCCGTCGGACCGGATAACGTGACAAACCGGCCTAACAAGTCAGACTCTGACCCTGTTCCGTACCCTGAGGATAAGATCCCCGATGCTCCTCTTACTGGCGTTCGAGCTCGCGCGACGGCTCCGTGGAAGCTCGATTTCGTCATCTGGTTCATGGTGGGCAATACACTACTTCAGTGTATCCTCTGTGGATTCATGTGGGGAATGAACAGGTACGATCGACCCAGCTGGTCTACAGGTCTCTTTGTTGCGCTAGGCTGCATTGTAGCCATCGTTGCCGGGCTCGTCATGTTCTTCGAAGGAAAGGCAGTCAAGGGTGTCGAAGGCGTGCCTGTTACCCAGGCTGACATGGAACTTCTGGCGAGGGATAGAGAGCGCGGCATTTACCACTTTAATAATATCGGAGACAAGGACGAGGAGAAGAGTAAGAAAAAGAAAGAACAGAGGAAGAGTCGCGGTGGGACTGGGACGCCAAAGGAAGTAGATGACGTTGCTAATGACAATGGAGATTTATAGTATAATAACTGAGACTGATATGATTTGGTTGCATAATAGTGACACTTTGGTCGTTTGACGTGAGTGCTTGTGAATTGGCTACTACGGACAACTCAGCAGTATAGATATTACAACGGCAAAGGGTGCTTTCATAAAAAATGAGCCGAGTCTTGTCGTATTGATCAGAGGATGGTGAAGTTCTATGCTTGGGAATCATGCTTCTTATGAATGTACAGTGCGAGACAGATTGACGATGGCGATGAAGCAAGGCAAATAAGCGGCCACGAATTGGCGGCCTTTTTACTTGAACGCACGCAGCCCGCTCAAAATTATCGATTGGGCTATTATTGTACCTTTTCACCCCCTTTCTACAATATTATACGTGTTTCCTTTGGATAGTACTAGAATGGCGTCATCATTACCATACGTACAACAACGTTACGGCGCAGCACTCACAAGGCAGGAAGCGTAAGCCGGCCAACTTACTGTGCAGCCCCACAGCAGTGACGAGCACTAGGCTGGCACAACCGGGTGGCCAGCTCGTGGTCTCCGAGTTTACCGGTCAAGCCAGCTGCCGCCTTGCTAATACGTGCTAGACTAGACCTTCGCTAGATCAATCTTGCCAGTCAGGTCACATTTATTTGCACCCGTGACTTTAGCCCACCTTGAACTCTGCAGCAACATCGTTTGACGGTCCCTTCTCCTTCGCGAATCGAGCTCCTTCTACCCGACCAAGACACGTCGAGCTGCCACACTCTGACCTGTGCAAGCGGAGTGTTAAGCAAAACCACGAGGAGTAGCAGCATACAAACCGCTCCATCGGCCACGACGTCGCCGTCGAGCACGACCTACCAAGTACGCCACCCGAACAAAGCCAGCACCAGCAGCACCAGTCAGCCGTGTGAACCAACATGGGTCTGTCCTACAATACGTACCTCAATAGCACCAGAATATACGGATGCAAAGCTTGCAAAGCACATCTGGCCAACCATGAAGACATCATCAGCAGGGTATGTCATATTCGGGGAAACCAATCACAGGCCTCTGGGAGGGCAGCAGCAGCTGTCTGTAACCAAGGTGCCGAGTGCGTTTCGCTCATCGTGATACCTTACCGGTTTGGTAGCATCAGGCCTGTGCCTAGGAAGGGGAACTGAAGAAGACACGACGAGCTGTTTCCCCGTGCTAACCATGCCTACAGAACTTTCGTGGTCAGCATGGCAAGGCCTACCTCTTCCATAGCGTCGTCAATATCGAAACTGGCGAGCCGAGCGAGCGAAACATGACCACGGGAAGGCATATAGTCTGTGACATAACCTGTCGCCAGTGCAAAGAGACGGTCGGTTGGAAGTATGACAAGGCATACGAAAACTCACAAAAGTACAAGGAGGGAAAGTTCATCCTCGAGGCCGAGTTGCTGTGCAACGTTGCTTGAAGTGGTCGGTCTACCGGCTCTTCTGAACGGTGCATGACGCGTTATGGCGCTCCTCTCCTAATTTCACGAGTTTTGTTTCGGTTTCATTGGGTCTCTTTCCGTTTCATCCATAAGAATCTTTGTTTCCTGAGGGTTGGTCGAGGAGCAGTATATACTTTCGAGTCTCTAGGCCCCTCATACGGCGTTGGATAATATGGCGTTTGGTCAAAGCACACAGGGCATCATCGGTTATTAGCGTATTGATATTTCAAATTGATCATAATCAGGTTGTATCCTGCTCTACGTTGAATTCAATAAATGCATACATGACAAACTACAAATGCTTTCCGGACGCCGAATTCAAATACCGGGATGATAGTGCACAGCCAAAACAAAGCAAATCAATCCGATCTTGCGCCCCTCCTACTAACACATGGCCTGGCCAGGCCATCTATGGGTGCTCGATAGGGTCTTCTGCTAACAGAGGCGCAACCTCCTCGTTAGGGCGCAGCGACTTCAGCGGCGGCTGGACGATGCCGTTGAAGAGGAACGTCGCATACACAAGGATAGCGAAACCGAGAATCTGCAGCCACTTGAAGGACTCCCAGCCCAAACCGAGCGAGACAACCCAAATAAAGAGAGTACGGCATGTATCAATAGTAGAGCGAGACGTGGCACTGACGGAACGAGTAACCGAGAGGCCAAAGAAGTTGAAGCCACTGTGACACATTGCGTTAACACAACTTTCTCTCACCAACACTTTTCCGCTCTCTACTTACCCGATACTGATCATAATCAGCAGGCTAGTGAGCCAGACCGGCTTGTACTGTGTCATCTGACGCCAGCCTTCGACCATGTCAAAGGCACCGTAGCGGCCCGCTTCCGTGCGACCAACAATGAAGTGCATGACAATCATACCACCGACTGTCACAAGGAAGCCAAACAGGCCCTCCCAGCCCACGACCTTGATGGGTTCGATGGGTGAGTTCTCCAGGATCCATTCCTCCAGGACAAACTGCGTGGCAGTAAATACCTGCGCGCCAGCAATCAGGAGAACGCCGACAATGGCGCGGGCAGTGTCGGAGAGAGCCTCCCCGTCGTCGCCGCTAACGGCACCCTCGCCGGCATGGCGCACCTTTTCGTCGGGCCAGATGGCACCCGCGAGGCCGACCACGGCGACACCGGTAACAACGCCGATCAGCGCGAGCCACTGGAAGAGAAAGAGATGGCGGCGGAGGAAAATCACGGAGAAGAGGCCGACAAAGAGTACCAGGGCGCCGCGTGTCATCTGGTAGATGGACGCGGCCACCAAGAGCAGACCAGCATTCATCAGCGTCGTTCCCAGAATGTCACAAATGGCGGGCAGCGCGAGCAGGGTGATGCCGAATCCCTTGAGAAGGCCACGCTTAGGCCCATTGTCGTCATCGGAGGCCTCGTCGGCGTCGGGGCCAATGTCGGCCGTCTCATGGGTGTTAACGGGCCGGTACTCAGCGTCCGCCGCAGCAGCACCGAAGAAGCGGCCATAGAGTGTCATGATCCCAATGACGAGCCAGCAGCCCATCTCACCGACAAACATCTGGGCAGTTTGCAGCACAGGTTGGTTGAAGAGTTTCCGCTTGTTGGGGTCAGCGTCGCAGTCGCGTACACATTGCATGTCCTGTGAGATGGTTCGCACGCGCGCCGGTTAGTAAAAGTATACACACACATATGCACACACACTCTCTCTCTCGCAGGCGATTCTATCTGTCGCTCTCTCTCCCGTGAGGACAAGGGAGAGGGTGGTTTTGTTGCTCATTTACCTGGTACTTGGTGAGAAGCGTGTTGCAGACACCAGTCAGCAACATCATAGCCACCAGAAATGGAACGGCCACACGCGACGTCATCTTGGGCGGTTCGTATCAACAACGATAGAGCGGGTAAGTGGGCAAACACCAGAATGGCATGGGGTTGTTGAAGAGGAAGAAGACCCGAATGGCACAGAGAAGCTGCTCGGGGACAAAGGCGGGTTCGTCAAGCCGAAACCAGGGTAGCCTGCAGCCTGTTAGCTTATCATTACGTCTTCTGCTGTGAGACAGGCACAGTCAAAATTGGCTGGTGACTGGTACCTACTTGTCCGTGCCTAGGCTTGAAAGTGGGGAGAACGCAGGCACGGGACCAGCCCAAGTGACCAGCTTGCCAATGTCACAAAGCTGCAGTGGGTATCGGAAAGTGACAGTGGAAAAAAAGATACTACCCTTGAGAGACTGAAACAAACATTTAGTAGGTAAAGTAAATTATGGATAAATACTAAGAATAAGCAAACTTGAAATTTTAAAATCAACCGTTTTATAATTTATTATCATTATAAGAAGAGGATTTTTTCTTATGTATATATAAAAATAAAATAATAATAAAAGCTCTATAATATTATCTAAATTTTATAAGGACTCAATATCAAGTATATATATATGTATATACATAATGAGTCTTTCAATGACGTATATCTTATTTGGCGTAGTTGTTAGACCTGGGAATGTCGCCAGAATTGGCCAGCTGGAGGCTGGAAGTGACTGGCAGCACGTCAATACTGACGAGCCTCTGTTCTCTGACTATGTCAATTGTCAACATGATCGCGAGCCTACGAGCACTACGCTTTGCACAGTATGTGGTCAGAAGTAGCAAGCAGATGGTTGATTCCCTCAATCTAGTGGTAGTCGTAGTTATCTTAGATACTCATACTTTCTCACGTGCCGGCAGCCAAGATTGGCTGCGCACATGTAACCGTAATAGCCAATAATTTTTTTTGTGGGAGTGTCTGGTCCGTCGCTTCCTGTTGCCGGCCGTACGTACCTGCTGGTGACAGAGGAGTTTCGCGTTAACAAGTCGTCTGGCAAATTCCCCTGTTGGTGTGTTATTGATCCGTAATTGTCGGGTGACCAATCGTCCGGGAGGGAAACTTGATGGGAATATCGTATCTCACAGACGGATTTCATCCTACAGTATGATAAATATTCCTTCCTGAATGTATTTTCATGTACCACGACTAAAATACTTTTACACAACGCCAGTCCTCCTAGAGGACACGGCCGAGTAGAAAGAAGGTGGGCCGACTCCGCGATTCCTGCCTTCGACCAATTACCTGGGGATTCCTTCCACTTTGCCTTGGAATTTCTCGCCTCCTTCCTTCCTGTCTAGTGCAGGGTGTGCTTGACTGTGCGATATATGAAGTGAGAATGCCTAGATATTTGAAATGATGGCGAATGATAGAGCAGCCAGGGGTACAATTATCACACTTATGGATTTTAGATCTAGATATCGATTGTATTTTCGATACTACTAAGTGGCACTCTCTCGGGCCATGGAGAACAGCAAGTTAAACCGCACATGGTAGCTAGTTCTATCACTATAAAATCCCAACGCTATATCCTTGTTCCAAACGATTACTAGTAGCCCGTTCTCATCATTTATCTAGAACGAAATGATCTTTGGTTCAAGACACTGGCCGCTCATAGTCTCGTCTCGTCCCATATTTGTGGTGACCAGGATGATGCCGGGAGTAGAGCGACCTATTACGGTCGCACATTAGCTGTGGCGTGGCCAACTGGCCAAATGACTAATTTGGGAAATTCCCCCACACACATTACTTATTATTTAGTTAATATATTTACGAATTTATACGTAGAATAATTAAATTATAGCTAGTCTTCGTTTTATAAGAGTAGTAGCTAGTAAGAGAGGTAGCCGGCGAGAGCTCTAGCGAGAGAGCCGTCGAGAGAGCCGTCGAGAGAGCCGTCGAGAGAGCCGTCGAGAGAGCCGTCGAGAGAGCCGTCGAGAGAGCTGTCGAGGCAGCTAGTAAGAGAGGCGGCCAGCAAGAGAGGCGGCCAGCAAGAGAGGTAGTAGGAGAGCTATCGAGATAGTTAGTAAGAGAGGCAGCTACCTTAACGGCTACCTTATGACTGCCTCTCTCGTCAGCTCTCTCGCTGGCCGCCTCTCTTGCTAGCTGCCTCGATGGCTCTCTTGCTGGCTGCCTTGATGGCCCTCTCGCCGGCTGCCTCGATGGCTCTCTCGCCGGCTGCCTCTCTTACTAGCTGCCTCGATAGCTCTCTCGACGGCTCTCTTACTGGCTACCTTGATAGCTCTATCGCCAGCTACTTCGATAGCTCTCTCGCTGGCTGCCTCTCTTGCTAGCCGCCTCTCTTGCTAGCTACCTCGATGGCTCTCTCGACGGCTCTCTCGATAGCTCTCTCGATGGCTATCTTAATAGCTCTCTCGCTAGCTATAACTTAATTATTCTACGTATAAAATTATGGATATAATTATTGACTATGTGATACGCGTGGAGGGGGGAATTTCCTAAATTAGTCATTTGGCTAGTTGGCCACGCCACAGCTAATGTGCGACCGTAACCTATAGCTACAAGACAACCAAAGCCACGACGCCAGCCAAACGCAGCTGATGGCCACACGACGGCTGCGTTCTCGAGAATCAAGTGCTGCTGGCAGGATAGATGCGTTCAAGGTATGCCGCTTTACACTTGTATCTTCGCACTACTACGTTAGCCCTGACATATAGGAGCGGCAAGGCTTTGTGGCTACCAGCGGGTGAAAAAAAGCCATGGTTTGAACAAAGTAGTGTTGGTCATCTTTTGGCTAAATCAATTTTCCTGATACTCGCGATAGCTTCATTCTATCATCTCTTCTTCCCATCATCCCTCCCCCCTGCTAGGCTGCTAGCGGCGTCGGGGCTTCAGCTGGCCTGCGCGGCTGTTGTCGGGTCTTGGCTACGTACCTACCTTTCCCACAAAGTGGCTACCCATCAACCAAACACATGTACTGAATAATAATGCCATTAGTCAATTAGTTAGCTAGCTCATGCGTGAGGGGGGGAGGACTTTTCTGGACGAGACACGACTACGGGAAAAGCTGGGATCTCCTGGCTGCACGGAAGTACTCCACCCGCACCCTCCGGTTTACCGGCAAATTGTCTGTCGCCCAATTTTTCTTCCCTTCCGCCAGATCAATTGTGCTCTTGTCTTTTCTTTTAATCAGTTCAATTGCCCCAAAAACTTCCTGGTCGAGTGTGACCAGACCCATTTTCTGACTTCCTGCTCTTCCATGGTCTTTTCTTTCTTCTGTTAATCTTTTTCTCTTCTTTCTTCTTCTTCTGGTATCGAAGAGATGGCTGAGAAGGCGGCGCCAGCGGCGCAAGACAGTCCAGGTAATTACTCTGCCCAGTCTCGTCTTTGGTGCAGGCCAATTTGAGCTAACCTCGCGCAGTTGATGTCAATGCTTCCTCGGATGCTTCCAACGATGTCGAAAATGGCGCTGGAGTCGAGGGTACGTCTGTCGCGTGCTATCCCAGAGCATGGCCTTACTTACACTCAAGTAGCTTTCCTCAACGTCACCATCCTGCTCCCCGGCTCGAAGCCCTCCAAGATGCAAATAATGGTATCTATAGCCCGTCAGCAGTACTCTCTCGTCGCGGCTGGCACTAACTCTCGCAATCACAGGTATCATCCCAAGAACAAGTTCACGAAGTTCGCCAGTCCATTATCGATCTCCCCGCTGCATTCCGATACACGTGCTTTCACCTGGAATTCCAAGGTGAAAAGGTCCAGGATTTCATTTCCATTGCCGAAATTCCCGGAATTGGACCCGATCCAGAGTTCCATCTTGTCGAAGACCCTTATACCGAAAAAGAGGCACGCATTCACCTCATTCGAGTTCGCGAGCTCATTGGTGCCGCTGGCGATCGAGTTGATACCACCCAGGGCGTGCTAGCCGGTACCTCACTTTTCGAGTCTGCGAGTGCCGGTACTCAGCAGCTCAGTGAGCAGCCCAAAGAGCAGCCCAAGGAGCAGCCCAAGGAGCAACACAAGGAGCAGCAATCTCAGAAGGAAGACTACGACTTCCAAGGAGTCCCTCCCCTGACCAGCCTCGTCCCTGGACAGACGCCCACTGCCCCCAAGACTGTCAAGACCATTGCTTTGTCGACCTGGAACCCTCCCCCTTGTCACCTGAGGCAGCGTGGTCACCTCCTTTACCTCATCGTGACGACAAACGAAGGCGAGCAGTTTCAGATCACGGCGCACGTGTCCGGTTTCTACGTCAACAAGTCCTCCAACGCAAAGTTTGACCCATTCCCGCGCCCAGCACCCAAGGGTCAGGCTGCCCACTCTCTGCTGGAGCTCATTGAGCTGATCTCGCCATCATTTAACGAGACTTTCCAGCAGCTGCAGGAATACAACAACAGCAAAGATCCCCTCGCGACCTTTCAGATCACCAACGCGATCCCAGCTGCTCCCTGGGTGGTCCCCTCGCCGGATTCGGCGCTCTGCGCTCATGTACCAGATGCCACACGACCCCAAGAGACTTATCTTCTAGCCGGTGTCGATAACACAGACACCTTGCGAGACTGGAACGAGGAATTCCAGTCCGCCAAGGAGCTTCCCAAAGAAACGGTCCAGGACAGAGTTTTCCGGGAAAGACTCATTTCGAAGCTTTTTGCCGACTACAATGATGCTGCTACCAAAGGTGCCGTAATGGTCGCTCGTGGCGAAATTGCACCCCTGAATCCTACAGAATGCGTAGATGCTCAAATCTTTGTCTACAACAATATCTTCTTCTCTTTTGGCGCTGACGGTGTCGGGACATTTACCTCTGAGGGAGGCGATGAAGCGGCTCGCGTTGCCACTGGCAAGGATGTTGCTGGCGTACGTCTGGTCAACCAGCTTGATATTGACGGCCTCTTCACTCCCGCTACTGTTGTTGTTGACTATCTCGGAAAGCGCATTGTTGGCCAGAGCATTGTGCCGGGCATTTTCAAGCAGCGCGAACCCGGTGAGAACCAGATCGATTATGGCGCGGTTGATGGTAAAGATATTGTCGCCGCCGATGAGCGTTTTGCTGGCCCATTCGGCAAGTTGTCAAAGGCATTAAAGGTCAAGCCTCACGCCGTATGGGACAAGGACGGGAAAAGGTTTGAATTGGAGGCTAGTGTTGAGACCAAGGGACTGATGGGCACCGACGGTCGCAAATATATCCTTGATCTGTATAGAATCACGCCTTTTGATATTCCGTGGCTGGAGGAGAAGGCCAAGGAGAGTGAGGAAGAGTCTACCAGCAGCTATCCTCACCGTATGACTGTTCTCCGACCTGAGCTGGTGGATTCTTTCGGTCGCTTCCGCATGAAGCAGTGGGTCGATAAGGAAATTGCAGAGCATGCTAAGAAGAGTGCTGGCAAGACTGCTGCCAAGAAGGACGATAACGAAACGGATGATTCGGACGATTCGGACGATTCTGAGGATTCCGACTCCTCCGATGATTCCGACGAAGAGACAGACGAGTCTGAGGACGAAACGGAAGAGGCCAAAATTAAGACGAAAGAGTCCAAAGACACCAAAGAGAACGACCCCTGGCAGCCAGACCTGTCCAAATTCAAGTTTTCTCTCAACCCCGACGTTTTCAGTGGACAAGTGCCGCAGACTTCCAAGGAGACTGCGGAGCTAGAGGCTGACGAGAATGATGTGCGAGCAGCTTGCACGTACCTGCGCGAGCAGGTCATTCCCGGCCTGCTCCGTGAGCTGTCTGATTCTGACGTTAGCTTTCCCATGGATGGCCAGTCTCTTAGCCGTCTCCTTCACAAGCGCGGAATTAACATCAGATACCTTGGACAAGTGGCATCGCTCGCTACTGATGGCCGACTAAAATGTTTGCGCGAAATTTGTATCCAGGACATGGTGTCTCGTGCATTTAAACACGTTTCCGCCACTTACCTCCGTGCATTGCCACTCGCCTTTACCCCGGCCTGCATTTCTCACCTTTTCAACTGCCTTCTAGGTTACAAGGTCAACCCCAACCCTCGCAGCGAGGTCGATGCTCAGCTTCGATCGCTCTACAAGGAGACTGACTTCTCTTTCGAGACTGTTACACCTGAGAGCCTGCGTCGTACTATTGAGGACGAGATCTTGAAGCGGTACAGATATAGCTTGGAGTCTGAGTGGGTGGAGTCTCTTCGTCCTATCCAGCTGCTTCGTGAGGTTTCCTTGAAGCTGGGTCTGCAGATCGTGGCTAAGAATTATGTTTTTGAGGGCTCTGCCCCGAGCCATAACGGTACCAACGGCGCAAGCGAACATGCTCAGGCCAACGGCCAGGTCCGAGGAGATGCAAAGAAGAGCAAGAAGAAGAAGAGCGCGCGTGACGGCTCTCCTTCTACGGCTGCCCAGGCGCCCGCCTCTACTTTCAGCCCAGACGATTTTATCGACATTGTCCCCATTGTGAAGCACTCTTGCCCACGCAGTGCTTTAGCTGAGGAGGCTCTGGAAGCTGGCAGGATTTCTATCCTTCAGAACCAGAAGAAGCTTGGGCAGGAGCTTCTTCTGGAATCATTGTCTCTTCACGAGCAAATCTACGGCATATTGCATCCCGAAGTAGCCCGTGTTTATAACAGTCTCTCCATGCTGTACTACCAGCTCGACGACAAGGAGTCTGCTGTGGAGCTTGCCCGCAAGGCCATCATTGTGTCTGAACGTACTGTTGGTGTGGACTCGGCTGAGACCCTTCTGAACTACCTCAACCTCAGTCTTTTCCTACACCAAGCTGGCGATAGCAAATCTGCTCTTGTTTTCTCTAAGCACGCTCTGGACTTGTGGAAGATTATCTATGGCCCTGGACACCCCGACTCCATCACGACTATCAACAACGCCGCTGTGATGTTGCAACACTTGAAGGAATATCATGAATCTCGACTATGGTTCGAGGAGTCTCTTCGAGTTTGCGAGTCAGTGTTTGGAAAGCAATCCGTCAACTCTGCCACCCTGCTATTCCAGCTTGCGCAGGCACTGGCCCTTGATCATGATTCGAAGGGAGCTGTGAAGCGCATGCGTGAGTCTTACAATATATTCCTGAGCGAACTCGGGGCCGACGACAAAAACACCAAGGAGGCTGAAAGCTGGCTGGAGCAGCTCACGCAAAACGCCGTGTCTATTGCCAAGCACGCCAAGGATCTGCAAGAACGTCGCATCCAGTCTGGCATTCGCGCACCCTCACAGACACTCGCACCGGCACCCCAGCAGCGTGGCGGCTCACAGGTTGACTCTCGAAGTATTGATGAGTTGATCAAATTTATCGAAGGCGATCAGGGTGGCAAGGCCAAGAAGCGCACCGGTCGTGGCAACCCCAAGAGGAGGGGCCATGCCGCTTAGGCGTCTGTACCATTTTTAGTGTTGCATAGCGTTGGCATGTTATACGGTTGGGAAAATGTAAAAGTATAGGGTGATGGGCTGCACTTTTGTTCAGGCACTATTCATGGGTATAGGTTCGCATGGATCTGGCTTACGGAGCAATGGACGGTGACGGTCACGGCGAGCCAGGGTGCTTGTGTCACGCCGGTTATTGAAATGCCACTTTTGATGTACTATTAACTATTTAGTTATCTGGCTTGACACAGGCCAAAACTAATAAACATCTTCACTCAAGAATTTGTCCAATAACTGCATATTCTCTACCAGTGAGATCGAATTGTTCGGATTAGACGATCATAATCAATTGCAAACGCTGACTACTATAGAAGTACTACTGGTCCTAAACCTTGCCTGTTGAACCTGAAGTCTTGGCAACCCAGTCCATCACATCTTTCTTGAAATCCGGGTTATATAGCCATCCGAGTTCAAAGCCCCGCTTCGTGAGCTCGCCTTGGTCGTCTGGCGTCGACGGCATCCTCCGCTGGTCAATCTGCTTGTTCAGCTCGAGCACCTTATCCACACGAGCCTGGCGATACGTCTGCCAGAAGCGAAGTGCCGGGGCGACGTCCCCGATCCTGTCCTTCTGGCCCAAGACCAGCGCCAATATATACACGTCCTCAAAAGCTTGGTTGATGCCCTGCCCCGCAGACGGCGGAATCGCGTGCGCCGCGTCACCCAGAATCAGCACGTTGCCTGTCTCGGATGTCCAACGGTCGAGCTTGGGTACGACGAAAAATGGCCACTTGTTGACCTTTGCAGGATCGAGGTGCGACGTGGCATTGCGCACAAACTCGGGAAAGTGCTCGTTGCCGGCTTGCAGAAAGTCAACCGCCGACTGCTTGTCCGCAACAAAGTCGCGGTCCCAGCCCGGCTGCCGCTCGGCCGGCGCCAGGCGCATCTGCTTGCCGATAAGCACCTCGGAGCCGTCGACCTGCTGCGGAGCAATGACGAACGCGCCCTTTGCGGAGACAATGGTGGCCGGGATATGGTATCCCTCGGGAAGTTGAAGCTGCGCGGTGGGTACGGCGGCTGTGATGCCCGCCATGCCAATGAAGGTCGTCTCCAGATCCGGATAGAGGTACTTGCGGACCGTCGAGTGAATGCCATCAGCCCCGACGAGAAGCGACGTCTCTATGATTCTCCCATCAGTCAGCGCAAATGAAACGCCCTCCGCAGCATCCTTTTCCACATGAGAGAACTTGGCGCCGTATACCACTGCCACGCCAGCCTTGGCAAGCGCCGCGACCAGCTCGTCGATAAGGACGTAGCGATAGATGCGCAACCCGCGGTAGCCGTACTTCTTCAGGCCACCAAATTCTTGGATCTCTGTCAGGCGGCCGTCGAGGTCACGATACTCGAGGTTGTCAAAGTTGTAGCCCTTGGTGCGGACCGTGTCGTAGAGGCCCAGTGCATCGAGGACTTTGAGCGCGTTGGGAGAAAGCATGACGGCGCCACCGATATTCAGCGGTGCTGAGCGCGATTCATAGACTGCGACAGGTATGGATTGCTGATGCAGGGCCAAGGCAAGCGTGAGGCCAGCCAAGCCTGCTCCGATGATGGAGACCTTTTCAACAGTCTGCTTTGACATGGTAGAGTCGTGAGATTGATGTTCGTGTCGGATCAAAGCGTAGATTGATGGTAATGCAGGAATTTGAATGCAATGAGTCTGTTAGTGAGGGATGAGTGACAATGTTGAAAATTGCCTGCCTGCTTCTCTATATATAGGCCGGCTTACACGCCATTTAGACGAAGCATTTCGGGAATTTGCACACATCGGGCGTATCAGAAATCGGCGTATTAACGTCTTTCTTGTCGGCAAATTGACTAGACTAAAGAGAACTGGTGCAATACACCGGGATAGTTAAGCGGGGCGTGGACTCGGTGAATTCGTTAAGTCAGCAAGTGCTTATGAATCGGCCAGCATTTCGTTTTCGATGGGAAAAGAGAGGCGTACTCATTAATTAAAAAAAATTCAGACGCATTTCCCGCTGAATATGAGTAATTTGCCTTGCTTAGAGAGCTTGCGAAATGCTGCCAAAGACGCGGAGTCCCGCCACGCTGACCTCAAGAGAGCTAGAGCAAGCTAACACAAATTATGGGCTTAATATTCGTTGGGCATGAAATGGTGTAGTGTACATCTTGTTTGAGTTGGCATTCATTGATTCCGTCATCGTATATATTCGTTGGGCATGTTACAGGTCTAAATTGTTCAAATCGAAACAAATCAGGTGTTGCCCTTCAACGCCGTAGGTACTGGTAACCCTCGCCCTACAGGAGCATGATATGCGCTTATACTTTGGAATCCCCTGTGTGCTGTTAGCTACGTTGTTCTTATATGCATTGCCCGCGGCCCACTTACTTTGTCAAATCAAATCCTTCTTCCTCTACCTCGGCCGTATTAGGCTCCTCCACCGTCTGCTGTACTGGTAGTTGAGGTCTCGTCGGGCTGCTGGGAGGTGATTTCCCCATGGGCGGTGGGCTACTGCTCTGAGGCGGCATTGCTCCCCTAGTTTTCGATGGACTCTCGTAAGGGGCCATCGGCTTGAGTGGTGTGCTCCCTATGTCGGCATACCTCCAGAAAGGCGCGGGAGAACTCGTGGGCATGTGCTGGCTGGGTCGTTGCGCTGTACTTGGAGGTGCAAGCCTGGGGTGAATGCGCGGTGGTGCAGGCGTGACGAAAGCCGAGTTATCATCCTGATACGATGAAGTCAATGTTGGGGACTGTGGCTGGTAGCCAGCAAATGATGACTCTGCATCCATCGTCTTTCGCTGCCTTGGCAGGGGACTACCATCTGCAGTCAACGTCGCATTCAATCCCGAGCGATCAGAACGATTCGGTGTTGACTGAGACATGCGCAGAGAGGATCGTGGTACTGGCGATGTCAAAGGAGAGACCCGACGCTTCCTACCAGTCGGTGTATCCCTTCCAGCCATATCCTTCGGTCCTTGCGTAATGTAGTTGAGCTGATTAGGTGACGACGGCGCAGAGGACCCGCGATGACCACCGCGTCCAACCTTGTACGCATTACGGACCATCTCTTCTCGAGCCTCGGGAACAATCTGCCACTTCATGCCTTTGCCGGGTTCATCTGTGGATCTGGCGACCTTGTCGAAAGACTTGTTGAGCGATAGATTGTGTCTGATGGAATTCTGAGACGGGTCAGTCAAAGTCTCAGCGTAGATGATTCAGGAGACTCTTACCTGCCAACCTGCCGCTTGCTGATTCCGATAGTATGAATACGTGTCCATTATATACGTGTAGATTCCGTTCAAGTTCAGCTTTTCGTCTTGTGCATTCAGAATTGCCTGTGTGATCATCTGCGCGTAGCTATATTGTGGCTTTATGTGCTGATTTTCATTGAGACTGAGGTCGACACCACTCGCTCCAATAATAACTGCAGGAGTGCTTACAGCAGGTGATTTGAAGTCGTTTCGATGCGTCGGAGGCGGTGTTCCTGGTCGTTTGTGGTCGGCCGGGGCCGGAGCAATGGCTTGTTGGCGGCGAGACGTGGCTGTATCGGTGGGCAAACCACATCTTTGCAGGAAGGTGGGATGCACGTGGAGAGGGCTGATCTCTGACGGCAGCACAAACATCATTTCGACGTTGCCGATCTCGATAACCTCGCCGCTAGTAAGGGGATGACTGACGCGAGGTTTCAAGGGCTGGCCGTCGACTTTGGCGCCGTTTCGCCCTTTGACCTGCAGTAGCCATTTTTCGTCCTTGGAATCAAAGACGATGGCGGCGTGCGCTCGAGAGACCATCTTACTAGGACCTAGGTCGATGTGCACATGGTCCTGATCTTCTTCATCTTCGTCCGGCCCTTGAGGAATCTCTGGAGCGCGGCCTATATTGACGGCAAGTTTTGTAATGTAGAATGTCCAATCTTGGGCGGCGACCTTGGCATAAGCCTTTACACCATCGCCGTTGGCCTCATGAATGGCATTGGCATGGTCTTTGCTCGCCTGAACAGCCTGTGAGTTGAGCTGCTGCGTAACTTGTGATACGATCTGATCGGCGTCGGTGGGTGGCGTTTGGTCGCTGTCGATGTTGGACGATCTTCTGTCGGGTTCCGGCGATGCAGCCTTCTTGCGACGCTTGGCTGGTCGCGTTGGCGATGACGAGGGGTCCATCTCGGCGTCTGTCGAACTAATTGTCTTCGTATTTCTTCCGAAGCGCAGGTCGCGACGACCGCGCTGGGCTCTTTTGGTGGAGGGTGGCATGATGCCGCGTGCGAGCAGCGCAGTCGTGACGCTTCAAAATGGAGAGGTTGAGGAGTCGGCGATGCGTTTGCAAAACAAGAAAAATTACTCAAAAAATAGTCACAGCAGATTTCAGGAATATTCTGCTCTATGCAGCAGTATCCAGCGATCAACTCATGCGGGAGTGTGCAGCGCTGGTAAAAAATAATGATGGTGGCTGTAGTTGAGATTCTGGCTTCAAGATCCCTTTGAACAAGGGCACCGCGTTCGCGTTGAGTAGATGCCAGGGCGAAAAATATTGGTGCAAACACGGGTACAAAAGTGTCCCGCCAAGCTACGTTATGCTAGCGCCTAAGGACACACAAATGTAAGTCACTCGACGCGACGCTGCTTGTACTGGGTCCCACTCTTTGTGTAACTCACCCTGTCTCCCTTTGTACTCAATGAAGCACCCCCTGCAAGCTGTCGGGAAAAATGTTATTCCCGCTCCTCTGCGACGGGCATGCAGATAAACCAGACCAACCACGCCACGAGTCGCCTGGCGCGCAACAGCCACTAGTTTATTGTCTTTGACATTCATTCAAGCAAACCAGGCACATTCCGTCCTTCCCTTCAGCTCGGATCACACCTTTCGTTTCGCCGCCTCCTATAGCCTGTCCCGGCGAAATCCGAGACTTTTCTGTTGGGTAGCTCAAGGGAACCTGCCATTGGCAGGATAGCTTTGGTCCTTCGCGACCTTGCAGTCTGCCTTGAAATCATTGGGTGTTGCCAAATACTGGCTTAGGCAACGATGAGCGGCGAGCAGATTTACGGCGTCACCCCGCCCATCTCGGTGTCGCTTCCAACAGAGAATGAGAAGCGGGTTAGCGAATCCTTGATTGAAGAACTCCGTCGTCAAAAGACTTTTGAGAGTCCTTCCGATACGCAAAAGAGGTACGCGCTGAAGAAGCACTTGTGCCACTTCGTTTCATGGAGCTTTTCTCTGACTTCTTTTTTTTTCTTTGCCTTTTCACAACAGATATACGGTTCTCGAATCCCTCCAGAAAATCACAGACGAATTTGTCAAAAAAGTCGCGCGCGAAAAGGAACCGAAAAATGACATTCTCATCAAGAACGCACGCGGCAAAGTCTTTACCTACGGCAGCTTTCGCCTAGGTGTCTTTGGCCCTGGCTCCGATATCGATACTCTGATCGTTGCTCCGAAATATGTTACGCGCGAAGATTATTTCAAATACTTTCCAGATCTCCTCATCGAGATGGCGCCCAAAGACTCCATTACCGACCTCGCCGCGGTGACCGATGCATTCGTGCCCATCATCAAATTCGAGTACTCTGGCATCAGCATCGATTTGATCTTCTCTCGCATCATCCAGAAGCAACTTGCTCCCGATTTTCAGGATCTCAAAGACTCCGGTCTGCTGCGCGGTCTCGACGAAGCTGAGCTTCGCTCGCTCAACGGCACCCGAGTTACGGACGAGATCTTATCTCTGGTTCCAGAGCAGAGCACCTTCAGGCTGGCTCTCAGGGCCATCAAACTTTGGGCGCAGCGTCGAGCAGTATATGGAAACATTATGGGCTTCCCGGGCGGCGTCGCATGGGCTATGCTTGTTGCCAGAGTCTGTCAGCTGTATCCCAAGGCGGCCACCTCCGTCATCGTTAACAAATTCTTCTTGGTCATGAGTCAGTGGCGGTGGCCCCAGCCTGTTCTACTCAAACCTATCGAGAATGGTCCTCTTCCAGTCCGAGTCTGGAACCCCAAGGTGTACAAGGGCGATTCCTTCCACTTGATGCCAATCATCACCCCAGCATACCCGTCCATGTGCGCCACCTTTAATATTACCCGATCTTCGATGAGCATCATCAAGCGAGAGCTTCAACGGGGTCTCGAGATTACAGAGCAAGTCATGGTAGGAAAGCAGCCCTGGAGCGACTTGTTTGTGAAGCACACTTTTTTTACTACAGGTTATAAATACTACATCTCCGTGGTCTCTGCAAGTAAGGCAAAGGAGGCGCACAAGGTATGGTCAGGCTACATTGAGTCCAAAGTCCGAATGCTTGTGCAGAAACTGGAACAGCATTCTCACATTGCTCTTGCCCATCCTTTTGTAAAGGGTTATTCGAGAAGGCACATTTGCAAGGATGAAAAAGAAATCGACCAAGTGCAGGAAGGCAGTCTCGATTTTGTGGTTTCCGATGACATTAAACTGGACACTGGGGGCAGCGAGAAGGATGGCGAGTCTAATCAACCCGCTGAGGGGGAAGCCGATAAACAGAAACCCTCCGAGGTCTTTACCACGACACATTACATTGGCCTGGAGCTCGAAGACGGTGTGTTGCTTCTTGCTACTCGGGGCTTCTGTCTAACGCCGAAAATAGGTGCCAAGTCTCTCGATCTGTCATACCAAGTCGACGAATTTAAGGTATTATGCACTACATGGCAGAAGTATCAGGAGGAATTGAAGCCACTGGTATCAATTGGGGTTCAGCATGTGCGCAAGTAAGTTTCACTCAGCTTGGTCACCACGGCCATTGCTAACAGGCAAAGCTTCAACCTTCCGGACGATGTATTTGAAGCAGGCGAAAAGAAGCCTCAAAAGAAGTCCTCCAAGGGCGTCAACGGAAAGAAGCGTGGCGCCGCTGAGGTAATGCCGCTACTCGCAATCTTGTGCGCGGGCAAAGCGATCGAAGTATAACCTCCCCTCATGAACGGTACACTAATATATGTTTAGGACAACCAACCACCTGCCAAGCGACAGCAGGCATCCGTTGCGGCCGCCGGTTAACTGTAGCATGAGCCGTTGCGGATGGCAACTTCAGACGACCCCTGCACAAATGAGCAGAAACCAAATTTCCGTGCCCTGCCAAGGGTATCTTGTCCAAACAGTGACCCGTGCGGAAACCCCTTGACAATTCCATTTCTGGCTGACTTTTGTGAGAAGTGCTTGTACACGGCCGTAGCGAGCGGCAAAAGCGCGAAGAAGAAAAATCCGTTGGATGACAAAGCCACGATGGCGAAGAAATATACACAGTCAAACATTGGCATCCTTTCTCAGTCTGTATTTGCTCGAAAACTTTCCCTGGCTGCTCCAAAAGTTTGGACAGTATACCCAAAACTGAGCAGCAACCACGGAGAAACGAAAATCATCATCTCAACGATGAAACAAAAATATGTATTAAAATCACACCCAGGCAATGTTAAGCACAGTTGAGTCATGGACATGCAGCCATAGCAGACGGCTGAATTAATATTTATAAAGGGTCCCATGCCATGGCCCAGGTTGGAGTTGTTCTAGATAGATAGTCATCAGACATCTACTCACTGAAATGCAGCGTATTTGATTTTAATATTTCTTTATCCCTCTCATGCTTGTCAATGTGTAATTCCTAAGACTTTTGCAAGCACCTCGTCGTCTAATCGTCATCATCATCGCTTCCGCTGGACCAATCATCGTGATACGCGTCCCCAATCTCGGCTAAAGAATTGAATAGCAGCTCTCTCTCCTCGACTGCGACAGCCCATGTTACCTGCTTCTTCAGTGCCTTCATTCGTGTCGAAATGCTCTGGTCGGTGAAGAGCGCCGTCTGCAGGCAGATGCTTTCCTGATCCGCGTCGTCCGGGAAGATGCCGGGGTAGCTATCCAGCATAGGAAACTTGAGGGGCGTGTTGAACCTAGCTCTCTCACGTCAGTATTTGTATTTCTCTTTCAGTATCATAGCTGTTCTTGTTACCTCTGTATCACGGGGTCGCCTATGCGGCGTCGTGTTTCCTTTTCGTCGTCGTCCTTTAAGTCCTGGTGTTCAATCTCACCGCGTGACGATATCGACTTGCCAAATACTCGTTTCGGGCGGTCCAGGCCATCATTTTCGATACGCCCGATTCCGAACAGATCAATTTCGAAGCCGTCAGCCTCCTCAGACTGTGTATTCCTATTTCCCAGTCCCATGCGCTGCCCGGCCAGAGTCTGAGTGCCCGTCGTGTTGATGATCTGTGAGATGTCGTCCAAAGATACCCGCTGCGCGCTACCACTCGTCTGGGGCAAAAGCCTAGACGGCAGCGTTGTGCTCTCCATGGCTGCGGAAAGCAGTGCCGATGTGTGCCACGGCGAGCTGTAGTCGACCTTGACCGAGCGGGGGGGGCGGTGTTCGGGGAGGGACAGGGGAACAAACGTCGACGCTTGCTGGCAAATCTCGCTAGTGCTGTGTGCTGTGTTTATGAGTCGCGAGCGGCGCATTTCGCGGGTGATGTCGAGCAGAGGGCTCTGAATTCCCCAAACCCAGATGCAGTTCTTGGGGTATTCGTCTCGCAACGTCTCGATATACGATGTTGCGAATCCACCCCAGGCATCGTCAATAGTCGTAATGACCTGGATTCCTTGCATATGGTCACACTCCTCCACGAATGGGCGCCAATCACGATCTACAATATCTTGCTCCTTGTCCAGGGTGTGAAACAGCTCCTTGCCCATGTCGAAGCGCTCAAAGGGCTGGATGGACGAGTGAAGCTCATAGTCGTATAGTTGGTTGAGTGATTTGGGGTGATAATAAGCCCGTGAAAAGTCCGACCAGTAGCGAACGCTGGTTTTTGAGAGTTTATCTGGTGTGCTCCCCGCGTCGAGGCTTTGGAGGTATGTGCTCGGCTGTAAGGGCTCTTGCTTGTGCACTGTCGATTTGCCACGCCTACTCCTGTTAGCTGTGACTCCTCTTTATATTTGCTGTTGAAATGGATAAGAAATATAATACTTACCACAGTGCACTTGCCAATGCGTCCGCGTCAGGTTCAACCTCATAGAGCGCATTGATTTTCCTTAGGGAGCCGAATCCGCCCTTGAGGTCGTAGACTACGGTTCGTGGTAGAAAAGTGTCCGACCCATCCGCGCCAATCCCGGTACGCCAGTGTACATCATGATCGACAAATGACTTTTCGGTGTCCGAGTATGTAAAATATGATTCTTGCGTGTTCCAAAAATGCGTGGCGACGTAGTTGCTCAGATGGCCGAGCTGTAGCGTCACGATTTCTCTCATGATGGAGGGGCAGTGGAGGGGCAATGCCCATGAGCATACAGCGACGCGACAGCGCTGATGCAAGATAATTGGCTAGTCAAGGCCCTAGTCACAAAAAGACAACTGGAAAAGACTAAGAGACCGAAGTCAAGCCTGCGACTACCGTGCTTGCGACTGCAAACGCTACAAATGCGTCCTTTGAGCAGCTGCAGGGTAGCTTCACGCAGAGAAAGTTCTGAGGGTAGCCCTACGCCGATGGCTGACTAAGGTTGGCGTCATACCCAAAGCTGTCTTAGTCGAGGCAATCTATTATATCACCGGGAAGCTAGCTATCAACCAGAGGCAGGCCATGTTTTCCTTATTTTCCCGAACATCCACTTTGATTTTAACAGAATCGCAAAATGGCGGAATCTACTGAGAAGGCCGGCACCGGCGCCAACGCGCCGGAGCGCCGGAGCGGCTTCTGGGCTGAAATCGAGTCACTCAAGACACCCGAGAAGAAAGAGATCGCCGAGGTGCCAAAGGTTGGTGCCGCTGCCCCGAGCTCGGACAAGATTCCTCTACCTGACGGCAAGCCTACTGTCATTGTATTCCTCCGCCACTGTGGTTGCCCTTGTAAGTCACCCTACCCACCTTCCGGATGTGCATAATAACAGGATCCAAAATACTGACCTATACTTCACCATAAATAGTCGCCGAAAAGGTCTTCAAGAAGCTGTGCACACTCTCACACAAGCAGCCGGACCTTCACTGCATCGCTGTTTCGCACTCCTCCGCTGAGACGACGGAAAAATGGATCCCGCAGGTCGGCGGTGCCTGGTCGACTGACGTGGTCGTTGACGAGAGTCGGGACACGTACGCGCAATGGGGTCTCGGACTCAGCAGCGTGTGGCACATGTCCGGCCCATCCGTACTCTATTCTGTATACCGCCTGGGCGCCGACGAGGGTGTTTGGAACCGGCCTACAGAGAGTGGCTCCCGCTGGCAGATTGGCGGCGCGTTTGCCGTTGACGAAGGTGGTGTGGTGCGCTACGCCCATGTCGCCAAGGCGGCTAATGACCTACCGGACCTTGATGCTGCGGCACAAGCAGTGGGAATTACGGTGGAAGAGAAGGGAAAAGGACAATGACTTATACGTCAGAAAGATTAAATGATAATTATCTTCGCAATAGTCTTAAATGATTAACATCAAACTTCACTCACTTGGCCAGCGTATGGCACACTCGGGGCCTATAGATACAGACTTATATATGTTCTATATTGTACATAGAGAATTGTACATAGAAAGTAACGAGAGGCACAAAGGGGTATATATCAACGGCGAGCTGATTCAGCTAGAGTACATGTACAACAGGCATGTCTAAACTGCGAAGAAGGATGGTGAAAAAAGTCGAATATTTCGATCGGCAAAATCGGGCTTCATCAGGCAGAGTGCAAGATACCCGACGACCCCGATGCCACCAATAAGCTCAACAGCAAATGCACCTGTGTTCTTGACCTGCGCCGCCAACCTGACCAAGCCTAGAGGGTCCTGGTCGTAGGTGTGATGTGCATGTCGTCTCTTACGGCCGCTCCCGTGGTGGCCGGGGCGTCGTGCTACGACACCCGAGGCTCTCGCGATAAGCTGGTTCGAGGCAGTGGAGGTCATGATGCGTTCAGAGTCCAAGCTCTGTCGCAGGCTCTGTGCCCAACTGGACGCTTCCAGTCGGCGCCAGTCTCTCATTTGAAAGAAAGGGTCTATTGTAACGGCCGAGCTAGAATTGAAAGTCCGCCGTGTCAAAGCCGACCCAGACGGATGGTATCGATGCTGTTCTTGCGCCCACTGAACGGCTTTGACAGCAGCCGAGTGTCGGAGACGCGATGCTCCCTCCAAGGAAAAAATGTTATCAACAAGGTCTTTGAGATCTGTTGGCAGCAGCGGTTCAATGTAGGCGGAGTTCATAAGCGTGCTTGCATCCATAACATCGCTTTCTGCTTGGGTGGCGTTGGATACTGCAAAAATGCAGCTGTGGTCATCAACCCCATTTAAGAGACCAAAAGAGAAAATGTCAATGCCTCTTTCGTCTATGTCATTTCGTAGGTCCTGCTTGCACTCTTCGATGGTTGGTTCGTCAAGCTCATCGGAACGCGCAAGTAGCGGGATGATGTTTGTAACAGTCTGTAGGCGGTTTAGGGCGTCCGCATCCGCCTTCATCAGACCTTGGATATGTTAGCTCAATATAAGTAATTTAGTCTCTGTGACATTACCAGTTGAAGGGAGCATGTATAATACTGCATGCACGATTGGTTCATTGCCATTGCTCAGGAGTGAAATCAAGTCAGCGTCAGCCATTCGCTTCTCCAATAGCGGTGCCAGAGTAGACTCTAGAAAATCGACGGCATGATGTGTACTAGCAGGGCCTTGGGGTGTGAAATCCAAAAAGCAAAGATTTCTGTCCAAGATTTCCTCAACAGAAGTGGACGACCTTCGCCTTCTGAGCGTCTCGGATAGGTTCTCTGTTCGCCACCATTGATAGGGACGAGTGCTGGCATGGATTTCCAGCACTGGGCCGTTAAAGTGCGTATTCACCGCGTCAATATGCACAATATGCTCGCAAGACTGGGAAATGGAGCGAATTATGGAAGTTTTGCCGATGCCTGGTCGATGTGTTAGCAGCTGGATGACGAGCTGCTGGAGCTGAACCAACCTGAAGACCCCAAGACAAGCAGCCGCAGCTTGCCCAGCGACCGCCCAACATCGGTAAATGGCCGACGACGCGGTATAGGGATATTTGGCATTATGAATTGTGGTATAGAACTTCCTGCAGTACTAGGGGGCAAATCGCGGTATGCTTCTATGTGCTGTGGTGTAATAATGGCATTCTCGATGGAGCCGTCACGGTCGACGGCGGACGAGGAACTGGAGAAATTTCGTGGTGACGATGTAAACGATAACGATGATTCTGGCCGCGACAAACCACACAGTGGTGGTGTACTCGGAACCGAGAACTCGGCCACTGTATCCTTTGTCGAGCCGGCGACTGGTGATGATGATGACGCCGGCGACGGCGAGACGTCTCTTTGCATAATAGGTTCACATTTCATCAGAGAGCACCCACGAGGCACTGAATTGCCATTATCCAGCCCAAGATCCATTTCGGCCTCAGTAACTAAGAAACAGCTACTGGCTTCGAGGGACTGGCTGGTCCCGGCGCAGTCGGTGAAATCGCCGTGTGCGCCGGGAGACTCCCGCGAGCTGGGAGCCGATCGCATTCTGGATTATCGGAGGTAGAGGCAGGGAGACATCAGTTGGCGTGCGCAAAAAAACGATGGACAATTTACAGTGGACAAGGAAACATGTTGGGGTTGAAGGACGGTAGTTAGGAGCAGCTGCAAGATAACGCGAACACATGGACTGGCAGCGTGACCCCGCCATAAGTCGCGAGATGGCGGAGCGTTGTGGCGCCAGCCGGGCCCTCCACTGACTGACTGTTGGGGAGGGGAGGACCAATGAATGGTGGAGGTACTTGAACGTCTACTGCAAAGCGCGGGGCTTAGAGGTACCGACACAGGGGATGCGGTACAAAGGCAAGGAACAGGGAACGTGCTCGGTTACTGCGATATCACCGTCTTGCGCATGTCCCCTCCCTGACTCACTTATCACTAGCAGCTGGTATGGCGCTACCAGGCCAGTGGTGGGATGTTTTGCGCCGAATCGTAGGGGGCTTTTGTTCAACTCTTTCTCGCCAGGGCGAGAAATATTTCTACATAAGAGCCTGAGCGCCTTGCTGATAGAGATCACCACGGAATCTTTTCAACATGGACGGCAAGCGTCATCCCAGCTCGTTCCAGCAGCTGGAAAAGTTGGGTGAGGGAACATATGCGACGGTAGGTTCACTCCAAGTCTTGTACGAAAGCTCATTTGCTCATCACCAACACTCTGCCCACAGGTCTTTAAAGGGAGGAACCGCCAAACGGGTGAGCTCGTTGCTCTCAAAGAAATCCACCTCGACTCCGAAGAAGGTACCCCGTCGACGGCAATCCGAGAAATCTCCCTCATGAAGGAACTGAAGCACGAGAACATTGTCGCCCTTCACGATGTCATCCACACCGAGAACAAGCTCATGCTTGTGTTTGAGCACATGGACGGTGACTTGAAACGCTACATGGATACTCACGGAGAGCGTGGCGCCCTCAAGCCTGCTACCATCAAGTCCTTCATGTATCAGCTCCTCAAGGGCATCGACTTTTGCCATCAAAACAGGGTTCTGCACCGAGACCTCAAGCCGCAGAATCTCCTCTATAACAGCAAGGGACTGCTCAAGCTGGGCGATTTCGGTCTGGCCCGGGCCTTTGGAATTCCCGTCAACACATTTTCTAACGAAGTCGTCACCCTTTGGTACCGTGCTCCCGATGTCCTTCTCGGCAGCCGTACCTACAACACCAGCATCGACATCTGGTCTGCCGGCTGCATCATGGCTGAGATGTACACCGGCCGCCCTCTTTTCCCAGGCACGACAAACGAGGACCAAATCATCCGCATCTTTCGGATCATGGGCACACCAACTGAGCGAACCTGGCCTGGCATCACTCAGCTACCAGAGTACAAGCCGACGTTTCAGATGTACGCGACCCAAGATCTGCGCAATATCCTGCCCGCTATTGATCCTACTGGCATCGACCTGCTCCAGAGAATGCTGCAGCTGCGGCCCGAACTGCGCATCAGCGCCCACGATGCCCTACAACATCCCTGGTTCAACGACCTGGTGATGCACCAACAACAGCAGGCGGCGCAGGCGGCGGCGCAGGCGGGAGTCAGAGGGGGATATCAGCAAGTTCCGGTGCAAAGCTATGAAGGCTATTAGAGATAGGCTTGGAGCATGGCCCGGCGGAAATGGCGTATGTAGATGTTGCATTGATCACAAGCATGTTTTATGAGAACCTCGACCAAATGGCTTTGTTATCATCAACACTGGTGACTGGCAAGCACCTTGCGAATTGGTCAGAATGGAGTTTTGGCGGCATACTGAAGATGGGAAAATTGGGATACATATTAATGAAATGTTTTTTTTACTGATGGAATTGATGTGACTGTGACCAACACCGTCGAGACTATGCAAATGTCTAAAATAATGTACAATATAACTACATTTTTCAGAGCCGCCCTAGTGCCTGTTTACCAGGCTTCCATCCACCGGACTCTTGAATTTGCGCTTATTCGGCTCCTTATCCCACGTCTCTGCCAGCGCCGCCGTATCATCCACCTCTTGTGGTAGGCCTAGCGTCGCGCGCATCTTGAGAATCTCATCACGAACCGCCTTGGCCAGCTCTATCCGAAGCTGCACCGCTTCTGGGCTGTGCCGCAGCTCCTCATCCGTCTGTTTCTCTTGCAACCGGCGCCAGCGCTGACGATACGCGCCAAAGAGCACCTCCGAGTCAGCGGGGGCGCCAATGGCGACGCGGATGCGGTTGCCCACGCGTGGCAGGAAGCGTGGGAATCCACGGTCCTCGGGCATAATGCGTTGGGTTCCGTCGACGAACATGGGCACAAACTCGGGCGCGGGGTCGCTCTCGAGGATCAGCCGCGACACGCCCCATTTGAAGTACCGCAGACTGCTGTCGACGCTCTGGTGGCAGCACGCTTCGGGAAAGACGTGCACCCAGGCGTTGCGGTTTGCTGTATAGAAGCCCGGTGCGGGAACCACGTCGTTGCCGTTGGTTGAATAGGTTGGGCTTGTGATTTTCGGCGTCGACGCGGGGCCGGAGAGCAAGCCAAGCGCCTGTGTCATCGTCGGCTGGTATAGGCCGCCGAGCTCAGAATGCCATAGTCGATGCGTGGGCAGTGTCTGACCCAAGTTAAAGAAGGCCGATGTAAGACTATACGGTCAGCTGCGCCCTTTCAAGCGTGGTGCGTGTTTCATACCGATTCTTGAAGCAGATGTCATGCGCAGCAAGACTCCATCGAAGATTCTCGACATCAAGAGCATAGCGCATGGGAAGAATACCCCATATCAGGGGATCGTCTAGTCTAGACCAGGTCAGCAACGCTCAGTTACTTCTCGGACGGCGAGCTACGTACACCGCAACATGATTGCAAACGGTAATCAGACCGCGGTCCTTTCCCTGTAGCTTCCGCCGATCCAAGACCCCCAAGAGGTTCTGCAACCCCGTCACCTCGACGGTGTTGAAGGCGTAGAGGAATCCCCTGCACGCCGCGCCGACGGAAGCCATCACGGCTGTCGAGCCCAGGCGCCAGCCCAGACCACGCCGGAGCGGTGGCGGTGAGTGAGATGGCGAGCCAGACATGGTGAGCAAGGAGTCGGAGTTTTCCTCAGACTCAGCCAATGGCGTGGTCCTTGGCGGGTGTGCGATTGCACTTGGAACAAGTTGTTGAGAAAAGGTGGCCAAAAATTCGAGATTGAGGCGCGATCGGGTAAGCTAAGATAGTACCCAGTAAGCTAGGTAGTTCGACGACCCCACGGTGACAGGCACCGGCTGGGGTTACACTTTTTTTTTTTTTGGAACGACGAACTTTCTCAAAACCGCGTTTCTCAATCTTCGGAAAAAGAAAAAACCCAAACTAGGAGGTCTTTGTACAGATATAATCGTCAAACAAGTCAGGCCACTGGGAATCGGGTGACCTCAAAACAACATGTCGCATAGTATGCTCCCTTCCCCTCCAGCCGGCATCGGCCATAAACCTAACCTCTTTTGCCCAGGCAAGCGAAACACGACGCGACCCGTCTTCACCTCGCACGAGCGCAGTCTCGCCAAAGCCAACTGGGCATCCAAGTCGGCGCGGCTGCACCGCGACTCGTTTCTGCCGTTTGGCTCGTGCAGCCTGTGCCTGGAACCGGCGCGGGACCCGGTGTCGTGCCCGCGCGGCGACGTCTTTTGCCGCGAGTGCGCGCTCGCCAACTTGCTCGCGCAGAAGAAGGACATGAAGCGCGCCGACAAGGCGCGGAGACAGGCGGAGCGCGACACCGTTCGCGCGCAGGCGGCCCACGACGACGAAGACCAGCGCCGCGCCGTCCGCGACTTTGAGCTCACACAGGCAGGACTCCTCGGTGGTGCCAAGCCGGCCGCGAAATCAGACGAGACGAGCGAAGCGAAGCAAAACGACACATTACGGATCACGAGTGGGAAGCGAAAATTCGAGCTGGACGCGGACGAGCTGGAAAGAATAGCAAAGGAAGACCGAGCAAAAGCTCGGAAAGCTATTGAAGACGAAAAGGTTGAAAATCGCACTGCCCACGTAATCTGCATGCAAGACTAACGCACTCATGTAGGCCGCAAAGTCTTCACTGCCGTCTTTTTGGACGCCGTCACTCACACCCGACGCCACTAAAGACGCAAGACTCCTCGAAGCTTCCAAGAAACCCAAGCCCGTCGCCGTTTGCCCAGCCTCGGCCAGCGACAGTCCGCATGCGCTCACCATGCAGCACCTCATCACCATCCACTTCGAAGTGCAGCCCGAATCGTCCAAGCCGAGCGGCACCCGCATCTGCCCGTCGTGCCGCAAGACGCTGACCAACGCCTCGAGCCCGGCCATGGCCGTCAAGTGCGGGCACGTGTTGTGCCTCAGCTGCGTGAAGCAGTTTGTCGCGCCGGCGGCGAAGCAGCAGGCCGCCGTAAAGGAACCGGCCGAGGATGCGGTGTCGGCGGCGTGCTTCGTCTGCGACACGCCGCTGGCATGGCTGGACGACGTGGGCGCGGCCAAGGCAACCCTGCCGGGCGGTATGATTGCGCTGAAATCCGAAGGCACGGGCTTTTCAGCGCGCGGCGGCAACACCGTGGAACGCACTAGCGTGGCTTTCCAATGCTAATCCAAATCAAACGAAGCTCTATTACAAGTACGCACAGATATATACATATAGATGTTAAAATATAATCACTGGCCGGCAGCTCAACCTGACGTCTTGAGTGGCCGACGAGCGTGGGACATGAGCCACACACGAATCACCAACCGGTGAAAGAAGCCCTTGGTTAGCATCGTGAGCCCATGACTGAAGAAACCTTTGAGCAGCTCACCCTCCATGCCGTCATACAGCGCCCTCAGTCCTTCCGTCTTCATCAGCCGCAGAATCATGCCGAATATGGTCCTATCGAACGCCGCCACGATCCTCGCCCACAGCGTTCTTCTCTTGCGCCTCCTCTTGTCCCTTTCTTCATCCTCGGCATCCTCGTCGTCGTCCGAGCCCGCGTTCGGGATCTGCAGCATCGTCTTGGCCGTCTGGAACGGGTACGTCAGCGCCGTGGCCGCCGACTTGCTCAGCGCCGCGAGCAGAAACGCCACCCACGCGACTGGCACGTCCATCTCCTCTTCGAGCATGGGGATGACGCGCTCCGCCAACCTCCGGTTGAGCAGCATGGTGATGCTCGGGTTCAGCGTCAGCACCAGCGTCGCCGAGTACCCCGCCCAGAGCGCCTTGATGCCGCCCTCCCTGCGCATGTCCCGCAGCGTCTGTGCCACCGACCGCACCTCCTCCTCGCTCGGTGTCATCTGGCGCCGCGCGACGACGTTGGACAGCGGTGCCGTGCACGCCTTGGACGCGGCGCCGGCCAGCATGCCAAAGGCCACCTCCTGCAGCACGCCGGGCGCCTTGCCGCTGCGCTGCCGTAAAAAGTTGTAGAACCCGAAGAAGAGAAAAGAGTCGATGATCGATTTGGTGACGTCGGTCCCTAAGCCGCTGTAGAATGTTGCGATGCCTTCCTCGCGCAGGATGCTGCGGAAGGCGTCTAGCACGCCGCTGTACTGCGCGTGGTCGTCGAGCTGCCGCTGGACCTTGAGGCGCGTCGTAACAAGGTCGAGGGGTGCGAGGACGGCAGTGGACGTGGCGGTGCCAAAGGAGCCGGAGACGGCGTGGCCGAGGGCCTCGAGAGCTTGTGAGGAAGCCATGCCGGTGGATTGTGTGCGACGGAACAACTTAGAATGGTTGAGCCGGCCCGACTGCGTTCAATTAGGTTATCTAGGTACAGCGGGTTAAGTCTCAACGTGGTAGTTGCATGAAGATGATCCAAGAAAAACAATGGTGTTTCAATACAGTGTAATGCAAGTGGGAATACTTATTAAGATGCAAACCGCCATCGTCCGACCGAAGCTCGCACCGTTTCGGCGCCGCGGCATTGGCATGTGCCCACTACCCACCCTGGTAGACGACGTCATCGAGCGTTCGACGCCCGATCTGGTGGTGGTTGCCGGCCAGTCAGCTCCACAGACTTAAATCGCATGTGCGTTCCCACCTGCAATCAACCCAAGTTCACAATTCAATACACGAAAGATTTTACAAGTCAGTGATACCTGAGTACTTGAATATCGATTATAATATCTTGCAGTAATCCATTCATTGGCGCTGGGAAATAGCACCACCCACGCTGTCCATATCCAAATGCTCATTCTAAAATGATGCTTTCCGCCGTCGCTACTACTATAAAACAAGGTATAAACCATGGGTATAAAATAAAACCAAAAGAATTCAAAATATGCTCTTTACCGAGCCTCCTCGTAACACTCATATAGACCAGAAACGCCCCAGACAATGCAAACGCCATATATGCTTCCATAATGTTGTCATGTCACCCTCTCGCCGCCGCAGACGCCGGTCTCGAAGGTGTTGCTGGAATCGCAAACGACCCTGACCGTGCCGATGTTGGGAAACTCATTGCGCCTACATCCTCCCCCTCCGCATCACCGTCCTCTAGCCCCGGATGGCCTTCCGGAAGCTTCTGCGCGCCATAGCCGATGACTTGAAAGATGTTGGTGCGGCCGCCATTGGTGGCCATCTGGAGCTGCTCGTGAAGACGCGCAAGCTGATACTGACGCTTGATTGGGGTAAAAACGGGCTGCGGAACGAGTGGCTTGGGCTTCCAGCTGCTGAGGGCGGCCATAACAGCACCGGTTTCCTCGTCCGAGTCGACAGGACCTTGGTTCTCTTCGTCTTCGTCCGGGACAGGAGCATTGGCGTCCAAAGCAGCCTCTGAGGTGGGTTAGAGGAATATGAATGACCACAATGTTTGAATGCGACGTACTCTGTTGTTTGGCTTGATTTTTCTTTTGGTATGCCGCGAGTAGCATGTCATATGGTAGCGAACGGCCTGCGACTGCACGCTTGGCGCCCATCGAATGACTTTTGCACGTCAACGAGCGCGCACATGGTTGTCCGTTTGGCAGGATGACACCACATTGCCGTTCGACATCAACGGGCCCTGCAAATGTTAGCAAGGCACAATACAACCGGGCGTGCACATGTATTACCCTTGGGTTTCGGCACTTTGGCTTTGGGCTCGTCCTTCTTCTTCTTAGCTTTTGGTGCCTTATCCGGCTCGCCGTCGGCTTTGCGCTTCTTGCCCTTGCCCTCCTCTGGTTTCTTTCCAGCACGCTTGCCGCCCTTTTTGTCGTCGTCGTCATCGCTGTCGTCGTCGTCCTTGTCTTCGGCCTTGCGCGCCTCTTCCTCGCGCGCAGCCTCCTTGGCTCTCTCACGGGCTTCCCTCGCTTCCTTCTTTCGCTGCGCCTTTTCCTTCTTCAACTTAAGGCATGCTGCAATATGCGCCTTTGTTGCCGTCTTTAGGATGCTCTTTTTGCAGTGTTTGCACTGCTGCAGGTCGGGCGAGTCCTCGAGGGGGCGGCCGGTCGCAAAGGCCTCGCGGGCATCATCATCGAGCTGGTTGACGACAGGCCCGGGAGAGGCGACAGAGGCCGCAGGTGAGCTGACAGATTTCTTCTTCTCGTCTGCTATTTGTTAGCGATGCGATGCGAGTCTTCTCTGAAGCGGACATACCCTCGACGACACTTCCGTCACGCCAGTTGCCGGGTTTGCTGTGCTTAGGGGCCTGCTTTTTTAGTTTGATGGTTCCACCCTTGGTATCTTTCTTGGCCGACTTGGCAGAGTCCTTTGCGCCTGCGATGACTGTTAGGACTTTGTTTCGTGATGCTGTGAGACGGACTGTGGGTCAGTGTATACCCTTGGCTTCCGGAGCCATGATTGATATAGCGGGAAGGTAGACGCCAAAATGGCTCAGACGGAAAGATATGAGGGCTGAAGCCGCAGCGCGCGATGGAAGACGATGTATGTGCGAGTTGAGAGATGAAATATGATGAATGTCGCGCGCGGGATGATGCGGCGTGGTTGGGCAATCAACGTATCGCGCCAGCCGTGTAGTGCTTGATGCGGACAAGGCGCCAGTGGGCGTGGGGTTTCGGTACAGGGAGCGGTGCATCAAAGTTAGTCCGGCCGCATTTGTGGTCAGCCAACTTGCCAGCACCTATTATTAGCACCATTGAGGAGATGGTACCTATTTAATGGATAACTTCAGATCACCTACCGAGGCAAAAGTCAGGTAGATAGTATTTCATTAATCATAATTGTGGCTCTGAATTACAAAGGTATCTTTCTATGCTGCGCTAATACATTCGGTGCAAAATAGCAAAATTGCAAAAAGAAGGGCAGAGAACCCCCCCCCCCTGCGCCACATATCCATCGTTATAGTTGTCGTTGCATCTTACAATTCTTCGTTTGGTGGTTGAATGGACAGAATATCAGTTTCTCGCCAAGTTTGGTAGACTCTGTCGCGAATGGCCATGTGGCCCTTGGTGCGCTGTTGGCAAAAGTCAGACGCGCGGTAAAAAAAAAAGGAACAGTTATATCGAAACTTACTGGATGAAAGGTTTTGCCATAATATGTCGGAACATACCACATGGAGTTCTGCACAACCGCCTCTCCACCACGCAGCAATCTTTCCGGATCCCCAAGTGTCGAATTCGGGGGCAGAGGCTCGTGGGGCATGGTCGAGCCATCATTATCCTCGCCGCCGACCAGAAAGAACCAAGTCTCGTTGCGCATATAATCGGGCTCAACCACCTTAGGCTCGCAGAAGCGATGCCCCTCAAACGCATCGTCGTAGTTGACAAACAAAACTCTTGGTTCCGTAAATGCCCCGTTAATAGTGCGAATGGCCTGCTCGATTCGGCGATTCACATTGACGACCATGCGGTTCATTTTCCTGCGCAGGTCCTGCTTGAGTTTGGGCCCGCGCCACCACATGCCCAGCGAATAGTCATCGCACTCGGGTGTTTCAGCGTTGAAGAAGCGGGCGTAGCCGGTGATGGTGATGGTGAACCAGGGACGCTTCTCCCAGTGGACCCTGTCCAGAATCTCCATGATGAGCAGGCGCAAGTGCTGATCGAACTCCGGGCCTGCAATCTGCGCTTCGGAGCGCTCGAGGGCGGCTTCGCAGGTGCCTGAATAGAAGGAGTAGAAGCGAAAGATGCAGCTGTTCATAATGTCAAAGAAGCCCAAGTCGTTGCCGCCGATGGAGAGAAGGGCGAAATCGGCAGAGGCTGTGGTGTTGAAGCGGTCAACCTGGGAGTGATCGCCGCCAGCGAGGACGTCCTCTATCGTCGACCCTGTGCAAGAAAGATGCTGAAAGGTGGTCGAGTTGCCGTGGTCCTTGTCCTGAGCAGATATCATGTCATTGCGAATGAGGACGGGGTAGGCGTGGCTGCCCAAACGGCAATCAACCTCGGAGCCGTTGACGCCGGTACCGATGCCGGCCGAGTAGGAATCGCCGAGGGCGACGAAGCCAGTCGACGGGAACCCGGGACGATGCGGAAAGTCGAAGCCATCGGCTGGCTGTCCGTGACGTGGGATCTTTGGCGGGTTCTGCGGCTGTGACGGAAGCGTGTTGTTATCGGGGGCCGGGGACCAGGGCCAGCTTAGACGCAGCAAGGCGGGCAGCGCGTAGGCGGATTGAAGGATGAGAAACGGTAGAAAGGGTGGTCTTTTCATGGTGGCTGGATCAAGTCGCAGCAGGAGAGGGCGTGTTTCATGCCGGAAGACGGCAGACGGAGGAGGCGTGTGAGTGTCTGCGAGGGTGGTTGTATTTGAGAAGTGTTGAGGGATGCCTGACAAGGGTGGCTAGAGGCGCCGCGTCATGGCCACCAGTGCGTGAGGCGGGAGGCTAGGCAGGCAGCCGGCACGCTACTATGAAATGGCTGCTGACAGTGTCTGGCTGGTAAAGTCTGGATGGCAAGATGGAGATGGAGATGTTGACGTGTAAAGTATCTGGTGGACGTGGGGTGACGCTGTTGTCAGTGTTGATATATTGTCAGGTAGTCTGGCTATGACAGAGTGTCTGGCTTGCATGTGGCGAGGTGCGGCCCTGTTACTGGCCGGCGAACAGAGGCAGATGACCAATGCATCCGAGCCAATAAGGCTGTTTTGGCGTCACTGAGTGCGGCTGTGGAAAGGAAAACAAAAAGGCAAAAAAGAAAGTTGGAGCACGACCGTGGCCAATTTTTGTCTAAGTATTTTTCTTTCGTCACGCAGCAATGCAGATGTAGTGTATGCATGTCTCGACATGTAAGTCGCCCTGCCAAGACACTGGTGTCACCACTGAGCAACAACTGTAGTTACGGGTTGGTGGCTATCCAGCCTACCACGTTGAATCTGCCAGCAACATATGAAGTGCACATATTCATGAAAATCTCCACGTGCTCTGTATAGCCCGAGAGTTGATTGTTCTCGCCCATTCCTCTGACGCAAGCGATGTACTTTGATGAGGTATGTAGTAAATGTTACTGTTATGCGACTCCAGTTCTCGCTGTTGTCTCTGCACATCAGCTCGGGTTGTATCCCCGCCAAATCAACAACGCCGGCGTTTGCAGGGATGCTTCTTGTCACTCGCACGCAGAGCTATGTGTACCTATTTTTTCAAAAATCGATTCGCAGCCGGGGGAAAACATCTTTTGGGCTCAAAAGGTAACCGAGTATCTCTTCTATCGGCCTTTATGCTCTGTATGCTCGCTGGAGCATGCTATGACACGACCAGCCCTCTCTGTCCACAAACAACTCGGGCAGCTGCATCCCACTCATCAAAAGAGAAGTACAGCAACCTCATCGAAACTTTGGATTATCTTCTGCTTGAATCTATATCACTTGAGAGAGGGTTTGGATTCAGATAGGCACTCCACAATTACTTACACAGATACGAATAGCAGGTGACATCTCGTCTGCGTCATATGCTGCTGCGCCTTGCTTCACATTTGTTCTGTTGGGCAAATGAGAAGAGAGTTGGTGGAACAAGCTGGAGAAGGGCCTTTTCGCGTGGGTACTACAGCAGTTTGCCTGTCTCTTTTATCCTATTCCAGTAAGCTCCGATTTGTGTTATTCCCAAAACTGGGGATGGCATGGAGAACAGCTAAGCTTACGGTCGCAGTCAAGCCCGGAGAAAGACTTGCCAAAGGCAAGATATCGCCGTAAAGCATGTACATGCCTAGTTATAGCCGACAAGTTTTGCATCCCTGCAAGGTAGTAAGACCGAAGCTACCCCATGGTGAATGTGGCAAGGGAATGCAGGTCCGGGACAACCGGTTCGGGTATAAGTTCTCACATGAGAAGCCATCTAGTCTTTCATACTTGCTGCAGTCATCATTTCTCTTTTTTCATTGCCAAAAAGCCATACGCCGTCATGATTTTCCAGTTCTTCTCAACGGCTTTGCTGGCAATCGCCACTCTACAAAGCCATGTTTCCGCAAGCCCCATTGATATGATGCCCCGCGCGGCCGCCGTCTCCCACGACGGGCCTCAAGTTGTAGTAGATCCCGCAGGCGTTTATATGCGGGTTACCCGCCTGAGAGATGGAAGCCTCCTTGGCGGCTACGCTGCGGGTGATGGCCCAAACAAAGTGCTGCGAGCCACCAAGTCCACGGATGAGGGTGGCTCGTGGAGGGTGATTGGAACGGTCGCCAGTGAGCCCTCCGCCTCTCACGACTTGGATAATGCCTTTCCGCTTCAACTTCCTGGCGGTCGCATTGTTTTCGCTTTCCGGAATCACGATCTAGATGGCAACAAAAAGCCCACTTACTTTAGACTCACCGTCTGCTACTCTGATGATGGCGGTGTCAGCTGGAAGTACCTCTCCCAGATCGACGAGCGGGCCAAGAATGGGGTGAATGGCCTTTGGGAGCCATTTCTGAGAAATGCAAGGGATGGGTCTCTGCAGGCTTACTATTCTTCGGAGAATAGTGGCGGCGATCAAGACAACTTGATGAGGATTTCTCATGATGGTGGAAAGACCTGGTCCGGACCCCGTCCTGTGTCTGGTGTTGATAGAGATGGGACCCGCGATGGCATGACTGGCGTTGCAGAAGTCAACAACAACGGCAGGCTGATGTTCGTTGTACCAAAGGTATAAAAATACTACCGCATTTTGCTGACTCCTTCGTGAATTAGCTGCGTTTTCGAAAACACAGAGGCAGGCTATTTTACAGTCGACGCGGTGTACTCTGACGACGACGGCCTCACCTGGCAACAAAGCAACCGGCAGCGCATTTACACGGCCGCAAATCGCCGCGAAGCTGGTGCCCCCTCTGTGATCAATGTCGGTGGCACTATTGTTGTCGACTTCATGACCAACGAAAACACAAGCACCCCCAAGCTTGATGGCGGACAGATGAAGGTGGTCACCAGCACCAACGGCGGCAGGGACTGGAGCGGTGCAATTGTGACTGGCGAGACAGGCTCGCACTGGCCAGGCATGTTTGCGCTCAACAGCAACGAGTTCCTAGCCCTATACTCGCAGAATGGCCATGGGCTTGTCACAGAGAAGTATCGTGTCTAGAGCGTTGTCAATATGTGGGCTTGCGCGACTGCCGTCACCGATGCTCAACTATGAGCAAACATGCTTACCAACTGTCCAATCCCTAATCTGAGAAAACTATTCAGAAAGATTTATAGAGATGGAGGATTAAATTACTAGTATTCTACAGAAAGGGTTGGCCAAGTTTTGCTGTTTGCCCTACGGAGCTGGCTGCGTTTGTATTTACCTCCCACAATGTCCCGTCAACAATTTCACCTTCTGCAGCTTCAAAATTTATTACCCATTGCTTTGCTACCAAGATGCCACCATCCCAAATGCATCCAGACAGGCGTGTCTGGGCTCAAATCTCGAATGACGGCACTGACAGCTCCGGCACCAGTTCGAGCGGTTCTGATGACTCGGAGGATTCTTCCTCGGACGACGAGCCACCCGCGAAGACGAGAGCAAGACGCAGCAACGAACTTGTCTGCACCACTATTGAGACTGACGAGAATGCGACAGATGGATTCCGTTCAGAGCCTTTCTACAGCATGATGAAAGAGTACGCAGCGATTCTGATGACATGAGCACACCTTTCTAACGACGAACAGATCATTCAACAATGCTGTTCTGTCGGATGTTACAGTCTGCATTAGAACCCTGCGTGTTCCTGCACACAGCTTTGTCTTGGCTGCGCAATGTAGCTACTTCAAGAACACATTGACGAAAGGTGGCTTGAAAAATGAATCGGTCAAAGAGTTTCGATATGATGGCGATCAACCCCATGCCTACTGGCGAATGCTCGAGTACTTGTACAAGGGAGACTACGGAATCATACCGGCCGCTGAGATCAATGAGCCCGGTAAGTCTCTAGTTGCATTTTTTTCAAAGGATGGCTATGGATAAGAGGCTGCTAACCCTTCAAGATGACCAGCTGATTTGTAGGCACATCCACGTCTACGTCATTGCCGAAGCTCTTGAGATCGACGGGCTCCAGCGACTGGCCACCGAGCGATTCAAACGATGCGTCAAAGAGGACCAGCTAGACAAGACCTTTGTCACATGTATCAAACTTGTATTTAAGCACACCAAAGTGAGAGATAACATGCTGAGGAAAGAAGTGATGAGCATTGTTAGTCGCCACCCGAAAGCGCTGTGGGAGATCGATACCTTCCGGGGGCTTGTCCATCTTGGACAAGACTTTACCGTCGACTTTGTTGCTGGACTTCTCGAGGACAAATAACGTTTTGGAAATTTCGGATTATAACACTCGTGGAAACGCGTATATCTTAGCTCTAAAAAAAGAAGACAGTCCGATTCGCTCCCCAGCCACTCAGTTGTTGCATGCCCGTGTGAAACTTTCGCAAAATTCCTTGTCAGGAATACGAGACCTATCGCTCACATAATACAGATATGGAGGGGATGAGAGGAACAACATGCACATCATAAATACAAGCACCGAGGAGTATCGACAGCGATGACCGTCACGTTGCCTGTGAGACGAGGACTTTCGTCGCCTACATGCTAGAGAAGGCTGCGAATTTTGATCTTCGCTTACCCCGCTCGACAGCCTTTATTTTCTTCCATCAAACATCCAGCCCGACTTCTTTCACATTTTCATTCAAAATGTCTGATATTAGCCTTTATAATGTCAGTGTTGGCGTCTTTACGAGAGGCACCATTGTCCTCATCGATCTGCTCAACAAAGCCACGCAGCACAAAGATGCCGACAGCTTCCCCTCGGCCACGCTCATCGAGGACATGAAGCCTTTGAACTTCCACGTCCAGTCTGTCTGGAACACTGCCAACCTGTCGCTCAAACGATTCGGCATCAACAGTATGGAAGTGTGGGAGGACGAAGGACCCGTGACCATGGCCGAGCTCATCGGGCGCGCAGAAAAGCTCAAGGGGTTCCTAGATAGCGTCCAGCCGGGAGAGATGGAGGGAAAGGAAAAAATGGAAATGAAGGGCATGGGGAAGATGAGTACCGGAAAGCGATTCATCCTGTCGCTAGGCATGCCCAACTTTTTCTTTCACCTTCAAACCGTCTACTCGATTCTGCGCATGAAAGGCGTGCCGCTCGGCAAAGAGGACTACTTGACACCTTGGACCGACGCCTGGGAAGACTGAGTCACTGACCGAATTGGATAAACTTTCTGTTCGGACAGGATGTACCAGGAAAATGTACCACATTTCAGCTGCAGCTTAGCGTAGACAAGACTTGTGAGATGTAACATGGCATCGTGTTTCACCACCGCATGTCCCGGGAACTCGGGCACTTGGCTGCTTTTTGATTTTGAAAAGTCATCCACGAGTGTTGCACTGGCATTGTTCATCTATGGCTGCCATGAAATGGGGACGTGCAGTAATGAGGTACAGTGGCCGTGACGCACAGCCACCTGCTTTACACGCCTCTGCAAGTGGCGAGAGGGCCGGCCGCTCACGTCGTACTTGTTGCACAGTGTCGCAGTCAAGTTTGGTCAAGATTTAAGAGAAGTTATGACATGGCAATCGAATAAATGAGGCAGTGGTCCATCATCACCCCGATCACTTGCTCACAACGGTTACATATATTGCGAAGCAGTCCCCGTGAAATGTCTAACTACAGGCTAAACCCCAAGTTCTTTCATGTTCTCGAGATTTCTTTTACGGCTAGTGTGATGCAAACTCCAGAGTAAAAGTGAAACTCGTATGATCCCATCATGAACCGGATTCAGAAGGATGTACAAGCAATTAGCGTCAGGGGCTTGGTTCCGAGCAAGACAGAGAAGATGCTCATCCAACAACGCTTCTTGTAGAATTCGAGGTCTGAGACGTCTCGCGCCATTCACAGCTGCCTGTTCAACGGTCTAGAACCGCACATGTACAATGTGAGCTTTGTCGAGAGTTAACCAGAGTGCAGTACACTGTGGTTTCGCGACCATGGTAACGCAGTTCAAGCCATTCGCCTACAAACTCCGACTGCTCCAGCCATCGATTCATGGAGATGAAAGAAGAGATGATAGAATTGTTATATGTATATTGAGAACGTCTTTGATGGTGCTTATATCTGTAAATCTCAGTCAATTGTAACGATAGTTGCAACAAGTCCATTGGCCAGTCACATTCGACCCTTCTGCGAGCTGCATTGCAGCCGCTTGCCATCTAGTGCATCACGGCGCGTATCAAAGAAGAAGAGACATTCTTTTTTTCCCACAAGAGTATCGCATTGACGTTTGATGCACTGCACAAGCAGTTTCCCGCAACACAGACCTCCCATCAACCGTTGCCGTGTAACCGAATTATAACCTCCATCAGACAGGTTATACAGCCAAAACGAACTGTTCTGGAGTACATGATTTCGACTAGTCGACAAAGAAACGCAAAATAGTTATAAAGCCAGGAAGCCTTCGTCAACAAAGCTGGTTCAACACCAAGAACATAAAGACTGACATCTTCCGCGCCCAACTAGTCGAGAAAGTGTATCTTTTGAACCGACTCCTCCAAAAGCAGCAAAATAATCTGCTTACAAGGTCTTACCGACGACGCAACTATGGTTTCCGCAGCAGCCCTCAGCATTTTCATTAGATGCAAGCGTATGCCAAGGGACTCCGAGGACTACGATGAGCTGAAGAGTTGGGAAGAGGCGTGGTTAGAGACGAGCATTGGAAAGACGCAAAGCGTCAAGGGAAAGTATGGCAAAGCACACAAAGAACATCATGGGGGCTCTCTATTTTTCGTGAAAGGGTCCGACCATCTGGAATTGGAACAGCACATAAACGAAGCAGTGACTTTTTTCCGTGAGAGAGCGGGATACGCTGTCGCCTGTTCCAACTTTGTGGTTCTGAAGGAATTTGGGCCGGACCTCATTTGCGATCTGCAAGGTGACGGCGGGGGCTGCCTTCGGACTAGTTTTACGACCCCAGAACGCCTCGCGACAAATGCCTGGTCTTTCTGGGGGTCTACGTTCAACCGAGAATGGAAACGGCCTGAGAGCGGTACGAAATTTGCAGACGGGCTGAGAGCACTATGGAACTTGTAGCGCGGGCCGAAAATGAGCCACTCTCACCCGAGGCCTCTGGAGAAGATCATGTATCACCTAGAGAAAGGGGGCCCCGAGCCGCGCGACGCTCGGCAGGTCTAATTGATGATGGTAGCCGGTTGTGTGCGTCGAGACTGTACTGTGAAGGCCTGTTTCGCGCGAGGTCGGCGAGAAGCATGGCACCCTTGGCAACATATAGAGAAGGCAGAAAACTAAGAACGAATGCAAAAAAACGGAATAGACGGATACTATCATCAATTTGGGAGCTTCTATACCGTGATTTGTTGGCTGTTTGTGGATTCGAATATTAACAAGCGGCGAGTCACGCCTCGAACTCATCCCATCGTAACTGCCGCATCGGAATTATTTCATCACTACATCCAATGGGACCAAGGTAGTTGATATTTGTAGCCGTAGTGGTATAATAGCTGTATACAGGCCTCACCAAGTTCTCCGTGCCGCAATGTATCTGTAGATGTGGCTGTGGCGATCGATCAGCACTCGACGTGTCCGAGTCGTCATCATCACTGTATGTTCATTCGTATTATTTCTACATGACACCCCAGCTCAAATTAGTTTCCGACACGTTTGACCTGAGAGTCCATGCCATTTATGCCTCGACGTAGGCACCTTTGTACGTGATGACGGCCTCGCCCAACGTCGTCACCGGAGTGATGCGTTGTGCTGGCAACTCTGATGGAGCTGCGGCTACGAAGGTGGAATGACTGCAAGAGTATAACGTAGTTATCATTCTTGACATCGTTTAAATCACACTTTGAACCTCGATTTCACAGGTGGTCATCTTACTACGACAATGGGGAGCACGAGTTGATCAGTATTGCCACGCAGTCTAGCACGTAGACCTGCGTATCTCTCCTTGATTTCCCATGCAGAAATTTTCCTTTTACTGATATCGAGCTGCCCCTGTCTCAAGAGTGAATTTGTACACCAATCTAGAGGCGCGGCTCCTTGATTACCACACTTCAAAAGTAACTTCTACCCAAATCTGACTTGGGTATATTTTGTCATCCAATTATTCTATATGTGAAATTGGACGCAAAAGAATAACACCGCTACATCCTGCTATGCTTCCCAATCCATTGCCTCCACCATCCAATCCCAGCCCTCACCCCCGTTTTGTGCATCGTCCACGACAATCTCCTCTGTGGCAACCGTGCTTCTCGCCACCGTGTAGCCGCTCTCCAGACCGTGAAGCACCTCGCCCACGATCCACGCCAAGTCGTACATCTTGAGCGGCGGGGTCTCCCGGCCCTCCGCCGCGTCCTTCCACCTGTTGCGCAGCTCTTTGGCCTTCCACAGCGCCTGGTTCACGTCGCCCTTGCCGAGAATCTCGTGCAGCGGATTCGTGTCCTCGTCGAGCGCCCGCAGCACGTTATGGTGGTAGGCGTGCGACGACGCCGACGACGACCCGGCACGCTTTGTGCTGGTGCGCTCCCGCGGGACCGTGACGGCAAAGACGAGCAGGAGCAGCACAATCGCCTGCTCGATCCAGGCGTAGAACTCGTAAAAGTCAACCTTGAAGTTGCGCTCGGCATCGTCGGGCGTAAACGCCCACGCCGAAGGCGCCAACGCCCGCTTGTACGCAGCCTCGAGATCCATAAACTTCCATCGCAACCGCTGGCAGGCCTGCTCAAACCTGTGAAGTGCCTGCGGCGGTGTCAGGCCGGCGGCCAAGGTGGTGGATGTGCGTGTACCGAGCGGCGTGCTGTTTGGCGTAGGAAGAGCAGTCGTGGACGGGGCGGGCGGCGGGACGGACCGTGACCGCGAACTATCGTAAGTCGGGGGAGGCTTTGAGGAGACAGCTTTGCGGGATCGTTGATTAAACGGTGCCCATATCGAGCCTTCTAACCCAGCCGCTTGTTTAGTCATGCTGGGGTGCGTAAAATCGAGTTACCGCCGCAGCCAAACAGGCAATTTGCTCAGGAGGGTTGCCAAGTCGTCGTAATACTGGGAGGGGAAGCTATGCTCAAGGATACAGTCGCGCAATTGATGTCATGGCAGTTTATACGTCTGCATCTTATTTGCCGCTTTCTAGCCGTTCTTCAACACAACATGGAAGCATTGAACGCTCCTGCTTTTCTGAGTCGAGCTTGCATGCTTCGCACAGGTGGGGGAGGTGAAGTCGTCAAGGTGGGCGCTAAAAAAGATGCACCGTTGATATCCACTTTTGCAAAGTTGCTCTTTCATTCGTAGCACCAAAGTAAGTACTTGAATCGATCATTTACGTTGTTAATCATATTAAAAGATAGCATTTTAAACGCCTATTCCCCCATCATTGAATAAAAATATAATTAGAAGTTTCTGAATAATAAATCATATTTTTCTCCCTAGATATGGAATTTTATGACACCAAGTCATAGGTAATTCGCTTATAGGATATGATTCGAACGTTTTTCTAATCAATCCCTATTCACTCCTACATAAACTCTGAAGACCCAAGAAGGTAATGAACTACGCCAACCAGGGGTATTTAGAGGTAGGAGAAGACGTAAATTCGTGATTTTTCTGCTGCTTTTTTGAGCTATTTGGCAGTGACTGTGTACCACATACAAAACGGGTAACTCAGTTATAGCCTGTTGGATAAGGTGTCAAAAAAGTGCCTTTCTCAACGAAGCTTGGTTGCGTGAGGCTATCGCCAACTGTAGTTACCTTGCCGCCGCCGCCGCTGTAGAGGAATACCAGCAGCCAGGTTGGTGACGAGTCACTTATCAGTCCATGGAAAAGGAAGCTATCAATATCCTTCCTCGCCAATAGTTAAAAACAAAATAGACCATCAGGGGTCAGGCTAACATTGTGATGCAGCTCACACCAATCAGCGCAGTGCAGTCCGATATATTGACGCTGCGCTCAAGACGTGTTCAGGTGGTCAATGCTGGTCGTAGTGTGGAAATAAATTCACGGTGAGCCCTGGCGTAAATTTTCATCTGCATGACTGTGCACTTCTCACGGAGCGCCGCAATGATTGCCTTGCATGTCTGTCGGACTCGAACACTCTATATCTTTTCTGGTATAGATGTATACGTCTCGCAACTTACTCATCAGTTCCTCATCCCCAGGTGAAATCGGAAACCTAGCTTTCTCATCATAATTTTTCCACATCTCAACCGTTCGAGGAGACTCTGCATCGGCCCACGGCTTTCTGTGGTTGGGTATAAATTAGCAAAAAGCATCATATAAACCACAAGTGGCGTACTCTGAGTCGTTAAAGATATCGAAGCCTGTGCTGATTATTATCGGAGGGCGCGCAATGTCAGCAATGATCTGCTTCAGAGGTGCCGCGACGAAAACCGAAAAGACCAAGGTTTCGTCGTCGATTTCTGCGAAACCTCCAGCACCAAACTCGCCAACGATCGAGAAGCCGTTGCTCGTCAGAATCTCCTTGGCCTCCGTTGTATAATCCGGGTCCTGGGCCAGCAGTGTAACGGGGCAGCCCGTAACATTTCTGCAAGTATGCGCCAACGTCAACGCAATAGCGTGCTGGAGCATCGCACCGCGCACGAATCCGGATTCGAGGTTTTCGGCGTCTATGCCAGCCTGTCTTCCCATCCACTCTGGCGCTTTGCGGCAAATGTCGCCTAGTCCGAAGCATACAATCTTCTTCACCGCATTCACAGAAGCTGTTTGCTGCAACTGTGATTTCAGCAACAGGCAGCTCGCGCTTTCCGTCCACGCGCGCGTGTTCTTCTCAAATAACAAGCCTGGATTGGCCACAATCCCGCGAGAGGCTCGGGCCGACGTATTGATCCAACTTGGCAAATATGTGCAGTGATATGTTTCAGCTGGATCATCAGGTTGGTCCTTCACGAGCCGCCAATATTCACGAAACTGTACACAAGGTTTCCTAGGATGATGTGTCAGTCGATTAAGCTTGTTTTGTCAAATGTTCTCACCAAATTGGCGACTCTACGCCGAACATGGGGTTGGCTATAGGCAATGTCCGGCCGCTAAATAAACGAACATGGAAAACCTGCTGCGTCTTCGAATTTGCGAGTTGCTCCTCGATATCAGTCAAGTCTTGCTTTGTCCAAAGCTTCGTCCCGACTCTATATAAGTCTGCGGCAGCTTGACTACTTCCTCTCCAAAGAGTACAATCATGCTGAAGAATGGTCGGCGTACTCATCGAAACTACCGTCTCACGCGCACGGAGTCAGATCCTGCTTTATGTTGATCAGTTGATGCGAGGGAAGCTTTTTTTCTTGGCCGTATCGTCCTACAGACGGAATAATAATCGCCCGAGAAGATCCCACCACCCCCCGTAAATATCATATATATGCATAGCTGGGCTCGTCCTAGCCGAAAAACAAAGCTGCGCCTCGCCAAACAACCATAACAAATAGACTCGCTAGTTCCCAAGGTATCCTTTTGCGCCCGAAATGCAGTTCCGCCCACATGGCTACTCGCTGCCCTTTATCCTTTTCGTAGCTTTGGCTGTGCCGATATGCGTGTTGTGTACCTATTGCCGGTTAGTCCAAGCCATGTCAAATGTAGTAACGGTTGGCCATATTTACCTTTGTTGCGAATCGTAAGCTTGTCAGCGTCTCCTTGAGATGGGCCTCAAGCGGCGATACCATAACAAACATGAGCGTCTTGCTGTTCCCTCCAAGGCTGTACTGGAGGAGGTGCGTCAACTTTGAGTTGCGGTACGGAATATGGCCGGATCCGCGACCTAGAGCTTCAATCACATCACCCAGGCAGCTGAGGCTCTTGTTGATGTTCTGCGTCTCCTTCATGCGGTCTCCCTCGGCTTGCGAGTGTTTTAGACGCTCCGACCCGGCCAAGTCAACCAAGTTCAGTGTGCCTTCACACTGCTCTCCAGTAGCCAAGTTCCTGCCCACAAGCTTGAGGATAAAGATGCTGTGGGACCGAGATGAGCGTTCGTTGGCTTTAGTCGCTGCTACAGACCGGTTCTTTTGTGCTTCGCTCAGCATGGTCTCGACGACATCCGCAGAACTTAGTTTGACGGTTTTGCAGTTGATGATGGTGGTCTGCTTGCGCGCCTCGTCGTGGCGGATCTCAAGCTTCTTTGAATTACGCTCGTTGGGTACCAACAAGTCGTTCAATTCTTCGTTGTAAACCTCGACGAAACATCCCTCCATAGTGTATTCCCAAGACTTTTCCTTTAGTTTCGTAATGGTGTCATAAATCATATGCGTCGCGCGAGGGATCATGCCGTCATCCGAAGACATCGTGTGAGTCTTGCCAGAGCCCGTCTGACCGTAACAGAAAATGCAGACGTTGTAGCCATCCAACGCGCTCTGAACAAGCTGTGAGATCTCGCCAAAAATCTCTTCATTCTGAGAAGCAGGCATAAAAACACGGTCAAACTCAAATGGGTAGTTTTTTCGCGAGACTACCCCCAGGCTGCTGCGCTCCTCGGGCCCCGCGAGGACGATTTCAGCTGATGTCTTCTCATCCGGGAAGGCCATGCCGGCGCGATCCTCCTCGAGAGCGCCTAAAGGCGGACGAACTCGGCACATGACACGGATGTTGCCCTTGAGTTCCTGATATTTGTTGAACAAGACACGTCTCTCGGTCTCTTCCTTGATGAGTTTCTGCTTCGCTTCCTCGGCTAAGCGGAGGGCGTCCTGAAGCCTGGCCTCCATGTTGGCAAAGGAGTCCGACTGGGCTTTGCTATCAGATTCAAGGAATTCGACTTGCGACCGAACAGAGTTGAGCTTTGCCTCTAGCGTTGTGTTAACGGCCGACAACTCCGCAATACTCGACTGAAGACTGCCATTGAGACCCTTTTCGCGCTCAATTTCGCCGCGAAGGGATGCATTTTCGGAGAGCATGTCCTGCAATTCGCGCTCTTTGCGTTGCATATTTAATTTCATATCTTGCACCTCGTTTCCCATGCGCGATCGCAAATCCTGCACCTCACGGTCTCTGCGTAGGCGCTCATCTTCAAGAGACATTTGGTGTTTTTGTGTGATGGATTGGACAAGCTCTTGATGCTCTTTTGTCTCTTTCTCCTTTAAGCTATCCAGTTCTCGACGAAAATCTTCAATCGCCATACAGTGCTGGCGACCTACATCATCCAGAATTCGGGAATGGTCGCGGTTGAGTTGGTCGACTTCTCGCTGGCTCTTCCACTCGGCCTCATCAAGTTGCCGGCGCAAAGAGTGGCCTTCTTCTCTCGCATTCTCAAGCTCAGCGCGCATAGAATCACCGCGTTTAGCCAGTCTTTCCCGCTCGTTTTCTAGCTCAGCAATGCGAGTCTTGGCCAGCTCGAGAGCATCGTCGTGTCCCTTTTTTTGAGTGAGTGTGCTGTTTACCATGTCCTTTAATTCCTTAAACTGCGACTCCATATCTCCGACTCGACCGTCAACGTCCCACACATTCGTGACTGTCGTTTGGTCTTCGTCGCGGTGGCCGTGGGATGTTTTGGGACGTGGCATCTGATTCTTCGACCGTGGAGTCGGCCGTACGCCGGGCCGTTCTCTGGCTGCGCCGAAGCTTTTGGCGAAGCTGCTTAGCGGCGCTTGGCTGGGTGGCTGCCGGTATGACGATTTCAAGTGCGCCGAGGATACGCTCGCAAGCGCATGACCCTTGACCACATTCGCTCTTGTTCCATAGTTGTGAGAGGCCTTGGGCGGATACTCGGCGGCGCGGTCGGCCAGGAGTTTTCGCTTTGGCTCCGGCTGCAAGGCTGGCTGTGGGATCTCGCGTTTCGAGCTCTTATTGAGAAAGGCACCGGGAGCTGGGATGGCGGATTGACTGCGGGCATTATGTTGCGATTCGCTCAGTTCGGAGAGCCCTGACGGCGCGGAGGGGCCAGGCAACCGACTGATTCTAGAAGAGCGGTTAAGCTGCTAGAAAGGTTACTACTTGTCATCGTTTTTGGACAGGTGTTGGGCAGCGTTCGCACCTGGTTTTCTGAGGTTTCCATGATGGAGTGGCGCTCGGTGCGCGCGTGCGGTGTTGATGTCGCGTCCGTTAGATCGGAGCAATGGCTCAAGGTCGGCAGACTCGGAATGTCCGTCCCTTACGGCGATCGAGCGGACGGGAAATGTTGATGAAGATGATGGTAATGAACAACAACTCTGCAATTTGAGCGTGGTACATGGGTTGTCGGCTGTACTCTGTACACAGACGCTATGTTGTAGTGGGTTGTCGATACCGTATGGGGCGGCCCCATGCTCGTGCGCGCCACTTGTTTACTTGCGGATTCGCGGTGTTGCCCAGGGCAACATACTGGCTATCCAACTTCTTTATTGTTCTCACATTTTCTCTAGTTTCTCCTAAAAATAACCCTACGAGCGGCGAACTAGCCACAAGGAATACGCCGCTCATGCCACAGGCTCGCAGTTGGGCAGCAGCTGATCTCTCGTTTTTTTCTTCAAATACTCGACTACAAAGCGTGAGAAATCACACGAAACAGTGCAAGCATTGGCGAAGAATCGCGCAAACCATGACTTAATATCATAACACATTTACGTATTGTATATATCAACTATCAACATCCACCAAGTATGAATTCCGATGCCCTCTCCGCAATAGCGTAAATCGTTGCCGTCAGGTGTCCGCTGAGCTGCGTCGGCACGACAGAGGCGTCCACGACGCGCACATTGGCCGTGCCGTACACCTTGAGCTTGGGATCGACCACGCCGCCGAGCTCGCGCGCCATCATCGCCGCGGTGGCCAGCGGGTGGTTGTTCGGCCCGACCGCGCCGGGTATGAACCTGCGCCAGTCCTCCTCGGACGGGTTCTCGGGCAGCTTGTCGGCGGGAGGGTCCAGCTGGCCGGCGACGTGCGGACGGATCGGGCCGGCGTTGTAGAAGCTCCGGACGGCTTTCCCGATCGCAATGGTGCTCTCGAGGTCGTAGTCGACGGCCAGGAACTGCGGGTCCAGGAGCGTCGTGGTGCCGTTGCCCGCGATGTGGACGCGGCCGCGGCTAAAGGGCAGCAGGTTCCACGCGGCGCCGCTGAGCGCGCCGTCCTGCGCGGCCTGCACGATCTCGACAGTGGTCACGTTCTTGCCAAAGACCAAGTCGTGCTGCACCGTCATCAGCTTCTCGACGGCGGTGGCGTTGAGCGCGCCGCCGCTCCGGTCCGCGACCTGCCGAGCCCACTGCGCGATGCGCGACGCTACCAGCGACGCCTGCGCGGAGACCGCGTCGCCAAACAGCTGCTGGGCGGTCAGAAAGGTCGAGTACGGCGTGTAGCCGGAGGCGGTAAAGTCGCTCTTGTACACGTAGGAAACGAGCGGATTGTCGACCAGGTTCTCGCCGACGCCCGGCAGGTCGACGACCACGGGGACGCCGTTTGCCGTGAGGAGGGCCGACTGCCCGACGCCGCTGCGTTCCAGGATCAGGGGCGTCTTGAGGGCACCCGCGGCCAGGATCACCTGCTTCTTCGCGCTCAGCTGCACGACCTCGCCCGCAGCGCTGGTGTACTCGACGCCCGACGCCCATGCCCGGTCGGGCGTCGTCTTCTGGTCGTCCCACAGCAGCTTGCTGACGGTGCCGTTGATGAGCGCCAGGTTTCTGCGCTGCTCGTACACGGGCCAGTAAAAGGCAGAAGCAGCATCCCATCGAGTGTTGGTCTGGGCATCGATCGTCTGCGGCCAGACGTCAAAGCCACCAACGGACCCCGAGTTGACGTCCTTGATCTTGGAGACGCCTAGGGACGACCACGCTTCAACAGTGGCGTCGTACCACGAGCCGTTGAGGAGTAGAGGGTTGAAGCAAGTATGGAGATCCCCGCCGGTGCCATGGAGTTCAGGGTCAAACGTTGCGCCGGCGTCTACTTGCCACTCGTCGGGGGCAACGAAGCCTTCCAATTTCTTGTAGTACTTGAGCATGGTGTCCCAGTTCCAGCCTTGATTTCCGAGTTGCTCCCAGGAATCAAATTCCGCGGCATCGCCCCGGATATATGTCATGCCTGTGAAGGTTAGCGCGCGGACTGGCCAAAGGTTCAACTCGCGTCTTCAACAACGCACCATTGATGAGACTTGTACCACCAATGCCTCTACCAGAATAAAATGTGACCTTTCGGTTATCGGCATGCGCTTGTTCGACTGAGATGTGCTGCTCGGCGACATGGTTTCCGAAAACCTGCAGCCAATCATTCGGCGACTTGACGATGGCATTGTCCCTCTCGTCGGCGCCAGGGTCGACAACGGCCACGGTGGTGCCGGCATCGCGCGACAGACGGTTGGCCACCAACAGGCCGGATGTGCCACCTCCAACGACGATGTAGTCGACAGGCTCGGCGGCGGCCAAAGCAGGCAAAGCCAAGCCCGCCGACGCAGCGACAAGTAGCTGGTGTTTCATGATGGGGCGTTTAAGTTTGTGAAGGGTTAGAGATGTCGCCTACCAGCGTTCAGCATGCGCAAAGTTGGCTGGGTCCCTCATGATATCGGCAAGCCGGGCCTTTTAAACATCATCTCACACAGTTCTGTACGAGAAATCTACGTCATGGCTGACCATCCAACGAAGCGGCATCTTGGAATACCGCCGAGCCCCACACCGTTCTCAAACGAGAAGCTGCCGAAGAGCTAAAGAAGAAAAAACGAGAGCTAGTTTCGTGGGGACGAGCATGTAGATCTGTGGATTGGTATTCTTTGTTCGCCGGAGAGAGTTTGGATACGAATAGAGCCTGCAGTGGTCTCTCAGTCTTCCTTGCAATCAATCTTCCTTACAAACCGGTAATTGGATGCAACTGGCCGCGCATCGCATAACTTCGAGGGCTACAGTACGACCCGTTTCAGTCTCTCAGAACGACATGATAATGGGAAAAAAAAATAAAGGGCAAAAAAAGAATGTACAACACCCGGTGTTCGCTGGTCGTCACCGACCCAACTACTAATCTGGCGCTCAAGTGGTTATCGATCGGAGATCAGACGGGATCCAGATTTTTCACTCGGCTATGGTCGTACATGCTGGTAATTGAGCAGTTTTGCTTTATATCCTAAGACCATCTTCAATCCAAAACCACATTCCACGTCGACGCAGGGGTAGTAGTGTCCGTCGCTATTATACCACAAGGCAACGGGCGTGCTTCTTTGCGCACTCGAGTTGAGTTCGCCAGAGTACTTACTACCAAAGGCTTCTGCGGTGCCAACAAGAGTCAAGGACAAAAGCGTGTGACAATGTGAGCTGTTATTGAATTCAAATATTAACATATTTTTCAAGGCCCAAAGCTTCATATTTTTTAATACTACTGAATAGCAGAAATCTGCCCAACAAACAAGCGTGCTAATTTACTTGCCCCCAAATACGCCAAGCGCACGCGCCAGCGGCCGTGAAGAAGCCTCCCAGAGACCAGGCTGACCTAGGCTGCTGCCTTGTTGCATGCACTTTGGCGGCGTATTTTGTCTGCACACTCCCCTGCCTCACAATGATACCAGTGCAACAAGGCAAAAAGAGAGAAGAAGGAGAAGAAGAAGAAGAAAAAAAAACGCGGACACATCTTTTATTTTGACCTTGACAATGGCAGACGTGCCGAAATACACAGTTCAGAATTACATTGTGAGCAGCCCTCTGGAAGAGGACCAAGATGCACTCTTCCACGTTCGTCGCAACGGAAAAGCCTGTTACATCGAGATGAAGCCCGCCTTTTTCATAAACTCCCCCAACACGTTCCGGAAATATCTGAGCCACCTTCATCTTCTCTGGTCGGGTGAGGAGGTTATCGGCAATCTCCACGATACCGATGTCTTTGATTGGGTCATGTCCCCGTATCTGCAGCTCTTGACGGATCTCGCGCCTCCCGTTGCAGGAGAGCCGAGCGAGATCAGTACATCACTCCAGAATAGTCTCTTTCCTGAATTTTTCGTCTTCCACACATACGTCATCGATGAGGAGCTCTCGCCGCGTCGCATCGTCGCCGCCGGTAGACCGCTCTTACCGTCCACTACCCGTTTCGAAGATGACTTTCTCGATGAGCTGGAGACGTGGACCGTGCTTTATGACCCAGTTGGGATATGTCCAGTCTTTGAGAATCCCGAGGAGGCCCTCTACAAAGAACCCAGAAGAGTGATGATCAGGAATGGAACCGCGGAATGTTTCTTCAAGCGCTGCCATTCCACCGCCGAAGCCATCCGGGAACTGAAAACGTACAAAGCCATCGCTGATGCCGGCCTTGACAACCTAGAGTTGAACATTGGTCGTGTCCACGGTGTTGTCATGGATGACGGCGATTTTGTTCTCGGGATTCTGCTGTCCTATATCGACTGCGGCGACGTCTCCCTGTCCTGCCGAATCGTACCCGACGATGCCGACGACCCGCCACAGCACGTACGACGGGCCTGGATGCAGCAGCTGGAGGACGGTGTAAAAGCCCTGCACGCTGCGGGCATCGTGTGGGGAGACGTCAAGTCGGAAAATGTACTCATTGACAGGAGCAACAATGCTTGGATCACGGACTTTGGAGGCGGCTACACTCGGGGCTGGGTTGACAAAGAGTTGGCTGGGACCGTCGAGGGAGACCTCATGGGTGTAGCCAAGATTCGGCAGCTTTTATTTCCTTCTGAAATTTGATCTACCAACACTTTGGGCCTAGGGTTTGCGTGCATCGATGCGCATTTGCTAAGGCCCTTTTGACAAGGGTCATCTTCGCACAGGCGGAAAGAGAGTATCCAAAACGTGCTTTGCTGTCCTGGACGCGACATCGTCAACAGCCCGCTGGCTCATTGTGGAAACATCGTGAAACAGGTACTCATCAACTGCGTCGCACGCAATCCGATCGCGCTGTCCCTGTAGCCCAGGCATATCTATCGTACTCGCAAAGCATGGTTCCCTGGCATTCGTAAATAGCAGTGAAGCGTTGGCCGCCACCGCTCCATCTCCGGATGAATCGCGCGCGCCGCTTCGCCTCATGTCCACATTCATCATGAGTTCAGTCATCCCGGCCACGGTCGAGGACAGTTGCGAGCCCATTCGCTTGGGGTACGGCGCAAACGCCAAGTTGGGCATTTCCTCTCCTTGCGGGAGCATACCCTCGGGCAAGGTCGCCACAAACTCTTCGATGGCGGACTCGCTGGTGGGCATGTCGCTCGTGTTCAATACATGTTCATTTTCCACGCCATCCGGCTTCGACCGCGCCTTGTTCCGCCACTGCACCATGCGCCTCTCGACCTGCTCGTTCCAGCGTTGCGTCAGGGCCATGGCGTTGCGCATATGTTCCGCTCTTGTATGAGGATACGGTGGCACGGGGCGTGTATGCCAGACCGGTGCCAGGGTCATGTCAAAGAGCTTCGGAATGAGTATTCGGAACGTCTCTAGCGCCCGCTCATCAATCTTTTGGGGGGCGCTTGGTGCCATGAGTGCCTGCATGTCTGATGGGTCCATGTCCGCCCAGAAATTAGAAAAGGCAATGGACCGCGGGTTCAACGCTTTGAGATAGAGGAGCTCAGCCTGTTGAAAGATGTGCTCCACCATGCTGTCTAAAAGATCGTTGGCCGTCACGGTTGGTAGAGCGGCCAGATTCCACACCTCCCATGTTCCGAATGTGAATACCCAAATCGTGCTTCGCGACCGGGTTCTCTCTGGCGGTATCGAAAGAAACTTTCTCACCTGTGCCGTAAGGTCGGGTGTCGTCGGAATGGGATACTGTGATCTGATGAATTCGTAATCGGAAGCCGGAGATTCCAGTAGATCTGCTCCTTCCACAGACAACAGGAACTCGTCGATGGAGGTTTGGTATAAGTGGTTCGACGTTAATGCGGGCGGCGCATTTGCCGGCGGTACCAGAGAGCGATATGACGTGCAGCCGAGCTGTGCCAGATGTCAGTCTGTGCCTCATTCCAGTTCCACAATGGGGTTCTATACCGCTTTACAAAGCTGCAGGGTCCATGACGATCTCGATGAATCTGAGCTTGACACGGCGCTCCCCATGATATCTTGCGATCCAAAGACCACAACACGCACATCCTCTGTCGATCTGGTGATCGACGGGTCGATCCGCCCACCCCAGAGCAGCAAGCTGCCATGACGGTGCCCAAGCAGCGTTGTCGGCGCAAAATTCGCCAGGCAGTAGATAAGGACAAGACAGATTGCGACTTGCACGATGAGGCGTGGCGCTGTGCGCAATACTCTCTGAGAAACGAAGCGCAACAGGACACCACTATGCAATATGCTGTGAGGACCCATCGAATGGCAGCGTGACGATCGTGTTTCGAACGATTTTCAAGTCTCAGTCCCAGAGAAAGACCGCAGCGCTGCACACAATGGCACAAACCCTTGCAGGCTCGAAAAAGCACATAGCTTTGGCCCGAGGACGGTCGTGAGCCAAGTGCGCCAAACGATCCGGCGCGGACGACAGCGGCTTTGGGCAAACAGAGCAAGTCTTTTTCCTATGTCTTCCAAACTGCCTGCTCGAGCAGTATGCCGGTGATACAAAGGAATTGGAAAGCAACTCTTCTGCTGTGTTTCGGTGAGGGGCCAAGGATCTATCCTGGTGTCTCCGATGAGGATATAGGCGAAATCGAAACCAGTTGCCCCTTTGACAATGACGTGGTCCAAGGTGCAGCACGCGAGCGACTCAGCGTACTAATAAGGCAACATTTTTTCCCACTCGGCCGTTTTATCGGTGGGGTGAACAGCATTGAGAACTCATCTTATCTCTTCTACTCTTCTACGCAAAAAGCGTTACGCAAGCACAGACTCCTCGGTGGGAACCAAGGGGGCCGGTTGTGCGGATAACGGCATCTTGTAAACCGAACTACTCACGCCCCCCTTCCCGTGTATTGGTCGTACACCAGTCTGCTTCGAAAGCTTGGTCATTCGCCCACGCGTCAAACCAGGTGGCAGTCGCTAAATCAATCAAGCGGTCACCAAAAGTAGGCGGATAGCGCGCGCAAGTATGTACTGATACATACGCATTCGAAAACCTAAAATAGCTTGGCCACGCGCGAGGGGTGCATCCGAGACTGCTGATCCATACGCTTTCGTGGGGCCCTCCGCCGTTGTCAATCTTGACGCGCGTCGGGACCAATGAGCACTGGGCAGAAGGAGTACGCAACCAATGATAAAGTCGCTGCTGTTCATTCACTCTAAAGATCCATGTCGGTTCCGACATAAATCTCCGAAGAAGCATTACTTGCGCTGAAATGTCGTAATCTGCTGCAATTGCCGCCGGGGTACATATCATCAAAGAAGGACCCGGTCCGGCAGCGATAATGCCGTGGCGAAACTGGGGGCGCCACCAGTGGTGCCATGGCGTCGACTCAACAACCTATGAAGTTGCAATGGTATTGCCCTCATACATACCATGGTTCGGGTCTAGGACCGCCACGGCATCTATCGTCCGAGGGGCGGCAGTCTACATCGTGCACACCAAACGTATTGCATTCGTCATCCATAATGTTCTTGTTTTTGCGGTTCATCTTCACCCACTTTCCCATCCGAGAAAAATCTCAGCGGCGCATTCATGCAGTTTTCTGCTCTAAAATTCATGTTAGATTCTGTGCACCTCGAGGGCCATGTAGCTTGAAGCCCGTCTTTCGCAGCTTCTGGAAGACGCCCGTCGGGTCGTAAGCGGCAGACACGGCCGCTAGCAGCGCCGTGTTCTCAGCGCCGTAGTGAGGGAACGGCTGCTCGTCGCGCCATGCGTAGTTGAGGTAGATCCAGGAAACGTAGGTGCCCATGTCGCGCTGCTTCTTGTTGACCGTGTGGACGAAGGCCTGCGCGACGGGCAGCATGGCCTCCTGGTTCGCCGCGGTGTCGACGGTAATGGAGAAGAGCCAGCTGAGCTTCGGGCCGTCCGCCACGACTTCTTCTAGGCCGAGCACGTTTCCGCCGCGGGCGGCTGCGTGCTTGACCATGGCGGGCGTCAGCGGCTGCAGCGATATGATGGTGCTAAAGGTGGCGCTGGGCGCGGCAGCCTGGAGCTCGGGGATGAGTGCGTGGTGCAGCTCGTCAATGGCAGCAAGCGACTTGAAGCTGTGCTTTGCAGTTGCAGTGAACCAATTGGCGCTGCAGAAGCTGTTAGGGTCGTACTTGACAAGAGCTCCGAGAACTTACTATAGCCCGAGAGGTGTAGGGCCAGTGAATTGCGGAATAATGTCCTTTTCTGGGCCGGATGTCAAGGTGCTGCCAATATTGGGAATGGACAAGTACTCCCTGAAAGAGGTGCGGTTAGCTTCGCCGTTGGCATTGGTTAGGATAGAGCGAAGGGTGAATCCCTCGTCGTTATCCCAGAGTAGTGCGAGAATATTTTGATCCGGCGAGCCGTCCTCGGTGTTGTCGACAAAGTTGACGTAGGCATTGAAGACACTATCGCGCTCTTTGAGATCGTACTGCGTAAAGCCGCCCCAAAGACGGTTGCCAGGGATCGTAACTGCTCAATTAGCTGATATTTGATCAAAATTTTGGTCCGTAAACGCACCTTGGTCGATTCGCGTGACGAATCCCAAGTTGCCAGAGCCACCCTTTTGAGCTTTCCAGAGATCTTTGTTATCCTTTGCGTTGGCGTTGACAACGGTCCCGTTGGCCAGAACAATTTCCCAATTGGCAACATTGTCACACGAGAATCCATGGCCGTTGCTGTGAAACGAATACTACAATCCTGGTCAGCGACGCCCTGGCTGCACAAGAACGATGCACATACACCAGCACCGGTGGTGAAGCCGCCGACGCCAACGACAGATGTACGCGCGCCCACTACAGTAACATTGTGCGGGTGTAGAGCCTCATATACAGATCCCCATCGTGCGCCGGGTTCGGTCGAGGCGATCCCTGTTTCCCGATCATACGTCGTCGAGTTCATACGGCTGAAGTCGACGGTGACGCCGTCCATGACACCGTTTGAGCCCTTCCATGTCGAGTGGCCACCTGCACGGATGCCAAAGGGGCACTGGCGCTGGCTGATGATGCGAGCAAGCGCTTGCACATCCATCGTAGACTCGGGCAGCACCATACACCAAGCATGCTGGGCCGCGTTGGCAGAATAGTATGACTTGAGTTGGGTGTTGTAGACAGCGCTACCAGGCATGAATACCTTGCTGCGCAGCGAATCCTGGTGTAATAATTCGGTACACTGTATGGCCGCAGTCAGCATCTTGGGAAATCCTGGTCTCATCAGGCTCTACATTCGGGACATACGCATTGGCAATCTTCAGTGGCGGCGGTGGTCGTGACTGTCAAAGTCAATACGAAAGCTGCCACAGAAGCCCTCATTGCGAAACATAAAGGAGTAATATGGCGGAATTTGCGGTAGGAAAAAGGGTTCGCTACCAAAAGCAACGCAGGATCAATCGAGTGAGCTGGCGTCTGGTGTTATCCCTGTCGTAATAAGGCGGGGGCATCTTGAGCGGTCCGGGGCTAGCCTTGCCGTCAGCCTTGGTCGGCTCGCAATGATTGATGCTTCTTGGACTCAGATCAGCTCCGCAAGGAAGAGAAAAAAACATTTTCCTTTTCCAGGCCGTCCATTGACCTTGCACCTTGATAGCCCAGACTCGTGGCCACTGCGCAAAGGCTTTTAGTCATTTAGTATTGCCTCTTGTAGAGATACCGTGACGCCCGGCGTATTTTACACTTATAGGCCGAGATGCTTTTGGCAACGGAATGCTTGTGATTCGTGCGGTTGCGCCCTGGACCACGGTCGAGAATGGGATCAGTGGTTGCCAGAGGTTCGAAATCGGAACGTTGTGATTGAATGACGAGAGTGGTGTTGAGGAGCCTGATCATCGGCGTCGATGGTCTGCGAGGTAGGTTGAAGCAGCGCAGAAAAGGAGAGGTTGGCAAGAGGCCCGGCGCAGTGCCCAGATGATGCAAACGCTTGCGCCTTGCCGAAAAAGAGTGACCTATGGTTGGCTACGCGGACGCACTTTGTATTTTTGTGTACAGCTTACACCGAGACCAAGCAAGGATATGCATTCAGTACGGCGAGATAAATATCAGCATATCTGCACGAATGGGTATAAAGCTTTGATAGAATCCCAGAATGGGAATTATGGAATGCGAGGTGTGAGCGCGGCCACTGCAGCCAGGCAGACGATAGAATAATGTCCATCGATAAGCACTCTATATAATATACTGGATATTTAATAACGAGGGCTTGTGTAGCGAAGAATTAATAAGGTGAGGAAGAAGGAAGGAATGAAGGAAGGAAAGGTGAGAAAATCGAGCAAAAAGACAGGCGAGATCGAGCGAGCAATAACAGACGAGGCAAAAATTTAAAAAAGATTCGTTATTGAAAGAAAAAATAACCAAGATGCTTACAGCGCACATCATGTGTATACAAAATGGCCTGATACAGTCCACCGTGGGCCGCAGCTGCTCCCGACTCGACACTGGCAAATACCTGAATGATTAAATCAATCAGGAAGAGATTCTAGATTCTATGCGTCTGACTGGTGACATTCTCAGGACGTTCCAGAAGGTTTGTTCCAACAGCTTGTCGAATTAAAGGGACCTCTAGAGCATACAGGCCAGTTTCTATTAGTTAGTTGACCACCAGTAGTTACTTCGCCCCACCAGGGTCCTCGATTTATTGCACAGATTTCCAGCGGCTAAGTACGTAGGCTAGATAAGGTAGTAGGGGTAGTTAAATAGTAGGTACACGGTACGCAACGCGCCTCTACAGTTGTACTAAGGACATGGCATTTTCCGTAGACCAGTACTCTTGACTTGCAACGTGATAAAAAAAAAACAAGCTTGCTTTTTACGATTCTGACTGTATCGCTAGGCGCGTTGATGCAGTCGTCAACTCCGGGGTGGTCAGGATCGGCAACAACGATTTGACCATCAAGTGTCGCCACCACGCGGACCCCCGTCGAACAGGGGTCTGGGCTTTTATGGCTTGCATGGTTTACGGTAATTGGGTAAGGGCAGAGGGCTTGGTGGCTTGAAATTCTACAGATGGAACAATGTCCAACGCCAGTTGGGAAGAAGAAAAAATTTCTTGCATCGGTGTTGTGTCGATCAACTGCACGGAACGGGAGTGGTGCTGGCTCGGCCGAATTCTTCGGGTGTCGCCGCACGCTTCTAGACTCAGGTAACGTAGTAACTAGCGTGGCGACAGGTGTGATAACGGATAACGGTAAACGGCGAATGAATAACCGCCGATCTCAAAGGGAAAACTTGCTGCCTGGCAGCCTGGCTGCAAGAGGCTGTCGAGGCCCTGTCTGGACGCTTGTCTAGCATTGAGAGTGCCGTCCCCGACATGGTTGATGATGGGTCGGTGCGTTGAAACAGGCGTGGGTGGTGCGATCTGAGTCGAGGCGCGTCGATGGCGTCCGACACTGACCGACACTGACCGACACTTGCTACTCAGTATTTCTCATTTTCGATTTTTCTTTCTTTCCCTTTCTTTCCCCTTGGGACAGTGAGATGCTTCTGCCGCGATGACGGAGATCGCGGCGAACCCGGCACAACTTGCGGAGTATGGGTTTGCAATGGCTAGGCGTATTGGCAAACGTGGAATGTACATCCAAGACGGCGAGTGTGGTAAAACGGAGTTGCGGTCGAGTAGATTCGTGTGCACTAGGAGCACCAGCATAAACACGACCCGTACAAGCAGAATGGAGGCGGCGACGCGATTGTGTAATGGGAACTGTACTTGGCGTGCCACGGCGCTGTAAAAAGGGCCGGTACCAGGCACTGGTGTGACGACTAGCACTGCCAGGAACGAGGAGGAACGAGACCTGGAAGCGTCAGCCTCACTCAGCTAACGCAAAAGTACCCCTCGGTCGTTACCTCGACCAAGTGCGTTGAAGTGGCCCAGCGAGCGCCGCGGCGCAAAAGTCCCTCTGGTGCCTCCAGCGCCGCCTTGCTTGGCGGAGTCTCTGGGTCACTTGTGCCCACGAGAGGGAAGCCGGTATCGAGGTAGGCATGACGTCTTTTGGCCACGGCGAAGAGGGGGAGAAAAAGCAGGGCACGCATTCTCAGTGGTCGAGGTCAGCAGAAAGAGACCCGGAGTGCCGGAGAAGCCGGAGCCACCGTTCTGCGCGTTGGGGGAATTGTGGAGGGCAGCGGGCTCTTCTGGAACCCGGGATTCTAGAAAATCTGGAATGGGGGGGTTGTATTGAGATGTGGGCGGCGGAGATGGACGACTAAACGGCATCATCAGCATATCGGAGAGATGGTCGCATCGGCGCGCTTCGTTTTCTAGCGCTTGAATTCTTTTGCGTTGGGAGTTGAGAGGAAGCCAAGATTGTGATGTCACAGGGCATTCATCTGATGCGGGGAGTTGTGTTGCATTGCGGCGATTGCCTTGATTTCCATTCATCAAGGGACAAGGGGAAAAAAAGCGCGCACAATGCACAAGGAGGGAGGGAGGGAGTGGACAACGGATGGGGCGACAGCCCACTGAGACCGTGTCTGTGGTAGGCAGCTGAGGGCCTTGTACGGATTACCTTACTGAGTAAGGTAAGTAAGGTACTAAGGTAGTACCTACAGTACCCACCTACGTACCTACTAAGGTATTGTATCCGTGAGTACTGCAAGTACGAAGTAGGACCTTGGTACTCTGGTCAGCCCAGGCTGCGAGCGGATTTGGCCGCTGTAACCCTCCATCAAGGCTGTGTTGCAGGGGTAGTGGTGGTGCAAGTACTGAGTACCTCAGTACCTATGCGTGAGACTGGAAGAAGGCTATTTTTACAACTTGGACTTTGTTGCTAGTTTTCCCTCTTGTTCTCCAACTTCTAGCGCATCGTCCACGCCTCCACGACGTGTTGTATCTAGCCAGGTACCTTGGGGTACTCTTGGAGGAGGATTACAAGCCCTGAGAAGTGCACGAAGAAAAGGAAGAAACATAAGAACCAAAGACCACTCATGCGCACGACAGAAAAAGACGTCGTTGATAGGTTCGCCCCACCCGCACCAAGCCAGCCACTTCCGGGCCTCTGTACTTAATCCGTACCTTACTCAGTAGTGCTACTGGTAAGTAGTACTTGGTGGCTTTTGCCGAATGCGGGAGCCCCGGACGCAACCCAACGAAAACCCCGTGGGCAGCCTGCCTGGATACCTGGGTGACTGAGCCAAAGCCGGCGGCGGCGGCGGCAAGTTCTTGGCAGTCCCTGGAACTTGGTTAGGTAGCTGGGCACCGGGTACTGGGTAGTTAGTTGATACCAAACTAACTGGTTGCGCCGACCTTTTCTTTTTCTTTTTATTCAATTTTTTTTTAAAAAAAAAAGCCGCTCCAGATACGACGCTTCCTCTTTCTTCCCATACATTAATTACTCCGCACTCCACCATCTCCTTCTTCATCAAGCCAACTCCTCCATCCGGTTCAAGAACCTCTTTTTTTTCCCTGCCACCCTTCCGTCTCCGTCTCCATCTCCATCTCCCATCTCTTCCTGAGTCGCTTACTCTTCTTACTTGCTTTCGTCATATTCAACGCTGCCCACGGTGCCCCCCTACCTCTTTCTACAGCGCTCTCTTCTTCTCTCTCAACACCGAAAGCCGTTGTACACGCCCAACCGTGTTCCTTTTTTCCGCCTTGCAGATCAGCAGCCCCCTTCCCACTACAGCAACTGAACCTGCCAATCCGCCGCCCACCAGCGCAAAACCGCCCGCCACACCAGCCAATCCCTCTTCCGTCTAAAACCCGCTCCGCAACCACCACCACCACCACTATCACCTCCCGTCACATTTCTCGCTCCTCGCCATACTTAACCTTCAACTCTTTCTCTCTTATCCTCCGTAACCATGGCTATCCGCGATCGCGTCCGTCGCGCCCTCCGCAAGTCCGAGGCCTCCGACACCATCTCTCAGACCGAGTCCAACACCACTACCACTACAACCACTACAACCAGCAACACCAGCCAGAGCTCCCACGACGGGCCCCAACTCGAGAAGACATCATCCCGCCTCGCCCGTGTCCTCACCTTTGGATCCTCCTCCCAGGACAGCAAGGAAAGGGAAAAGGAGCGCGCCGAGAAGCGCGACCGCAAGGCCGCCGCTCAGAGCAGCCGCCGCCGCACTCACCCCCGCGACCGTCCCCTCACAACGCAAAACATCCGCCACCAGGAGATGCTCTCCCACTTCAGCATGACCTTTGGCGCCTCCGACCCGGCCCAGATTGAGACCATGAGCTTCGTCGGTGTCAGCCCCTGCTGCACCCGCCGCGGCTCCCTAGACCTCGACGACCCTCTCAGCCGCGGCAGCACCACCTCCTTTTCCAATGCCTCCTCCGCTACCGACTCTTCGCGGGATGAGTAATTGTGGCTCGACCGACCTGACGCATGCTTCCTGGCGGCTCTCTTGGGCTCAATTACCCTCGACAGCCCCGTCTTGACGAGACACACAACGAGCACAGCTATTGCTCCTCCAAACACATCAAACTATACAGAAACACGGGCTGTATATTGCTTTTTTTTCTTCACCATCAGGTTTCTTGTTTGTACAACCCTGCTTGGCACAGCAGACTACATGTATATACATGGGCTAGACATGTTTCATTTCCTGTTCGGGAAGGTTTCCCTGGCAGATTCGGTAATTATGGTTTCGGATACTGCACTGATTGGAAGCGCTCTGATCAGTGCCTCTTTCAAACAGGCGAACAGATGATTGTTTTTTTTTTTTTTTTGCTTTTTGCTTTTGTTTTGTTTTCCTGTCATGATCATGATATTTTTCACGATTTCCAGGGCGTTTTATACATGCATGGAGCGGCATTTGGGGTAGATTATACCTTGCGCAGCAGACATACTGCCTTGCGGCAGTCTTCCAATTTAATTTGACCAAGAAGTTCCTCGGTATTTAAGTGAATTGTGTATGACGGAAAACTCATGACAGCACCAGTCGCATGGAGACGTGTAGGTGCCGCCGCATCGGGAATCCTCAGCCTTGTAACAGCCTTTCAACCTTCCCAAGTCCAGCTACCCGTGAGTAGCACCAACGGCGTGGTATTGCAGACCTGCCGGCGTGCCACACGGCCACCATTCCACATGCAGACTCATTCAAAAGTCTATTTTCAAATTATGCAACGCATCTACCTGCTACATAGCCCACTACTGCAGCAAAGGACTCATTCATGGACGCATCTGAGGCGGGATTGCCGCACACCAATACACCCTTGCGTCCACCAAAGAAGGAACATACAGCAGAAGAGGAAGAGGGGAAAATGTGACAACTGATAAATTACGAAATCCTTCATACGCTAAACGAATAGACACTGGAAGGTTCCGTACTCAAAAAGCGTTGCCTAGTGAGATGTTGCTCTCGTCTCATACTCTGGCGGGCAAAAAGCCGCAAAAGCATCCGGCTCCAAAAGATCAACGCATCGAGAAGCGCCGCCCCTTTCCCGGAAGAAGGGGGCTGCTTGCGTGATCGAGCATGGCAAAAGACGGTCGTTTTACGATGAGGAAGAAAACAGGCAAAATGAATGCGGTGCAAAACAGAGACAAATACCTTACCCGTTGGTCCACGATGCTCAGTAAAAAAACGCGGCCAGGCAGGCCCGGGCCCAGAGCGGAGGATGGACAGAGTCACGAAAACAGAGAGCTACTGAGCTCCCTTGACCATATCGGGAAACAACATCTCTGGTATCGATCCCCCTTCCCTCTCTCAGTGTTGAGCTTCGGATCTGAACAAAGCGCGGCGCGGCGCGGCGCGGCGCTTTCGAGTCGTCCATCGACCGCAACCATATTAAGAACCCCCCCCCCCTTCCTGCCCCTCGCGTGCGCCGCCGTTCGAAGCAATCCTATAGTTTGTTGATGGGATTGAGAGGGAGAAAAAAGTTGTCGCGTGGGGCGCCGCCGCCTGGCGCGCGTCCCAAAAACTGGCCCCCTTGCTGGCCTTGACAGGTCTCGAGCCCTAACAAACAAGGCAACCAGCTCGTACCGTGACCCAAGCAAGGCATCAACTTTGGTAAGGGCGATCGCCTTGTAAGTTGGGATGACCCCAACTGATGGATATGTAGCGATGCTGAATGTTTTGTATACGAGAGAATCATGCACTTTGGAATTGAATGGAGTTCAAAAGTATGATCCGCGCGCCATCGCTCAGAAATCTCCAATGCATCAGTATCGTTTTGTAGCTTCTATTCCAGAACCCAACGATTCTTCTTCCATCATGTCCACATTGCAAATCATAAAAAACCCTTTCCCTACCCATTTTACTTCTCGTCGACTACAAAGTAAATGCACAACATGTTTACGCTTTTCTGGTATAAAATTTCGGTCGCTCGGGGCCCGCTCTCATGCAAGGCAGGGCCTACTGCCAACGTTCCAAGTTCTGGATAACACAGCCAGCCTGGCCTTCTGTGCGCTTGACCAAGCGGCCTAGGGTGAATACGGTCTCGCCGGCGCTCTCAAGAGCAGCGCCCACCGCCGAAGCCTTGCTGGCATCCACAGCAATCACCATGCCGATGCCGCTGTTGAACGTGCGGCACATCTCCACCGGCGCGACGTTGCCGGCGGCCTTGAGCCACTGGAAAACGGCAGGCATCTGCCACGAGCCGTAGTTGATCTCGGCAGTGAGCGACTCGGGGAGCATTCGGGGCACATTCTCGAGGAGGCCGCCGCCGGTAATGTGGGCCAGGCCCTTGATGTCCTTCAGAACGGGCAGCAAGGTCTTGACGTAGATGCGGGTAGGTGTCAGCAGTGACTCGCCGACACTCTTGCTCTGGTCCCAGGGGGCCGCGTCCGTATAGCCTAGACTAGCACTTTGGACAATGCGGCGCACTAGGGAGAAGCCGTTGGAGTGGACTCCGTTTGAACCGAGACCGAGGAGAATATCTCCCTCCACCATCGCTGTCAGTTTAGGAAGTCGCGCATCCTCCGTGACGGCGCCGACGGCACATCCGGCAGCATCGTAGTCTTCACCTTGGTACATGCCAGGCATTTCGGCCGTCTCACCACCGACCAGGGCACAGCCGGCCTGTCTACAGCCGTCCGCGACGCCCTCGACGAATGCGGCGGCCGATGCAAGATCCAGCTTGCTGCAGCCATAGTAGTCCAGGAACATGAGAGGAGTCGCGCCCTGAACGATAAGATCGTTGACGTTCATGGCGACTAAGTCGATACCAACGGTGTCGTGCTTCTTCATATTTTGGGCAATCATCAGCTTGGTGCCAACACCATCAATCGCGCCAACGATGACGGGAGCGTTGGGGTAGCCTGCAGCAGACAAGTCAACTTCGCCACCAAATCCACCGATCTCAGCATCGGCGCCAGGGCGCTTCGTACTGGCCACTGCCTTCTTAATCTTTTCGACGAAATCGTTGCCAGCCTGGATATCAACACCAGCCTGCGCATAGGTCATGGATTCCTTGTTGGCAGCACGGAAAGCACGATGAGCAATGTCTTTGCGGAAGAACATGCCCTCAAACTGAATGACATTGGCGGCCAGAGCGGCGTAGGAGGCGTCAACAGCACTGCGAAGCGAGTCCCCGACCGAGTTGATGGCGATGACGCGACCACCCGAGGTCTGGAGCTGTTGGCCATCGAGCTTTGTGCCGGCGTGGAAGATGGTGCTGCCGGCAGGAGGCTCAGTGACGGCCATAGGTGTCCCCTTGGCATATGATCCGGGATAGCCTCCGGCGGCGAGCACGACGGTGGCGCTAAATTTGTCCAGAATAGTAATGTTGCAATTGTCCAGGTAGCCACCTGTGCACGCAAGCATGATCTCAGCGAGATCAGTCTCGGGAGAGAGCAGAGGGAGAACGGTCTGTGTCTCGGGGTCACCAAATCTAACATTGTACTCGAGCACCTTGGGTCCCGTGGCGGTGATCATCAGACCAGTAAAGAGCACACCGCGAAAGGGCTGCTGCTCTCTGCGCATACCCAGGATTGTGGGCTCGAGAATCTCCTTGTCTATGCGCTCAACGAGCTCCTTGGTGGCAATGTTGGTGGGAGCATAGCAGCCCATACCACCAGTGTTGGGGCCTTGGTCGCCGTCAAAGATGCGCTTGTGATCTTGGGCTAGGGGTAGCGAACGGATGGAGTAGCCGTCGCAGAAAGTAAGAACGCTGAGCTCATCGCCGAGCAGTAGCTCCTCGATAACAACCTCGCTGCCGGCGGAGCCGAACTCCTTGTCGACCATTATCTGCTTAAGAGCAGCTTTGGCCTCGTCCTTGGTCTGAGGGATAATGACACCCTTGCCAGCAGCGAGACCAGTGGCCTTGATGACTACATCGTGGTTGATGCTGTCAATATATGAAACAGCCTTGTCAAAGTCGGAGAAGTTCTCGTAGGCGGCAGTAGGAACGTTGTACTTTTTCATAAAGTCCTTGGAGTAGGTCTTGCTGCCCTCAAGGCGGGCAGCTTCCTTGGAGGGGCCGAAGCATGGGATGCCGGCGGCGCGGAAGAAGCCCTCAACACCGTCGACGAGAGGAGCTTCGGGACCGGGAACGACAAGGTTGACGCCATTCGACTGCGCAAACTTGACGAGAGCAGCAAAGTCGTCGGCAGGGACAGAGGTTACATTGGAAACCTTGGGGCACGTAGCGGTGCCACCATTGCCAGGAACGGCAAAGATGGATTCAACACGGGCAGATTGGCTGAGTTTCCAAGCGAGGGCGTGCTCACGACCACCGTTTCCGATGAGGAGAATGCGCAGGTTCGACATTGTGTGAACTTGTAGAATCGTACCGTCGGTTCGCGTGCGACATTTCTCGTAGCAGTCGTGGATTGAGTCGAAATCGCAGCGGCATAAGACCCTGCCTGTCCCGCCCTGTCCCAAGCCGGACAAAGGTGGCGGCAGAAAATTATTAACGTCCCCCCTCTTACCAAATCCAGGCTAGCGCCAATTCCCTTCTGATCTCGCTAGGGAGCAACCTTGCATGTTTGCCCTCGGAGCTATCACGTGTTAGAGCACGTGAGCCACAAAATCACCACCTGCAACTCTGAGCCCTACTCGAGCCCCCACAGGCCCGAAAAAATCCATCTCGTTAAGCGAAGCCCCCCAGTGCGTCTACTCTCTTCTTCCCTTCCCAAGCGAATCACCACCGACAACCTTTCTCGAGCACACACGGCAATAACACGTTGCCCATCATGTCGCTCGTGTCGGGAGAGAAGTCGAACTTCCAGTTCGTAAGTTCTTTCAGCTCGAATGCCTGCAAGACTACAAGTCTGCCTCGCCGATCCAATCGCTTTGCTTGTCGCCGATTTTGTCAAGCATCAAACTTCAATATTCGACCGTCGATGTTCAAGAGAAGGAACTACTTATCAGAATCTGGGATACATGGCAATCGACAACAAGCAATGCATTGGATTCGCTGGCAGACAAATTGTCACAGGGACTGATGGATCCGTGAGAACCCAGCGCTAACAATTGCCTAGATTCTGCGTCTGTTAAACACCAACGTCGATGGCAAGCAAAAGGTGATGTACGCCCTCACCAAGATCAAGGGTGTCGGTCGTCGTTACTCCAACCTTGTCTGCAAGAAGGCCGATGTCGACCTGAACAAGCGGTATGCTCCAACCAATCAGAGCACTGGTCGCTTCGCAGGCCAGCTCAATGCTCTATACTACAGGAAACTAACAAAACTCATAGCGCTGGTGAGCTCACCTCCGAAGAGCTTGAGCGTATCGTCACCATCATCCAGAACCCTACCCAGTACAAGATTCCCTCGTGGTTCCTCAACAGACAGCGCGACATTGTCGACGGCAAGGACTCGCAGATCCTCGCCAACGGTGTCGACTCGAAGCTCCGTGACGATCTCGAGCGCCTCAAGAAGATCCGCGCTCACCGTGGTCTCCGCCACTACTGGGGCCTCCGTGTCCGTGGTCAGCACACCAAGACCACTGGCCGCCGTGGTCGCACCGTCGGTGTCTCCAAGAAGAAGGGTGGTTAGTGGTTGTGCGCAGTTGTATGCGTTGTGGAACAAAAAGATTTCAGCTACGTGTTTGGGTGGGATTGGCGTGACGGCTGGTTTCCCCTTTGCAGCTTTTCCAGAGGGTTTGTGCTTTCCTGCATATGCGGCATTGGGTGCTGCTACTCTAGATCAGAGTCATGAAAATGAAAATAACATTAAATCAACTGCTGTGGTGCGTGCTGCCAATATGTGCCGTGCCTGCTCACGAATTGATACCGGGTGCCTCTCACCGACAAGTGCTTAGCCGCACGTAGCATGTTGTCCTGGTCAGGTATGCTAGTCCCAACTTCGCACCAGCTCCAAAACACCACTGCCTGGTTCGCGCAAGTACCTTGAAGACATGCATTCTGTAAAACTTTTTATTGCTTTCTTTTGGTATCTACTCCTCGTGTGTCACCGCCATGTCTAGCACTTCTACCCTCCCTTGTCCTTTGGTTTCGTTCCCAATAAAGTCACTCAAGGCCTTAAACGCCCCCGGTTCAACGAAGCCAACCACCTCCCACTCGGTGCCCATGACGTCTTGCGTCTCGACCTGCTCAATGTAGCTCAGAATCTTGTCCTTGACCGTGCCCTTTTGCTGCTCGCCACCCTCCTCCTTGGCCGCCTGCTTGGCCGCCTGTTTCAGCACGCTGGTGCCGCAGCTGATGCGCAGACGCATGCGCGCGCGCGCCACGGGGATCGGCTGGTGCGCGATCAGCGCCTTCATGGCTTCGAGTGCCTGACTCTTGGCGCTCTTGGTTGTCGACACACCCGTCCAGCTGTGCTCCTTCTCCTTGGGCCTTAGCTTCGCCTCGCCGTCCTCACCCGTCGCCGGCGTCCCCGCGGCGCTGCCTTTGTCCGCCTTTTCCTTGTTATCAGACGAGTGCGCCTGTGAGCTTAGCATGTCCAGTGCCTTTTCGATCATGCCCGACGTGTAGACCCTTTTCGTCCGCGGATCGACCAGCTTGCTCGCCACGATGCTTATCACTTCGTTGTTTATACGCTCAAGTTGTGCCGCACGCTCCTTCTCGCCGACTTGCTGTTCGCCCTTTTTCAGAATCTCGAGGATAATGTCGTCTGTCGTCATCTTCTTTCCGAATGCCTTCTCTAGGTCCTCCTTGGGCGCGGTTTGGCCCTTGGAAACGTTGAGGAAGACGTTGGGAATCTGCAACACGTTATCGAGGTCCGTCTCGATACCAGAGCGCCACTCGAGGACCTTATTCTTGTAGCATGCAATCTCGAAGCGCTTCTTGCCCTTTTTTAGGCGCACGAGCGACACATTGGTCAGCTTGATCTGATTCGACGGCTGGTTAATTTGGCGCGACATGATAGCGTTGTCGGTGCCGATTTTGGTAAGTTCTTGAAGTGATGCAAGCAAAGAAATACAGTCAGCGTTGCTTTCTTATATGTGTCGCTTTCTAAGAAATTCAAAAGGGATATATAGTCATGAGAAAAATTGCCAAAGTGTTGCGTCAGTGTTGGATTTTGGGCTGGTGCACTTTCTACGACCCCGCCATGGCTGTCTGTGAAATCTTTACTGCCCCGCCTTCCCTGACTGTCGCCCACGAAAAAGGTTGACTCACCTATTCTTGAGTCACTCAAGGCCTGCATAAAAGCTTACGGCGAACCATTGTGGCAAGGTCGTTTCTCTTCAATTACCCATACATAGGTCCCGTTTTTGCAAATTACTCTCAACGCCATGGCTGCACCAGGCGCCACGACCGTCCCCCAGGAGGAACCCGCTGCCCCTCAGCAGGCCAAGCAGGACATTAACCCGTGGTCTGTGTCGGGCGAAGTGGGCGAGGACGGCAAGGTCAAAGCAATTGACTACCGCAAACTGATTGATGAGTTTGGCACATCTCAGATTGATGATGCGTTGCTGGCACGATTTGAGCAGGTGACGGGTCAGAAGCCGCACCGTTTCATGCGCCGTGGCATCTTTTTCAGCCACCGCGACATGCACGCCATCTTGGACCGCTACGAGAAGGTATGTGATGGCCGGTGTGGAGTACATGATCGTGGATTGATGGATTGATGGATTGATAGAATGAACCGTTCTTCATCTACACGGGTCGTGGGCCGAGTAGTGACAGCATGCACATCGGCCACACGCAGGTGTTTGATTTCGTCAAGTATGTCATCTTGATCGCCGGCTGAGGTCGTTCCTGACTGTATATAGGTGGCTACAAGATGTCTTTGACGCGCCCTTGATCGTCATGTTGACTGATGGTGCGTAGCCTGCTGTTCTACCGGCGTTTACTAACAACGAGCTTTAGACGAGAAGTACCTTTTCTCAGAAAAGAGAACTGTTGACGAAGTCATTGGCTACTCCAAACAAAACTGCAAAGACATCATCGCTGCCGGCTTTGATATGAAAAAGACATTCATCTTTTCTGACTTTGAATACGTCGGCGGTGCATTTTACAAGAATATCGTGCGCTTCGCCAAGCGCGTGAACTTTAACACGGCCAAGGCAGTATTTGGCTTCGATGGAAGGTAGGAACTCGTTGAAGTTTAGCTGTGCTTTGAATTATACTAATGACCGCAGCTCCAACATTGGCAAGATTCACTTTGCTAGCATCCAGGGCGCGACAGCGTTTGCCGGCTCATTCCCGCACATATTTGGCCCTGACGAGGCCAAGACGGCCAAGATCCCGTGTCTGATACCTTGCGCCATCGACCAAGACCCCTATTTCAGGCTGACACGGGACTGCGCCGCCGGCCTCAAGTATGCCAAGCCTTCGCTGATTCACATGCGCTTCCTCGACGCCCTGCAGGGGCCTGGCTCCAAGATGTCGGCTAGCGATGACACGTCGGCTATTTTCCTGAGCGACTCACCCAAAGCCATCAAGAACAAGATCAACAGATACGCTTTTTCCGGTGGCCGGGAGACATTGGAGGAGCAAAGGGAAAAGGGCGGCAATGCGGACATTGACGTCTCCTACCAGTACCTGCAGTTCTTCTTGGAGGATGATGCGGTATGTCGGCTCTTAGAGTAATATCTGACAGCTACTAATATGACTCAGGAACTGAAAAGGATCAAGGAAGAATACAACAGCGGTAAAATGTTGACTGCAGAGGTACGCCGCTCCATTTCCTGACATGCACACTGCTAACCACCGAACAGCTCAAAGCCATCTGCATCGAGCACCTGCAGAAATACGTCTCCGAATTCCAGGAGCGCCGCGCCAAGGCTACCGATGATGTGGTTGCACAATTCATGGCTGTGCGGCCGCTTGAGTGGCAAGGCAACCCAAGAGTGCCGCGTGCTGACCTCGTTGTACCTGTTGCCGCCGCTGGCGCCGAGGGAGCCGCCGCGGAGGGAGGCGACGGCAAGTTGACCAAGAACCAGATGAAGAAGCTTCTGAAGGAGCAGCAGATTGCGGCGAAAAAGGCGGAAAAGGAAGCGGCCAAGGCGAAGGCGGCTGGTGGTGCGTAATACGGCAGGATAAAGGTATCTAAGGGTGCGCCTGGTACGGATGATTTAGATGCTGATAGATCCGACGTAGACGCAATACGAATGATAAACAATTTCATGGTCATTTTATATCTTATTTGTGTCGCTATCTCTTGGTTCAGTCGGTCGTAAACCGCCCAGACAGTACCGACTCAAGTAATCCGTAGCAGTATGTTGACAGCGCAACCTGGGCTCCCTATGAGTGCCTGAGCCCCTTCAGGTACGGATTACAGTCGTCTATTTATAGTGTTACACCTACCCAGAAACCAGTCAATGAATTTGGCGCAAACTGTGAGACAGTGGCCAGGACATTCCAGCAGTAACATAACCGTACCAGTATGTACGAACTATACTGAGTACCCGCCTGCCGGGTAACCCATCAAGGTAGCAGGCCGCCCGGGGTACGCTACCCAGAGTTGCTTACAGCGGCCTGCAGCAGCCAGAAATAGCGCCTGCAGCAGCGAACAGCGGGACGTTTTTAGTGGGGCCGGGCTGGCCAAAGTACCTGGCCGCTTTAGGCCGAACGACTGGCTGAAGGTGCCTAACAGTCTGCCATGGCGGGCACCGCATAATTCTGTTAGTGCGGGCGTCGGTTGCTAGGCAGTGACATTGTTTCATGAGTCGTCAGCGCTCTCGGCATCTACCAGGTCCCAGTTTCAGCGGCGTCATACATCGCCCATGATAACAGACTCACGCACGCCCCCAGTCACCTGAGCCATCACCCCGGAGAAGCTTCCCCGCAGGAGCTTGAGCTTGCCCTTCTTCTCTCTTTCCCATCATCACTTTTTGTCAAGTCGTTGACAAACCCATCCTTTTTCCATCACCAGTAACATACCCATCGGGCAGCATCGTCACCATGCGTCTGTCCACCTCGGTCGTGCTCGGAGCAGCGGCCACGGCGGTCGCCGGCGACCAAAAGATCCTCAACAAGGGCGACGACTACCACTCGCCCTTGCACGTCGGCGGCGCGGCTACCGGCGCCTCTCGCACCGGCTTTGACTGGTCCGCCGACTTTGAGTCGTGGGCCAAGCCCCTCAAGTCGCTGTACGGCGACATCACGGCCGAGGCCAAGGCCACCTGGGACGAGATCTCGCAGCTCGCACCCGAGGTCGTCGAGACGTTCAAGCAGAGCATCGCCGCCACTTCCAAGCCCAAGAAGATTCATAACAGGCCTGATTCCCACTGGGACCACATTGTCCGAGGCTCCGACGTGCAGGGCATCTGGGTCAAGGGCGAGGACGGCGAAGACCGTCGCAAGCTCGGCGGCAAGCTCGACAACTACGACGTGCGTGTGCGCAAGGTCGACCCGTCCAAGATTGGCGTCGACACAGTCAAGCAGTACTCGGGCTACCTGGACGACAACGAAAAGGACAAGCACCTGTTTTACTGGTTCTTCGAGTCGCGCAACGACCCGGCCAACGACCCCGTCGTTCTGTGGCTCAACGGTGGGCCCGGCTGCTCGTCGATGCTGGGCCTGTTCATGGAGCTCGGCCCGGCGTCGATCGACAAGAAGGGCAAGGTCGTCATCAACCCCAGCTCGTGGAACAGCAACGCGTCCGTCATCTTCATCGATCAGCCCGTCAACGTGGGCTACTCGTACGGCAGCGGCAGCGTGTCTAACACGGCAGCGGCGGCCAAGGACATTTACGCGCTGCTGACGCTCTTCTTCCACCAGTTCCCCGAGTACGCTAAGCAGGACTTTCACATTGCGGGCGAGTCGTACGGCGGCCACTACGTACCCATCATGGCGCAGGAGATTCTGTCGCACAAGGACCGTAACATCAACCTCAAGTCGGCGCTCATCGGCAACGGCCTCACCGACAGCTACACGCAGTACGAGTACTACCGGCCTATGGGCTGCGGCGACGGCGGCTACCCGGCCGTGCTGGACGAGTCGCAGTGCCAGGCCATGGACAATGCGCTGCCGCGCTGCCAGTCGCTGATTCAGTCGTGCTACAGCAGTGAGAGCGTGTGGAGCTGCGTGCCTGCCATCCTGTATTGCAACGCCCAGATCATCGGTCCCTACCAGAAGACGGGCCAGAACCCGTACGACGTGCGCGAGAAGTGCAAGGGCGGTAACCTGTGCTACGACGAGATTACGTGGATCACCGACTTTTTGAACCGCGACGACGTGCAGGAAGCCCTGGGCGTGGAGCCGACGACGTTTGACAGCTGCAACTTTGACATTAACCGCAACTTTTTGTTCCAGGGCGACTGGATGCTGCCCATTGTCAACGTGGTGCCGGGTCTGCTGGAGCAGATTCCCGTGCTCGTGTACGCGGGTGACGCCGACTTCATCTGCAACTGGCTCGGAAACCGGGCATGGACGGAGAAGCTCGAGTGGGCAGGCCAGGAGGCGTACGGCAAGGCCAAGACTGAGGACCTGACGATTGAGGGCAGCAAGAAGCCGTACGGCAAGGTCAAGTCGGCCAAGGGCCTGACGTTTATGCAAATCTTTGAGGCGGGCCACATGGTGCCATACGACCAGCCCGAGGCGTCGATTGACTTCCTCAACCGTTGGATCGCGGGTGAGTGGGCCAAATAGAGTGTGGAAGTGCTAGAATTGGGTATCTTTTGTCACCTTGAATAGGCTAGAAATTTGTTTGGCTAGATTTATACATGTGAAGAGTTAATATGCATGGTATCTTCATGAGAGTGTGAGTCGGTGTTTTGACATGTGACTGAGACATGGCAACGTGGAACATGGCAGCACGAATGATGGCAACGTGACGCTGGGAGCCAAAATTGTAGACTATGAATCTGTCATTATGGATTAATCTTGTTGTATAGATGGCAAATCAGCGCTGATCAAACAAAAAAAAAGAAGATAAAAAATAAGAAGAAAACAAGCAGATCCGCTAACGATTACAGGGTAGTTGCCAAGCGATCTCCCCTCATCCCAGCCAGGCACTGTCTAATACGTCAGCTTTCAATTGACGTTGTCTGAGAGTATATGAAGAGACTGACCACGATTCATGTACGGAGCATAACAGAACATGCAGGCTGATGAGCAGCCGGAAACGTGAGCCAAGCGCCAGCCACCGGTCGTCGTCGTCTAAGTAGGGCGGCGAGCTTGGGTGGGGATCGGGCCCGGAACCGCCCACCATCAACACCACCACCGGGGTATCAAGACGGAGCCCGGGAGCCAACCCAATCACACGCTTTTTAAAATTCCTGAGTGCCTTGATGGCAGATCAAGCACCACAGCAGGCCCACCCTGGCCACTACGCCGTGGGTGGCAACGCAGAGGGTCCTGGTACACTGCCTGACAAAGGTTTTGAAGCGGCTGCGCTGTTGCTGCTGCCGCTGCTGCTGCTTCACCTTGGGGGCCGGCGTGCTGCTGTTGGGGCCCTCGATGGATGGCTCCGACATGACGAGGGAACGTGGAAAGAGAGAGAACGAGAGAGGGCTGGGATCTTGGGGAGGGGGGTGCGAGGATGGATAGGGGGTTAAATTGAGATGCTGATGCTGATGAATAGTCTGATAAAGAGCTGGTGTTGTTTGATACTAGGATTGGTGAAGCAAGTATATCGCTGAGTTGTGATGTGAGTAGAACAAGTAACTACATTATCTAGCAAGATCAAGTATACGGCCCCGGGCTACGGAGTGGTTTGTTTTTCTTGCTGGACTACAGTTGTTCTTGCCTTTTTTATTGTACCATGGTTTTTTCTTGTCGTCGTCGTTTGGTTGATAAGGGTAGTTGCGGTGCTGGCGGCGTGTGTATGTGTGTGCGTGTATGCGAAGCCTGTCTGTCTCTAATTGTAGAGAACAGACAGAGTACGCGCTAACTCGCAAAGAGAAACATCACTTGGCATTTCTGCAATTCCCAAACCGGTAAAAAAAGAACAAGACGAAAGAAAGGAGCACGGACGGAAATGGAACGTAGGGCAGCCAGCCAGGCGACTGACGACTATCAGTACTATCAGTAAGTACTCGTTCCCGCGCGAGATCCCTGTCCGTTATGTTGACGGTAGCGGGCGTGGCCGACTTGTTCATTCTCCTTGACGAAATGGAAAAAAAAAAACGGAAAAGAAAAACTGTGGGCTGGAATGACTGGGATAAAAAACCATGTGGCGCCATGTATGGGATATACAAAAGTTGACAAGTACAGATTATTAAGTACTTAGCACGCCGGTAACTTGGGCAAACCAGCCTCATGCACGGTGGCCATGCATAGAAAAAATTGTTGAGGCAAGTACTTAGCGTCCAAAGTCTCTTTTTTTCTCCCCTGGTTTGGTTTGGCTGGCATCTTGGTCTGGAAGCGGGCCCCCTCTCTCTCTCCCCCCTCTCCAATACTGGTACTTATATAACAGAGCATGCTGAGCAACTGATGAACCCTCTCCCTCCGGGGTTTCGAGGTTCCAATTTTACTATTGGACGCTGGAAATCCGTAAACATCAGGCAACCATGTAGAGCAGAGCAGAGCAGAGCAGGGAAAGAAAGGAGAGAAAAAAAAAGTCGTCGTAATTAGACGTCGCATTGGGCCCAAAGCGACCAAGAGCCTCGGTTTAGAGTGGGGGCAGATTGGGGGAATGAATCAAAAATGCCACAACACCGTCCTTTTATCCAATTCTTCTTCTACCGAGTACAAAACCTTATTTTGTTATATATGTAATTGAAGGTTGAAATTGCCAAAATGACCTGCCCTTCCGGGCCTCCCCTCCCCCTCGACAGGCTTACGTAGGAGCCTCAGCCTCAGTTACGGGGGAGGCCATGGCATTGCACAGCATTGCGCAGCATTGACCAGCATGAGAGGTGTGGCATGCCGTAACAAACGGTGATGGGTACTTGGTGCCTACCTATACTGTAGATATTCTATTCACCAAGTACACTTACTCACTACAACTACCTAGTATGCTGCATGGACGTTTCGGATATCGTTTCTTTCTTTGCCACCAGCGACTTTTTTTCGTTTCTGTTTTCTTTTGATTCATTCCTTTCTTGTCTCTGGTTTCCGTCTTCTTTTTTTTTTCTTTCCTTTTTTGTCAATCCTTCATGAGTTCCCCCCAACAAAACCTCCAAGCGGATTCCCAGCCCTCCCAGCCGCGAATCAACTGGCGCGCTCCCGGATGCCGAGATGGGTGGGGCGTCTGTCGTGTGCCTGGTGGCGACCAAGTACCCTACATGGTGCACCTGCTAGAACCACCATACCCTTTTCGCGGTAGATGCTAACAGATGTGGCGGATAAAATACCTGCCCTACTGCTCAACCTCTTTAAAGGCCGACACTGCACCTTTCCCACCAAAAAATTCCATCGCCTTTCAAACACGCCCTGGTTTCCCTTGCATCACTGCATCCACCCCCCTTCTCTCCTCTCCGTAGCCAATCCCGCTCTCTCTTTATCTGGCGTGTCTGCTTTTTTGGCTTTTTTCCATCGCTTTTATCTAAGCCGCGGTTCATGACTGCCACTCTGCATGCTACCTTTTTTTTTTACCCGTTTCCTGTAGATTTCTTCCCGGGCCGTTGATACGTCGATTGACATGTGTCGCTTTTCTGCGATCCCTTGACCGACCCGTAACCGTGCCAGTAGACAAGTTCACCGTTGTGGATCGCAGCTCACCTCCAAAGATAGGACTGTACTGGACTTACCTGGGATTATTTATCAAAAAAAGAATACTGCGATTCATTAAACAGTGTCTCCCAGTTACACGTGCTCCGTAGTAAACAAAAAACGTCGCACTCCTCGCAGTCGATCGATAAAGACGCACATGCCTCGGCTCCCTATCATCATCTACGACGTTGCGACATCACATCCCCAACATCTTTCCTCCTCCCATCTCTCCGATCCTAGCCACCATCCAAGAATCCATCCACCCATCCATCAATCACCACTCCAATCATTTATCAAATCTGCCATCCATCCGGAGCATCCAGGAAGCGGACCACGGAGCAACACACGGCGACCCCAGCTGGCGGCCCCGACTATCGAGACAAGGGGGTGTGTTCTCCGTCAACAAGGGGCGTGGTCCTAATATACACCGGGACTTTGGGGCTTGGACTTCGAATTGTCCCTTCTTTTTCCCGGCCCTCCACGACTTGCACCTCTTTGCCTTTTTTTCCCTTTCTTTTTCTTTTCCCTCTCGTCTTCTGTCCTCGTTATAGATTCTTCTTCTTCCAAGCATTGGCTCTCGGTTTGGCACAGAAGATACCCGTGGTTGCAGCTCTTCGACCAACCCCAACCCGTCCTCCTTTGTGGAACTGAGCGAGCGACTTGGTCCTTTCTTCCACCTCGAGCGGCTCACCACCCCTCCTCGCTCGTGTCTCGGAAACTGTTGATCTTACCGCCTTACCAGAAAATCTTGCGGCCTACTTTATCCTCTCCTCCTCCCCCTAGTTACCGAAAAGCAATTGCATCCAAACCACAACATCTACATCGCCATGTCGGTCCACTCCAGCATCATCGGCGGCCTGCCGTCCTCCAAGCTCTTTAGCTTCCCACCGCACAACCCGGCGCCGCCTGTGCCTCCGGCCGCCGTCTCCTCCTTCTCCGTCATGCGGCCCTTCAATATCCCCGGCGGGCTGTTCCTCGCCGCCCTCGACGCCCGCGTGCCCATCACAATTGCAGCCCTCTACGCCGTCACCGTCAAGCTCCTCAACCGCTACAACCGTGCCAACAACAAGCAGGCCTGGGCCATCTCCAAAACGGCCTCGTTCCGCTTCTTCGTCGTCCTCCACAACGTCTTCCTCGCCGTCTACTCGGCCTGGACTTTCTGGGGCATGCTCAGTGGCATGCGTAAGAGCATCATCAGCCCCTTTGGTCCCGGCGGGCTCGCCGCCACCGCCGATAGCGCCTGCCGCCTGCACGGCGCCCCGGGCCTCGGCAACTCGGTCTACTTCAATGAGCACCTCAGCCGCTTCGAGAGCGCCGGCCCCGACACCCCAGCCGGCGTCATCGACCCCGTCACCGGCCTGCCCAACCCTTCTCAAGCCGGCCGCATCTGGAACGAGGGCCTCGCCTACTATGGCTGGATCTTCTACCTGAGCAAGTTTTACGAAGTCCTCGACACCTTTATTATCTTGGCCAAGGGCAAGCCCAGCTCCACGCTGCAGACATACCACCACGCTGGTGCCATGTTGTGCATGTGGGCGGGCATGCGCTATATGTCGGCTCCCATCTGGGTCTTTGTTCAGTTCAACTCTTTTATCCACGCTCTGATGGTACGTCACCTGCCTGCCGACCCTTCACTTGTATGTCTCCAGCTAACATATCTCAGTACACCTATTACACCGTGACGGCCTTCAACATTCGTGTCCCCGTCTTTATCAAGCGCAGCCTGACCAGCATGCAAATCACGCAGTTCCTCGTCGGCGCGTCCCTCGCCATGGGCCACTCCTTTGTCTACTACTTTGCTCCGGCCGCCACCTCCACAACCGCATCGTCCGACGCCGCCGGCGCCGTCGAGTCCGTTCGCGCCCTTCTCTTCGGCTCCGGCGCCGACGCCCGCCGCATCAAGACCGTCGTTGACCAGGATGTGTCGTACGTGTCGCAACCCTGCATCGTCAGCTCCGGCGAGACCTTTGCCATCTGGCTCAACGTGGTCTACCTCGCACCCCTGACCTACCTCTTTGTCAGCTTCTTCATCGCCAGCTACGTCAAGCGCAGCAACGCCGCCAACAAGTTTGCTGGCAAGGGTGCTGCCGCCCGCCGCCTCAGCAACGTTAACGTCGACGTCGCCCTCGCCGAAAAGGCCGGCTGGGACGCCGCCCGTGGCCTGGAGCGCGAAGTGTACGGCGGTGAGCGCATGGTGCGCAGCGGCGACAATAGCCCCACGCGCGAGGAGACAACTGCGCGTCGCACCACCAGACGTCGTGGTTAAAATGGGGTTGCAAGTGGGCAGAAAGAAAGTCTGCGCGCCAGAATCTATTGCTAAGCGAGGAAACAAGACAGGTGAGACGGGATTTATGTACGTGTGTGTGTGTTTGCGTGTGTTGCACACATGATGCCGCCCTGAGACAAACGAGAGAAGACCAAAAGAAGACTGGGAGACGTTTCTTTTTCATGACACGGCGTAAGATGCATTATTTTTTTCTTCATTCTTATGATTTGTCTAGACTATTTCAAAATCTTTTTTTTCTTCAAGCCCAGCTGCATTCATTTTTCAGGTTACTGAAGACGAAAGAGACTTGTCTTTTGCCGTGGCTCATTGTTTTGCTGCGACTTGATTTAGACATATATACATATACCTATATATATACACGAGCCTAGAACGGGTATCTAGAAATTCTTTTTTGGCTTCTAAGAGGTGTGAAGCGACTTCTTTACCGTTTCAATATACGAAAAAAAAAAAAAATTGGGGCTGAGTGAGAAGGTATCATACAGACCAGTATTGAGTAGTGAGTATGGAAAAGAGGAAGAAGAAGAGGGAGAGGAGGGTGAAGAGGAGAAGAGAAGAGGACCGAGAAGAAGGGAAGATGAAGAGAAGATGAAGAGAAGATGAAGAGAAGATGAAGAGAAGATGAAGAGAAGATGAAGAGAAGATGAAGAGAAGATGAAGAGAAGATGAAGAAGGGACAAAAAGACTGGGCAACATGTTTCACGACTACAGGATTCAGACAGAACATATAGACTTGGCATGTGAGAAAATATATATTATCAAAGGCCGTCCCGTATACTGGACCCTTTTGGTAAAAGTAGTCAAAGAGCTCTCTGCCTCTCTGTTTGGAGGTCTTGTTGCTTCTGGTTTCAAGCCTTAAAAAAGGCGAGACTTGTAAAAACGCCGAGGAAAAAAAAAGGCAACGATGCAATGCAATACTCCCAAAAACCCAGTTAAAATAAAAAGCAAAACCTCCCAGAACATCAAGATGAATAGAACTCAAAAACTCCACTGAGGGGTTGAAACCTGCCTCTGTAAGAACACAGAAACCAAGAAAAAAAGAGGGAGAGGGTACGCAAATTTACCCAATCCATGAGCTAGTCAGTGACTGTTCTAGTCAACTGAAGTCTATAAAATGTATAATGAAGAGGAAGAAAAAGAAAAGAGAAGAACCTGTTTCGGTGCTCTTCCGCCTGTTGGAACCGGGGTATCATGATTGTCTTGATGGCTAGCCAGCCTGAACAAAGACATGTGCGTGCGCGCGTGTGTGCGTGCGCGCGTGTTTATATATGTGGTGTATGGTATATGCGAGGGAGATGCAGCAATGAAATGATGCAATGCGAGGCTGTCAAGGTGAGGAACAAAAGACATTCAGAACGTGCTCCAATTCCAGTCGCGCGGAACGCTAGCAGCCAGGTCCTTGCTGCTGGGTAGGTTGAACTCGTTCTCGGCGGCGCCGTTTTTGGTCGCCATGGCCTTGACACCCTTGCCAGCCGCAACGTGCGCGCCGCCCGACGAGTCGGAGCCCGAAGACTGACTGTTATTCCGCGAGTGGCGGGCCTTGACCTGCTCGAAGCAGTGGTTGCAGGTGCGCGAGGGTACGGCGCGCGGGTTGAAGTTGGCGTCCTGATCAAGCGGCAGCACCAAGGCGGAGTGGGAGTCGCAAAAGATGTTGCCACACTTGCGGCAGTGATGCCGGCGGTTGAAGTAGGTAAAGGAGCGCTTGCAGAGGGGGTCGTCGCAGATGGACGACTCCGTGTCGGGCTGTCGCGTGTGTCAGTGCGCTGTCCTATTTGGCAAGGTGTCTTGTGCCCTGCGAGCTCCCACCGTTGTTGAAAGGGCGAGGGCTACGCCGCCAGGCAAGGGCCGAGAAACATACCTTCCAGTGCTTGCGCGTGGGTGGAGAAGTGACATCGGGATACGTTGTCAGATCCCAGTCGCCCTCGAGGCTCTTGGAGCTCTCTATGGTAGAACGGCGGCTGAGACGGTGGCCTATGGCACCGAGGCCAGTCAGGCTCAGCAGGTTGGCCGTGTTGGTGCGACGCAGAGTCGAGTCGGAGCCCGAGTCGGAGGAGGCGCCGGGCGAGCGCGAGAGCGGCTGCTGGGGCGGGAATTCGTAGTTGGGGCGCAGTACGGCGGGCATGTACAGAGGGCGTGCGCCGTTGGTGTGAATATTGCTGCGCGAGCCCGAGGTGCCGCGAGGCGAGGGCGGCGTGGAGGCATAGTGGCCGGCGTTGCTGTTGGCGAGGTCGGTGTTGATCTGGAAGCGAGGGCCCGCGGCGGCGGCGAGGTTGTAGGACTGTGAGCGAGCGTGGTGAACGGGGCGGTGGGCGGCAGGGAGAAAGTGACGAGAGTGCTGCTGCTCGCTTGGCAGCGTGGGCATGATGAGCTGGGCGGCCATGATTCCCGGTATTTTGCCAGTTGTGATTTTGTATTATTGAGGCCGTAGAGAAGAACCAAGAGATAGTGATGAGAGGAGGACACGGTGAGAAATCCGTGGCGATGGATGCGGAGGGCAAGAGATTAAAGAACTGGGCTGCGTGTCGCTGGCAAGGGTCCCCTTGGCCTTTTTCGTTGGATGCGGGCGAGCAGAGGAGGGGTGAAAAGCCAGGGTGGGAAGTGATCGGCGGGGGGATTGCGGTGGGCAAAGGAGGAGGAGTCGGGGGGCCCCCCCAGTTTGGTCTTGATGTATGTGTTATCGGTTTGAGATGGCGGCAAACCCAGGAGCGCGGAGCTGACTATCGTGGCGCGGCAATTGGTCAAAGAAGAGGGCGGTCTCTGGAACCAAGTGGATGAAGTGGCAACCTGGTGATGATAATGGTTGGCTGAATGGCTGGGTTCCGCTGGTGGGAGGGGAAAGCCGAGCAAAGACTGGGGACTCTATATTTTTAGTGGACTGAGCGGTGTGGCCGGGTTCGACGAACTTGTCTCGTGCGTGCAGGATTTCCAGGATAATGCAACCAGAGATGACGGGCAGCGGCGGTGATGTAATTGAGGATGAGCAGGGAGCAGATGGCGGGGAGCAGATGGCAGGGCGACGTTGCTGTGACGAGTTTGGTGATGGGTGAGCGTTTTGGCTTTGGCAGAGTCCTGATGAGAGAGGCTCTGCTAGCAAAGCACTTTAACCACTAACTTAGGTACCCTAGTCAGAGCCGAGTGCCATTAGTTAACTTCGGTAGCCTGTTCAATCTGCTACCAGACATGTAGGTAATCTGCTCGCCTGCCTGCCGCTCTAAATTAGGTACGTACCGAAAACCAAAGCAACCTTCTCTGAGTTGCTTTACTCAATAAAGTACGCACTCATTAGCCGCTCCTAGTTCCCGACCGGGTTTTGCATTGGTCGGGGTGGTCGGCCGACGCCCGGGACGGGGGCGCAGCACGACTCGTGCCGTGCTGATACGTTGTCTTCAAAACGGCGACAGGACGAAAGAGGAAAAAAAAAAGAAAAAAAAAAGATGACATATAGCCCTGTCATTTTCTGCATCGTCTGGTCGTGTGCTCGTCACTTTTTACCGTGTCTGTGCCCATGTTTCCATCTTGCTCAAGATGTTGTATGTAGCGCCGCCTGAAAGTAGATCACATCCAAGTAAGCATTCTGCTGCCTCTGTTCTCCGTAATACAGCGCTCTTTACGGAGTAATCTGTACCTACCTGGTGCAGATACTCCATTTCGATCACCTTCTTACCTCTAAGAAGTAAGTAGACATTCCTTGACCTATGACAGGCCTGCTCGTCATCTTTGACCAATCGCGGCCGCTTCCGACCACTCTGCTCCCAATTCCCACCACTCACAGGTCTCTAAATCCCCCCTCCCCTTCGACCAAACGCCCCTCCGGAATGCTCCGCCGCCAGCATCCGCCTCCCATCTCTCTCTCTCCTCCTCACTTTTGCCTGTTTGCCCTGTTCGCCCGTCCACCTTTTTCGCCTTTGTCTCTCCCCCCCTCTCTCCCTGCATGACACAAGCCCATCCATCCATCACCAACGGCGCGCCAGCTCGCCTGTGCGGCATTTCCAGATCTAATAAAGCACTGACCATGTACCCAGCAGCCTTGATGCTGTACGTCTTGCCGTCCGTCTGCCGTTGAGGTTGAAAAGTGAGCAGCCAACGACGCCTCATCTATGCTCTTCTGCCTCTTGCTGAATCCCAGTAGCATTCTGGCAAGACTTTCTGCCAAAATACCGAAATACACACATCTGACATCCACACACACACTCGTTCCACCGTCGCAGAATCCTAATTCTGCAGGGGTCCAGTGGTTATCAAAACAAGTCTACTGTAAAAGCCGAGCAGAGTTCGCCACTAACCCGACACTCTTTTCTCGCTCTGTTTCCCTACACGGCTTACTTTCATGCACATCTCTTGGTTCTGTCTTGTAACGGCAAATGCCCCGAACCCCTGCCTCCCGTCTTTGACAGATTCTTTACTGATACAGATTGCTTCCACGCCAATTGGCCACCTTTTATCCTCCGAGCTGATACTTGACCCCCGACCGACCGAGCTGACTCCACCGTTAAAATGTCAGAGGCATGCATTGCATGGGCTCCATGGGTCTTGACTCTTGAGCCTAAACGCCACCACTTCTCGCCCGACATCCGTGTCCTTTGAAGTCCCCTGCTTCGGAACAAATCATCTCCGCTGTGATGTTTACAGCACGGCACCAACTTGGCGTGTGACCACCTTCTCAAAAACACAGTCGAGCCGCGATGGTCCCAATCCAGAAGGTTGCCTACAGATCCAATCTCACTTTTTGCTGACAATTTGGCCCCCTGGTCCCTGGCCCTCCTGGCCACAATATGAACCATTACCATCATTAATTGCCGCCAGCGCGAATCGAGCAGGTCGCTGACGTACAAGCAATTCCTAGCACCAGCCACCGCATACTACTTTGGGCAGGACTGTCAACGCTTATAGTAGCAACCCGAAAATTAAGAAGGGACAAGCTTTTGATCCGCTGCACTTGTTTGGCAGCTGTCTCTTAATCTGTCCTTCGCCGAGAGTACCAGTGCGGCGCCCAGATCCCAGCACAATGTGATCCGACAGGGAAATTTCACGTAATTGACTTGCCCAAGCCGGCAGAGCGGGATGTGTGACCCGAGCAAGAGCCAAGAGCCGCACGGTTATTGATAATGAGCACAACGTCACACAGACGATCCCCCCAAGAGGGACAAGACTTTGTAACTCGGAAACCGTCCTTCGACCCTTGTCGCTCCGCGCTCCGCATTGACTCTGTCTTGAAAAGAAAATGCCTTGCACGCAGGCACGCAGGCACGCTCGTCTCCCCCGGAGAAAGCACTTCCACCACCACAAGAAATAAACTGGGCTTGCCCAATTTTCTCTCCAAGACCCCGGCTAGGATGCGCCAGAATGAACTACGACGCCGCAATTGGCTCCTGGCCCTTCTAGAACCCTTGGCCCCTCGGCCCCGCCACTCTCAGCCTGTATTTTTTTTCGCCGCCGAGGTTAGGTTCGCCGTCGCCCACTCCGTAATAGCGCCGTACCAGTATACTCCATCTAATAAGCTGCAGCCCCGAGTTTGAGGCTCTGTTGCTGCTGCTGGCTCTGGACTTCTTGGCACGGCGACAAGTCTATTTTGAGCCTTGCCATGTTGCAATACGAGGTCAGCGAACGCACTCGCTTTTGTCACTGCTGCGGTGTATCCGTCCCTCCAACACTCGGCGAATAATACAACGTCAAGATGGATTACACTTATATCAGTAACGCCTGAATTCACCGCAGCGGTGACTCCGTGCCGGATTCAGGCTGGAAGGAAAGGAAGCCATTCGGTGCCAATACATGCCCACTTATACCTCCACATTCGCCTGCCTAAGCAAGAAATACAACGTCAACCGCAGCCTTAGCTGAGAAGTTTGCACTACTTATTGAGCCTTGCATACTAGGTACGTGCCGTCATATCAAAGCCGACATCCCAGACACAGGAAAACAGGGCGCGCTCGGAGTATGGATTCAAGGCTTGCGACACGTGAAACGAGATACCAGCCATGTCCAGAACCTGGCTGATAGTTTAACTCTACTATCAAAGTGGGTTGAATCGCATATAATTTATTCTGATATAATCCATACTAGCTGGCCAATGACTACACAGATCCAAGTGGGCTACATTGCGTAGAAAGCGCTTTTGATATGATCCAGCCAATAGTAATACACGTCCAAGTGGCCTCTATATAACGCATTCGTGATATCGTGGATGCAGCCGCCCATATATCAGTACACCAAAGTGGGCTCAACTGCATGCAATCTATCCTGAACAAACACGAGCAAGTGGATTGTAATCTATCATTGATGTATGCCACGCTGACCGGCTAATGACAGTCTAGTGGAGCTCAACGTCTATCAGTACTTCGTATACGGAGTACGCATCACATAGTCCTTTGGCGACCGCGAGCTAAACATCAGACGGCATGTCTCTCTTCGATTGTGCCACTGCTTGAGTCTATCTGACGATGAGCCTTGGTACCCGGCCGCTGCCATTCGTCATAAGCGCCCCGAAGACATGAGCGATGCCTTCTCTTGCCCCAGAATTTGCGCCGCTCCCATCCCCAGTATCTCTACATCTACCGCAACGCCTCGCCGCAAACCGACACACATTCATATACACCGTCCCTTGACCCACGCTTCTGAAAAGCTCGCTCAAACCAACCGCTACGCTACTGGGTGTATCTTCTTTCCCCTGATCCACGTCTCCGCCACCTTGGCGTCCAACAGCTTTTCGGCGTCCCACTCCATGTCGACCAGCACCAGATCCGCTTCCCGACCCGGCTGCAACTGTCCGGCCCTGTCTTCAGCGAAGCAGCTTCGTGCGGAGCCTCGCGTCGCCGCCGCCACCGCCGCTGCCAGCGATAGCGCGAACTGTGGCGTCGTCTGTGCCGTGTTGTTGCGTTCCAGGGCTGACTTGCGTGTCGTTGCCACGTACAAGTTAGCCAACGGGGCGTACGGCGCCGTCGGAGAATCGGTACCCAGTGCCAGCGCGGCGCCGTGCTCGGCAAACGCCGCATACGGGAAGACGTGCCCGCACCGAGCCTTGCCCAGCAGCTTCTCCCACGCCGTCATACCTGCGGGGTCGAGGTGCACGGCCTGAACGGAAGCGGTGATGCCTAGCGCGCCGAGGCGCGGCACGTCTTCTGGCGCCGTCGTCTCCAGGTGCTCGATGCGGTGCCGGCCCGCAGGGTTGCCGACGGCCTCGAGCCCGTCAATGGCCAGCTTGATGGTGGCGTCGCCAATGGCGTGTATAGCGATTTGCAGACCGGCGGCGTCGGCACGGCGCAATACTGGCTCGAGCGCCTCGCGCGTCCACATGGGCTTGACGCTCTGGTTGTTGTGAGAGTATGGCTCTTGCATCGCGGCGGTACAGGCATCGACAACGCCGTCGGCTACAATCTTGATGCCCGTAATGCGGAACCGTGGGCTGCTGGTCCGGTTGTACTGTGACTGCAGCTCAATGGCCCGGTCGACTTGCCGCAACGTATCCTCGGACGACGGCTGGGGGAGGATGAGCCAGTGCGCGGCCACCCAGATGGGAAGCTCGCCATGCTCCTTCCTATACTGCTGCAAGGACGCCCAGTCCTCCTCGCCCATGGCCATGTCAATCACGCCCGTGTACCCCGCGGCAATGTAGGCGTCCAGTGCGGCCTGCACGTGCTGCTGCTTCTCCTCGGCCGTTTGTTTGTTGGCTAGGAACGGCCAGACGATGCCCAGAGCCGCCGTCTCTTCCATGACGCCGGTCGGCTTGCCATCCGGGCCGCGCCGGATGTGCCCGCCGGGGGGGTCTTGCATGTCAGCGACGCCCAGTTCCTCCAGTGCTGCCGTGTTGAGCCACGACGAGTGCATGTCCTCGGCGTCAATGTACACGGGACGGTTCTGGCCGGGCACGTCAAGTCCGTCGAGCTGCGTCGCGAGCTCGTTGCCGTCGGTTGACGGGTGGAACCAGCCCTGGCACAGGATTCGCGGCAGGTCCGGGTGCTCCGCCGCCCACGCGCGGATCGCCGCCTGGATCTCGCCGAGGTTCTTGCTCGGCCGTATGTTGAGCTTCTGCAGCCCAGCACCCGTCTGGCACAGATGCATGTGGCCGTCGACGAAGCCTGGCAGCACGACGCGGCCCTGGACGTCGTGCACGACAGCCCCCGGCGCGGCTTTTGCCTTGACGATGGCGGGGTCCGTTTCGTTGCCCACGTGGGTGATTTTGCCCGTGCCCGGGTCGAGAACGATGGCGCTGGCAAAGTGTTGAGGCGCATCGCCGTCGGCCGCGACGAAGACACGGCCGTTGTGCAGGACGGTGGGCATGGAGGATGTGTTGGTGCCTTTGCAGGTCGAAATGCCAGACGCAGCTACTGAAATGGAGAGGCAGATGAATGGAAGAAGTCGCCGCAGTGGTGAGTGCATTGTGGTGTTTTTATTTTCTCTTTTTGATTGATTATCTAATGAAGATGCTGTAATAGCTTGTCATCGCATCCAATGGCCATCCGGAACCGCACTTTTTAACTGTCGTCGACCGGACACCGGACTCCGCGGCCTTGGGGGTGCGGCAAATCGCCCATGATTGCCGATGGCGATATGATACCCATTAAGAAAGGGCGCAGCATGCACACAGCCCCGGAAAATGATGAATGCTGCGCAGCGTGGTAGAGGAGCGGGAATCGTGCCATGCTGGATATGTTGAACCCGGTGGCGGTAGTTCAATCAGCGTATGTTCCGAACGGAGTCGGTGGTGCGGGGGCGGGTCGGCCGAGACGGCCATTTGCGCGAAAGAGAAGTTGGCCCTGTGACCAAATGCCGTGTAGCAGGGCACTAACACAAGATAAACTTGGGTTCCACAAAGATATGCATCAGTTAGTGCTACTGATGGCCGTAGATGACGATTGCAGATGCCAGTCAGTGAGTCGTGCAAGCGACCAGGGCGTCCTAACATGACCACCGCTTGGTGACTACACAAAGAGCAAGTACAGCGAGTGACGACAAGTAGTACGGCATCACTTTGATTGATTCTCTGCATCTTTGTTGGAATCCTTGCACTACTTTACCGCAGTCAATCATCCCTCGCTTTGTGGGCTGCCTGTCCTACAACGTCTTTATTCGCCAATTTCCTAGCACCACCACCGCTCGGCCCTTTACTGGCGAAGCAGATGGGCACGCGCCGCCCCCCCTTCCAACAAATCTTCTCATGTAGACCCGCGAACCCGCGGGATCCGCGAATCGCACGATGGCCTAAGAAATCTCTCCGACTTTTATGAACCGCTCGGAGAATATTCGTGGTCGTGTCAAGGACCAATATCAAAAGGAAGCGTCGCGTCCCACCATATGGCTGCCTCGGCCAAGGCTTGATGGCGCAACGAGTACGTGGACGTCATATAAGAAGAAAAGCATGTAATAGTACATTATCATCCTGCATTGCTGTGTGCCGTGGGTAACTTGGCATGTGACGTGGCAAGTCTGCGTTGATATGCAAGATGGGACGGCAGGATGCTGACAACAAAGTACAGCGCTGCCCGGTCCGTGGTGCCATTTCGGCCTTGTCAGTGTGGCTTAGATTGAGTTGGTGGGCTGTGCCGTAGATGAGCGTTCAATCCAGGGGGGCGGGGAGGGGGCGAGTCCAGGAGGGAAAACGGGATGTGGCTCTGGACACTTGTAAAATATATGCTTCGCGTTGTAGTCGGTAAATGCAGCTGTATATTTCGGCGAGTGGCCGTTGGCATGCACTGTCTTGATCTCCGTGTGTGGAGGCCGGCGCGTTGCGGCGGCCCGGCGTCACACAGGGAACGCCCGGCGTCGAGACGTATACGGACCGGTGACCTTGCGGGCCGGCACCGGGAAGGGCAGCATGGCGGCCGGGTTTAAATATTCGAGTAACACCTAGGTAATTGATTCATCCAGCCTGCCGCCCAAAACATACAGTCTCATTCTTCTTCCTTATTTTTGTTTTGTTCTGTTTTGCTTTTTTTTTTTCCCCTTCGGCAACCGAGTTTACGCCAACAACACGTACTTGGGCCGCCGACCGGACCAAAATCGAAATACCTCCTTCCCAACCCCGGAGGCGCGTCCACCAGGCCGATCCGGGAATAACCCGCGACAACCGGAACCGATCCAACGCCCTTTCCTTCCCATCGAGTCATCTTTGTAGGGCGTCGTTGACATGTTCATGTATTGCTTTTAGCAAGATGGTGCTAACAAGGGTGGGCGGCAAACCCCAATAATAAACTTTACTTAATTCGTTGCTTTTCATTTTAGGCCGTACTCGGAGCAGTTGCGACCGCTTTCGGCCAATCAGGACACCCATAAATTGACCCCTCCAAAAGCTTCAACCTGAATTACCCCACCTTTGGAGTGACTCCCAAAGATTTTCTCGCCTCATTCCGTGCGTATCGGCCCGGGGTAGCTTCAACTGAAATTTGCTTCTTCGTCTTCATCTTCTTCTTCATATATATCCCTCTGATCTCTCTTTTTGTTTTCCCTCCACATCGGAAATTGATCACGCGCACAATCAGGACAACGCCCACGCCCACCGCCCTCAAAACTCCGTCCTCTAGATTGCTCCTCCAAGCTCTCGATCCGTCTATCGTCGTTCTCCCCCGCCACTCCGTCGACTTGCTCCGCCCAAGATGCCAATGTACGCTGCTTGAATCACTGCGACTGAGAGCCGCGGGAAATCGCTCTTTCGCTAACCTGGCCATGTTCTCACCCTCGTAGGCTCAAGGACCCGTCGAAAAAATACAAGCCGTTCAAGGTATGTCGGGATCAAGATATGCTGCCTTTGCCATCTGCTGACCTCGTTCGCTAGCCATTGAAATTGGCCAACCGCCAATGGCCGGACAAGACCATCGAAAAGGCCCCTCGATGGCTCTCGTACGTGTCTTCCGCGTTCATCGCGACCATCACGTCGACGACATGAACGACCACAAAGGAAGCTCTGCTGACGCTACGCCAAGATCCTGCCTCCGCGACGGCAACCAGAGTCTACCCGATCCCATGGTAAGGTCTCCCTTGGCGATTTCGTTTCATTTAAACTGTCCGCGCTCTAACCCGCACTCCCTCTCTCCCTTCTCCTCTGCTAGAACGGCGACGAAAAATGGGCATACTTCAAGATGCTGTGCGATCTCGGCTACAAGGAGATTGAAGTCTCGTTCCCGTCGGCCTCGCAGATCGACTTTGACTTTACGCGGCGCCTCATTGAGACGCCCGGCGCGGTTCCCGACGACGTGTTCCTGCAGGTGTTGTCGCCGTGCCGGCCGGACCTCATCCGGCGTACCGTCGAGTCGGTGCGCGGCGCGAAAAACGCCATCATCCACATCTACCTCGCCACCAGCGCCTGCTTCCGGCAGGTCGTCTTTGGCTACAGCGAGGAGCAGACGCTCGCGCTGGCCGTTGAGTGCGCCACCCTCGTCCGCTCCCTCACCAAGGACGACCCGGCGTCGGCCGGCACCAACTGGCAGTTTGAGTTCTCGCCCGAGTGCTTCTCCGACACGGACCCCGCGTACGCGGTCCGCGTGTGCCAGGCCGTCAAGGCCGCCTGGGGCCCCAACGACACCAACGACAAGATCATCTTCAACCTGCCCGCCACCGTCGAGCTCGCCACCCCCAACATCTACGCCGACCTGATTGAGTACTTTTGCGCCCACATCGGCGACCGCGAGAGCGTGTGCGTGTCCCTGCACCCGCACAACGACCGCGGCTGCAGCGTCGCCGCCGCCGAGCTGGGCCAGATGGCCGGCGCCGACCGCGTCGAGGGCTGCCTCTTTGGCAACGGCGAGCGCACCGGCAACGTCGACCTCGTCACCCTCGCCCTCAACCTGTATACGCAGGGTGTCAGCCCCCTGATTGACTTTTCCAACCTCAACCCCGTCATCGACATGGTCGAGTCGTGCACCAAGATCCCCGTCCACCAGCGGGCCCCCTACGGCGGCAGCCTCGTCTGCGCCGCCTTCTCCGGCAGCCACCAGGACGCCATCAAGAAGGGCTTCCAGAGCCGCCAGGCCCGCGGCCTCGCCAGCGAGGACCCCTGGGACGCCATGCCCTACCTGCCCCTCGACCCCCAGGACATTGGCCGCAACTACGAGGCCATCATCCGCATCAACTCCCAGTCCGGCAAGGGCGGCAGCGCCTTCATCCTGCAGACCAAGCTGCAGCTCGACCTCCCCCGCAGCTTCCAGGTTGCCTTTTCCAACGTCGTCCAGCGCCGCGCCGAGGAGCTCGGCCGCGAGCTCCTCGCCAACGAAATCACCGACCTCTTTGAGTCCACCTACTTCCTCAACGACAACCCCCGCCTTACCCTCGTCGACTACAGCATCACCCCCGACCGCACCGACGCCGCCGCCGCCGACACCGGCAAGACGCCCGACACCAAGAGCGCCATGCGCATCTTTGAGGGCGTCATCGTCCTCGACGGCAAGGAGTACAGGTTGCGCGGCCGCGGCAACGGTCCCATCTCCAGCATGGCCGCTGCCCTCAAGGACGTCGGCATCGACTTTGACGTCAACGACTACAAGGAGCACGCCATCGGTGAGGGCCGCAGCGTAAAGGCCGCCTCCTACATCGAGTGCAAGCCCACCGGCATGAAGCAGACCGTCTGGGGCGTCGGCATCCACGAAGACGTGGTGCAGAGCTCTCTCCTTGCCTTGTTGAGTGCCGCCAGTAACGTATGTCCCTTCTCAAACCCCGAGCCCCAAAGCCTCAAGAAAGACCCAAGAGGATGGTTTATTCCTGCCATTCGGAAATCCAACCGACTGACTCAAATCTATCTAGTTCATGACGAGCCGGCCTGCCAGCCCCATCTTGAAGCCCAGAGTGGCGCCAATTTCTTAAGCGGACCAAAAAAAAAGTTTTTGAAAATTATGCATTTTCTAGCAATATGATATCGTAACTCTGCTTCGTCCCATGTATCCCCATCTATGTAATGAATAGGCAATTGCAGTCACGATTACTTTTTGTTAAAAGAAAATAAGAAAGGGGGGCCCAACACGCCATCATGATCTCTCCGTCACCTTCTATATTCATACTCGCCTCTCAGTCCTCTTCGGCGCGCAAGAGGCTCGTTTCCTCATCCGGCACTGCCCCGGCCGGCTTGCTCTGCTCGTCCGGCGTCTTCTTCTGCAGGCCCACCCAGACGGCCGCGCCGATGATGAGGGCGCTGCCGATGAAGCTCTCGACCGGGGGGGTGGTGCCCCAGACGACGCGCTCAATGACGAGCGCCGTGACGAGCTGCGTGTAAATCATGTTGGTGGCGCGGCCGGCGCGCTCGCGCTGCAGGCCCTCGGTGAGCAGCACCTGCAGCAGGAAGCCGGACAGGCCGATGGACAGCAGCAGCAGCCACTGCGGGACGCTGCGCGGCGTCTGGAAGCCAATGGTCGGGTGGAGCAGCAGCACGGCGCACGAGAAGACGGTGGACGTGACGGCAAAGTAGTTTACGCTGACGAGCGAGTGCACGCGCGTGCCGATGACGCGGATCGTGGCGTAGGCCGTCGAGGCGGCAAAAGTGCCGAGCACGGCCAGCACCACGGCAAAGGAGCGCTCCGCGGGCGTCGCGGGCACGGGCTTGAAGATGCCGTCGAGGGCATGCGCCGTGCCGTTGCCCGCCGGGGGTTGTCGCTCGTCAGGATGTCCAAAGGGCAGGTGGGAAAAGAGGAAGCTGGGGCGGGCGATGAAGAGCACGCCGGTGAGGGCGATGACACCGGCGATGCCTTCGACAATGGTGAATGGTTCCTGGCGAGTTCAAAAGTTAGCTTGGGGGGGTTGGAGGCGATGAGGTAGGTGCAAAAGACTGGCGTACTCGCAAGGCGACCCAGCAAACAAAGCTCGTCAACGTTGGAACCAGAAAGGTGATGACGGTGGAATCCGCAATATCCAAAAACGACAGCGAGTCTACAAGTACAACAATATTAGTATGAAAAAGTAAAAAAAAACAAAACAGAATCTGCGTGAATTTATCTGAGCCATCTTACAGTACAGCCCAAAGAGCCCAATGGTGCCCGCCGCGCCGCGCAGCAGCAGCAGGCCCCGGACGCCCGGTGGGCCGAGCGGGAAGCCGGGCACCTTTTTGTACCACATGTAGGCGGAGCCGATGGCGGCCGTGACAATCATGCGGACAAAGATGATTTGCAGCGCGTGAAACTTGGTGTCGAAGCCCGTTTCCAGGAGGCGCGTTGTCATGGCCATCTGGGGGCGAGGTCAGCGGCGCGTCCATTTTGCTCTTCATTCACAAGCTGCTTGCGGGATGGAAGGGATTCTCAAAAAGGAGGAAGAGAGAAGGGGGGGGGGGGCAAGGAAGTGAAAGGCGGAATAGGGGAGGAGAAGAAGAAGAAGAAGAAGAGGAAGAACATACGATAGAGGCAAAGATCTGGGCGAGAAACACAAAAAAGAGACCGATATTGTTGTGGTAAAAGGCCTTGGTGCGGCCCCAGAAACCAGTCTGCTGGTCGGCAGCCGCCACTTCCTCAGATCCATGGGCGTGTGATGTGCTGCCGTTGCCATTGACCTGAGCAGTCGAACCGTTGACCTGCTGCTGGCTGGCATCTCCCGACGCCGTCTTGACGGAGCCGTAGGCCATGATTGCGGTGGGCTCTCGGATTCACGCCGCCGACGATACCCGGAGTCAAAAGTTTCGAGGGGGAGACGGGGAGCGCTTTTTCCAACACCGTTGGATACCCTGAATTTTCAACGTAGCGGTTGACCGTTCTCAATCAATCGGAGCCCCACATGAAATCAAGCAATTGAGTCTTGTTGGTTCCGAGGGAATTCAACAATAGGTGCGGTTGGAGGAGGAGGGAAAAGAGGTCGTCGGGGGTTTGCGTTTGCGGAAAACTACGCTAGCCGATCCACCCATCTTGAAGGCTGTCATCAGGCTCGCCACTGTAAATTGCCACGCAAATGTCTCTGATTCTTTTCTATTATAGTAAAAGGATATGCTGACTTGCCATCATTCTGTAGATTGTACATTTCGATTGCATATGCACAGCGACTAAATTCACCAGCGGCATGGACGCTCGTATACCTTGGCATGCTTTCCCCACGATTGCCGTTGGGGCAGGTATGAAAAATATCGAGTACTCTCTAGAATCTCTGTCCTTTCCAGGCAACGAGACTACATACTTTCCGAAAATGTCGGCTCTGTCCGAGCTTTAAACATGTACAGCACCGCATTCCCGTCATCCTGCACGTAGCTCAAGTCGACAAACCCCATCCGCCGGTACATGCCAATGGCGACCTCGTTCTCCTCGCGCGCGAGGATCGACACTAGGCACGATTTCCGCTCCGCCTCGGCCGACGCAAATGAAAACGCCAGCGCCGTCTCGAACACGGCCTTGGCGATGCCCTGCCTCCGCGCCTCCGGCGCCGTGTACACGCCGTTGACGGCCCAGTGCAGCAGCGTCTTGGAGTCCTTGTCGCGCTCGTCGGCGACTAGTCCTGCGGCCATGCCAAGCAGGGGTGAGGGCTGCATCCCGCGTACGAGAGTGAGCGACGAGACGATCCGGCCATCTTGGGCGCTGACGGCGACGAATGTCGTGGCCTGGGGCCGCGACACGCGCTGGCGCCAAAAATCGTCGTCCTTGGCTGCTTCCTTCTCGTACGTGGATCCAAAGACTGAATTTCCTTGATTAAATTCCATGTCTAATAGGACATTGATTCAGAGAGCTGTCATGTACTCACATTGCGGATCCGTTTGCAATGCTTTTAGGCGAAATGGCTTGTACTTGGCCAAGAAGAAGTCCACACCCGCTTCGTCGGGCTCTATCTTCACCACCGTGTATTCCATTGGCGCAGTCAACATCGACGACCTTCTCTCAGCATGTTCGTGTTGCACAGATAATGGCCAATGCTGAGCTTCAGCCGACAAGGCACACTCAACTGCAAGGCTGTGACTCAGCGGACTAGCGCGCCGCACTGAGGGTCTCGAGTTGATCATGCGGCACCTCATGCCGCCATAGCATAACTGCCCAGCATAGTATAAACATCCCAAGCCGGCAACTTTGTGCCCTGCTTCAATGCATCCGCTGTCCTCTGGGCCATGGCCAGCCCGCCGACATCTGCTACCAGACCAAGCACGTTTTGCGCCCACTCAACGAGGTGCGCGTCGCGAGATGCCTGCGCGGCTAAATAGAGCGGAAATAAAATGGTGTAACTACCAAGCTTCTGCATGGGAGAGGCCAGGCCCCAGACGAGTGCACCTCCCTCATCGCGTGACATCAAGTACTGAGCGAAGCTGTCACATATTGCCTGTGCGCTTCGTTCAATCGATCTTCGCGTTGCTGAAATGAGATTCAGATCTTCCGAGGACGCATGCCGCTCGATCATCAACAGAAGGTTGAGCCGAGCAGTGCGGATAGCGTTACGGACTTGAGTAAAGTACAGGCTCTCGTAGGCGTCGTACGACCCCGTCAGAGTCAGCTGCCGCCCAAGAGAATCGTCACCAACAAAGACGCGAGAGGGCCGCCAACAAGCCGGGAGGGTATCCTCCAAGGCAATGGTCAACCCGTGAAACTCCAGGCCCCGCGTGATTATTTGGTCTCGACACGATATAGTACCCGTTTGCACGTCTGACACAAAATTGATGATTTGTTCATTCAGGTTTGTCAAAGCCCACTTGGGGTCATCTTCAACTTTAAAATAGCGGCTTAAATCCACACGTAAGCGCTCCATCTCACCCGGTATGCGCATGCCGGAGATGGCGCAGCTGATGACAAGCGTGGTGTACAGCCTTTGCGTCAGGCGGCGACCGACATACGTCTGTAGGTTGGCTTCGCCTCGGGCTCTAATTAATGAGATGGCGCCATTCATGTGCTTCATCCAGGATTCTGGGTCGGTACGCTTCCGGTTGACGAGCTTCTCGTAGAGATCAAGCAGCAGGATCGACTGTAGCGTTTCATCCGCCAACGACGCGACCGGGTCAGCAAGCGCGGCATTGACGAGGTGCAGTGCCACAACGTAGCGCTCCGTCGCAAGCTTCATCATGCCAATGGGCGGCACAAATTGGCGAAGGGCAAAGAATGCCAGGCTTGCAGCGTCGACACTCGCAACTAGATGGGTTGGTGGATGCGCTGTTTGGTATAGGATCCCAAGGGCATCGTAGCTCCTAGCAAGACCAAAGACAAAATTGGCAAAAAAGTCTTGCTTGGCCAGTACGTCCCACTTTAGATGAATAGTTTGGAGAATGAGGGCATCATCTTCCACTTTGATCTTCTTGCAAACGGTGGGTTGCATACGGCGCTGTTGGACCTTGAGCCTCACGGCTTGCGTCTGGTCACGAAAGCGCAGCTCCTCTTGCGTACGGTAACCAAGACAGGTGATACTGGCCCGAGAACACTGACCACAGCCACTGGGGCGCAAATCGCACTAGAAAGAACGGTTAATCAACCTGCCCAGTGAGGTAGACGGGGTCCCGGTGTCGTACGCGCAGCTTGCGCTTCCTACATGGTAGGCAGTCACGGGAGGGACGTCCTCTGTTGACCATCTGGATCGCTAGCTCGGTTTTTGCTGATGAACCTGATAAACATGGGCAATCTAATGCATGATGACGGTTGAAAATCGCAAATCAAGACAGGTCATGTTTTGATACGGAGTTAGCGAGCACCAACCATCTGCCATGTCCGAGGAGCTGGACTGGTGGTGGAAACTCGGCAGCTGACGACTAGATCTGTTTGGGTTAGCGTTCCGGAGGTGGATAAAAAGAACGTTTACAGGGAGCTTCCGCGAGTTACAGGGGGGTCTCAGCCCGGTGCCCGCTACTAAATCTTCCCAGATGGGTTAGCGATCCGGAGCTCCACCCTGAGGACCTCGAATGATGGCTGCGTCGGCGTTTCGCCATGAAGACGACCTCAAGCATCGTCGGGCTACTCTATTTCAAAGCCGGATTTAATGTTTAATTCCTTTTCTAATCATGGAGGTGGACGCCAACTGCAGGCCCAACCGTGAACGGGGGCACGACGTTGAGAAAATACACTGCCAGTATAAAAGCCCGCTGGCATCCTCCTCGTTGAATCACCATCCCACATCCAACACTTTCTCAGCATCATAATTTGGTCTTATCTACAACCTTCATCGACAATTCCGTCTTTAAATAACCGAAAATACACTTCACCATGGGTTTCACTTACAAGACAGTTCTCCTCGTTGGCGCCACTTCCGGCATTGGGGCAGCCCTCGCCGACAAGCTGGTCCAAGAGGGCTCCAAAGTCATTGCCGTTGGCCGTCGTCAGGACAGACTCGATGCGTTCGTCCAGAAACACGGTGATGAAAAGGCCGGCGCCATCGAGTATGATGTTACTGATAAAGCTGGCCTTGATACCTTCGTCCAGCGGTACGTACCAAGACTCCAAGAAATCCTGGAATTCTTTAATCCTGATCAAGAATCGATAGCGTCATCAAAGAATACCCTGAGCTCGACTGTGTTTTGCTCAACTCGGGAATGCAGCGCATGATCCGCCTCACGCAGCCTGCCGAAGTGGATCTCGATGCCTTCCATCACGAGATCAATACCAACTTCACCTCCGTCGTAAACCTGGCCCTCAAGTTCGGCGCCGTGCTGCTCGAGAAGCAAACTCCCACAGCACTCATCGTAACGGGCACACATCTTTCCACGGTGCCGTCTGTGGCCATGCCCGCCTACTCCTGCTCCAAGGCTGCCCTGCATGCCTTTATGGATTGCTTTCGCCGCCAAAACCAGGGCAAGAGCTGCAAGATTATCGAGATCAACGCCCCAGCTGTTCAAAGTATGTTTCCCCGTCTCGTTCCCCGGAAAATGTACTGACCAGCATCAGCTGAGCTCCACGACTACATGGGCGAACGTGGCCGCTCCTTTGGCATGCCACTAGCCGACTTTGTGAGCCAAGTCTACCCACAGTTGGAGAGATCAGAGGAACACACCTCTGTCGGAATTCCGCTAGGTATCTCTGAAGAAGACTATAAGAGCTTTGTCGGAACTAGACAAAGAATGTTTGACCAGCTCTCAGAGGTTATTATGGCAAATATTCCTCTGTGATTGATTGGCACTACAGACCGATTGTCCGGATTGGATACATTATTTCTATCGCCAATTTATATACATCAGTCATTCAATTATCAATGAAGCCGCCATGGTATTATTCAAGTCCAAATTCCTCTCGCACCGCTTTGCCTAAACGCTCAATGCCCGGCGCTAGCTCAGGCTCCGTAGCAGCTGCAAAGGTGACACGTAAGGCAGCGTCGCTGACTTGCGTGGGATCGGCGAGAAACCAACTTCCTCGACTGATCAAAACACCATTATCTCTCGACTTTTCATATAGAGCACCCTCAATCTCCATCTGAAACTCCCTGGTAGGCGCGCCTTCGGGGGCCTTGGGGTGCTTCGTCACATCCACATTGATCCAAACAAACATGCCCGAATCAGGCACCCTCCAAGAGCAGATGTTCTTGGGTAGGTGCTTCTCGCATGCCTCCAGCATCATGTTAAGGCGGTTGGTATAGACGTCTGATAGGTGCGCTAGCCATCGGATGAAGCCGGTGTGGCCCCACGTCTGGTCGAGGAGCTTGTACATCATGACCTGCGACGGCCCGCTGGGCGACATGACACTGACTTCCGAGTAAGCCTCAAACAGGTCGACAATCTGAGTGCAAGCTGTGAGCCAGCCAAGACGAAGGCCGGGCGACAGAATCTTGGAGGTAGAATCTAGACGAACCACACGCCCCGACACGTCTAGGGAAAGGAATGATGGAGGCAGTTTGTCCACGTATTCTTGGAGAGCTTCCTTGCTTCCAGACTCCAACTTGGAAGCTTCACCCATCTGCAAGAAGAAGTAAGGGTCATCTTCTACAATGATGAGATCATGCTTCTCGGCGACCTTGTAAATCTCTTTGCGACGCTCAACGCTCTGGGTGACGCTGGTTGGGTTTTGGCCTGTCGGGATCGTATACAAGACGTACGGCTTGTGTGACTTGGAAGCGTCCCAGTTCTCCAGCGTAGTATCCAACTCCTTGGCGGACAGGCCAAATTCGTCCATGCCGATGGGCACCGTGTTGATTCTTTGTGCACGGGCTCCGACAATTGTGCCAGTGTACGAGTACTTCTCGACTAGGATGTTATCACCCGGGTTGCAAAAAATACGAAAAACCATTTCGAGACCAGATGTAGTTCCGCAGGTGAGACTCGTTTTCCAGTCCTCATAGGGCGGATTGTGCACCATCTCGACATGCTCTGTGACGAAACGCACCGACTGTGGCGATCCCGCGGGGAAACCATAGTTGAGCGCAGCCGCCAAGTTGTATGCACTTTCTCCCTTGGAGCAGGTAATGGAAGTTGTGGGTTTGTTCTCCTTGACCGAAGCATCGTCGACAACGTTGACAGTGAGAGACTCGTAAGGATAAAACTGTGGTGACGGACGAGCAGTGCCCAGCGTAATCATGTCCATATTCTTGCCACGGTTGGCCGTCTTGAGTGGAGACGACCCCTGGGAGCGACTATCAATGCTAAGACGATGATCCCATGATTTTGCCTTGGACTTGCCCTGTCCAGCGTGCTTTGATTTAAAAAAGGCCGAGGTAGTGTAGGCGGCGCTGTCCGTAGGCAGAGGTTCTGCGTGAGCACGCAGCGTCTCAAACTGAGCAATTTGTTCCGCGAGTGATGCCATTACCGCGAGTATGAGAATTTCTGTGAAGAAGAGGCGTTGGAAAGTTTTGAAAGGTTTACCTAGACATTAATTGGCAAAATCTCCGCACTTGTCGCGGTGATACTTATAAGCTAGGTCGGCAATCGGCGTAGTGCACTTGCAACCGGAGTAATCGGCGTACCTACTTGGTGGGCGGCCACTATCGGAAGCGAACGACCCAAGGCGCGCCCTCCATGCAGACAAGTACCACAACGAACGCTGCTGCGCTGGACACTGCCACCAAGTAGCATTCTGCACCCCGCCATAACTGGTAGTACGATCTGAGGAACCCCCACAACGTATTGGCTTTACGCCGAAGCCGGGCATGCTAGAAAAATGCGGAGTAAATGTTCATTATATATACAATACATCCTCTCAGACATTTCATTCTGTTTCAGTACTGCATTTCAACATTGAACAGAAAATTTGCCTGGAACCATGAAGCTCGCCACTTACTTGTTCAAGCGTCTCCAGCAACTGGGCGTCGACTCCATCCACGGCGTTCCTGGAGATTTCAACCTGACGCTTCTAGACTATGTCGAGCCCGCCGGCCTGCGTTGGGTAGGAAGTGCAAATGAGCTCAATGCGGGGTACGCAGCAGACGGATATTCCAGGATAAAGGGTATCGGTGCCATCGTCACAACCTTTGGTGTCGGTGAACTGTCAGCCATCAATGCTATTGCTGGGGCCTTTGCTGAAAGATCGCCAGTAGTTCATATTGTCGGCATCCCCAGCCGGCCCATGATAGATGGCCGCATTCCTGTCCACCATACCTTCAAGGATGGAAATTTCTCCCGGTTTGCGCAGGCACAGGCCCTCTTTACAGTGGCCCAGGCTCGTCTATGGGATCCTAGAACTAGCGCTGAGCAGATCGACGAAGTACTGAAGCAGTGCCTGCACCACAGCCGCCCTGTCTACATCGAGGTGCCTGTCGACATGGTGTCTGCGCAGGTCTCGGAAGAGCAATTGGCTCGGCCTCTGCAGCTCATTGAATCCGAGCCCACCAAGAACCAGGACCGCCTGATTAACAAAGTCCTGGACAAGATTCACTCAGCCAAGAAACCCGTCATTCTGCTGGATGGCGAGAGCAGAGGCATCGGTATCGTCCAGGAGGTGCAGGAACTCTCCAAGGCTACCGGATGGCCTACCTACGTCACTGGATTCGCAAAAGGACTGTTGGACGAGACAGAGCCGAATTTCCACGGCATCTATAAGGCAAAATTCGGCGAGGCGGCCGCAGAGACATTCTTCAAAGAGGCTGACTTGATTCTTTGCTTCGGACCTCATTTCAGCACGACCAACTCGTATGGCAATACTGCGCTTCCCAACCCCGCCACTACCATTTCCTTTAGCCACAACGAGACTGTATTCCAGGGCGAGCTGATTCGCGACACGCCCGCAAAGTATCTCGTCCCCAAGGTTCTCCAGAGACTGGATGCGGGCAAGGCCAAGAGCGTCTACACAACATACCCTGACCTCCCAAGAGACACCATCCTGCCCTTTTCGGAGGTTCCTGCTGATGCTCCGCTCGCTCAAGACCGCTTGTGGAATGTCGTTGGCAACTTTCTTCGTCCAGGTGATATTCTCATGGGCGAAACCGGCACATCAAGTTATGGTTCGCGCGTCGTCCCGTTACCGAAACACTCTCGCTACTTCACGCACGTAACATGGCTCTCCATTGGATACATGCTGCCTGCCGCCCAGGGTGCGGCAATGGCCACTGAGGAGTTGATCAAGGCCTCCAAGTTCCACCAAGATGTGAAGGAGTCGCGTACGATTCTCTTTATCGGAGACGGCAGTTTCCAGATGACAACGCAAGAGCTTGCGACCATAGTTAGGCATAACCTCAACGTGATTGTTGTGCTTGTCAACAATGATGGCTATACCGTGGAGCGTTGCATTCATGGCAAGGATGAGACATACAATGGCATTTCACCTTGGAACTATCTCAAGGCGCCGGCCCTGTTCGGTGCTGGTGATGATGCTTTCACAGCCACCGCTAGAACATACGGCGAGCTAGAAAAGATATTCAGCGACGAGAGACTTACAGACGGCCAAGGTTTACGCATGGTTGAGATTTTTCTAGATCGCGACGACGCGCCAAAAGGCCCTCTTTTTGACTACATGGAAGTTCAAAAGGCCGGTAATGGCATCCTTGTCGAAAAGGAAGAGATAGACGCTTGAACGGTTGCACGACACGTCATGACCTGTAAGAAATTGAGCGCGTGTGCAACAATGAATATACACCAGAATAATAAAAAAGTGAATTCTTTATAATTTTGCTATGCATTTTTATACCTGTGACTTGCTGCTCGGCCAGGGCCAAGACTGGCTGAGTCATCCAAATGCACGAAGTCTCTTGGTGCGAGGCTGGAGCGCTCCACCGACTACTCCGACCAGGGCGTTTCTTTTGCTAACATCAAATCCTAGCCCGTGTGAACTGGCCTTAAAAGCATCGCCATGCCGGCTGCTCGTAAAAAGTTCGCAGCTTGCGATCCTTGCAGGGCTGCCAAGGTGGCGTGCGACCACGCCCGGCCGGTGTGCATCCGGTGCCAGAACCAATCGCGGCAGGCTGAGTGCGTCTACCGCGCCTCGCCGTTCAAGAAGACGAAGCGCGCCCCGGAGAAGAGCACTACTCCGGCGACGTCCGGACTTGTCAGGTATGGGTTCGGCAGCCCATCTGTGGCGCCATGTCCTGCGTCTCGGAGCACTGGCCATGGCGCCTCGCGGCATGATGAACTGACAGGACGCTGACACGACAACAGCCATACGCCGAGCAGGCAGCAAAGCTTCGCCGCCAATGGCAGGACCCCGGTCCTGGGAGGCGATGCTGTCGCTCCCAAGTCACATAGATATCCAAACCCCGGCTATCTCGGATCGTTTAGCTCCACCACCTTGTTTGGCAACCTGCCGGACATGCGTGACTCCGTCCTGGGCGACGCCGAAGGCACCGGCATCAGCTCGGACAATCCCGTCCGCGAGGCCAACGTCACACGCGGCGCGGGTCTGATCAAGCAGATCGAGGCCACCGTCTCCATCGAATCGTGCTGCAACTTGATCCTGGCATGGACGGCCCGTGGCGCCAGTCTGCCGCTGGCGGGGCCCTTTCTGGAGCACTGCATCGCCACCATGCGCCAGCTGTTTCCCAATCAGGGCCAAAAGGCCGTCGCGAGCACAGAGCTGTCGCGGAGCCTCTTTCACAACACCAGTCGTCCCATTGATGTGGCGTCCAGCACGACGCTGCATGACTTTCAAGAACAGTTTGGCCACCAGCGGTGCCGGTGGGAGACGCTCGGTTTCTTCTTTACAGCAGCTTCAAGGGCCGCGATTGAAATGTCCAAGTTTGAGTCGGCGCGGGAGTATCGAGACTTACAGCGGCTGGGTATGAACCTGTCCGATCTCAGTCTTGACATTGCCTTGTCGCTGGATTGCTTGAATGATCTGCAGCTTGTGCTGCAGTACGAGAATTGGATTCTGCATTCGTTCGTCGATGGCGACCAGAGTATGTTGCCCTGGCTACTGCAGAGTTACAACCACTAACGTGCGAACAGGCTATCATTCTTGGAAGAGACTAGGGGATGTCATTAGTTCTATATATGCGCTGGGCCTGCACCAGCAGACCAACAACGACCACAATAGCCTGCCACCCTTCTTGCTCGAGCTCCGGCGGCTCACCTTCGCCCTCACCTATTCTGCCGACAAGAACGTGTCCATCTTTCTGGGACGGCCACCACGCATACACCTCAAGTATTGCAAGCTGATCCTTCCTCGCAGTGATGGTCGCCTCGTCGAGCCGTGGAGGACAACCTGGCCGCAGGACATGCCGTTTGACTACGTCGCAGACATACGCTGGGGTGCCTTGTGTGGCATCCTGAAAGAAGACATCATGGAGCTTTTTAGCCTCGAAGGTGTCAACGACAGCCACCCCAAGGTCAGGTATGAAATTCGCCTCATATGAATTCACGCTATTTGCTAATTCGGCCAACGCAGAGAAATTTACGACAAGGCAAACGCGCAGTGGCTGGCGTTGCCACCACACTTTCGTCTGGAGACCTCACTCAAGCAGTGCAACCAAGCGCCGATCGTGCGCGACTTTATCCTCACCGCACGTCTCAACCAATTACACATTCATTTTCTCCTGCGCATGGTCGTAAACCGCTCGCGGCCCGAGTCGGACCCGGAGCTCGTATCTACGGCCGCCGAGATCCTGGGGTTGATTGTCGAGGCGCTCATGCAAAAGGACTACCTCGTCAACTCCAACACGTCGCTAGTGTGGAAGGTTGCCTACTTTGGGTTGTCGGCCGCGGGCGTCATCAGCCTGTGGCTCCTTCACCAGTCGTCCAAGACGCAGCCGCACCCCAATGTGGACACGTCCAAGGTCTTCCAGAGCCTTAGCGTACTCGTCGTCGAGATGGAAACGGGCGTGCTCATCGAGACCGACGACCCCAACTACAAGCTCCTCGTCGACGCCTCCAAAACCATCGGCTGCCTGCTCAAGCGCCTCATCCTCGGGCGCGTCACCCCGCCGCAGACCGGCGAGGCTCTGGGCGGCGTGGTGCCCGCGGCCAGCATCGCAGCCAAGTCACCCACGTCGGCAGCCATGCTCGAGACGCAGGAGGTGACGGCGGCGCAGGGCGGCTGGAACGCCTGGGACGGTCACACCTTGCAGGATTTCGAGTCGGATTTCTGGCTGAATCTCGCAGAGCACCCGTTCCTAGCCGGCGGCGGAGGTAATGACTTGTAAGGCTCTGCAAATAGGTACACTGATGAGGCGTACATACCAAACACGTGTTTCGATGTGAATCATTTCACGGGGCATGAGAAAAACACAACGTACATATAGATCAGGAACATTGCGTTTCAGCACAATGTATCATCAATATATTCCGCCGTCAGGCAGCGGCAACCAGTCCGAATACAATTTTCAAAGTCTCAATCAAAGAAACATGTGACATGTGGTTTCAAACAATGATCAGCCTAATCCATCTCCCACCGACCACTCTTGCCTCCGTCCTTGAGCACCACTCTCAGCCCATCCACCACCATGCCTTTATCCACGGCCTTGCACATGTCGTACACGGTAAGGGCGGCCGTCGACGCAGCCGTCAAGGCCTCCATCTCGACACCCGTCTTGCCATCGCACTCGACCGTCGCGCGCACCTCAACCCCGGCCCCGGTCCCGGTCCCGGCCCCGGCCTCGTCGCCGCCGAGCAGCGCCAGGTCGATAACCACGCGCGAGACGGGGACCGGATGGCACAGCGGGATGAGGTCCGGCGTGCGCTTGGCGGCCATGATGCCCGCGATGCGCGCGACGCCGAGCACGTCGCCCTTTTTCAGCTGGTTGGCGCGGATGAGCTGCGGGGCGATGTCGCTCGAGAAGCGCACGGTGCAGGCAGCCGTGGCGACGCGTGCGGTGACGGCCTTGCTGGCGATGGAGACCATGTGCGCGGCGCCGGTCTCGGAGACGTGCGTGAGCCTGGGCGGCTTGGTGGCGTCTCTGTCGTCGTCTTTGCTATGCCGTCGTGGTAATGAGGAAAACAGGCGCTGTTGTTGCCTGATTACGAAGGGGTGTGACTGTGGTGTGCTGCTCATGATGTGCTTCATTCTGCGGGGGATGGCGCCGTGTAGAGTTGGGGCAACAGGATCTATACAGTTGCGTCTCAGCCCCGGAAATGGATATGGAAAGGAATAAGAATAGATTGTATGGACGTAAAGATGCGGTGGCATTCGTCCGTGATGCGCCCCGATGCAAAAAACGCCCTTTGAATGCCGCAAAATGCCATAAAGTCGTGAAAAAAAAAAGTTTGGGGTGTAAGTTCAGTTATTTACCCACCTATTAAGATCATGGGCCTATTCTTCATGTGTTCGAGCTCGCCGATACCTGCGTGCTTGGCCTTTTTGCGCTTGACGGCCATGCCAATGACATCCAGCAGCTCGGCCTCGTTCGGCGCCATGCCGAGCGGCGTATCGGGTGAGGCCAGTCCCTGTCGGCGCTCCATTTCAATCTGCTTCATGGCTTCGTAGGCCTGTTCATCGATGGGCTCCCCGCCGTTGGACTGTCGCAGAATGTCCCGTAGCGACACCTCGGCGTTGCCAAATAGGCACACCTTGAGGTTGCCGTCGCCCGTGATGCGCAGGCGGTTGCAGGTACCGCAAAAGTTGTGCGTCATGCTCGTAATGAAGCCGATACGGCCGGCGAACCCAGGCACATGCCACGTCTTGCTGGTATCATTCTTGTGGTCCTGCACCTTTTGCAGCGTGGGGTGCTGGAGGCGAATCATGTCGAGCATCTCGTTGTAGCTGAGCATCTTGCGCTTGTTCCACTTGTTGCCGTCAAAGGGCATGTACTCGATGAAGCGGATCTCAATGTCATTATCCCTGGTGAGGTTGACAAAGGGGAGCACCTCGCGATCGTTGACGCCGCGCATGACGACGCAGTTGACCTTGAGCTTGATGCCGGCGCCGGCCCTGTTCATCTCCAAGACACGGTCGATGCTGCGCTGGACAGCGTCGAAGCCCTTGCGGCGCGTCATGATCTGGAACTGCCAGGGGTCGAGCGTGTCGAGACTCAGGTTGATGCCCGTGAGGCCGGCCTCGACCATGCTATCGAGCTTACGGTGCAGGGAGATGCCGTTGGTGGTGAGGCACAGCTCCTTGAGGCCGTGCGCCCGGAGCGCGCCGATCTGATGCATGAGCGGCACAATGTCGCGGCGGACGGTGGGCTCCCCGCCCGTGAGGCGGATCTTGGTGACGCCCTGCGAGACGAAGACGGACGACAGCATAACAATCTCGGGCGTTGTGAGAAGCTCGCGGCTCGGCGAGAGCGGGACGCCCTCCTCTGGCATGCAGTACACGCAGCGCAGGTTGCAACGCTCCGTGACGGAGATGCGGAGGTAATCATGCTGGCGGTGGAAGGTGTCCGTGAGGAAGTCTGAAAAGGGCTTGGCATCCCGCAGACGCTGGCGGCGAGCCGAGGGTTCTGGCGTGGCTACATCTGCAGAACCGCTGGGCTCGCTCTGCTGCGCGGCGGCCGTGGTCAGCCGTCTTGCGTTGCAGGAGACGGTCTTTGTGAAGTTGCGCGGCTGGAGCGAGCGAGCAACGCGGGGTGCCTGCTGCGGCAACTGTCGCAGCAGACGCTGCATCGTGGCCAGTGTGGAGCGACGACGACGAACGAGCACGCCCGCAGTTCGGATGCTTGCAGTGGGAAGGTTATGCAAGAGACACCATGCTGCAGAATCTCCTCTCAGGTTATTGTGAATGGAGTAACAAAGTCGGTTGGGAAAACGTTGCATCAAAGTACAATCACGACAAGGCTGGAGCTGTTCGCCACTTTCGGAGGGCGTGCCTGCGAGCGATTACTCAGCGTTAATCGCTGTCTTTATAGTGGCTCGTCGGCGCGCCTTTATGAAGTATACCGGCCATCTCCGCCGACGACCGCCGCACCTGGCAGTAGCTAATCTGCTGGTTGCATATTCGGGATGTGCATTAGATGCAAGTGTGTAGTTTACAGATTTATCGCTGTATGAATCTTCGGTCTTGGGTTTCCATGTTACAGTGTTGCTGACTGAGCTGCGGTGAATGGTTTGTTGCTGTCAACATAGTTGGATGGCTGCTGTTGGGGATGATCAATGTCATGCAATATTATCACAACGTCAACGAACCTTGGTCAAGCATGATTTAAATAGATAACGGTTCCCGTCAATATCAAATGGCCACCAATCATGTAGGCTCCGTTTTTCAAGACAAACATTGAAAATCGCTTGCAGGTATAGGGTAGTTAAGCCTACCAGGGAAGGGCCAGAACTCGACGCACAAAACACCAACTGCTAAAAAGCTTCACCACACAGCCATGCCCGCCACAAAGACACCAGCACAAACGTGTTTCCGCCTGAAACAGCCCGGGAAGAATAGAGAAACGGATCTCAAGATCCACACTGGCGTGAAATGCTCCCGAGGAGCCCCTGCCCAGCTGCGAACCCTTCTTAGGTGCAAATATCTCCGCCCCATCTCCATCGTCAAGTAAGACCCACGGCAAGATGGCCGAGTATGGTTATGGCGCCAGGTTAAGGTCACCTTAACACCTCAATTCCTGGTGGAGCAATCCTCCTGGGTTCAAATCCCAGTCTTGTCATATCTTTTTGCCCTTTCCTCTTTTCTTTTCTCTCCAGTCACCGGGAGACCCTTTTCTATCACTTTGTGTCGCTCCCTCGACAACAATCCAACACACGGGCAAGATGGCCGAGTATGGTTATGGCGCCAGGTTAAGGCTACCTTAACACCTCAATTCCTGGTGGAGCAATCCTCCTGGGTTCAAATCCCAGTCTTGTCATTATATTTTTGCCGTTTTCCTCTCTTTTATGAAGTTTCTTCGAGCACATCCTTCTTGTACAAGTTTTGTCTCGCCGGTTCAACATCCGAAGCCGGGCAAGATGGCCGAGCATGGTTCATGGCGCTACGTTCAGGTCCAAATACCTCAATCGTAGTGGAGCAATCCTCCTGGGTTCAAATCCCAGTCTTGTCAGATATTATCTTTTTGTTTCTATATCGAGTTTTTGTCCAATGCTGTGATTCTTCCTCACAGCCCTCGCCTTTTTGCCCTTTGTGGGGTATCAGCCAGAACCGAGAAGAGACGCCGACAGATGAGCGAAACGAGAGAGACAAGGGTAAAAGCTCATCGGGTGTAACTTTATTTGCTATTGCAGCCATATCTGTATGTACCAATCTGTGTCTATCTTTTAAAAAAAATTGTCTCCCAGACGCCGATAAACAAAACCTCGCTATCACGCCTACCTGCCTAACGACAGGCAAATGGCGAATGAAATAAATCAAGTGTTCCCAACATCCTGTGTACTGCTGCTCGGTTGTCCCACTCTTAACCGGCCCCGTTGTCATTTGTTCTGTGGCCAATCAACAATCTTCAGCCGGCGTTTCCTTTAAAAATATTCGCTTCAGCTCAAACTCTCCTCGACAGCTTCAACGGCTTGGCCGTCAACAACATCGACATCCTCTTCCACCATTTGGAGTACTTTCCATCGCTGTGGCATGGCCTGCATTCCTGGCCATAAATCAGTCGGCAGGTATTCGCCCACGTCTTGCCGAAATGCTTCACGGGATGCTCGGTCAGCAGTCAGTAGCTTGTCCACATTGTCTTGTGCCATGCGCCAGATGTTTTGCACGCGATCCTCGACAGCTTTCCGACGCTCCACTTCCAAAATCAACGTGTCGTATGCACTCGCGTAGCCGTCGTAGAAGCCTTTCATCACCTTCATCTCGGCCAACCTGTCAAAGACAGTCTCCTTTTCCAGCTCCCACCGCGTTTTAAAGTCTTGTTCTGCGGCGAGATAATCGTGCAGACGATCGCCAATACTTCCCAGTATTGTAAAAGCCTCCAGCATGGCAATGTAGGACTTCTCCGCCTCCGCATTTCGCTCCTCGAGAGCCTTGTAGTCCTGTTCCATGGCCACAAGACGCTCCTGGATTTCTTGGACGACGTCGCTGACCTCGCCGGCATCTTGCACCACGACGCGGAGCATCTCTGCCCGGTCGCCATCTGTCGTTGGCTCCAAATCTGACGTATTGGATTCTTGCTCGGCAATGACACCTGATATGGATACGCCATCGCTGCCCTGTATCTGGTTCACCTCGGCAGCTCGGCGGCGAGCAAGGTCTGCACCGCCTTCTGTTGTCCGAATAGCCGTGACGCACATGTCAAAGTGGTTGGTCAAAGACGCCAGCAGCTGAGCCATCGCAGTTGAATTTTCAACTAGGCCCATCATTATATCCATCGTGAGCGCTTGCGACTCGTGCTCCTCGTCATCTGATTCCAGTGTTTGTGAGTCGACGATTATCTTTTTGAGGTCGCGAATATCGTTGTCGAATCGAAGGAGGTCGCCATCAAAGGATTGCTGAATGGCCTGCAAACTGTTAGCTCAAAGCCAACACCAAACTCGCGCCACATACCTGAAGCTCCTCTATGCTCTTCTTCATTGCGTCTCTCATCATGTTGACGCTTTCTTCATCGACAAAGTCCAGTAAATTCTTCCGTTCCTCGTCCTTTGGACGTAACTGGCTGCTGACTTGGGCCGACCGAAGAAATTCTATTGTTCGGCCGAGCTCATTGTCGACGCTGTCCATGGACTTGACGAGGACCCTGAAATCTCTCTTGCCCCAATCGTATGTGGCCTGGAGGCTGCGACGCACCTTGACCAAGATAGCGGCTTGGTCTAGAGTAGCTCCGCGAAGAAACCCGGCCTGAGCGCTCAGCAGCGCAGCTTCCTCCTGTGCCGTTCGGGCCGATGTAGCTATTTCGTTGGCGCGGAGAACATGATTCATCGACGAAAGCGATCTCTTTGCAGCGAGTAAGTGAGTTACCAGCGTCTCGAGGGGGATGCTGTGCGCTGTGGAAGCTCCTTGGTCGGATCGTTTCAGTGACCCTGATGAGGAACCCGGACTGCGACGGGTAGAGGCTGCTGGAGACGCCATTCTATGCCGATTCTTGGTAAAGTATATGATTTGGGAAATACGACGATGAGAAGCGCACAAAGCTACATGATAGCAGTCGCTATAATGTGCCGATGGCAGATGTTGGAAGAAGAAGCAACACTGGGTCGATAACGAGCGCGATAAGCCTAGATTGTAGCGTCATCGGCCAGGGTCCGCACTGCTAGCGTTGGCTGCGTCGCCGCTATGACACTTTTGCACCACGATCACCAACACAACTCATGAATGCATATGACGCTGGTGTAAGTGGCATAGGGAAAATGGTGGAGTAGTCGCCATCAGGAAAACGACAATGGTGACTGTCAATTCGATGCATGGCCGGTTGAAAGTGCTCCCCTCTTCTCCGGAGCGCCTTCCTGATTGGCCTTCTGCAACACACCAATAACCTCCTAGGCAGCCAATGCACCATGGGCTTCTTTCACACTGCATCTCCTTTGACAATCAACATCCCATATTATTCCAATATTATCGGCTATGTGGCCTATTTAAGCGCCTATTTATACCATTTCCTAGAAACCACCATGGATAGCCTATCAGAACACGAGGGAGCCCCTCATGATGAGCCCGCCGAAGCGCCAACTTTTACTCCTGATGACTCACAGTCAACGTCCAGCCAAGCTCAAGATGAGCCTCGAGTAGTCATTGAGGACCAAGCGGAAAGCGAGATTTTGACACCAGAGGATCCACAAACGCCATCGTACACCTTTGACACCCAGGCTGCATTGTTGGCCAGGCCTCCTTCGCCCATTGAAGAAGTTGACGAAGAATTGTATGCTGATGGGACAAAACGCATTGATAACAATGCTTCCAAGGAATCCTCGGGACCTAGCTGCGATTCATCACCCGAGAGAATCATTGAATCGATGGCTCCGCGAAAACCCCGTCCTCCTCAGCCGATTTGGCGCACCACAACGCGACGCTGCCGCCGGAGATCTACTGGTGGGATGGCGGAGGAGATTTTCGCCAAAAGAGCAAAGTAGGAACAATATGCCGACGTATGGAGCCAACGGGCTGCTTCTCTCACGAGTGGTAGTCGAGGCCTCTCGCCAGAAGACATTCTAGTGGATATGAGACGCCCTCATCATAGACGCCTCGCCGGATTGCGCCCTGAAACTTGGTACCTATTGGGCGATAACCCCAATATGGAGTCGATTGGACACCCCGAGCACCTTACAAAACCCCCAACAAGTGACGCAATGTCTTCAACAAGTGCAGGTATGCCTACAACAAATACTAGTATGCATACAACAAATACTGGTATGCCTTCCAATAGAGCGCGGTCACCAGCACCACCAGCGCCACCAGCTCGAAGGTTCTCCGAGTACAGGGGACTGAATTATACCTCTACTGTTGGCTAGGAATCCGGCGAAGAGAGCTCAGAACGGCCACGAGACTTGGAACTGGGTGAGGTATCCGGTAATCGATCTGAGAGAGTAAGAGCCTTCATCACGCCTGTTTTGCCAAGTGGCTACAGAAACTGATTGGGCAATAGCAGCATAGCAAACCCGACCCTGCCGAGGAAAGACGAGATGACCTTCGTCAGGCAACCTATTTAAGCCGACAAGCTTTGCAACGTCAAAACCAAACCGCTGCCGCAAATTCTGACGGGCCGACGTTTCCGCTGCCAATAGCAGTCACGCATACGCATGCTGTAGGGTACATCGGTCAAACGGGAACGAGCAAGGCGGATAGGTTTGCTGCTTTTCGTCGCGCCAGAGTTCCCGAAGTACAAGGGCTCGCCCCCGTCGCCATGGCTTATAACGCCAGAGTCAGTGAACAAGAAGAAGAAAATATGAGGAGAGCAGACCACGCGAGTTCTCAACTCCCCAGACTCCCCGAGAAATCGTCTTTATTGGGTAACATCACTGATTGGTTTAAATCACTTCGTGGACCAAACGAAGACAAAGGTGTCTGGCTCTGCTCGCTTTGCAGAGCATACCTGGACGTTTTGACTCCTCTTCCACAAGACAGAGCAAACATTGAGGGTATGCACCAAAGACTTGGCATTTGGCCGCCATTCAGACGAATGCCAAAAGTCAAGTTGAAAGTGCGAAAATGTGCGAGGTGTCATCAAAGTACCTTTGCTACATTGTATGCCCGTTTCGAAGCCGAGTAAAAAGCTGGCAGCAAAGAAGAGTGAAGGACGAAGATTTATCGGCTTGATTTGGTAGCTATTAGCTAAGCGATAGTGATTTTAAATAGCGATGAGATTTATCAGTCCATCAAATGGCGTGGCGTTGCTTCATTTTGCGAAAGTGGTGTCTCAGGATCCTCGACATCTCTCAGCCCAGCGTCTGCAGAAGCTGCCAGACCCTGTTGCTTACGATCCATGCGCCGTCTCCAAGGTCTATATACGAGGATGGATCCAAGCCCTACAACCACAAATACGCCGACAATACTACCGCCGACGATCTCAAAATGATCACCTATAGCGGAGACGCCGTCCCAAAAGCTTCCTTCCGGCTCGGCAACGTTTTGGACGAGGGACAGCACCTGAATAATTCCAATGAAAGCCGCCACGAAGACGGTTATGCCTGTCAGTACGATGGAGTAGTATAGGATAGCCACAACGTCTCGCGAGAATGCCTTAGACATGTACAGAGCCATCATCAGCGCGCCGTCTGTAGTATCCAGTAGACACATGCCAGCTGTGCAACAGTTAGTTCGCGCCGTCCTTGGTTTAAGGAACTTTGAACTCACAGGTGAATAAGATGGGGAAAATGAGAATGAGCCAGATGCTGGTACCCTGAACAGCTTGAATACTGGCAATTCCGAGAATGGCAATTTCGGAGCTCGTATCAAAACCAAGACCGAACACGACGCCCAGAGGGTACATTTTCCAAGGTCGATCAATAGCCTTGAACAGGAAGCCCAGGACCCTCGCCATGAGCCCGCCGCCCTCGAGGTTAAACTGCCCACTTGCGGTCGCCTCGGCGTCATACTCAGTCACCATTCTACCGTCACCGCCGTTCTCCTCGATGCGGCGCCGCTCCGCCAGCACCTCGCGCAGGCGCCGGACGAGCTTGTACAGCACCCAGCCGTTGCCGATGCACAGGACGATGAGGAAGGCGGCGCTGACGGAGGTGCCGACAATGTTGCCGACGCGGGCGAAGCCGTCGAAGCGGTCGCGCAGCGCGCCGCTCGTCGCCGCCACGACGATGCAGGTGACGAGGACAATGGTGCTGTGGCCGAGCGAGAAGAAGGTGCCCACGGTCGCGGGCCGCTGGCCCGACGCGATGAGCCGCCGCGTCATCAGGTCAATGGCCGAGATGTGGTCGGCGTCGAGCGCGTGCCGCAGCCCGAGCGAGTACGACAGCGCCGCGGGCGAGATGAGCTTCGGGTGGAAGTGCAGCACGACGCCGCAGGCGGCCCAGACGACGGCGTTGACGGCGACGAGCACCGCGATGGCGAGGATGCTGTTGTTGGGGACGCCGCGCAGGAACTTGGGCTTCGGGGGAAGCCTGACGTTGAGCCTCGCCATGTTTTGACGACTGATGCACGCTGTGCGCCGTTGCTGCTTGCGGTCGTGCGGTGATTGCGACTGAAGCCCAACTTACACGAGGCAGAACGGTGGGCCACGGGCGGGAAACTTTATAGCCCGCCTTTTGGGTAGAGCATAGGGCTTATTGGATCCCCAACGTCTGATGGTCTCGCCCAAAGTATTGAGAGAAATTAGAGATGCGCCTAATGTCACATGGACTCGAGTTTTGGCGTTGAGGGGTGGCTTGCGATGGACGCCTCCGGTTGCGGTCCCGCGGGGCAGCTAGATGTCACGCTGCTAGGCTTTGTGGTCTGGTCTCTCTACTCAGTACCACATCGATCCAGCAGGTCTATCCGGCAGGGAAAAAAAAAGGAACAGCCGCACTGTACGGAACAGTGAGCTAGTTTTTTTTGGGATCGTCGCTGAAGCAAGTCGGAAGCCCCCGCGCTCGTGCAGCTCCATCTGGGCGGTCCGGACTCTTTGATAAGGGTTACCTCGCTGAGACATGGAGAAGAAACTGCAGGCTTGTGAAGAAGAGACTTGATAGCTAGGTGCCAAGTAGTTAGTCAACGGGTACTTATCGTTAGCCGACTTAGGGGGTCCCGCAGGTACATTTGGCCGGCGTATGCCGATACTTTGCTAGCTCTTGAGGCCACAAGTTTATTAGGATTTGCACTGGAGGGTCTGCTTTGGCTAGGTGTAAAGGTGTTTCCCCTCTCGTGCTTGACCCATCTGCAGAGAGCGAACGTCGTTGATAAGATCCAGGCATATATGTGTATCAGGTCCCAGTGTACTAACTAGAGGGAAATGCTTGGCAGCCGATATAGGCATCAAGGTAAAGTGCGAAATAGTAACTATGGGGATCGCTGATAAGGATTGGGACCCAAGTAATAAACTTTGAATTCGCCGAATGGTAGCTGGCGCGTATCCAAGCAGCGCGACGCCGAAGTTGCTCGCCGACCGGCTCTCATGCTCCGAACGGACACGGCTGCCCAATGACAACTTGTAGAATTGCAACCACAGTATTGCAGAAAAACCATTTAAGACGGCTCTGCCGACTCGCAGGCTGAGACTAATAAGGGATATGTACGGAGTAGAGAGCATTGTGTCGCCAAGAAACAGTGCTGATCCTGCGAATTCCTACGACGCTTGCTGCATGCACCAGCAAACCATGTGAGGCTCAGAAAAATCACGATGCAGAGACCAAGGCCAATGGGAAATCTTGTAATAAGCCTCCCTTAAAGAGACTTGATAATGTTGCTGAGGTATTAATTGGCTGCTAACAACGAGGCTGCCCAGGGGTAGGTCCGCGTGACGGATCTCCACGTGAGGAACTGAGATGCCAAATTGGGTAAATTCTGGTTTCAATTCAATTATCCAACATCATCGAACTTAGAGGAGACTCCAATCTTCTAGAGCTCCAGATTCGAAGACGAAGCAAAACAAAACAAAACAAAACAGAATTGCCAGAATAGTCAGAATTAAGCAAGATAAACCGAAAGAACACGAGGTCTCAACCCAATTACTGCACGAATACAATTACATTTAAGCCTTACTTACGCCCTACAAAATGACTGGTCTGCCTCAAACCCTTTTGCGCGTTCCGTCCAAGAACGATCTCGTCCAAATTCAGAAACAGCTTATTGATGGCAGACAAAAGCTCATTGAAGCCATAATGGAAACCGTGAACCTCGAGGATGCCACCTTTGACAGCGTATATGCACCTGTGCTTAGATACGACGACAACTCCCTCAACGAAATGAACATGAACATGACGCTCAACTTTGCCTCACCGGATGCTGAGGTTCAGTCAGAGGCCGAGACGGCAAAGAAGCAATGGTCTGAGCATTACACATGGGCGCAAGGACAGGAAAAATATATCCAATTGACCATGGCAGCCAGCGAGCACACGGACAGTCTTGACCCGGAGAGCAAGAGGCGCCTGGACAAGAGGGTTGAGTACCTGAAGCGACTGGGCCACGGAAGCCTAGACGCAAAAACGCGAAAAGCCTACCTCGACACTCGGAAAGAGATCAATAATCTCTGCCAAGAGATGAATCGCAACATTCGTCTGTACGACGGTGGCAATTTGTCTTTTACGGATGACGAGTTGGAGGGTTTAGAGCAAGAGGATGTGGAAAAATATGAAAAGCACAACTCTGGCAAACGGCTTGTACCATTGAATCGAACAGAGTTCACAAAGATCATTACGTCTGCCTCCAACTTCAAGACGAGAAAAACGTTTCATGACGCATGGACATCGAGGCTCCCAGAGAATGTGCCTTTATTTCGAAAGCTCATTCTCCTTCGCGACGAGAATGCACGCAGGATTGGCTTCAAAAGTGACGCCGATCTTTGTCTGGCTGGCAGAATGGCCAAGTCTACCGAGTGGGCAGAAGAGCTCCTTCAAGATCTCGCAATCCGGCTGCGGGAGCCTGGTCGAGAGGTATTTCGTGCGTCCGAAGTCATCAAGGCAAGGCTTATGAAAGAAGAAAGCGAATCGGTGGATGTCAACGCAGGAACTGCTGTCCAGAACTGGGAACTGGGATATCTCAAAAGGATCGAAGCTAAAGAACACAAGGTCGATCATCAGGCTATCAGTACCTATCTCCCCTTCAAGCAGACGACCGCGGCGATACTGCGAAACATTACCAAATACTTACAATTACGCTTAGAACCGGTAGCAAAGGAAGATTTGGTGGGATGTGTGTGGTCTGACTGTGTCGACGTATGGGCTGTTTGGGATGAAGGCGAGGAGAACAAAGGGCAATTCGTCGGCTACTTTTACAGCGATTTGCTCGATCGACCAAACAAGTACAAACATAATCAAACTGTTGAGCTCCAAGGAGTAAGTTTTGCCGGGAAAGTTTCTTTGTCTAGTACTGATCCGAATGTGTAAGAGCTTCTTGAGAGAGGATGGATCACGACAGTATCCAGCAGCCATTCTCATGTGTAGTTTCTCGCCCGCTGTGGTCGACGGCTGCAAGCTACTGAAGCACGCCAACATCATCACAATGTATCATGGTGAGTTTTCTTCTGGAGACGGAGTTGTGGGAGCGGATTTCTAAACCATCTCATCGGGCAGAGCTCGGACATGCACTTCACGTTTTGCTGGCACGCACCAGATGGGGTGACAGCCACGGCTACCGGGTGTGTCTCGAATTCGGGGAAGGCATCGGCACATGCATGGAGAACTATGCGTGGCTGCAGGACGAGCTCCAAAGTATCAGCTGCCACTACGTGTACACTGGTGACTCGTACAAGCAGGCGTGGATGGAGCGCCATCCCGATCAAGACTTGCCGCCGCGCGAGCTGCCCGCCGATTTAATCAGCGGGATGATTCATCGTCGGGCCAGGAACAGGATAACTTATTGTCTCAATCAGATGTGAGAGTTGCTTCCCCAGAAAGCGCTGCGACGAAAAGTCTCGCTCTTCCTCTTTACTAATGGCGGTGTTGCGTCCCCAGCGCGGACGCATCCTTTGATATGGCCGTTCACGACCCAAAGTCGCACCGAGATCTCGAGGCTCTCGACGAGACAAGGCTGTACCAGGATCTAGAGGCGCAGTCGACTTTCACGCCCGCAGACAGATTGTCGTATCCGCAGGCGGCCTTTTCGCATCTCGTGTCTGGCTACAACTCTGGCTACTACGCCTACGTCTGGTATGTCACATCTGAGCACTTGCAACCTGTTTCGCATTTGCGCTAAAAATTTCCCTTCTTCAACAATTTTTTTGTTTCTCCACTGTCCAGCTCCAATGTATTTGGTGAAGAGATATTCCAGTCCAACTTTGCTGCGGATCCGACCAGCACTGTAGCTTGGAATCGATTCCGCCGCCAACTTCTCGAACATGGGGGGAGCAGGGATCAGACGCAGGTCCTGGAGGAGTTTCTGGGACGACCTCCCACAACTGCATCCTTGCTGAAAAGTCTCGGAATCGAGTAGTTGGCCGATTTGATGAGAGACAGGGGGCTCGAGGCAAGGGCAATGACGGCGACTAGCTTTACACCTTTCGCACTCTATAGCCATCCAAGACAGACTTGCTCATCCTCCGAGGCCACCTCAAAGTCAAATCTCGTGACATCCTCCTTGAATGGCCAGAGATATGTGCTTGTGACTCTGTAGTTCTCAGAAAACAACAAAAAAGTCAGAAATCGAAAGTGCCTTTGCGGGAAATCACCTCGGTGAGGCCACTGACCTGCGGTGTTCACTGCTCGCCTGGTATTCCGTCAAGGCTGCATAGTCCTTGTGATAGCTGACCAGGGCATAGTGGTAGCCCTTGCTGCGCTCGATAGGGTCGGTGACCGATGGCCCACCGACAATCAGACGCTTGTTCAGGACGGATGGTAGGTCTCGCAGCTGTTTCAATTCTCGGACAAATGTAGCCTTGAGGCCGTCCGGGGCGTCGGGCCTAAACTTGAACAGCACTACAACTCTCGGATCAGCATTCTGTCTCTTTTTGCAAGGTGCTGGTTAGCGTACCGATGTGTACGATAGTCATGATGGTAATGTGTATATGAATCTCAGTTGGGGTTACATTTTGCGATTGTTTACATTCATCGCCGCAATTTATTGGAAAGCTCCATGCTGGCCGTCGGACTTGTCCCGCGACGGCCCAGGCGGGAAGCATCCGCGTGGCGGATATCTAGTTAACTACGGAGTACTCAGTACGGAGTAGAACCCACACAACTTGGAAAACCAGATGGTAGATCGCCCGCAAAGGTGGCCAAAATAATTGCGGATCTCGAGCGGCAAAAGCCCACCGGCCGGAGGCGTTCGATGGCCATGGTGCCATGGTCGTTTGGCTTCTCACCAGTAGCCCTTCATTGCCCATACGAGCTGCCAGAAGCAGTTACGAGAAAACTCGACAAAGAGCTGCGCGTGGGTGGGTTTCCTCCAGCGGCTGGTCTGCGCAGCAATCCGGACTCAACTAGTCAACCCATGCTCAGCTATGATCTGTGAATCCTGTGTGGCTTGGACTGGGGCTGTCTCGGAAGCTGATATAGATGTGATCTAGTTCCACCACTGTCGAGGCAAGTCCCTCGCAGCCTTTGTTAGTTATCTGCTTCAAGTTCTCGAGTCGCGCATGCAGCAGAGGCTTGGTACCTGCGCCTATCTATACCTGCCACCGTTGATCAACAAACTGACCGCACACACACTATATAACAAGGCAGGGCTCCTTATCTATCACGCTGCTGGAAATACTATAGTTGGAGGGTCGCGCACTAGTACGAGACCGGGGCAGATAATCCCCCCCCACCACACCATCTTGTTCCTTTACCAGGATGGATTTGTGGCAAGATTTCATAAGGGAAGAGCAGGCTCTCCTCCTCATACACTTTCTCTTCACACAGCCTGTGCTCTGGCAGCCGTTGTTCTCAAACACAAATTCAAACTCTCGCAAGTATGGTCCGCATACCCGTGATGGTCTCGCGGCTCGCTGGCAAGCTTGCCGTCGATGAGGAACCCGGGGTCTCTGGGGTGCAACTCATGGTATGAGAAAGTCTTTTAGCATGAATGAAAAGAACCTCCCGACGATTGGGGCAATGGCGGCAATCTCTTGCAGTCGCTAACTTATTCGTGTCGCGTGAAAAGCTGTCGAGCGACGACTTGCAACCAGTTCCCAAGAGCCAGCGCAAATGGACGAGCTGGAACTTTGTGGGTTTCTGGATCGCGGACGCCTTCAACATTGCCACCTGGATGATTGCCTCCTCCATGATTGTTGGCGGACTCTCGTGGTGGCAGGCGTGGCTGGCCGTCTGGCTGGGTTATGGCTCTACGGCCGTCTTCATCGTCCTCACTGGCCGCATCGGCGCCGTGTACCACATTAGCTTCCCCGTCATGGGTCGTGCCTCGTTCGGGATCTGGGGAAGCCTGTGGCCTGTATTCAACCGTGTCGTTATGGGTACGTAGCCCGGCACGCGCAGGCCCAATCATCCTGACTAACACCGCGCGATGCTTCCGTTTTTTAGCCTGTGTCTGGTACGGTATCAATTGTTATATCGGCGGACATGCCGTCTACCTCATGATTCACGCCATATGGACATCATGGGATCGCGAAAAGATCCACAACACGCTTGGTGGCGGAACCACCACTGCCGATTTCGCGTCCTTTATCATATTCTGGCTTTGCTCTCTGCCGGCGCTCTGGTTCCCGGTATACAAGATCCGCCACCTCTTTACATTCAAAGCCTGGATCGTCCCGCCGGCGGCCATTGCCTACCTCATCTGGGTCGCGGTGAAAGCTGGCGGCATGGGCCCGGTTGTGTCGCGCCGGGGAAAGCTACAAGGCAGCGAGCTGGCGTGGGCGTTCATCAAGGGGCTCATGTCGTGCATTGCCAACTTCGCGACTGTCATCATCAACGACTCGGATTTTACCAGATTTGCCCGCAAGCCCCAAGACGCGCTGTGGTCCCAGCTCATCAGCCTGCCAATCTCCTTTGCGTTCACCTCTCTGGTTGGCATACTTGTGTCTTCCGCTTCGGCTGTCATCTATGGCGAGCCAATCTGGGATCCTCTTCATCTGCTGGAGAGACTTTTCGAAGGTGCTAGCTCAGCCGAACGCTTTGGAATTTTCGTCATCGCCTTTGCCTTTGCCTTGGCGCAGCTGGGCACCAATATTGCGGCGAATTCGGTGTCGGCTGGCACCGACATGACTGCACTGCTGCCGAGGTATCTTAATATTCGACGTGGTAGCTATATCTGTGCTGCCGTCGGCCTTTCAATATGTCCCTGGGTTCTGCTCAAAGATTCCAACACGTTTCTGACATACTTGTCCGCCTATGCCATCTTCCTAAGCGCCATGGCTGGTGTCATTACGACCGATTATTATTTTGTTCGCAAAGGATACCTCAATGTTCCGGAGCTGTACACTGCGCGTAAAACTGGACCATACTTCTACTCCTTTGGAATCCATTGGCGTGCATATGCTGCTTATATTGCGGGTATCCTCATCAATGTTGTTGGCTTTGCTGGCGAAGTCGGCGCCACTGTGCCGATTGGCGCTGTCTATATTTTCAACGTCAACTTTTTTGGCGGCTTCATCATTTCTTCGGTAGCTTATTGGCTGCTGTGTAGGCTTTCTCCCATTCCGGCAACGAAGAAACAGTGGTCGGAAGTGCTTGAGAGTGACTCTGAAAGTGATTTACCAACTGTGGCACGGTCTAACTCGGATGAAAAGGGTACAGTGAGCATGGAGCAGAGCAATGCATTATATTGACCAAATACTGTTGACAATCAAAAAAAGCCTTTGAAATTATACACAGAGACGTATTGAACATGAAATTGCCACAGTCATTACTAAATAGTAGCCATTGGTGCCGCTGATACCTTCGCTGCCTCTGCGTTCAATGCATCAATCTCGGCCTGAACAAGTGGAATACCCGTCTTTTCACGCTCTCTTTGCGCCAATTGCTCCAACTCACCAGGAAAATAGATGCGATCAACACCGGCAGCCTTCTCGGACCCCGTGATTCTGTCGTATAGATATTGGATGCGCCCGCGAAAGTCTTGCAGGCTCATGAACAGATCAGGTTTGATGGCCAGCAGGAAGTGACCGACGTCGGCCGGCTTGGAGGGATCGTAGGGGCCTGTTACATGTCCCGCAAAGGCCGAACCGGACAGGACGCCCGAGAAGACGTCCATCATGATTGCGAGGCCAGACCCTTTCGGACCGCCCATCGGTAGCATGACGCCGCCTAAAGCGGCTTCGGGGTCGTCTGTCTGGCGTCCCTCCGCATCGAGCGCCCAGTCCGTCGGGATCTTTTCGCCGCGCCGCTTGGCCTTGTAGATTTTACCCCGGGCGGCCACGGATGGAGCCATGTCCAAGATGAAGTTGGACGACGAGTCCGTTCCTGGCGCACCGCATGCAATGGGCGAAACGCCAATGAGCTTGCTCTGACCACCCCAAGGCGCAAGAGCTGGACTGGAGTTGGTAAAGACCAGACTCATCATGTCGGCGTCCAGTGCTTGCTGCACAATCCAGGCGCTCATACCAAAATGATTGGAATGCTTGATGCTTGCCATGCCTATGCCGTATAGCTTGGCCGACTCAATGCATGCAGCCATTCCCATGTGTGCGGCCAGGAAGCCAAATCCATTGTGTCCATCGACTTGGGCCACTACAGGCGTGACTTGATTGAGAGTCGGAGTTGCCATGTGGTCGAGGACGCCTTGTCTTATGCGTTCCATGTAAGATGGGATTCGATTCATACCATGGGTGTCAACGCCACGCAGATCTGCCGCAATGAGACCCTTGGCCACTATTGTGGCATTCGCCGCTGGTACGCCGTTGCCTTTCAGGATGTCTTCTACGAGACGTTGAGCTTCGCTTGCAGCGACATGTCGCTGTTCTTGTGCCGGTTGTTCGGAATCCATGTTTTTTTTGCAGCTCAGAACAAATATGTAAATTGTATAGTTTACCAGTGTTTTGTGACTGTGTGTTCCATCACACCTGGATGATGAAGCATGTTTTAAAGCTTTCGTATAGCGGCCAATCTCCGCCACGCCGGTGGGGACGGGCGGGAAAATTCCGACACCTTTAAGATGCTGGCGGCGTTTCTCCGTGGTCACCGTCGGACAAATCCCTTTTGCAAGAAATTCGCTTCTTTGAGCTATACTAGTAATTTTTGCTGCTCTTGTATCGATCTAGAAAATTATGCCTGAAGAACAGGGCACGTCTCGCAGGCGGGCTGACCCCGAGCGTCGACAGGCTCGGGGCAAGCTTGCCTGTCTGCGGTGTCAGCGGCGAAAGATTCGCGTAAGTGCGGCCATGTTAGCCATGTACTATGCATTACTAACCTTCACAGTGTGACGGTGACTTGCCGGCATGCAAGAATTGCCGGAATGTTGGCGCCGCCTGTACCGATGGCCTCAGTGCGCGTTTGAAGGACTTGCCCCGGGCGTGAGTGAGAATCTTACTGCGCAGCATGAAGGAAGCTAACAATTGCCAGGGAGATTTCAAGCCTCAAGGCTCGTATTGCCTGGTTAGAATCCATTATCCGACAGAGATGCCCGGACATAGATCTGGAAAATGGACAACCGCCGCAGGACATTGACCCGGCTATGCTGGAAGTGTCCACACTGGAGCCAGATACCGGCATCACTACGAATATTCAGGATGTGACTCGGGTGATGCCAGAGCCTCAACAAAGCACCCAACCTACCCAGATAGCTAGACCCGCCTTGGAGCAAGCTTTGGGCGGGAATAACGCATCTGCCCACGAGATCGGGATGTTGTCGCTTGGTGCCAGTCAAGACTCGCGATATATTGGCCCATCAAGCGGCTACTTTCTCGCGCGCGTAATGTTGAGCAAGAGTAATAGTTCCATCGGCGACACCGATGTGAGAGGTAGTAGCACTGATATTCTAGGAGAGCTCATACAGTCTTGCACTGGCCCTCTTCCTCTACCGCCAAAGCAGTTGGCCCACCGTCTCTGCGATGCCTACTTTGAGTTTATTCATCCACAGTATCCCGTTTTGCATCACCAAACGACCTTGGATGCAGTGGAGCATGTGTACCAAAACGAAAACGTGTCTCCAGTCATCTCATTTCAAGTATTCATGGTTCTTGCGATTGGCGCGACGGCATTATCTATGCGCTCAAAAGCCCGCCTGCCAAGCGATTCATATTGCCTAGCAGCATTGGAGGTATTTTCGCGGCTGAATATTGAAAACTCCATACAAGGACTTCAGTGTTTGTTGCTGCTTTTCATATTCGCTTTGCATAACCCCTGCACAAGATTCAACGTATGGTATCTGAACTACCAATGCTTGGCCGCCGTGCTGGATTTGGGGTTGCAGAGAAACATTACAGTCGATTCTGGAATTTCGCTTCTCGAACAAGAAATGAGAACTAGAATATTTTGGGTCTGTCTCCTACTGGACAGGACGATCTGCACAATAATGGGTCGACCTATTGGTCTTCGCGATGAAGCGTGTGAGCTACGGGTGAGTGTATAAGTGCCGCTTCGGAGGCCAAGCTGACTTTGACAGTTGCCACAGGAAATCGAAGACTCCATGTTGACTGGAGCAACTCGGCACGCCTCGTCAAGCGCAAAATCTCTCGGCATCTCGTATTCGGTTCATCTGTTTCGCGCGACAAAGATCAATTCCGAAATCAAGTACGTCGCCAATAGCATTGTCCAAGAGGCTCCGAGATACGCGTATCCGCCACAAACTGATATACACGGCTGGCAAAATAATGTGCTGCGGCAACTAGACGAATGGCTAGCAGATATTCCATCGGGAAGCCAGGACTCGAATCAATTCATGCCTCTTGTGTGCCAACTCCGCTACCATGGACTCTGCCTACTTCTCCTCAGACCGAGCCCTGCCATTCCCAAACCCACTGTCGCCGCATTGGTGCGATGCCACAAGAGCGCCACCGAGAGCATCAAGATTCTTGACCAAATGTATCGAAAGAACTTTCTCATTCATAACTGGATCAGCCTACACGGACTGGTTCTCTCCGTGCTGACGCTTCTGTATTGCGTCAAAGCAGAGCCCGAGGTGGCGCGGGCCATGCAGACCGACGTGCTCACGGAAACGATCAGCTCAGCGCTGGGAATATTAAGCGCCACGGGAGAGCACTGGGCGGCGGCGAAAAAGTGCCGCGATATCCTCGAGGACCTGGCCAAGTCCACCATTCAGTGGCTTCGAAGTCAGTCAGCGCCGGTAAGCGATCAGCCAGTCCACGGGCGCTCGAGGTCGAGTCGCACTCAGGCGCGAAGATCAAGTGAAGAAGCACACGCTGGGCGTGAGAGTGTGGATATGCTATTCCTTGATACGGTGGAGATGGATAGTATGCTGATGCCTTTTGACGGCTTGTTTGCTGAAAGTGACTCTGTCAATATTGATGTAATGATGCAGAGTCTCTTTCAAGATTTCATACCTACGACAACTACCCTATAGAAGAGTCGTACTGAATGTCAGACGACTTCAAAAAGTTTAAGACTGTGGAAATGAAGCCATATCCAGGAACCAAAAACGACGACCCGTGACCATGATAGTTAGCCTCGCTTGTTTACGATATTTCAAACTGAATAGAAAACACTAAAGTAGGGAAGACAAGGACGACAAGGATGAATAAAAAGTGAAGTAAATGAAATGTCCTTTTTAATCTACTATCCGCTCGTATTGGAGTGGCGGTGGCATGTTCTTCTCATGAGGCTTGCGAAGGTTACTTCGTTTTGCTGCGTCAAAGTCACTCGGGCACTTTTTGTTGCAACATTTTAGGTTACCGCTTCATGGGCGTCTAACTATGATAGATGACGGTGCGAAAAGATGCTTCAGCCTTTACTTTAATCCTTCACAACAGCTATCAAACTGTAGCGCGAAACTTTCTCTCAAAAGGATCCTCTGAGGATGGCATAAGGCGATCCGGCGAGATCTTAGGAATACACTTCTAAAGGTTTTCAGTAATTTCATGGTTTTAAGAAACCAGATCGCACACTACTACAAACGACCCTATACTACCGTTGCCAGAGACAAGCCAGTGTTTCCAGTGGCAAGACGGGGCAGCAAAGAGTCCAAGTCCCATCAAGATATCGCCTTCGGAACCGATGTTAGGAACCGATTTTGTATAATTCTGCAAAGCGGATCTAGCAGATATAGACCCATTCTAACCATTCAAAGCCGGACCAGAAGCTGTGAGGAAATCAAAATCTGCACCAAGCTGCGCTTGATTTACCGATCGCAGATAGAGACCTCTGTATCCACGCGTCTCATGCCTTGTATGCCAAGGTGCTGTGCCGTCTTCTTTCAATACCCTTGTCCGCTCTTCAATCCTCACGCTAATTTCCTCATCAGGTATTTCAACTTCAAGCAGTCGCTTCTCAACATCACATACGATCCAGTCGCCGGTGCGGACAATCCCCAGCACAGATGACGGATCAGCGGCTTCGGGAGAAATGTGCAGCGCAATGGTGCCCCCCGCCGTTCCGCTCATCCGGCCGTCAGATAGTCGCAACATGTCCGAGACACCCTTTTCTGCCAGCTTGCGGGGAATCGGGATCATGCCCGCTTCGGGCATGCCTGGGTTGCCGACAGGTCCGATGTTTTGGAGGACCAAAACGCTGTCCGCTCCGACGTCGAGGTCCGGGTCATCTAAGCGCTGGGCAAGATCGGCAGAGCCTGCAAAGACGACGGCTCTGCCACGATGTTTCAAAAGCCGGCGATCCTTTGACGCGCTAGCTTTCATGACAGCGCCGCCAGATGCCAAGTTTCCCCTCAGGACAACGAGAGAGGAAGCAGGATAGAGAGGCTCGGCAAACGGTTGGATGCAGCTGAGATCCCGGGGGACAGAGAGCGGCGTGATTCTGGCAAGCTCCTCCCCTAGAGTTTTCCCAGTGTAGGTTCTCGCCTCAAGGTAAAGTAATGGCTTGAGTTGGTGAAGAAGGGCGAGCATACCGCCTGCAACCGAAATGATTAGTTATAAAAGGAAGTGCTATGGTGGCCAGCTGAGGGGTACTTGCCAGAATTGTGAAAATCAGTCATGTAATTCTCACCACTTGGTTTCAGATCAACCAATAGAGGCGTTCTTCGCCCAATCTCATCTATTGTGTCCAGCGTGATTGTCCCAGCTACCGAGGGATGCCGCCCAATAATAGCCATGAGATGCACCACCGCGTTGGTTGACCCGCCAATGGCTTGCAGTATCGTGATGCCATTCAGAAATGATTCCCGAGAGAGCACAGCTTGCGGAGTCAAATTGGCCTCTTTTCTGCATGCAGCAACGGCGTATTTGCCCGTTTCTTCCGCGATGCGCAGGCGTGATGACGAGACCGCCGGGGCTGAGGCACCTGCAAAAGGCATGAGACCCATGGCTACCAGAATGCATGCCATTGTACTTGCGGTACCCATGACACCACACGTACCGGCCTACATATACCTGGTCAGCGGACTGTCATTTTCAACACGACTCGACGTACCGTAGGTGCAAGTTCGTCGTTAATCGCCGAAATATCCTCAATGTCAATCGTCCCGGCCCGAAACTTGGCCCAGTTGTTTCGACAGTCGGTACAGGCACCGATGCGCACACCGCGATGGCTGCCCGGCATCATTGGCCCAGTGACCAGGTGCAGTATAGGCTTATTCGCCGAGATGCCCCCCATGAGCTGCGCGGGTGTCGTCTTGTCGCAGCCGCCAATGAGCACCACGGCGTCGCAGGGCTGGGCGCGTATCATCTCTTCCGTGTCCATGCTCATGAGGTTCCGGAGGTACATGCTCGTCGGGCTGGAAAACGACTCGTGAAGGCTGATGGTCGGAAAGTCCATCGCAAGACCGCCAGCCAGCTGCACGCCCCGCTTCACGGCGTCGACGAGCTGCGGCACGTTGGCGTGGCACGGGTTGAAGCTGCTGTACGTGTTGACGATGCCGATGATGGGACGAGAGAGCGCGTCTTCACTGTATCCGAGAGCCTTGATAAATACTTTACGCAGGAACAATGAGAAATGGGCATCCCCGTACGAGGTGAGGCCCCGTCGGAGGCCGGCACTACTGCCTTCTCGGATCGGCGTGCTCAGATCATAGTCTGAATTGGCAGCGTTGTTGGAGCTCATATCGAAAGATGGATATTGAAGCTCATTCGCATCGCGGTGGTCAAGAGATGTGTTGGAAATATATGTCCTCTGATTGATGGAAGCTGCCCGATGTCGTCATGCCAGCTCCAGCGCCGATGCGGAAATGCTCCGTCGCGGCGCGGATATTAGCCGAACGCTGGTTTTTGGTATGTATAAGATCCTTCCCAGAGGCCGTGTTTGTGCAAAAATTCCATTTGCAATCTACCGCAGCATTGTCAAGAAGATTGGAAGCAAGATGTTCAGTCTCTCAGGGAAAATCGCAGTCGTCATTGGCCTGGGTCAAACACATTCCGCGCCAGACTCGGACTGCTGGGGAATCGGTGCTGCCTGCGCTGTGCAACTCGCGCGACAAGGCGCCATCATATTTGGAGGAAATCGAACAATTGCATCAACGGAAAAGACTCAAAAAGCTATTTCGGATATTGGTGGCCAATGCTTTGTCCAGGAGACAGACGCCACCTCTTCTACATCGGTCAAGTCCCTGGTCGACGCTTGTCTTGCTCGGCATGGACGCATAGACATACTCATCGCCAACGTGGGATACTCCCAGCCGGGCAACGCGGCAACAATGGCCGAAGATGTCTGGGACGCGCAAATCAATATCAACCTCAAAACGGTCTACCTCGCATGCCACCATGTGCTCCCTGTCATGGAAGCGCAGCCCGACGGCGGCGCCATCGTCTGTGTTTCCAGCATTGCCGGTCTGCGCTACATCGGCAAAGATCAGATTGCGTACAACACTGCCAAGGCGGGCCTGATGCAGTTTGTGAAAGCGACTGCCGTCACCTTTGCGCAAAAGGGCGTCCGCTTGAACTCGGTAGTCCCCGGATTGGTCGAGACGCCGTATACAAGGACCATGGCAGAGAGATACCCGCCGCCTGACGGGGGTGGCTACGAAGAGCTTCGAAAACTTCGCGATGCTCAGGTACCAACTGGCCGCATGGGTTCTGCGTGGGATGTAGCTAATGCTACTGTATTCTTAGTGTCCGATGAAGCTAGATACATCACAGGGCAAGAGTTGGTCGTGGATGGTGGCATCACCAGCTCAACAGGCAGAACTTGATTGGGTCTTATTTGTACAAAAAAACATCATGCTGCCTCATCCAATTGTGCATTCACATCTATCCGTGCTTTCATCATGATAAAAAAACCGCCAAAAAATGTGCTTCTAACAAAAGTCCGCCCTTCGATACCCGGATGATGGTTAAACAGGGGTACTCACCCCCGTAGACGGATTCTTGGCCGACGCTCGCACAAACTTGGTGTGCTGGGCCAGCGTCACTGGCGTTCTTGCTCCGTCCGGCCCGATCTTGTCGATGCGGACCGTGACAAAGGCCAGGCTGCCGCCCACCTTTTCCGACGTCGCGGTGATCTCCAGCTCGTCGCCGCCGACGGCCGTGCCCAGGTAGCTGAGATGCATGTCGGCGCTGGCGCCCGTGGTGTCGCGCAGGTCCCACGAGGCAATGGCCATGCCGGTGGTCATGTCGACGATGGTGGCGGACACGGCGCCGTGCAGGCCCCCGCGGCTGTTGACGTGCACGGCGTCGAGCACCAGGCGGCAGACGACCCGGCCCTGCGAGGCCGCGTGCAGCGTCAGCGTCGGCAGGATGGTGCCGTAGATGGGGCTGCGTCGCTTGAGGGCATCCAGGACGGCCTGGACGTGCTGGGTCCGGATAGCGTCCGAGACGGTCGCACCAGCTCCTGCCGGGGCGGGCAGCTGTGCCTCCATGGGGGCCATGATGGGGGGGTTATGTCAGCTGAGGCTGGGTGGTAGCGCTTTGTGATTGTGATAATTGCGGCGTGTGATATGGATTTCATGTAATCAAAGCATGGCCATGTCAGTATTGGAATGGAAATTTTCCGACGGCGCCGCCTGGTAGACTCGGCTAGACAGCGCAGTGGAGCCGCGACAAGCACTTACACGGGCGTCACTCTGGCACGTTTGAGGTTTTGACGTTCAGGTTGCAAAGTAAACATTATTAATTAATATGCCATTCTATTCAAATTGATTGTAAACAACAGGGTATGATTTTCAACGCTTGCTTCATTCGTTTGGACCATTGCCGTCGTAGCAGGGTTCGTCACCACATCAGCTGGCGCTCTGCGGTAGGAACTAATACACCTCACCGACACTTTCGTCTTGAGCCGCTTACAGGATAGCGGCGGCGACACAGGCGGCAACAACGAAACTGGTGATGAAGCCGACCTCGGAACGGGCGCCGCCAGCGTGGACACTATTGCCAGGCTTGCCGTTTTGGCCAGTACTGCCAGGGCCGCCAGTCGAGTTGGTGCCGCTGGGCTTGCCAGAGTTGCTGTTGCCACCAGTGTGACCGGATCCAGCTCTGCCGGTTCCATTGTTCCCAGAACCAGTGTTGTTGGAGCCTACAGCGTTGCCAGAGTCGCCAGTGGTATCAATCTTGACAGTGTTGCCAGTGGTGCTGCCACCCGAGGAATTTGAGCCGGCAGGTTGAGTCTGATCAGGCTGAGTGTCACCAGTAGAGTTGGTCTGATCACCCGAAAGCTTGGGATTGGAGCTGGTGCCAGTACCAGTACTCGGGCTCGGCTCGGAGCCAAGGGCAGAGCTGGAGACAGATCCACGGACAGGGTTTTCGGGGTTAGCAACAGCACCAGGCACAGGATTCGTACGGGATGGCGATCCCGAAACGGAGCTGCTCACAGCCGACAGAGAACTGCTTCCAGTCGAAGGGGAGCCGCTTCCAGTCGAAAGGGAGCTGCTGCCAGCTGATGGGGAGCTGCTACCAACCGGAAGCGTTGGTGAGTTACTTCCCGTTGAGCTAGGAGGGTTGCCTCCCCCGGAGGGAGAAGAGTTGCCAGGAGGGGAATTGCTACTCTCACCAGGAGGAAGCGAGTTGGTGCTGACTGGAGGCGGCGTGTTGGTGCTCGCAGTCGGAGAGCCTGTATCAGTGCTAACAGGAGGAGCAGGCGACGGAGTACTCGCAGTCGAAGAACCTGTATCAGTGCTCACAGGAGGAGCAGGCGACGGAGTACTCGCAGTCGGAGAACCTGTATCTGTGCTAACAGGCGGAGGCAGAGACCCGGTACTCCCGGTCGGACTGGGTGTGACGCTGCTCACGGGAGGAGGAAGTGACCCAGTACTCCCGGTCGGACTGGGAGTGACGCTGGTCACAGGAGGAGGAAGCGACCCGGTGCTTTCAGTAGGGCTGGGCGTGCTGGGACTGTCCGGAGAGGTAGGACTGGGCGTGCTGGGACTATCCGGAGAGGTAGGACTGGGCGTGATGGGACTGTCCGGAGAGGTAGGAGTAGGAGTAGGAGTAGGAGTGGGAGTAGGAGTAGGAGTTGGAGTCGGAGTAGGTGTTGGGGTGTCGGTAGGTAAAGGGGAGCCGGGAGGCACGCCGCCTCTCTGGACACAGGAGCAGGTGACGTTGAAAGGTCCTATGAAGTCTTCGGGCGCTTCATCCTTACACTTGGAAAGAATGCAGTTGCCAACCCCTAGCTGTATAGCGCCAAAGTTGGAAGAGCTGCATTGGCAAGGTACGTCGGACACGTCTTTGCATTTGCTGTCGGGAAGTAACCCCTCAAGGCACGACCTCTTTGCGACTAGTGTGTTAGTTCGGCCCAGGCATTCTGCTGCTGTCCGGTCGGTCACGCTTCATCACTTACAGCGCAGCCTGATATCTTGTCCAGGAAGGGCTCACAGGGGACGGCCTGGATGGCCGAGGCGTCGTAGTAGTTGGGAACAGCGGCAGCAGAGACGGGAGCAGCAGCAATCTTGGTGGCAAAAGAAGCAGTCTCAAAGCCAGCAGCGAGGCTCACCAGAGCCATCCGGCCCAGGAAATGGATGGCGCTTTTCATCTTTGGAGCGGGCAGAGAGAGAATGACTTGAAACGAGTGTGTGCGAGGAGTGTCAAGTGAAATCTATCAAAGCAGCAAAGCGAGAGAGGAGTCGAGGCAGATGCTGTGGGAGACGACCATGGCTTTATCTCATCAGGCTATTGCTGCCAACGCCCACGTCCACTGTCTCGGATCCGACGTAGACCCTGGTAAGTAGTTTGTATGCATTTGCTTGCATGATCCTGCAAGTCCCCTCCCCCTCCCTCAGCCGCTCCTATATCCTCGCAGACAACTTGGACCTAGAACCCCCATTTTGCCATCGTTTCTGGCAATCCTGGCCGCGTCTTTCAGGCATCTCGGGCATCGTCTTAGACACATGGCTCGTCTGTCATCACACGGGCATATGTGGTTTGTACTGGCGACGGGCACACCGACAAGGCAATGGCCGCAAGTGGAGGGCTGGCTCACTCCGGGTGACCACTCGTCGAGGCCTGGTGTGTGCAAGGGGAAAAAAAAAGGCACACAGCCTCGACCGTCTATTACTGAGTACACCCATATGAGCGGGCCTTCAAGGGTTCTGGTCTTATTAACAGAATCCACTTCTTCGCAGCCGACTGCTTGCTTTCCGCGACAAAGTCATGAGAGCCTCGTCGGTGGTCATTCTGCCTACCCAGTACGCCCAACCCGACATGTCGGGGCCTGTATTTCCATCGTTCGCGAATGAGCGACGTGCCCCTGCATCAATGGTTCCGGCTGGCGGTCCATCCGCGGAACCTGGGTCCGGCCATTGTTTTTCTTTTCAAGAACTAGGCTGCGGTGGATGCGCTATTCAACATTTGTCACAGACAGTGGCGATTCTTTGTGCCCAGAAGTGGCCCACGGGGGGAACTTACTGAGCACAGTGTTGTTCGCGTTAGCATGGGCTACTTGGACTGCATCACTCATTGCGTCGCAAGTATACCGCATTTCGCTGCGTATAGTTGGTGTTTAGCACTCCGATGCTCGTGAAGAGTACAATGCTGACGCTGGCACCATCCACGACAACCCTCCTTGCGGTGCGGGGGGGACAATAGTTCCGCAGGCGACGCAATAAAAGAAATTTTGAGACACCATGCATGCGAAGGCAACCTTCTGGATTCGAGCACCTTTATCTCTCGGTGTCCGCCAAGATCTGGAAATAAGCCACCAGGCTGTGCCACGCAAGAACACAATATGGCGGGCATTTCCGCATCGCCCAAGCACTAGTTAGTTGGGACCCTGATAACATTGTTTCCCGTTTAGGCTGCCTGACCGCATCTCTATTATATGAGCTAGGAAAGGCTAGCGCGCCGCGACCAACGGACCTAGATCTGTCAATGTGCTGACGAAAAGCAACGAGCAACGAGGCTTGAACCCATGTTAAGCCCGTGAGGTGGAGCGCTTCGTTCCGCGTCAGGCTTGGCTGTCAAGCTGTCTAGCTGTCAGTGTCAGCGCCCACAGGACAGGGGGGGGGGGAGTTGGCGGAAAGGGTGTCCATGACTTAGAAGAATGCTTCCTAAATAGTCAGCTGCAGCGAAAATCAGGCTCTTCTGTGAGGCAAATCAGGTCTCGAGCAGCTGCATCAGGCTGTAGCTGAGATGCTGCTGCATCAACCCCCCTCCAGTAGCAAAGGATATGTGAAGGGAAATGTCAACAGGGCTCGTTCGGCTCTTTTTAAACGATTTACAGCGTAATTTTGTCCCACCACTCTCTTAGTTGAAAACAATGCACTTTCCCTTTCAAACCCATGCAGCAAGAAATGATTGACTCTCCCATGAGACCAGGCACGCGATAAATGTCTTGCCTCTACAGTCGTCCGGCTTCCATGGATTCTCCCTTGTCCACTCATTTTAATAGCCTTATGGTTTCCGTTGTGTCCTTTTCCAGTATTGAAGCCATATCTGCGTCCTCTTCTTCGATAACGTGTCAAAGACCGTCCGCTTTTAGATGCGCCCCGTATCGGCCCGAAGATCGCAACTGTATTTCGGCTTTTTCTGCAAGCACAGCATTCTCCTCATAGGCAAAGAAACAAGAGACCGCATCGTCTTCCGAGCCGGTGAACATGGTAGGAGACGTGAAGTCGTAAGACGCACGTCAAGCTTCGTGGAGCGACTGAGTATCTGGGCCACTGAAGATGCAGCAGCGTCTGGTCCCCGTGAACTCCCAGTGATGACGACCTGGACTTCAAAATCTTCCGATAACCAAGTTAGCTTAATGTACATTTGATTTCAAGTGAATTGTTCATCCTTGGCGCAAGCCCATACTCTCAAGACCGAAATTTCAGTTGGTTTCAGACGTATATATCTCAAGCAGAACTGATATGAACGCAGAACACGAAGACATCTCGTGCTAGGCTTTCGAGAATTGTGGTTTTGTTAAGTCTACCGTCCTGGTCCGGAAATGACAAATCTTTCCCCGAGCGTCCTGAGAATTGAAGCGGAAGTTGTCGCCAGAAATCTTTTTCGCAGCAGCCTTGGGGAATGCTAATATTGTATTGTAAGCTACAAAGAGAAAGAAGAAGCCGCCTTTCTGTCACAGTTTATTTCTCTATATTGACGGCCAACCCATATCAGCAAGCTGGCCATCGGTCTGATCGGGCTCGCTCCTACGGGTGAGAGCATGGCGCAGTACCAGACAAGAAACCCAGAAAGCGGCCACGAGTCTTCTCCCAAAGCAACGAAGGAGCTGTTTAGTTGTTCATCTCAGTCTAAACGCCACTCTAATCTTCCAAATACCGCGCCGGCTTGGTATTGGCAAAACTTTGGAGCACTTGAGAGCTGACAACATCGCTCGACTTTCGGTATCTGGGACGTTTTCGAGTACCCCGACTACACTAAATGGTCTCATTCACAATGGAAAGTGGAATCTAATTGAAAATTGGTCCCAATTCCACCAATGTTGGAAAAGATAATGTTCCAATAACCTTTCACTTAGCACCCCAACTGGACGGCTATCGGAATGTTGAGCAGCATTGTGACAACACAAGCGAACAACCAATTTTTTTTGTTATATGCACAAGAGTGGAAATTGAATGGTAATCGAGTTTTATATATGGTCTGTCGAGTCTCCTCTGCCTTTAGGCCGACTCACAGAGAAGAGGGTGTGACTTGAAGAACTGGACAGCCGCTGAGGGACAGTGTAAAATGAATGGGGTCTCAAGCATGGGCACTCTATTCTTATCTCAGAATTTTATCCTCTAGGGCAACTAGATTACACGTTTCGGTGTAGTATAATCACATCCGCGATTTCGGGAGCAGAAATGAAGTATCCGGAATGTCCTTTTTGCAAGCAAGGCATCGACTTGAGCCCATGGGTACTGTTGAAAGAGGGTAAAAGCTAATCCAGAAACAGAAAATGGAATCGTAGATTTTGGAAAAGTCTTGAGATATTCTGGGGTTTTATTATTCGTTATCTTTCTCCTGGTGTATAAACCTAGTCTGTTGTGCATGTGCTGGCTACTCCCACAGCACGCTATCCTGGCTTCATAATGCACGGGCTCAACAACTTGCTTCGCACAGTATCAGAGAATACTATCGAATGAAGGCCTTTTTAAGAGATTGCTTGTAATTTTTGTTCTGCCTATCAAGCGTGAAATTCCAGTGTGAGGCGTCGCTGCAAGCATGACATATTTCCATCACGTCAACGCGGGGTCGGATTGGGTTTGTAAGCCCGCCTCAGCTCCGACTTCTTCCTTTTCGCATCATCAGAGAAATTTCAACCTTCATCTTGACAGAGACTAGGAATATCATTGTGGAAAAAAAAACCCAGAATGTCCGATCCGGAAGCCATCTTCGCCAGTGGCACGGCCAAGCCGCTTCTTGACCACATTGTCGTGCTGGTCGACCACCATACCCTGTCAGGCATCGACGAGCGACTCAAAGGGCTCTTCACCGTCGCGCCCGGCGGCCGCCATGCTGACGGTCTGACCCGGAACCGCCTCATTCTTTTCCAAGACGGCACGTACATTGAGCTCATCGCCTTTGTCGACACCGCGGACCCCGAGGCGCGAAAGAAGCATCGCTGGGGCTCGCCGCCGCTCGGCGAGGGCACCGTCGTCGACTGGGCGTGCTCGCTGCGCGAGGAGCGGCAGTTCGCGCAGATCCGGAGACGGGTGACGGACGCGCAGGCGGGGTTCTCGTACGGCGACCTGACGCCGGGCGGACGCGAAAGGCCGGACGGGACGGTGCTCAGATGGGCCACCGGCTCGGCAGCGAACGCGGACGGGACGCCGGCGTTCCCGGGCACTCTCCCGTTCTGGTGCCTGGACAGGACGCCCCGAGGGCTCCGCGTCCCCTATGAGAGCTCGCCGGAGCTGACGAGCCATGCATCGGGCGCAAGGGGCATCTCTCGCGTCGTGGTTGAAGCTCCAGCCGGGGGCATCTCGCATCTGCCGGATGTGTACGATGCAATTTTCGGTACGAGATCCAGCACAGCCGGGAATAACGAATGGCCTTTTCACGTGCCATCTGGCGCTTCTGGTGGCAGGCAGTCCGTAGCAGTGGTAGATGGCCCCGGAGAGCAAGTCATTAGATTGGCATTGACAGGGGGAGAGAATAGCCCATCATTTGTGGAATTGCTTCCAGACCTAATATTAAAATTAGAGAGGTAACGGGATTAAGAACACCCCTTTCATTGGAAACTCGAATTCAGGGATTCATATGCTCACGATCAGCAAATGGTGCAGGGTAACTAGTGACTGTGTCATGTTTTTAACTTTTCTGTAGTATTCACGGTCATCTTGTTCGAGGACCGTAGGAAAAAGCTTGGAGCTAAAAGGATGATCCACTTTTTTGTGAAAAAGGAATAAAAGGCTTCTTTTCTCATCTCATTCATTCTGCTTTTTCGTGATACCCAGGCGCATTTTGCTACTTGCACAGGCCACCAGTTTCGCAACAGCATCAATGGCTCCACCCTCGCGGCGGCGCGGTCGCAAGCTTGGCAACATCCAACCAACAGCAACTGGCCATTCTCGCGTCCAGCAGGTGATACTTGCCGAACTCAATTGTCGCGCGCACACAAACGCGATCCTCGTTTCAATCCATCGAAAGCTCTCCGACAGCTGAGCCATTGACCGCCACCATGCCCGACCACGAGACCGAGAGCATCAGCGCGCACGACGACGCCTCAGCCGTCGAGATTGAGATTGCTGCCGGCGGCGGGGGCGGGGGCGGGGGCGACATCGAGATGGAGGGCACCAGCAGCGCCGCGGCCGAGGAGACACCGTACGAAAAGGGCCCCGTCGAGGACGCCGAGGCGAGCGTGATCCAGGAGGAGCCCGCGGCCGAGACGCGGCCGAGCTTCATCGAGTACCTGGCGAGCCCGGTCGTGACGCTGATGGTCGGCCAGGAGTCGCAGACGGTGCTGACGGCGCACCAGGCGTTGCTGTCCAAGAGCCCCTACTTTTCACAGCTTTGTCAAAGCTTCATCGACGACGGAAGCGTACGTACCCCGTACCCGAGGCGGCAGACCAAGTCCCTCCCCTCCCCTCCTACCCCCTCCCCTTCCAGGCCTCAAACAACAGCAAGGAGAAGCCATTAGTTTCGCGCGTTTACATCGTCCCCTGCGGCTGACCGCTTTTACATCTAGCCGCGATCCATTGAGCTCCCCGACGAGGACTACAACGCCATGGGCAGCTTCCTCGAGTTCCTGTACACGGGCGAGTACTTCCCGCGCAAGGTGCCGGGCCAGCGCGTCCTCGAGCACGACCCGACCGCGCCGGGCATCGACGACAGCGGCGACCACCTGCTGCGCCACGCGCGCATCTACACGCTCGCCGAAAAGTTCGGCATGGAGCTGCTTAAGAAGCTGGCCTCGTCCAAGATCCACTGCATCAACTCGACAGCCCGCGGCGAGCTCGCCTATGCCCGCTACGTCTACGCCAACACAGCCACCGACGACAGCTCCGTCCGCGCGCCCATTGCTAGCTTCTGGGCCGCCCGCTCCCACGCCCTCCGCTCCGAGGCCGAGGTCGAGTTCAAGAGCCTATGCTTGGAGCACCCGCAGTTTGGTTATGATGTGCTGAGTGAGTTCTTGCGCGCCCCAGCCGCCTTCCCCTTTCCCTCCCCGGTGACAATTGAGGTTGGTCGTGACGACTCTGCTGGCTTGCATCACACGGTTTCTCCTGCAAAGCTCAAGCGGCGGACGCGCTCTTCCACCTCGAAGATAAAGAATCGTATGCTAACCTGTCATGTTTCATAGCGCGTGTTTTGGATGATAAACTAAAGCGCGAGCGCAATGAAAAGATGCACCCCGCCACATCGAGCGGCCGCAAGCGCTCGCGACTCAGCGCCAGCTCCCACTAATACAGACTGATGATTTAATCGTGGGATCTTCGAATATAGGTCAAGTGCTGCATTCTTGGATTGCCTTTGTGTCGCGCAGAAAATGTTGAGCCACTCAATGCGAGGCCATGTACAGTAATGATCCAGAGATGGGACTGAGCGTTTGACAACTACGAGTCATGCGATACCGTAATACACGTGGGGTTTGTAGAGTAGCTAGTAAGTCAGCATTCATGTTCGTGAACGAATGTCTCTATGCAGTCCCGCATTAAACACATGCGCAGTGTTTTATGGGCAATCATGCTCTTCCAATTTCAGCAACATCTGTTGAGTCTGAATCGCGGCCGACAGTGAATACAGATACTGTTCCGTGCAAGCTCTCCCTTTCTAGGCAAACCAATGGTAATGCGAAACGAATGGGCTTTGCGTATTATTCCGGCTATAATGCTCACACAGGCCGCGGATCCTTTTTGTATGCGCAGATACGATAGGCCGTGATGACGTAGGAATGAAAGTGCCGCGAGATATAAAAGCCACATGGGTGGCAGACGTCGGCAGTATGAAACCTTTCTCGTTGAATATAGTGTGATGAATCTTCGACCATGATGTTTCTATTTTTACCACAGATTCGGACATTGTTTCGTCTGGACCCCGAGCGGATACATGCGGAAGCGGCAAATGGTCGGTCTTCTTTACTTACATCACCCAACCTTGCATCGGAAAGACTTCCAAGAGGGAATCATTTCCGACAGCTTTATTGGATTTATTGCGGAGTCTGGCAACGTCACATTACAGAAAAGACGCGCAGTTACAGAAGAGGGAACCGAGTGCCGAGTCGTCGTCCGAAGGTGCCCTACGGTCCGCAGACCTGGCCTCTCGACACTCCGCCCCCAGGGCCATGAGAGCAACACAGGAAGTGTAGTAGCACGCCGACCACCTTTTGGGAATGGCGCTAGCGGCAAGTCGCTCGTGAACCCGTATTCCCAGATGGATTCCCGGTGCCTCTGGGGCCGCGGACACAGAAACACCATCTCAGCACAGCCCACATGGATTAGCATAGGTAGTTTTCTTGGAAGCGGCTCGGGCTGGACTTCAAAGAATAAAACAAATAATGTCACGAGGAGTGCATGAAGTCTCGCAAGAGGTCATTGCAGTGGCCATGTACGAGTTGCTCATCATGATGTACGTAGAGCGGGAGGCTGCGGTGATCCCCCCATAATTTGTATCAAGAGCTGAACGTGTGCGCCAGTGATCAGCCTCGCCGTTATCGCTTGTCGGGTTTCTTTCAGTGACCTGCGCCTTACTCACGCACAGAAGAAGCTGACCGAGCTTTGTCTCGGTGCTGATAATACCTACTGCTATTGTTTGGGTTGGGTCAGGCAGCCCTGTGTACGGCCGGTTTCAAATTTGTGGCGAGCCTTCCGCGCAGGCATGCAGAGCAACTCCACGGCTATCGGCACGAGCAACGTCATTAGCGGACAGCCATTTTTTGTCCGTCGTGCAACCAGAAAAACAAGACGGCATGGTGGTTTCGCATCCGTTGCAAGGGAAACAGCATGCTGCAGGCTGTAGCAGCTTGTGGGTGTGGCTTGTTGCCTGCCGACAGCAAGCTGAATAGCGGGGTGCAACATCATGCGCCGGAAAAGAAATGCACTCGCCATATAACGAGCAGTTGTTGCATCAACTACGCGTACAAAGACAAGTCTTCGGAAAAGTCGGCTAGGCGAAGAGAAATGAGTGGACGTTGACCGACTAGTAAGCGGCGTATTCACTGCAGTTGCAGTTGCGCCGTGGAGTCGGGTTAGGTGGAGAGTTGGTTTGATGGGTATTTTTGGGTTGACTGTCCAGGCGATTGCACGTAGATAAAAACATTTATCGGGTACGGCAGCCAGTCAAATTGCGCGTCAGCCCAGTGCCCCAGGATTTCAGATGCCAATTAGCCAAACGGTCATCATTGCTGCTAGTTGGTAGGCTTGCATGGCCATTGTCTCCGGCGGAGATAGAATGAGAATACGCGGTGGGCAAGCTAGTCGCCATTCGTGGGCAGGCTTCCGGTGTCCGCCTTTTGATAGCTCGAGCGGATAACGAGCCGGAAGTTCTGTTGGTAGATGGCGTGCCTCGTAACATGCCTTGCCGGCATCGCTTTTAGCTACTTTGTACGGAGTACACGTCCCCAGTAACGACAGTCTCTATCCGATATTCGAATCTGATGGTTTTGTATGGACTGCTTGGGTCTTTCTTATCTGATCGCTTGGCATCTTGGCATCTTGGCATCGTTGTTGGTGGGCTGCCCCTGGCCAGAGGCCGCTAAAGCCAAGTCCGTAGATGGGACTTGGTGACCCATGTTCGGGGTGTTGGGGGTTCCTCTCAGTTGCACACTTGACGGATGAACGGAGAATCAGACTGTGTGGTCAGGGTGATACGAGCCGAGGAGGCGCTTTGGGTTGGAGCGGAGAACCAGGGCCCCTCGTCGGAGGCATGGATGGTGGTGAGCAAATGTCGCCTGAATCGGGCTGGACGGCACGCATCAGTGGGCCTGGCTGTTGACTCGACGATCGTCAAGGTGAATGCATGTTGGTGAATGTACTGGTAGTGATGATAGGTTTCTAGGAGCTGAATAAAGTGCAGAGATGATATAGAAAGACAGTGATGAAGTGCGTTTGTAATGCCTCCCCACCTGTTGATTGCAGCCGACCAGCTCCCTCCCAGCTGCCAGCTGCTCGGTTGCCAGCTGTCGCGATGGGCCGCCGCCGCAAGCCACTGGCTGGCAGACTGCAAACGCCGTGGCTTCGTCTAGAACCTGGTAGTGTGCAGCCTCGTTTCTCGTCCTTTCTACATCCAACATTGCATACGCAACTTCGTGCAAAAGCCTAGGACGATACCATCGCCGCCATGGAGGCAAGCAGAATCCAAATCCATCACTTGAGCGTCCACACCGGCTGCACCAGCCCCACACTTCTGCCACCACCCTGATCCGAGTCTCGATGAAACCCCATCAGGCAAAGAACGTAATCATGCTTCAGAGCCAAAACTGAAAACTCTCTAGGGGGCCCCGCTGGCGCTGCACCCAGGTAACCGTGAATGGGCTAGGACGGGGAGGTCACGTTCAGAAGGTTGCCTGCCCGGGCAGGGTTTCGCGAGTTTGTCTGAGATGAGTTGGAGCGAAGGAAAAGCCCGCAAGCCGTGCTGTCAGCTTGAGGTGCGGATTACGGCCGCGGCGAGAGCCTACGAAGCGGAATGCGTGTTGGACGAGTTATCAGCAGAAAATAACGCGGCTTCCAGGACAGAATCGACCAACTAGTTATTGACCATCACAATGGCACCCTGGACCTACCTGGACCTACACCACCACCGTGCCCCCCCTCGACGCACCACCACCCAGCACCCACCATAACGACGCATTGGCTTCCCACCATGCTCCTCTGGCACATTCTGGCGCAGGGCATCTCGGATAGTCGGCAGAGGACCCAATCGGCTCCTCCCGCCCACAAGAGTTTGAACGGCATTCCACGGTACCTCGTCTCGCGCCAGGTGCCGTTTATCCGTGCTAGGCCCTGCCTGGCGCCACTCAGGCTCTGCACACTGTCCTTGGTGGCCCATGAGGCCCTGCGCCGCGCGACCTCGTGCTGGTCTCCTTGTTCTCACTCTTGCGGGGTCTCGGAACACATGGCACGTTTTTCTGGTGGCCATGTTCAAGAGCTACTTTATCTTTGCGGTGCCCTGTTATTGCCTTCCCCGGGATCATTGTCATTTTGCTGCTTCCATCTCGACATTTCGACTTCGCCAACCAACTCGAAACCGCTGCATGTCATGGCCTTCGCTGCCTGACTACCGCCCTGACGGCATACGACCACTGGCCTTCGCAATAGCGTCTCAGAATCCCGCCGCCACCTCGAGTTCAAACATTCCACGTCGCCGTCCTTACGGCGGGAAACAAAAGCACGATATTTAATTTGACCCTCGAATTTATTCTCCGTCGCACCGAATCTTGCAACTCGACTTTTTGCGACCATGAATAGCGGCATGGAGCACTTGTCCGTCACGACAGCCAGCATTGGCCTCCTGGCTGTTGGCGGCAAGATACTCGACATGCTGCTAGAGTTGAACGCCGTGCTAGGCCAAAGCACCACCCTTCTCAACGAAGCCATGTTGGAGTCCAAGCAATGCCGCTCTTCCGCCCATATTCTGTACAAAACTCTTTGTCTGCTCGAATCTGCGCGGCTGCCTTTTCCGGAGCGCAGCACCTGGATTCAAGCGGACGACGTTGTCGTCACAATGGCGGACGCCGTCTTGGCATTCTCGGAGCTTCAAGATGTGTGCTACGCGATCGACAACCTACTTTCTGCCTCGACTGCGCACACGATAATTTGCGAGAAATTTGATCCCAAGCTGCGGAGTCTGTGCGCGCGCATCCGCTGGCACAACCTCTCCATGACAATGATGACAACCGTTCTTCAGTGGTAAGCCAACGTATTGCCATGCGTAAAGTTGTAAAATTGACCACCGTCGTTTACTGACTTTTGATCTGTTCTTTTGTAGTCCTGGTCTTGTCGATGCTGAAAATAGCCAGGCGAGCCTGGAAAGACGCATTATCCGCTTGCTTTCCTCCAACTCGGAACTCGCCAACCGCATGCGTACGTTGATTGATGTGTTTGCGAATATTCACGGCCCAGCCGGCTCTCTCGTCAATTACCGTTTAGCTGCGCAACAACCCGCTGTTGAGGAGCAAGTGGCGCCATCCTCCAGCTCACAGGGCTCAGGCCGGCGACGAATTTGGTCGACGCTCTCCGGTTACACTCTGGCTGACATGCCTATTATGTCTGTGATTCCAATTCCCGTCACTACAGGCGAACTGCTTGATGGTGATCAGTTTTACACGTTTGAGTTTGCGCGCCGGGTAAGCCACGACCTCAGCGAGCTCATGAAGGCCGAAGCTGGCCAAGGAACTAGCCGGTCCCTGGGATTCATCCTGGGCAAACCCACCAACTTTGCCCATTACCACAATAGCACCAACAATAGCAAAGCTGCGTCAGAGCCGATAATGCCATCAACAAACCCGACTGTCGTTGTCCCTCAACCACGAAAGAAGAAGCGGTGGAGGTGACTATTCATGGGCAAGGGCGATGGCACAGCGTCTTGCAAGTCAGATTAAGATGACGAAATGTGGCCGACGCGGCCTCATATGACGATAGATAAAGCGCTCATCGCCCTAGATGGTAGATGCGGTGGCCAAAGGGCAATTCGTGCTGCCCACGGCCCCCTGAAAATCATCGCCCGACACATATACAATCTCGGAGTACAGCACGAATGCCAGCACATTTCGCAGTTTATCACATTTTTATGGTTCAGATTAGCGGGCTCACTTTTGATACGGGTTGAAATCGGACATTTGGGATTGAGGCCACGAATGTGGTGTGTATTTAAATTGCATTTCCATCACCGGGCGTTTGGCATGGAGTAGCTTTGAGCGGGTTAGGTACTCTATACCGGCGGTTGCCTACTAGAGTTGGATGAATTGATCACCGGTATCCCGGATCTACGCATGCTTATTATGAGTGTACGCTGCGGTGAAGCGATGTAGCATGCTGTTGACAGGGTAGATTCAAACTCCTTATCAGTGAGCCGTTGGTCTACCTGGCGTGCCACTCGACAGTCGCCCTTGGACAACTCGTCTGGATGTAGATCAGGTTTGCCTGACGACAACATACCATCAGTCAAATGCGGGGTTTGGAGTATGTGTGACCACGACAGGCTGTAATTCTCAAATAAATTGTATTGGCTATTAAATCCTGTTCATATACTGGCCCTTGTCCACCAAGTCAGTATTCCCAAAACCCGAGAAGAAAATTACACGTGTATCCATGAGAGTATTTCACTTGATAGAGCTGGCAACTCCTGGATCACACACCGCAGACACGTAACACTTTTAGTCCGTTCACAGAGCGTAGGCAGCGACTGCGGCGATCATGGCAGCAAGGCCGAAGCTATTGGCGTTGCCGGCATTGGTAGAGGGAGGCATAGTCGAGGTAGGGTTGCTGCCGGGCATGGAGCCGGTCATGGAGCCAGTCATGGAGCCAGTCATGGAGCCAGTCATGGAACCGCCCATGGAGTTGGTGCCAGTAGGCATCATGCCACCGGTGCCGGTAGGCATCATGGAACCCGTCGTCATGGAGCAGTTACCGGGGGCCACGGCCTTGGCATAGGCATCGCACTGGGCGTCCTTGGCCTCGGGGCAGTCGTCCTTGATGCAGATGGCCTGGGCCTGGGGGCCCTTGCCCTTGATCACCTCGGCGGGGGCGCTGCAGCGCATGTTGAAGGTGTCGCCGAGGGCCTTGGCGACGATGGCAATGTCGTCCTGGGCGACGCCGAAAGACGCGGCCGCCATGCCGACCTGCGTGATGAAGTAGCCCATCTCGGCCTTGCCCAGGTTCATGAACTTGTGCACCTTGTACATGGACGGGCTGCCGCTGTAGGCGTCGAAGCCGGACATGCCTTGCTTGGAGCAGCCGAGCAGGGTGCCGAAGAATTGGTACAGATGGGTGAGGAGGAAGCTGCAAGATGTCAGATTACCTTTCTCCAGATGAGGGTGAGTTTGCGGGGCTGGTATTGACGTACTATTGATGGGACTTGTCGTCGTTGGCCGGCATGTTCTTCATCAGAGGCTCGGCACCGCCACCGTCGAGGAAGTTGACGCAGGTAGCCTTGTCGCCACGGTTGGTAGAAGCGAGAGCACCGTTGAAATAAGGGGCCAGGTTGACCTTGGCGCCGTCAATCTCACCCTCCTTGAGGATACCAGGGACCGAGACGCCGACATTGGGCATGGTGTCTGTGTGGTGTTAGTACGAGCAGCACGTTTTTGCTGATTTGGACTGGAGTCTCGCTAATAGGCGGAGAATGAACGTACAGTTGCCAATGACGACGGTGTTGACGAGAAGAGTCAGAAGAGTTGCCTGGTTCTCGGCAGTGTTGTTCTTGAGGAGAGCCGTGGTGTAGTAGTCGCAGATGGGCGTGTCCGAGGGACGCTGCGCGTTAGCCACAGTGGCCGCAGCAGCGACAGCAATGGTAGAGAAACGCATATTGATATTGAGCAAGGTGATTTCGAGGTTTGATTTCGGTAGGCAATCTTCGGAATCGTCTTCGGAGGGAGGATTCAGAAAAGAAACCAAGGAGTGTGAGGGGACGGCCAGGAGCTAGTTCTTATAAACAGCGGGTGGTTACGAGCTCCCGTCTTGCAAGGGATGGTCATACCTCGTCAATTCATTTCACGTCCCAGCGTTCCCCTTCATCATGGCTGCACACTAACAAAACGCCCAGTCTAAACCGGCCCAACGATGCCGTACTGCTAGTAGAGCCCAATGCTAGCCGTTCCGTGCACGGCATGTTGTTTATGGGAGGACAGAAGACACGCCCCTCCCCTCCACAACCGCTGCTTTGTCTAACACACTACCAAATCCACCAAAGTGCGCCGGATGAGCGACAATCCGTCCGATGATGTCTGGGGCTTGGCTTACTGGTTGCCAGCGACGAGTCGATGCGAACGGCCAAAACGTTACCTGCCACAGTCCATTGAAGCTCGCAACTTTATAGAGCTCGAGTTTGCTCATAAAGGAAGCCGATTCGAATAGATCACATCACCGTCGCATTCATCATCATCAAGAGGCAGCAGCGACAGACACAGCCTCCTGGGAAAGGGAAGTTCCACAACAACGCCAGGGAGGTGAGATGTTGAGATAGTTGCTTTCCCACGAGCCAATCATATACATTGTAATGTTTATTACGGAGCCCATGGCGCATAGGCTCTGTCCTAAAAAGAATAAATGAACGTAAAGCTGCCCTTTGCTTTTGACGTGTGGGAGTGTAGTTAGACCAGGGCGTGCCAGGACGGAGCAGCTGTTCCTGATATGGCATGCACCAGTGATCGCTGCTCCCGCACCAATCCTTAGCCTTGCGTGTAGCCTTACCCCATGAAGGGGGGCCGCCTCTCATGACGGGCTGATTATTTAATCAGTAGTTTCATTGGTTGAAGCTCAAGGTCAATTGAATGATGACGTTCTTGCCACAGAGATTGGGGACAGGTTTTTGGATACAGAAGCCAATGATTTGACATTACCACTGTCCCATCTCTATCAATCTTTCGTAAATGACAAAAACGCTACAATGGCTATTGTTCGTCCCGCATGCAGTAATCAGACGCCTTGTCATCTGTAGAGCGAACAAGAGTAATGGGAGTTGCTCACCTCGTCCCTTTCTTCTCCTTTTCGGTAGGGATGGCAATGATTCCAAACCCAATGCTAGTGAGTTGGTGAGCTGTGGCTGGAAACGTGGAGCTTACATGCCGGGACGCAAGCTATCCGATGCACAAAGCGAACTACTAGCTAGCTAGGGGCGTGACGAAGTAGACTAGGTTGGGTGAATTCTGGCACGGGCGGATGACCCAGCTTATGCAGTATTTTTCTCAGAGACTCGAGCTCCTACCTTTTTCCCATTTCAAGAAGCCTGAACTCAGCATCACGGTGCGAATTGGGTTCTCCAACACTCATCGGATACGAGTAGTCGGTGTCTAAACCTCCGCTGTCAGCCATCGGGTCGCGAAGCAGTACAATATCGCGTCGACGCAGCAAGGAAGCATTGTGTTTCGCGTTTGTGCAATGGCAAAATGGTGACAGCCTAGTAGATCTCCCGTGCAGAGGACCATACTTGGCACTTGGGCGAAAAAAGGAAAGTGAGACACCCAATTTTCTTTCCCCAGACCTGGCAAACACCAATGAGGTCGGCCGCGTTTCCAAGCCGACAGAGCGCCATTCCGAAATAGGCACTACATGGATGCAAAAACAGGCTGGGCTCGGGCGATCGCGCGCAGTCTGCTTGCCCATTCAGTCGCAAGACGAGGGGGGGGCGTGCAGCGACTCGGGCGTGTTAGTCGGTGGAGTCGCGGCCCCGGCTTGGGTTCTCGGATGTGCAGCTCTCCGGACGGCTGCCAAGCAGCCGGTGGAAGTTAGCTCCCATATACGGAAGGGAAAAGGTACAAGGTCTCGCACTTGCAGATGAATCATCTTGTCGAGAATGCCATTCATCTGATGAGGGTGTACTGGAGCGACTCCTGTGCCGTGGCCCATACCCATCGTTGTATTTATGGTGCCGGTGCAGTATTGTTTGGCCGCCGTGTCAAACAGAGAAAGGTTGAAGACGGCTGAATATACCTCACAGTTGCGGGCATCACATTACTGGTAGATTCTCCTCACTGTGCGTTCGTTCGTCCTATGTCTGCTGGCTCCAACTTGGAGCACATGCTTGTGGTTTTACTGGTAGCAACTTATACTTTGCATGAAAAATCAATTGCAGCGCCATTTTGGTGAGATCCAAACAAGCGGCGTAGAATTCGATTCATGTCAAGCAACGAAGGTGTCACAAACATGATGTTCCTTGATGTAACTGCGTGTCAACACCGAGCATGCCAGGCACTCTGTCAGCGCAAGTTATGGCTGGGAGAGACGGACGGTGCTCACAGGAAAGCAGTCAGATTTAAGAATGTTCATTCCTACTCTTCGAATTTATTCTCTGTGATGCTTTGGAATGTGGAAACTCTTTAAACGTGTAGCTTATAGGCCATCATCACATCGGCACTCAAGAGCTTCTCTACCTCCGCGCTCAGATAAGAGTTGGGTTTTTTCCTTAGCTGTTGGAAAAAGATTGGGTAAAAGAGAGGACCTGAATGAATTTGGTAACAAGTTGAAATTCTACATTGAAGTTACGGCCGATCCTTGTTCCGGTCCCGACTCCGCACGTCAGGGACTTCATCGGCGCGGTCGTCGGCTTATTGATAACAATTAATTCGCTCACCAGCAGCCTCCCTGTGCCTATGTCATGCTCGGATCTTCAATAGCCTTTTCTCTGTATTATAAGCCCTCATGACAAGTCGACATCGGTACCTGTGTCTCCTCACCAAGCATTCGTTTCGTGCCAGCATGAATAAGACTTCATTGGCTGCCACTGCGGTCGATCACTAAGCTTTGGTGTGAGGCTCTCGACGGTGGTGACGTAGGTAGAGTTGATATATGTACACGGCAATGGATTCAGACTGTACCTGATGTGCGAGGTGCCAAGGTATTCTTTTGCCACGCATCGCCATACTCAGTAAGCACCATGGCATCTTGGCGGATATATTCGTACCCAGAGTCACGCTGACGTTTTGAAAACCACGAATCGTGACACAATTGGATATCCATCCAGCATAAATCCTTTAAAAACAAAATGATTAACTAACAGTTTAGGGTTTGCCGTCTACCGAAGCCCGAATGCTGCCGCCAACCCGCCGCCCAAGCTCCGTAGTGGTGACAATGATCCCAGGCCGAGGCTCTGGCCACGTTTGAAGCTTGATACTCCTCCGTGTCACACGATCGATATAACGCGGCCTGATACTCGTCTTGCTCCGTCTGAACATCCGATAAAAGTCAGAATTCGGCATGAAACACAAGCCCTGGTCAAAAGTATCGTACGGGGGTATGAAATGCGGTTCAATGAACTGATCGAGTGCGAGCTCTGTGAGAGTAAAAAATAGCAACGGCGAGACCGGGAAAGAGCCTACAGAATTGGTATGAAGATGTTTCCTCGCAACCGAATGATGCAGGATGGAATGCAAGCCGGCAAACGCTGCAACATGGTAACGTGGCCTACATCTCGCCGGGCTAGGGCCAATACAAAGTGATGGACGTGGCAGTCGAACCGACGACGAGAAATTAACTGCTCGTAAGCTCGAAATCTTTTGGGAAGAAAGCGGGGATACACCACTATTCCCTCAAGGTCCTCTAAACCGGAGATCTTAGCCTGCAAAGATGCCTCATAGTAGTTATAACAGTGTAGAGAAACGGGAATCGAATGCGAATGCGCCCAGACCCGGCTATGGTGCGGCTAAGGCTGCTGGTGTCAGTAGCTCAATGTCCATGTAATGATCATAGTTGACCAATTCATGCTATCCACCATGTGATTGAGTCTCATGTGAGAATTCAACTCGCGCTCGCGCAATGTCTCCCTTAGATACCGAACAATCTCGCCTCCAGGGGCAATGGACTTTCTTTCTAAGGTTCGCGGAAAGCTGTAGGGAGAAACGAAGGTAGTCGGTGTTTGCCCATGCCGATTTTGCCCATGCCTATATTTAACTAGCATGCCTGACATGAAACGGAAGTCGATTATGCTACTCCATTCATTTTTCCTGCATTACTTCACAAACTCCGACATTCAATTGGCACTCATACTGACCTGGTCTAATGCACATTAATTAACCTCGCAAGTTACGAGTGTAGGCTGCAAAACCCATCACGTTGAAACGCGGACAGACACTGCCAAGTCGGCTGGTCAAGACGACAATAGCAGAGGGTCGGGCCGACGAAGACAGACTTCCAATTGCCGATCACATCGAGGCCGATGGACTCTGGGCCCGAATGCGGCTGAGAACGACCATGACAGGGAAAATTCACATTGGCGTAGCCTATCTGTGAACGCCGGAGGACATCGCCGTCAGCAATGCGTTGAGTGCCGCGCAAGACGTCGCGACGTGATCGCCTTTGTCCAATGCTTCCATTAACGGTAAAACGCACACCATAACTGCAGATCAATCATCCTGGAAGGCAGTCGGCGCTCGGCTCCAGCTCAAGAAAGAGCGTACATGGCCAGAACAGTGGCACCAGGCGTGGTGTCTGTGGACTTGGGCCTAGACTCGTCGCCAAGTAGTCTAGTGCCCTTGTGCTTAGCCAACCTCGTGCGCTCATAGAGCCAAAAAATTGAAGACATGGTTGGGCGCATCGCTATCACTGGTCTCATGGCACACCGTGCAGGTTTTGCCGGCGTGCCGATCCATGTTGCCCACGGCCGTCTCCTCGCCGGGTTCCTCTGCTTCAGGACAAAGGAGTGCGATAATAGCTATGAAGACACAGGAGAAAAGCCGACCAAGATTGTTGTGCGTGTTATTCGAGCTGTGCGGGATGTTGTGCCCAGGAGCTTTTGTGTTGGACTGAAAATACACAATGTAGACCATCGAAGCGCTGACGAGCTTCACGATTGCCTCGAACGGCCCCACGATTTTAGGAGCGATGACATAAATCTTGTCAAAGTCAGTGGCGGCAGCTATGAAGATCCCTATCTATGTAATTTCTGCGGGCAATGCGGCTTATTTACGTCACCTTGATCATCACGGAAGGGTCGCTTACAAACTACGATAGAACATGATATCGACAACCACTGCAACACGGGCAAAAGTGTCATCTGTCACAGTAAGAAACCTCAATACCTAAATCTTCGTAAAACGCGGATCACTACATGGACTTCCGAATTAATTTCAAGCGAACTAGTTAATTTCAGAGACTCAGAAGATGGTAAAGACGGCCGACAGGTTGGTTCTGGCGGTATGTACAGATGAGTTCAGAGGTGAACTAGCTGCGCGAGCACAACAAAGAACAGAATCCTAGCTCTGTATCCGCTTAGATGATGAGACGTTTTTAACTATATCCTGGACTCCTACTTTCTTGTCCCGTTCGAAGTAACGTGAGGAGCCGTAGTGCCGAGACATGTCCATAGACAGCCATCTTTGATCGCGGATATTGCAAGTCAGGATTATTGATACAAAAAGCGCAATTGTCCGAAAATAAGGACCGCCAAGGGTCGCTGCAAGCCGGAGCTGGACAGAAGTAGAATTTGTTGGAACTGGCATCGTGATGACCGACAGCCACTATGGAACTGGTCGTCATCAAATGTCACTTTGCTATATGGCCCAGGCTGTCTTGGACACTTTTACGAATGACTCGTTCCCGATAGTCTGGTTGCATTTTGGTCACAATAATTCAAGTCGCCTATAGAACTGCTGGTGTGTTTTCTTCTATTCCGTGTTTTGCTCCTCGAGTATAGTGCTGGCTGCGAATGTCGAAGGCCGCCGTCGGTTCTCAAATATAGGACTTGGCCACCAGAAAGAATTCCAAGATACGGGCCCCGTCTTTACCTATAACTGGGTAGACGTTATTCGAAAATGACTTGGAGGTTTCATGTTAGAACCGTGTTTACCGGCTACCAAATCCATCCATTAACCTGAAACACTCTGTCTCCAACGTAACCTCTAGACTACATATTTGACCCAGTTCTTTCACAGCCGGGTCATGTTTTCTCTGCTACGCCGGCCTGAATTAGCCTGCTGCTTTAATTATGTGAGGATCTGTTTGAATAGAAACACTTTTCGCCACACAGCTCACACTTTACCTTTGTTGGTAAGCTGATAGACGATGACCCTCTCATTAGTTATTGTGGCCCCTTCTCAGCGTACAATATAATTTAACAGGGTGTCGGAAGCCATATCGAAGACTAATTGTTCGTCATGAAAAGAGAGTAAATGCAGCTGACCTTGAGCTTAAGGGTTAGCCAGAGACAGCGGGGGATAGCTCTGGTATAATATAGAAAAATATACAATAAATGACGGTTCGATACACTGCTCCCCCGAACGTGTATACTTTTGAATCCACTATTCAGTTACAGATGAGATAAAATTAACCTCTTGTGTGGGTCATTTCCCCACGCTCATACCCTTTGTTGTCCACTACTCAGGACATCCGGCATGCATACTTAGGGAAACAACTGATGCTAGGTTGAACTAATGTTAAGCTGACGAGCTTTTCGGCTTGATAGCAAGGATACATGATTCCCTGTTATTTTGCTGAAACCCGAGATTGTATGCACTTACTCGTCCATCATATTACATCTCTTGGGTCTAAAACAATGCTTCTGCACTGGGTCCATGAGCGGACAATGCATCGCTAGTCATGTATCTAATTAAAGGCACGATCAGCATGCGTTTTACCAAACACCAATGTCAGTTACGTACGTGTCTTCCTCGAGCATGCTATAGTGCTCCATTGGATTATGCATCCTAGAGTACGTATCCGATATTTTCGTCACAATGTGCAAAATAGTGCCGTCATGTATCAGCAGCACGATTCGCAAGTTGCTTTCGTCTCCCTTCAGCATCATGAACAAGAGTATGACTCGAGATGGCTCCGTAAATGAGTTCCAGACGCAAATGCGTACGATATCGCATAATGTTCGCCGACTGTTGGCCACGACAGGTAAAAAAAGAGACGAACAAGTCAATTCCGAAGCCAACCAACTATAAGAGGCCACAATCCGCCCATGGTATTCGCTTAGCTTGCCTGTCCAAGCAGCCTTCACCACATACAGCTACTATCCAAACCTGAGACTTTGCCACTCAGTACTTTATACATCATTTCAGTCTTGCCTATTTGCCTGCAGTCTTGCCTATTTGCCTGAAACAATATTCATCATGAAGCAGACCGTTCTTGTTAGCGTCTTTCTGGCCACAGCAGCCCTGGCTGCACCATACGGTTCACCTCCGCCGCCTCAGACGGGCTTGTCGACGGAGCGCGGGCCCGGCGCGGGTTCGTCTGTTGGCGACATTCCCCCGGGCGGTGACGGGTCGCCGCCCGGTGGTGGTGGACCGCTCGGTGACGGGCCCGAGCCCGGCGCGGATTCGCCTTTTGGCGACGCTCCCCCGGGCGGTGACTTGTCGCCGGGCGGCAACAAGCCCGAGCTCGGTGACGATAAACCGCCCGGTGACAAGCCCAAGCCCGGTGGCGGTAGCGATAAGCCGCCCGGTGGCAAGCCCGGGCCCGGTGGCGATAGCGATAAGCCACCCGGTGACAAGCCCAAGCCCAGTGGCGATAAGCCGGGCAGCAACAAGCCCGAGCTCGGTGACGATAAACCGCCCGGTGACAAGCCCAAGCCCGGCGAGACGGGGGCTTCCTGCCCGGGCGCTCCGTCCAAGCCCGGTAATAGCACGCAGCCCGGCGAGAAGCCCGAGCCAAGCGCGGGTACGCAGCTCGGCGAGCTGCCCGATCCCGGCGAGAAGCCCCAACCCGGTGGCGAGAAGCCGCCTGGTGACAAGCCCAAGCCCGGTGGCGGTAGCGATAAGCCGCCCGGTGGCAAGCCCGGGCCCGGTGGCGGTAGCGATAAGCCGCCCGGTGGCAAGCCCGGGCCCGGTGGCGGTAGCGATAAGCCGCCCGGTGACAAGCCCAAGCCCGGTAGCGATAAGTCGCCCGGCGTGGGAACGCAGCTCGGCGAGGTGCCCAAGCCCGGTAGCAGCACGCAGGCCGGCGAGGAACCCAAGCCAGCCTGTGATAGTACGCCGCCTGGCGAGAAGCCCAAGCCCGGCGCGAGCACACAGCCCGGCGAGAAGCCGAAGCCGGGCACGGGGGGTGTAGACGCATCCACCGAAAGCTGTTAGGCTGACTACGCAGTTAAAGAGAATACTGAGACACTGTCAGAAGCATACTATGGTTATCATAGCAAGGTAGACTAGACTGCGAGTATAGGTATTATCCTAAGAATTTTCGTATTATCCCAAGAATGTCACAACAATTAGTGCTCTCCTGCAAGTATCCTGCGAATTTGATCGTGATTCAACTACATGGGTAATAATAGCTTCAGGGTTTCAGAATTTGACATGATTCAAAATAATGATTTGATTATAAAGCGAGAAATCAGTAAATGTATAAGGGATATACTTGAGATCTCTTCCTGATCTACCATTTCTAGGAGACATTGAGATCTCGATATCAACTGGACGCCGCCGAGTGGGAGAAGGCAAGTTCAGACGTCGCAAATTTTATCGAAGCGGGCGAGGAGGTCTGCAAGATGATAAGTCTTGACTGATGTCATATTCACGTCGAAAACTGAATAGACCAGATATAAGTCTTCTGTATTTGGCCCCGAGACTGCGAACGGACGTGTAAGGAATACAGTTATCACTGCTTTATGTTCGCATTCATTGTGTGCATATTTCTTCGATTGCTGTCCGCAGCTTATTCGCGTTCATTCTTCTTGTCTGTTCTGACGGCTATTGCGCACGCAAATATGTGCTCTACTTCTATCCCTGTATTTCATCTCGAGTTTGCCACAGCTGCAGTAAGTCATAGCAAATGACATTTCTGCTGTATCGGAGTAAACAAGCGCTCGAATAAAGCCTTGTGTATTTGCCCTTTTTGGTTTACTCGGTAGTCCCCACCCACGCACCGCTGATCGTATAGTTATGTAAGAGTAGGTAATTTGATGGAGCAGTTCGCAACAGAGGCCGCGGCGTGACTGATCTTGCCCCTACTCAGAATCGGCTCGCACTCATCAAGTCACAGTCCTGAGCATTCATCGGATTGTAGAAGTCGCGATACGTCTCGAGACGGGAAATCGGCACCAGTCTTTCAGCTCAAGGCACGACAGATTGGGCCCATATCCGTGTTAGGTATGTTGCGAGCAACGATTTACCTGGGGGCACTTTCGGCAAGTCTGAAAATAGAAAGTGGAGTTATGACTTACCGGAGACGCATGGCTTCACTCTGTGACAACGCACGGCCACTAGTTACCTTCCCAAATGAGAAGGTAAAGCTTCTGTGCTGTAGCCTTTCGGCAGACTTCACGTGCAACATGGGTAGAGGTAGGCTACCCTGATCTTCAGAGCCTGACGGCTGCTCCCTGCGAAGCTAGTCAGTCTGATTATCGGGTCGAACGGCAGAGTATATATAAGCGTAGCATCTACCATCCTGTAGGTATATTACTGACGAGAGTAAAGTACATTCTTCTAGCCCACAGCGGAAGGAGAACTACGCCCTCCGTCATTACCAAGCGAGTTTTTCGGCCGTGTGAGCCGAGTAGCTCGCCAATGCGCGCCACTCAAACCTATCTGCCAGTTGTGCAGCCCTCAACGTGTAGTAGCAGATTAACCTTTCCGCATAGAATACGAGAGTGATGTGTTGAGTGAGCAGAAGGTGTATTCTGAAGGACCATGACTATGAAACTGCTGCTACTAAAGCTGAAAAGTATTTAAACAGCCCGATGGACTGAAAGAAAAACGGCATTGACGACACTAAGCGATCCCAAAAAAAAAAGCCAGTCATAAACAATCTCTATCTTTGTTTTGAGAAATACTTATAGCCATGAAGTCTTCCTTTCTTGCCTTTGTCGTCGCGTCTCTGGGAGTCCTTGCCCGCCCTGGCGCGCGCCGTGGAAGACCATCCTCTCACTACACCAATCTCCCATATACTGCGCGCAAGTCTGCAGCGGCTCGGCAACAGGGCGACTCCCCATGGGGAGGTGCCGTGCAAGAGGGACAGGGATGGACCATGGTGACCGGGACCGCCACCGTCCCGTCCGTGAGCGGCCAGGATCCCAACGCCTCCGCCGCGATCTGGGTCGGCATCGACGGCTACTCGTGCCAGACTGCCATCTTGCAGACTGGGTTCGACGTCTGGGGCGACGGGAGGATCGAGACCTGGTACGAGTGGTATCCGGAGCAGAGTTACGATTATGACGTCGACATTGGCGCGCGGCCGGGCCATCAGATCCGCATGACGGTGTATGCCGACGGCGCCAACGGAGGCAACTCCACGCTCGAGAACCTGAGCACCGGACAGTCTGCCACGCAGACGTTTCAGGGCCAGAGCGAAAGTCTCTGCCTCGCAGATGCCGAGTGGATCGTGGAGGACTTCCTCTCTGGCGGGGGCAGCGTGCCGTTCGTCGACTTTGGCCAGGTTCAATTCACCGATGCCCAGGCATCGGGTTCTCAGGGCACAGTAACACCAGAAGGATCGATCATTGTCGAGGTCACTGTCAACGGCCAGCAACACACGCAGTGTTCTGCCGACGCCAGTGGCGTTCAGTGTCAGTACGTTTGAATATGTGTTGATCGATACCGGGCCGCATACTTGTATGTATTCAAGCATAGTACAATGTATCTACAAATCTCGGGAATTGAAAACTGCAACGAAATATAGCGCAGCAAAACCCATGTCTCCCATATGACAAATAGAATGCGACCAAGCAGGACTGGAGCTGAATGGGGATAGCTTGCGCGACTGTGTCAAATTTTCCGAGGTCGAAGCAAACACTACCAACACCTTTTCTGGCTGGAATTTTTACTTAAATATCAGGAACAAACTTTGTCTTCAGGGCGTTTTCTTTCATTACCTCTCAACATAGAGGTAACGGTGTCATAGTCGTAATTAGCCTGCCCAGTCAATCCTGAACCTGAGGCCTTCCCACCCCAGCTGAGTTTTCGATCGATGCTTCTCTATCATCTTTAATTGGCTCACACTGGGGAGCTCCGAGATATATTTTGCCCGTCTTATCCCCTTGTGCCGGATGTGTCGACTTGTTCGAGGCGTGCCTTTCTCCTCATGGGCCCAATGACCGGCAATATTCTCACTAGTTGATCCATGAGAGCCTCAAAACAAGACAGTGAGTGTTCTGTGTTTCGAGATTAAATGCTGATCTAACGACATGATTTATTTGGCTACTGTTCACGAAGCTGCAGCCCAAATCTTGATATCTCAAAATTCGCGAGCCTTTTCATGGTCGCTCATCAGATATGTGAGCGGTGATGGGTCAGACTTGGCGGCTGCGCATTGCACGAGCGCTTGGGCTGGAGCTGGTTCTCTGCACAAATTGACGACAGTGAGACTGTTCTAAGAACAAACTTCATAACTTTGTCGTCTCTGCCAAAAGATATATTATTTGCGCATATGCATTCAAACCTCTCCCGTCGGATGCCGCCACACGACTGAGCAGGTATCAAGTACGTGATGACTATGCGAGGTAAAACTCTCGCTGCATTTCTGTATTCATTGCGCAAATACTCTCCGGACTGCAAGCCATGCCTCTAATCTAATATCGTTATTTTGGCTGTATCACCCTGTGCTTTTTGTCTTCCCGAGCCCTGTGGCTGCGATACAAGAAGCAACCTCCGACGCATTGTCTCAAGAGAAACACAAGACCATATTACTGTGCGCCGCTTCAAATGACGGCTTCAACAAATGTGGCATATTTCCCTCCAACTCTGGAAGCCCTGTGATCTTCGTTCTCTGTGCTTCTGGCCTGCTCATTGTACGACGTCTCTATCCAGTGCGGTGTCACCCGATTAGTAGTGCGGCGCCAATCATAAAACGAGCGAGCGACGTGAGACCAGTAACAGTATTATTTCAAATCTCATCGCGTCGTTTCAAAGTGTATGATCTATTTGATTTGTCTTTCCATCCATTTAGCAATACCGTCAATGGTTGTTGGGATCGTACAAGTAGTCTTTGGCGTTTTGGTCAAGACGCCGCTTCATACCACAGTGCCTTGAGCCACTCGCGCGCTCCAACGAAAACAATTGCTCAAAGTCAGAAGCAAGTATTACACAAAGATTCTATACACTGGTAAACAATGGGTTGGCGAGAGTATCACAACCTACGTCTCTCCTCCAACTGCGCTCAAAGCCCCGACCCTTCGCGAATGGAGAGAACACAGGCAGGACACGACAGAAGCTGGCTGTTTGCACAACATCGTTAATTAAAGAGCTTCTAGGGCCGGCTTCCTAATCCGCTGCAGTAGTAGATAGAGTGTATACCAGTACAGTCTGGTAAGATGCTTTACCACCTAGAATTACTTGTGCTAGTTGAAGTGCTCTCTCACTCCATGGAGCTTATGCAGCCGCAGCAGCCGCAGGAACATATTCAGCTGACCCTTGTCTGCTGATCATTCAGTTTTCAATTCTCCACTCTGGCTGTGATGTATGTCACTTTGCTGTGTCTCGCTGTATTTCGTGCCGTGTCTTGCTCGATAAGACATTAGACGAGACTTGTCGCAGCAGTCGTTGTTGCCCAGGTTTGATTTCCACTATAAAGCAGGCCTTACACCCTGCATTTCTCAGCTCACGGCTCTCTTCGCCCTCTAGTAGATCATTTTTCTTACACTTGACCCCACTCATCATGAAATCAGCATTCATTCTTCTTCTTTCTACTTCGATGGTGTTTGCCATGACAGGCCAACGATGTAAATGTTCCGACACAACCATTTCATCGGACTTGGACTGGACCAGGAGAGAGTGCACCAAACTCAACAAAGAAATGCAGTGGTGTTATGGCCAAGCCGAGTCATATTGTGCGTCTGGGAGCAGCTCTCAGTCTTTCAAGCAAGACTGTTACAATAGGCAAGGTACCGGTTGCTACGCGGATGATTGTTAGGTATGTCCACATCATTTTCCTGCGATACCCCAAGATTTAACAATAGCTTTTCATTTGACGTTATCAAATTTCGGCAGATGGAATAAATACTGGAATTAATTATCATTAGATACGAGGGTTCGCAGCCTCGTCAGTCGCAGAAGAATTAGAAGTAGGTTTACGGTGCGTTGAAAAGAGTGCGTGCATTTAGCTATATACCTATATAATAGTAGTGACTTGAAATCTCACTTGTATTTGACGAAGAGCCTACTTTGATATAGCCTGGAGGCAGGCTCGCTCTGCGATGCGATTCTTCATATCGGGGCATGTGCTGACAGAACCTACACCAGTAGAACATGATCAGGAGCTGGGCGCGTCATCATCTCTCTGAGGGCAACAATCGAGCCACCAAGGGCTATCGGACCACGGAGCGCATTCGGCTTGAGGGAAGGGGCCAGCATCCGCACCTAGAGTACAGCCATCTTCGCAAGACTTGGTGCTGAGGTCTCGCACCTTCTTCATAGTTCGTACATCTCACTATACCTGTTCGATTGAACCCAAGCTTGGTGGCTTCGCAGCAGTCCCACTGACAACCCGGTTTAAACTTTATTTTTTACTCAATAGAGTAAGTTTATAGATAGGATCATCGGAATTATCATGATTGGTTCTGAATTGCCTGGATGGCCGATAGATACACTTTCAATACCTGAGGTTGGTCGACTGAAAGCTACTCTCGTACTTTAATCAAGAGCTTAACTGAGCGTGACGACTGAATCAGTCGCGCAACATCAAGTTGAAGTTCCACAGGAACAAAACGCAATCAAGCTGTCTTAATCACCGATGCTACTATTCGCGGCCCGAGGAGGCTTTGGAAGAAGTACCCCCACAAGCTGAGCCAAATCCAGAGGCCAGAGTCACACGTCAGAAATTACCCGCTCAACTCTTCTCCATTTCTTGTGTTACCAACGTATCAAGACTGTGGAAAAGTTACACAAAAGTTCTGAAGAGGCTCCTACTCAAACGATTGGTAGTATCAGGTGAGGCAAGCGACCGTCGTGCACGGTGAAAGACTGAAGACGCACCATTTGCGGCCCGAAACCCCACAGGTTTACAAAAAGTAACTTTTCAGTTCTTCATCACAGCTGTTATTTTGTTCATTTGCTTTTTCTAGCCGACATGGGGTGATGTGTATCGTACACAGCCACCGTTCGCAAGCTCAGCATGGCAGTCGAGAGCTTGGTTTGTAACAGGGGGCATCCAGGCGAACAGCGTGTCAGGGTCGCACCACGTACAGTGTAATGAAAATGACGTTGGACCGTTCTGGATCATCCGAACACAAGGCATGGTGCTTGTTTTGGTCGCCTCACCAATGTTGCCAAATATTTAACTGAGCCCCGCGCCGCTTACTCTGCCGTTCGAGGCTCAAGACAAAATCACTTTACCACACAAACGTGCAACAATCTTGAAAGTCACTTTTAGACTATCTATATACCAAAGGTATTCTCATCGATTGAATTTGCTTCAAGTCCCGAAGAAAGGACGTCTGGTCGCCATACTGACAATCCGAGCCTTCAAGCAAGATGGGTGAGTATAGGGATTCCGTCACTGGACAGATACGGGAGCAACCTGAAGTACCTTCGGAATGGACTCATTCTTGCGCAGAGAGGCGAATGAAGGCAGAGTTTAGCTGGAGCGGCCATTCCACGCTTTTCAGCGACCATGTGGACGAGTCGCATGCGCTGCATCCCCTCTGGGAAGAGATGCGGAGTCATCTTGACCAGGTCTTCGTACAGCCCGTCACAGAGGACAGTCTTGACCAGGTCTTCGGAGAGCCCGACACAGACACCGGTCGAATTCTCAATATGCGCAGAATAGAAAATTTGTACGAGCGTATCCGCATCTGCTGCCATGACGCCGGCGACACATACTACTCGGGAGGCGACTACAGGAAACAGCTGCCAAGCAGAGCCGAGGTCCTGCTATTGCGCTTCGCCCTACCGTCGAACCATGCAAACAGCCACATCACGGATGTGTTGAATTTGCTCGCCCCATGCAACGCGCTTCATCTTTTCCAGGTCACCGACCACGACCCGCGCTCCCCGAGCGAGGGAGGGGACGGCGCCGAGCTAGCACTCGACAAGAGGCTATCTGGGGTTTCGAAAATCTACGTGAAATTCCTGGAAATTTACGAGGTTCTCGCGCTCAACTCGAAACTGCTGCGGGAAAACCAGGAGGCGGTCGAGGCGCACCTGAACGAGCTCAGGAAAAAGCCGGCAGCCACCAACTCGGGGAGCGTGGAGAAAGCAATCGCCGAGGCTCTCGAGACGATGCGAGCTTGCCAAAAGAGATTCGAAGCAGAGCAGGAGGACTGGTGGCGGATGAAGCGGCAGCACTGGGCCGGGGAGCTGTCGAAGTCGCCGGCGGGGACGGGGGAGAGCTCAATCGAAGAGGGCGAGATCATGGAAACTGAGCCTCCTACCCAGACGTATTCGCCGGCGGGGACGGGGGAGAGCTCAATCGAAGAGGGCGAGATCGTGGAAACTGAGCCTCCTACCCAGGCTATGGATACCGAAACAGACTGAGAGCAGGCAATTCACAGCCATGGCAATCTAGCCTTGATCTGAAAGAAGTGTACCAACATATGTTACATACCCTCTCAGCATAGCTACAAGCCATTGGCCATTAGTTGGAACAGTACGTGTCGAAGATTTTCTCGATTTAAGACATAGATCATTATGGATATTTCATTATTCTCTAGTTGAGTGGCGAAAGCATAGTCTCAAAGTGTTGTGTAGCTCGACCTAAAATGTCGATGATGAGCGATACGCCCTCGGTCATGGACAGACAAACAGTCCGCAACGCTTGCGAATGGAGTCTAGACTAGCATCCTATCAGTGGCAACAAGACATATGTCAGCTTTTCGTTTTCGCGCAATGTCCGAAACCGCTCGCCAAGTCAACCAGGGGTCGTGAATCGCCAGCATGAACTAGTGCTTGTAGGTGAAGGGCAAACGAACGCAGCGTCCTCAGTCCACAGGATGCCTTATATTTAGCCTCCAGCAGAGTTTTCTTTGCCTCGAAACCAGAATTCCTCTTCTTCATGTCAATCCTCCTTGGCTTGTCATCTTTGCAACAGCACTGCTCGGCGGCCTGTTTCTCATCAAACGCTTGCGTCGTCTTGCAGCACTCAGGTCTGCGGTAGATCATATCCCCATCAATTCGGGTTTCAAGTTCACTCTAGACAGAAGTTAACCTTTTCTTTCGACATTAAAGATTATTTCTCTCTATAAAACACTAAAATAAGTGTAACGAAGAAGTACGTTCGCCAACGGCCATTCGACCAAGTTAGTCCAGAGAAGTTTTCAGCCTGACGATTTTTCTTCTCAGATTCTTTGATTTCGATAACAAGTGCTACAATGAGCCGCCATCGTTCCCTCCGGGAAGCCAAACTTCGATTGCTGGACGAGTTTTATCGCGCGGGGCATGTCACGGTCAAAGAAGAACATCCGGACGAAACTCATCCACTGCATGACCTCTTCCTCAAAACTATGTTTATCACGGACAAGAAGAGCCTTCTCGACGGGAGAAATGGCAGTTTCAAATTATTTCGCAGGAATAAGGTGTGTCAGTTATTCGGTGTCATTGAACGGCACAACTTGCAAGGCGAAGACTGTGAGCTCGACAAGCTTGAAAGCGAGGCCCTACCGAACTTGCCAAGCAATGAAGAGATGCTGGCAATCAAGTTTGCGACCAAAGATCAAGCTCATAATAAGGAAGTTATCCGCTTACTTGAACTTTGCAACTCGAAGCATCTTTGGCAGATTCCCCTACCTGCCAACGCCGAAGGGAAGGATACAGCCGCGAAGATCCCAACGAAAGACTTTGACTCGGACAGTGCCCCGGCCGACATGATGTCCAAAGTCGCAGCCAAAGGAGAGTTGGACGATCTTGATCGCAAGATCAAAGCGATCCAGTCCACAAAGAAGGGTATAAGGGAGAAGCTGCAGGGTCTGAAGGAAGATCTCGCTACGGTTGAAGCGGCTGAATCGGTTGTGCTGCAAGCCAAAGAAGCCATGGAGAATGTGCAGGCGGCTGAATCGGTTGTGCTGCAAGCCAAAGAAGCCATGGAGAATGTGCAGGCGGCTGAATCGGCTTTGCTGCAAGCCAAAGAAGCTTTCACGAAGGCACAAGCGGCAGTAGCAGAGGCAGACCGCGCCCTCGTGGAGTCTTCCAATGAGGTCGCTCGCCACGGACAAGTAGCGGCTGGTGCAACAGTATGACGACGTCAAAACGGACAGGGCGGAAGGGGATGTTGAGTGAGGACGCGGAATGACTCTCTATTGCTTTAGCTTTCTACAGGAATCAGACAGAACCAAAATTGCAATTTCCAAACACCAGCCAGGATTCTATATGAATGCGTTTCAAGATGGCAATCTAAATAATGGCAAACGGTCCACGGTACTTGAAGCGAGACGCGGTGTCCTTGGCGGCGGCTGCAGAGGCCACCTGCTTGCGCTTGGGGAAACCCTCAAATGAGCGGGCATATGTGGCCACGGTATGCGCAATCAGCTACGGGGCAGTCAGTAAGAGAACATAAAAAAAGAACCGTTTTTTTTTTGCAGAAGAGAGCTGCTCACCTTGGTGTTGACCTCCCAGGCCTCGAGGTTCAGGTTGCTGACGTCGTCGCCAATCTGGTGGTAGTTCTTGTCGTACCACTCGCCGGCGACACCGCCAAAGAGGGCGGCCTCGGCCTCGGTCTTGATGCCCTCGGCGCCGGTGCTCCAGCCACCGGCGGGGATGCCGTTGTCGATGAAGCCGACGTAGTCGCTGCGGCCGTCAAAGACGCTAAAGGTGTGGTTGAGGCCCTGGGCGGCGTACCAGCCGACGACGAGGTCGCGCAGCTCCTCGGAGCCCTCGGGGTTCTCGGCGTTGGTGGCGTTGTAGACCTGGTAGGCGTAGTTTGGGCTCGCGAGCATGTCGAGGTCCACGAAGACGCGCACCTTTTGGTTCTCGGCGGGCGACAGCGAGTCGGCGTAAAAGGTCGAGCCCACGAGGCCCTCCTCCTCGGCGGACCACCAGGCGAAGCGCACGCAGTTGCGGACCTTAAAGTTGGCCAGCTGCACGGCGATCTCGAGCAGCGACAGCGAGCCGGAGCCGTCGTCGTTGATGCCCGGGCCGGCCTCGACGCTGTCGCTGTGGCCGCCGAGCACGACGCAGTTGTCCGGGTCGCCGGCCGTGGTCTGCGCGACGACGTTCCTCGTGTGGACCGTCTCGATGGCGGCGTCGACGTAGGCGATGGCGTCGACGCGCTCGCCGCCGCGCAGCCTGTCGGCGAGGGCGCCGCCGCGGCTGCTGGTCAGGCCAAAGGTGGCGACCTGGTGCGGCGTGGGCTCGCCGAGCGTGCCGCTCACGTCCTCGTCGTCGGTGTTGTAGATGATGGCCGCCTTGGCGCCGGCCCGGCCCGCGAGCTCCGACTTGGCGCCAAAGGCGCACTCGCCGCGCTGCACGAGCACGACGCCGCCCTCGGCCGCCGCCGGGTAGTCGCTCGCCTGGCAGCCGCGGCCGGTGGCGAGCACGAGCGGTCCGTGGACGGGCTCCTTGTTCTTGGTCGGGGGTGTGCGGCTGAAGGGCTTGGCGTCGGCGTAGACGGCATCGCCGACGACAAGGTGCGACTCATAGACGGTGCTGGTCACGACGGGAAACGTCTGCGTCGAGACGGTGTAGTACTTGCCGAGCGAGCCGATGGTGTCGATAATGTACTTGATGGTGCCCTCGTGGCCTGTGTCCTTTTGTCAGTAGGGAGGGGGGGCGAGCGCGAATTGGAGGACGCCTTGGGGCGAGAGACTGACCCTTGCTGCCGATGACACGCGTGGGACGGTTAAAGTCGGGCTCGGAGAGCTTGGCGATCTGGTACAGCTCGTCGGCGCGCTTGGAGAGCCTGTCGATGCTGACGAGGTCCTGCAGCTTCTGCGAGTCGACCACGAGCGTCTTGGGGTCCTTGCTGAGAGGGTTCTGGGCGGCGGCCGGTCCGGCGGCGTGCACGGTAGCCGCAAGGGCAGCGGCCGCAAGAGCAACGCGAGCGATGGCGGGCATCTTGCACGTATATGAAACCCGGTGCGGTCGTGAATGGAGACGGGCAAAGAGAGAGAGGGAGAAAAGGATGCGAGGAGAGAATTTGGGGGTGAAACGATCGCCTCTCCGAAATAGGCCCGTGTTGCGTCAGAGCGAGGCGGAATGGCGCCGCGATGAGGTGGATCACGAGCTATCTTTGGCGGGGTCCGGCCCTTTGTCCAGAAGGCCACATGATGGCTCGGATAAAGATATATAGATCACTAGCTAGTCTCATTCGGTTTTTCTTTTTTTTTATTCAAATGTATAAATAGAAAATTTGGCGGAGCTGGGGCGTGTTTGGGCTACTGAAACAAGCTGGCTCATGTCTAACCGGGGATCGGTTGGGTCAACTCACAGACGATTTTTTTTTAAGTCTGGCTGATTGAATTAGGGACAAATGCCAGTAACATTGACCAGTTGTTTTAGATGTATCGCCAATCCCGGCACGATGTCTTTCGCACAAGGCAAGAGATGATGCACGCTGCACATGATTCGTACTAGGAATGACAAAATCGTGGTGGAAATCGCGAAAGAAGTTGTACAAACTGATTTTTTGCACAGCTATATAAACGATACAGAACACGGATTTTTTTTTAATCTAATAAGAACCATTCAGCGGGCCCTCGTCCTATCAACAGTTTGCCAGTCATCTTGGAGAGCACCCCCATGCCCGCCTCTAGATGGAAGTAAGCGCCGGAATTTCGTGGTCAATATTTCGGACAATTTGGGGCTTTCTGATAATGGTACCTTGGTAGTGATATCAAGACTCTATGTAATGGGTATGTATTGGCTGGTGAGAAATGGGATTGGGTTCAACGACTTTGCACACGGTTTCTACCTTCTTCCGGACTCGGCCAGTGCTGCTGAGAGTCACAACAGTAAAAACCTTTTAAACAGGTTTTTCCTGCGTCTTTTGCAAGGTCTTTCGCCCTAGTAGCATGGTTTTTATTAATAAATGGAAGAAGCTCTTCCTTGCGGCGTCAGTAGACAAGTCGTAGCCACAGTTGGAGGCATTAAGCCGCCCTGTCTGCTTTTATACCATACAATCGAACCGAGAGAGCACAGAGCTACTCAAGGGTTCTCTCGAACAGTATGGAAGAATTCAATCTATTATGCACCTGGTACATTTACCTTTTGTCGTTCATGGATCCTTCTTTGTCTTTGCAATATCAGTGTGTTTATTTGCTTAGGAGCGCGCCATAACTAGGGATGCAGTGACATGGCCAGCCTGTGCTTCCATCTACAAGACAACAAACGATGCCATGATTGCCCATGTTCTGCTTTCATTACAGCCGTTACTAACTACTCTGCATTTTCGCAGTCATCTTTTTGGTTACTGATAACTGTAATTGACAGCTGGCTCGCGGTTCCGGACCAATGATTTGCGCTCAGTGCGGTTCGTCATCCCACGCATAACGGCACATGGCCAGTCATGAAATATTCCTACATGGGGCTTTATTTCGACACCAGGCTCATGAATGGGTACTGCACTCGTTACTGTTCGGTGCACAGACACTATGCATGATGCAGAATGCCGAAATCTTAAATCCTTCAGTCCTGCAGGGTAGGAAGCATTTGCAGCCACCAGCTTCCCTGCTACAACTGCTGCACGAAGCGATTTTGACTTTAAAATTGAGCTTAAGCTCAGTAGATCTAGCGTGGTCTGGTTTCACTGAGCTCAGTCCAGCGAATGATAGCCAAGTACAGCTTTCTGCAGCTCACAACCCTCGTCTCAAGTCGGGCCGCCCTCATCACCACTATTCATCACTCGCTTATGGACTCGCCGAAATAGCCAACCGTATCACCTCAAGCAGCAACAAATAAATACAAAACCAGCGACTTTTGAGTTCATCTCTATTCTTCCACTAAACTTCCCCGCAACCGCCCACCGGTGGCGTTTCTCCATGCCTTGTGGCGCGCCCGCCATTGTTCTTTTTGCTCTCCCCAGAGCCCGTTTTCCTTTTCCACCCCCCCACCAAAAAATGGACGATGCCCCCCCAGCCACTTCAGCTTCATCACACGCAATCCTTTTTCTCCAGGGCTCCCCGTTGCAACAGATGACACCCGGGAATATGCCTTGATCGAAAAGCTCGCCTTGACGCCAAGTTGATCGCACGTAAAAGGATTTCATCCCCTTTCAGCCAGGAGCACTGGCCCTTGACTCCACCGCCCTCCCCCTCCCTCCCAGAGCGGGCAATACGGGCGTGCGAAAGGAAAAAAAAAAGTGAGAGATGACCGGGGCCGTCTTCCAGACCTACAACCACTCACGGCCACCTCGCGCCCCGGATGCCGGAACCGCCTCCGAAACTGTCGTCGCGGGACCCTCGGGTCAGGCAGGGCCGGCGTCGGCGGCGGCCCAAACGCAGACGCAGTTGGAGCTGCAACCCATGATGACGCCGGCCGTGTGGAGCGGCGAGACATCCGCCGGCGACGGCGGCGGCGCCGTAGACGAGCAGACCGCCGCGCCACGGAGGCCACCGCCGCCGCCGCCGCTGCAGCAGCCGCTATCTAACGATCTCGTCATGGAACGGGCCCTGCCGCGGGCGTCGCACCGGTACGGCCTCACGCAGGCGATTGCGCGGAGCGTGACGATGAGCCTGGCCCTCGCGGGGATGGCGAGCGCTCTGTACCTGGTGGCGCGGTGGCGGGAGAAGCGCGGCGTGGCGGGCGTAGCTATTGGCGCTGTATGTGGATTTTGTTCCAACTTGATTTCTTCTTCTTCCCCCTCTTTTATTTTTTACAATTTCCTTGTTGTTCTTCTCCTTGACAGGGTACTTTTTTCAATCACGGCACTAACATTTTGGGGGGAATTAGAATGCCGTGGCCATCATCATCGACTCCTTCATGCTGGTCGACCTCATCAACACCAACCTGCCGCGCGTCTCGCCGTACGCCATTGGCGGGCTGGACTTTGTCATGATGGCCGCGGCGCTGACCGCCGGCATGTTTGTCGGGCTCTCGGACCGGGGCTACGAGGACGACCCCTCGCCCTGGCGGCACGTCATGATGGTGACGGCCGGGCTGACGTGGGCGACGGCGTAAGTTTTTTTTTCCTGCAAGCGGTCACGGGAACGGCATGACGAGAAAGAAAGAGAGAGGAGCGCAGAGAGAGAGAGACAGACAGACAGACAGATGGCTAACCCCCGTGTGCACAGGTGCGTGAGGCTGGTCTATGTGGTGTGGAGCGTCTTTGACTGTCGACGCGTGCGCAAGACGAGAGAGGACATGCAGAGGAATTACGTCTAGGTATGCAGGACCTGGTTGGTGGGCTTGGCCAGGCATTGTTTGAGAGTACTCTTTCCATGGCGTTTCGATATAGTAAGGATACCCTCGTCGATTTTTGGTTTGATAGCGCTTCATGTACATTTTGGTCACACATCGCAAGTCACATTTTACGCTAAGCGTCGTCTCGGGCCTTTGTGAAATTAACACAAACATGCTCGATGCTAGGTCGGTCATCATGCTCGATTCTATGTGGGTATATATATATATCTATATCTGCACTCCATCACCCCTCCTCCCGTCCCCCCTTCCTCAATTGCGGCTGTACTCACCCGGCTCCAGCGACGCCTCGTCGCACCTCGGCGGCCCGTTTACGGGATTGCAGCGCGCCGCCCTGCCCCCCGGCAGCCTCACGGCGTAGTCGCATCCCCAGCGCGCGCTCGGCCCGTAGACGGGGAAGTCGGTCGACACGATTTGGGCGCCGGAGCGCAGCGCCGCGTCGCGCCGCGACGTGTCGCACTTGTCGCGCAGCACCGTGTCGAGCGGAACGTCGGCGCGGGTGCGCACCCAGTAGCCGGCGGCGACCTGCTTCTGGATGCGAGCCACGGCGTCGTCGTCGGCGTCGCCGCCGCCGCCCGTCGGGTCGTTGTGCTTCTGGAAGGCGCAGTCGGCGTCGCCCGGCGCCGCGTTGGTGAAGATGACGCGGCCCTCGAGGTTGGGCCGGCCCTGGATGTAGGCGGTGCGGACCGGGTGGACGGGCCCGTTGTCCATGACGAAGAAGACGCGGCCGCGGGCGGCGTCGAGGTCGGGCCAGCCGCGCTGCAGCACGGCGGCCTCGAGCGTCGGCAGGTCGTCCCTGCGCAGGTCGTCGGGGAGGATCATCTGCTCGCGCGGGAAGACGGAGCGGATCTCGTCGTCGAGCCAGTCGAGCAGCGCCGTGTCGTTCCAGGGCACGACGCGGGCGCCGCCAATCATGCGGCCGACGGCCTCGGCCGTCTTAAGCTCGAGCAGCACGGGCACGGGCACGGCCCGCGGGTGGTCGTCGAGCCACCGTTTGACGATGCCCAGGCACTGCACGACGCTGGCGCAGACGCCGCCCACGTCCAGGTCCGGCACGTGCAGCACCTTGGTGCTGTTGGTGGCAAAGGTGGGATCGGCGGGGAAGGGCATGCCGACGAGGCGCCGGATCAGAGGCTTGGCGTAGTTGCCGCCGTCGGGGTCGGCCAGGATGTCTAGCCTGTGAGGGATGTCAGGAGATTGTGGGAGGAGGAAGACGGAGTGAGTGAGTGAGTGAGTGAGTAAGCGAGAGTAAGTGAGAAAGTGAGAAAGTGTGTGAGAGAGAGAGATAGAGAGTGAGAGAAAGGAGGAGAGAGAGGGAGAGAGAGAGAGAGAGAGAGTGAGAGAGAAAGGAAGAGAGAGAGAGTGAGAGAGAAAGGAAGAGAGAGAGAGAGTGAGAGAGAAAGGAAGAGAGAGAGTGTGTGAGAGAACACAGACTGTGGTGAGAAACTCACTCCATGCTGCGGACACGGTTGTACTCTAGCTGCACGTCGAGGGCCGAGTGAGAGTAGCGAAAGTTTATGGCATCGTTGGTGAACCTGGCCATGAAGTTCTGCTCCTTGGGATCTGCCTCGACATGGTAGCTGTTGTGAGTGCCGACGACTTGAATCTCGTTCATGCGCAGGGCGCCCTCGGTCCAGGTGAGGCCGTTGCGGGTGTAATAGGCATCAGGCTCTATGACGGTCCCGTCGCATGCGAGGGCGACGGGTGATAATAATACTTGGAGCAAAAAAGAGTTTAGCATAAAGATGATAATGAACAACGAGCATGCGCTTCCGACTCACGTAGGATATGTACTAGGCGTGTTGGAACCTGGGATTCGTTTTGGCCAACGGGCAGTCAGTCAGCTTGGAGCGTTTGTTTGCTCGGCGAGCTCGGAGGCGCAGCGGAGACTTTTAGTTACCATGGCTTTTGGTCACGGCGGCCCAGGCTGATGAGGCGTGATCAGCGACGGACGTGATGGACAAAATACGCAAATGCGGCAATTATAGGAGATGTGCCAAGGGAAAAATGACAAATTGAGGAGCAGCCAGGAAAAAAAAGGAAATACAGATGTTGCAGGTTGCAAGAGGTGTTGAAGACAATCTGATGCCGGCCAGGGTACGCAAGCTTATCCCGCGGGCGCCTTTTGCGGCGGCGCTGCGGCCTCTTCTCCGCACCACCATCCACCATCTTGAAACCCACGCGGGACTGAAGGGACAGCTGTCTCGGCGATTGCATCTCTGCTGTTATCATTAATCGAGAACTTTACCTTGATTTCGTTGAGAATCCTTTAGCCATCTCACCCGCTTTACATGCCGTCCGAACAGCCTCGTCAATCGTCCCGGTGATGGATCCAAACACCAGCTCCTGAAACTAGGCTATAACCCGACGACGAACAGAGATGCCATCCCTTACGCTGCAGACTACAACTACTGCATCCCGCCATCTCCCGTCTGCAGCCCTGCATCGTGTCGTCCGCAGAAACGCAACATGCGGCTGCCAGATGGAGCAAGCGAACGTCAATGGCGGGATCGGTTGGCGTCGAGCCCTGCAGCACGCGGTGCTGTCCGATCACCTTATTTGGCGCCACAACGATATAGGCATGCAACGTCGCTCCGCTAGTCGACCTCCATCACCACCACGGTGCGATTATAGACTCGTGTATTGGGCCAGTCCGAGCATGTCAATTCGTATCCGTGTCACTTGATGCTCTTCTACTGTTCCCGTCCCCAAAGATGTAAGTCTAGTCTATGTCATTTGCCGAGCCCAATCCGAAATGGTACTTGTTCGTCCACACTGTTGCCCGTTCTAATCCGAGAATCTAGTCTATATGCCGCCTGTCTGGTATCAACGATAGCGCCCAACTCGCAGGCCTTCTCACAATCAGCCCCCCAGAAGCCGTCTAGAACCTCTTCCACGTCCACCCGCCCGCCACACCCCTCGCGAGCACAAAGGCCGCAAAGGCCGCAAAGTAAAAGGCGCCGCCAAACACAATCAGCCCTCCATAGTCGCCCCCGTCCCGCTCCAGCACCGCCGCGGCGATGGGCACGCCCACCAGCGTCCCGAAACTGGCCACGAAGAAGGCCGTGCCGTTCCTCTTGCCCAGGTCCTCGACGCGGCACACCTGGCCGACGCAGACGGGCGTCAGGCTGATGGCCGCCCCGGACCAGAAGCCAAAGACGACGGCAAAGGCCGTGATCAAGCCCTCGTCCTCGCCGGCGTTGTACCACAGCGCCAGGATAAAGGCCGCGCACGTGCCCGCCGTCGCGCACATGGTGTTGAAGACGCCGAACCGGTCCGCAATGTACCCCGGCAGCGCGCGGCCCGGCACCGCCCCGGCGTTGAGCAGCGCGTTGAGCAGGTAGGCCCGCCGCGCGGGCACGCCGGCGTGCAGCGCGTACGACGAAATGTACGTGTACGGGATGAAGACGGCAAACTCGACCAGGAAGATGGCCAGCGTCGTCGTCGCAAACTTGGTGTCGCGCAGGGCCCGCAGGTCAACCGCCGCGCCGGCCCGGCTGTTGTTCGGCAGGCGCTTCCGCAGCGTCACGCACGCCACGGCCAGGAACACGGCGCACAGCAACGCGATGACGCGAATCGCCCACGGAAACCCGATCCTGGGCGCCAGGTACAGGATCACCAGCGGAAACAGGATGCCCCCGAGGCCGCCCGCCGTGCACGCCACGCCCGTCGCCAGCGCCCGCCGCTTGGCGAACCAGTGCCCGATGGCCGCGAGGCCCGGGTTGAACAACAACGAGGCCGACGCGCCGCCCAGCACACCAAACGAGAGTAGAAACTGGTAAAACTCTGCCCCCGTGCCATGCCATGCCATTTAACCTCCCCATTAGCCTTTTTTTTCTTGAAAGTTCACCTCGCACTTTGACAGTTTTCCGTAGTTTTGCAGAGTTTATCCGAAAAAAAAAACAAACTCACCTTGGGAAAAGCTCACGCACACCAGCGCCGCCACCATGCCGACGGACCCCGTCACCGTCAGCAGCCGCGCGTCGTGCGCGTCAAACACGGGGCCGACCTGCGCGCCGCAAAAGTACAGGAAGAAGGCGTAGCAGCTAAAGATCCACGCGGACCGCGTCCGGGCCACCCCGCGTAGCTGGTGCTCGCCCAGCCACGCCTCGAGCACCGCCAGCGTGTTGAGCAGGCCCATGGACGGCAGCATGGCGCACCACGCGCCCAGCACGACGGACCATGCCCGGAGGCCGCCCTCGGGGTAGTCGTCGTCGTCGTCTTCGTCGCAGTCGGGGTCCGCTGTCGTGGGAGCAAAAGATGCTGCTGTTGGAGCAGGCGGAGCTATCGTTGTTGTCGTCGTAGTCGTAGACGCCGCCTCTTTGGTCTTGTCAGTGGGTTGCAACTCCATGGTTACCAACCCATCAAAAAACCACAGCAGAAAGAGAGGCAAGACCAGGAGAAAAAAAAGGCCACAATCCTTCTAGATCTTGTTGAATCTACATCTCGTGCACAATCTTGCAGATGCACACATATATATTCCGTGCGTAACAGGACTATGCATATCTGCCATGATCGACAACAGGGGTTTTCTTATTAGCGCCGCCGACTTGCTGCTTGCTGCTGCTACTGCGATGGTGGTTGTGTGGGTGGGCCGATCCGGATAGTCGTCTTCCGCTCTCGCTTGAGCCGGCGCGCGCCGGGTTCACGCACGCCATCCCAAATCGCCGAAATACGATTAGGCTTCTATCGTTTTTTCGGGACGATTATAAGGTTTTGTATTGATTAGCTCGATTTGTTTTTTTATTACTTCCCTCGTATTCCTTCATCTAACTCGTATTCGTACATTCACTTGCATCAGAACGGTCGGGACCATACTTCTTCATCTTCGCAATCGCACGCTTCAACTTGCAATGCTTCGAATGTCTTTGTAATTTTACAGGGTAGCCATCACTAATAGCTCAATAATAAACCGCTCGCTGTACATGTTAGAAACCTGAAATCAATACTTCCGCCCATTCACATCTCCACCTCCTGTTTCGCCCTGTTCCTCCAAGCTTCCGCAACCCAGGCTCATTCGCTTACCAGCTTTCTGCTGACTGTCCGAGCACGTCCACTTCGCCGAACAAGACTACCCTCATTTGCTGCAGATTTGGGTTTTGCAGAGGGCTTGGCTCGGGACGTATTACGCTTGAGACTACGGCCACGGGACGGCGGCTCTTCTTCCGTCTCTCTCGGCTCGGAGCCTCCCTTTCGGCCACGCGCACGCTTCTCTTCGTAATGATCCAAGAAGCGGTGCACCGTTCGGTGGTCCAACACACGCTCTTCCTTGTCCCGCGGACCCTCCTTGTCTGTCTTTGGCCACATGTAGCCATATACTTTGGAGTGTCTCTCACAACGTGGGCAGGAGGAGCGGGTATAGTACGCATTCTGCTGCACAAACGCCGTGGTGCAGATACTGCATTGGACCCAGGCCATGGCTGGCTCGGAAAGGAGTAGCGGTGTGAGCACGTAGTCGCCAGGCACCCTTATTCTCGCGGGTGGCGTCTGCTCCCTGTACACCTTGCGCTGGTACTTGCGCTTTGGGGCAACTACGACATCTGCCTTTTCCGCATCCTCGACAGGCTCGATGCTGACCGTGATACTGTCCAAAGCATTGTCTTGGCTAGGCCTCACAACGACTGATATACAGGTGGGATCAGAGTTCGTCTTCTGCGGTGATGGTGCTCCCTGGGATGAGTTTGGCGATAACGGGCCAACAACTGCGGTGGGCTTGTCGGAGCAAGGTTCGGGTGAAGAGACGTCTGTCTCAAGGGGTTCGTCCTGGCTTGAGCTAATGCTATCGCTCACCGAGCTACCTCGCGAAGCATCGCGCGCAGCGTCAACGAGCTCGACAGTGTGCTTGAGCCTTTTGGAGGGCGTCACCGGTGGCGTAGCCATGGCATCAAAGCTACGCTTGCCCATTTGTGGCGTCCATTCGGGCGCGGGTGAGGGTGCTGATGACTCTGAAAGGCCATCCTGCCCTAGTCTCGAGACGGTACGGGTCTTGCGAATCTTTGGCCGCATGGCCGGGGTAACCGAGGGGGTTCGAGAGGAGCCACACATGCTGTCATCACGTCGGCGTCTGCGTAGCACGTACGTCTCCGTCTGGCCTTCTTCATCCACAACCTTGGCTGTTGGCTTGCCCTCGGCGTCCTCCCAGCCATTTCTGCACTCATCCTCGCACGTTTTGCAAAGGCATTCGCAATTGTCTTGGCCAAAGTAATTGTCACCATAGGTGACAGTGATTTCCTCACCGACGGCAATGTTGCGCACGGCGACAATCTCGATGGCGGCATGACTCGTGGTCATGAGGGCGGCGTTTGCATTGCAGTCGTGGTTTGCGAACCGGGCGGGCCCCATAAAGAGACTGGTAGATTTGCTTCGGGAGCTGACAACGATGCTAAAGTCTTTTTTACGATTGGAGATTAAGTCTTCCTCCTCGGGCGTAATCGTCACCTTCATGCCGGAGAGATACTTGATGCTCTCGTTGCGACGAATGGGGCGTCGTGCGGTGATGCTGGCTTCGTGAGTGACAATGGTGTATCGATTTGTGGAATTTACCTCCCACGGACAGTCTGGGAGGTAAATGTTGATATAGCGTCGCAGATGCCGGCGAAAGTCGTCCCTTTCCTTGTCGGTTTTGAGGGCGGCGGAGAACCTGCGCAGGCCGTCGGTGGCAAGAAGTTTTGCCTCTGCAGCAGCCGGATTCTTGTTCAAGACGATTTCGTCTTGCAGGATCTTGGCGATTGTGTCTTCTACGACGCCGCGGGAGGGGTGGTAGGAAGGTCGGTTCTTGGGGATAGTGGTCCAGTAGAAGACCTGAGATGATTAGTGGCCGTCGTAGGGCGGCTGCGAGACAAGACGTACATGGTCGACAAGGGCGTCGGTTAGAATGTCATCGTATGCAGAGAGTTGGGCCAGCGTCAGGACGTGACGCTTGGGCGTGGCATTCTTTGAGGGAGGCATATCCGCCCCGCGATGATGCTTTGCCGGGTTGGCTCAATGACACAAATGCCAGGTCGCTACAAGGATGCAGAAAGCATGTAGGTAAGGGAAAACGGTGCACAAAAATCAAAAGCGAGAGGGCTGAGCGTCAAGGTTTGAGGCCAATTCGAGCGTCCAAGACTGTGAGGACAGGCAAACGAGCAGACGAGAGCGCAAAAAGGACGGGTGGCAGTGGTTGAAGTCGGGCCAATGATTGGCACTGTAAAAAAAGACGACAGAAAGGACAGAAAGGCTGGTTTAATACAAGTTGGGAGCGGTAAAAAGAAGGGGGGTTGTGCAAGGAGAGGCTCTGGCGAAGTACAACGTAGCGAAGTGTGTGGAAGTGAGGAGGAAAGGAAAAGAAGGTGTCGCGAGATGTTGGCAACTGGCAACAGGCGGAAGCGGGAAGTGGGAAGCTTGATGACGGACAAGACGGCCACTGGCTGGAAGGAAGGGGGGGAGGCATGAGTGAGTAAGACCCGCAGTTGCGCGCACTGGTCATTCCGCTGGCACGGCGACCGCGTTAATTGCTGGTACCTGGGTACTCGCAGTGCCACGCCTAGACATGGGCCTAGGCTGATGCAGTATTTTTCCTTGGCCGAGATTTTTGCTGCATAGACTACGGGGTAGAATTGGTCTTGATATGATTTTTAGTATTATTTACAGGCTCCGGAAAAATTGCATTGATGCAGACTCCGTTCACTGCATATCCATCCCAGGCCTGTACCTGGTACCTTGCAGTGGGACTCGGCCACTGTCTGGGGTGGGCGGGCGGTGGCTTGTCTGCAGGGGAGAGGAGGTCCGCTACTCCGTACTATTACAGGCGAGTTCTAGGTCTGCAAGTGTGGTGGTGGTGGTGGTGGTGGTGGTGAGCTAGGCTGAGCCGGGCTGCCGCATAAAATTAATAGCGTGGCTGGGGGGGGAAAAGGACGCCGCGCTTTCGTGTAAGTCGACGGGCAGCCATTCGCGGTTCGGTACGTGACGAAATGTAGGACGAAGCGTTCGACTATTGGCAGTCGAGGCGACACGGGCGCTTCGAGTCGGTTTCTGATAGATAGATTCATTGCCGTGTGGCCGCTGGGTGGTGCGAGGTTGGCTATTATCTCCCTGGTCGAGCCGAGTACGGTGTCAGGTAATCCCTACACTAGTTAGAGGCAAACAGTGCATAGACAAACCAAAGGGCAAAAAAGAAATATTGCTCAACTGGTGACATGATACAAAGTGATTTTGGAACAAGAATCAATTGCGAATTTTTTGGAGGCGAAACCCGTGCCATCGTGTCCCACTGTCACCAGCTAAGGTATCGGGCTCAATGTCCTCTGCAGCCTACCGTATCTCCCCGTATAGACCGCTACAACTCGACTCAAATGAGCCCAATAATCTCCGGCATGACATAGTGACACGGTGCTGCATACTGAGTACATTTCAAAAAGTATGCTCTACCAGCAGCAGGACACGATCTCGTTTCGACAACGCCATCCTGGGTACGAGGCTACTTTGTGGTCCGCGACTCTACAGTTCAGATGCAAATCATGGAGCTGCCGGACAGCAGTAGTCTGCAAAATTGACGAGCCACAGAAGCACGGGAATTTTTTTCGAAAGATGCTCAATGACACCAAGTTTGTATACCCGGCGATGAATTTGCTGGTATTTCAAATTCCTAGATAGCCCGCTTCTGAGCACGTCATAGGACGGGTAACGTACCGACTCGACTTGAAGCAGGACTGCAGGCTTTGCGGTATTTTTTTCTTCTTTTTCTGTTCACTCTATTTACGCAACTTTGATTTTGATTTTGATGATCTTTTTTGATGATCTTTTTTACTTGTCTATTCCTTTTTCATAGAATCAACTGGGGGGTTTCTCCCTGAAAATAGGTAACTAGCCAGCGAGTAACATCACCATAATCCCACCCCACACTGCCCTTCCCAGCATCAGCACCACTCCGATATGTATCAGCACGTGACGCTCTACCAAACGGGACCGCCAGCGGAAAAAACTACGCCAGCGCCAAAAAGTCGTGATACTTGGAGGACCTGGCCGAAAGGGAGCTTTCGAGGAACGAATCCGCGATTACATTTCGTCCCCCCTTCCCCCCGTCACCAATCAAGTGTCTTTGACTCGCCACCACATATTCCAAGATGATTCAATTAAAGGTACGTTGCGCATTTAGTTCCCACTCTCGCTTGACCGTAATGCTGATGCGCAGGCAACAGACGATCCTCAACTGCATCGACAACTCGGGCGCGGCCCTCGTCGAATGCGCCCTCGTCGTCGGGCAAAAACGCCACGCCAGAATCGGTACGAATTCGACCTATCCCCTGTCTTCCTTCTTCGAAGCCGACACTTCCAATTGCGGCCCCTTCCGCGATTGACAAGTCTCATACACTCTAAGCCCCCCAAGACTGTTGCTAACCTCCTCTCGACGATTCCCCCTTGTTGCAGGTGATCGCATCGTCGTAGTCGTTCAGGAACACCGCGCCGCCTCGTCTTCGGGCATGTCGGGCGTGTCCAACGCCGCCAAGGTCAAGCGCGGCGACATGCGTCACGCCGTCGTCGTGCGCACCAAGTACCCGACGCAGCGCCGCGACGGCTCCGTCGTCCGCTTCGACGACAATGCCTGCGTCCTGCTCAACAAGGCCGGCGACCCCGTCGGCTCCCGCATCAACGGCGTCGTCGGCGCCGAGCTCAAGCGCAAGAAGTGGAGCAAGATTCTGTCCATGGCGCCCATGCAGGCGTGAAGAAGAAGAGGAAGAAAGAATAAGAAGAAAGAGAAAGAGACATCATAGTCGTTCTCCTCGGTCTTTGGATCATGAAGGATCAAAGACTCAGGGGGTAAGATCGATCAAGATGGAGGTCGGCTCGGGAAATGAGAGGAAGAAGAGAAGAAGAGAAGAAAGGAAAAAGAAAAACAAAAGACAAGAGAGGGAACAAAAGTCGCTGTACAATATACTGAGACGACGAAGACTTACTTGTACAATTATACCTGTGGCATTTTCTGCGCGGCGTTTTTACAAAATGGGGAGCCTATGGTGAAGAGGCCAAAACTCCTTTACACAATTTTATGAATTTTGAACCAAGCTTTTTTTTTAAATGTCGGCCAAATAAAATGGCCCGTCTACGGATATCATCATACACATGTCACTCATCATCGTCACTGAAAGATTTTTTTTATAAAGAACAATTTGGAAGGCATGTATTCGTACAACATGTATCGTGACTCCCTGAATTAAAGACGCCTTGCATATCTCGTCATGGATACTGCAAACGTATAGTTATAAACAGTCTAAACCGGGAAAAAGGAACTCCTTGCTCCAGCAACTACCAAAATATCAAAAAAAAAAAACAGAAAAAACAAGCAACCCGATTCGAGGGTTCCCTCTTTGTGTATGCTCGTACCATAGCTCTTCCTCCCCGCATGCAATAATCTTCTCTTTTTTTTTTCGTGGGTATCTCGTACAAGAGTAGTATAAACAATGGTGACAAAAGAAGAAGAAGAATGCGCTGTTCAGGTAAAGATGTGACCGCATAGACAGCACACGTAGAACAGTTTCTTGATGCCGAGTTTGTCAATACCAGGTATCTTGAGCGGAGAAGAGAGCAAACGCCCTGGGAGAGAACGGTGGGGCGCTTACCATGCCAGTTTCAGCACTTCGCTGCTGCGACTGGAAGAAGACGGCCTCCTCGTGGTTGCAGCGAGGGCAGGTCTTGTTGGAGCGAGGAAGCTGTACGCGCGGGTAAGAATGCTTGTTAGCCAGCCGATTTCATATAGACAAAAATGCAGGGCTGAGTGGTTGCATTGTGCAGTGAGCAAAGAGCATGTGATTCTCCCCATGGTGTCGTGACAAACAATTCCAACCAAAAAAAAAAACCAGTGCTTGAGAAGAGGTAGATTGTCATGAGGCGTGTATGCGCGGAAGTGTGTGGTGTTGTCGTCAAACGCGTCGGTCACTCGTGGGTCAGTTCTCCGAGGAAAACTCGCTTCCCGTCGACGTCGTATCACTGTTGTCGGCGAGGGAGTCCTCTCCAAATTCTTGTCCAAACTCAAAATCTGCGTCGGCGCCGAACTCGTCGAAAAGATCCTCCTCGGTCCAGCCAATGTTGGAGACTAGCGCATCGATGAAATCCGCACTCCCGTCGTCGTCTGCGTCGCGATAGCGCGTCGTCGTCGCCGTCGTCGTAGCCGTGACGTCGGGGCTCGCGACGCCGCAAGTGTTGCAGGTAATGAAGATGCCGCAGTGCAAGCAAACTGGGAGGGCGTGGTGGTGATGGTCACTAACCGTAGGGTCGGCGCCGACGTCTTGGGTGACGCCGGCCGTCTCGCCGGCCGAGTTGTTGAGGATGTTGCGGAAGACGCAGGTGGAGCGGGCCTCCTCGGTGTACTGGCATGTGCGGCAGGTAAACTGCAGCTTGTGCGCCTCCTCGTCCTCCTTGGGGTACAGCATGTTGGAGCACTCGGAGCAGAAGCGAAACGTAATCTGCTCGAGCGTCTTGCCCTCGGAGGACTCGCCCTGGTAGGATGTCGTGGACTGGGGTGTTGCCATGATGTGTGTCAGGTGTCGGGTGTCGGGTGCCGGGTGTTGGGTGTCGTGTACCGTTGCTAAATCGACGAAAGGAAAAAGCTACCTATATGCTGATGAATGGTCGAAAAGCTGGATGGTGGGAGCTACAGGGTGTGCTGCTATTATATCGACGGCATAAAAGACGAGTCGGGGGAGTGTCCTCGCAACGGGCGGGAGCAAGCTAGGCTGATGGGATTTTTTGCGTGATGGAGCGCGTTGGGTGGAAACTTTGCCACAGGATGAGTCAGCGGCAGGAGAGAGCGGCAGTAGGCAATCATGCAATGTAAGTAGGCGGAGGTCTACCATTAACAGAGGCGTAAAGATGTGTTGGAAAACACGCGAAACAAACGACCCAGTTCAAAGTAAAAGTTGAAAACAGATTCTGCGGATTTCAAAGGCTAGAAATGTTCAATAAAATGACTCAATACAGAGGACGGAGTATTGGTGATGCTGTGATGCGGGCGGGCAGCTGTGGCTGAAGGGGTGCACAAGCCTCAGCACTAGACTTTGGTGAGTCAGTCGCAGTGAGTTGGCCACAACTAATGCCAGTATATAGTTTATTACTAGATTAAATTAGGTAGTCAATATAAACATTTAAGATTCTAGTAATATTATAAGGACAAAGTTTACAAGTATTACAAGTATAATAAATAAATTCTATTATTATTATTTAGCTATCCTTATATAGGTAAGTTGATATCAAGTTTATAATATTTATATGTAGGAGTATCTAGTTAATAGGTAACGAGGTCGTAGCTATTCGCGACATGGCAGATCATCACGTGGTTACTGCTATATATCACACTAGATACTCCACGAGCTAGCTAGATAGAGAATATATTATTATCTTCTCCGAAATCACCTCACAAACTGGGAGCTGAAGCCCTCTGTAATGTGCCACTGCGGCTTGTCGATCCGTGCTTGGTGCCTCTGGGGACCTCCAACTAGTGGTAAAGGTAAGTTACCCAAGCGGCAGAGGATCAACTGCTCGACAAAGTCCTGCGCTCTAGGGCCCTAAAAACAATAGCAAAGAATGCTTGTGCCAATTTTCCATTTCACGATTGATTGGTTGCTAGACCCAAACATGACGGGGCTTATTTCCTCCCTTTCGCTCTTATTCTTCTCTTCCTCTTCTTATGCCTGTTCCCCCCCCCCCCCCCCCCCCCCCCGCCGCTGGAAACGTGGGGTAACACACACACCAAACCCGTTCTGTCTTTGTCCTCGCCCGTTCTGTTTTGGTTCGGCGGGCAGACGTCATTTTCAGCTCCGCCAGAAAAGCTGCTTCCTCCCTGCACCCGAGCCAGCTCTGCGCTGACAAACACTGCGAAAAACCAGACAGAACGCCTCGAATACACTTTTCCTTCTCATCCAACACGCTTCAATCTTTTCCAAAGACCACAAACGCCATGGTACGCAGCATCCTCCTCACCCCCCCTCCCTTCCTTTGCAGAATCCGCGCTCGACGACACCTTGACCCAGTCAGACCTTCGTTGCCCTTCATTTTCTCGGATCCAAAACTACGACCATATTTCTTCCTTGATCATTGCAGAGGCATCGTTGCGCAATCCCAGCTGACCATCTTTCCAAAACAGGCTGATACCGGTCTCCCCCCCAACTGGGAAGTGCGCCACTCCAACTCCAAGGGTCTGCCTTACTACTTCAACGCCGCCGACAAGGTCTCGCGATGGGAGCCTCCGGCGGGGACCGACAGCGACAAGCTTAAGCACTACATGGCCAACCACCACAGCGCGGGGCAGCGGCCCGGCGCCGTCCCTGGCGTCCCCGAGGGCAAGATCCGCGCCGCCCACCTGCTCGTCAAGCACCGCGACAGCAGACGGCCCAGCAGCTGGAGAGAGGTGCGTGCTGGTCCTGTCCTCAGCGTTCTGCAGCAATCGTCTCTTTCTTGCCTCTTATTTTGCAATGTATACAATACCGAAAACTTTTGTTGCTAACATGCGATACGAACCAAAAATCAGGCCGCAATCACCCGCTCCAAGGACGAGGCCATGGACATCATCAAGGCCCACGAGCAAAAGATTCGCTCCGGCGCCATTACCCTCGGCGACCTCGCACCCACCGAGTCCGACTGCTCCTCGGCGCGCAAGCGTGGTGATCTCGGTTACTTTGGCCGTGGCGACATGCAAAAGGAATTCGAGGACGCCTCCTTTGCTCTCAAGCCCGGCGAGATGAGTAGCATCATCGAGACGGCCAGCGGGCTGCACTTGATCGAGAGGTACGCTTCTCTCCTGTGCTGGTGTCACGAAAGGAATCTCTGCTAACCGAAATAGGCTCGAATAACTTCTACAGAATGATTAGCTCCATCCCCTAAATGCGATGAATATGAATATGCGACGCTTCGTTGGAACTGAAAAACCATCCCCCGACCCGATCCCGTCAGCTACGGTGCCGGCTGCGCAAGTAAATTCAATTGTAAATTCTCAAATCCGTCTATATTACCTATGTGCCCCTCTATTACTGTACAATGAGCCATCTTGAGATGCCTTCTCTCTTCCCAAGCTTGCCACCAGCATGGCCCCGATTGTCTCCGATACCATATCTCTCTCACCAAATACTTAGTCCAAACAAGAATATAATACACTCTTTTTACACAATTTCAGTGAATCTACACTGCGAAGTAGTGTCGAATGTCAAACCAACCCCAGCAACACATCCCGAAAAGGGTGCACTGCTATGAAGAATACTGTTGCGACGCTGTACGCGGTCATGGCGAGTGTGGCGTACGGAGCGGAGCGAGACTTGTTCTCATATAGGTACGCAACACCCATGGCCGCACCGTTGATGCCAATCGCAATACCGGCTGCAACTGTCTCGGCGCTGTCCACTAGATCCTTCTGTAGTCTTTGCGAGCTGGTGGCACTCTCCACGGCCGTCTCAGCAGAGGAGCAGCTATGTAGCGACGCCTTCCGCGTCAGTTGGCTCGTCTGCTTCTCCGTTCCATTGAGAGATGAAGGGTACATCAATTGGCCCAGTACGCCATTTGTTATCATGAGTGCGACCGTGAGACTGGCGTTGCCACCGACGTTCTTCATCGCAGGGATCGCCAGTGCCAGTGTGGTCATGCGGGCTGCAAATGACAAGGCCTCGGGCCTCTCGAGGCCCATCAGTGAGCTTGTATGCGCGCCAAGAAAAACGTTACCGGCAGCAACAGCGATACTGACGAGAATGGTAGTAGCACCAGAAGCACTGAAGAGCTGACGGCGGCACTCGTACAGCTTGAAGCCCCAGACGATGAACCCGCAGCCGAGCATAGACAGGGCGGCATCACCCGCACCAAACCATGGCTGCACAGATGTGTGATCTAGATCAACGGCATAATTCCACATTTTGTAGAGCTGTGTACCGCTACTGAGCTTGTATAGGACATCCGAAAGGGCGGTCGACGTGAAATAGGCCTTGAGGCGGATGTAGGCCGTCATGAAGAGAATGGTAAACATGACCGGATTGGCCAGCGTGGCAACTATCGGGACGACTCTGGACAACTTTTTTTGTCTGTTTGAACGCTTCTTTGAAGCCCGCTGCACAGTCATGCATGCTATCCATATGAACCACAGGGCGCAACCATCGATAATTCGTGGCTCGCCAAGAACGACAGCGAGGGGCACGCCAACAGAGATCATGATACTAGAAGAGACAAAGAGAGGCCAAAATTGACAAATCCAGATCCAAACGGAAAATGGGCGCGAAGCCGTCTCTGAAAGTTCGGTGCTATCCGAGCGGTGTGAGCTGATCGATTGTTGGAGGGTGAGTGAGCTACAGTCTGTGCTGTGACTGACAGTCTTCTCGACTGAGCCCGCACCAAGGCTCGCTTTGGAACATCGGTTGAATAACTCAACCACTCTTTTGATAAGAATGCCCGTGAGTATAGCGAGCGCAAAGACGGCGGTCCACATCACGAGCGAATTCGCGACTGAAACCAGTCAGTTATCGAAATGGATGCCAACAGTGTGGGACAACTCACTAAAAACACCAACGACTACACCAATGGTTCTGGTATCCAGTGAATGGTCTCCATTCAGCATCACCATCGGTATTGCGAAAGCTGCACCCATGTGACGATTGATGAAGTCGACCTGGAAGCTGTTAGTGCCCGTCAGCTTGTGTAGCATCGGTTTTACATACCGCCTGTTTCAAGAATTTCTCGTACGCTTCGGAAAGCATTGGAAATATTGCGGATAAAATCATCATAGTAACAAAAACAAGCAGCATTCCTAGAACCGAAGACAGAAATTCCAGTTTGACTGGTGAGAGGGCCAGACTTAGACCCCATATCAGCAGTTGGCTAAGAAGATAAATGACGGAGATCAACAGAATGCCGTAGAGACCATGCAGCAGCATCCGCCGCCTGTCTTGCGGGAGAAACCATGAATTGGTCTCCATGTCGATATGAGAGTTGCCAACTTGCAGGCCAGGGTTTTGATCGGGTGACTGGCGACGCTGCTGAAGCGAAGGCAGGCGCGACTGCATCATGGCTGTATAGTGCAAGCTGACGAAGTCCGTGTTGTCTGTTCGAGGATGATCTTGATGCAAAATCGAAATACCTAAATTATTATCAATGTATGGCGACAGTCGATTTTCCAGCCGAGTTTTACACGCCAGCAAGTTGTCAATCACGGTTCGGGTCACACCACGGGCCGTTGACAAGATGGGGGTGAAGGGGATTTCAGGAACAGGTTGCACACGGAAAAGTAAGACGGCAACTTGTACAAATCAAGAGAAATGCTGACTTTGCTCTTCTCCGTTTCAGAGGGCGGGGATAAGGAAACCGGGTGGCGGACGAGGAAGAAGACGTCTGAATCGGATGGGAAATTGCCGAAGTGGCAGCTGGACTTATGTATCTACGAGGGACGACGGGAATGGCCTGATTCTCGGCGTTTGATGCCGCAAAAAGAACAGTTCAAGCAGCTCGGCGAGATATGGATCCCATCGCGAAAGTGAGAAGATGGAAAAGACCGACAACAACAGATCGCTACTTTTACCTGTTTGGTGAAGGTTGCGTTTGCAAGTCTCGTTGGCGGTTGACGGACTGAGTGTGTGCTCAGAAGTCTTATATACGGAGAAACTGGCGCATTGGGTCTGCCTTGCGAGCTTATTTTGTTCACCTGTATGTATCCCGGCGATCCTGTTGTTGGTGTTTTCGGAGGCTCGTTGAGATGTTCCTATGCCTTTAGTCACAACACCCAACATGAGGTTAATGTGGTTCCTCTCGCCATTCGACTTCATTCACCAAAACCCCCCAAGAGACAAACAGAAAAGAAAAGACGCAGCTTGCGTAATATCACGACCCAGCTGCCCAAGCTCTCCTGTACCATAGTGACTGCACCGACGGATGAAAAGTTGCATCTGCCGTCGGGTAGCAAACAGCAGCGCAGCACTACTTACACGGTTACTTCGGCCACACTGCAGAAACGCACCACAGCAATTTGATATTTCGATCGCATACAGTCAATGGTCACTTGGCAGCACAAGAAACATTATTCAATACACATGCAAATTCAATGCCAATTATACGGCCTTCCTTTGTCATGTCACCGCCGACGATACTGGACAGTCAGTTGCGGAAGGCCCCACCAGTGCCTGCTGCCAACGTCGCGCATCACTGGTTCCTTGCATCTTGCCATGTCATCCCATGTCCTGCACCAAACGCAGTCTTTGCGCTGCGCAAACTACATTCAATCGTAGTTTCTGTACTTGCATTCAAACCCCCTGCATCTGGGTGCCATTGTCGAACCAACTCCCAGGGGCTACGCGGTGCGCAGCAACGGCGAAATTAAGGACCAAGCGAACAACGCCATCGCGGACCCCCCCCCTCTGCAGCAACCAGCACCCATCAGCAATCGCCCAACCGCATCTCTCGTTCGACGCACCATCCAGCGACTCAATCGCGGGCGGCCGCGTTCAGTTACGGAAGCAGAGGCTGTCTAGAACGGGCCAACCATGAGCGCCCGCTCCGAGGCAGAGTCTCTGCTGGTCGAGGCGGCCGCGTCGCACGGCCTCGACGTTGACGCTCGTGAGATTCGCGCCGCCCTCGCCGATAGCCACGGCGGCGAGGAGCTGGCACTCTGGGCCACGTCCAACTTGGGCTACGATAATCTACTCACTGTTGATGAGCTGTCACTGTGCGTTCCCGACCCGACGTCCTTGGAAAACGCGGGGATCCTTCTTGTCGTCCTTGCCGTCTGTCAGTCCGCCTCTCGCTAACATGCAGGCTCCGTTTACCCATTGTAGGTACAATGCGCTCGACAAGAGCGGTCAGGTGGACCGCCTCGCCGAGCTGCATGACCTGTCTGAGATGGCCCCCCTCCGCGAGGACGACGTGAGGGCTGCCATTGACGACCTGAAGCGGTCCACCACCGCCATGAACAAGCAAGCTGAAACCCTGCGTCACCAGCACGATGCCTGGTCACGCCTGGTAGCGAATCGTGCCGATACCTACGCTAGGCGGCGCGAGTTCGAGACGTCACGCCGGCGCAAGTCCGAATCTGAGCGCGTACGAATCTCGTCCGAGGTAAATTTGTTGGACCTTGGCCCCCGTTCCCCAAGGGTCCCCCTTTGCTGCCTCCGCGAGACAAAGTTTGCCTCGGCGCTACGTCTGTGGTCGAAGGCCTTTGTCGAAGAACCTGTCCTGGGCTGACGCTGACATGTGCCGTCGGTGTAGATTACTGAAATTGCGCACGGCCTCGAGTTTCGCATCGCGGAGCTCAAGCAGGACAGCGACCCCGAGGCGTCGTCCCTGCACCAGGCGCTCGACGTCATCCTCCGGTCGGATGATGCCCTCTTGACAAGCCTGCAGAAACTGGGCTGGGAGCTGAGCGAGCCGGACCCCGAGGAAGCCAAATCCACAGACAAGTTGCGAGAGACATGTTTACGGTGCGCCATCCATGATAGTTACTGAGCCTGCGACAAAACACTCAACTCATCATCCTTCTCTAGATTAATCAAAATCACTGTCGAGACAATCAGGACGCGCCTCGACACGACATACCTGTCCGCCCTCGCCACGGCGCAGCCGTCGCGCGACGGCGGCGCAGACCCTGACGAGATGGAAGCTCTGCAGGCAGAGCTCGAATCCCTCTACTCGGAGGTGCTGCCCGTGGCGCAAATGTCAGTCGAGCAGCAGCATCTAGAGCCCGCCCTCCGCTCCATCGCCTCCCGCAGCGGGCAGAGCCTCCGCAAAACAGCCTCCTCCCTCACGTACATGGACCAGTGCCTCGACTACCTCCTCAGCCGCGTCAACGCGCTCCACTCCCACACTGAGCTGTACAACGCCCATCGCGCCGCCGTCAACCGCGTCGTCGCCACGGCCCGCGCCGAGATGGCCGCCGAGGTCCCCGGCCCCGACCCTGGACCATCAGCCTCCGCAGAAGCGCCCTCTCCTGTCAAGACTCCCGCCCGGAGCAAGCGTCAGTCGCGCGACATGACCGCCCACCGCCGCCGCCTCTCCTCCGGCGTCCAAGAGGTCCCCGCGCTCGACACCCTCATGCAGTCGCTCGCCCTCCCCGTCGACGCCGCATACGGCGACGGCAGCGCGCCGTCGCAAATCGCCGCCCTGTCCAAGCTCCTCCGCGAGCGCCGCGAGAAGGAGGCCAGCGTGGCGCGCAGCGCGCAGGACGAGTTTGAGGCCGCGACCGGCGAGCGTCTCGAGGACGCCCGCCGCGCCGTGCAGATCCTCCGTGACAGCGTGCTGGCAGAGACGTCGTTTGGCGCGGTCAAGCTGGCCGATCCGGGCATCGAGCAGTCGATTGATGTCTTGCGGCAGGAGGTGGACAAGGCAAGGGACACGCTGGCAAGGTTGGACTGCGGCGAGATGGGATGGGGGAGCTTGAAGAGGGAAGAGTTTATCGAGCGCTGGGCCCGGTAGTATATAGTCATTCAGATACCAATTTCAGTTTTTCACGATGGATAAGCCTGCTTTTCTTCTAATCCGTTAAGTTTTTGTCGGAGTCATTTCATTGCAAAGAGTATCTCGAAGCACATAATTCAAATGGTCAATCACAAATAGCACCAAGATCCAGTCCCATCCCAAACCGACCCGCCCAGCACAGCAAAATAGTACTCCAAAATCGTATCCCACATGCCCAAAACCTCCCGTCTATCCAAGAGCTCATCAAGCGTCACCTTGTCTTTCGCGTTTCCCATTGCTCGGCTGTTGGCTGAAATACTGCTTTTCCTTCTCGCGCATCTTTCGCTCCGCGTCCCGGACCGACTCGGACTCTCTGCTCAACTCCAACTCTCTCGCTACAGCCATAGCCGCCCTGGCTCTTGCCTCCTCCCTTCCCAGGTTTTGCGCTGGCGCTGCCATCTTTGCCGCCGCCGGTGTGCTTTGCGTTGCGGCGGCAGGTGGTGGCGCAGGCCGCTGCTCTGACGTTGTCGGGGCCGTCGCCTTCTGCTCCCGTTGGAGCCTGACGTCACGCTGCTCCTTGATCTCGAGCCGTGGCTTCTTGGGAGGCGGCGCCTGTCGCGCCAGCGTGTCGACGGCCGGCCGACCGCGCTTGGCGTCGGCGCGGAAGTCTCTCTCGTCCAGCCGCTCGCCGTCAAGCATGCGACCCATGTGCGTGCTCTCGATGCTGGCGCCATGGTTGCGGACCACGCAGAGGAACTTCTTCAGAAAGGCCACGGGGCTCGTCCTGAATGTATCCCAGAAACGATCCGGACCGAGATAGTACGGCGGCAGCTTGTGGCGCTCGGTGGGCGGCACGAAGCCGTCCGCGTCGACCTCAACCCCGGGGCAGTCGGTGAAGTAGGCCAACCCCAGGAAGCTCGACACCTGATGGTACTCCTCCAGAGAGGTAAAGTACAGCTGCCCGGCAAAGATGTCGAGCGCGATGCGCGTGGCGGTTGGGTAGGTAAGAGTCTGAGCCGGCATCATCGGATACGTCATGTACTCGGTCTGTCGGGTATCGCCGGTCGAAGTCTTGGCGTTGTAGTAGTGAATACTTACAAATGGAGATTCTTGAATCAACTCCCAGTGCCTATTTGCCTCTGCTTCGCTAATGACAACGAGTCTCTGGCGTCCATCCCGCACGAGGTGCGGTTTGAGGTGCAAGACACATACAACGCGCCGCTGATATCTGTCCGTTGAGTCACATTCTTCAAGGGTGTGAGCAAAATCCCTGGTCACCAATAGCGTGCGTGGAAATTGCTTCCTCTCGGGCATGTTCCCTAATGTGGTCGTCTCCAAGGACCGGAATGCATATTGAAACGCGTTTTCTGTGTCACGGTTCTTGATTTCTCCTGTTTCGATAAAGGCCTCCAAGGGAAGATTCTTGGGTTCTTCTGCCTTTGCTTTCGGCTTTGTCGGTTTCGAGACTTGCTTTTCCTCCTCCACCTCCGGCGCGACCTCGCGCTCACACATTGCATCGAGGTCTTCTTCATTTTCTATAGCGGTGCAGCCAAACTGCTCGCTTCTGTCTTTGATTCTTTGGGACCACAAAACTCTTCTGGAGGTTGTGTTGTTGGTGCTCGAGTTTTGAGTCTCAGTCTTGTCTGCTTTCTGCGATCGGGGAGCCCAGCTCTTCTAGACGCTATTCAACCCGCTGCGGATAAAATTGCGTTGGATTTCCTCGAATTCATATGCATTCGAGCCCTTCTTACGAATCAATTCTTCCCAATATTTTTTCACCTCAATATATTTCTCCCCCTGCTTCGCCCAGTAGCGTATCTGCCGCTCGAGAGTCACCCACGTCTGGGTGGTGATACTCCATTCGATGACATGTTGCGTATACAGTGGCTGGCCATTAGAAAGTTTTAGATGGTTTCGGATGTCGTTTTCGATCTCAAAACTGACATAAAATGTCAAAGTCTGCCCACTGTCTAGGTTTCGCATACGCATACAAGCTGTTCGACCAGTGAGTAAGTAGCCATAATCTCCTGTCACGGGCCGAGAAAGGAGTCTGTTTCAAATACTTACATTGCATCAAAGAATCCTTGGTCAATCCAGGCCCAAGAGTGACCGCGGCGTTGTAGTTACATGGAAGTCGCAAGTCAGTTCCGCGCGTGTGTGCCTCATCCAGAAACACCGCGCAGACCTCGAGCCTTTTTGCGAATGTAGACACGTTCAGATACTGAACGCCCTGGTTTCGATCGATGACAGAAAGCTGATTTGAATCGTCAAAGAATATTACGGCTTCGATTCCGTCATCTTTAGTGCGTCGCAGCCACTCTTCTGCAACCTGTTGATTGCTGTATTTGATGATCTGTGCCCCCGCGTCCAGCAATACGCGGAATTTGCCGTCTGCAATCACATCCTGAATCAGATCGCTATCACTAGAGGTCTTTGAAGCGAACTTTTGCCCAATTGAGACGACTGTGTTCTCTGGTCTGAGTATATTGTTGATTACCAGCGCATCTGTGTGCTGCTGACTTGGAAGCTCATGTAGATTCATATCCAGCGGCAACAGGGAACAGAGGTCAGTTGTGCCGCTGAACCCAGTGGTCGGATTCTTCTTCTGTTCTCCTAGATCCCATCCCGAGACGGACATATACTTGCTGAAGGCACCAAGCTCCCTGGGAAACACAATGCGACTCAGAAAGTAGTTGATTGCCTTCCTGGACTGGGCAATGTTGGGAAAAAAGATGTTATTGAATTGACCGTCGTCCTGTAAATTGACGCCGTCTAGGCGGGTGAGTTCATTCGGCATTTTTGATTTTTCATCAAACCAGGATTTGTAAACCTCACGGCCATCGTCCGTGGAAGATATGTAGTTCATCAGTTCGCGGGCGTCCTGTTCGCGCAGCCCGCCGTAATAGTATGAAAGTAGCGTGAGCAGAATGACAAGGTCAACATTGCTGAACTCGGCATGCGACTTTGGTACATCTTTGGCTGCATATGGTACCGCAAGCCGAGTATTTGGTACGCGCTCGAAATCGTTGCCATACCCTACTCTGAACCGCTTTTGCATAAACGCCGAGAGGAGCAGATCACCACTGACACATCCTCTCACGAGCGCAATTGCCGACCTAGCAGCATCGCTAAACCTGCTCAGCTTTCTGACATGTTTCCCTTTTGGTTCCTTTTGCTCTATAACTTGAAGAATAGCGTTCTTCTCTGGATCGGAGAATCGGCGAACGGAGAATCCCGGGATACCAAAATCAACAAACTGGACTGCTACTTTGGCAAGCACCTTCTTGAAGCCATCTAATGTCAGAAAAATAATTGTTGGAAACGCATCAGGGTTTTCCTTATTTCTCTCGAAAATGACATCTTTTGCAGTTACCTCGGCGGTTATGGGGTTGCTGTACTGGATGAATAATTCAACTATGCCCTGCAGAATAGTCCACCTGTCCGGTGCAAAGTCAACAGGCCCCGAGTTTCCAATAGTGTAGACCAGTTCATATGTCGGCGACAGTATATCGTCGCACTCGTCAATTATGTCGCGTGAGTTCATGTTGATGTAGTTCAACAGGCCAACATATTGCTTTGTGATGCTCGTATCCTCGTTCAGGCAAGTAGAGAGAAGCATGGACAGCTGATGCTCAGGCTGAAGCAGTACCACGCCTCCCGCCTTGACGCATCGAAGTATAGCGTTTTGCAGTCCCTTTATTTGGCTCCCGCTCAGCTTGGACTCCCTACTAAAGGGCATGCGGAGGATTGGACGATTCATTATTCCGCACATGGACGCAGTCAAGGTATCCATCATTTGCGTCGACTGGTGCTTGCCCACAAACACTCGGACCAGCGTATGCCCTTCGGCTAAAGAAGCGCTGAGTATCGGAATAATTACAGATGATTTTCCCTCTCCCATATTCAGCTGCATGACAGCATTCTTGTCGTTGGGTGGGTTTCGCATTTGGTGTAAAATTTCGAGCTGATTCGATCGAATGCAAATGTCATGATCTATTTCAAGAAGTACGGCGTCAGGAAATTGCGAGTCGTCGTAGCTATATCTTTCGATAGTCTTTAGTTCATTCATCAAGATTCTTTCGTTTTTGCGGGCTCTTAAGATTCTATCCATATGCTGAATATCGCGGCAGAGGATGGCTATCTGCTTAAGCAGCGGCCGCCACTTGCGAGTCACAGTGGATGTCTTGGGAAAGGATAGCAATTCTAGAAAGAACCTTAGAGATACTCGTGGAAATTTGTCCGTCCATTTTAAGATATCGTTACACATGCTGCCAGGAAAGATAGCTCGACGAACAATGCCGGTGGCCTTCTTCAGGCTGGCCACGAGTCTGTTCTCTAGATCGCGCTTGTATTCGCTCACGCAATGTAGGATCGATTCGATGTCGGAGCTCCTGATCTTCATAATATAGTCATCTTTGAGAGATTTGACGCTATTTGCGAGTCTGTCAGAATAGTGCTTTTCATGCTGTTTGGTTGCCGTATTTCCAATGGAGTCGACCAGCTCATGGAGAGCAGGTTGCATGTTGTGCTGGTGCACTTGGATATTTGCTTTCAATCTATCGGTATATATCGTTCTCCACTGATCATCTGTTTCTGAAAGCTTCGGCTTCCGCGTCATCAATGCCTGTAACGTGATGTATCCGAGATTGCGCTCATCATTCCCTGGCGCCGGGATGGCGTGCCATAGAGTCGGATAATTCGCTTCAGATACTCTGAGGGAACCGACGGCTTTTGAAAGACTGCAAAAATATTCTGAATATTCTGCATTAGTTTTCCAACCTTTTCTAAGTCGTTGACTGATACTTTCTGCCGCCTTAGTATTCAACCAAGAATTGAACTCCGCGAGGTTGAGAGGAGAACCATCAGAAATCCGTTCAGCCAACGTCGCAATAGCCGCATTTTGAAGCTGAGAAAACTCGGCCTCGCCAACTTTCTCGTCCTCTTTTTCATCAGAATCATCGACGTCAGAATCATCGATATCCATTCGACCATTGTCAAAGGGCAATTTCGCTTCTTCCAGCGCCGCGGCAATCGCACCTCGATTTTCCTGATCGCAAACGTCTGCTCCCGTATTTGTAATGGTGGGAATAGCAACCCCATGATCAACCTTTCCGCACATAATAGCACAAAGTATCGGAATCAAGGTACTGGCGATCTTTTCAGTCATGCCAGACGCAATGGTGGCGAGCCACATTCGCACGCGGTATGGGTTGAGCTGCAACCTCTCCTTTGCGAGGGATTTATGAATAGAGCAGAAGTCTTCTATCACGGTATTTTGATCTTCGTCCAGATGATGAATGGAATATCTGAAGCTCTCTTTGCTATAGTGCTCCGTTGCTCCCTTAATGATGCCTCTTATTGTCACGCTGGAAAAAATGTCACTTACGGGTGGTACCCCCTTGCAGAATCGCTGGCGATTTCTCGCACCTAGTGAAGCAGTATACGCGGTTCGAAAAGATGCAGATCCTCCGTAATTAATCTTTCCTTTTGAATCTTTCAGTTCTTTCTTGGTGACTGGTATTCGAAAGTAGTAATCTGTGTCGACAGCCTCTTGCTCAGCTCCGTACCCATCAGTGCGGAAGCAGGCTGAGCGTCGAGCACCAGCAACCGTCAGCATCCTTTCAGCCTTCGTACGGGATTCCCTGGTTACTTCCGAGGCTTTTTCAAAAAGATTGAGCACCTCGGCGCTATCTAATATTTCTTGGACTGCAAACCAGTACCCTTCATGATGCGCCGCCACGTGAAGGTTGTTATTCCAGCTCAATGTAGGGGTATTCACTCCTGGCTTCTTGACTAACGTCCACTCCGGAGAAAGCTTACTGATCTCTTCCAAGAGCTCGTAGTCCCTTTGCTTGAGAGAAAGACATGATGTGGATGCCTTCGATCCAAGGATATCGAGCGCTGTCTCCTGCCCCGTCTTGCCGGTCAAGGGATCTGGCAGGCAATACGACGTAAGGGCAGACAAATAGGCAAGGTATACATGACTTCTCCACGTATTGCTCGGCTTCAACCGTTGGAGGCGCTCGTCTATTGTATAGACGTGGACCACCGCATTTGTACTGATGCTCACATGAACCTTAACGTGATTTTTGTGGCGTTCGTAGTGCACTTCATCATCAGGGACCAGTAGCACTCGACTTGATTCATCAATGCGATTGTGCAGAACGAGAATTGATTGACAGCCAAGTAAAGTCTGCAAGCAGTAGTCGTGGCTGATGCACATATTCTCATGCTCCGCTGATTGTATGTCGGCAGATCCATTCCGCACGAAAAAGTTCAGCCCGAGACTGCGTAAATGCAATTCCATCTGTTTCTTTTTCGGGTCCAGTGTCACAATTAGTTCATCCTTCGCGATGAAATACTTGAATATTCCGAGAAATGTTTGATAGTAATCAATACTGACTGGAAGCACGACGCAGCCTCCCTTCTGATCATGCAGCGACCACTTCCCGCGTTCTTCGATGGTTTCGACCAGGAAGGAGGCAAAGGAACATCCATCCCAAGATTCTTCAGGTGTACAAAATTCGATGATTTTGTAAGTCTGGTTCAGAGTAAACCAATGTAGATAATCATCAAGATAATGTGAAGGGAAGGGAAATCGAGGCTCGCATAGCACCCGTCGAGGAACCAGCACACGCACAGTATTACCTTTGGTTGCCCGCACGTGCAAGTCAGACTCACAAGATCCGTTGCGGTTACTCACAGCAAGTCTCTTCAGACCTATCTCTATTCTGAAACCCCCAAAGGGCTTCTTAAAGTTGTAGTCATAACTCGGATCGGTCGAAGCAGTGACAGTGGGGCTGAGAGAGCCAAATAGTGCAACAAAATCTTTATGTTCCAGAAAGTCGGTCGGCAGACGTCTCGAAGATCTTCCATCGATCAAAAGCTCCGCTGACATGAGGTTGAGATGGATGATCTGCACAACCTCCCCACCCATGTCTCGAAGGCAGGTCCTCATCCAGGAGCCAGCCCTCATCTCGCAGTCTTTGCTCGCTATACGGCGGTACATCAATATTCCCAGGCTGGACAAAATTCCATACGAGATGCCACCCGCATGGCCCGATCTGACTCGACCTACCAGGATCCGAGACGCATTGACAGCGAGTCGTAGCCAGGAAGAGTACAATGATTTCGTAAAGGTAGTTGCAACGCCACCCTTGCTTTCCTGTATGATATTGCTTGCAAAAATGTAACCCTCGACTGTCCTTTCGTCTTCCAGATCTATATCGAGCTGCCGATTTTCGAGACTCAAAGTGTGCACGTAAACCAAGGCTACCTCCAATTGCGTCTGGTATAGCTGAGAGGTGGAATCGTCCACTAGTGGTTGAAGATCCTTCATCCAGCTGTAACATGCTTTGCGGCTTTTGGAAAGAATGCGTAGCGCTTGTTCTCGGCATGACACGTCTCCATCGGTTATAACTTTCATGGCAATGGTGCAGAACACAGCAATCGCCCCGCGACCGGAGAAGCTCTCTTTGACGAATCGCAGCCGTTGATCAACATCGTTCAAAAGTTTCCTGCAAAATGTCTCATCACTTAGCTGCCAATGGCGTTGTCTATGGTGAGCTTTCTCCTTTCGAGGGCCGGCTTGTAGTACAGCCTGCGACACAAATAGAAATGTCTCAGGGGCGGTCCAATCGACGGAGGAACCACGCAGAGTATGTAATATTTTGGGCCAAATGACATCATCGCCGAAGCAGAGAGATGCAAGTTCTTCATTGTGCTTGATTCGAGATGTATTCTCTTCTTCATCTCGCATTGGGATGATCTCGTTGGGGTTCCTGTCTTCCTCAGAGTCGACGGCTAGAAATTGTCGCAAAACATGGTTTTGATCGTCAAGCTGCATTCTGCTCATGGCCTGGATCGCGTTTCCTTTTCGAATTCGGGAAATGTATTTCTGATTGTGGGAGTCAAACAAGCTCCATTTTCTGTCGCACGGCTTGAAGACATCTTCAAGGGTGGTATTTTGTTGGACTGGCTTAGGTGCAGTGCCAGGATTTCGCGGCTCTGATGCGAGATGAATTCTCTGACTCGCATTTACACTGCTTGTTGTGACGTATGGTATCAAAGGCTCGTAATTTTGCAGCTTTTGATGACTCTTGTCCGTCTTGTCCTCCTTTAGGAGGGCACAACCAGCAACATCGAATCGAAGGAAGAAGCAAAACTCACGCCAGGCTGCAAAGTCGTCAGGAATCTGGAGCTCGAAAATGATGGCTTGAGCCTTGTCAGTATCATTCGGGAGGGCGTCATAGTATGGGTTTATTGTTAATTGGCGAGCCGCCGCAAGATTGTCGCAGCGGGTGCAGTGCATGTTTGAAGTTCCTACTCCACAAGTCAATGATTTGCAGGTCGTGTTTGCATGAAGTTCAAAAAGAGTTTTCTGCTGTTGTTTCTTCATATTTAACTCGATTTTCTTCTCTCTTTTCAATTTATCCATTGCGTTTCTGATTCGTACCATCAGTTGCTGGTGAGAGTCACTGGCCTGCGCAAAGAGAGCTGCAAAGCAGTTGGAGCCACCGTGTTCCGCGAGCATGTCCATTTTCTCGGAAGAGCGGTGGGAAATATAATCTTCGATTCTCTCAAGGCGAAGTGTTTCTTGTCTTGTTTTCAAGAGTAAACTGTCGAAGTTCAGGTTTTCGACACCTAGGGGTGTGTATTTCTGTAGCAGGAGGTTGCAGCTCGCAGCTACTTTGTCGCAGGCTACCCAAAGCTCCATGATAGTTAGTATCATCATCGATAAATGAAATGGATGGTCTTTATAGGCAGCGCCAGCCTTCTTGAAATAGCTACATGCCAAGGATTTGATCGCACTGCAAAGACTCGGGCTCTTTGCGTGTCGCTTGATGTAGTCGTTGAGGTAGTCCTCAACCCAATGCTCCACCAGGATTAAACTCTGAATTATTTCAGTAGATGAGGAACAAGTAATTTGACTGATATTTGGGAGTTTGTCTTTGCCCCAGTAAATCATCTGCGATGCCGGATCAGATACCGGGGGTCGCGATGAGGCTTTGACTTCCCGAGCCGCCCACAAGAAAGAATCCAGCTTCGGCAGTTCGACCTCGCTCGTGATTTTATCGAAGTAAAAGGGTTGAATCCTCTTGGGCCTTTTTCTTCCCCTTTCTTCTATGATTTGATGGCGTCTTTTGTGAAGCAGTCTCTCAGCTTTGTGTACTGTGGCATGGACGCTCGTCATCCATGAGCTGGTCGCGTCATCCTGCAGCTTGAGGTGGAGTTTTATCAGTCGGCAGCCAATTTTCCTATTCATAAATTGTATCGTGTCGTTGTCTAGCTCATGTTGACAAGCAGATTCTAGAAGCGATGAAAGGAGGAGCATCATGACCTTTTTGTACAGAGTATGATCGCGCGAGGTGCTGCACATAGACAGATCTTGCTGAAGCACGACTTTGAAGAAAAGCCATGCTGGTGACCGTCTTATACTTTGAGAAGATGTGTCTGTAGTGAGTACATAATCGCGAGTATGTTTCACAATACTTGTGTCGAGGGAGGTCTCAGTGTCGGCGTTCTTCTCGGATAACAGCCAGGCGAAAAGAAGGTCGAAAACATGATTTGGCAAATTGGCATCAAATTTATACTCGACCTTTTTGCCTCTGGCAAATTTGAATGGTTTCAAGCCGGAGACCTCGCCGTTGTCCATTGCAGCAAGAGTTTCGGCAAGAACGGTCAGAAAGTTTTGGTCCGCAGCTGTAGACTTGTCGATTGTGACAGCAATCTCTGGAAATTTGCGCCGTAGCCTTCCAGTTGTTGAAACTACAGCAGACACCTGGGGGGATAACTGGAACGCTTCGATGCGACGAGCGGCCCAGCGGATAATGATTCCAGCATTATGGTGACGCAGGTAAAGCGGAATCGCCTCTGCGACACGGTTAGACTTGCTCATGGTAGACGGGGAGCGGATTGACTGGATACCTTGAGGTTCTTTTTTCAGAAGGCATAGAAGCTTCTGCGCACTAATCTTTCCATATTCTCTGGCATTGACAAAATTGCGAAAGATGTTGGCAGCATTGCGCGGCGGAGTCGTGCCCTCTGCGGAGAGTAGCGGTTGGGCTGTGTCGAGAAGATTGATGAGCAGGTTTGGTAGATCTTCCACGAAGGGCCCATTACAATTCTCTTCTGGGAGGTCGGGTAGCAAGAATATATCTCGAATGAGGACCCTCAGGTTTGGAAGGTCGATATTTGGAGCGGCCATGACGACCGAGAGGTGACCGACCAAAACGGAAGGTAGAAAGGAAGGTAGAGGAAGGGGGTAAATCAATTTATGAAACAGTAGCAGAGGATAAAATACTGTGAAAAGAAGAAACCGAGGGAAAGTCTTCTTGGAAGGAGGATCTGGCGAGAGACAAAACGTGAGAGAGGGAGACGCAAGGCAAAGGTCGAAGGTGGGAGGTGTTGAATAACGAAGTTGAGAAGAGAGGAAGAAGTTGACCGCTGAAAGAGCCAACCGTGCGTTGATTATATAGTACCAACTCAACGTGCGCACAGAGGAGTATAAGGGAGAACAATTGGCCTAGATTGATCCGGTTGCAAGAATGCAGTTGCGCGAGGCGTGATGATTTATTGAGAGAAACCAGGCTGCGTTTGCTACCCTGCACTCGCAGCTAGCCGCATTGCAAAGGCAAACAGCAGCTCACCTCTTGAACAAAATGGTGCAAATGCGCATTCAGCCTGCAAATAATTGGATTTGGCTACTCCTAGGGACAAACCATGCGGATGCGCAGCCGAGCGCTGCAGCCAACTGGTTACCACCACGCCAGCGGATGAGGCCATCGCCACATTTTTACCGCCTCTGGCCAAGCAAGACTCTAGAACCGATTAGAAATTACGATGAACAGATAAAATAAAGTATTGTCCCCCTTCCCTATTGTTTTTCTCTTTTTCACTCAGTATTTTACTTTTGTCTACTTTTCAACTTTTCTTCTTCAAGATCTACACATAACATCATACAATACGCCGTCATCCGCAGGCCATCACTTGTCCGCCCGCGCACCTCACCGCGCCTCACCGCGCCTCACCGCGCCCTCCTCGGCGACGACCCGAGCTCCTTCGTTCCAACCAAGCCCACTCCCAGAAATAGCCCTGAATCAAGCCTGCTGCCTGCTCTGGCAGAGCAATGCAGAGCGTACTAGCGCTGGGCCGCGACCATCCGTGAGCTGTCATCTGTGTATCACGGTGGACGCCTGACGCCCTTCGCTCGGCTCCGCGAGGTGCCGCGCCTTCCGGCCCATGTTCCTCGCGCTCCCCTGATCTTTATCCTTTTTAATTTGGTTCATTGCCACCTGCTGCGCATCATACACTTTACGAGTCAATAAAGGACCCTATATTATATTATATTATTTATTTTTTTTGCTTTTCTCGTCTCCTCTTCCACCTCTAGACCCCCGAAGAAGACCCCCCACGTCAGCCCATGTTTCCTTGCCGTCGTCTCTTGGTTTCCTCGCGGTTTAATTTGATCATGCTGTCCCATCTGTGACAAGGAGCATGGCACATCTGAAAAAGTCACCGGGCGAGCGCTTTTTGCTTTTTCCGTAGTTCTCGAAATCCGTCATCTACATGTTGCTCCTGTCGCAGAGCCCTGTATCAGGCCTCGTTTCTGGTTCCTGCTTTATTATAGCCATCCCTCGCCTGTTATACGTGAACAAAGCAAAGATTGGCAAGCATATACGTGTAATTCGCAAAAGTGTTCGAGTAATATCTGGCGCTGAATATCTGCAGCTCCGTACCCGCCCATGTTTCCAGACTGCCGCCGCCGGTGCTGGCCCGTTTCAATAGTTATGCTCTCTTTGCCTCCGCCATGCAGCTACTCAGTAATGGCGCATAACCCATTGAATCAAGCAGCGCCACACCGACCGGCGCTTTTTATCCCCTTAATTCTCCGCTGAGCGATGAGCCTTGGATTTCGTTGCTTCAGTGCGGGCTGCGCCTTCTGGGGTCGTGACTTTGCATCCCGAAACGTGGAGCGCGTCGTGTCGTAAGATGGATTCGGTTGCTGTCGCAGGTTGGTCTCGGCCCCTTGATCGGTGGCAAGGCTAAGCTGCGTTGGGTGAACGAGGTGAGATGAACGAGAAATGACAAGAAAGCAGCTGGCAAATCATGTAGTCAAGAAAAGTAGAAAACTACTGAGTCAACAAATCACGGCTCGGTTCATCCCCGTATCGGCGTGCTGGCGGAAGTTCGTCATCGAGTTGGTTGGTTGGTTGCAAGCTCGGCTGAAAGGACCAACTCCGTTGCAGCCCAGCCAGCCTTCTTCCTAAACACGAGTCAACTTCAGCCCCGACTAAACTCGGTCTGGAAGAAAACGGGGGCGATCAAAAGGCCAATTACCTGTTTGGGAAATCTTTCTCAACGCCACATCTGTTCCATATTACCGGGCTGTTGCGGGGACTCTTTGTGACAATTGTGTAACAGCTCGACTTCAGATGGAACTGATCCTGCTCTTGCGATCGGGCTCCTGCGGGCATTACAGCCGGGGTCATGCTTGTTCGCACACGAGGATCGTTGCCACTGCGGGTCAAGTTTCGTGCCTCAAGGCGTTGCTTGATGCCAGAGAAGCCCGGCGGGAGGCGGCGTCGACTCTCTGCTTGACACGAGATGAGATGGCAAAATCGGGGACAATGTTCCAGAGTCTTGTTGGCTGCATTGATTCCAAAATATAAGTATGCCATCTCATCCCATCTACAATTCTTCTTTTCCCCTTCTCCTCATCCCACACAGTTCAAAGCCTTCTTCTCCTTCCAATCGACCTTTGCATTCTACGACCTGGTGTCGCCCATTCATTTTCGCTCTTACAATCTAATTAATCGACCCGGTAGTCGCAACTCACTCCTTTCAACAAACTTCTCGTTTTATCCAACAACCCAACAACCGCAAAAATGGTCCGCATCGCTGTCGCCGCTCTCCTTACCTGTTAGTAGCCCCCCCCCCCCCCCCCCCCCCCCTCCCCCTTCCTTTCCATCGGGTTCAGCACAAGCACATACAGCCGCGCCATGGCTTTTGCCCTGCACTCTCTCTTTCTCTCTTGCTCGTCTCTTCTTTCCTCTCGTCGACAGAATACTAACATGCCACGCAGTCGCCGTCTCCGTCCTCGCCGTCGGTGACGCTGCTGGTGCCGCCAACGTCGGCAACGGCCAGGGCAAGCAGTTCATCACGGGGGCCTGCCTCTCCGACGCCGACTGCGCCTCCGGCTGCTGCGCCGGTCTCAAGGACGGCGCCGTCTGCTCCGCCCGCGCCGTTGCCAACGAGCAGGGCAAGCAGGGCTGCGGCTTCGGCGGCGCCGGCGCCGGTGCCGGTGCTGGCCGAAACAACGGCCAGCAGAATGGCAACAACGGTAACAACGGCAACGCTGGCAACAACGGCAACAACGGCAACAACCAGAACTGCGCTCGCAGCTTCACTGCGTAATTGCTTCGACGATGGACATATAATAGCGAATCGACGTGGCTCAGACGGCGTCGCTTTTGCCGGTGCTTTACTTTGGAAACAGGGGCAGCTCTTTTGAGCTGATCATTATAAAACGGAGAAGTTAGTTCTACTTGTCAGATATTGTAGATTCAAATTGATATATTCTTCTCCATCTATTCTCCTACCGAAATCTGTCTGTCTTTGTACAATCCCGACATCACCGCTGCTTGCTCCACCAAGCAAGCAAGCAGTCAGACCCCCAAGCATCTTTAAATCTTTTGCGAAATTCCAGTCTGCTCGTTGGCGGCGATGGAAGCCGGGCGGTTGCCCGTCTCGTTCATGTCATTCTCGTCAAAGTAGTCGCGCGTGCCGGTCGCCTCGCTCACTTGGTTGGTGGACAAGACGTACTCCTCCTTGTCGATGTGCTTGAACGTGAACCAGAAACCGACGGTGACGATGGCGCCGACGATGGCAGGGCCGGCAAAGACCCAGATCAGGTGGGGATCGGAAATGGCGGCCGACGTGGCCAGGTTGACAATGTAGGCAAAACCGGTATTGAACAGGTTGATGGAGGAGACAAGGCCACGCATGTTGACGGGCGCACGCGAATAGGCAATACCGTACGCGGGAACGTTGATGAAGAGCTCGGAGAAACCACCGAGAGCGTACGGGATGGCTTCCCACCACAGCGAAATGGGGGAGACGAGACCGCCCTCGACGCAGCGCGGGTCCGACGAGCCGTAGTAGCCGCAGGGGTTTGTCTCGTAGGCCTTCCAGCACAGCAGAGCATAGCCGACACCACCCAGAGTGCTGATGAGGAAGCCCGTCGTGATGCGGGCAATAGGACCATAGTGAACGCGACGAGCGCGGAGGAGTGGATACAAGCCATACTACGCACGGTGTCAGCACAGTTCCTCGCCACCGAGGTAAAGAAATAAAGACTCACATTCAGGATAGGGCCGAGAACAATGATGCTGAGGGTGTTAAAGTTGCCAATGACATCGTTGGGCACACCATTACCTCGCAGCATGGTGCCGAGGTAGTTGGCGGCGTTGCCGAGACCATTATCGTTCCAGAACTGAACGGGGAAGAAGCAGAACATGCCGGTGGCCTGCATGGTGCGCTTGACATCCTCGACAAAGGCGTCGTTGTAGCGCGTCTCGGAGCCGCCGCGAGCGGCAATGACGGACGGCTTCGCCGCCTCCCACCAGCCCGACCTGCCGATGCGGAAGACGCCGCCGCTGGCCATGCAGTGGCCGATGACGCGGAACACGTTGACGAGATCGGAGCCGCCGGGCTTGTGCATGACGAGACGAGGCTTGAGCCATATCAGCAGGAAGGGCAGGGGCAGGTAGAGGATCAGAGGCAGCGTGAATGCCAGCCACCAACCGACATATCTTGCCGAGTAGGATGTGGCCGTCGACATGAAGCCGCCAATGTTGATGAGGAGATAGAACCACAGCATGGCGCGCTCGGCGGTGTGCTCCGGGTCCTCGATGACACGCTCGCCGCTCTTGAGAGTGACGACTTTGGGCACGTGGTTTCTCATCTGATCGAGCAGGAGAGGAGTGACGTTGGGCTTGAACATGGCTGTGTGAAGGATGAGACAAAGGGCAGAGGTCAAAAGCGACAGGAATCTGATGCTTACCGGCACCGATGGCAAGGATGTAGACACCGATGAAGAATGGAATCTTGGCCGTGCCGTCCTCGAGGAGCTGCCTGGCACCGCCGGCAATGATGAGGACGTGGCCGAGACCGCAGAGCATGATGCCCCAGAAGATCATGGGATAGCGGCCGAACCGGGTGTCGGCGAGGTAGCCGACGAGGAGGGGCAGGCAGTACGCGAGGAGGTTGAAGGACTGGCCGGTGGCGTTGGCCACCTTTTCGCCGAGGCCGAGCGCGCCCTGCGTCGCCTGGCTGCCGTGCGGGACGGCGCCGAGGCCGTTGCCGCCGACCGGGAGCGGGCGGTTGATGTAGTTGGTCCAGATCTGGGCGCAGCCGTAGTACGAGGCCCTCTCGCAAAACTCGACCGCGCAGAGGAGGTACGCCGTGGCGGGCAGCGCGCCGGGCACGCGGCGGAGCGTCTCCAGCTCCTCGTCCGTGGGCTTGCCCTCGTAGTCCTTGTTGAGGATCTCGACATCGTGGTGGTGGTGGTGTTCGATGGCGAAATCCTCCTTTCTGCGGTCTGCGTCGGCGGCAAGCTGGACTTGCTTGTCGTCGGCGAGGTTGACTCGCTTCTCAGATTCCGCTTTTCCGAGGGGAGTATGTTAGCAAGATGTGTGTGTGTGTGTGTGTGTGTACATGATTCAACACCTTGCCATGTATGTGAGCGAGCCAAACTTACACATGATTGGGGAGGTTCTGCGCAAGAGTCCTGCCGCGAGGGGGAAAAGCAACGACACAAAATGGAGAACAAAAAGGTCTGGAAAAGTCAGAGAATACCTCGGGGCACCATGACGGTTTTGTAGTACCAGCTGAGAGAGCGGGCATACAATAAGAAAAAAAGAGTAGCAAATACCACCAACCACACAGCCAGCATATCACAAGGTACGGAACATGTCCATGAGCACTAAAACACAGACTACTTAGCTTCCAGCTGCCCCCGAGTCCGTGGACGGTTTTGCCTGGCTGCTGGTTATCAGAGACCCCATTCACACAGCACACCCTTGCCGCCTCCCCCGCATACCCCCAAGAACATCGTCAGTTCTACTTACATGGACCTTCCCGTCTTGGCCATTTAGCGCTGAGTGCCCTGGTTGCCCTAGTGTGCGCCTCGGTGGATTCCGCCCCTCCACCCCCAGGACAACGCCATGCGAGAAATCCCAGCATTCTGCGATACGCAAGCCCGCCAAACTGTTCAAGAGAAGGGGACCGAGTCGAAAGAGTAGTTCCAGGGAGGGGGGGGGTAAGTGGTGTGTGGCTCTTGCAGCCTGTCTCGGATCGAATCGCCCACAGACGCTCAACAAGACCGACTGGCCACAAAGCACGTCGTTGGAGTCGCAATGACTTTGTTGGCTGACGATGCATGTCGCCATAGATCTCCAGAAAAGAACAATAAGGCGACCCGCATGTTTTGACGGGGGGAAGAGATACCAGCAATAGTTACTGGTACTAGCAGCGGCGCATGTTCACTACCGAAGTCCAAGGGTGGCCTAGCTGAGCGTTGGTTGTTGATATCTCGCCCCAGAAAAAATTGTCCACACACCCGGCAATCAGTCCTTGTGCGTATTTTGCCGTACCAGCAAGTCGGAAAGGGGGGGGGGGGGGCACGAGGAAGAGATACCTGATAGTCCCTTTTCTCAACGCTAGAGAATCGAGCTGCAGCCCCAACTCTCTGACCGCGCGCGGGGGGTCCAGGTTAATGAGAAACGACCAGATTCGTGTTAGCCTGGCTGATACAAAAGTTCCCGGAGCTGTTGGCCATTTTGGGTCGACACAAATGAGGTTTGTGCGCGTACGCACACTCGGATGGGGGGCCGAAATGCGCGGTAAAGTTTTCGTTCTACGAGACCATCCCCCCCCCCCAATCCGAATGGCGTTGGCCATTAGGTGCCGCATTTCCGTTCCAGCGACAAGGGGCATTTTGTTCTATTAAAAGCAGCAGAATAAAGCAAGACCGGTCTCGTATGTAGCAGACATGCCTTTTGAGGGTCTTGAACATTCCGGAGCGAGCGACGAGTAATATCACGCGGTTGCGGTTCTTCCAAGGATGCCGTATTACATCCTGGGTGCGGATCGTTTTGTCTATTCGGGATTTGGGACCTGGCCGTCAGCATGACCGTCGCGCGCTGGCTAAGACGGCTATCTATGGTGAATGAATGACACTCTACTTACAATGCAGGCTCGATTGACTTGGGTCGGTATCTGGGTCCACCGACTAATGCTTGTAATCTGCCATCCTTAGTTGCCCATGTAGGAACATCCGCACTAAAGAGTAATTTTGAGTTCCTTAGCCAGTAGAGGTCGGCTAGTGATGACCTATTGATCAGGGATTGGAGGATAGAGTTGACTAGCATCTCGCTGTCACTCATTCATACTAGGTAGACCCCCGTTCAAGACGGGATCTAGCATATGCGAGAGCACAATCGCCATGTTTCCATGCAGACCAGGCAAGGCGATGACCATTGATTTCTTTCGTTTATTCTCTGCTCGAGTGTAATTGTCATGGACCACGCAAACTTGAAAATATTCTTGTTCATTCACGCGGCTGTGTACCCGCCGTCCACTAAAAAGTCCGCCCCGGTGGCATACGTTGAAGCATCCGACGCCAGGTACAAGTATATACCTTGCAGCTCTTGGGTTTCGCCGAATCGTCTTGGGAGGGATGTGAGCATCATTGCCACAAAATTCCAGGGCTACTTTGTATCTGAGAAAAATGCTACTCACCCCATGGGAATTTTGTCCTTGATGGAATCCATGACCTCGGTCGCTACTGCGCCTGAAATGCCAGTGTTAAAGTAACCGGGAGACACGCTGTTTGCCCGCGCGAACCCGAGCCATTCGATCGCGAGAGATTTGCCTAGGCGGTATTCTTAGCTTTTGCTGTAGTGGGACGAGCAAACCAACCCTCCAAAAAAAAAAAAGGACGGCGGGTCAACGTACAGAGATGAATCAGCGTTGCTTTGGACGCATTGTACACTGCCTGGCGCCGAGGAATGTTGACAATGTGACCCGACATACTGGCGGTGGCAATAAAGCTGCCAGACCTGAAATTGTCCAGCGTCGCCCCGTGCGAGGTCGTCCCCTCTCGTTTCTGCCGGCGAAAGTGTCTGCCGGCGGCGTGCGCGCAGTAGACGACGCCGTCCGTGTTAATCTTCATGAGACGGTGGTACCGGCCCATGTCGGCATCGAGAAACGCCTCGTCGCCCCAGGAGATGCCCGAGTTTGCGACGAAGACGTCGAGACGCCCGCCAAACTCGCCGACGACCGTGTCCACTGCTTCGTTGACCGCTTCAAACGAGGTAACGTCCACCTTGTACGCCTTGCCTGTCGGAGGAGTCGGGGTTAGACAAGATGGATTGGGCATTGTCCGGATTGTTACTGGATCAAGGATTGATTACAAGTGACGTTGAACGTTTTCTGGATGCTCGCGGCTTGGGCGACGGCTTCGTCGTTGGAGTTGTACCAGATGGCAACGTTGGCGCCCGCCTCGGCAAAGGCTTTGGCCACGGCGAGGCCGATTCCTGCTCCAGCACCGGAGATGACGGCCGTCTTTCCTGTCATAGAAAAAAGAGACATGACTCCGGTATCTGCAGGGGCCGTGGTATTGTTGCGGCGGAATACGCCATTCTCGATACTTTCAGCCATTATTTGTCCTGCTTCGTTTTTCTTTGCTCCGGCTTTGTACAGTGGAGCTCCCGACGCAATAGATGGTATCAGGAAATGGCAAAGGTGCCTATTATGTTTGATTCGTGAACCCGAGATGTCTCACGGTACGAAATTGTCTCTGCGTCGTGTGAAATGTCCAATTTCTGTATCACGGTGATGCTTGAGCGAGTGTAAATGCCGCCCCCACGGAACCCCTCCTACGCGGGAAGAAGGCATATAAACTCGGACAGTAGGTGGTTACGTTGCAATATCCTGACCCCCACGCTGATTTGTGAATGCACCCAAGAAGAAGAAACAGGCCAGTCTACATTGATGAGGCTTCTCACAAATGCACAGCTTTGAAGGCCCGAAGTCTTATGGTTTTCGAACAGTATATCATCTGCTATTTGCCGGGGAGGTGGAGACGCAGTGGTCGCTTGTCGGCAGCGTCAGATTGTGTGTATGCACTAATGATGCAATTTGCGCTGACTTTGCCACGGTATGACTTGCCTGATTATCTTTCTCCTATATCAAGCCTTGAATAGCACGTCATAAATCTGATTCACATGACGCTGAGGCGCAAAGTTAGAGACGTATTATCTGCGGCTTGTCGACGCTGCAGTGGCTCATCGCGGTCGTTGCAAGCTCCTGTTCGACGCCAAGCCGTGATTTGTCATTACAATTGCTTTGTCGACTCTCGAAAAGAAACCCCGATAAAAATGACGCCAACGAGAAATCATATTATTATTTTCGTCGCGACCTTATCAACTCAGTATCCTCTGCATGTCAGCCGGGACAGCCACGCACCATCTAGCGACTGCAACAATCCCTAGTAGCAGCCGCTACTGAAGAGGTGGGTGTGTGGCGCGAATAGCCCCTTGCAAAAGTTCCTGGCGGCTGAAGCCATACGCAGTCTGCTGGAAATATGTAATGCGCGGGAGTTGATTGGACCTTGGACGCCGTGGAGCTCTCAGAGCAGGTTCGTTCTGTGGCACCCTTGCAAGCGTGGCGTAGAGCTACTATGCGAGCAAACTAGTGAGACTGAAGCTCATTTCAACGACCATGCCACATGGCTGGATGCTGTTCTGGAACCGAACCAGATGCCTCGTGTGAGCTGTGCCCCGTAAGTACAGGTTATCAGCCTGGCGGAACTTGCTGGCGCAACAGTGGTGATCAAAAAGACAAGTTGATAAACGAGCTTCTTGTTCCCCACCACCGAAGCTCGCAAGTCCGGCGTCCTTGCCTCGCTCCCCTTCTCTCCTTTGCTTAGATGGTACCCCGAACCACGTCAGTAGGATACTGCCGATCATCCCTCTCTCGCGTGCACGCCTCAGCTGAGGCATCTCGAGCGGTGCAGCATTGGCCCAGATGGCACTGGCTTGCTTTCTTGTTGGCCTTGCACCCCCCCCCCCCCCCCCCCGGCAATCACCTCATGTCTTGGCACGAGTCGTTTCGTCTCCCGGGAACAAGCAGACGGCAATCTCGTCTTGGCAGCACACTGCACGACCGAGCAGCCGACTTGGCAGAGGGACCTGCGGCTTGGCAGAATGATTCGAAGAAGGAAATAGACGTCGACGGCGAGTCCATCCCACACGGCACCATTCCAGTTCCCCTTTCTGGCTAGCGGTAGCCTACTAGTGGTGGCGCTCTTCGCAGCGGGCGCTCTCAGACTGGTGGCGGCGGCTGGCTTTTTTGCGACCAGGGCGCGTGAGAACAAAGCGCCACCTTTCTGGAAAGACAAATAAGAACAAGAAAGAGAAAATTGAGGCGTCCATTGCTGTGAAATAAATCCGATGATGAATACCGAGTCATGATGGTGTTGACGATGGGTGAGTGACGTGGACAAACGCGTGGCGCAGCTGGCCGAGATTGTTTGCCCATGACCGCCACTCTACACACCTCTAGGCGCATCAACGACGCAGCATCAACACCATGCAATCTGTACAGTGTTGATCCTCTGCCGCTTTTCTTCCAATTTGGCACCCCCTGCCAATAATGCTACTATTTATCACTGGGTCAGTACCACCAATTAGTGCCACTACTGCGGATAATCGGATCGCCCACCTGTCCCCCCTTCTGGCCGTCTATGCTGGCACGGCCAGTCATGGCTTGTAAATGAGTACTTGAGTACCAGTACTTTGTTTCACGAGTCCCGGCCTGGTCAAATATCGTTCTGTTATTAATATTCACAGATACTACGACAAAGCTGACGCTGCACGAGCCTCGCATATTATTCCCTCATTGACCAGACCTATCGAGACGGCCATCATTTGCTTAGTACGGTCCTCTTGCGGGTTGTAGTTGCATCTCAACCGTGCTGTTCTTCCGAAAGAGGCCCCCGAATCACATTTTCTTCATTGCGGCAATTCTTGATACGCAACATCTAGCGAGCGATTTCATCATTACGTTGAAAGCCATCACAGCCAGCCAAACGACACTGCAAAGCAAAGCAAAGCAATTGGGAGGTACAGAAGATCGACAGGTGCGTCACTGCGCCGCTACTGCTTAGCCTTTTGCCTCTTTGTATCGGGGTTGAGGTAAAAGTGCAACGGCAGTGTCAGCACTGACATGACCACGCACACGGCCGTCGTGAAGAGCTGCACCAGCGTCCACAGCCTGGCCGCCACGTGTGGCGCCGCAAACTCGAGACAGTAGTTCATCTGGTACAGGTCCTCTTGGCTAGCAATGTAGTATTTCAGCATTGATGCGCCGTTGGTCTTGCCGCCGTCGCCGTCAAGTTCCGGGCTGGCCGCGTCTCGGGCCAGGCGAGACTGCTGCTGCTCCAGCTTGAGCACCGTCACGAGCTTGACGGTGACGGAGTAGATGGGAAAGAACCATATCGTGAAGCTCTGCCGCGCCGTCGCGTAGAGGAGGTTGTTCTTCTCATCGAACGCTAGAGTTCAAACTCGTCAGCAACCGAGGCGCGAATAGCTACAGGGTAAGGACCACCCGAAACATACCTGTCGAGTCCACGACAATGTCCAGTCTCGGCGCAAAGGTTATGTACCAGCGATAGATGCACTGCACCAACCACAGCGACTCGATGCTTCCGAAAAAGGGGATTGCGATATTGCGAAATCGCGGAACCCAGCAGAGCGGGTGGATGAATTCGGCATCAGGCAAGAAATACTTGTTCAACGCCGCGTCTTGCTCATGGGCGCTACCCATGCAGAGCGTCTTGATGACTCCCTCGATGTCGTTTGCTGTGCATTCTACATTAGCATCTTCATTCTTTTCTTGCAAAAGATTCGCAGCATATACGCTGGCCGCGTACCTGGACTATCCATGGTGAGCTTTTGTGTTGTGGAGCCGTGATGTAAGTGAGTCTTTTCAGAGAGCTGGCCGGAGCAGACGGAAGGGATGATACTTTATGCTGCAAGATAAGACAGGGAACGGAGAATTGAGAGAAAAAAAATCGATAAAATATGTCACCATGACCTAGGTCGGAGACTTTCTGCACACAATCGCTTTGTGCACGTTGCGTGGATGGATGGTTCCTGGTGAGCCGATTTTCAATTTCACATGTGAATATTGACGTCAGGACTTTTTTTTTTTGCGGATGCGCCGCGTTCCAACAATGCCTCAATGCCATCCACAAATCCCGTATGGGAGCTCCGCCCCTTGGATATATTTCGCGCACGTGTCAGCATCATGGCGATTATTTAATTTTACATCTCTTTTTCGAGTATTGTTCTGCTCGTCTCTTCATCATTGTACCACTCGCATAGCGACTTGAAGCATTTTCCAATTGAGCCCGCCATGGCATCCCAATCCGGCGTCGAGAACCCGCTGCTGCATCCGCTGCTGTTCCTGTACCAGGTGCTGCAGTGGCTGATAAGCTTTGCCCTCGCGCCTAGTCCGCCCAAGGACCAACCTCTGCCCAACCGGCCCCGAATCGCCATCATCGGCGCCGGCCTGACCGGCGTCACGGCCGCCGCGCACGCCGCCGGCCACGGCTTCGATGTGCAAATCTTTGAGGCCGGCGGCGAAGAGTCTGTCGGCGGTATCTGGACAGTAAGTAAAAAAAGAACCAAAAAAGGAAGGAAAAGAAAGCCTCTGCGCAATTTAGCCTCCCCGCCTCTGCAGCTTCACCAAGTCCAATTGAGCTGACGTGCATCTCCAACATCAGCGCGTCAACAGCACCTCGGGCCTCCAGATTCACTCCCTCATGTACCGCTTCCACCCGGCCGTCAACTGGCAAAAGGGCTACCCCAACAAGCAGCAAATCGTCGAGCAGATCCGCCGCGTGTGGAAGCTCTACAAGCTCGACGAGCACACCAAGTTCCACTGCAAGGTCGACAAGGTGTACCAGGACAAGCAGGGCCGATGGATCATCAACGACCCCTCCAACGGCCGCTTCGAGGGCCTCGTCGCCGCCATTGGCACCTGCGGGCCGCCCAAGATGGCCAAAATCGACAATGCTGAGAGCTTCAAGGGTAAAATCATTCATTCTTCGCAACTTGACAAGTAAGCACATGCCCCCCCCCCGGGCAGAACCGATGCCATCTACACAAACAACACACGTCTAACCCGTCGCTGCAGCATCGACGCCAAGGGCAAGAAAATGGCCATCATTGGCGGCGGCGCCTCGGCCATCGAGGCGCTCGAGTTTGGCCTCGCCAAAGACGCCGCGCAGATATCCATCCTCTCGCGCTCGGACAAGTGGATCATCCCGCGCAACATCTTTGTCGACGCGCTCCTCAGCATGAACATCTTTGGCCACCAGACGAGCCTGTCGTGGATCCCCGAGACGCTCCTGCGCCGCTTCTTCTACCGCGACATGGCCGACATTGCGCCGTCCGACGTCGGCCTCTTCACCGACACGCCCATGGTCAACTCGGACATCATGCAGCAGCTGCGCGACGGCAAGGCCGAGTGGATCCGCGGCGACATTGAGGGCTTCACCGAGGGCGGCGTGCGCGTCAACCACCGCGCGCGCGGCGTCCCCAAGGGCGGGCCCGGCCGGGACCGCGTCGTCGACGCCGACATTGTCGTCCTCGCCACGGGCTTCAAGCGGCCCAGCCTCTCCTTCCTGCCCGACGACTGCTTCCAGGAGCCGTACTGCCCGCCCAACTGGTACCTGCAGACCTTCCCGCCGCCGCACCCCAGCATGTCGGCCATCAACTGCACCTACGTCGCCGCCATCGGCACCGTCGGCAACTGGCACATTGGCATCTACACCCGCATCATGCTCATGTTCATCACCGACCCCCTCGCCCGCCCCTCGCCCTTTTGGATGCGCCGCTGGATCGGCCTCACCCAGTTCCTCAAGTCGTACTCGCCCACCCCCGCCTTTGACTTCTTCACGTACCTGGAGCTCGTGTGGTGGTTTGTTTTCTGCGTCTCCATCAACCCCTTCCGCTGGAAGTGGGCCCTCTTTGTGCTCTTTGGCGTCGGTTTCGACCTGCCCAACAACTTTTCAGAGCTCGAGAAAAAGGTCCTCAAGACAGACGGCTACCACAAGCTGGATCAGGGCCGAAGCTTCTAAGCTCCTAGATACCTCTCGTTTCTTTCCCGATCCACAGTTTTGTTTTCCCGTCATGGGTTCTTACCCCCTTGATACTGTTTCTGTATTACACTTGTTACTTTGTCACAAGTGAGTTGGGTTACGTTCGGAACAAGTCGTTGTTTGGAATCGACTTGTGTACAACGCGATTTGTATTTGCGTCCCATGGACCCCTCGGAACCGTGAAAGAATCCCGAAAAGGGCCGTGTTAGTTGTGAGAGCTTTGACAAAGATACCACAGAACCGGCAACGGTCTTTGTCACTGTTGAGAGACAGACTAGCACGTCGGGAAGCGTGTCACTGCTCTTTTGCTATTCACAGATGCCGTACTACATAAGAGAATTACTACATAAATCGATTAGTTGCCTGCTACCGTCCATAGTAACATTGAATCGATCCCTCAAACTATTCGATCCGCGCATTTCTCAATCGCCTACGAAATTCCGCCAGTGCTTACCGACATCTAACCATGGAGCACTTTGACCCTACCAAGTTTGGCCCTGACGAATGCCATGCTGTGACCTGGCGTTGCTATTCGCGATCTCGCAGGATGAAAACGCCGGCGTGGCTCGTCATAATGGTCCAAACGCCGCAGGTGAGGTTTCTCATCCACGCGGATGCGAGCGATTTTGAAGCTGGCTCGGCGCAGTTCGGGAAACTCTTTCAGCACCTGGCAACCTGTCCTGGTGCGCTGGACGAAGAGAGCAAATTCAACGTTCCAGATCGTCTTATTCATACCCTCTGGCCCCACATCACCGCGGCCATGCAAAATGCTGGCGAGGACCTTCGCAACCAGTGGCGGCTGTCGGGCCACGGAATGATCACGCTCAAGGAGTTCTGGGTCAGAAAATGGATCGTCTTCCGACTCAAGTCAGGCGTGGAGAGCGGCCAGCAGCTGAACGCTGTCTTGTGGCGCCCTTCGGACTCTTGTTGTTTTCACGTGCTCAACTTCTCGCACCATGCACAAGATTTTGGGATACCCTGTTTCCGCTGGAGCAAGGTCCGCGTAAACACAGCCGATAGCGAGAGCATCGTGTCCGGCAATGCCCGTCATGTGTGGTACGATCAGAGCAAATTCACGTTCAAGAATTTGGAGGGTCTCCACGTCGAGGATGTGGCGTCAGTCATTAACAAGTACCGCAAGATCAATGAACTCCTGGACAAGAGAGCCGCGCTGTCCGGCGAGGAGGAGGAGCGCACCCAGAAACGTCTGCCTCTGGAGTTCTGCGCCGTGGGGGACGACGATGACGGCGAGCGGCTCCGCGACGAGATCCAACTGCCTTGGTTGTTTGGCCTCGTGCAGGACAGCGACGGGCGGGCGATGGGCCTGCTGCTCTCTCACGTCGATGGTGCTGTGACGCTGCGCGACGCACTGCGGCTCGCAAAGGCTGCCGCATGGACGGAACGCGTGAGGAGGAAGATTCTAAAGGATTCGTATTTCCTGCACGAACATTCCATAGACTTGGGCCACATTACGCTCGACAGCGTGCTGGTCTACAAGGACAATGTGTGCATCCATGACCTGGCGCCTTCGTGTCGCCGACTTGGGACTCATGATGAGCGCCGCGAGCACGACAAGAGATCCCTCACCATCCTCTGCAATGATCGGCACTGGGACTCTTTCGCGGCGCGCATGCCGCGCGAGCTCGGAAGTTGCATCGAAGAGGATCCCGCAAGTTTGGCCCATGTTATTACTTGATAGTTTTATCAACTGCAATTTTTCCCTTTGATTTATTTTGCCGACATGATGACGACCTGCGAGGCGGAGTCGTCTGCATTGTTGAAACTCTCGAAACTCAAACCCCCCCCATCGTATTGCAAAACAGTGAGGCAACACTGGCGAGTTGGCCGGTGGAAGGGTAGTGGTAAGTGGAAGACAACTCTGCTTGTCCGACGAAAGCCCTATAGCAAAACCTGCCGGAAAAGGTAAACGTATAGTTACTCCTTCTGATGGGTGTGTTACGTGGCACGACGTGGTTGATACGCCTGACTGGAGGAGCGTGTTCCGCTTTGGGCGTCTGACGCCATGTGTCACGGCAAGAAATGCGTTCTTTCGGATACCCGAGGGCACCCTGCGTACCACCCAGCGCCAGCCAAGTCTTTGTAGCTAACCTCGTCCAAGAAAGTTAACAATAGAGTCCATTCGTGTGTTTCAATTCGTCGTGGTGCCTCGCGAAAAGTCCAAGATTCGCCTGGATGCACTTTGGCTATAGTCCGCATTACCAACACACAAGAGGATCGGCACAATTGACGTCAAGTCTTTGCCATGGTTGTCATTTCTTGAGCCAGGAGTACTAACTAGGTATCGTGTTAGAATGAACGTATCAGGTTATCGTTTGACATCTCTGTTGTTAATCTTGCTTTTGTAATCGCGAATACAGTCTTGCTCTAAAAATAAGAAATAAAAAGAACACCGGGGTGGCGTCTGTATTACATATTTTCATCTCCCCCTGATTCAACTGCACTGCCAGGTTTTGGCCGCGACTCTGAAAGCTCTTTTCACTGATGACTGAGTTTACATACATTTCCCACAATACACTTACTTGCCCTCATATGGCAGCTACACCAAGTTTCAGAATTCTCTGCCGTTCCTCCCATTCTAGACTCTGGAAAAAACGTCAAGGCCATGTGTGCATCTTTCTGGTCTTTTTGTGACGTCCTTAGTGGATTTCAAGTTGCTCATCCCTTCACTGCTCCCACAAAAAAAACACACTTATGACATGGAGATATGTTTATAGTCGGTCCGTAGCTGAAACAGTGTTGCCTCGCCCCGTACCAAAGGCAAGGCGGCTGCAGAGCTGTTGGCCATGGCGTCGGCGGAGTAGACAAGCCTGCCTGCGCGACGAGACTTGTAAGACACGGCAAGAACCCGTTGAAAGAATATGACTGAGCAAACTCATAATTACGAATTGTTTTTTGTATTACAATGATACTATTTTGTATACCTCATGCTCATGAATCGTCTCGTACTGGCGTTTGGCAGCGCGCGCAAATAGCCGGCCCCTTCTTCAACTCCCTCTCCCAGACACAAATCGATGACAAAAAACTCCCCTCGCCAACTCAGTTCTACACGAAAACGAGGAGAAATAAAGACAAGAAAGAAATTCTAATGCTTTGAGCCCCACATGCATGCGCCGACAAGCTCCATGTTTCCACAACCAAGCCATCTACAATCACAAAAGGCCGTCTCCCTAGACCTCCTCTTCTGCAGCGACAGCCTCGTAGCCGCCTCTGGCTCGCATACCCGTGAGCTGCATCAGCGTCGGGCTCTCGTACATGTCGGTGTAGTCGACCTTTTCGCCGCCGAGCAGCGCCGTGCCGTTGTCGCGCTGGCCAAAAATCGGCGCAGGGTCGAACCAAAAGTCCTTGCAGTTGAGCAGGCAGCCGCGGCTGTAGGGATTCTTCTTCTTGCGGCGGTTCTTTCCGGTGGCGGCGCCGCGGCCGGTAATGGTTTCAATGAAGGGATCGACGCCCAAGAGGCGGCACCATTGTCGCACAGTGCCGCCCTGGCGCTGGCGGCTGGCCGCGGCCGGCGCTCCGGCAGGGCCTGCCGAGATGGCGGGATGGTTGGGGTCGAGCGGTGCGCCGGTCGAGGTAAATGCAGTCGAAGCGTTCTGGCCAGTGTTGATGCCCATCATGTTCTCATATGTCGTCATGGCGCGGGACACTTGGATGAGTTGCGTAGCGACAAGCATGGACACCCATGTTAACTGCAAGGTTATCCAAGCCCCGAGCAGCAGCGTGTAGGCGTCAGCGTTGACCATTTTGCAGAGACTCGGACTTAGCACATTGCACTGATCCGACGCGTCCGCAGAGATGCCGGTAAAGTAGTTCCAGAGCAGCCAGTTATAGAACAGGATGCCAATGGTAAGGGAGATGAGGTAGAAGAAGAAATGGCGATGGGTGTTTACGCCCACACAGTTATACACCCAGGGGCAGTGGTGGTCGTGCTTGGCCACGCAGCGCTGGCATCGACGGCAGTGCTTACTGCGCAAGGGTGTGCGGATCATACAAGTAACGCAAAAATTGGTCTCGTCGTACTTCCACGTCTTGAGCAAATCGTCAATGACTGCACGCTGCTCGGCGATGCCGTTCATCTTGGGGACGTAGCCAGGGTCGTATCGCATGCAGGCAGCATAGAAAAAAGTTGTGAGCGAGATGCACACGCCAAAGATGAGGTTCAGAAAGAGATGCGTCGTCTCCGCCCTGAACATAGTGTACGGCAATACAGTAAAGAACCAGTTGATCGCGACAAGAAAGAGGGAGCCTGCAAAGATGCCAGCCATCCAGGGTGTCTTATGAAAGTGGCGCATATCCGAGGGCGCATATTCGAGCACCTGTTGTGCGCAGAAGGTGAGGCCATAGCCGATGAGGATTGCGGCTGGAACGCCAAAGTACACGGGAGCATGTGACAGGGCCATCAAACCTGACCATACCAACAAAAATGGCCAGAGAAAGAGAAATTTAGTCAAGAATGCTCGCTTGTCCTTGAGGAAGTAAGCTGCACCTGGCCATGGTGGCGTCGAAGGGTTTCCATCCTCATCGAAGCCACACTCTTTCAACGCTCTGTGCCACGCCTTCTCCGTGTGCAGTTCGCTTGCAGTGACGGCGGGCGTCTTGCCAGTGTCTGTCTTGGCGAAGCGGTCGGCGCCGTACTCGACGACTTTGAGGATGCAAGCCGGGTGGCCCTTTACGAGAGCCCAGTGCAGAGCCGTGAATCCCTGTTCATCGGTCGCGTGGACACTGGCGCCCCATCGTAGAAAGACGTCGACGCACTGCGGGAAGCCCTTGTATGCTGCCCACATGAGCGAGGTGTGGCCGTAGCTGTCGAGGACGTCGACGGGGATGCCCTGGTGCAGCAGCAGGATCAGGAGCAGCACGTTGCCGTTGAATGTCGAGATGTGGAGGGTATTGTAGCCTTGAGAGTCGGTGATGAGAGGGTCGGCGCCGTGCTGTAGAAGCAGGTTGACGGTGTAATAGTGGCAGCGCTGGGCAGCCCACTGCAGAGGCGTAGCCACAGACTCGCCTCCCTTTCTGTTGATTTCGGCGCCGTGTTCGATGAGGAATTTGCACATTGCATACTGGTTGTTAATTGCTGCCCACTGATATAGTCAGTTTCCCTGGACTTCAATTGAGACGGGGTTCAGGGACCTACATGCAGAGGGGTGATTCCTTCATTGTCGGTGTAGGTGGCATCGAACTCGCCCGACTCGAAGAGCTTCTCCATTGCGGGCACGTCGCCGGTGCGAGCAAACTGCATAATGTCGTCCTCGGCGGCGGGTGGTTCAGCTGCGGCAGCGGCCGCGCCGGCGCTCTCGTTCTGTATGCTCCCCATCTCCATGTTGCTGTCAAGCTTTGGTGCGGCGGCGGAGGCCTTGCTCGATGGCTGGATAGGAGCGGATGAGGCAGCAGATATGCTGCTTGGTCGTGCCGAGACGCCCATGCGTGATCGGCAAAGGGACCCCCCCGTTGTCGGCAGGGTCAGGGGTTGGCAGGGACGGTCTCAGATAGTCCAGAGACGACGGGCTTGGGATTGAACCGCCGTTGCGGCCGAAGCTTGGAAGCAGTAGAACAAGCGGCTGTCACCGAGGCTAGAGTACGGTCATGCTAGTTACGAATGTAGACGAAGAATGCTGATACCGCAATGCTGGGCGATGTAAAGAGGCAAAAGGCCTGGGACGAGCGTGTCGACAATGCGAAGAAGAGAAAAAAAAAAGACCGCGGCTGATAAATTCGTCACTCTGCCCCCGGCTAGGAGGTTCAAACATGATCACAGCGAGGCTGAGCTCCTGGTAGCCTATCTTGATTGGGCCTAGCGTGGGCGCAGCACAGGCACGAGCTCACCAGCCACAGCAGCTCGTCCACAGTCATGTCATTTATCAAATCGATTAGTTTGCTTTATATTTCTTTCTTTCTTTCGCTCAAGTTTGCACATTGTGCCGCACGCTCCCCATGCGTCTTTCAAAGTGGTTGCAAGAAAATACTGGCTACTGCAGGCTGTCTCGTCTCAACCAAGCTTGCCGCATAGTCTGTTGTGCCACCCACCTATCGGCCTCTTCGGAAGCAGGGGCAAGGCGCCACCCTTCAATCCTTTGGGATTATCCGAGGCAATCCCAAGCCTGTTCCTTTATATACAAGCCAGCTCGCCGTTGCCAATAGAAGGAGCCGCCTTCATCCAAATCGGCTATCAGCATTGCCTTTTGAGGCCAGGAATCTTTCCAGATGCCATCGTCCGCTCTGTCAACTTGTCTGAAGCTAGGTTTCCACAGACATGAAGACGCAACGCCCCCTTTTTTTAATTAAAAAACAATCTATTTCTATTAGTAAGATGTCAACGACAGTATGCGGAAAACCAAGGCTCCCTGGTGCCTCCTGTTCACTCTTGGTCCTGCTCGCAAGCTTTTTAGCTTACCCGTATGCGGGCTTTCCCCAAAGACTTGTCGCGGCCGGCGCATATCAACTCTAGTATGTCCCCGAAATAAGTTACTACCAGGAGACCCTGTGGCTGTTGCTGCTACTGTCTCTCCGGCTGCTTCTGTCTCTGTTGCCGGACTTCCTTCGCTGAACCAGGGCGTCTACGGTTGTGAGGTGCAAGGGCCTTAATAATTCCCCCGGCCAAAATATTCGTAGCTTTCTTGTTCTTCGTAGCCTGGCGTAGTTTCTTTATTTTTCGCGGCGTCTTCGACGAAAGTCTCACCCTCAGGCGTGCCTGTAAATTTAATGTACCGCATTGTCCCAGTCGCTTGACTTCGCTCGCTGGACTGGGGTATTTGTCATTGTTAAGCACAGAGGCCTCCGTGATACCATCAGCGCTGCCATTCACGGCTCTTAGCACACTCGGGCGGGCTGTATCGGTATCCTGGCGAGTGAACATGTCCGTAATCGGCTCGCCAGCTGTATCGTGGCGAGTCTGCACGTCGATCCGGACCCTGGAGCCAATTGCAGTTGCATGAAGCCCTTGAACAGTCCAGGCCACTATACAAGGTTAGCCGAGCGTTGTCACTCTAGAGCTTCACCACTTGCAATACAAAAAAGAGCTCAGGAGAACCATTTTGATCATGGAAAGAGCAAGTTGTCGAGGCGGGCGTAGCGAGACTTGGTGTCGCAAAATCGAAAAAAGATGTAGAGCAAGCTCAGTTTCAGGAGCTATTGTGACTGCAAATGGAAAAGCATGTGTGAACTTTTATGAGCTTCGAATAGCGTCGCGTTGCCCTTAAGTAGCTTCTTCTTCTTCAAGTGTTCCTGTCGCAGCGCATGATGCTTGACTCAATAATTCCCGAGAAAGCAGCCATAGAGTAATGGTGAGCATGCGCTTAAAAGTGGTTGAGTTTTTCTCCTGACTTTTATGAGACACTCTAAAACATCCATAGCAATGTCAAGCGACTGCCAGAACGAGATGCCAAAGTCTCTTACTGTCAATGCTGCCCTCGCCAGCAAAGTCACTCCGAGCAGGCGACATAATGCAAAAGGAAATCAGCGAATCAGTGTGTGCAAAAGTTCGAGGATCGAAACGGGGAATGGGCCTAGGAGCTGATCGACCATGTGTTCGGCTCAAGTTACTCCTATTTTGTATCGTTATCATCGCTACTACGTCTTTGACAAGTACATCAGATCGAGACAGCGGCAATTGCATCGGCGCGTAGATCACTGGGGTGGTGGGAGCCGTTGTGTAAATTGGCAGTTTCTAGAATCGTTCTGGAACACGCATATTCTTGTGTCAGCTGCAGGGCTGTTAAGGTTGCAACCTAAAGCTGAACATGACTCTACAAAAAATCCATGCGCAGACACAACTCAGAGCCTAATACCCAGCTGCTGACTCGATGCGCTTGAGTCTCTAAATATTGTCGAAACAACCCTAACCCTGATACAACTGACGGGGCCCTGTCGTTACCCCCAACCAACTAATAAACAGTTACCCTATAGCTAACCTTCTCACGGAGCCAGCCCCACCCTTTCAGGACATTTCCACCCAAAGTCAGGCCAGCAAACGTCAAGGGAACGAACGACTCGACAGAACCAACCGCAGGAGACGACACGGGCGGCCGTCGTTGTCTACTCTCCAGAAGAAAACACCCGACCTCTCTTCCCGCCCAAACAGTCACCAAGGCCGTCTCCTCCTCCTCCTCCTCCTCCTCTCCTCGCCTCTCCCGTCACCGCAGTGCCACGATGCCAAACTTTGAGGAGATTGTCGCCTTCCTCATGACGCCCTCGTGGGCCGTCGTCGCCCTGGGCTTGCTCGTCGTGCTCGGCGCGCCGGTGCTGCTGCACGTCATTCTCTCCAGCAGCGTCACCTACATCGTGCCGCCGGTGGTGCTGCTGCTCGGGCCCGGCGGCGGCGGCAAGACGGCGCTGCAGACGCTGTACGAGCGCGGCGGCGCCGACGGCGCCGGCGGCGGCGCGCCGCCCGCCACGCGCACCTCGCAGGCCTCGCAGTCGGTCGAGCTCAACGCGTCGACCGACGCCGCCAAGAGGACGACGTACCGCAACCACGACGAGTCGGACGGCACCTACACCAAGTTCCTGCTCGTCGACACCCCCGGCCACGGCAAGCTGCGCAACGTCGCCATGGGCAAGCTGCGCCGCGCCGACAAGCTCCGCGCCGTCGTCTTCGTCGTCGACGCCGCCGCCCTCGGCGAGCACGACGTCCTGGCCGCCACCGCCCAGTACCTGTACGACGTGCTGTTGCTGCTGCAGAAGAAGGCCACCGCCGCCGCCGCCAGCGGCGGCAACAAGGGCGCGCCCGGCGTGCCGGTGCTCGTCGCCGCCAACAAGATGGATCTGTTTACGGCCCTGCCAGCCGCCATGGTCCGCTCCGCGCTCGAGGCCGAGATGACGCGCATCCGCGCCTCCCGCAGCAAGGGCCTGCTCGACTCTGGCGTCGGCGCCGACGACCTCGGGGCCGAGGAGCAGGACGGCTGGCTCGGCGAGTACGGCTCGGAAAAGTTTTCGTTTACGCAGATGCAAGAGTTTGATGTCCAAGTCGACGTCCTGCCCGGCAGCGTCATGGCCGAGAAGCCAGACGTGGATACGTGGTGGTGGTGGATCGCGCAGAGAATATGAAAAGGAACGAACCAGCAACTCGACATCTGTATCTCCTAGGCACCCACCACTATAATCAATAATACATATGCACTACATCATCACTCAATCGTCAAAAGCTTCCGGCTTTGTCATTAATTGGTTCATTTTATTCGTCTAATCATATCCAGAACCGTAGATGTTGAGTCTACAAGGCTCGCCCTGGTGTCTAGTCTATTCATTGACATCAGTCCTCCATGATAAGTTGAATCCGAAATCAAAACGCCTATATAATATAGTAAGAGGAACACGAAAAAGGAGAAGAAAAAACAAAATATCCATGATTCCCAATTTTATCGCTCAAATCTTCTTGTTGACCATCCACGTGAGCAGGTCGACCTTGGTGACGACGGCGACCGGCTTAGCGAGCGTTTTGTTGTCGGCGCTCTTCTCCGTCACGACTGCCGCGCTGTTCCACTCGAAGAACTTGCTGAGGTAGCTGAGGGACGTGTCGAGGGTAATTTCGACAAACTTGCGCTTGACGCCCCCGGACGTGCCCGTGGCGGCGGCCGTCTGGCGAGGGTCCGTGACAATCTCATCCATGCGGCCAAAGTCAAACATGACATCCTTGACCTGAGTCTGACCAGTGGCGCGGCCGCTGGAGATGTAGCTCAGCAGGTTGCCGAGGGTGACGAGGCCGACGAGCTTGCCTGACGCGGCGAGGACGGGCAGCTGGTCAAAGCCCTTGTCGCGCATCGTCTCGACCGCCTCGGAGACGTCGGCCGTGGCGGCAATGGACGTGACGGGCTTGAGGCGTAGCGAGGCAATGGTGGCGCCGGCGTAGGGGTCATTCGAGGTCGTCTTGCCGCCGTTCGGGGCTGCCACGGACGCACCCTCGACGCCGTTGACGGGCAGCAGGTTGTTGGCCGCCAGCCAGTCGTCGTCGGCAAACTTGGACAGGTAGCTGCGGATGCTGTCGGGCAGCACCACGACGACGACGTCGCCCTTTTTGAAGCCGTACTCCTTGACGGCCTTGAGCATGGCGGACATGGCCGATCCGGAACTGCCGCCGACGAGCAGGCCTTCCTCAGAGATGAGGCGGCGGGCGAGGTAAAAGGACTCTTGATCGTCCGTTTTGTACCACTTGTCGACGAGAGGGCGGTCGAGCACATCGGGGATGAAGTCGTAGCCGATGCCCTCAACCTTGTAAGGCTGGTTGGCGTGCTCCATGTTGAGGGCCTCGGGCACGGCGAGAATGCTGCCGTGGGGGTCGGCGGCGATGACCTTGATGTCCTTGTTGTGCTTGCGGAGGCCGCGGGCGAGGCCAGTGATGGTGCCGCCGGTGCCCGCGCCGGCGACAATGGCGTCAATCTTGCCGCCTGTCTGCTCCCAAATCTCCTCGGCGGTGCCGTGCTCGTGCGCGAGCGGGTTGTCGAGGTTTCCGTACTGATCGAGGATGTGCGCGTTGGGCATCTCCTTCTCGAGGCGGCGGGCGACGCCAATGTGCGACTCGGGAGCGTCCCAGGCGGCCTGGGTCGGCGTGCGGATGATGGTGGCGCCGAGCGCGCGCAGGACCGACACTTTTTCGGCTGACATCTTCTCGGGCATGGTGATGATGGTCTTGTAGCCCTTGATGGCGCCGACGAGGGCCAGACCGATGCCGCTGCGGTTTCGTTTCTGTTAGTACACGCTCGAAGGGGGATTTATACGGCTACCCTTCAAGGTTGCCGGGACCACGTACGTGTTGCCAGAGGTGGGCTCAATCAGTGTGTCGCCGGGCTTGATGCGGCCGCTCTTCTCGGCCTCCTCGACCATGCGCAGGGCGATGCGGTCCTTGACGCTACCGCCGGCGTTGAACAGCTCTGCTTTGACATAGACCTCGCACTCGATGCCGAGCGACTGCGGCACCTTGTTGAGACGGACTAGAGGGGTATTGCCAATGAGCTCGGTGGCGGAGAGGACTGTGGCGGGTCTACGGCCGACGTGCGGGAGGCTGGAAGAATCAGCCATCTTGGCGGTATTGATCCGGTAGAAAGCAGAGAAATTCTATAAAAAGATGACAGGGAAGTGTTGATGGTCGTTTGTATTAAGAAAGAGATGTAGATTGTAAAAACGTGGCATGTCCAACAGACAATCTGGTCACCCCGCCAGGTCCGCCAGCAGCTTTTTTTTTTCTTGCCCCACCATGCCGCTTCTCGCCGCAACCAACGCCGTTTGTATCCGCTTCTGGCCCCATGTCATCCCGCTTTACTAGTAATGAGTCGCCATGGCGCGATCCCGTGACAAGCTGACAATCTATGTATCGCATCATTTTGTACGAAAAAGCTTTGTACCCTCGCAAAGGCTGTCAATGAGTTCCCCGTCCGCCTTGTGCGTCCGTGTTGGCGTCCTCCCCGTCCTGCTGGACCACCTCCCGCGTCTTGCCCCATTTGAAGTCGTCTGAATGCATCAGCGAGTACACGAGAATAATGATGTTCATGAATGGCGACGTGAAGAAGTGGAGGAAGAAGCCGACAAAATACTGGGCTCGCTCGAGATTGTTGCGCGGGAGCCAGAACCCGATGCAGAATGAGTACAGCTGGCCCCGCGTTAGCTAGGTAGTCAAGACACGTTACGCATCCGTCGCCGCAGGAATGCACACTTACATAGCGGACCCATAGCAGAGACAGCAGCGCGAGAAAGACGGGATTCCTGATGACTTCTTTGCCGTGCTTCACGAACAGCATAATCATCTCCGCCAGCGCCGCGATGATGAACGGCGTGATGGCCCACGTCAGGACCGCCACGATGCTCTGCAGCCTTTCTATCAAGATGATTCCCGGCCGGAAGATCATGACAAACTCGTTGGAGATGCTCCCTAGTGCCCATCGCTTCCGCTGCGACAAGAAAACCCCCCAGGTCTGCGGCACGATGGTGAAGGCTTTGGCGCGCAAGGCCTGCGCCGTCTGCTTCTTGGGGAACAGGCTGAAGATGATGGAGGCGTGGATACTGTCCTCGGAGTAGTTGCCCATGATGTGCTGCGTCATGATGTCGTTGGGCTTGGGGCAGTATCCGAACCGCTGCCGCAGCACCGCGTCGCCAAACGTCGCCTCGTCGACGCGGATCAGCTGGCAGCAGCCCGGCAGACAGTTGACCTTGCCCGTCACGCGCGACTGGAACATGCGTCGCAGGCCTTGCGTCTGCGAGTACTCGACCGACTGGTACAGCGACCACGGTCCGAAGCGCGACTCGCCAAAATCGACGCAAACGTGGCCGCACACGCCCACGAGCCGCGGGTTCGTTCGCATCTCGGCCAGCATCTCCCGCACGCAGCGCCGGTCAAACACGGTGTCGGCGTCCATGCCGACGAGGTAGTCGATGGTGCCGAGCCCGCGCTGCAGGAGCGCCGTGCCGAGGTGCGTAAAGAGGTCGTTGTGGAACATGGTGACCACATTGTCCGACCGCAGCTTGTAGTGGTAGAGGAACGACTGCGCAAAGCACAGGCTGTCGCGCTTCCCCTGGTTGTACTTTTTGCCAACAAGAATGTACGGGACCCCGCGGTATGTGCCAGTTTGCACCTTGACCGGCATGAACAGCCCGTCCCGGGCGCGGTATCCGTTGGCAAAGATGCGGCACGGGCCGGGTTCCAGGATGTCCTCTAGCAGGTAACGCTGCGTCGTCTTTTCCATGCCGGGCCCGCGCACGTTTCCGTCCACCACGATGAGGATGAGCTTGGGATGGTCGCCAATGTCTTCTTGCTCCACCAGTGAGTCCAGCGATCTCGAAAGCTCCTCGGGCGTCTCGTTGTAGCACGGCAGCAAAAGCACCATCTTTTCTGGCTCGTCCGGCATCCACTCTTTCCGTTTATTGCAGGCGCAAAATACCTTGTTCCAAATGCAATGAAGGACGATGCAGACAATCATAAAGGCCTGCAGAACCGTGTTGGAGCTGAGGAGCACAATGAAGAGGTAGTAGACCTGCCAAAATTTCAAGGCCGCGTAGATGAGTGCGCCGTTGATTATGGCGAGTCCAGTGATGAGACTCCATTTCTGCATGCGGAGCAGTGTTTTGGACATGCGCTTGAGCTCCTCGTCGGCGTCCCATCGCAGCTTGGCTTCTTCTTGCTGCACGGCGGAGCTAAAGGAAATGTCCGAGTCGGCGCCATGCGAATTCCACGAAGCAGCCGTCTGTGGGGTGCGAATACCTGGTGGAAAAATCCCATACATATGGCGATTTATGGACTATGATGTTAGACTGTCCATTACAAAAAGATACAGAGGCGTCCTGCCATTACATACCGGAGCGCGAGACCCTGACTCATCTGCTAGTACAGCCTGCTGAGGAGGACTTAGCTCCTGCATTATTCGCTCCTCTTCCGGGGACCGCTCTGCCTCTTTCGAATTTTTCTCCATGGCGTATCAGAAGAGGTGACCTGACTGAGTAAAGGTGGCAGGGCAAGACACAGAGTTCGGGCCATGGCAGTTCAGAATACGGCACGGGCTGGTTTTATGGAGGTGTTTGACGTTTGCTAACATTCCGCACAGCAAACGACCTGTAAGCGAAACATGCAAACACTGTGCAATAATCAATTCAATCTCGGTTTTCTCCGTATTGGGGCTGCCAAGATTGCGCGAAACGAGCCACGATGCGGACCACCACGCAGACCTCTCTGGCACCCGCCTACCGCTTGTCTATGGGCTTCGTAAATAGCTACGGCCTGCGCCAATCATTAGCCATACATGGAATTCGGTGGCCTATCCAACAATTTCGTGTCACGAACACTTGTCATGATTCACTGCGTAAGCCCTCCGACTCGGTGAGCAAGACAGCTTCCCCAAGCTGCTGTATTGCCCTCGGATTTGATTGATTTGGCGTGACACCTCGTATAATGAAGTTCGCAGTCTATTTTTCAGTGAAGGTCATTTTGTTTATGGAGCGTGTCGGGGTACAATTACACTGTCAAATACATTGCATGACGGGTAATGTTGCAGTTTCCTTAGCCTATCATGCCAGGGTACAGCGGCTGGCAACAGATCAGGAGTGCTACCACCTTTGGCGAGCTGCAGACAACCTCTCAGGCAGCCACGTTTCATGCCTAAAGATTCACCGGGCTTGATTGGCCACGCTGCTGCATCATCCGCATGTCGTGTCTGTCGTGGAACGCGGCACGCGGTTCGCATCCGCGGTGTAACGCCGGGTCCCCTGGGCCTGAACCTGGCATGGAGAAAACGTGGTGCTGCTCGGGAGTGCAGGGCGTCGATTCAATTTGACTGACTACTATAGGTTCTACCTTCTGGTGTTTGGCGGTTTTATGTGATACCCGACACCCCCCAAAATACGAGACTTATTAGTGTGCCGGGTATGCTCGCGACGAACTTTGCAATTTCCATCTCTCCCAAATCGCGGGCGACATGCTAACTCTGAACAGTACTGGTTCGTATTTGAGCTAGTTGCAGCTGCCATAATCACTCTGGCATCCAGCGCCACAATGCGAGGATGAATCGCCACTGTCTCTGGTTAGCCTCACCTTCATGCATGGCTCCCCCTCGCGGCACTCACCAGAAGCCATTCTCCGAGCAGCACCTCTTGCTGCCGAAATTGAGACAGGTCGCCGAGAACTTGGTCCCGCACAGGCCGTTCGTCGTGTCGCTGATACCTGGCGGCACATTGTTACACGTGCCAAAGTCGACGTCGCAGCCCGTGCCGCAGTACCTGTCGCCCGATCCACTGCATCACGCACGCATGTCGTCAGTATACTTCTTCTCGTACCTGTGCAATTTATGGATGCTGCATCTCCGGAATTCCGTCTTCCGAAAAAGCTTACCAGAACCCGTAAAACGAGCAGCAGCTGCCAAAGGAGGATCCCTGGCACGTATACCCCGTGCTACCACCACAGGTCTGGTCCGGCGAGATGCGGTTCGTCGTCGCGGGTTGTGTGTACGACGTGGTCGTAGTTCCCGTCACTGTCACCCCAGACGTCGGCCTTGTCGACGTAGGATCTCTGGGGCTGTCTGGTGCGCGCCTGTACCAGTTCTGCGGGGGATCACCAAGACATTCGCCCACGGTGGTGAGCTTGTACCCGCGCTGGAGTGACAGCTCAATCATGTAGGATGCCAGCGTCACGACTGTCTGGTAATGCACATCGTGGGCCAGTGTAATGTAGCTGTTGCTGCTAGGGTCCCGGGACAGAGCCTTTTCGAATCGCTCCTTGGAGAGGTGGATGTTCTCGGGCGAATCGTTGAGGTAGTCCTTGGTATCGATGTTGCTGGTGACAATGTGGTAGCCCAGCGTCCTCAGTACATCGGTGCAGCCGCTCCCCGCGCTGCATTCGAGATAGGGCGGTCTCATGTAGGTGGGGAAATAACCGAAGATGTTGCGAAAGGCCATTTCGTTGTAGACAATCTCCGAATACTGTATTGTCTTGTTGACCTTGTTCAGGTTGCGGTGTGTCCAGGTGTGGCTGGCCAGCTGGTGGCCCTCTGCATGCATACGCTGAAGCACGCCGGGCCAAGGGCGTGCCGGATCGTCCATCGGGCCCTTGTCTCTGTTGTTGCCGGCAATGAAGAAGGTGGCTTTGACTTTGTAGGATTGCAGGAGGTCGAGAAGCTGGGACGTGTACACGTCTGGTCCGTCGTCGAAAGTGAGCGCCATCATCCCTGGGGACTTGCAACGCTTGATGATTGTGCCTGGGCAGTTAGCATCTGTTTGAGAAGAAGGTACTCGCCATTCTCACCGTATGGGACGCGGCCAATCTCATCGCGAGGGACATTCTCGGTCGACGGACCGGCCGGCCCTTTGCTTCGTTGCGTCAGCGGCGACATTAGACCGTAAACAGTATTCCTCACAATGTATCGCAGGAGTCGCAGTACTCCAACTGACACTGGGAGCCGCCACAGAACGCATGTGTCGTTCCGCACCATCCACCCTCGGAACAGCACAAGCCTGGAGCGCAAGATCCCACGCCGGGACCGCACTCTTGACGCTTGTGTAGGGTAGGCATGCCAGCGGCGCTGCCGAGCGATGCGTGCGCAACAACCACTGCGCTCATGGCCGATAAAACTGCAAGGAGAGACTTCATGCTACCGGAAAGTCTAAACGGTAAAGAAACTTCTTTTTGGTCGAAATTGCTAGCCTGCACGTGAATGATCTCCGCGAAAGCTTCGTGAGACTACGCTTGACAAGTTGTAAGAGATTCTCACAATATTTGATTAGAAGAAAGCGTCCATGAGCAGGGTTTAAGTGTCAGAATCTCGCTTGGATCCAAATCTTGGAACTCCCATGATCAATGTCTTGCTTCTGATTGTGGCTGTGAGGCTATGATGACGAAATGGCACATGCATCGGTCGACAGCAGCTCTCAATCCCAAGACAATATTAGCAGGGGTTACACGCGAGGCAGGCAGAAAGACATCAATACGAGCAGGCTGGTATCCGAAACATACTTAAATGCAAGTAATTTATTTCTGGCTACGGCTGAGTTCCTGGGGTAGCACAGCCTTGCGCCCAGGCGGCGACCTCTCGTATAATTTCATCGGCAGGCGATGAACAGATTCATGCAGGCACTACATATTCACAGCAGCGTCCAAAGTTTAATGAGTGCTTCACAGCGGCGTATTTGCGCCAGTCGCATTTGGGATTAAATGATCAGTCTGGTCAAGCGTAAATGAACATGGCCAGATATATTGCGTGCCTAGACTGTGCAGCCACGTCTCGAGGAGTGTCTTGGGCCAAGGAAAAGAAAAAATAGATTGATTCAGTAATTTTCCCAAGACTGATGACGATTGTCTGGACGCAAGATTACGAAGCAACAAAAAATGCGAATCCCATCGACTAGCGGCAGCATCGTAGCGCGAGCCATGTCGGAACGGGGCGTCTCTGGCGACTACTACGACCAGACACCTCCGGGCGAGATTGTCGAGTCGGAAGACGAGGCGCAGCACCTGGGGCCGTTTGGGCCCAACCTCGAGCCTACCGTCGCCGTGATTGGCGTCGGCTATGTGGGCGAGCATCTCGTCAATGCATTCGCTGATCGCTGCCGGGTCATTGGCTTCGACGTCTCGGCGGCGCGCATCCAGGAACTGCGACTCGGAGGCCATGCCAGCAGCAGCACCTTTTTCACCAGCAAGACGAGCGACATTGCAGCCGCCACGCACTTTCTCATCTCGGTGCCGACGCTGCTGCTGCCGGACCAGCAGGTCGACTCGTCCTGCCTCCGACAAGCGATTGCCATTGTCGGCAGGCACGCCCGGCCCGGCAGCACCGTCGTCATCGAGAGCTCCGTCGCCGTGGGCATGACGCGCAGCCTGCTCGGGCCGCTGGCGCGGGACAAGAGGCTCTGGGCGGGCATGTCGCCGGAGCGCGTCGATCCGGGGCGCGCGCTGCCGCCCGCGCGGGCCATCCCCAAGGTCGTCTCGGGGCTCGACGACGTCGTCGCCGGGTCGAGCGACGCCGTGGCGCGCCTCTACGAGAGGGCCTTTGACGAGGTCGTCCGGGTCTCGCGCCCCGAGGTGGCGGAGATGATGAAGCTCTACGAAAACTGCCAGCGGATGGTGTGCATCGCCTACGCCAACGAAATGGCCGACGCGTGCGCGGGCCACGGCATCGACCCCTTCGAGGTCTGCGGCGCCGCCGCCACGAAACCGTTTGGCCACCTGCCGTTCTCGCCGAGCCTGGGCGTCGGCGGGCACTGCATCCCGGTGAACCCGTACTATCTGCTCTCCAACAGCGAGTTCCCCCTCTTGCGAATGGCGACGGAAAAGATGCGCGCGCGGCCCGCCGTGCTGGCCCAGCGCGTGATTGACCGGCTAGGCGGCCGACAGTACACCACCATCGGCCGCCTGCCGCGAAGCCGCCCCAAGGTCTTAGTGGCCGGCATCGGCTTCAAGCCAGGGCAGTCTCACCTGGCAAACTCTCCCGGGCTCGCGCTGGCCAAGAGCCTCGTCATCTCGGGCCGGGTCGAGGTGGCCTGGGCGGATCCTTTGGTGGCGCCGGAGGCGGTCCCGCAGATACCGCAGCTGCACGCCGGACAGTGGAAGGTAACTTTTCTAAAGGAAAACTTTGACTACGTCATTGCCGCGATTCGCCAAACAGGGCTGGACTGGAGCGTGCTGGACAAGTTGCCGGTGACAATGGTGGAGTGGTGGTTTGCCAAGTGAGCGTGGTAGCTTGTACACAGGGCTGTACTTTTGGTTTAATATCGGATTTTGGGTTTGAAACCGTTGGAATTGAGTCACAATCGTGAAGACTAAAAATATTTGGCGAGCCTACAAACTATAATACTGCACTAATGAAAAAACTGGCATAAGTTCGCCGTCCCAGGACTCGTCTTCGCATTTGAACTTCTCCTCTACTCTACAAAACCTATTCACCTCTTACAAGACAAAGAAGAACACCAAGAATTTGTTACTGCTTTGATTCAAAATCCAAAAGCTATCGAACCCCTATTTGAAAAGAAACACACAATCAACACAACCAACACAACCAACACAACCAACACAAGCCAACACAAGCCACTAGCAAAGCGCACACGACCACGCACAACCACGCACAACCACGCACAACTATTGGGAGCGTGCGTACCCCATGATATCAGAGTCCATTCTTTTTGCATCTAACTAGAACAGAAGCCTCAGTCGTATTACTCGGGACCGTCGATTCGAAATGAGCGACGAACGGGGCAAACTCGAGCCGGTCTCCGACCTCGACCTCGAGCCGGTCCCCGAGCTCAAACTCGACACGGTCCCTGAGCCGGTCCCCAACAACGACCCAGACTCTGATGACGACTCGGACTCCACTGATGATCCGGTCTCCAACAACGGTCCGATCCCTGGCCTCGACCTCGTCCCCGACGTCGTCCCGGCCGCCGACCTGGAGTCTCTCGCCGACGTGGAATCGCTCCCGGACCACGATCCGCTCGCGGACCTCGACTCGGGCGAGTTCCAGGCCGGCGAGGGGATGAAGGAGCTCGTGCGCGGCCTCGTGTCGCACACCAGGCGCATGCAGCAGCGCGTGGCCCAGCTCGAGTCGGAGCAGCAGCGCTTCCAGCGCAGCATGAGGCGCGAGTGCGGCCGTCTCCGGGACGAGGCCAACGTGGCGCACATCACGCTGGAGAGGCAGGAGCGCATCAACAACGAGACGCGCCGCGAGCTGACGCGCCAGCGGCAGACCAACACCGAGCTGCGCAACGACCTGACGAGACGGCAGCTGTTCAATGACCAGGTGATTGAGGCCCTCCAGCGGCTCGAGACGGTCATGGGCCCTCAGAACGTGGCCACTTCCCCTGCTCCTGCCGTCGCCGCCGCCGCTCCAGCCGCCTCCGCCGCCGCCGCCGCCGCCGCCGCCGCCACCGTCTACCTCGACATCGACCCCGCCGACGGACCGCCCCCGCCACCTTACACGGCCACGGCAAGCAACATGGACGGCATCCAGCGCTCAGCGGCCAGCGACAGCACCCAGCTCGCGTGCATCAGGCAAACGATGCAGTCGGTGGAGGGGCAGACGGACATCCTGCGACGCGAGACGGGGCGGGTGCAGCTGCTTGCGCAGACGCGGGCGAGGGTGGACAATGACCGGCACAACCGCGTCGCGCTGGCGATGGACTGGATCCAGGAGCAGACCAACGCGGTGCACGTCCAGGTCGCGCTCACCGTGCGGGCCATGCAGGCGCTGGAGAGCCGACGCGGCGGCGCGGCGCAGCACGAGGTCGTGCACGTCCGGCATCAGGAGCAGTACCAGCAGGTGCGGGTGCACGGTGAGCCGTTTGAAATAACGGGTTCGGCGTCATTCCAGCTGTCCCTGACCAGCTCCGCTGCCGTCCCTGCCGCCGCTGCTGCCACTGCTGCCGCCGGCACGCAGGCCGACCAAGATGTGGATGATGATGATGATGATGATGATGATGATACTGATGATACTGATGACACTGATGATACTGATGAGGATGATGAGGACGACAAGGATGATGAGGATGCTGATGATGCTGATGCTGATGCTGATGCTGATGCTGATGCTGATGCTGAGAATGATGAGGATGATGATGATGATGATGATGATGATGAGGATGAGGATGAGGATGAGGATGAGGATGAGGATGAGGATGATGAGGATGATGAGGATGAGGATGGGGTTTTGGGCAAGATGCTAAGATTGATGTCGGTTATGCTTGGATAATATTGGACGGAGGATTTATTGTGATGGGTTGGTTTACATTCATTACTGGGAGGATTTCATTTGTCGAGTCATTCACTACTGGGAAGATTTCATTTGTCAAGTCATTCACTACTGGGAGGATGATTTCATTTGTCAAGTGCTCAATAAGCATTTTTATGTCTTTTTACTTTTGTTGTCAACTGCTACAAATGGTGGTTGTTTCGAGGTTGTATTACTAGATTGTATTAGTAGATTGCATCAAAAGATTGCATCAGTAGACTGACAACAGTGTAATATACTGGCTCAAGACGTGCATTTTCTTGAAAATCTTTTTTTCGGCTCTATCGGCAGCTTGAATTTTGCACGTTACGGATCAATCAATCACCATTCTCCTAGTTGCCAGCAAATAAAAAATGATTCTTCTTCTTTCATGGCTTTCCAAGCCCATCTTTTTAGCTTTTTGGCAGTGCTTGAAAGGTGAAACTTAATCTCGACGTCGTCCAACCAAATACGGAGTAGAGTACCGACAACTCGGCAATCGAAACTCTCAGCCACGCGACCAGCCGTGTGGATCATGGACTCGGTCATGTGATGCAGCCAGGGGTCTCTTTTTCTGTTCGGGGCGCGGCGCAGCGCAGCCAGGTGACGGCATCACCAAATGACGCCCGAGGGAAGTAAGTCGACTCAACACTGGGAAGGGCAAGGGAGGGGGGAACGGGGCATCGGCGCGAGTGACCGGCGGAGAAATGTGGGTAGGATTTTTTGACAGCGAGATGACAGACAGGGAAGGAAGGCAAAAGGGTCTGAGGGTTCTGGAGAAGAGGAACCGAAAGAGGGACCGATGAAGGAGACAATGGGGCAGTGTGAATGGTAAGCCGGGGAAGTGTTGGTGAAATGACGCTTAGGTTTACGTTTTAGGAGCGGGCGTGGCCGCGTGGGGAATTTGGTGGATACACTCTATTGCTAGTTTTTTTTTTTTCGCCAAATCAATTTGGAGGAGTGAGATGGCCTGTGGCATGCACTCTATCAAATCAACGGCATTTGACGACTGGTCGGGGTTGCAGTGCCTCGTTGATTAGTTGGCGTTGAAGAGACAGACAGAACGAGTAAGCGAATACGAAATGGCTTGACAAGAATCAGGGGCACTGCCGATGGAGGGGAGCCACACGACCAGCATTGGTTCATGGCTTCTCGGCCAAGAGAGATGAGGTGTGTGTCGGGTTGCAGTGGTGGCGTGGGAGGGCGAGGTGGTGATTGGACGGGGATGTGGGTGTGCAGATGAGGAGGGACTCGGTTAGCGAGGGGAGGGGATGAGAGAGAGGGGAAAGAATGGCGAAGAAGAGGAAATAAGGAGTTGGGCGGGAGAATCAGAAAGAGTGAGATGATGAGATGAGATGAAGATGCGGTTGGTGACGGATGCTGAAGAGACGCGATAACAGGCAATAAAAGGCAATAAGAGCAACTATCTGTACGAATACTCTGTACTGAGTCCTGACAAGTTGAGTATAAAGTTGGCCGGCCGGGAAAGACCCCTGTTCATGTCTCGGCGGGTGACTATGCGTTATGCACAGAGTCGGTGAATCAGATGGGCTGTCTCGATGTGGGCAATGGAAAAAGCAGGTGGGAAAAAAGACGCGAAAGGGAGCGACTTGTAGAAGTCATTGATCTAAAAAAAAAAGAAAAAAAAAGAAAGAAAGACGAAAGCAAAGAATAGCCTTGCCTAGTATGGAGAGAGTATGGAGAGGAGGGCCGGAGAGGAGGGCCGGGGAGGAGGGGCAGAGGGCATCAGCTGGCCTATGCTGATCTAAATGATGGAGAAAAAAAAAGGAAAAAAGAAGAAAAAAGAAGAGGAGAATAGAATTTTACCGCTAAAAAATCAGGTCCAAGTCTAGCCAGAAAAGGCCAATTAGGGGGGAAAACGCTCGGTTACAGATTACTATACACAGGCTTGGGGCATCACATGCCGTTTATTGACGTGACAATGGAGAAGAAAAAAACGAAAAAAAAAAAAAAAACGACAAGTATATAAATGTAAGTTCCGAAGAAGAGTCACAGCAAACGACTTGGTAAATGACCAATCAATGTGCTAGCAAAGTCAAAATGACGGGGGATTAAACGGAATACTACTGTATAAATACGGGCATCATGTGCTCTACTCGGTAGCTTGATCCATGGAAAAGGCAGATTGAAAGAAAGAAAAGCAGGGCACACCCAAGCACCTAGAAAGTCCAAGGTGGCCGAGCCAAAAAAAAAAAAAAAGAACAAGGCCGTTCGGTCAAGTGTCTACTACCAACCATGCCATACTACTGATACTTGAGCCAGGGTGATGCCGCAAGCTACGGCCGAAGCAGACCTGCATCAGACGAATCAGGAACAAGTGCTGATGATTGAATTCGTTGCTCCATAATCCGTGCCCTGTCCACGCTACAGGATGATTCGATCCATCATTCCTCATTTCCCCGGGCTCATGATCCGATGATGGTGATTTGACAGGCCACGCACCCCTTTGTTACTTGTTACTTTTATTCATGCAAGGCCCCCCGCTGTGCTGCAGCCAATGATGCATAAAAGCAGCCCTTTTTCCACAATCTGTGTATTCTTGACTAAACCGAGTATAGATTATTCATTAGCAGGGGATAGAAAGAGGGGTGGGGTGAAGATCCGCCTCCACCAACACTTTGGCTCACCACCAAACGAACAAGACACACATGCGCCGCCCTCCTGCAATCACCGTCCTTGTTTCCGGGGGTTTGAATGTATTCATATTTTATTTCTTTCTTCATGGTTATGCTATTTTATCATATTTCTCTCCATCACGTGCCCTCATAAACTCTCTGCATCCACAACCCCCTCCCCCCCCATTCATGTGTGTCTTGCGGCCAGGAAAGGCTAATGTCTCAACGTGGGAAAATGCTTATTGACGATTTTTGACTCAGTCCCCTGGCACCAAGCCAAACGCGCGCGCGCGCGCCGCACGCCAATTTGGTTTCCTGTCGGCCTTGTACTTATTTAAAAAAAAAAGAAGCTAAAAAAAATTAAATTATGAACCCACCTATATATGAAGGTGCGACCCTGACCCCATTTGCGACCTCGTCTTGACAATGGGATCCCGATCTCGGTGCCGTCTCATCATCTCTCTCTCGCCCTCTCTCTCTGTACCCTACTGACCTGTTTTGCTTGCCTCGTACGCAGGTTGATTCGACTCTGCTCGCTTGGCAGCACGAATATCCGCGGTCCTCGCACAACTCGAGAAGACGTGGCCCAAGACGCGACAACCCCAGATCATCTCCTCTTCTCACCACCTAGTCGTCTCTTCTAGTCGTCTCTCACCTCGTCGCTTTGTCGTCTTGTCGTCTTTAACACGTCCTCTCTTCGTCTCTCGACTCGTCGTACCTCCCCTCACCACCTCTCGTCTCCTCGTCTCATCGCATCCGCCTCTCTTCGCCATGGGCAACCAAACAAGCATCCCCATTGCGCCCTGCCTCGACGCCATCTGCCGCGGCCGCGCCGACTGCCTCGCCTACAGCGGGGACTTTCTCTACCAGGCCAACTGGGTCAAGCCCTACAACCTCGACGTCCCCGTCAACCCGGCCGCCGTCATACGCCCCGACACGGCTGCCGAAGTCGCCGCCACCGTCAAGTGCGCCGCCGCCCACGGCTATCATGTCCAGGCCAAGTCTGGCGGCCACTCGTACGCGTAAGTCTTGAGAGATGCCGACATGCTGCGCTGCGCTGCCCACTCCCACACACACAAGACTAACACGCATCCCTCCCCACCCGCCAGCAACTTTGGCCTCGGTGGCGGCGATGGCGGTGTCATGCTCGACCTCCAGAACCTCGATCACTTTTCCATGGATAACAGCACCTGGCAGGCCAGCTTTGGCTCCGGAATGCTCCTCGGCGAGCTCGACAAGCACCTCCATGCCAACGGCAACCGTGCCATGGCCCACGGAACCTGCCCCGGCGTCGGCATCGGCGGCCACGCCACCATTGTAAGTCACCATGGCACAAGACCACCATGACACAAGACCACCATCCGTCATCTTGGTCGCTAACAAAGTAGGGCGGCATTGGTCCTTCCTCCCGCATCTGGGGGACCGCCCTAGATCATGTCCTTGAAGTCCAAGTAGTCACCGCAGACGGCAGCATCCAGCGCGCCTCCAAGACGCAGAACCCCGATCTCTTCTGGGCCATCCAAGGCGCCGGCGCCAGCTTTGGCATCGTCACCGAGTTTGTTGTCCGCACCCAAGAGGCACCCAGCAGCGTTGTCGAGTACACGTACAGCATCAACCTGGGCAAGCAGTCCGACATGGGTCCCCTCTACAAAAAGTGGCAGCATCTCGTCGGCGACCCCAACCTCGACCGTCGCTTCACCTCGCTCTTCATCGCCGAGCCCCTCGGCGTCGTCATCACCGGCACCTTTTACGGCACCATGGACGAGTACAGGGCCTCGGGCATCCCCGACAAGCTGCCCGCCTCCCCCGCCAGCGTCACCGTCATGGACTGGCTCGGCAGCCTGGCGCACATTGCCGAAAAGGTCGGCCTGTACCTCTCCAACGTCTCTACCAAGTTTGTGAGCCGTTCGCTCGCCCTGCGCCAAGAGGACCTCTTGAGCGACGAATCCATCGACGAGCTCTTCCACTACATGGGCACCACCGACCCCGACACGCCCCTCTGGTTCGTCATCTTTGACAACGAGGGCGGTGCCATTGCCGACGTCCCGGACAACGCCACCGCCTACCCCCACCGCGACAAGCTCATCATGTATCAGTCGTACTCGGTCGGCCTTCTCGGCGTCTCGGACAAGATGGTCAAGTTTGTCGACGGCGTCCAGGACATTGTGCAAAGGGGCGCCCCCAACGCTCACACCACCTACGCCGGCTACATCAACGCCCACCTCAACCGCACCGCCGCCCAGCAGTTTTACTGGGGCGACAAGCTGCCCAGGCTGCGCGAGCTCAAGAAGCAGTTTGACCCCGCGAGCGTCTTTCGCAATCCGCAGAGCATCGACCCGGCCGAGTAGGGAGAGGGGTGTGTTTGCTGAGTTGATGAGAGAGGGGCCGACGGCAGAATGACAGTATATAGACAAAGATTGCGCACAGTATGGCTGTTTGGATTGATGGGATCACGATGCTAACATTATCCTAGAGTGTTGACGGCATGCACATGCGTAGTACATGATTGCTTAATATGTACATATGTTTTTGATGACTTGCCAATTACTTGAGACTACAATTTTCACCTTTTTCATTTGCTATTCGACTAAAATTGTATAGAAAAAAAATACCACGAGCAAGAGAGAGATCAGATTAAACACAAACGAGCAGCCCGTCAGCACCATGAAATGACCAACTAATGACCAACGACTCATAATCAACTAGTTGACACAAGAAATGTGCGTTTCCAATTTAATTCCTCAATTTTCTTTTAAACCTAGTCCTGACCCGGGGCAAGGGGGTGCGCTATCACCAAAAACCGGAGCCGGTCGGGTCGGGCAACAAAGCCTGCGTCTCGGTCCCGAAACTTTTCTTGGTCAGCAAGGGAGAGCGGCCCGCCGCCCGTTGCCGCCGCCGCCGCCCTCCAAATTTGCTGACGACAGCGCTGGCGTGTGTTTCGACTCGACCCGGGAACGCGGGCTGATCACAGAGCCCGAGACTTGGTACTATAAGAAATCGGGTTCCCATTTCTTATTCCCCCCCTCTTTGTCGCCGTAACCTTTCTACGCATACTCGCTTGGCTAGAGGGAGACGACCGTGAACAATGGCACACAACTTGGCAAACAAGGCACTGCGCGTGTCTAGCAGCGCCATCAGTCGTCCATCAAGGCGACTGCCTTGCTCAACCCGACTACTATCATCACCATCATCACCATCATCACCATCCGTCGTCACCGCCACATCGCCGCCGAGCATCGCCATCGTCGGCGGCGGCCCCGCCGGCCTCACCCTCGCCGCGCTGCTGCACAGGCGCCGCGTGCCCTTTACCGTCTTTGAGCTGCGCCCGCGGCCCACGGCGGCGGCGTGGGCGCGGCCCTCGGGCATGCTGGACCTGCACGAGCCCGACGGCCTGCGCGCCATCCGCGCCTGCGGCCTCTACGACCAGTTCCTGCCCCTGACGGGCGAGTGCTCCGAGGAGTTTGTCCTCGCGGACAAGAGCGGCGCCAGGGTTCCCATCAAGTCGGCCGACGGGAGCACGACGGCGACGACGGAAGATGAGCGGTTGAAGGAGGCAAAGGTTCCCGCCACGGCCGCGCGGCCAGAGATTTCCCGCAACAACCTCGCGCAGCTGCTGCTCACGCGCATCCCCCCCGAGAGCGTCCGCTGGGGCCACAAGCTCCGGGCTGCCACCTACTCCAACGCCGGCGGCGTGACGACGCTCGACTTTGGCGACGCCGGCGGCGTGACGACGCTCGACTTTGGCGACGCCGGCGGCACGCACGAGTTTGACCTGGTGGTGGGCGCCGACGGCGCGTGGTCGCGCGTGCGGACGCTCGTGACGCCCGCGCGCCCTCGCTACGGCAACGCGCAGGTGGTGACGGCCACCATCCGGCACCTCTCAACGCGGTACCCGCACCTGGCCGCCCTCGTCGGCACGGGGTCCTTCTCCGCGCTCGGCGACCGCCACGCCGTCGTCTCCCAGCGCGGGCCGCACGACTCGGCCCGCGTCTACGTCTGGCTCACCACGACGGACGAGAAGCTCGGCGCGACCGCGGGGCTCGCCGCCCGCCCGCCCACGGCCGCCCGCGAGCTGCTCCTCGACAGCGCCCGCTTCCTCGGCGCCTTTGGGCCCCGCGTCAAGGACCTGGTCGCGACGGCGCTGGCGGAGCAGCAACGCGACGACGAGCTGGAGCAGGAGGAAAAGGAAGAGGGCAGCGGCGACGGCACGACGAAGGGACTAGACATTCGCCCGCTCTACGCGCTGCCGTACGGCACCAGCTGGGCGCACAAAAAGGGCGTCGCCCTCATCGGTGACGCCGCCCACGTCATGCTGCCCAACGGCGAGGGCGTCAACCAGGCCATGCTGGACGCCACCCTGCTGGCCGACGCCATTGTCGGCGCGTACGACGAGTCGGTGGCCGGTGCTGGTGCCAGTGGTGCTGGTGATGGGCGGGCAAGGTTTGGCGACGTGCTGGCGCCCCGCGTCGAGGCCTTTGAGAGGGAAATGACGCAGAGGGCCGTCCGCGTCGGCGAGGAGACGGAGCAGCTGCTGGGCATGATGCTCGGCCCGGACGCGGCCGAGACCATGGCCAAGTTTTTCCTGGAGCACCAGGGGCAGCAGTAGCAGCGGGTAGCGAGCACTGCTTGTGTTTTGGTACAGGGTTTCCTTGCTGAGAAGGGTTGAGGTGTTCTTTTTTTTTTCTGTCTTGTTCTCTATTCAATATACGGAGGGTAGAGAAGGGGGAAATCTAAAAACAGGAACATGATTTGGCAGAGTGTCAAGAACGGAATTTAGGAACAAGGAAAATCATTTTGCACGGGGTAAAGAACGGGAATCTGGAGACAAGGAAACCATGCTTCGGAGGGTAAAGAAGGGGACTCTGGAAACAAGGAAGTTGTTTTGCAAAGGGTAAACAAGGGAATCTGGAAACAAAAAATCTTGTTTTGTATATATATCTGAATATAGCGTTGTATCAGCCAAGCATTGTATATAAATCATCTTCTGCTGACCTGGTGGAAGAGCGAGAGGAGGCACCCAGTTTTTGAAAAGCTAGCGTACACGACATGAATGGCGGAACAATCATTTCCTTCAACTGCGATGCGTCAAAAAGATGTCATGTAGTGCACAAATGCCGCTGCTGCATCTTCTTTTTGCGGACATCTTCTCAGATCCCTCTCGAATCTCGTCTTGTCAATCACACCACCCAAACCGTTTTTGGCTGCATGTACAGCCAGTCCGCCGGCTTCCTCTTTGTAATTGAATAGAGGATAGCGTGAAATATAAAGCCTGCTACTTTAATTTCTGCTTTTGCAATGTTACGAGTGTCCCCTTCTCTCTCATCTGAACAGGGTCACGGAACAACTCATAGTAGTCTGCTGTTCGACCACACTCGGCGATGGAACGAGTTTACAGTGGCGCAACGCGACAAATGGCGAGGGTTTTATTTATAGTCCCCGTGCCAAAATACATCTGCCCATGTTCACTTTTTCATAGTGTATTACGCAAAAGCAACTCTATTGAAAACTCACGGGTAATTGGCGCGGGCGTCCACCAACTGCATCTTCTACGCCACCGGGGTCAACGTAGGGAAACCGTAATCGGGAATCACACAAATGTCTAGTACAAACGCCTCTATCAATGATCAGCAGCCCGGCACCACGGCGCAGTCCAGGACCGCCGACCGGCCCGCCTTGACGTGGTCGATGGCCTCGCGCAGCAAGCCGGGCAGCTCCCTCGCCTCGCTCACCCGGCCCGCAAAGATGTCGCCGCACCCGGCGGCCCTGGCGATGCCCGCATAGTCGGGCGTCGGGTTGAACGCAATGTTGATCTCGTCGTTTGACGCCGTCTGCGCCAGCCCATTCGGGTGCACCAGGTTATACGACTGACGCGGCGCATTCCACCCTAAGCGAGGCCCGAGTTAGCATAGCACTTGTCGTTTGATTTCTTCCGCCGCTCTTAGTTTCGGGAAGGGGGAAAAGGTCACGTACCGTTGTTGTTGAGCACAATCGTCAGGATCGGGATGTTGTAGCGCTTGGATATCCAGTAGACGCTGCTGGGTACGGAAAACATGTAGGTGCCGTCGCCGACAATCTGCACGACAAACTTGCCCCGGCCGCCGTTCTCGGCGTCGGTCGCCAGCTTGATGCCGAGCGCGCCGCCGCCGGACCAGCCGAGGCCGCCGCCGCCGCAGTTGATCCAGGACCCGGGCAGCGTGGCCCGGATGTTGTCGTGGACGAAGAAGGTGTTGGTCACGGCCTCGATGGCCCAGATGGTGTCCTCGGGGCACAGGGCCCGCAGCTGGCTGCACAGGTGGCCGGCCCCGAACCGGCCGTCCTCGAGCGGCTGCGCGGCCTGCACGATCCTGGCCAGCCGCGCGCCGTACTCTTGCTTGACGCGCTCCGCGTGCCCGAGCGCGTCCCTGCCCCGCAGCGTCTCCGCGGCCGGGCCGTTCCCCTCCAGGCTCTCGAGGACCTGCTCGAGCGCCTGCACCGCGTCGGCGCGGAACCGGGCCCGGGCCTTGACGTAGGCCACGGGCATCAGCTGCTTCAGCGGGTCGACGTCGACGTGGAAGACGACGGCGTCCTCGCTCGGCTTGCAGCGGGTCGGGATCCACGGCACGTCGCAGTTGATCACCAGGATGACGTCGGCCTTTTCGATGCACTCCTCCACGCCGAAGCGCATGCCCATCCAGGCCGGGTGGTTCCCCGGGAAGCACATGTCGCTGCCGCCCGTGTCGAGCACCTGCAGGCCCGGCACCGCGTCGGCCAGCCGGACGAGCGTGCCGGGGAACTCGTGGTTGCGGCCGCCGTAGCCCGTGACGACGAGCGGTCGGCGCGCGGCCGCGAGCGCCTCGGCGATGGCGGGCGCGGCCCCCCTCGGCAGCCCGCCGAGCTCGACGGCGGACCAGTCGCTCTGGCGCAGGTCGTAGGGCGCAATCTCGGCCTCCATGATCTCGCGCGCGCCGCACAGGTACGCGGGGCCCTGCGGGTCCGACGCGGCGAACTGGAGCGCGCGGTTGACGAGCTGCTTGACGTTGGCGCCCGTCTTGATCTCCCCGGCGTAGCGGCAGTACTGGGCGACAATCTGCCGCTGGTCCGGCACGTCCTGCATCCAGTGGATGTACTCGGTGCGGCTGCCGCGGTGCTCGCCGTCGAGCGTAAAGGGCGACAGCCCGGCAAAGACGAGCACCGGCGCGCGGCCCGAGGACGCGTTATGGACGGCGGCGGCGAGCGCCTGCGTGCCCACGTCGACGTGTACAATCACGCACTGCGGCTTGCCGGTGAGCCGGGCATAGCCGTCGGCCATGGACATGGCCACCATCTGGTTCAAGTGTCAGAACAGAGGTCTCGAAGAGGAGGGGGGGGGGGGGTCATACCTCGTTGGGACAGGTGATTATGCGAGGAAACGTGTCTTTGTGTTCTCTCTGACCTTTTACCATGGCGTCAATGAAGCTGGGATGGTCGGAACCCAGGTTGACGAAGCAGTGGGTGACGCCCGCGCTCCAGATGGCGTCAAAGAAGGCACTCGAGGCGGTATACATGATGACGACGGTTTCGAATGACAAGATACAAGAGGATACTGGGATTGAGAGCAAGACTCGGCAATGAACAAAGGAGATATTTATATACAATTCGCCTTCATATAGACAAAAACCGCGTCCGGGCGGGCTCCCCGCCAGTGTGGGGTTGGCCGGCTCCGAATTACGGCAGTTGGCGGGGTTCATCAGGCACGCAGTAGTCAGCGGGGAAACAAAGTTTCAAGGACCCTAATGCGAGTCTAATCATCGGAAATTCGGAAAGGCCCTTTAAATTCGGCCCAATTTGGTGCTCAGCAAGTAGCTTGTCTAGTCTCAGCCGCCACAATGGGCGTCCCCCCCCCCCCCCCCCCCCCGCATCGGCACCAACATCACTTTAGCAGCGCCATGAGGTCGACTACGAAATCGCCACCCTCGCGCAGCAAATCTTGCATCGGCTTATGCCACAGCTCCTGCAGGTGCTGCCGCGCAACCCTTACAACCGTTCGGCGCATTTCGCAGTTGGTATCCACGGTCGACGCATACACGTCCCGTATGCAGTCTGCGAATCGCTCACTGACCCACAGCTTGCTGACCTTGGCCTCGAATCTGGCCAGAGAGTAGTCTTTGAGGCCCTTGATGTCAAAGTACTGGGCAAGCTCGTACACCCGTACGTCCTTTGATAATTCGTCATCGTCTGTACGTAGTCTCAGCATTGTGTCAAGGTCGAGATGGTACTACCTACCCTGGACGCTCAGCTCAGCTGCCGGCTCCTCGTCGTATTCGCCAGTGTATATGTACTCGAAGCAACGCCAGTAGGCATGCATGCTCCCTTCACTGTACTTGAAGATGCACGTCTCTCCTTCTTCAAACTTGCTCTTCAGAGCGCGGGCGAAATAACGGCTCTGGGCTGACAGTACGAATCGGTGGGCAGGGACTTCGATCTCGCCCAAGAAGATTTTCACGTCAGAAAACTCTTTGCTGCGGAATAATCTTTACGATATATTAACAGGTCTGAAAATGTGAGACTCTTGTTGCGTCCGACTCACTTGTTAATGCCAGCCATGAAAGCAGCGACACGTCGGTCAGCTCGGTTCTGTGCTGGCGCAGACATCAGCGGGGGCTCAATAACGCGTTTGGACTTTGGCATGCCTTGAAAGCTGCAAAATAGAGACGTCGAGAATATCGCCAGTTATCAGGCTTTACATTGTGGCCCGAGGCGCATCATACGCTGCGAGTGGAGAGTGCCCTCCTTCACATCAACTTCGGTCTTGCCATTCACCATGGCAATCCGAACGCTGCAGGAGCCGACAAACGAATCCTGGTCTCAGATGACTCTCAGTGAGTTACTTGCCCAAAACATTGGTAATCACCTTCAAACAATGGATAGTGTCGTTTTCGAGCGCCGTTGACGACATAGTGGCGTTTGGTTGCAGTTGTTGAAACTGCTTCGTGCAAACAGCATTCGGTTCTCATTGCCGCTGTATATTCCAGATGTTTCGCAATGTTTGTTTCTTGTAAATGCCAAATTTCCCTTGATTATCGGCTCGGGACCAACCTCACTGAACGGCGTTGTGACGGCTTCAACATCGGAAGGGGTTTCCACTCAAATTGATTGCGCACAATGAATTCAGGTTTGAGAGCTCAGATCAACCGCGGGCTCGCTCTTATCTACGGTGTGCGCCCTGGCTTTAGGGTTTGAAGGTCTCAGCAAACAACATGACAAGATATTACCTAGGGTCAAACAGACTCGCAGAATTAGACGCAACAGTCGACACGGGTTGTTTTCTCTCTTCATACCTAAACCACTACCTAGGGTGCCTTGTGAGCTTCTCCTTCTTCTTATCTGACCTCAGAAGTCATAAGCGAGCGAGTTGGCACATATGGACACTCGTACGCCACGTATTTGTGGAAGAATATTTTTGTTTCTTCAAATATTATCAAAAAATTAATCTACGGCCTATGCAGGATGCATGCCGCTTGTTCGAGAATACATTGTTCCGGCCACAACTGAGGCGCAACCAGCGCCAGACCTGCGTGCTCACTCAACAAAACAGCTAGTATCTACAGGAGGAGGATCATTCGCTTTTTCCGTATGGCGCTCTCGCGCAAGTTCCACGAGAATGTTTGTGTGAGCCTCGCTGCGACCATGACATTGATGTGATGGGCGGCCGCCATATCTGTAGGCGGCCTGACAGTGCATATTCCGACCAAATCTGAATCAGCAACACAACACAGTAAACAAGGGACCACGGGCTATTCCTTGCGAGAATTCGAAGAAGCTGGTATAGTATGACAATTATAGTATTGAAATGTCCCTGGGTATAGATCCGTCTCGGCCAGTCCCATGCTGTGAATGCACGCTCACCATCTCGACATGAACAAAAGATATAATCCGAAAAAATTGAAAAATTTCCCCTTATTAACAAACAATCCCCCCCCCCCCGTTCCACAGCTCCCACAACGTCAATTCATAGACTTCACGTCGTCACTTCACGCGGCTTCCTGTCCAGCCGCAGCGTCGGCACCTCGACGCCCTGCAGCGCGCGCGCGGCCCTGCCGTCCCGGAGGGCGGTCCAGTGCGCGCTCAGCGCCTCCTCGCGGACGACGAGCTCGAAGCCCGCCAGGAAGCAAAAGGAGATTTCGAGGCGGGCGAGCTCCGTCTCGCTGACGCCGCCGACGCGGGCAAACTTGCCGTGCGGGTACGACAGGTCCTCGAGCGCCTTCATGGCGACGCGCAGGCCGGCCAGCACGAGGCGGTGCGCGTTGCGCCGCGTCACGGGGATGGCGCGCTCCTCGACGGCCAGCCGGTGGATGTACAGCGACGCGGCCAGGTACACGGCCGCGCTCATCGGGCAGAACTGGTGCAGCCGCTGCAGGTACTGGTGGATGCTGATGGGCGGCTCGTTCTTGCTGTAGAACTTGCGCGTGATGGCGCCGTGCTGCAGGTTGATGGGCTGCGAGTCGGACCCGACAATGACGTACGGCGACGGCGACGGCGCGTGGGCGGACGACACCGCCGGCGCCGGGCGCAGCGCGTGCGGCTTCAGCGTCACCCCGTCAATCTGGCATTGCCCCGCGTCCCCGTCGGGCGCTGTCGCCGTCACAATCGCCGCGTCACCGCCCGCCTGGCCCGTCAGCGTCGCGGACATGGCCGCGCTGTACGCCTGCAACTTCGTCTTGCCCTCGCCGCCGTGGTGCGCCTCCTCGTCGCGCGAGCGCTTTCCCGTGACGGGCGGCGTCGCCGTCACGGCCTGCTGCTGCTGCTGCTGCTGCTGCTGCTGCTGCCGCAGGCGGGCCAGATTCTTGTCCGAGTGCGAGCGCACGATGCTCTCCTTCTCGGCCTGCAGGCCGCTCATCTGCGGGTCGGTGGGCATGCGCGGGGGCGGCGTCGGCGGTATGTCGCCCGTCATGCGCACGAGCAGCTCGAGGCTCGCGCCGAGCAGACGCATGGCCTCGGCGGCGGGCAGCGCGAACAGGTCCCCCGCTGACGGCGGCGGCGGCGGCGCTTCGGTGGCCGGCGGCGGCGCGGGGCCGCTGCTGTCGCTGCTGCTGCTGCTGCTGCGGACGCCGCTGACGCCAGCAGCTGCGGCGTCGACGGCGAGGTTCGGGTCGGACGACGGCACGGGAGGCGGCGGCAGCTCGTGTATGCTCGCGCTGCTGGCGGCTGACGTGTCGGTCGGCAGCGACGGAGGCGCCGGAGCGGCGTCCATGCTGGTGGTGTCGGTAGGGAGGCAGGAAGGCTCTGGGCAGGTGGCCTACCGGTCGATCGCGACGCGGATCGGACTCGCGTCGTCGCCGGGTTTATAGCAGTCTAGTGTGTTATGCGGGACGAGAAGGGGTCGCACAAAAAGGCGCACGTCGTGCCTATGTCGTCGGGCGCCGGCTTGGGCCCTCGTACTCGGAGCGCGTCGCGTTGGTAAGAGGAAGAGTCGTGTGCGTTTCTCCTCATCATCTCACAAAAGCAGCGCGGCGTAGAGGGCGTGATAGCAGATACAAGCTATCAACCAAGCTGAGTGAATAAGGACAACTCCCCCCTTCGAAATAGACTCGAATGGTCAGCAAAAGGTTGAAATTAGCAACACACATGTAGAGGGGCAAAGACGCCGACGAGCTGGCGGGGCATTCCGGGTCTTGGCTTGTGGAGTTTTTTTTTTCTAACAAGTTCCTTGTGCTTGATCTTTGGTGCCTTTTGGTGCCTTTATGTCTGGTCAGACAGCAGAGATCGACTACCTGACTACCTGTCAAACCCCTCTCCCATCCCGTCGCGCTACGAGAAGCGTAAAGATTGGGTGGGAGTGGCGCAGCCCCATGCCAGGGTCTTTTTGGGGTCGCTGAGTTTATTTGCAGCCATCCGCCTTGTATAAAGCCGCTAAAATCTTGGAGATGATGACGTCTTATATCAAAGGTGATATATACTCTTCGTTCTGCTTTGAGCTCCTACATCCTGCGGATCTGCACTCGTCTCTGGTTCACCATGGAATAAGCTTTTCTGCCCTTGTACACATAAGAAGAGTCTACAGTGATGCGGCCAAGTTCACAAGCATGGAGCCCGATGCTTTATGCCGCTACCCGAGGCGGCATCATTGACATTGTGAGTAAAAATGGATGGCTCCATACTGCCGCTTCTGCAGCGTCCTGCACTATATATTAGGCTGCCGTATAAACACTAACTAGTCGCCAATCCCAGCCTGCGACTGATGCTCGCCCATGTACACGAAGCCCTTACACCCACCTCGTCCACCTGCGCGGACAAGCCGGCCGACGCCATACTTGATAGAATCGCCAGTCTGTCGTCATTTCTGAAACCAGATCGCACCGACTATCCGTAGGGAGCTAGGCCCGGTCCCTTGACGCATGAGACGTGGGGCGGTACGGGCGGCAATCGGACGCCTCCGCATTGTAATACGAGGTGCCTAAATTATCCCAGCAAGATCCATACGTAGCCAGGATTTTCCGTGTGGATGAAAAAGCCAGAGAAATTGCGCGATTTGTCTGCCATCGGAGGGGCCAGTGACGTAAAAGCAGTCCCTCGGGAACCCTGGGGGGGCCGGTAAGGCGGTCGTGTACGATATATATCAATGCGTGATCCATCTAATGGCCCTTGGGACCTGTCACACCTACGGGAGCTTTCTCCTTCACTCACAGCCAGCCTCTCTATGCTACTCACGCTAGCCAGACAAGCCACGACTAGCTTGCCCTGGTTTCCTGCAGCGGCCAGTGCATGGCATCGCGCCAGTACGACCCGACGTGGTCCGCGATGGCACGGATCATGCGCGCGCCCGCGTCGCCAAAGATCCAGTACTCGCGGCAGCGGTGCAGCAGAACGCCGTAGTAGGCCAGTATGACGAGCGCCTCGGGCGCGCGCCTCCGCAGCGCCTCCACGTAGCCCGCCGGCGCCGTGACCGCAAAGGCCGACGCGGCGTGCGGCCCGTCGTGCACCGACAGGCCCCGGCACATGTCAAACGACCACTGCAGGCTGTGGGCGGCGCCGCGGCACGCGTCCAGGCTCGCCGCTCCCAGGTCCGAGCCGCCGCCGCCGCCGCCCCCGTCCTCGAGCAGCGCGACGAGCGGCCGGCACTCGCGGCCGCGCGGCTTGGTGCTCCAGTCGACGTCGTCGGTGGCGTGCAGGAGGTCCATGATGGCGCTCAGGTCCCGCGACTGCGGCAGGAACTCGCGAATCGTCTTGCCGGTCGCGACGCGGACGCCCCCGTGCAGCTGGAAGCACGCGACCATGCCGTCCACAAAGTCGCCAAAGTTCAGGCCGTCGGCGGCGCGCAGCACGCCGAGCGTCTCGGCCAGCGACTGCAGGCTCAGCACGCCGGCGAAGAGGAAGCGTGCGCCGTCAATGTCGACGTCTGCCTGCTCCCCCATCGACTCGTTGAAGCACGCTACTGCGCGCGTCTGCAGGGCAGTGGCGTGCTCTTGCAGGCTTTCGGTCGTCATGTTGGCGTAGATGGAGGAGGCTGTCTGTGTCTCGCGGGCATAATACTCCATGTTGAATGACAGGTGCACGCAAGCGAGCGCGAGTATCTGATCCAGCAAGTAGGGAGCGCGAAATCGATGCTGCATACCCATGGCGAGGACCTTGTGGAACTGGCCCTTGCGGCCGAGGCCGACATGCTCCATGGCGGTCTGCGCATGGTGGAATACGACAAGATCCATCGCCGAGAAGGCGTTGGCCTCTGCCGCGAGATGCAAATCGGCCTCCGGGGCTTGGCGGACGGGTATCTGTCGCGGGCTGCCCGGTTGCCTCTGACGGGAGGGTTGTCGTGCTTGTTCATCCAGCTCAGCTACGGCCCCGGGCAAGATGTGCGACCCCGCGCCTGCCGGATAGACGCAGGCACGATCCCCCGTACTGCAGTTGAAGCAGACAGGCTGGTTTTTGTCGCATCGGATATGACGTCGGCGGCACTCGGCGCAGCCGTTGCGTGACTTGCGATGGGAGCGTCGCGGCTTGAATGCGGCTTGGCTGGTCCGCGTGCGTCTGCGTGTAGTGCGAACACGGTCTGACATTTTTTTTTTGTAATACGTCGATTTGTGTGATGAATAGAAGAGAGCCATGCTTGTCTCGACCATGGTGATCCTGTCAGTGAGAACACGCGTATTCTACAACCAAGCCACGCTCTCCACACGCTCCTAGTCAACACGCGTATTCCGTCTTAGCGGATCGCCGGCTTACACACTATTTTGCTCTTCACTTTCTCAATGGCAAGGGATGTGATGTAACTGCAATGTTGAAAGTATTCCATTTGCCCAAACAATCTGGGACAAGATTGAATGAGTGATGCTCGGAATTGCTCGGCAAAGCCCGACTATTGACCCCGTCAAGGCGTTCAAGTATAGATAACTTGGCACGTAGCCCAATACAATTTCTCTCCCAAACTTCTACAGTCAAAACCAACTATGCATTGCAAAATTTCTCTAATCCTTTGTGCATTCTTTGCCTACGCTGTTACGGCATCTACGGCTTGTCGTTGCGCGAAATACGAGTTCCTGGCCATCCCGCAACTTGGCCAGATCACAGCTCGGCCATGGGCCAGCCTGTGCATCGTACTGTATGATATCCCACCCTGATACGGAGCCGAATACTAATCGCCTGTGATTAAACATGGAACTCATGATGCCAGAGGGACCATAGAGGCACAAGACTCGTCTCTCATGTTTCAGCTGGCCATACAGCGCATTTTGGCCAATTCTCCAACACCACCAGCCATTCTGTCGTCTATCGCGCCCGCCCGGGATCAGAACATCACTTCGGGGGCTGACTGCCTAGCACATTCCATACTTTCTGGGCTTGAACATTGCCCCAGTCAAAGGTACCTGCTATTTGGACATTCGCAAGGCGCATCGGTCGTGCTCGCGGGCCTTTGTAAGCTGGATGCCCGGGCGGTTAGAATGGTCGCATCTATTGTCTCGGTTGGTAGCCGCTTTCGCATCCCTGGCAGACTCTGGAATATAAATCGTAATGGGACTTTCGATAATCGCACTGCATATGGTCGATTCGTAGAGAGCTCTAGTTGACTAGGGCTAGGAACAGGTAGACTCACTGAGTACAGTAAATCTAGCGCCTGCTCCCGCCCGTTTATGACGGCAAGTGGAATAGGTGACTTTTTTACCGGTATAACAAGAAAAGCAGTTATAAGGCAGCCGTGACTTGCACGTGGTCTACGTCACATTCAAAGCTCATCTACCGACGTCGAAATCGGGACGGCGAAAACGGTGGCGGTCTTCGGTATCCAGATCACTCCTGAACAGATATGGCAGTTGTCCACGTCCGCCGCCGCCGCCCACGCCGCTAGGAAGGACCACTCGGCCGTTCGCCCCCCGACGCCCCCCCGAGCCAGTAATTGTGATAGAAAGTAAATCCCTGCACTCTTCAATCTAGATCAAGCGAGATCCGATTTAGGATCAGCAAAGGCTTCCTCGAGTCCATCCGAGTACGTTCGTTGGTCATCCAGCTTTTTGTCGATGATGCTCTGGAAATTGCGGCGGAAGATACGGGAGCAGAAGTGGTAGTTTTGTTCGTCCTTGATTTCTTCTGCAGTGAAATCAAAATATCCTGTCAGAATGCGTTCATAAAATAGCTCTGCGAAAGACACGGGGTCTCTTAGTGTAAGAGGGACCCAGAATGTACCCTCATCCCAGGATCGCTGCATAATAGATGAGAGTGACTCTGTGCCCGAATTTTCACGTAGTTCTTCTGCCCGTTTAATATGCTCCATAAACTCTGTATGTCTAGCTTCAAATCCTGCAGGCGTAACATCGTCTATGAAGTCATACTCTAGCCAATGGGGTGTTTGTATGAATTCAGCTGGCCATGAGGCAGCAAACTCTAGGTCAATAATTGCCGTGACATTCCAGTTCTGGTCGACAAAAACGTTGCTTCGATGAAGATCTCTCAAAGCAAAGACAAAGGGTCCGTTGTCATCCCGAAGAAGCTGGGGTAGTGCGATCCTGGCGGCAGCGAGACCCGTCATCTGGTACAGCGCATCGCGACGGCTGACTATTGCATTTGGTTGCTCCAGAAACCGAGTTTCGAAAGTTGAAATTTGAGAAAAGATGAAGTCTTTAACGCTAGAAAATGTTGTGCGCCGCGATACTATAGGAGTGAGCCCCTCGTTCTCATGTACCGTACTTTCAACACTAATCGGGCGATTATCCAGGCGGAGATACCCGCCGCTATCTATACTGAAAGTACCGATACGGGGTAGGGGATGCTGTGCAAGGGAGACCATAATTCGAGCGATGTCTCGCTGTAAATTATAGAAACGAGCATCGTCGCGATTCTGTGCCCAGGTTTCGGAGAGCATATTTCCCCTGCCCACCGCGATCGACTCGATGAGTAGGTAACCGATCCCCAGTGTATCGAGGCAACTGGAATTATGACAGACATATTGCGAAGGTTGCTCATAGCCAGCGGTAGAAAGAATAAAACAACGGGCTTCATGGTACCATCGCGACCACCAGGGAACAAGATTTAACTTGGTGAACTAACAGACCGATAAGCCTAGGAGGCGAGGACAGAGGAGACATGTAACGTACCCTTTCATTCGTCCCTAACCCGAACCCGAAGAGCTTCGGGATAGGAACGTCAGGGCAGTTTTCATCGATCCATGCATATGTGGCCGCCTCGCATCTGAGCTTTTCGTCAGAGTTGCCAGGGTGCGTAACCTCCCCAACACGATACGGCAGGGGAAAGCGAATCATGACAAATTGTGGTAGGCCTGTCTTTTCCAAGTCGGCATTCACCCGGACCGGGATGCAAAGATTGAAGGAACCATGCCGCCACCACGCCTGAGGGGCAACCAGAATCTCGTCAGGTCTCGTACCCAAGTGGTGTGCGACGAGTTCGGCCAGGAGCTCGAAGCGTTCCTGAATATAGCTGTAGAAGGCTAGTTTGCGCTGGGGGTATAGTAGCGATTGCAGAACATTGGTGCTGCGGCGAGAGGCCGCAGAAAATGTGATTGGGCCAGAGAGCAGATCGCGTGTCGTCATGGCGCTTCCCGGGACGTTGGAATCTGATGTGCTGAGCTCTGGTCAGGGGCAACTAATCAAAGTGAGGTTGAGCTACCTGTCTCGCGATGGGCTTGAGGCGGAGTCATGTGACAAGACAGCCTGATGCAGGGGGTACATAGCACCTTGAATTGAGCATGCAAATTTTCTGATGAGAAACATCACTCGACGACATGCATTTTCGCCTTCGGGGTCGGGTGTTTCGATCAGGGCAAACGCGGTGCCGTCCCACGGCTTGTTGCGCGCCGCATTACCGCCATCGTCGTTGTTTCCGCCGTCGTTGTTTCCGCCGTTGTTGTCGTTTCGAACATTGCCCAGAGAGCTGCCGTCGAAGCACAACGCCAGCTCGGCGCGCATGTCAGCAAAGGTCGCGGTTGGCTCGCGCGGGTTCTGGTGTATGCCCGCAAAGGATGGGGGAAATCCGTCGTCGTGGTCTGGTCCAACAGTAAAGAGCACGTTCCACCCGACAGCGCGCACTGACGCTGCCACGGCTGCCGTCATGGTTCTTGCTCGTTTGGTTGATGCAGGTGTCAACGAGACCTCCACGATGCAGGCGCAACCGATTCACGATGTAATGTGCCGTTGTCAGGCACCGCAACAAAACAGTCCCTGAAGGCCAGAAAGTAAAAGCCGCCCATGAAACATTAAAAGGAAGCAAAATTTGGAAAGGAATAAGTAAAGCAACATACGAAAGCATCGATCGATCTCCATATCTATTTCAGTTTGAGTGACTATCTGCGCGGTGAACTGTAGATGTACATGCTGAGCACGTTGCTAGGTGCATGGCACATAACTTATGACATGAACACACCAACACCTAGAAAACACTAACCTTTTTCTGCCATCACACGCTGGACATACAAAGACTTGCTATTTCTTTTCTGCTTCTCAAGCAAAAGATTGAGACCCAGACCTCTGTGCAGCTCAGGCGATCCTCTAGACAGCGAAAAACCGCGAGCTTAGACAGCCTACAGAACAGATGATCTTGATCGTCATATTTTATGAAGCGATATTCTAATGGAAAAACAAAACTCAGAGTAGGCTTGCTCATGTAAGCTGCATAGATTTTCCCCCCGCTATTTACATTCTGCCTTGAAACTAGCCGCATCAGATACCTCGAGCTGCGGCTGCTTGCACTCATGTAGAAGTCATTGTGCGGTCCTGATAGATGCACTGGTTCTCTCCATTTAATTGCCGAGTGTTTAATAAACGAGCTTGGAGAATAGACGATCTCCCTCCCAGGAGCTTGGCTTGTTCCTAGAGGCGTAAGCAAGGCTCTGGTAGGTCATCGGGGCAGAAAAGCCTTCACTTCGCCTGTGCTGCATGTCTCAATCACACATGCACAGCCTTTCCGCAGTCACTTGGTAGTTGAAGTCATGACATCACTTGGTGATGCAAAGAAGGCTCGCGATCCGCCGCCAGGATATTCACAAGGCCGTGTGAGAAAGCGTAAAGCCCAAGAGGACTCGGACAAATGCTTCTCTGCTATGCTCCTCTACAGCGGGTGCGGATGCGGGGAGCTATATACAGTCATCAATAAGCATGGCACTTTTTGTGTTGGAATTACTGCAAGAGTCATGGTGCAAGCGATCTGGTTAAAGGATCTAATGCCAACTAAACGCGTATTACCTGGCATAGCTATGACTCTTCCAAAACTTTCAGCACCTCCGACGTGTCTTTCCCCTTTGATTGCATCGCTAGTGCAACATCCATTGCCCTGTTTCCTGCTGAATTCCTCACATTTGCGTCCGCGCCGTGTTGCAGCAGTATCCTAGCAGCGCCGGCATGGCCAGCTCCAACAGCGACATGAAGCGGCGGCGTCGTTGTTGCTGTTGCAGCATCCGAGTCCGAACGCGCGCCGCGCGCCATGAGATGGCAAAGCATAGGCTCATTACCGCGCTGCGCTGCAGCAGCCAGCGCACCAGAGTTCTCTAGGCGAGCACCGTGCTGCAGCAGCAGGTCGATTGCTGCCGTATCTCTGTACAGCGCGGCCACGAGCGCCAGCGGGTAAGCCGCAGCGTCCGGGTCCTGGTTCGGATCCGCACCTGCTTCAAGCAGACATTGCAGGTACGCTATGCTTTGCTGGCCCATACAGGCCACGACAAGAGGGGTCCCGCGCCTGTCGAACTGCATGTTGGCGCAGGAGGGATCCCGGGCGAGGAGCGCCTGGAGGATGGGCACGGAGCCGGTGTTGATGGCGGCGCGCACCACTTCCTCGTCCAGCGGGACACCTGGGTACTGTGAAAGCAAGTAGTCCATGATATCGAGCTGCAAACCTTTGACGGCGGCGGTCCTGAGGGCGTGTATGGTGTCTTGCGTTGGCTCTTTATCAGCGGCGAGTAGAGTCCGCAGCCGGTCAAGATCTCCAGCTGAAGCTGCGTGAATGAGCGAATCGTTGTCAGCCGCCATTTCTCCTTGTGATTTTGAGGATGACGGATTTCCTCTTTCTTTCTTTGAGGACGTGCTTTCTAACGCAAGGGATGGAGGTTAGAGAGAGGTAAGGGATATGTGTGGATTGGTGCCTGGGCTAGCGGCAACGTTCGGCACGTCTAGCCAAGGTAACTTGTCAAAGAGATATCGCTGCGATATTTTGAAGACGCCTTCTCGGGATGATCGGTACTCTACGCCATCTCATTTTGTCCTAAAATTTAGACTTATTTGTGTGACGTCAGGCGAGGCTTCCACGCGCGCTCGGCCTGTTGATCTCTGGCGAGGCTGAGAGGCGGGCGACAAAGCCAGAATAACACCGATGAGCATGATCCTACCATAAATCAACTTTTTGAGCTAAAGACGTATGTAAGCGACTCGGTTCTCACTGGCAACTTCACTGATGCTTCTTAGGTTGATCCAGCGTGCCTCGGAGCCTGCTGGGAATGCTGGCTCGTTTAAAAGTCTTGGCGATTGTCAGCACAATCCTCTCACCAATGTCCAACTCGGGACCCTCGATGCATAAATGTCTCCCACTAACATGCATGTTGGCTCAAAAATTTCACCAGCGAACATAGTGACGTACAAGATACAATCAGGCTACACGCCAAGCACCAACCAGCCTCTATCGGGGCAAAAGGAAGAGTTCATCACTTTTCTCCCACCAGTAGATAAGTCCCATGCGGTGAGATATGATTCCGAATCGTACGGATCCAATAACGGTCGTTGTGCATGGACAGATCCAGTTACTGCCACTAACATTTCATTATACCTCGTAACAGAAACCGAATCGCTATATCCGTTGTGTGATTGAGAATTGACGCACTGAGATGTCGAAATATCCCACACGCCTACTGCGCTATCGCATACCGGTGTCTCATAGACTGACCTTGTCGGACCGGCGCCTAGCCCAATCAAGAACAACTTATCCACAGCAGTGAAAGCTTGGAACATGTTGCGTTATATGAAGCGGATAAGGCTTAGCGATGAATCCGCTTTGCGAGAGTTTCCAGGTCATAACTTGACCAGCGGTGTCAATAGTTACGGCATGCAATTTCCCGGCAAAATACGCCATTGCCAATTGAAGAAATTGAGTGTCGCTCTGTATAAGTGCTCATGGACTGAGTAAATTTGTTTTAGACCACATTTTTTTTAAAAAGTCTATTGCGAGCTATTGTGTGAAGTTCGTTCCAAGAGGATAAAATAAATGCGTTTTAGACCACATTTACTAGGAAGAATATTGCGATTTCAGGATTAAAACCTCCCCATTCTGCGGTGGGCTGCTTGGCATTGAAGCCACTCACACAGATCTGATCCATTAACCGCAGTTACAGTAATAGAAAGAGCCTTAATGTCAATTTTAGCAGCGGCTTTCGCCATGAACTTATAGCGTAGACACTTACCTTCCACAGAACAAAGCTGGCGCGCTTGATCTTCCGACTGACCGCTTGTCGTATAGGCTTTTATGCAATCATCACAATTATTGATAGCTGGACAATAGATGGCGCAATCGGTTTGAGAGCGAGTGATGCAACCAGATTGGCATGGTCCTGGTGGCTGATTGAAGCATTCGAGAATGCAAAGCTTGTTCTTTTCTTGTACACAATCCGTGTAAGTTTTACCGCCCGTGCATAGTGCGTCCGAACCCTCAGCCCGCGGGGCATTACAAGCGGCAACAGCAGCCGCGCCGAGGCAGACCGTGAAGGCAAGGAACTAAGTAAACAGGATTAGTAACGGCCAAATAACTAAAGAGCATAGTACCTCACATTGCGCATGGTGAAATGGGAAATGGGTGATGATAGGTTGCGGCTGTATGGTCGGTGTAAGAGATGCACATCCACCAACCTTTATATACCGGTGTATGACGCTGGATGCTCTTTGGCGTTTGCTTTCTCAAGCTGATAAAGGTTTTTGCACTACGTCTTCTTGCGTTACGTCATGCGTTGGTTATGCGTTAAGGCAGGCTTTGGAGTAGGGGCAGAGTAAGCGGAGAGGCGTAGATATCTTAGCCGAGCGCTGCAAAAGACCAATTTAGGTGGCGCAGGGGATATTCTGGTAAAGTAGTTTGCGCGCCGATCGCTACATAGTTAACTCTGATTAGTTTTCTATAACGCTTGGCAAAGATATTAACGTGGGGTTACTTACCTGATATGGTTCTTTGCCGAGCTGGTAAGGCTGTAGCCTTACATTTACTTGATTTCACGTAGAATCGTCGTCATAACACCCGCTTTTCTTGGCTCGTCTTTGGTTTTATGCAGTAAAGAGCCCCGTTGGCTGAATAGCCACAGGGCGTGATAAACAAACTGAACTGAACTGAACTATACCGGTACCCCTACTGTGGTATATCCCGCATTAAGCCGAGACTCTTAGAAGCCAATTTGTCATGTTTATACGTCATTTTGATGCCACAAAATGTCTGATGCCAAGAAACGTCAGGTAATCGACAAAGTTAGAGTCACGCGTTACACTCTTGTGAATCAGCAATGATGTAGGCCTCACTCTTGTAGTGGAATAGGTGATGGACAAATCAATGTACGGATACCGTTTTGAGTTCATTAACGCATCCGTGCTGCCGTCGGGCCATCAGCCGAGGCAAGAACTGACAGCATCCGCGGAATTGGTCGAGCTTCGACAGGCAGCTCGGCAAATGTCGCCCTACTACTATTACGATTAGTGTTAACACGGAGGTCGAGGATTTGCTAGACAAGGACATTTGGACTGCTCTAAATAGATACGGCGGCGCCCCGACTCTTATCCCTGGGGCGACACTGGGGCCCCAACTTCCGACACTGTAGGCTGCGTCCGTGCCTCCCAGGCCAGGAGCATTACCCATCATAAGGCTGTAGGAAGGTCAAGTTTTTTAAAATGTCCTGGGTTTCGACTTCGTACCCGCCTTTTACCAAGAAAATAAAGGTCACCCACCACTAACGGCAATGGGGCGTTAGCTATCGCCGAGTCAAACGTAATTCGGAAGGAGAATCAATTTCTCCACTCGGATGCTGAGGGGACACAATTTGCAGGACCACCGAGCCCAGAACTAGACGCCGCATGGCACAACCTCCTGCAAGATAAGAAGGAGTTGGTGCGGTTGAGACCTTGGTCTACTGACATTGAAATTACGACCTAGATACAACGATACGGGTGAAGAAAGAAGATTCGGATTATCACAATGTCACATCTCTGCCTCTGGCGGACGGTTCCGGTTACGCGTTGCAATTATTGATGATGCACGAGCTGCATTGCCTGGTCAGTAAAGCCAACCATGCTTGACTTGTAACGAGGGTGAGTATTTTCTTAAAGGATGAATACAACAACCAGACACCCCTCGTGTTCTATAGTTGAACAGCTCGATATTTGAGCTGCCAAGCATGTCAGTGATTGCCACAAATACTCCTTGTAGTGACGGATATGGTGGAGGCTGGTGCGATGGTTGACGTCTGTGTTCATCGTGCTTGTTCGTTTAGCCAGATCTCATCATGTGTTTCGTGACTATCTGCTTTTCTCTCCTGGGAGTCTATAGACCTCGTTTAGTTCAGGATACCATGAAGTTGAACAGATTCTGTTGTTGATTTGCAACGGCCATCTTGTATCCGGGCTTGCTCGGATCATTGTGGGCCAGGTCAATCAGCAGCGGTATAGAAATGTCGCCTTGCGATCAGACTAGACTGCATCTGGCGAGCCGTGCGACCCCATCACTTACTCGAACTAATTGTGAATCGTGCCAAAATATCCGCGACCGGTCGGAAATATGAACTCAACTGAGTCTGTAAAAATGGTAGTGTCGGCTGATCAGGGCCCTTGAGCTGCGTACATCAGCACAAAAGGCGTCTCGACGCAAGCATTCGTGAGCCGCAACATTTCTTGTGTCTTTGGAGACATCAACTGCGACGTCCAGCAAATCGAAAAGAAATGGGCGCACTTGGTCTGGGCCTCACTCACCTCGCGCGGCTAGCTCATTTACTGGCATTTTCAAGTCTCTTCGGGGGGAGCCTATTCCACACCTTTGTCGTGACCAAAGTTGCTTTTCGTGTTCTTCCTCGCCGCCCCTTCTCCGACTTTCAAGCGCGCTTGTTCCCGGTGTACTTTCGTGGTCAGCTCGTAGCACTTTCTGCACTCATTTTTACATACCCAAGCACTCGTACCAGTTGCTCAAGGCCCAACACGACGGAGCTTTTGCTTCTTGGCGTCTCAACAATCGCATGCGTGCTCAATGACCAGACGTATGGGCCACGAACCAGTGAGATAATGCAAACTCTGAATAAGCCCAGTATGTTATCAGCATCACGACTTGACTAGAAATACAGCGGCTAATAGGACTCTAGCTGTTAAGGACGTTGATGGAGAGTACTTTGCAAAGCTAAAGAGAGAGTTTTCTAGTGCTCATGCCATGTCCATCCACTTGAACCTGATCTCAATGGTCACTGCCACGGTGTATGGACTCATCTACATGGGACGAATTCATTCATAATGTCATTGTCTATAAACAACTGAACCTAGAATGACAAAAGCTCAAGTGTGAACGGTGTTTCCTTGCGGCTGCACTTTACTGCGGAGATTTGGTGCATGTCCAGCTACATTCGACATTATCCACAAGGTTCGAGAATCGTTTCTTGCATCATAACAGACTTGCTATTGTATTGGTCACTGTAAATATATTGGGTATTTAAGCGGAAATCTCAAGCATTTTGTCTGGGGTCATATAGTTAATTAGACGAGAGTGGACCGCTGCCATGCTTACCGTATTTGATCTATCAGGGCCAAACTCCACTATGCTGGAGGCACAAATTGATGATTGGGCCTAGGAGCTGACTACTCCTAGCACGTATCTAGCTACATGAGTGGTCGTGATAAGGCGGCCCAAGAAGTGAGTCATCGCTGGAGTGCCCTGTGGTGCGCTGGCATCGTGCCAACCCTAGTACAAGTTGCTTTCCTTTCCACAGTCGCCACCAGTCAAATAAAAATATTGCTAACCACTACTCAGGAGCTTCGCAATGGCTTTGATCGACAAGACGGAAGTCATGGTTCGACCTGCCGTGCCGGAAGACCATGATGCCATCTGCAACGTATACCTTGCCTCTCGCAAAGACGCTCTTCCCACCGTGAAGATCGTTTGGGGGGACCAAAGCGTCCGCGATTGGATTGGCAGCCTCTTCAAAAGCAAAGGACAGATGTTTGTCGCAGAAATCGAAAACAAAATTATCGGATTCCTGAGAATAGTTGGACAAGACCTGGACCAATTATATCTCATGCCTGGGTATTATCGAAAAGGAATCGGGACAATGCTACTCAACAAGGCCAAGGACATTAGCCCGGATGGACTCACGCTCTTTACGTTCCAGGTCAATGAGCGTGCGAGGGCCTTTTACGAAAGTCACGGCTTTCGCGCCGTCGAAACGAGCAACGGACAACGCAACGAGGAGATGGAGCCCGATATTTTGTACGAATGGAGGCCTGGGACGAATTAGGCTCTGCAGTGAACATGGTAACCGCTCCCCTTCTCTGCTTCCGTGACGCCGGTTGGCCGATGAATAGTCTCCATGCCACAGACGCATAGGAAACGGGCGGACAAGCGTCTCTGACTATGACTGCATTTGACATAGTGCCTAGGACATGTTTCGAATTAAAATAAAATCAATCTAAATTCCAAGGCTGCTAGTCTATTTCAACCTTATGTAGAGCCGAAATGAGTTGGGAATCCTATAGTTTGACGAACTTTCTAAGCCTCAATCAGACATCGGCTCCCAGACGGCGACGCAAGGAAAACCGTCGCCGGTTCCATATCTTTCAGCGACATGCCCTCAACAGAGGACATCTTCGCGTTTGGAAATTTTCTGAAGAAGTGTGCAGTAATCATGCCAACTTCTAAAGGGCGAGATGCATGCCTTTGCAGACTATCACTATTTGTTAGCTTGAATCAATGAGGTTTGACTTTGAAGTTCACCTCTATTGCCGTGGCCAAATGCGGTCATGGATTCTTTCATATCGTTTGTTTCATTCCCTCAGCGCTCTGGGTTAAAACTATAGGGATCCTCAAACACATCAGCATTGCGGTGCATTGAGTAAGCTTGCGTGGCGAACTCGGTACCAGCATCGAGCTGATATCCGCCGAGCATGGCTCCTTCTCGAGGAACTATGCGCGGGAGAGGAGCAGGAGCGGCCGAAAACAAGCGAAGCGCCTCTTGTACCACGCTTCCGAGGAATGGCAGTTTTTCAAGGTCAGCGTCGGAGAAGTCGGTCGGAAGGGCTTTGAGCTCATCGACCAGCCGGGTGCGGATAGCCTCATTCTGCGACACAGCCCAAACCAAAAACTTGAGGGTGTTTGAGGTAGTTTCAGTGCCAGCTATGAGATAGCTAAGAGCGTTGGTGATGAGCTCGTCCTTGGTTATAAGGTTGTCGTCGCGGGCTTTGACTATCTTGGAGAAGAGCGTGGTTTTCTGAGACGAACGCTGCTGGGCGATTGACTGTTTAGCGTAAGAGATCATACGGAGGACTGCTAGCTGGATCTCTTTGATAAGCTTCGGTTCAAAGGGTAGGTAGCGCGCATATAAGTAAGGGCTGAAACTATGTGCTTCACACGCAAGTTGCCGCTCTCGGCTGTAGGCTTCGCTTATACGAGTGTTGGATATTTATTTCTCGCTTCATTCCCTTAGATGAGACAAGCTGTTGAATTTTCATCCATTTGCTCAGGATGGGTATGCTATACTCTCCGATAACACCGCCGGCTCTGCAGAGCGCATGCTCTAGGCATCAGTCCTGCTTCCGAGTACGGACCTCCATGTAGGTAAGGCTGCTCAACTGATCTTTGACAATTGAGACACAAGCAGACGGCTACAGAATAGATCGGTAGGCGGAAGCGGGTTAGAATGTCCAGGAAGCGGGCTGAGGCGAGGAAGGCTCAGTATTGGATTGATATACGAAGAATAACGAGACTAGATATAATAAACTCTATATTACCGAGACGAATGAGAACCAGAAACATGAAATACATTCAAAAAACAGTAGAAGATGAATAGAGACCAAAATTAAAGAAGAAGAAAAAAACGCATTCCCAGTATTGACTGTCTTCAAGTGCTTAGGGTACTTGTAGTGCCATGTAGGACAGCGAGGTTGCCATACTCATGAGGACATGCACAGGCAGCACGGCCAGCGACTCGCATGCATGTTCATGCTGGTGGCTGTACACGCGAGGATTGCGGCCTGTGACGGGCTCCGCCACGCCAATTTGGATGAAACAGTCTGGAACAGCCGGAATAATACTTACTCAGGACCGCCTGTGAACATGCGGGATGTGGCTGCAGCGACCCTCTACGCAAGAATGCGGATACTGAACAAGACTTGCAAAAGAATGTTTTGAGCGCTAACAATACACCTTGGGAGTATTTTAAGACTTGCATATTCTGAGCGCCAAAAGAATCTACGTAAAATCATACGAGGCTAGAGTGTTGCAAGGACCAACAATATACGTAGAGTGTTGCAAGGTTTGAACTTGTGAGAGTTGAAGATACACCTAGAGTTTTATGAGGCCAGAGTCAGAATGCTCGAGCTTCGGGATGTTCTATTTATATTTCTAGCATTGAGAGTGTCAATGCTCGGAATATCCGTAATGTATGTTTATTCTACTGCTCCGCGGATATGCTCAACAGTTGCTGTCGTCTGACCTAGTCAAACTGCTCCGGCATGGCCCCTACGTCGGGTCGTGCTGGCCCTGGATGCGACTGCTGGTGGAATTCCACAGGCATCTGGCAACAAATTATTTAAGTAGTCGGGCTGTCCTGTCGCGGCGATCAACGGCGGAGGCTGGTTACATATGGGTGGATGTAGCCAACTCGCCATAAGCGTTGTGTGAGTTGCCACTGAGTCGTCGACAGTGCAACGACGGATGGGCAAGTATATGCGGAACGGGATGGGGCCCTTTGATACTCTTCGACAGCGAGAATATCCCGTCCGCAAAACTGCTTTGTACGAGTGACAAGCGACGGAACACGTACTATTCATCCAATACTAGAGGGAAATGTGATCAAGGAGAGAGACGTAGCATAGCGACTGCGAAAAAGGAGTCGAATTCACTAAAAAAGCCCCGACGTGAATGATGTGCATCAGGTGGTAGGAGTAGTATTTGTATTACACATGAATAGCTAGGATTGCTACATATGGATATCAAGACATGAGGTTTATAAAATCAACAAGTCATGTATTAGGAACAAGCAGGGGCTATGATGAATGCAGTACTGTTTGATTCGTGCTAGTCAGTGTATGCTATGGCGTGCATGCCATCACCAACAACGCATGGGATTGGGGGTGTGTCGGCTCCCACATTTTGCAATGGCAGGTTATTTGCATTATGGCGAAGAATGAAGTATGAAGCTAAAGCAGCTCTATTCAGGCGACGCTGTACAAGCCGTCACGAAAAGAGACGTCAAGTCATTACCTCCTGTTTCCTGGTCACTCTGTCTACCGTACTAACCACTCTTGAATGCGTACCCTGGTTAATTGGTAATGTTAGCTGACCAACGCAAGGTAGGTAGTTTTTTGTGTGAGTAGGCAAGTTTACCGATGTGCGCTCGAGTGTGAAGCAATTGCAGGCGGTACGTTTTAGTTTAGAAAGCCACTTGACACGATTCATATGTAGAAACGGTGCCCCGCCGAGACTTTTAGTAGCCCTCAGACTTGAGCGCTCATGATACAGTCTTTCGCTGTCACACGAAACGACAGAAAATCGGCCCCATCAAAGCCCCAGATGGTGATGACATCCGCCCGGCGAGAAGCCGAAGCCGGGGGCGAGGACAAGATATGCTTCGCGCCCGCCGAAGCCCTCGACAGCCCGAGCCCCACAAACCACTCAGTATCTATTGGCTTGGTGAGCAAGAGATGGCGCTGGCTCTGTCCGATGAACCGTCTTGTGCGAGATGTGGGTGAGTGGCTCGGCCAAAGCCATCCTGCTGAAGTCGAGACGCTCGCCAATCTCAAAATGATCGTCGACCACCGTTCTTACTCGAACAAACCAAACAAGGATTATTTGAGCTCTGCTCTTATTCAATGACTCTCTTTGTGAGAGACATCGTCGAGCAGTATAGCCAAGGTCATGCTGCTGAGGGTCAGGCATTGGATAGTCTACGCAAGATAATTGATCATCACCATCGTTCCTCAAGCGGATCGAAGTAAGGTTACACTGAGAAAAATGTTTCTATTCAATGACTCGTTTTTTCTGAGAGACACGACCGCTTGGCTCAGCCAAGGCAGTGTTGCTGAGGATGAGACACTGGAGAATCTATGCAGGACAAACGTCAATGCCACCACTCGAGAGGTAGGTCGGACGACTTTTGAAACTTCAAAGTCAAGCACAATCGTCTGACAGGCCCCAATAGTGCCTATTCAGCATTAAAGAACGAGTTCCTTCTTCAATCAACACTGAGTTTGTTATGCGTAGATCACTCCATGCATTCTCGATATCGAGTGCATGATGGTGCTGCTTGGATAATTTCCCTGTTACCTCTCGACGCCAACAGACAGCTCCGATCGAGTGACTCAGTCCGCATAGAATATAGCAGGATTATTATACCTTTAGCCAATATGTTGAGACTTTGCTCATGGCATGGTTTCCGTTTCCATATTGAGCTTCTTCTTCTTCTTGATGAGCCGTATAAGACGATTCCAGCTGCATCTTGATTTTCAAAAAGTTGCATACGCTGATTCAACTCATCTGGTCTCCAACCAAGATCCCGACTCAGGCAAAGAAATAAAGCACGAAAAGGCAGATAATGAAGTTTGGCCTGATTCTCTTCCTGTCCTTCCAGCAAGCGCTATGCCTCACCATACCTGCCAAAGTTGTAGAACCACCACAGCAAAACAAATCCTGTCGGCCCAAAGAGCCTACTGCGTCCATGACATTGACGGGCAAGCGAGCAGCCGACGGTAGCTGCACGAGCAAGCACAACGAGATCGTCAACAAGGCCTACCAAGACTGCGCCAGGATGGCACGGAAGGGCGTCGAGGCCCTCGCGGGCGGCAGTTCGTCTGAGCTGCTGCAAGGCATCTTCAAGACGACCGACCAGCAGGCCGTTGCCAAGATCAAGGGGCAGCTTCAAGACATTGCCCAAGAGTGCGGACGAGGAATGACGGGGGGCCAGACGCCCGTTACGTGCGGCCCCCACGAAGAGTGCAAAGGCAACACTGCCGGTCTGGCCTGGCCAAGCGGCCCGCCGGGAACAAACAAGGTCCATCTCTGTGACCATGGGCTAGAGGCGAGCCCGGCGCCGAGTTGCGGCGCCCCTGGTTCAGACCTCGGCTACGTTCTCTTGCACGAAATGTCACACTCCTGGGGCAAGACCACGGATCACGGCTATGGCATACAGGCTATCCAAAACGCGAGCATGACCGCCGAAAAGAGCATGATGAATGCAGACAGTTACGCTGTATTTGCTAAAGCGGCTGATCTGGGATGCAGCATGCGGGATTTGGGCGCCGGCGGCGGTGGTGCTGCCGGTGGTGGAGGTACTGCCGGTGGTGGAGGTACTGCCGGTGGCGGAGGTACTGCCGGTGGCGGAGGTACTGCCGGTGGCGGAGCTACTTACGGCGACGGAGGTACTGCCAGCGGCGGAGGTACTGCCGGTGGCGGAGCTACTTACGGCGACGGAGGTACTGCCAGCGGCGGAGGTACTGCCAGCGGCGGAGGTACTGCCGGCGGCGGAGGTGCTGCCGGTGGCGGAGCTACTTACGGCGACGGAGGTACTGCCAGCGGCGGAGGTACTGCCGGTGGCGGAGCTACTTACGGCGACGGAGGTACTGCCAGCGGCGGAGGTACTGCCAGCGGCGGAGGTACTGCCGGCGGCGGAGGTGCTGCCGGCGGCGGTAACTTCCAGGACGTAGGTACTACCCCCGGCAGTGATGGTTCCAGCATCACTCCCGGCGATGTCAACTTCCCGGACCATAGTACTCCCAGCAGTGATGGCTCCGGTAGTAGGCCTGGCAATGTCAACCTCCAGGGCGCAGGTACTACTACCGGCGGCGGTAGCTTTGGTAGTGGGCCTGGCAATGTCAACTTGCCGGCCGGAGAAGGTCCTTTTACCGGAGGCGGTAGTTTTGGTAGTGGGCCTGGCAACGTCAACTTGCCGGCCGGAGAAGGCCCTTCTACCGGAGGCGGTAGCTTTGGTAATGGGCCTGGCAATGTCAACTTGCCGGCCGGAGAAGGTCCTTTTACCGGAGGCGGTAGTTTTGGTAGTGGGCCTGGCAACGTCAACTTGCCGGCCGGAGAAGGCCCTTCTACCGGAGGCGGTAGCTTTGGTAATGGGCCTGGCAATGTCAACTTGCCGGCCGGAGAAGGTCCTTTTACCGGAGGCGGTAGCTTTGGTAGTGGGCCTGGCAGTAAGCCCGGCGTTGTTCGCCCCGGTGGTATACCGAGCTTTAATCCTGGTAGCAGTTCCGGTAACGGCGCCGGCGGAAATGTCCCAGCCAATGGTATACCGAGCGTTGATCCTGGCAGCGGGTTCGGTAACGACGCCGGCGGGAATGTCCCAGCCAATAGAATACAGAGCTTTAATCCTGGTAGCAGTTTCGGTAACGGCGCCGGCGGGAATGTCCCAGCCAATAGTATACCGAGCGTTGATCCTGGCGACAAGCTCGGTAGCGACGCCGGCGGGAGTGTCCCGGCCGGTAGTAACTTCGCGACCGGTGGTAACTTAGCGACCGGTGGTAAGTTCCCGACCGCTAATACACTGGGCGGTCAATCTAGTGCTAGCCTCGGTGGCGACCCCGATGGCGGCGCTTTTGGTGATTTTGTCGGGTAACGCTGCCTCTGTTGGCTCAATACGCAAACGCTCTGCCAGGGTGGCAAATTTGCCGTCACACTGCTGCAGTGCCGCATGAGTGTTTGAAGCAGGATTGTTCAGCTTAGGAGGACAAGCTTCTGAACAAAAGTGCAGGTTCATCGGAAATATTTCTCTTATTGGCGCGGATATGATGTCGATTTTGAGAGTCACATTCGCAAAGCGCTAGCCAGCAGACCCATACAGGCAGCCCGCTTGACAGCGTTTTCTTAATTTGGATGTGAGCCAAGTACATATTTATAAGCTAGCAACATTTAAAGACCTTGTTAAAATCATCAGCATGGACTTGAACTTGTCAAAAGATAAGACATGGCAGTTACAAATAGCTAATGGTTATCCTTTTTTAGCTTAGGATATTGATGAGAAAGGTTAGGAGCGGAGACAAAACCCGGTATATATGGAGATATCATCTCTAATAGTAGAATCTAACCGTGATTCAGGAAACTCAACGAGGAGGATTCCCTCTTTTTCGATGCTGTTCTTTCTCCCAAAGCAGAAAGTCAAGTTTGGTCATCTGCTGACAGCGCCAAGAGCAACTGTTGGCCCGCACATACTGACTACCAACAATGACTGCTAATGGGCTGGTAACTGGCAGCAACTTGGTCGAAAATCCTAAAGATGCCAGCACCCTACGCGCCGGCAATACCAGTACTTAACTTGATCACAACAAATGCGGCAGCCGAGTTTTACGTACTGGCAGTCTGCAGACAGCGGGTTTAGGCTGCTAGCAACAGCGCGCGCGTATTGACTCGGCCAATTACACCTGCTGGACATATAATCTAGTTGCCGGTAATGGAGGGAGTCAGATGTATTTAATATAGTTTAAAAAAGGAAATAAAAAAAGAATAAAGAAACCCGAACTTCTTTGTTGAGGCAAAGGCTCCTCGAGGAGGTGCAGACGTGGCAAAACGGCGGGCGTGTCTGGACGAAGCCATTGGGGCTAGCGCTATGCATAGCCTAAGAACCTATGGCGAAGAAAAGCCATCATACGACGGCCACGCTCATACGTTTAGCTCTGCCTATCATGATGGTTCGCTTAAGATGTATACGCACCATTTGACTGCTCCAACAGCCGAAGGGGAGCGACCTGAGTACCATATGACGCAGCTGAGGACATTTGGTATGACAGACACTCGAGCAACCTTCCTCGCAGGAGCCACATCGGTCAGAAATGCAAGAGATTTAGCTCGTCAAGCACGAGAGAGTCTCATCCTGACGGCCAATACTAAAGCGGCGCAACAGCAACAGGCAGCTACAGTGGAGTATAGCGCGGAACTACACAGCAATAATCCATTGCAAGGACGCGTTGAAAATTCAAAAACTGCGTCATGGCAGGAATCCATGATGACCTTTAACAACATATTGCCGACACTTGTGTCAAGGACTCTGAAGACAATGGTGATGTACCCACCATTCCCAGGCATCGCAGTTCCGACCAGTCACAAGATCTAGGCCAAAATGTGACTGCTTCAGATACCGATGATCTGTCAACGAGCTGTGTGTCGAGCTTGACCTCAAATGGAAGTTCATTGGCTGAAAATAAGGGTTTTGACGATGAGTGAGAGATGTATAAATTGAAATTCCAGACATTTAGATTCTGATAATGTACACTTGCCGATTTCTCTACTTTGTTATTTAAGCTAGGTCTAGGAGGTATGAGTACTTACTCTACCCAAGTTATGTGCTTATAATAGAGTAAATATAAAGAAGGCTTTTATTACTAGAATTAATCTGAATGCGCGAGAGCCTCTATAGCAAGTCAAAAACGCGGCCTTCGCTCTGTTCCGCCACGAAGAATCAAACCACTACCGTCACGGCATACAGGCACCGAACCCGCGAATGTAAGAATTACGCTCTGCACCCCCGGCTGCAGCCTGCAGCACTTACTGTAACCGGGTCACCCGACCTGTCCGCGGCTGTCCCGCAGTATTTCGACTTTGAAGACGCCCCGCTTTTCCCGGCCAGGCAGCACAACCTCCCGGCCGATACACTCGGGGGGGCGCGGCAGGCAGGGGGGCGTGCGGCATATTGCTGTGTGCAATCGACTCTAGTAATATTGCAAACGTGCTGCTGACTCCGATGGGCTCGATTGCTTCCGACCGGGGGTTCTTGAACCGGTTCCACCCGCCGCCTACTGAGTATACGAACGGCAGATGCTGTTCCCTGGCGTTGTTGTTGCCTGGTGTGGCTGCTTCTACTAATAGTCCTCAGCTGAAAAAAAAAGGGGAAAAGACACATCAACTGACTGCTCCATGTTGTAATTCACGCTTTACAACTCGTAAAAAAATTTTAAAGTAAACCCAGTATTCAAAGCGATGAAAATATTCTCGATCGACTCTGCAATTGTCCAGACGCGGGGAGCCACTTCCAGGCATCAGTCATTGCCTATCGACAAGGTCCGCCTATCCAGCGATCTGCCTTGCGCCACTTTAAACTGTCCCCCCATCCACTCATCATCATCCCGTCCCGGACTAGTTAGACTGGTGCAGTGCAACAGCATATCGTGTTCCCTATGCCTCCCAGCTTAGTGACTGGTCGCGCCCCTCACCCACCACACACTCCCGGGGCACGCCTGCAGCGGGCGCGGCCGGGCAATGGCGGGGTACCGGCAGCAAAGAGGGTGTGCAACCTGTGAGTCAACCGGGCCGGTGACTACAGACGGGGGGGCTTGAGAGCACCGGTCGTGTCGTAGGCACCGCGGCCCATGTTGACGGTCACTGTATCGCAGCTGGGAATCTTCAGATCTGTATGTGATTGTTTTTTGTCATTTGGCCTTTTTGGCCTTGTGTCTATGGTATCCTTGTCCGAAACTAATAATAAAATAAAACATGTTTTCTGCTTGCTAATGTCCTTTGTACCGTGTCCTGTTGTATCCCGATATAGTATAGTATAGTATAGTAGTAGTAGTAGTAGCCCATTGTTGTTACACGCTCATGATCCTCCTCTAAAGACCTCCACTCCTCTACTCCCAGCGGTAGAGACCGTCATCGTAGGCGACGCGGTGGCGACGGCTTCCGGGCCCCACGGTCGCGCGACGGCTGGGCACCATGCGCTCCCGCAGACGCCTGTCCTGCTCCTCCTGCTCCTCCTTCTCGAGCTCCAGGCCGCGCTGGTGGGCCCGGCGCTCCTTCCAGTTCTTGTCCTGGACGGTCAGGCGGCCCATGGCGGCGACGGGCACCTCGTCAAACGTGTCGCGACGGCTGCGGCGCTCGGCCACGGGCTGCTGCTGCTGCTGCTGCTGCTGCTCGGCAGCCGCGCTGCGCGAGCCGGGACGGTTGGAAATCTCGTCGTTGGCCATGTCGATGCGGTCGCGCAGGTTCTGGGTCCTGTGAGAGATGCGCTCCTCGTCGCGCTCCTCCCGCCGGCGGCGGCGGCGGCGACGCTCCTCCTCCTCGTCGGCGGCGGCGGCGGCGGCGACGGCCGACAACGACGACGCAGAGTGGCGGCCGTGGCTGTTTCTGCTGCTGCTGTTGTTGCTGCCCTGGGAGCTGGTCGAGGCCTGGCGCGAGTGCCGCGACGACGAGCTGCTGACGGGCGAGGGCGGGTAGTGGACGGGCAGCTGGTGCGCGCGCGACGGCCGCTCGTCGACCAAGTACGGCCGGTTGTAGGATTCGCGGGGGGAGGAGGAGGAGGAGCCGCCGCCGTGCGGCACGGAGAGGTTGGCCGAGGGCGAGGGGGGCGCGCTGCGCGGCATGTGGTGGCCCAGGGGCGGCGTGCGCGGCGTCGGCGGGTTCGACACCAGCAGGATGCGCTCGCGGCCGCTGCTGCTGCTGCTGTGGACGTTGACGACCCTCTGGCCGTTGACGTAGATGCCGGGCGAGCGGTGTCGGCGGCGGGACGAGGATGTGGACGAGTGGCGGGACGAGTGGCGGGAACCGTCCGAGCCGGCGTCCAAGGCAGCGGCGGCGGCGGCGGCGGCAGCAGAGCTGCGGCTCGAGGGACGGGGCGAGTACTCGGGGGTCGGGGGGAAGCTGGTTGTCGGCGCGACGATGATGGGCGCGGCCGGCGCGGCGGGCAGCTTGTCGTGCGTCGCCGAGGAGGACTGCACCTCGATGTGGTCGGCGCATGGACGGCCGTAGCGCGAGGCGACGCACAGGTAGGTCTGCTCGGGGACGGTCGAGCGGCGGCCGTCGGCGTGGACGCGGACGACGACGGTGGTGGTGCACATTGTGAAGGGCTGTTCGCTGAACCCCGCGATGGGGGAGAGGGACAGTAGCTAATGTGGTGGTGGTGATTGGTAGGAAGACGACGAGTTGGTCTTGCACGCGGAAAAGTGTCTCTACTGTGTGTAATAAGTAGAGAAAAGAGCACAGAAGAGTACAAGGAGTGCAGTTCAAAGACGAATCAGCTCTTTGATGGTATGAATGGAGATGGACAAGGACATGTTGGGAATGGAGGCGGGAGACGGGGCAGATATATAAGTAAACAGAAAAAGGTAGAGTAGGGAAATCGTGTAAGTCGTTTCTTGGTGGGGGACCAAGCAGCAAAGGTATCCGCAGGGTGCAAGTGGTGAGAGGTGGGAGTGTGTGTTGTAAGTGGTGAGGGAGGTGTGGTGTAAGTGTAAATGCATGTGTGCGGATCAAGGTGGCGTCTCTGAGAGGGCTAACTGGGGTACGGAGTATGGTATGGAGTATGGAATACTTGAAGCGAATATAGGATATGGGTGGAAAGAGTAGGTAGTTACAGGACAAGGTCACTTTTGTGTGCAGCAGCCTTGTCTGTGGGAAAATCCAACGAAACGGCGTGGACGACAAAGCCGAGGGGGGGTGCGAACATGGGCGCTAGGCTGCCCTCAGAGGCCTCTCTCTCTCTCTCTCTCTCTCTCTCTCTTGCTCTCGTCTCTCGTCACACCCCCCTCCGAGTTGCAATCATTGAGCAGAAATGGTGGTGGCTTGACGCCGGTAGTGCTGTGGGTTTTGGTGGCCGCGACAATGGGCCGCCGCGACCTTTTGGGGCGGCCGTTTCTGCCTGCTCGAGGGTGGAGGGGGGGGGGCCTCAGGATGACTGTTCGGCCTGTGTCCTGCAAGTGAGGCAGGTTGCCTGCATACTCAGTATGCTCTATTCGAGCAGGTACCGCAGATGGCGTTTTTTTTTTTTTTTTTAATTTTTCTTTTCGCTGGTGGCTCCGTAGGGGGCGGAGGGAGCTATCATGGCATGGGTTGTGACCCATCTTGCTTACAGCCGCTACAACAAACTAGTTGGTTACAAGGTACCGGAGTAGTTACGTCTTTTTCCCATTACAGGGGGGAGGGTAAGTAGAACAGCAGGTGCAAAGTACCAGTAAGTGACCAGCAGAGCAGGCGAAAGGCTCGAAATAGTGTCCATTGAGCAAGGGGGGGGCAACTACACCAAACGTCAACTAACGATTTTCTATTTTCGAACGGGTTTCCCGGTTTGAGACCAGGTAACGCGAGAGCCAGCCAGTCAAGTGTACGTCTCTTCGTTTCTCTCTGGCGGCCGAGCAGGAGGGCGGCCGAAAGAGAACGCCGTTGCAGCGGTTGCTGAAACTTGCAACAGCCAACTTTTGCTTTGGGGTCGTGGGAACGGGCCGCCGCACACAAGACGAACGGCACAAGAAGACGAGTGGACACCTGGTTGCAGCGCGATTCTGGGGGCCCAGCATCTATTCTTGCTTGCCTGCCTGCCTGCCTGCTTGCTTGCTTGCTAGTGTGTGTAGTTGCTGGTTTCGGTCGCCGTCTTTGGTCGAGCACGAGGCCACGGCGTAACAAGGCTAGTGTAGATTTGGGTTGGTAAAAGTCAGAGAGAGAGGAGAGTGAGTAGGAAAAACGCCTAGCAATTCTCCTCGCCTCTGGTACCCTCGGCCGTGGAACACCGTCACCGCACACGCGAATTGTTAGTTTATTCTTCTCTTTGATTCCGTTTCTCTCTCTCTCTCCCGGGTCATTGTGCCGGTGTGCCGCCTTCATTCCCCCCTCATGACCAAGGGGTGTTGATTCCATTCTGTTCCATGGAAGAGGACAGCCAAGCAGCCACGCCACATTGTTGACACTGCGACTTTTTTTTTTTATTGACATGCTGCAATCTGTCAATCCCGCCCTATTTGATGCATCTTGACATATAAACCCGCAGGCCAAAAGGGAGGGGGGAGCCACTAAACTAGCCCGGGCGATGGCGTCCTGCAGACGCACACAAGACAATTTTTCGTCCTCCACAAAGCCGGTGACGCAGATTTTGATTCCACGTGTGATTGTAAAGGGCTGGAAAAGCGATTTGAAGAAGGGAAAAGAAAAGCTTTTCAAGTCATGCTTGCAATTCGTCAACGCCAATCTCACGCCAATCTCTTGGCTTTTGCCCCCGCGACGAGCCTCACTTTTGTTGAACTCGACAATCTTGTCCCCTTTCGAGTATACGCTGCCCTCTTTCCCAGAAAGACGCGCAATCCAACTCGAAGCGACAGCTTTTTTTTTTTTTCTTCATCATTTGCAACCAGACTTTGCTGAATCAGCGAAAACAGTACCTGTGTAGGGAAACCACCCCCAACTGTACAGCCTCGATGCTACCCGTCAGCCGTTCAGCCCTGGCGGGGGGCTGTGTCCTTGTTCGCACCCATACAAACCCCAGCCAACCCGCTACAAAGTAATACTCAGTACTCCGTAATTCAGAAACGAAACATGTACGGATACGTCTCTCTTGTTGCACAAGCTATCTTTGCAAGCAAATGTAGACAATCTACGTCATTGCCTCAACTCGACCAACTTGCAGATCATCACGGCAACGCATTGCGCAAAAATCGATAGCGTCGTTTTTTGAAAAGAAATATTTTTGTTTTCCTTCAAGCCACTTTCCGCCCCCTTTTCCTCTCTTGGACCCCTTTTCGTTACCAAAATCTTTAAAAAAAAAAGCAGGGCATGGTACCAAAACGACCACCACCGCCGTCAGAGGCGTCCGTCAGCAGACCACAGCTACCATGTACCAATAGATGACCCTGCTCAGACGCAGGCACAGGCCACCACCTATTGGTAGCCCTGTTGTCCTGACTCTTTTTTTTTTTTTTTGAGTTTCGTTTTAGCGGCAGAGAAGGCTCTCTCGAGATGGGCATTCTCCATCTGGGGGCGGGAAAATGGCTCGCAACTGGCAAAAAAGCAGGGAAATCGTGCCCTCTGTGAATGGGGTTTCGAGACAAATCAGCCATCGAATTCCCGTCTTTGACCATGCTGCGATATCGGTGATGCTACCGGCTCGTGGCGGGGTTGTCGTCATGGCATTCTCCCCAGGAAGGTGGAAAGCGGGCAGCTTGTAGACAAAAGACGTCACACAATTGTGACCGGTTGTCGAGCTTTACGCGAAACCGGTGTACGTCATGCCCTTTTTTCCATTTTGAAATTTCCGTCTGCCCCTCCAAAAGGTACGTGACGAAACGACAGAAAGAGAGAGAGAGAGAAAATCGCTCTCTGCTTGAGCAGACTCTGCGTCGTCGTCATTCTCAAAATCTGCCTGTGGCTTGTGAGGCCTCCCCTCCCCTTCCTCCTGGTCGTTGGGAAGAGGAGATAAAATGTTACCGTTTACGGCAACGAGAATCCTTCAGCTACAAAACATCGTCATTGGTTTTTCTCACTCTCACTCGCGATTGTTCCTGCGTCTGCGGGCTCCTCCGCCCGCCGCGACTGCGCCGTTGCTGTGCTAATGCTTTGCAGGAACCGCCCTGCACACAACGCATCATGCCCAGCAATCGAGGCAGTGCAAGAGCTGATCTGCCGTCAAGGCTGAAGAGCCCATCCGTCATGCCCTTTTCTTGCAAATTGAGGCTAGTGCCTCTTCTTAGACTGTGGCTCAGCGTAAGCCTCGTCTGGCTCCGCCGCAGCGGCCCGTCCCAGCCTTACTTGTCGCCATCCCCTGCCAAAATTACAAGGGCCTTGTCATCCAGTCCCCCTTCTGTAAGGGGGGCCAAGGTCTGGCTGACTGGCTCGCAGGCCTCCATCGCCGAGACTCTTGTGAGCACCAGCAAGCGCCGCGTTCCGAGTCTCTGGGTTCATGGCCGTGTGGGCTCGCTCTCCATCCTCTGAAACTCGACTAGGCCGCTCGACACGGCCATAAATTGCTATTTCCAGAGTCGTCGAGATTTTTTTTTTTCACATTTGCAGAACTTCTCGTCGCCGACTCGACCGTTTTTGTGTTTCGGGCGGGCAGCCTGGCGCGTGCCTCGATAGGCTCGCGACGCTCGCTTCACGCCGAGCCTGCAGAGATTCCATCGCAAAAGCGAGACTCTCTGCAGACTGTACTGTGGTGATTGGATTCCCAGAAACGTCAGGCCCTGCGCTGGCAGGTCTTTAGCCGCCCGGGCGTTGGCATTGTGTGCAAGTGTTTTACCCATTCATGTGACGCGAGCGCGATGCAGGACCTGAAACATTGTTTTTCGTCGTCGTTTCCTCTCCTTTCTTTCAAAATAGGAGTGTTGACTAGTACGTAGATTCTCTTCGGCGCCAAGAGAAACAAGTAAGCGCCTCATTCATTGTCGTCGGAGATGGTGTTGCAACGTTCTGCTTGGCGCATTGCCAAGGATCTGGTGCCGGAATAGCAAAATGGATCGGGGCCTGAACATTGACTACCCTATACCTGCCACTGGGCATTGGTTGTAATGTGCAGAGCTTCGTACGGCACTGATTTAAAACACAGGCTGATGAAGAGCTGGGGTGGATTTCATTACTTTAGACTCGAGAAATCTTTAAAGGATCGTAGCTTTCTAAATCGTTTCTGCGGGGGACCCGTTATTTGGTCCAGAGCCGATATTGGGCAATGGACACTGTCGACCATGGACCAGTCTAGCTCACGTTATCTTGCTGCTGTAATCCTTCCAGACATCTTGAAGCTGTTATTTAGCCAACCCATACGGCTCTCTACACCCTTGGTCCAGCTCGAATGTACTAAACTCAGTTTGAGGACCGTGGCCCTGACAGCAACCTGCAAGAGGACTGTGTAAGAGCCTCGACTCGGGTGCATTGACCGGACTCATCTCTATCCCAGTCGCATCGCCAATGGTAATGCATATCCGTTTTTTTAGCACGAGCGTCTCCAGATTGCGAGGTAGCTGATACAGGAGGGACCGGCGGGGAAAAACGAGAGAAACCCGTGAGGAACCGCCACGGCACAACGAATTTGCGCAGGTGCGCAACCTCCTCCAAAGCCGATGGGCACCCGCGGCTTTCCCAGTGCATGCGACTGCTGCCAGGCGCGCAACCTCCTCCAAAGCCGATGGGCACCCGCGGCTTTCCCAGCGCATGCGACTGCTGCCAGGCCGGGTGTAGGACCGCAAGCTTGGGTCCAACTCGGTCCGGGTGTCGCGGAGAGGGTCTTGAGTCGCTATGAGCGTCCCGATGTCTATGACTTCTGTGACCCTCTCCCTCCCTTTGGCATAATCTCGAAAGAGAGACCATGACGATTCGAATTGCTCAACTCTGTCGGCGGCTTGAAGTAGAGGAACTAACCTCTTCTCGCGAACTCGATGCAGATTCGCTGAATAAAGCACAACCGGCGACGGCGGACAATCAGCCCCTTGGCAGATTCTGTGCATACAGACTTCCAGGACAGCTGAAGTAGGCGCATGAGTTAAAGAGGGTACAATCTTTTTGCGATCTGAGAGTAACTTGTACACATAAACGAGATAGAATCCAAAGATTTTGGCCATGCGCAATTGATGAAGCAGTTTCGGTCCGGTGGGTTCCGACAAGAGGCCTACAGGGCAAGATGCCGGAAGAAGTAGCTCATACAGGATAGACGTTTCCAATCAACGTGGCCCATTCACTGTCAAAATGCCCCGACCTGGCGCGAGGCTGATGAAAAGGCTCACGAGTGCATCTACATCCCCAGGCTCGAGTCTCTGCACCCACGTACTCTTGAGCTCTTCCGACACGCTCACACGTCAAATGATATGTCAAGCCCGGGAGAATGGCAAGTGTCGGGCTGATGGTGATGGCGTAAAGCTCTACTCGGCAAGTCGTATTGCAGCGTGTGGCGTGGAGTCGAATTGATCGATGCAAGCTGCCAGCTTCGACTTCTTCAGCAGGGTGCACAAAAGAAGAGACAGAGGCGGCCCCCATTCGGGCGTCTATTGAAGAAGGATGATTGAGAAAGGTGTCCACGCTAATAGTGCATAGAAACGTCGAGCGGTAAGCCTCGATGAAATGACATGTCTCACACCCATTTGGCGCAGGATTAAAATGCAGCAGGTCGGACTACAGAGCAGTTTATCTACACCGACATCGCTTTAGCCGTGGTATGAGACTATTTCCCCGGTTGTGTTACTACTGCAGAGATTGCTGCAGAGGCCAGTTCCGAGGCAAAACCTTCGGTGCTCGCGTTTCAAGGAAGTCTGCAAGAGAAAGCGTCAGTCTACAGTCAACAAGATCCCGCCTCTCTGTGTGGTCAAGCTGTCGAAGATGGCTGTATGCGCTGAGACTGAGAGAAAAGGGCTACCGGACAATCTAAAACAACCCTGGAAGGCTAGGACCGACAAAGACAGCCTCTATCTACTGGAAGCATTACCCATATGCCCATCACCGGGTTTGATACATCTCCACCTCGGCGAGCTATACATGATCGATGTTCCGATATCAAGACGAAGCTATAGACATTCATTCAGGACCTGCGATGACGCATTGTCAGAGCAAAATCCCCTTGGATGTTTCGAGAACTCCGACAGGTCGAGTTAAACCTTTGCTCGCCCGTGGAAAAAGCAGAACACCTGCCGTTCCGGATGCATCTCTGCTATTTTCCCTGCCCGACAAATCGGTATTATCTCTCGTCATGGTTATCTCTCATTATGGAGAGAATCATGGCGTTTCAGTAGCTTGAGAGTTGGCCTAGCATGAACAAACGAGTTGGATTTGAGTGGCTGACCAGTACGCCAAAGCGCATCTCGCTCCACTCGATGGAGATTCACCCAGTAAATGAACATGTATTGAGACAAGTCTCTGCTTTCTGTACCAGTATATTGAGCTTCGGATATGAAATTTTACATCTCGATACCCTGAATTTCTGCAGAGAACACATCGACGTGAATGCCTTTGGCGCCGCACAAGGTCCCGTTCGCGACAGTCTTACGAACCCGAGTATCAGCGCCGTCGTCGCATACCGTGACGGGGGTTTTGTGACGAGAGCGGAATCTGTTGGAGGGTTATGTCAGCTGTGACACTTTCGGCACGTAAGGCGGTTTGCAGTTACCTAGTGTCTCCTTGTAGCCGCTTCTCGAATGGATTTCAGGCCGCGCACTCGGGCCACACCGAGCCAACTACCACCCAAAGTCAAGGACCCGAACTCACTAGGAGATGCATTGGATAGTCGTAAGGATAGATGGCTAGGCAGCTAGGAAGCGAAGCGTCGTAGAAACCAAACATGCCATCGGTCCACAGTCATGACAGCGATGGACGAACTGCTGGAAATAGGGCACTGATGTATGCAAATGATAGCGTGGCTCGCAGAGCCTTTCCAAGTATGCGGTCAGTAGAGATGCTCTGGTACTTTCTACATCTTCAATGGGACTTTGCACTATTACGAAAGTTTGCAGTCATTTACGCAAGACAGAATATGTGTCTCCTAGGAGCGCGCAACAGCAAAAAGACAGTCACAGCGCTGGAAGGGACGTATCGCAAGGAAAACTGGCTCAGAACCGAGTAGAAGATGATTATTCAATGTCATTACCTCATGCGTCATATGTTTGGGCCTCCTCCATCTGCCGGCGGTATCGCAGCCGCTGCTGCTCTGGCGTCGCTATTTGTACGCAGTCGTAACATCCCCATACGGCAAAAAGAAATCGCCACAGTCTTTTGTGTTCAAAAAGTGTTAGCCGTCGTGCATATCCCCCGTGACCGTGCCGTTGAGAAGGTGACTACCGTGCTTACATGACCCCTACCAAGAACCAGTGCGCGGCGTTCATGAGGCTGGGCAGCGTAAAGGCCACGCCGTAGTGGGCGTGATCGAGCGAGGAGGAGTATTGCAAGTCGCGGTCGTCGTCGTCGTCTTTTTTGCCGGTGCTGCTCGCGCCCGTGAAGATGATGAGCACGAGGCCGCCCAGGCTGATGGCCAGGGAGACCACGTCGTGGAGCATGGCTCGCGCGGGAGTCAGAGCCTGGAAGCCCATGGCGCGATTCGTCACCGACACCATCTGCCAGCTGTCGTTGAGGATGGCGATGGAGATCTATCGCCAAGCGTTAGCCTTTGCCCTGGCTTCTGGCGCCCGAGGCTGTTTTATTTTTATTTTTTTCATTTTTTTTTTCCTTCTCGCTCACTCCTCGACATCTCCATAACCGTTTCGAGTTGTGTGGGTTAGGTTTCTCCACACCCCGCATTTTGCCTCCATCTTGGCGCCGATTCGACGATGATGCTATTCCGGCGGGGGGAGGGGCGGTGACGCTACTAGAAGGGACGAAGAAGAACAATCTTGTGCAAAACCACTTACACCGATCATGCCGCCAGCAACAGAACCAATCTTTCCGGGCCAGCGGTTCGCGATGAAGCCCATGACTACCATGGCCGCGATCGACGTGGCCCACCCCAGCGCCCGCGCCACGGCCTGGCACGCCGCCAACGGTGCCGTGTTTCTGCTCATCGGGGACGCATTCCTGGGTATGCCGCGACGGATTATCGAGTGGTGGCTACTAAAGTCGACTTCTTTGATTTGCAAGGCCGTCTAGATGAAAAAAGAGGTGGCGATGGAAGGGAGAGGGGAGGGAGGAAAGGGAACCGCATGGCCTCCCAAATTAAAACGTCAAGGGAGAAAAGAGAGGGACGGCACAAAGCGCTTCCTTGTGTTCCGCAGCAGTGGTTGCATTGAACAACGCTGTCACGGCATGTCCCACCACGTGAACACGGCCGGGCAGAAGGTATTTTTAGGTTCACCTTTAAGTATGAGCGGGCGCTGCCTGCAAAGAGCAAGGCTTTGTAGTGGCGTCCCACGCCAGCCCATAGAGCACCGCCTTTTACCATTGGCTGGATAGCAGAGGGAGGGAGGGGGAAGAAGGATGATCTTGCCTCTGACGGCATAGCCTGAGCTCCCAGGCCGAGTCGTCGTCGGGGGACGACGACGCGGTTTTCGCGCAGCAAAAGGGCAGGGCAGATGCGCAAAAGGCGAGAAGGAGGGAAGACGAGGGTCGGAAGCGCCCCTCTTGCGATGCGTTTAATCCCAGGCGCACATAGCCTTCGCATACAAGAGCGTCAATGTGCATATTCCACCCCGGATTACGCTCTCTACTCTGCGCTAACGAAACTGTATCGCGGGGGGAGGGCGCTACTGCTAATTTCCGCTCTTCGCGTGGAGCTGCCTGACACATTGCGCCGAAAAGTCGTCCCATGCCATTGTCAGGGTATCCTGGCAAGGCCTGTCTGTGTACACCAGGCTAAAGGCCTTTGCTGTTACTCGTATAGTTGTGCCGGCGGCCGTTATAGGTGGGAATGTAATGAGCGTCGAGGTACTGGAGACGGCTGCTTGACGCCAAGGAAACAGTGATTGGGGTCAAAACTCTCCCGCCAGACAGTGGCCACGAAACTAATGCGATAGGACATTGAAGCGGGTGACTGGGCGGTAACACTCAGCACATTGTGTCAGACACGAATGTGGGATAGCCACGCCGTTGACAACAAAGACAGCAAAGGCGGGATAAGTGAGAAGCTCAAGCTTGGGCTAGACTGTAATTCTATCCCTGATTGATTTAATTCGCCTGCACCAGCCATATGTTGACTGCGCCAGCAACATTCTGTCATTTCCCTTGACCCTTCCTCAACAGTCAATGCTGACTGCTATAAACGAATAAACTATTCTCATAAAATTAAATAAAGTCTCATCGGATCTCTTGTAAACTACACACCAAGAGGACAGACAATGCCATACGCCAGATGTACTCTGCACAATTATAGTGACGAATGCGTACAATTGGAAGTTGTAACAGCGTCGCATGATCAGTAGACCTCGTCCGTGAGGCAAAAATATTCTTGCCTGACAAACGAAAAAGCAACAACTTCATAGAACTACACAGACATACAAAGAAGTACTTTGAAAGAAAAGAAAGTGGCCTACATACATCGCAGGTTCTGTTCTGGTCCACTTTCCAACATGGCAGCACGCCAAGGAGGCCAGCTACGTCGCCCCTTCGCCAGACTCGTCTGCCTCAGGCCCAGACTCGTCTTCCTCAGGCTCAGACTCCGAGAAGCCTCTATCAGGGTCTACCAGTCTGCCGTGGTGTAGACAAATGCTACCATCAGCGCCGTCGATACTGGTTGGGCGGTGTGCAATCGTCAAGACGGTGCAGCCGGCGAAGTTTTCCCTCACGACTTGGTTGACGATCCTTTCCGTCTGCAGGTCGACACTGCTTGTTGCCTCGTCCACCAGCACTACCCTGCTTCCCGTCTCTCGCTGCTTTAAAATGGCTCGAGCGATGCACAGGAGTTGTACCTGGCCTTTTGAATAACCAACATCCTCCAGCATAGCGTCCAAGCCGCCCTTTTCCGTGAGCGGCAACCATATATGAAGGCTCTTTAATAACTGCTCCAAATCCATGTCCTGTTTAGCCGTCTTCTCATCCGATCTGCCATCCGATTTGCGAGGGACATCATTCATGGTAAGTGGCAGCAGATTGGTGCGAATGGTAGCATCAAACTGCACTTGATCCTGAGTGATGGTGACGAGGCGTGATCGTAGATCGTTTAGTGAGATGGACGCAATATCAACACCATCAATTTTGATTCTTCCTTCGTAGTAGACAAACCCAAGCAGCGTCGAGAATAGAGAACTCTTGCCACTTCCACTACGACCCACGATGCTTATATGCTGACCTGGTAAGATAGATAAGGATATATCCCGAAGTGCAGGAACAGCACCGGGATCTTCGGGTATGTGACTGGCAGTGACATTCATCAGCTCGATTCGACCTGTGGATGGCCAATGACTCGGCAGGCTCTCGCTCTTTCTAAGTACCTCCTGCGGTGTCTGCTCTTCGAAAATAGACAATCTTGCCAATGCACCAGTTGACGTCTCAAGATCCGTCCAAGCTGTCATTAAGTGTTCTAGGGCAATGCTGAGCCAGATCAGCCCTATGAAAGCCAGGCCAATAGACGAGGAGGAAGAGCTTTCATCTATGAACAGCGCCATTGCCACAAGCGATATACCAAGAATGCCGGATAAAAGACCTAGAACCATGTTAAGCCATTGTTGAATGGCTAATTGTACATAGAATGGTTTCTGCGCTGCCTCCAGAAGTGATATTCCCCGCTGTATATTTTGCTGCTGGCATTTAAAGGCTCGAATATGTGTCAACCCAGTAGCGGTCTCCGTGAAATACGTATGTAGAGGATCCTGCGCTTCTAGCTCCAGGTGACGTACTTGACGTGATGTTCGTAGATAAAATTTCTGAATGAAATAAATCGCCAGTAACACGATGGGCAAGGCACCGCCCAAGTATGTTGCACCGGCGAGAATGATGCCAATCTGGGCAAGGACATTGGTGCCAGCGTGTATCGTTCTCAGAAGTGCCACTGGCAACTTCCCCGATAATAAGGTCATATCCTGACTATAGCGGTTCAAGAAAATTCCGCTTTTTGTTGTACTGAGGAATCTCAACGTCGCCCCCATGGTAGTGTTCACCAGCCGCTGATGCAGTTGGCTGGACGACCGGGGCGACAGTAGTACGAATAAAAACCAGTAAACCAGGCATCCAAAGACACAGGTAGCCGCGCCAATACTGGCGTAACCGACAAAATATGTTGTCTTGTCAGGATTGGTCTCAATCCATATGCGTATGTAGATTTCGGGGATAATCTCCCCCGCAGCAAATAAAGACGTGAAAAGAGTGTAGAGAATCATTCTGATCCACCCTATAGGCCTAATGAAAAGGGCATAAAGTCGGATATCACCCTTTCGACGAAGTGCGACGTTGGGGCCCTCGCTGGTGGCGGCGGCGCTTCCCTCCAAAGACGTCCGGACCGCGCGTTGTTCTCTCTGCTCTACAGCGAGGGGAACGTTGCGATTCAATGTCTTCATGGCGCAGGAAAGCCGCTCACCGTATTCATCAATCTCGGCCCGCGTTCGCAGAATATTGCAGTTGGGTCCCTCTAAAACAAGCAGCTGGTTGACCAACGGCAAGCAGGTAGGTAGATGAGTAACAACTAAAACGGTGCACCCAGCCTGCCGGAAGATACCGTTCCGCCCAATGAGCTGATGCAGGATAACAACGGCGGTTTCATGATCGAGAGAGCTAAATGCGTCATCGAAAATTGTGATGGGATACTCTGCATAAGCCGTCCTCGCGATACCAACGCGTTGTCGTTGGCCACCACTAAGATTTGATCCGTTCGTGCCAACGACAAAATCAGCACCACCAGGCAGCCAGCTAAGGTCTTCTTCGAGAAAGCATGCTCGGATGACCCTAGTAAATCTAGCCTGGTTAAATTCGATGTCTCCAATAATATTTTCGCGAATTGTGCTATTACGTAGCCAGACATTTTCGCCACAATAGCCGATTTCGTCAGTATTAACAAATACAGAGCCAGCCAAGACTTCACTCGCACCGAGGATTGTCTGCACAATGGTCGATTTGCCGCTTCCCGTAAGGCCAACAAGACCTGTTATAGAGCCGGCTGGCAAGTCGAAATGAACATTATGCAAGAGAAGCTTCTTGACTCCGAGCGGTGCAATACCAGCGTGCCGAAACCGAACGACGCCGCCCTGGCCATGAGCTCTGCCTGAGCTTTGGCTGCTTGACGAGTCGGCTGATAGAGGCCTGGATCGAATGTCCCTCTTCTCAGCAAGACACAAGAAATTCTGGACTCGTGAGAAGCACGCCAACATGTTTCTCCACCTCGAGAGTGTCTGCAGCATTATCGCAAGCGGTTGTTGAATCAGAGACACCACTGTAAGTATCGGAAAGACTTTTGCGGCCGACATTTCACCGTGGAGAGCAGCCCCAAACAGGGCAGCGGCAAGGACGATAACGGGCGTCATGAGATCACCGACAAGAATGGGCCCGTAGCTAATCGCTTGCAGAAGGCGGTACCCTTTCGATATTGCAATTTCCTCCTCTCGTAAGCTTTGCAAAAAAGTGCTAACAGTCGGCCCAAGGCCAAGCATTTTAATTGTTGCAATGTGAGGTAGAATGTTGGCTGTTTTCGCAACTCTAACCTGAATGCCCTGATTCCACCGTGCAAGGCGCTTAGCCGTCCAAGGAGCAATAGCATATGCAGCAGCAGTAGTCAAAATGAGTGGTGCGAATACCGCGAAAGCGGACACACCAATAAACCTTGACAGCACAGCGGTACCCAGAGCGATCTCTAGCAAGCCAATTGGTATCTGTAAACACTGTGGTATACCAGTGACTATCCCGTCGATATCAGCAGTCATGAGAGTCACGGCAGCTGACCGCTTAGCCTCGACTTCTGAGATGCGGTGCTCCTTGTGTATCATGAGCCCAATAAGGCCACCTCGAACACGGGTGACATAGCGATTCATGAGGTGAGCGTGCGTCGTACGGGATAGTGCGAGCCCTATAAACATACATGCTGTAGCGCCTTGAACCCCTAAACGTTCTTTCATATTATTCGGTCCTCCGTGTGGCTTATCAACCATCTCGATAACACGGCGGAGAACAAAAGGCCGGGAGAAGTCAAATGCGGTAACAACTAGTCTGGAGAAGACCAGGCCGACACCGCACCCTTTCCACGCTTTCAGACACGGTTTGAGGAGTGCGTGAGGCGATGGGTTGCTTTGATTAGGTCGCCAGTGAGGCTCAAGCTGCTCGTAAAGCACTTCCGAGGAAAGCTCCGGGTCCAGCTCGTTCAAGTGGCGGGTCAAGAGCTCGGTGCGGAAACCGGTGGCGAAGACAGGCTGCAGAAACAGAAACAGTGTCCGGCTGATGCACCCGCTTGTGGCCTCGATCCCAAGCTTTCTGCATTGAGTTTCGTCCACGAGTAGCGTTCTTTTCGAGATCTCTTGCAAAATGAGGAGTATGAGTCTCATCCCAGCTACTACAGCCGTCATGCTGCCAAGAACCGTCATACCAGGACGCAGGAAAAATGATCGGCTCTTCACTCCATCAAAGATCAGACCAAGGAGTAGGTATATATTGACGAATGCGGAGGAGCGAATGGAACGCCCATGCTCCAGGTAGATTATACCTCCTAGGCATGCGCTTGCCAACAGCTCCACGGATGCAGCGGGAATCGATGTGCTTGTCCGGTGCGAAATCTTGACTGCCCAGATAATTATTGTGGCAACTTGGGACAGGATGAGAACACTAGCTGTAGCCTTTGTTTTGAGAAGAATCGATTAGAGACAGGATGATCAAACGATTGAACAAGCGCGCTTACTAGCTTTGCCCCCAAAAGCAAGCCGCCATGGGCGACTGTAGGCTGCTGAGAGTATTGGCGAAATAAAAAAAGTGAAGTAATGGCTAGACTTGTTGAAAATGCGAGACCAAAAATAATTTCTTCGAATCGCAGCGTGAAATCAAAAATTGATGCAATGGGAGCCCAAAAGGCAGCGTCCATTGGTAGTGCCATTTCTGCGTCAATTGCGACTGACTGATGGACTCCTCGCAGGCACTATTTGGAGCAGAAGAAGGTGTCTTTGGACAGAGTCCCGTGTTGTGCTTCCAGCCGTTGAAGGCAACGGGGCAATAATCCGAGATTGTTATGTCGGGGCGGAAGTTGATGTTCGGAGAAGCAAAAGCATCCAACCAACCAAGCATGCGGAGGAAATGGGGCGCCCCCAGATTTATGTTGATAGTGAGATGGATTGGCGCCCTAACTGATAGGGATCTTGCCAGGTCGTGTGGGACCTCTGGAGCCTGATTCTTCTACCAGTAGGCGATTCCTGCTCGGACATGGCTGTGGCTCATCTCCTTTTTGCTTCACCCGGCCCCAGGGTCACATGCTTATGGTACGGTACTATTACAGGAGAGTGTGGCGGGCCGTGGTGGATGTGACCGAAATGCAGTTGAAATTGAAGGTTTGATCAAGACAGGCTAGTTCAGACAAAACGTGACAAGAGAGGGAGGAGGGACAAGCCATTGGAGCCGAGTCCAATAAACAAAAAACTGATTTATCTACTACTAAGATACCCCGTGGCCATTCTATATTCTAAGGGCGTAGTGGCACATTTCATCAACTCTTTCCTGGCGAAAAGTCGTAAATGCCATTAAGGCTGGTAAAAGAACCGGTAGTTATCACCTTGATACAACTCCAACATAGGCGGGTCCAGTCAGGGCAAGTGGCGTGTTTAGGCCCGTTTTCGCTGTTTTGATCCATTAACTCTTGGAAGGCTCCTAGGAAACGGGTTCACTGCGAGGCAACTCACCAGGCCTGCCTTGAGCGAAACCGCAAAAGGCCAGAGCCATGACAAGCAAGGCTTGGGGATATTGATGGTACATGTTGTGTGCAGAAGTAGACAGCAGAACTACGTCAAAGACGCGCAGCTTAACTTGGCCGGTCGAAGTAGGTGCTTGATGAATATTGTAGGATGCGAGTACTGGTAGCGATAGACTTTTTGGCCTGCAGAAGATGGAGGGCAAAGGCACGAAGGGTGTAATTTATTAGCACATACGCTATATTAATTTGCACACAACTATACCTAATCTAGCGAAGACCTGGTAATGAGTCCACATATTTTTGTAGGGATCACTACCACCTTTACATCAGAACCCGTAGACCTCTATAACTTTCAAGAATCTGGCCGGCAGCGCCTCTGGCCAGAGGCCTGGTTATGACGAAGGCTGCGATACAGCTTCTTGAGGCTGCGAGAAGCTATAGACGTGTAGTTGTGTGCAAATTGACACAACATATGTACTAGATTACACCCTTCCAAAGGCACAGAGTAGTAATAACGTAATTGGCCGGGGCGGGTGCTCAGGGTGGTACTGGTACTTTACTGGTAGTATGAGACGCGCTGTTCAACAAAAAGGGAAAGGCCTAGTAAAGTGTGGCTGCGCTATTCACTTTCTTTGCCATTGAACGTACCCATATTATCCTCCAAGTATAGAGGGACTTTTGTAGCTCCGCACATTTAGTTATCGAGAATCCCACGCTTCGCCGGTGCTGTTGATTGGCCCTGGGGCAGATGCAGGTTTGAGGCATGTGAGTGGCTCACCTACGCGCCCGCACTCGTTAGTGGCAAACAGGGGCAGGGCACCTTCAATACTGAGAAATCTTGAGCATGACGGTCCTGACTTGAATAGAATCGAGCAAGGTAGAGAGACCTAGCGCGATCAAATGGCTGTGAATCGGGGCTCGGAAGGATGTCGCAGTACCAACAGAATGCTAATGAGGGGTGAGGAGAGAGTGGGAATATGGGGTTCGCTGGAACGATCCCCGCTGTGACCGGCGGCGCCACCCATGGATCAAGCCACGCGAAAAGGCTGGCAAGATACTATATGGAGTACGGATAGTTGGTAGTTACTTAGGTAGTTGGGGGGCAGCGTGGCAGGTAGGTAAGCCTCTTGGGCAGCCTCGCTAACCGAGATCCGCACTGCAACGCAAAATTCTGAGCTGCCAACTGGTTCCTTCACCGAGCATCACAGTCACGGACGTAGCGAAACATGCTTACCCCGAAGAAAGAGATGAGACCAGCTCAGGCTCTCTGCCGCTGAAGGCCATGAGTTACGCAAAGCTGCTGACAGCTAACGGCCCTGTGTTTGGTTATGCGCCAAGGGATAAATCAAATTGATCAGGGAAGAATAGCGCCAAAGCTAGTACACAATAGGAAGGTGTGGGCAATACCGGATGCATGCTTGCGTTGTTAGACCAGCTCCTGTGCGATACAGCCCGCCCCCAACGGAGAGATGTGGCGACAACACAGGAGTTGGAAGAGGTTACCGCGTCCGAAACTTGGCCAGATTGAACGACAAGCTCATCTCATCACAAAGCGCTTTCTCCCCCGCATTCTCGAGTTGTTCTAACCCAAAACCAATTAGTCTCGGTTGCGCATACAACGGAGGAAAACTCGTCTCTCTTGACGAGGATAACGAGAAGCTGTGTTGCTGGGAGACGACCAAGTGCGCCGCATCCGCAACATTTTGACGTCCGTCGACGTGCTTCGGTCCAGAGCGATTCCCAACACAATCGGGGAAAACATCAAGGCAAATCCCCAAGGTCACGCAGGAAGAAGGGTGCCTGCACTGTGCCAGTATACGAACGTTGAGCAGTGCGGTCGACACCATAGTCTATTCTTTCTGGTCTGCGAGTGAGCGCGTATTCCTGTTGCTATCACTAGGCAGCGCCCGACGAAGAAAACGGGTGCTGTAGGAGCACCTCGAGTGAAGAATTGCAGCGGTGCTGGGGAATGCGTTGGGCTTGATCAAGCATGACTCCTGTTGACGAGTGGTACAACTGTGTTGCGTGAGTCATGTGTGCCACCCAGGCGCGCCGTTGAAGGAGTCGGTTTCCCAATTCTTACATTTGATCTTTAGCTTATTTAGTCATGGTGAAAATGATGCCTTCTATCAGTCTTGGATCACTCAACTATGCAAGACTATAGGGTAGCTAGCTGGTTTTACTCCAGTCAGGTAAGAAGTTTCCCTTTGAATAAGCCATTTTAAATGAATATTCATCTTAATGAGCTACACGAAAGCCTTGCCTAATATAAGTAGCCAAGTGATGGTGATCTACCATTACAAAACATGTGTATTGCTCTATTCGAGCTCATGTATCACCCTCATTCTAGTTATATTTCCGTTAGTACCGAGTACTCCCTGCAGCACTGTCCACCATCGCTCCCCCCTCGGATCATGTCCTGGCCCATTTGGCATGTTTTGGCCAATTATTTTCTAGGCTTAGCGATGGGATACGACGGTATATATGGATGATAGCTCTGTTTGCCAATACTTTCTTTGCGGGCTGTTCAGTTGTAGTGGCAGCGCAATGTCTACTTGCACGTAAGCGACAGGCTGAAGGCCGGAAAATAAACAAAGTTATAGTCGACCATTGCGTGATTGCTTTGAATGGTGCTGGCCTGACAGACTGCCCTAGGGCTGGTGATCAAGATCGGCGCCTGTAGGGCCGCGCCGTCCCTCAACATCCCTTGACGCATGTATCTGATTCAGTTGTCTCCATTTACAGGCGACACCAAGGCTGGGATAAGTAGTGATAATGAGGAGCCCCCCCCCCCCCGAGATCTAAAGACTAAGGAACACAATCTCCCCGGCGGTTGCTTGCCAGGTCACGTATCAACGCCGCCTGCTCCGCGATCAGCTGGTTGAATGCCTTTTCCGCAGCCATATCCCTTTTTTTGTCTCTATAAAGTCTATATAGTATACCTCAAGTAATCGCATTCTACGAGCTTCGATTCGGCAAAGGCTTTCCACTGCTGTAGAGATTGACTACATTCGCGAAATAGCCCAGCGTTCACGGGTTGTGTGCGGATTCGGGGTCGCGGCCATGACCATTTCTTAAATCGGTTTACGCTGATTAACGTTAGGTCCGCGTCCCTCACACACTACAGGCCTAAAATTGTGGTAGCCTGGCCATATACACTGGAGGTTATTCGCAGACATGTAAAGACACAAGTGTCAGGTGAGGCGGATGGTAGTGCTAAGTTGTTGACACGTGCTAGTGTAAGCAACCCATGAAGTAATGGAGTTGTTAACTGGGTCAAAAGTTGCGACGTCACGATGAGACCGAGCGTGTGTGCCATAATAGTGTACACATATGGAAGTGACTGTCGGTGAGCAGATCAGGCTCAACTTGGCAAACCAGGCCCATCACCGTCCGTCTCGGGTGAAGTTGAAGCATATTGCAACATGCAGTGACGCATGGGGTAAAGCAAGACGGTGGGCGTCTGCCGGCCCTCTTCTTTGAAATAAAAGCCCTAATAATTGAATAAGTAAATGGTAGTACCTTGAGTAGAAAATCCGCAAAGCGCACGAGGACATGACATAGCAACATGCTCAAAACGTGCAAACGTAACTGAGCTTGTCAATATCCATGCCGTCGGTTTCCATCTGGGTATCCTGGCTTAATACAAGGCCAGTACTGCTTTGCCCAATGCATTGGCGGAGTAGCTTTTGAATCTGTTCTCTCAGCCCGCATCTATTTCGTTTTATTCGAGCACGGTGACAGGTGGCGTATCTGATGCACCGGCACCACGCAAATCTCGACTGCGACCCCGAGACTCTGTCCTAAACTTAGCAATACTAAACCGATCCGAAGAATGATGGTCCATTGACAGCCACTTGCCCAAGGTCGGGGCCCAATCAAGGCAAACCAAGGTCGGTGGAACCTAGGGAAGGCGGTGGAGAGGGAGAGGAGGGGTCGCAGATTCAGGATTAGGCCACCGGTGTCACGCAGAGCGGTTACTAGTCATTGGATGATTGTGTTGATCAAGGAGAAAGCTATTCTGTGGTGTGCCCGTGCCCGACTCCTAGGGAGACCCTTATTGATGCGCTATGGATGGAGACTCTATAAGGCTGCCCAGTGGCCCGAGGCCACAGGGCAAGGACCATATCCTCGACAGTAACAGAGGATTTGGAGCGGGTTTAGCGTTAGCGTTTGTTTGTGGTAGCCAAGTTGCCAGGGTTGGACATCTATCGAATGCGAATGGATAGTATCATTCGATGCCAAGTCTTACGAATCATTCGATTCGATATCGAATCCATAGTAGGCCTATTCAATCAGTTGATGTAATTAATGTTTTAATCATTATAATGTAAAAAACTATAAAGGTTATTACTACTTAAGCTACACTTTCTTACAGCTCCTCATCTCTAGCAGACTATTACGGAGGGCGAATTATGCTTGTACATGCGCTTAGTAGCTTCGGCTCAGCGCAACTGGGCTTTTTTCAACGCTGCTTTGTTCTGTTCGTTGGTCAACACGCCTACAAAACTGTGTAGAGAAGCAAGTTGACCGCATGGGCTAAAGAATCGATTTCGGTGACTTGCCGAATTTTCTGTTGCGGAATAACCGCTACCCCCCCTGACCTGTCAACCCGTCTCACTTATTATATCGGTTTGAAGCAAGACGGAATTTAGGACGAGTTTACCAAGTGTCATGGCCAAGGTCAAGCTCCTACACGCGAAATGTCTTCTTAACCAAGGTAAGCGATTCACACCCGAGGCAGGAAATAGACTATATTTTTTCCAAGGATAAGCTTTTTATAGCCAAGTTGCCAAGATACTAAGGAACAGAAGGGGGAATTCCGGGCGCGATGGCCATCATGCGACCCATGCGCCAAGCTGTGAGGAGGAGGCTGATCTCCGATGTAAGCAATTTCCTGCGATCGCAAGCCCCTCCCGCCCACATAGAGATGGGTTTCCAGTCGATAACCGGGGGTAAAAATGGATTCTTCCATCCACATCGAGATGCGCTTCGGATGAGTTGGGACTGCGAAGCATAATTATGGCGACAAGGACGACTGGAATGCAGAGTGGCTGCAACCCTCACAAAACCCCCCCCGGCGCCCGCGCCAGAGGAGAAATTGGAAAGCTTCTTCTCGTACGGTTCAGCGGGCGAGTCCCAAGACATGAAAGACTATTAATAGCCCGTAGGACATGGCGACATGTCTTGCCCCTGCGCCGCAACTGAGGAACGAGGCCGGTTGGTTGGTCAGGCTCCAAGACACGACCGACCCACGTCAAGGGCCATCTCTCTGCTTGCGGCAAAAGGGGAGACGCTTGCGGCCATGGTTGTACGCTTGCGGCCAAGACGTCTGCGATGGCATTCCAGACAACGGACGACTGGCTAGCTCTGGATCCGTCTAGACTCGCCTGGCGCAAGACATGTCTCGCACCAAAGGCAGAGGAGAAAGCGAGGGAGGGCTACTGGTATAAGAGCACGAGCAGCTCTTCCTGCCTCCCTGGCTGCATTCCCTTTCCCATCGCAAACAGCGAAAAAAAGGGATATAAAAAAAAACCACGGCGGCCTACCAAACGAAGGAGGAAACAAAAAGAGCAGATCGACTCATCGACAAGCGCTGTATCGTATAGATCTGGAACAGCAACCGCGCCTTCTCCCCCCTCCCTCCCAAAAAAACAAAGAGAAACAATAGCATCACGATGAAGATCTCCGCCGCTCTCGTCGCGACGTGCATGGCCGCCGCGGTCACGGCCCTCCCCGTAGACGCGGACGCGGCCCCGGCCGACCGCAAGCTCTGGGGCATGCCCATCATCGACCACACGCCGGTGCCGGACCGGCGCCGCAAGCTGCACCAGCCCGTCGTGGACCACCGCCCGGTCGACCGGCGCCACCACCCGCAGCCGCCGCTGCCGCAGCACCACCACGACGACGGCGGCGAGACCTGGTCGGCGGCCAAGGGCAGCTTCGGCAGCGCCTTTTCCTCGACGGGCAAGCACGGGTCGACGTCGGGCGCCGTCGGCAGCTTCGGCAGCGCAATCTCCCACACGGACAACTACCGCCGCCGCGGCGGTGAGGACGAGACGGCGACCGGCGCCAAGGGCAGCTACGGCCACGGCGGCACCAAGACGGGCAAGCACGGCGTGTCGTCGGGCGCGGGCGGCAGCTACGGTAGTGGCGGCTCCCACGCCGGGAACCACCGCCGCGGCGGCGGTGAGGACGATACGGCGACCGGTGCCAAGGGCAGCTACGGCCACGGCGGCACCAAGACGGGCAAGCACGGCGTGGGGTCGGATGCGGGCGGCAGCTACGGCGACGGCGGTTCCCGCTCCCGCGCCGGGGACCGCCGCCACGGCGGTGAGGACGAGACAGCGACCGGCGCCCGGGGCAGCTTCGGCCACGGCGGCACCCACACCGACAAGGAGGGCGCGTCGTCCGGTGCGGGCGGCAGCTACGGTAGTGGCGGCTCCCACGCCGGGAACCACCGCCGCCACGGCGAGGACGGCACGTGGTCGGCTGCCAAGGGGAGCTTCGGCAGCGGCTTCGCCAAGACGGGCAAGCACGGCACCGTGTCTGGTGCCAAGGGAAGCTTCGGCAGCGGCACTTCCAGCAGCTCTTAAGCTGATAATTTCACGCTCTTTCCCCCCCCTCCGCCCTCTTTCCCACATTGGACCCCCTCCTTTAATCATCCCAACCACACGTTTCGTGTCGTGCCCGAGCAAACGTGCCCGGACAAGCAAAGGCTGAGAAGGATCAGACTAGCAGAGAAGGAGGCCGCGGAAGTGACATTCCCCCTCGTTGGTAGCACTGTAAAAGCCCATGGTACAAGACGGAACTGGAGAGGCTACCGGGGGTGGCCGAAGGGGGAAACAGATGGAAAAGGGGGATGGCGTCGTATGTTTTGCCGGGTGGCGGTCAACCTGTAACACCAGACTGGGGAGGAAACAGCTACCTTTTTTTCTAATTATTCTTATTGTATGTTTTTATTAGGTATTGGGGCTTGTTTAATGATGGTAATGAATTTTAATTCTATTTTTCGCTTTTGCTCTGAATGGTACTGCTTGATGATGGTCTGGTGAATGTTGCAGCTCCGGGGGGCCGCAGTTGAAAATGGCTGGACGTCCAAAGCTCCTGAAGGATTCATATTGTCATCGCAGCCATCTTGCTGGGTTAACAAGTACCAAGTACGTACCTCGACAGTAGAGGATGCCCACGCGGATACAGCTCACTGTGAAGGCGACTGAATCAGCAACTACCCGTGTTGACCATCACAGTCACTAACTCTTAGTCATGACCTTTGCTGTTATTCTCAACAGCCGAATTTGGGCGACACGCACGCCATGTACGGAACCAGCATCATCTTGGGATTCCTGTCATGCAAGCCTCGTCGACCACAAGTTCTATCCATCCACTGGCAAGGCATAATCAGAGGTACTTGCCCCCCCCTCTCCCTCCCCCAAAGATACACAAAGTGTGCACTTTCATTCTTGGAGGGGAGGGAAAGGGGCTTGCATCATTGAGTGAAGCAGGCTGCCACTCACCACTCTCGGCTGCATTGATTTCCTGCTGCGACGGGTGTGCGTGTCGCTGCGACGGGAATGCCGAGCTGGGCGAGCCGGCCAAAGAGGCACCTGAAGATTTCCCAACGAGTACATGCGGCATGACCACGACTTGCCGTCCTGAGCCGCCCTTGAGCTTGACTATTCTTCGCAGGGCGGCAAGATGCACGAGTTGCCGATGGTCATCCTCTCTCCTCCTCGTCGGTCACAGTAAGCCAAGGTCACATGGAGCCGACAGATGTCTGGAGACGAGTGATAAACTGAAAGTGTAGAAAAGCAAGGATCATTTTGCTCTTTTTTGAAACTGTACAAAAGCTTTCCTGCACGTTGAGGCTTCAGGCCGCGTAGTCGCCGAGACACAGCCGCCTTGCCAAGGCTGCCCGGTTGCAACAAGCGAGCCTCGTCTCCTCGTCCCTCCAAAGCTTTCTTGAACGATGTGCCCGTACCCAGCCAAGCCAGCAACAAAGAGTTTCTCCACACACAGCCTCGCTCACCATCGACAAAACCGGAGTAGGGGGGGGGGGGGGCTTTGGGCTGATCCTTGCGCTTTTGCCCTGGAAAGGCAATGGTAACGCTCGTGATTGGACGCCTGATCGGCCAGGAGGGGGGACGAGGCGGACGGTGAACACGGACCTGCAGCCGGGGTCCTGCGAGCCTGATTTACCGCGGCGCGCCGAGACTGGTTCACTGAGTATAAAAGAGGTGCGTCTCGGTCCTTGATGAACGGAGATGGCTGTCCACTACAATACAATACAAAACAATTCACTAGCATTTTTTTCTTTTCTTTTTTTTGCCTTCTCTCGTCTCAACACAAAACAAATCCCACAATGAAGCTGTCCGCCACCACCGCCGTCATCGCCGGCTTCGTTGCCGTCGCTGCTGCTCTGCCTACCGCCAACGTGGTGGTCCGCAGCGGCGGCGTCGACAACGCCGTCATCGTCGCCCGTGATGATGTCGTCGTCGACGCTGCCCGTCGGTCGGGCGATACTATCTACGGTCCCGGCGAGCCGAATGATGATGACTGAGTGCCACCCATCCTCCACCGGATGACAACCGGAGCCAAGAAAAAAAAAAAGACAAGCATGAAGAGGATATGAATTGCCAAAGAGGATAGAAAAGCTCGCGGCAACGCGGCCGATGACTTATGCATCGAGCCCCCCGGCTCAACAAGCACGGCAAACAGTTGATGGAGTCTGAATATTGTTGTTTGGAAGGAGTTGGACGTCCATTTACTTTTCTTCTGGGTTCAATGGTTTCCTTATAGGGTTACTTTTTTTTTTGGGAATACAAGATACAACACAGTGCTGATTCATTTGCTATGGCCCATATGGTACGAACGTGGTTACATGTAATGCAGTCCTGTTGGCTTCCTATTGATATACATAGATATATATGACTGGATCTCTCCAAAGTGGACATGATGGACCAATGTACATCCCATCGGTCCCACGGAAACCGTTTGTCGTAAACGTCGTCAAAATGCATACTCCTCCACGTGGAGGTAGATCCCCTGGGCCCCCGTGCCCTTGTGCACGGCCCGCTCGTCGCTCAGCGCCGCGACGCAGTTGCGCGTGCGCGCGACAATCTCCCTGCCGCCGCAGACGACGACGGCCGTCTCGCCCCAGGCGTCCTCGACGGGCTCGCGGATGAGGGCCTCAATATCGGGCCGGCCGGCGTACTCGCGGATGGAGTGCGTCGTCGCTGCGGCCGGCAGCTGGTGCGAGTCGCTGTCAGAAGCGTTGCTGCTGTCTGCAGCTGTCGTCGTCACCCTCGTGTGGTCGTCCTGCTGGTGTTGATGGTGGTGCACGGCCGCGGCCCTCTTCTCGTCGACGTCCAGATCGGAGCTGTCGCGCGCGTCGCCGCCGCGCAACAGGCTACCGCTCGCTTTTCTCTCGGGGAATTCAGACTCCTCGGCGGCGGCGGAGCCAAGGCCGCCGGTGATGGCCAGGTGCAAGCGGACGTCGACGCCTTGGGCGCGGGCGGCGCGGGCGGCTTCGCTGGCGCGGGCGACGTAGTAGTGCGTCTCGGCGGCGGACCGGGCGACGATGGCGAGGTCGACGCGGCGCACGCACGTCTGCTGCGCGGACCGGGCGGCGACGGCCTCGAGGATGGGCACGACGAAGCTGGCGCCGGTGGAGGCGCCGACGAGGACCAGCCGCTCAAAGGCGTGCCAGTTGGCGGGCGCGCCGTAGGGGCCCGAGACGAGGCCGGTGAGCTCGGCGTCCGGGTTGTCGGCGGCGTAGCGGTGTAGGCGCCGGGAGAAGCCGGCGTGGGCACGGACCACCAGCTGGATGCTGGCGCCGCAGGAGGCGCCCGGTAGGTTGTCGTCATGGTCATCGTCGTCGGTACCGCGCGCGCAGGCAATGGTGTACGGGTGGGCCTCGAGCGGACCGAGGCGCGGGATCCAGAGGTAGACGTGCTGGCCGGGAGACCACCGAAAGCGGACGTCCTTGACGGTGAGGACGGTGGTGGCGTCGCCGACGGCGCGGGCGACAACGCGGTGGCCGATGCGACGGCGGCGGCCCTCCGACGACGACGGCGGCGAAGACGAAGTGCCACTACCGCCGGCTCGCGTAGGCCGGGGTATGTTCTGCCAGAGCAGGTTGGCCCAGCGGGCAAGGCGGTCAAAGGCGAAGAAGGCGACGGACATCCAGAGAAAGTGGCGGGCGTTGGCGGGGACGTGCATGTAGACGAGCCAGAGCATGAGGACGGCGGAGACGACGTGCTGGAGAAGCCAGACCTCGTAGGCGAGACGGCGGACGGGGAGGAAGCCGACGACGGCGGACCAGAGAAGGACGGCCCAGGCGCCGAGGCCGTACTTGACCATGGGCATAATCTCGAGCTCGTACTGGACAAAGTCGGCGCGCACCCACTCGGTCCAGAAGTGGAAGCCGTGGCAGGTGGCGGTGACGAGCATGGTGCGGGCGACCCAGCGGTGCAGCCAGCTGAGGCGCTCGTGGCCGGCGCCGACGAGCAGGCCGACGGGGTTGCACTTCATGGCGAGCAGGTAGAGCATGGGCAGCTGGCAGACGGCGATCCAGGCGTTGCGGAAGCCGATGCGCTCCCAGTAGGTGGCGTCGCGGGCGACGACGCGCCACGACATGAGGTAGGCGACGACGGCCCAGTAGCAGAGCAGGGCGAGCACGCGGCCGAGCGGGGGCGGCGTCGCCCAGCCGAGGCCGCGGACGGTGACGAGGTACTGCGGATGGCTCATCTCGCGGAGGACGGCCGTGGCTGTGGCCCAGGACCGGGCGAGGCGGCCGTCGGGGCGCGTGGGATGCTGCACGGTGGGATCTCGACACGAGGCGATTCTGAGACTGCATTAGCAGGCATTTGTCCGGGAAGGGGGCCTTTTCAAGCAATAATGGGAGAGAGAGAGAAAGATGAAGAGAGAGAGAGACGGTAGAAAGCGTGGTCTGGTTTACCTGGTGTGAGCGGCGTACGCGTTGACGGCGCGGATGGCGGCGAGCAGGGCGACGACGCCGGCGGCAATATACCAGTAGTCGCGGGAGAATGCGTGGTTAATGTCGGAGCCCATGCCCGGGTGATCCATGTGCATGCCGCCCATTCCCATATCCATGATGGCGGCGGTGCGGCGTTGCCGGCGGTGGTGATGTCGATGTAGACGGACGTGAGCATGCGGCGGTGGTGGGTGATCGAGGAGGAGACGGCGGCTCGAGAAGAAAAGAAGACGGAAGACGGAAAATGAGTAGGCTGGAAGAGGAGAAGGAATGAATTAGAATAAGGAGTTGTATATACAGAATAGAGAATAGAAAATAGAAAATGTCGGGCCGTTGTGCTGCAGTTGTCGATGTACGTATGTGCAAGTGACATGGGCGTGGAGAGTTGGGCATGGGTCTGACTATGGATGAATGGGGAAATACTACCCAGCTGAAACTACCTCATGAATAATATTGAAAAAGAAAAATCGACAAAAGAAAAAGGCCGCATTTGAGCGCAGACAGGCCGGGGCCGGAAGGAAAAAAAGAATCATGGCGTGGGTTTGACGCTATTGCAATCATCTGTGCATTCAAAACCGCCAAAGTAGTCCAAGTACCACTTGGAAAAGAGGGAAAAAAAAAGAAAACTTGCTCAAACATTCTCACCAACTGTGGCTTGACAAGGGACAAACAGCGTCGCGATTGGCCCGACGGCGGCAGAGAGGGGGCCGCCACGGTGCGGCTAAGCCAAGCCGGCCAGCCACAGCCGGAACCGGGACTTTGGTAAGAGGCGAGTACAAGCGAAACGAAGATGATGGACAAGAAATAATCAATAGGAAAACAATGTCGATGTTTTTTTCTCTCTTCTTCAAAAGAGAGACGACAAGACAAGAAGTACTCGTCGGCCCATGTCGAGCGAAGCGAGGAAAAAAAGAAGAAAAAAAGACGGCTGCTGGTTTATCCAGTCTGTGCTATGTGCTTCTGTCCACCCCCGCTCCCCCGTTTGCAACACCCGCGCCACCCCTCAACGCCACAGGATACTATCGCGAAACTGAAAAATAAAATAAAATGATGAAGAAAAAAAATAAAAGAAAAAGAAATAACGGAAAGGGGGAAGCAATTGAGTCAGAAAAGAAGAAGAATAAATAAAAATAGATCAATTTATCAATAAAAAAATTGTTGTTGGAAAAAAAAAACTGCACTATCAACGGCATCTTTATTCCGATTCTCCCACCAGCTAACAAGCCCAAGCGCCCCAAGGTGACAGATGACGGCAGGGTTTCCAGGAATTAAAAAAACCAATACTAATATACCCCCTCATCCTCCTCCGCCTGCTCCTCCTGCTCCCCTTTATTCTCCTCCATTCAACCATTATTACTCCGTTCGGATATAACAACGCCAAGCGCACCACCATCTCTCGGCGTGTCCCTGTCTTTGACTCCGTCTCTTGACACCCGGCCCCCTCCCCACCCGCGCCGGCTACAAACGAACCCATCTACTACGACGCACGACTTTATTTTCTCTCTCTCTTCTTTCTCTACTTCTTTTATTCATCTCCGATATATACCATCGTTCTCTCTCGCTCTCGCTCTCTTACCTCCTCTCTTCTCTCCATCTTACCTACAACCAATCAGCAGAATAACTACACACAAAGACTTTACAACCACAACACCACAACACCACAACATCAACATCACCATCAAAGTTACCCTCACAATGCGCTCCCCTTCGTCCTCCTCCTTCATCCCCATCGCCACCATTGCCGCCTCTCTCCTCGCCAACCTCACCTCTGCCCACTTCACCCTCAAGTATCCTCCCACCATTGGCTTCGAAGACGCCAAGGAGGACACGGCCCCCTGCGGCGGCTTCACCCCGGACCTGTCCAAGTCGGACCTGCCCGACTTCCACATTGACGGCGATGCCGTCGCCGTCCGCCTCAGCCACCCGCAGAGCAAGTGGCTGTTCCGCGTCACCACCTCGGACGACCCTTCCGACGCCAACAACTGGGAGCAAATCTACCCCATCGTCCTGCAGAGCGGCCTGGGCGATTTCTGCCTCCCGCAGCTGACCGTGCCCCAGAAATATGAGGGTAAAAAGGGTGTCCTTTCCATTGTCTCTTCCGCTGTCGACGGTTTACTTTATCAGGTATGATCTCATTTTTTTTCTTTTTTCCTCGCTTCGCTCGACGTGGAACATGACAATGTCATTGGTATCAGTGGTTTTATTTTTGATTTTTTCTTCTTTTTTCTTCTTTTTCTTTTTTTTACCTCGCTTCGCTCGACGTGGACCGTGACATGGTATTGGTATCCAGCGGTTTTTACATGGCTATTAAAACTTGTCAAATGATACCAACGGAAGCCCATGGCCCACGTCGAGCGAAGCGAGGGAAAAAAAAGAAAGAAAGAGAGTGTGTGCAGAATTTGGCTAACATGGACCGTGATTCTCAGTGCTCCGTCGTCAACTTTGTCAAGGGTTCTCAAAAGGCTCCCAGCCAGTGCACCAACGCGACCCTCTCCGCCAGCTTCACCAGCGACAGCGCCCTGTCCGCCCTCGTCGGCAGTGGCAGCAGCGGAAGCGGAAGCGGCAGCAATGGCACGGCCACCTCGTCGTCCGGTGCCGGCGGCAAGGGCTCTTCCTCCGCCACGGCCAGCCCCTCGGCGTCGCCCACCAAGAACGCCGCCGTCGCCGCCACGGCGCAGCAGGCCAGCTCGGGGCTCGTCGCCGTGCTGGGCGGTCTTTTGCTGCTGATTTGAGTTTTTAACGGCACGTGTGTGCAACCAACGAGCCACCAAAATGTACAGAGTTCAGCAGCATCGTGACGAAAAAGACCGGCCCCCCTCCGTCCCGTGTGACGAGATGAGGCGGCGTAATTGGCTCAGTGAAATTAGCGCCGACGGGACAAGGTCCAGCGTGGGAAAAGGGTTCGGTTCTACTTAGTGAGTACTGATGGAGGACACTGAGTGGCTGTAGAGACGTGCGGCGATGATTAGCGTTGTATAATTTGTACTGTGTAGAGTTGATGATGATGATTCAGAAACGGTTTTTTTTTAAAGAAATTCTATTTTTCAAGGTTTTACATTTTCTTAAGCTACCCGATCAAACTTTGCTGCCTCCATCGTCATTACAGCCTTTTTGTTTTTCCTTCTTTTCTTCTCTTTTCCTTCTTGCCTTCTTCTTTTTTGCCTTGCATCCTAGAGTCATCTCCCTTTCATCACCCTCGTCTCGTCCACCGTCTCCATCTCACTATTCAAAAAGTATAAACCCCGTCCCCCCGGCTCGGACGAGGCTCCCAGACCAACCCAAAGAAGCAGGACACTTGTTCTCTCGCTACCCCCAACTTACTTTCTGATCCAGTACTTACTCAATAGTTAATAGTTTGTCCGTATCGGCCAACCTTGCATCATAATTCACCCCACATTATTTTCTTTCCCCCCGCGGCATCCACACACACACACCGACCTTGGTCCCTTGCGCCAGCCCAGCCTAGCCTATAGGGGTTTTTTTCTGCCTTTCTTCCGTCCTTCTCTTCCTCTCTCTCGTCATTCCTATTTTCTACGTCTCCAAAAATTCCCATCTCTGGTCTTCCCTCTTGGCTTCAACTTTTTTTCTTCGTCTTTTCTCGTCGTTGCTTTGAGGCCTCTGTGTCGTCTTGCACCAGGCCCTCCGGCTCCGGCTCCGACACCCGAAAGCCACCGTCGCATTTTCCCAGCCTCGTGGCTTCACGCGCCGCCACAGACTCCAGAGACACAGACAATCTCTCCGATAAACCTCACCTCCGCGCGCGCGCCTGAGGAAAGTCATCCTCGCTTTACTGCTACCCTCTCTCTTTTTCCTTTTCTTTTGTTTTCTCACCCTTCAATACGTCATTTGCATCTTGACCAATGCCGTACTACAATTGCTTGACATAATTGTCTTTTTGCTTTTCCTCTTGGGCTCATCATCCCCATCCATCCCCGCACACTCCCCCGCCCCCAAACCTCATACCCATATCATCTCTCTCTTCCCCTCGCCGCACGCCCTCTTTCCCCGGGGAGGATTTCTTTTTTTTTTTGCCCATCATGAACCTGTACCTTTTCAATGCCCTCATTGAGCGTCCGAGGGTTCGCGGCCTCCTCCACCAGGGCGGCGACTTCTACCCGGTCCCGCACATTGACTGGCCCACCAACTACACGACGCGGCACGGCGTCCGCTGCCCCGGCGCCGGCGAGACGGCCACGCTGTCCGTGCTCGCCGCCGTGACCGTCGCCGCCGCCGCCGTCTACCTGGCGCGCGCCCGCCTCTTCCGCCTACTGCCCCCGTGGCTGAGACCCTTTGCCGCCGAGGAGGGGCCCGATCATCACGGCGGCGACGGCGACGGCAATGGCGGCTTTGACGGACCCTTCAAGCCCCGGCGCTGGACGCACTGGACCCTGCTGCTCTGCCTCGTCGCCCTCGCCGGCCTGCTGCTCGCCCTCGTCCCCGTCGTGCTCGCGCCCGCCGACCCCCGGCACTGGCTCGAGGCGGTGCCCTGGCTGGCCGTCGCGCTCGTCACCGTCGCCGAGCGCCCGACCAGCACCCCGCGCCTGCTGCTCGTCCAGTACGCCGCCATGCTCCTCGCCGCCGCCGCCGTCTACTCGGCGCACTTTCTCGACCGCGACCTGCTCCGCCTCGAGCCCACCCAGCTCGCCCGCCTCGTCCTCGCCGCCCTCGCCCTCGCCGCCGTCTGCGCCATGCCCATGCGCGACCCGGCCTGGGACGTCGCCGACATTGGCTCCGCCGCCCGCCCGCCCTCGTCGCTCCTGCGCAGCCCCGAGGACAACCTGAGCCTCATCCGCTTCTGGACCGTCAGCTGGGTCACCCCGCTGGCCGCCCTGTGCCGCACCCGCGAGATCACCGAGGACGACGTCTGGCAGCTGCCCCTCGACTTCCAGCACACCCGCCTCTACATGGTCTTCCGCGAGGTCCGCGGCCGCCTGCTGCCCTGCCTCATCGAGGCAAACGGCCTCGACCTGTGCATCTCCACCGCCCTCGCCGTCGTCGAAAAGGTCCTCGAGGTCACCAACATCCGCCTCACCAGCAAGCTCTACCAGGCCCTCGACCGCCGCGCGCCCCGCGAGGCCGTCTACTGGTGCCTCGTCATGCTCGCCCTCGACGCCGTCCGCCAGGTCTCCAAGACCACGGCCAACTGGTACTCCCGCAAGGCTTATGAGCGCTCTCGCGGCGAGACCTTTATCGGCCTCTTCAGCAAGCTCCTCACCCGCGCCGTGCCGGGCTCCGACACCACCGAAAAGGGACCTCAAGACAAGGCCGCCGTCGCCGCCGCTGCTGCTGCCGCTGCTGCTGCCTCTACGCTACCCGACATTGACAATCCTGACCTCAACGGCCAGGTCCACATCCAGCAGGACCCGCAAACCGCGATGCAGCGCTTCGTCTCGCGCATCTGCGGCGGCCCCAAGAAGCGGCAGCCCGGCACCGCAACCGCGCCGTCCGACGACCACCGCCCCGCGCAGCCTGCCTCCAACGCCAAGGTGGTCAACCTCGTGCGCGGCGACACGTACGAGATCTCGCAGCGCTTCTGGGACTTCCAGAAGCTCGTGTCGCAGCCCGTCAAGATCGTCTTCACCATGTACTACCTGGTCGACATCATGGGGTGGCCGTCGACGGTGGGCTTCGCGCTCATGGCGCTGTTCCTGGCCTGCAACTCGCTGCTCGTCGCGCGCCTCGTCCGGCTCGAGCGCCAGCGCACCGCCCACTCGGACAAGCGCGCCCAGGCCGTCTCGCACTTTGTCGAGGCCAGCCGCCCGCTCAAGCTCAACGGCTGGACGGGCGCCTGGGCCGCGCGCATCTTCCGCTTCCGCGCCCTCGAGATGGCCAAGCGCCTGCAGATGGCCCACACCACCGCCGCCATCTCGACGCTCAACGTCGCCGGCGGCACCTCGTACCCGCTCGCCGGCATCGCCCTCTTCGCCCTCGTCCTGCGCCGCGGCCTCCCCAACGACGTCATCTGGCCCTCCCTCCAGCTCTTTGGCCAGCTCGAGGCCAGCGTCAAGGAGGCCTTTGACCTCGTCTCCGCCTTTTGGAAGACCACCATCCCCGTCGAGCGCGTCCACGCCTACATGGACGAGCCGGACCGCGACGTGGCTGCCCCCGCCCCCGACCGCGACCCCGCCGCTCCGGGTGGTGGTGGTGCGCCGCCACCCAGCAGCATCGTCTTTCGCGGCGCCACCTTTGCCAGGCCGTCGGCCGACCCGGCCGCCCCGGCCGTCCTGCGCGACCTCGACCTGAGCCTCGGCCCCGGCCTCACCATTGTGCGCGGCAAGGTGGGCGCCGGCAAGTCCAGCCTGCTGCTCGCCGCGCTCAACGAGATGGAGCTGCGCGGGGGCGCGTGCACGCTGCCCGACGAGCCCGTCGGCTACGCGCAGCAGCTGCCCTGGCTGCAGAGCAAGACGATCCGCGACAACATCGTCTTCCAGCACCCCTTCGACGCCAACCGCTACCGCCAGGTGCTGCACGCCTGCGCGCTCGCGCCCGACCTCGCCGCGCTGCCCCAGGGCGACATGACGAGGCTCGAGGAGGGCGGCGTCGGCCTGTCGGGCGGCCAGAAGGCGCGCGTAGCCCTCGCCCGCGCCGTCTACTCCCCGAGCCGCGTGCTGCTCCTCGACGACCCGCTCGCGCCGCTCGACCACGACACGGCCACCGCCATCGTCCGCCGCTTCCTGCAGGGGCCGCTCGCCAAAGGGCGCACCGTCGTCATGGTGACGCACCGCGACGACCTGGTGCTGCGCATCGCCGACGCCGTCGTCGACGTCGCCCACGGCACCGCCCGCGTCCTCACCCCCGACGAGGTCCGCGACGAGCTCGCCCACCCGTACCACCACCACGACAACGCCGCCGAGCACGATGCGGCGCACGACGACGCCGACCACTCGGCCGCGACGCGCGAGGAACCCCTCTCCGACGGCAAGATCGACCCCGAGGACCCCTCCGAGACGGGCGGCGTGTCGTGGACCGTCTACCTCCGGTACATGCAGGCCGGCGGCTGGCATCTCTGGGTGCTGCTGGCCGTGGCGTACGGCATCTCGCGGTACTGCGACATTGCGCGGGCGCGGCTGCTCGAGGAATGGGGCAAGGACACGGCCGCCGCCGCCGGCGCGCACCTCGCGCACCACGCCGCCTCCGGCCGCGGCTACTGGGGCCTGCCCGACGCCGAGGGCCACCCGCGCGTCTGGCTCAGCGTGCTCGCGGCGCTGTCGGCCGGGCAGGTCGCCAGCTACGGCGCGGCGCAGGTGCTGCTGGCGCGCATCAGCGTGGCCGCCGCGCAGGGCCTGTTCCGCGCGGCCGTCGGCAAGGTGAGCCGGGCGACGTTCCGGTACCACGACACGACGCCGACGGGCCAGCTCAAGAACCGGCTCATCGCCGACATGTCCATGGTGGACGGCGGCATCCTGGCGCCGCTCGAGTCCTTCGTCTTCAACCTCATCTCGCTCGTCATGTCGCTGGCGGCGATTGCGACGCACCAGCCGGCGCTGCTGGCCGTCCTCGGCGCCGTCTCGCTGCTCTTCGTCTACTTCTTCCGGCTCTACGTGCCCGTGTCGCGCTGCCTGCGGCGCATGGAGATGCGCTACCTCACGCCCATCATCGCCAACATTGGCGTCATGCAGGACGGCCTCGTCACCGTGCGCGCCATGCGCGCCGAGCCGCACTTCCAGCGCCGCCACCTCGAGGCCGTCGACGACTTCCAGAAGCAGGATCACTTCTTCTGGAGCATGGCTTTTTGGCTCGACTTCCGCCTCTCCATGACCTCGGCCGTCATGCGCGCCGCCCTCATCGGCCTCATGGTCGGCCTCGGCACAGCCGCCTCGGCCGTCGGCTTCGTCCTCACCCAGACCACCATCGCCATGGCCGCCGTGCAGCAGCTCTGCGAGCGCTTCGCCCAGCTGCAGCTCGACGCCGTCAGCCTCGAGCGCGTCCACATGCTCGACAGGATCCCCGCCGAGCCCAGCGGCGGCGAGCAGCCCCCCGCCGACTGGCCCGCCCCGGGCGACGCCGTCACCTTTACCGACATGTCCTTCCGGTACGACGACGACCTGCCGGCCGTGCTCGACCGCGTCACGCTCTCCATCCCCGGCGGCTCCACGTGCGCGGTCCTCGGCCGCACCGGCTCCGGAAAGTCCACCATTGCCAACGCCCTGCTGGCGACCGCCGCGCCCGCCCACGGCACCCTGACCATCGGCGGCGTCGACCTCGCGACCGTCGACCGCACCGCGCTGCGCAACCGCATCACCTTCATCCAGCAAGACCCGACGCTGTTCCCGGGCACGCTGCGCGACAACCTCGACCCCGAGGGGCGGTTCACGGACGCGGCGTGCGCCAACGCCATCTCCCGCGTCCTCGGCCCCGCCTGGGGGCTCGACTCGCCCATCGACGCCGGCGGCAAGAACCTCTCGCAGGGCCAGCGCCAGCTCGTCGGCATCGGCCGCGCTGTCCTACGCCGCTCTGGCCTCGTCATCCTCGACGAGGCCACCGCCAGCATCGACAGGGCCACCGCCGCCGTCGTCCAGCGCGTCCTGCGCGAGGAGCTCGCCCAGAGCACCGTCATCACCATCGCCCACCGCCTCGAGGCCGTCGAGGACGCCAACTGGTGCGTTAGGCTCGAGAGGGGCCGCGTGCTCGAGTGTGGCCCGGCGAGAGACCTAGCGACGAGTGGAAAGTAAGGCCTGCGGCCAAGGGGTAGCTGTATATAGACTTGAAAAGAACAATCTAGATAGAATAGTGTGGAGAATGTTCCTGTCATAGAAAACTATGTAGCAGCATAGCGAAATTGCATAGCTTAAAAATGTTGTCAAGATTTCGAAATTGCCTTCGTAATGCTTAATCCACTCTGTAGTTGCAGCTTCAAGCAACCTCTTTCCAACAGGCGGCTTGTTGAGCTAAAAAGTGTGTTGCTATATGTATGCTCACTTTGCTGCCGCGTACCATCACCACAACTCGCATGCGCAATTCCTATGTATAATTTTGTGAAACGTGCGTCTTCTATGTGCAATTCTATAGGGTATATAAATCATGAAAGTGTCCATGCTGGGTATCTGCCGTATACGCCCAAACCCCATCCAACGCCATCTTGCAGTCTATCCAAAGAGCATGTCTAGGATGCGCTCAAAGCGAGACCTGTTCACTGTCAGCAACGTGTCCATATACAGGATTGTAAGGGTGCACATACTCTGCCTTTTTGGGCACGTAGTTGGCTTCGTGTTCTTCTACTTCTGCCAGGTCCTTGACTAGGTCCACCTCCTCGGGCTTGTGAATCTTGGTCTTCATGACAATTTTGTAGCCGATATACAGTGCCGGAAATACGAAAATCATCATGTATGAGAATAGAAAGTTGGGCGTGTCCCAGCGACCGGGTAAGAACACGGGGTAGCCACCGACAAAGGCCATGAGAACCGTCCAGAAGAGCGCATAGTAGGCGGCGTAGGGCATGAACCAGGCGCGGTATGGCAGCGTAGCACGGTCGATGCCCTGAGCCTTGAGGGCGCGGCGAAAGCACAAGTAGGAAATGCAGACGCCTCCGAAGTTGAGCAGCTGCGACGCCGTGACGAGGGAGACGAACCAGTTGAGGACGACCGAAGCGCCAGAGCCCAGCTGCAAAAAAGACAGCAGCGCAAAAACGAGAACGACGGCAACGCAGTAGATCGGAACACCCTTCTTGGTGCATGTGGTGAGGAGACGCGGGGCCTTTCCCTCCAGTGCCAGACCATAGAGCGATCGTGACGCGCAGTAGACGTAGGAGTTGCCGGCGGAAAAGGCAGCTGTCAAAACGGTCGCGTTGACAATGTGGGGAAGAACCGGGATGCCGAGGCGCTTCATGGCGACAACGTAAGGAGACGCAGCGGCGCCGGGCGAGCCGTTGGCGTAGGCCTCAATGAGGTTCTTGTCGTTGTAGGGGACGAGGATGCCAACGCAGAGGGAGCCAAGAATGAAGAATGCTGTGAGTCGGTAAAAGACGGCGTTAAAGGCGCGAGGCATGACTTTGCGGGGGTTTTCGGCCTCGCCAGCGGCCATGGAGACGTAATCGGGACCAGCGATGGTGAAGGCGGCTTGGATCAAGCACTGTAAAAAGCCAATCCATCGACCAAGCCCGCCGGTGTAGCCATAGAGCTCGGCAAAGGAACCGGGGTTCGACCAGTAACGGAAGCCAAAGCGATCATGCTGGGGGTTGCCGCCGACCATGACGATAAAGGTAAAGAGCGCGAGACCGACAATGAGTAGCACCTTTCCCAGGGCGGCCCAAAACTCGGTTTCGCCATACCATTTGACGGCAATTACGTTGATTGCGGCGTAGAGAACAATGATAATGGCAATCATTGCACCTGTGGGTATTGCTTTGGTCCAAAAATTGATAATAAGGTTGCAAGCTGTCACTTCGAATGGCACCAGGGCGGCTTGAAAAACAAAAAAGTTCCAGCCAATGGCGAATCCAAAGGACTCGTCGACATAACGACCGGCGAATCGAATAAAAGGTGAGGAGATAGGCAGGTAAGTGACCATTTCAGCCATGCACAAGGTGACGGCGAGCACAACGGTACACCAAAAACTAAACGCGATGAAAAGACTACCGGGTCCGCCATGGAGAAGACCCTGACCGATTTGAACCTGTACATGATGGCAATGTCTAAGATTAGCACGTGATGGCAAGGCCCAGCAGGACATGCATTGTTTTCACGGGGACGCACATAGAGAACGGTTCCGATACTGCCGCCGATGCCAATCAGCTGAATGTGTCGCGACTTGAGTAGACGGTGAGTATGGTCGACCTTGCCACTGTCAAAGGATAGACGGCCGGCGTGGACATTGGAAGTGGATTTCGACTGGTCGGCAACGGCGTTGTCGGAGTCGCCAGCAGCTTTGTCGGAGCTGGCAATCTTTTCGGCGTTGTAGGGGTAGACCGGCGGGCTGTGAGTGCCGTCCGAGCCCATTGTGACGAATCGAGGCAAATCAAGGTGCTGATGCGAAAAGCAACCAGCGAGTGTGTTACCGTTGTGCAAGCTTGGGGAGGAGCAATTGCGAGCAGAAAGATTGCGACCTAGCTGTCACGAGGCAATTGGCGCGCTCCGTGGATGAATGGGCCGAGGATAACAGGCGTATGGAGCTTGGCGGTTGTGGGAATGTCTAGTCGTCGTATTATTGCATGGCGGGGAGCGATGTGGTGCCGGGGTTTCATGAGGAGAAGGTGAACGGGTCTCTGTGAAATGGAGATTTTGGCGATACAGAAGAAGAAAATCGGCGCCGGCCGGTCGGAGCGGCAAGTGCGTAGTATTTGAAGCAACGGCCAGCCCGGGGCGACAGCAGACCAGACCCGACGCGGACCACCAGGACCAGCAGCCAGCAATGGGATAGGACGGTTGGCGTCAGACGAGAGCGGGCACGGGCGGGGGGCTCTGCTGGTTGTGCTGAGCTTATCCAGTAGCATGTCGTCGTTGCCGGTGCTAATATCTGGGCAGCCAATAGACAACAGCCTAGAACAGCCTAGCATCGCGCCCCAGAGCGGCCAGGACCAGGGAGCGGCGGCGCAGGCGAGGCTACTACATAAACAGGGTTAGCTGCAAGTCAGGATGGATGCGTCCATGTCGCACGACACGTCCGATTGAAGAAGGACGGCATCGGGATGGAGGAAGAAGAGCGCCACAGACGCAACGTGGTGGGGGGGCGGAAAGGATGTTTGCGTGCAAGTAGTGGCATCCTGATGATTTGACGTTGAGTGCCGACCGAGTAGCGGAAGACGATGGTGGTACCAGTAGTTTGATAGAACCTTGTGATCGGGGGCAGTTTTGGACAGGAATCGGCCCATGGGTCACGACAGGTTTGGGTCTTGAAAGACTTGTTGATGGTTGTGTTTGCAGGTTTGGGAGAGTAGAAAAAAAAAAGAGGCAAAATGAGGAAGCAGCAGCGGCGGAAACCCCGCTGAAGACGGCGTTGGCAAAGGCTGTGTGCTTGGCGTTTTAGCGTGGCTTTTAGCGGCGGTACAGGGCGTTTTTGGGCTGTTCTAGTGCGTTTAGTGCGTTGAATGGGCCCATTTACAGGGGCTCTTCCCAACTAGACTGTGCTAGAGTTTAGTGCCAAGAGAGTTTTGCCGACAAAGGTTGATCTTCGGACGGCCTGTTCGCTAGATTCTAATAATTAATTCCAGTCCAAAAATAATAAAGGGAATGAAACAATTTTCTAGTGTATTAATTCTCGGGTTACGTATTTCTGCAATTGAAAATTAAGTCTCGTTAGGCTGTCACGTACCTTTCCTTGTCCTTCACTGTGTAGTACGTGCTGCTTGCCGTCTCAATCAGCCAGCCCACCAAATCAAACGTCTCGACTACAGAGTGTCGACCCGACAATGAAAGAATATATGAGTAAAGAATCGAGCGTTCATGTTGCATATCATGCTAGCTTCCTACAGTACGTATCGATACATGGATTTTTCAAGGGGCAAGGGAGCTCGCACCTACGAGCCAGGTTACTAAGAATATTGTCTGCAAACTCCGTCATGTACGGAAACGGAATTTTTGCTGGACGATTTGGGATGCTGTCAGCTCGTGCGCGATTACTTCATGGCTCATCAAAGGTTTTCTTCCTGCTTCCACTGGAGTAATTACTACCAGTCGTTTGCTAATCGGTATCATGATGAGAGATGTAGCTCGAACGGACCGTACAGGGTAGTGTGCACTTCTCAATATCGTCGCTATACACAGCTTACAATAACCGATATCGAGCGATTGATTTTCATATTCCTTTGATAGATTTCCTAATAGCAGATCCATTACTGAGATTATGTACAGCAACAACCACCTAGGTCAAACGCTCAGCCTGGTGAGGCCCTCCCACCTTGCAGTGTTGTTTTGTGTGAGGTCAGCCACTGCTCGAAGCAGGCTGATACCAGGGCAAATAAGCTCCATAAAGTGAATACCGACATGTTTGAGAGATAATGACTTCCGAGATTCCCTAACATTAGCCAAAGGACCGGATAGATGGACAAACTGTCAATCAAACAAGAATATGATGCGACTTGGATCAGTTGATCAGCGGCTAGCCAAAGTCTAGAGAATAATCTGGACGACCTCTAATTGGCTTCGAGACAGCATGATAGGGGATGACGTGGAAAGAAGGCTGGTAAACTGTTGGCAGTAACCCAAAATGTCAGAACAGGAACTCTCACATCTTGCCAACTGCATAAATCATGTTGAGAGCATTCATGACGCTTCCATGAGAACATCAGAGCAAGTGGCGGAGAGTAAGCCGCGAAGGTTCAAGAAAAAGAAAAGAAAATAACACCATGATTGCATGACTTGAAGGTTTCCACGGCAAGTTTTGTACCATACAACCAGCCGTGTCTCATATTCAAGGATGCGTAATGCACCAGTCATGGTCAACTTTAAGGTCTAACGTGGCCTTGACGCGCCTGTGACGAAGGGCTACAAAATTCGGGTCGAGATCCCGGGAAAAAGACTGGAAGATTTCGCGACCGGCATCACGCCCATTGAACATTGAACAAAGAGACACGTCTATGCCAGACATCCTTGGCTGTAAACTGACAAGTCGGAAACCATATTCAAGGTTTATGCAGGATAATTCGTATGCGGGACAAACAACCAACCCATCAAGCCACAGTCCGAGATAATTTCAATGTCTCAGACTTACATCAGATCTTAGTAGACACGGGAGACGGAAGCTTCGTTACGCGGCTTCGGGAAATGTGGTAGCAAGGCGGCCGCAGCTGAATCGATGTGACACAGTTTTGCTTTTCCTCCAAGTCGGCAATTGATTGGCGCAGACGTAATCGATGGGAAACCTTCTCGAGCTTCATACTTGTGATTGATCACAGCGGGCTCTCAAGCCTCCGACAACCGGAGAAAGTGTCAAAAGCCATGGCAGCGGCAATCGACAAACGGCGCGCGAAGCCACCGTCCGACTCTCCGCTCGCTCATCGGAGCAGCGGTACGGACAGGCTGGCATCGAATCCGAGCGAAACAACGCCGCTTCTGCAGCCGAGCGACGCCGCGACCACGTCAAACCACGGGCCTCGGATCCTGTACTCGACGACGCCGGACAACGCGCCGCCGCCAGCGCCGCGCGGCACCGCTCCGTCGACGGCACGGTTCTGGGCCCTGTTCTCGCAGATCCTCGCGACGCAGTTCCTCTGCTTCTTCGACACGACCGTCATGGTGTCCTCGCACCCCGTCATCACGTCGCACTTTGGCGCCGCCCACTCGGCGTCCTGGCTGTCGACGGCCTTCATGGTCGCGTCGACCGTCTCGCAGCCGCTCCTCGGCCGCCTGTCCGACGCGCTCGGCAGGAAGCCGCTCTTCCTCGGCACGCTGGCCGTCTTTTGCGCGGCGACGCTGTGGTGCGCGCTGGCCACGAGCATGGAGAGCCTCGTCGCCGCCAGGGCCGTGTGCGGTGTGGGGGCGGGCGGTACCATGCTCATGGGGAGCATCACAATGAGCGACATCATTCCGATCGAGTATGTGACTGCACTTTCCGAGAGTGTATCTGGTCGTCGTGGGGCGGGGGGCTTTTGATGTCCTCCGGGTCTCTGAAGCGAGTGAGAACTGACGCTAGACAACAGATCACGAGGCACCTACCTATCCTACATCAACATTGTTGTCGGCATTGGCTCTGGGCTAGGGGCCACGGTCGGCGGTACCATTGCCGAGACGATAGGCTGGCGATGGGAATTCGGCGTGCAGGTTCCCCCCCTTGTGGCATGTCTGGTCGTCGCATTGGTGGTGATTCCGGATGACTTGGGCGTCGTAGGGAAGAGGGAATCTCTCCATCAAGTAATGCGAGCCTTTGACACGCTGGGTGCACTTTCACTTACCTTGGCGGTATCGACGCTCATTGTCGGCCTGAACCTTGGCGGCAACATATATCCTTGTATGATCTATCCTCCGTCTTGAGGCAGTCGGCCTGTCCCGGGGGCTGGTGAAGTTCGCGCAAAAGTGTATTGGACTGACGTGAGTATTTGTACAGGGTCTCATCCATTCATCGTCACGTCCTTGATGGTCTTCGCGACAGCCTTCCCTGCCTTCTTCCTGATCGAGCGTCGCGCAGCAAAGCCGATTATGCCACTAAAGTTCATCTCCCGCAGGCCTCGCGCGAACCTGATTCTTTCAAACTTCTTGGGTGCCATGATTTCAAATGCCATCCTCTTCAATGCGTAAGAAACAGATTTTCATGTGTCTGCATCTTCTCCCTTTTCCTCTTCTACATCGCGTTCACTTCCTCCCAGATCGGCCAACTAACGGCGCTGCGATGAGTATAGACCACTCTACTTCCAAGCTGTGCTATTGACCAGCGCTACCTCCTCTGGCCTTCGACTTATGCTCCTAGCTATCGCCTCCTCTGTAACAGGCGCTTTGACCGGCCTGTTCATTACCATGACGCGCCGTCTTCAATCGCCCCTCGTGTGCGCCGCCGCACTGTATCTTTCTAGTATAATATCTCTTTGCGTCATGCGGCGCGATTTATTGGCTGATGTATTTTGGCTGGCCCTTGCGCCGTACGCCGTGGCAAACGGACTGCAGTTTACCACCACGGCCGTGGCAGTTCTGGCTACTTCTAGCCACGACGAGCAGGCCATCGTGATGAGTGTTCTTGCCATCTGGCGCAGCCTAGGTACCGTTTTTGGCGTCGCTTTCAGCAGCCTACTAGTTCAAAATGCGCTCCTACACTACCTCGACGTCTATGTTCATGGGCCTCTCAAAGTCGAGGTCGTTGCCCTAGCACGGGCGTCGGTCCAGGCGATTGCGAAGCTGGACCAACCATACCGGGAACAGGTTGTCCAAAGCTATGATGCTGCATTACGGTTAGCATTTGGATCTTGTATCGTTGCTGCCGTTATTACCGCCCTTCTTATTGTTCGACTCAGGCTGCCACAGCTACAGCCGTCTCGAAAAAGCTAGGTAGAGGCGTCCTCGCAAGTCAAATATGACAAACCTGTTATCTCCATCTGTCATTTGACTTCCGGTTCTTCGTGACAGTTTCTGGAACAGGTCCACGCCAAATAGTCAATCTTATTAGTGGTATCTATTGAAGCGCTTGTATCAGTACTCTAACCTTACTCTCCGCGAGCCCACCTCTGTTCTCTGCAAATGGCGAATTATCATGGTCGTAGCCATCATTGCTATGGCAATCCCTATAGATGCCAGATACCCCTTTCGGTATTCTGGCGCCTCTACCTGCTGCCAGATGAGCAGCGGAAGCCATGCCTGAACCGTGTACGCCATCTCGTTCATTGACGCAGCTACTAATGCTCGTTCCTCATTATCCCGGGCGCAAATCTCTTGCGCCCAGGCGTATATCAATCCGCTCACACCGCTCGAGCAGCCAGCCAAGATGAAACATGCCCATTTCCAGGCGACAGGTATATCCCATATTGCGAGGCTAGTGTTGACAATGATAATCATAATGGCTGAAAATATGATGGGCGGCCATCGCTCACCCCGCAAGACTGTATCCGAAGTCCATGCGTAGATGATAGTGGTGACAATCTGGACGACCGTAGTCAAGGTAGGGTAAGCATTTACCTGCGGGATGCTGTAGCCTTGTTGCTTCAGCCATATAGCGAATGCGGGCTGCCCTGATACCCCACCACCGTTGTTGTATAAGATGTATAGCAGTGTCAAGAGGTAGATATGCCAGCTGGAGAAGATGTTTTTGAACTTGGCCCTGGTGTATGGTGCGCGATTCGCGCGGCCGTCTGCCTGCATTCGTTCCTGAGCCAGAGCAATCTCCGCCGGGGTAAGATACCAGGCCCGTGTGGTCTCTGGCACGTCGGGTAGGAAAAAATACCCCAAGGTTGCGATTGGCAACGAGACAACGGTATTGATGATGAACAGCCACTGCCAGCCTCTGAAGCCATGCACGCCGTCGAGGTGGTAGACTGAGGCCATCAGGTAGGCGGAAAACATGCTTCCCAAGGCGCTGCTGCCATGAAATATGCATGATCGCTTGGCAAGCTCGCTCTTTTGATACCATGATCCAATAACATACTGCATACCAGGATAAAAGGTGCTCTCCGCGAGACCGATGAAGAAGCGTAGCACGTATATCTGCCGCGCGTTACTGCACTTGGCCATGAGGATGGTCAAGACGGACCAGGTAACTTCACACGAAGGAATCCACAACGACGGTCGGACTCGCGTTAAAAGCAAATTACTACATCATAATTCAATGGTCAATATTAGCTCGCTTGTCCTTTCTCTCACTTTTCTTCTGCCTTATTTCTCCACCAAAATCCATGGCTGACCAGCATTCACTTGCCTTGGAATTTGACCTATAACATAGCCCACCGTCCAGCACGTCTGCATGTAGTTGAACTCGTTGCCGTTGAGGCGCAAATCTTCCTTCATCCCGGACACGAATGCGTTGTTGATATTGAGCTGGTCGAAATTTTTTATAAAATACCCCAAGCAGGCCACCGTGAGGATCGCAGCGTCAAGCTTGAATAGGAACCGGCGTTCGTCTGCCGATTTATCCAAGCTATCCCATAGGTACGCGGTCCAGCGTGGCTTGGGCTCGTAGCCTGGAAAATTGTAGCTAGATACCGAGCCGCCGACAAGAACCGAACCTTCGGCTGTCTGCACTTGGACGTTACTTGCTTTGGGGCCACTCATGATTGTTGGACGCAGCTCGAAGCATCTGAGCATCTTGTTTGGGGCTTGGCCGCCCATCTTATGGCTTTTACTGAGCGAGGACCCCGAAAATGAAATGGCAAATCAAAGTCGGTGTGTGCGTGTGCGAGTGCGAATGTGATGACACACCGAGTCTGCACGAGACCTGCATGTTGTGGTGGCGTTCACGTACTGGATACCGCCCATGGTAGTGATAGCTCTGCGACCTCTTGGGTCACTCTCTACTACCATGTTTTCTACCCTCTCTGGTATCCTCGTTTTCATTGGCGTTGCTATTATTGGCGTTCTGCCGCTAGTTGTTCTTTGTCCTTGTTGAATACCTGTGGAATGGTGTGGTGTAAACAGACGAGGCTGGGTCACCCATCCAAGGTCAGCTGTCGCAAAGGTGCATACGGAGAACAGGAAAAGACATTCCATTCCTGGCTCCCGCAGAGAAATACACATAGACGATTCAGGCAATTGATCACCCTTTGCAGCCCTCTCAACCACTAATTGTGCGCCTGTTTACTCGTGAAGGACCAAGCTCGACGGCAGAGCAGCAGTCCAGCGGCCAAGTGGAAACATCTGTCGCTTCTTGCTAGCTTTATAGTTAGCTGATGTTCGGTAGTTGTTATAAGTAAATACCATGTCTGCGACGCTAGAGACACACTAAGGGGTCGTGCCGCTCCCGTCGCTACGCGCATGTACGCATGCATGCATGGTAGGGTCCTATACTTACACATTGGGCTTTTTGATGAGCGCCTAGTACTAAATAATTGTCGTATGACCCATACACTGGGGGTCTTAACGCGACAAATGACGGAACAACAGACCATTAGCAGCCCTGGCTATACAATCTACCATGGGCTGAATCTAATAGCTTGCCTGCATATGGGCTCGTATATTGCTGCGTTGACAACACGGCTTCGTCGTCTCGCAGCAAGTAAATCTATATCGAAATATAAGTATCTATATATAAACCAACTCTTTGGGCTAACCATAACCATGTATTTGCAGATTTTCTATCTCGACTTCCTTTAAGAGCCCCGCGCTTCCTTGATCACTCTTTTGTCTACTTGCCGCATTTTTACACAAGCCACCTGCGAGCGGCATTGCTTCGTTAAGCCTACCACCGCGATGGTTGAAATCAAGCAGCCCTGGATCGAGACACCTCTAGTGCGGTCGGCCAACTTGTCCAAGGCTGCTGGCTGGTGAGAGCCGCCGGTTATTCATTCCATCTTTTTTTCCCTTTCCTGTTGATGCGCGTCATAGTGTATCGAAAAGCTGTGCGTGCGTAGGCCACTGACCAGAAATTGGATTTTCTATAGCAACGTGTTTCTGAAGCTGGAAAATACGCAGCCATCCGGCTCCTTTAAATCCAGAGGAATTAGTTACTATATGCTCAGCAAGCTGGCAGCTCTTCGAGAGCAACACAATGATGGTGCTGTCACAGCCCACTTCTACAGCTCGTCTGGTGCCAATGCTGGATTAGCCTGCATTTTTGCTGCAAACATGTTTGGCTGTCGAACCACCATTGTGACACCGTTGTCAACCTCGGCTTTTCTGGTTGCAAAGCTCAAGCAAGCGGGAGCTGCCCAGGTCATCCAACATGGAAACAAGTGGCAGGAAGCGGAGGACTACCTACGAGACACGGTCATGGCAACGACTGCTGCCGCCGACGAAATCCCGATCTACGTCCCGCCATTTGATGCGGCTGAGCTTTGGCAAGGAAATTCTAGAATTATGCACGAAATTGTCGGGCAGATGAGCGAGTCGATCCGTCATTATCCTGTGAACACGGTGCTGCCCCCGGAGACCAGCGGCTACCACGCGCCGGCCATCGATGCTGTTCTGTGCAGTGTTGGTGGAGGAAGCCTGTTTTGCGGCTTGATGCAGGCGATTGACGAGCTGCAGCTCAGAGACGTTACGCAGGTCATAGCCGTAGAGGCCGAGGGAGTCGACTCGCTAGCACGGTCCGTGGCGAAACGGGAACGCATCACGCTGTCCAGGATCGGTAGTTTAGCTACCAGCCTAGGCGCCAGGAGAGTAGCACAAAGGGCCTTTGAGTACGGCCTGGAGAAGCACGTCAAGACGGTTGTTCTGTCCGACGCCGAGGCCATACGCGCATGCCGCCGCTTTGCTGACGAGGAACACTACCTGGTCGAACTAGCTTGCGCCGTCTGCCCTGCCGTCTGCTACACGGGGAAGCTGCCTGCGCTCATTCCCGGCTTCAACGAAAATACGGTTGTGGTGATTGTCGTGTGTGGCGGAAGCAACATATCATTTGAGATGCTGGAGAAATTCTTGGCCACCCTAGATGACTAGAAAGTAGACTATAAATAGAAAGACATTCAGAATTTTTGCGGGCGCGAATGATTATGTTCTCCAATGCTGCTCGACGCCGATGCCAGTTCGTAATAGTATTTCTTGTTCTCTTGCATCCGCAGGAGTGTCTTGCCAATCCTCCTGATGCCGTCGCCGATATCTTCTTCTGCCTCCCAAGAATAGCTGAGGCGGATGTTCTGATGAAAACTCGCGCTGGTTTCGTCTCCGTGTACAGTAAACATCTGCCCCGGTCCTATGACGATATCTTCCTCAGACTTCAACACGTCGGCGATGAATGCTGTCGAGAATTCCGTCTTTATATCTAGCCAAACGAAATAACCACCAAAGACATCGCCACCCTTGAGGCTGGAGACGCAGAGATTCGCACCGAGTGGCAAGATGTGTCTGCCAATGGCATCCATCATCAGTCGATGGCGGCGCTGAAGGGCAGGCCGTAATGTCTCGTCCACGAACCTCTGCATCTCCCCGTTACTGACAACCTCGGACAGAATGGCGGCACAGAGCTGGCTGGGTGCCCCGCCGGAGCGTGTGGACGCCGCGTGAGCGAGGCCTGCTACGAACGCGGGCGAGGCTTCCGCCCAGCCGGTCCTTACACTTGGCCCGGCGATCTTGGTAAAAGACCCGTTGCTGACTGCGTAGCCAAAGCCGCCGGGGTCGTTGGCACTTGATCCCATGGCACGATCAATGTCGCAGAGTCGTGGGAGCCTCATCTCATGGGGCCGATCGCACGAAACCGGTTTCCTCAATGACCACTGGAGGAGGTCGTAAACATCATCGCTGATAATGAGAGCATCAAACTTTCGTGCAAGCTTGACAAGACCCTTTCGCCTGTCGAGCGACATGGTGATTCCCGAGGGATTCGAACACGTAGGTACTGTGTATATCAAATGCCTGTACAGCTTTCTGCTTGCGACTGGAAGCTTAAATGGCTGGCTTGATGTATTAGTAAAAGGGCAATTGAGAGTAAAATGCACGAGCCGAGAAGAATACAGCGCGCAGTACTTTCTGTTCCATTTCCCTCTTGTCCCCTTTCTCAAAGGCTGATAGTCTCTGTTCCAAGACTTGTAGATTCAGACCTTCGTCGTCCTCGGGTATCGCATGCAGTCTGCCAGCGAAACCAGAGTCTTCGAACATGCCACAAGCAAGATGATAACACGGCGCGACAACCCAGACAGCCTTTGTGTAATTTACATCGCTGAAGCACTGCAGTATAGTGACCATGTTCTGGCTGGCACCTCCAGTAATGCATATGCGCTGAGAGTCTGGGTCGACACCGTAGTGTGCCCCTAGCCAGTCGGCGAGACCTTCTCGAAGCCGGCTCATGCCATGGCAGGAGCCGTACTCTTGCAATTGTGTATATTCATTTTGATCGGTAAGAACGCGCTGGCACGCGGCCGACAAAAGAGCTGTCGGGAGAAGGGCCGGAGCTGGCCATCCTCGAAGGAAATTGATCTGTTTTCGAGGTGCCGTCATTCTAGACAGGTGTTAACCGATTCTCCTGTCGCAAAAGTGCTGATGAACATGAGTGTCACTCAAGCGAACCAGATGGAAACAGTATAAGCGTTCACTTCAGGTTATCAGCGGGCTAGGATGGCCACTTCGAAAAGAACAGGAGGGATATTATACTTGGAGTGGAGGCAGGCTACGAATTAGTGCTGTGAGTACCCTTTGATGACTTCACCTCGACGCCCTTCGAACATCATCCAATGAGCGGGCATGAGTAACGATTTTTTCGATCATTGCCTATACATCTGGGGTGCGGCTTACTTTCACCTATTGCTATGCCTTCTTTACTCTGGAAGATCGGCCCAATCCATCCAGCACTTGAATCATTATACCTTGCCGCAACATCATAAAGCACGTTTCACTTTTTACTCGACCTTGGAAGGATCAAAGTTTAGTAATGGCGTGTGTCAGTGCTCTGAGTTATGATTTCCTTCAGTCACTACAGCCTTGTGGAGGCGTTCTACTCCGTAAGACTATCCTGAATACTTGGCAAAGTCTGCCAAAAGCCGCGTCACTGATTTGGTAATGAAATACAAGCCGCCCAACAAACAGACTATTGGATATCTTGAGATTTTGCTCACGACCCGCCGCATAAAAGTCGTCCTGGTCGACGCCAGACGCCGGAAGATCCAACCAAACCATGTTCGTCTCGGTCGGCAGCCTCACCTCCCCGCCCAGACTCTGCCAGAGCTCCGTCGCCCGCCGTGCCTTGTCGTGCGCCCAGCGCAACTTGCCCCCTAGAAATACATCATGTATTGCCACCCGCGCCGGCGCGGTGATGAGACCAGAAGAGCGAACGCCACCTCCGAGCAAGTGGCGGCTCCATTTCGCTCGTTTGATGAATGCGGAGCTTCCCGTCACCACACTGCCGAGCGGCGCTCCGAGGCCCTTTGTCAAGCACATCTGGATGCTGTCGAAGCACTCCCCGATTTCGCGGAGATTACACGCCCCGGCGGCAGCCGCTTCCCAGAGCCGAGCGCCGTCGAGATGCATGTGAATGGGCGGGTTCTGGGCGCGTGCCCAGATTGATATGGCTCGTATATCTTCAAAAGGCATGATAGTACCACAGAGCGTGTTCTCCAGGCTAATGATTCTGGTCGGGCAGTCGAATACAGTCTCCCTCAGAATGCTCTGCTTCTTAACGTCATCTAGAGTGAGGTGGTGCCCGTTGGAAGGAACGATGCCTTGTATCATGGCATTGCATATACTTGTCGCGCCCCCGCCTTCGAGCGTGGCAATATGCCCCCGATGGTCAGCAAGGACGGCATGGGGAGGGACCGTGAGGGCAGTCCGAAGGGCAACCTGATTGCCCATGGTCCCAGACATGACCAGAAGTGCAGCTTCATGGCCTACTAAGTCGGCGATGTCGTTCTGGAAAGATACTGTTGTTTGATCCTCGTCTGCGGTACAGTCTCCAAGTGTCGTGTGGATAATCGCCTCCAGCATAGATAATGTTGGCCTGGTAAAAATGTCGGACCGAAAGTCGTTGGAAGCTTCACTACTGTTTGCCCATGCCAGGTCAGCGAAGTTTTGTGTATCAGCGACCTTTGTCTCGGATCTCATGTCGCAGCACTGGCCTTTTGGTAGGCCGCCAGTGGTCGACTGTTTGGCCCCCAGCGGCAAAGGCAGAGACGATATTTTCGTATCGAGTTCCATTCAAACTCCTGACCCTTTCCGTACAAGTAATGCGAAGCGCTGCGTCAATGCCAGCGTTGAAGACACCACCAGGGCCAAGAAGGCCTCAAGACAAGTCCTCAGTAACCAAACGTGAAGCAGTACCCTTGAACACTTTTCTTGTGCATTTTCTTACTCAATAACATGGCGTAAATTGAATCGATTTCTGCATCTGCATTAGCCTGAACGTCATTTTGTCTTGCCTTTGATATACACACCTCCGGGTCTTGTTGCAAAACGAGGCATTGCTGTGTCAAACGCCACAGATAAAGGCCAATGCGACCTTATGCTTCGGTGACATGAGCTGCATGTGTAGGAGGTGCATATGTAGGATTAAAATGCATATGCAGCCATGAACCACGTCAGTTTTAATTTTGTTCGACTCAATCTATTCGCAGTCAAAGACCTCGCGTTTTTAAATCTTTGACCACCGTCGCAAGGACCGGTGGAAACGAGGAAAGTCAATGTGCATTAGTGGCATCAAAAACATGATGATCCTAAAAGGAGGCGTTGCAAGCTGCTACTAGCTGCACGGGCGTGGCAGTGTGAGTATGCGCGCTCTAAGACTAGCAAGGAGGGCATCACTGTGAGCAGCTAAGAGCTAAACCGTCCTTCTCAAAGGCTAAAGTGCGTCGGATTGTGATGTAACTAGTAGTTTCTCAATGGTGCATAGCAACGGCGTTGATCCGGTCCACTGACAATGGTCCAAAGCTATTCATTCCTCTTTGAGACAGTGCGCTATCAATAAGCGACGAAATTCGCCTTTTTTTTTTTCTACAGAACTTTATATCATGCGGCCAAGTGACAAAGTACAAGGTAAAAGAAGGCTTGCGAGCAATCGGGTTGCCGGCATCTAGCCGTGCCAAAGCGCGCCAGCGCAGACGGCCCGGGGCTTAGAGGAGCAAAAGAGGTTAAGTGCACATTCCTACGAATTGCATTTCCAGTCATTGAGACGAGATGAAAGAGTGCAAGGCCCTCGCCTGCCTGCTTTTCCCAGTTCGATGCTACAGGGATGATTTGCGCTATAATGCCTTGGGTCAAACATGGACAATAGCCCCAGGAGAACAGAGAGAGCTCGCCAGCAAACGATTTCTGAACTAGCTTCGCATGTTAGATGCGCACGACTACTTGAGTCAAAGTCGCAGAGAGGGCTTGCGTCCTCCTCGCGAGGGTAGAGGGCCATGTGTGTTGGCCGATTCCGGCGTCCACATCGGCCAACTTTGCCGACAACAGTACAGGCCGAAGTGAGATACAAAGAAATGGATGTAGTTTGTCAATGAAATTTTGCGGGATGTTTGCATGGGTTCCGTCTATTAAATGGCCTGAAAATGCATCTTGCCTGTGCAGATGAGGACGTCCGCAGATTTTCTGCGGCCACATTGAGCGTAGACGGGCAAGCACGCTGGGCGACAAAACAAAGTCCCAACCTTTGCTGGTACTTTGAAGGCATAGCGAGTGCTCTACTCACGATTTGACTGGTGGGAATTGCACAGTCGTTCGGTAAACAAGATGCTTCTCATTTCCTCTTTTAGCGCAAGAACGGCAAATTTCTTCCGAATCTTGCAGCTAGTCTTGGGAGGAGGGCCAGTGCTGGAATGCGACTGTCAAGGTTTGCGGCTAACAAGAAGAAGAAGGAAAGATGATTGTAATCGTAGTGACTGTATTGAGTTATCGCTGGTATCTCGCCAGGAATTCGTAAAATAGGCCACTGGAGGAGATCCCTCTAGATGATGTATAGTAGCTTTTCCTCCACGTGATCGGTCACACTTGTGATAGGAATGTTGTGATGAAATGTAAATTGTAGAGTCGCCGGGTTAACCGTGCGACATATATAACGGGAATACGAACCCCTCCAAAACTATTTCAGTTGAACCTTGATATGAGATTCAAAATCAGTCATTCACATCTATATATATGCAAAACATCGCCAAGTGGCTTGAAACAAAACATCAAGTTCCTCTACAAGTTCTGGAAACAAGACGAGGCTTACTGCAAGAAACCATCAACTTCTGTTGTAATGCGTCCCCAACGCCGCCAGTTACCATGCGCTAGCTCGCTCTTGGTATTCCTTGTGACGACGGCGGGCATCGTCGCAGCACATTCGCAGCACGTCACCCAGCTACGCTCCGACCTATCTACACTCGCCAATTCTCTCCGATGGAACGGCAACACTCACGACACCTATGAACCTATACAGCAAGCGGCTCTTTCTGCACATTCCACCCTCGTTTCAGTTGTGAGGGAAGATGGAACTGCAATCCCGCAAGCCGACAAGTATTCCGAAGCTCTTGAGCGTCTTATTGCCGAAAGCCAATACCTCGTGGACTTGTCGGAAACTGCAAACTACAAACCTGGTGCTTTGGACACCCCCATGTTTTTGACGGGGAGTGTCGACGAGTGGCGCTTTACAATCAACGAGATCAGCAAGAACTTGGAGCTGCCATCCACTTACCGAGCTCCGAAACGTCGACGCACCATTGCGCGCGGCGTCAATCGCCAGACTGCGCCCGGAACCGAGTTCCGCGATGCTGTCCAAGGACCGGTCATGGTCGTGATCCCAGACGGAACTTTCACCGCAGGGTCTACTCCTCAAGAGCAGCAGCTTTGGAACGTGCCGCAAAACCGCCGAAGCTTTGAGCTGCCGCAGCGAAGAGTCAGCATTCCCACCCCTCTGGCATTCGGCAAAACCGAAGTCACGGTCCGTCAATTTGATACCTTTGTCCGGGAGAGCGACTATCAGCTGCGAGGCGGAGCGCGTTGGTGGAACCCAGAAAACTCTACCGCCATGGTCTTCAATGAAGACCTCAACTATCTCAACCCGGGATTCCCCCAGACACCAGACTCGCCCGTCGTCGCCATCAGGAGACAAGACGCCGAGGCCTACGCCTCCTGGCTCTCTACCATGACCGGGGCTACGTACCGGCTGCCCACGGAGGATGAGTGGGAGTGGGCCGCCCGCGGCGGTACTCAGGACGTTTTCTTCTGGGGGGACGCGATCGAGCAGGTCATTTCGTACGCCAATTCCTACGACGAGATGTCGCTGCGCGTCAACCGCTTCCACTGGAACAACACGCCCGTGGACGACGGCTTCGCCTGGACAGCGCCCGTCGCCTCCTTCCAGCCAAACGGCTTCGGGCTGTACGACGTCACCGCGAACGCCAGGGAGTTTTGCGCCGATACCTGGATACAGGATCTGAGCGGCAGTGCCAACGACGGCTCGGTGCACAACGGTACGGCGCCGTTCCCAGTCGTGCGCGGGGGCGCCTGGAATTATCAGCCGCAGAACCTGCGGATCAACTATCGCAGTGCGTACTTCTCGAGCGAGGTCGCCACAAACATGTTTGGTTTCCGGCTGGTAAGAGAGCTCTCGTGATGGGCGGTCGACTAGCCGGCGCAATTTGTGTTTTGAGGTTGCTCTCGTATTCTCTTTCTCGTTCTCGTTCTAGGTGTTGCGCTGGTCGCCCGAGGTAGCATCGTCAGAGGCTTCGCCTAATCTTTTAAGCGGCGACAGTCTGTATAGTTGGCCATGTCGCATGTGGCTAGCTGACAGGTCCCGTCACGGCAAGGCTCTGCATATCCTTACGTGCAAGTCGACGCCATAGTAGCTAATGATGCAATTCATCGTCACATGATAGGCGCAAGCATTCCATTATGTATTTAAAAAATCAATATTCTCCTCGCACTGCCCCACTGGGATCTCAAAGTTATTATTGTCATCCTAGTGTACGGATTAACGAGATAGAAGTTCTGTGAGGCGTAGCCCAAGCGTTCCTTGGTCTACGCCAGCTGGAGGTCGGCATAATCAGCTTTCAGAAGAGATAGTGCTTTGTAGTCGTGCAACAGCAGGGTGATGATTCCTAGTGATGTGACAGCATCAATGGGGCTGATGAAAAAAAAACAAGTCGTAGAAACTTGAGTGGAAAACACCGCGAGTGCAATTACCATCACTTAGACACGTATTGTCAGACATGTAAACATTTCCAGGCGCAGATATCATACCCCCTCGATCGCGCCATGCTCACTTGCTAACATAGATCCTGACCAGTAAGTAATTATCCAGAGACTTACAGCTACTAGCACGCAAAATAGCACTGCGCGAGCTATGTGTATATTCCAACTATCTCAGTAGAGGGCCACCCTTCAACAAATGCGCGCTGCCACTACCCGCTGCAATGCAGGACTGTTCATGCATATTTACCAAGTACAGATTCTGGGTGGCAGATCAAGTGATCTGTAAGATTTCTCTTTTTTTGTATGCAGGGCTCCCCTCGCCTCCGGCGCAGCTGGTTTGTCCCTTGTCAACGCCACTTCATCAGCTTACATGGCACTTATGCGTGGCACTTCCATGTAGAGTGCCACGGACAAGGGCGACCACGACTGTGACTTTGTCGTAAAAGCGAGAAACCCCGCAGTACATCAATCACAGGTAGGGAACTATCCATAAGTATGCAATTATAAACCACATCGGTTCTCTCTTTCGCTCCTCAGCTCCTCCCGCCCTCGATACTGCAAAGGCCGGCATACCTTATCCTGCACGCCTCCGTCGCAAGACAGACGAGATCAGCACCCGTCGGCCGCATATGTTTATTCAAGTGGCTGCAGATGTATTCATTCACATGCGTTACGTGACATTCGACGAGATGTTTGGCCACGTCATAAAGTCATTGTTTCGCAATTCGTGAATAGAGACAACAACCAGAGCATTACATCATTTCGTTCGCGCTAGACTACTGCCGAAGCGGATGGCTCTACTTCAAATGTAGCTTAGTTGCTTGATAAGCGAACGTCTTTAAGCATTTCAATATGGGATAGATGAAGGAAGAAAAAGGGGCGGCGCAGACAGACAAGCCCTGTTATACGACCACCGAGTGTGTCTCGGCGGCTGCTGGGCCAGCACGCGTTCTTTGATACCACAACTAGGTGTCAAGTTCTTTTTTGCTCCTCAAGGATCATTGAAATTGTATACAATAACTACCAACGCTAAATACACTTTGAAATTATCGATTGTGCCACATACTTGCCACGTAGTAGCTCTCTATATAGAGCATCATCGCTGGCCTGTAGCTCCCGAGCGCATTCTATCAAATGAATGCTCTCTCTCTCCAGTATAGACTCCAGGTTACGGCGACTCTTTTGGCTCAGCAAGTCTGGTGCTCTCCAGACGGCGCGCTTCATGTCCACAGAGGCCAATGCCACGCCCAGGAGAAAGCCTAGGTTCGCGATTGGCCGGGCTCTCCACCGCAGCATGTTGTTTGCAAGCCGCAGGCTCTCTTCACCTTGACCATGACTGGCTACGAGCAGGAATACGTGCTGCAACGTCTGCGGTCGCGCACTGGCGGCTGTTGTCCCGGGGAGTTTCTCTGTCAGCTCCAGCCCGATGTCGACGAGGCTGGTGCAAGAGTGCCTCCGCGCCTCGTCCATGCCCGCGACGATATCGCCTTCTACGCAGAATCCGGATTGCGCGCGTAGAACTCGTAGTATCCTCGAATAAACGGGACTTGTGGTTCGCGAGGGCGTATTTATTGTGTTCTCCAAGAGGCCGAGGTGCGCAAACCAAAGCGCAATAATGTCTGGCAGCCGCGCGAGGGACGCTGTTTGCGCAGCCAGCTTCTTATCCAATTCGGCAGCACACCCATAATCAAGTTTTTGAACCATCTCCACTGCTTCATGTGAGTCCAATGTATGGCCCAAGTGCGACTCCGTGTCGTTTGGTAGAAATGGCTGGTGGAAGGTTGGATCTCGCAGCAACGCAGCGGCTCGTTGGCACGGCACGGGCTGCCTTTGTGTGAACTTCCAGTACAAAAAAGGGTCAAATACTGGCTGTAAAGAGTCGATCCACCGGCAAATAGTTGTCACTTCACTTTCGGTGAAGGCGCCAAACATGCGACCGCCCCATGACATCTCGCGTACAAGTAAACTTTTGGAGCTAGCTCCAGCATATATCCACGGCCTGGCTTGGCTGAGAGTAGTCAGCATGTGCAGGTCATTCAAACAGCTTCGTGCGATCTCGTCAAGCCATTCGTGCAAGCCATATGAGCCTATGCGGGCCCTGCTCTGTGAATGCATGCTGTGCGACACCAAGGCTTTGGATCTAAACAAGTCCATAACTTGGATGCTGAGTGTATCAAGCTGCTCTCTGGACCCCTTTTGCTCGCAATTGATGACACGAGACTCGTTCTCTAATGTCTGCGACATGATGTACCCAACCTGGACACGCTTCCAGGCCTGCTGGACAGCTTCCTTGCTCTCCGTTTGTCCAACTACGTCAAGGTATCGTCTAACGGCGTGAGCGGCCATAGCAGTATGTCCAGAGTCGGCATTGTCTATGGTAATGTGGATGAGAAAGTAATAAGGGTCAATGCCGAAGCTCTTGATCTCGTGCGCCACCTGCATGGTTTCGAGGCTGACCGTTTCAAAGTGCATATTGAACCCGAGAATCTCAGGGAGGAACTCATCGGGAAAGAGCGAGATTGCAAGTTGGCCCACCGCCGCCGCCCAGATGCCGCGGCTCCCGTTTTGCTCCAGTTCGCTGGCGTGTATGAACTCGACGCTGTGGCCATTGGGCAAGGGACATCCAATACTGTGCAGAAGCTTGCGATACAAGTTGACATGGTGCTTATCAAGGTCTCCATCACCAAGCTCCTCTGATAGAATCTGGAAAACCTGCTTGGTGACACCGCGGAGAGCAAACGGTGTGGTGATTTTGTGCATGTGCCCAAGCCACGCGCCGTCCACAAACTTCGTCGGCGCTTGCTGTACAAGCCAAGCCTTGGCCTCCTCGGCGGTCGTGAAGAGCTCAGGGCCGTGACCCTTTTTTCTTCGCTCCAGATATTTGGTCCATTCTGACAGCGTTCTTTCATCTGTGTCCCTGAGAAAGCCGTCCATTGCTTCTGCACTATAGGCTTCAATCTTGAGGATGCTGCTGCGACGGCAATCTACCTTCCGAAGCTCAACCGAGAGCCCATGTGAGAACATTGAGAGAAGTTCTTTGCGGGCTGTCTCAAGCACTTCTGAATAGTCCTCAAGGTTTTGTAGCTGATGAAATAATTTTCGATAATGCTCAGTCGGTCCAGGTCGGGCGGTACCCGGTTCGGCACACCTAGTTTCGTTGCCCTCTTGTAGTTCGGCACTGCAAGCAGATGAATAACGACCTGTTGTCACTCTCGATCCCAAATAGTAAGTGGAATAAGTTAGAGCGGCGACAATCAGGTAAAATGAATAAATCCAGATGCTATCAAAAGCTCCAGAGATACCCATATTGTTGGCGCAAGGTGGGCGGATGAAAAGAGAAATGCTGTAGGAAGCTGAGAAAAGAAATTGCATAAGGCGGAAGACATTTTTGGGGAACACATAATTTATTCTATCGTAAATACCAAGAGCCTTGAACGAATGGGAACAGAGCCCGTGATAGGTTGATCCTACAAAGAACAACTATCTACGGTAGCCTCAGAGCGTGGCGTTACCAAACACAGCGTTGAGCTGTTTTAAGAGCTGGGTCACAAGTTTTTTTTTCTGTTTCTCAAAAGGTATTTATCATCATCTACAACTATCGGAGAATTGGCATCCTAGGTTATGGGAATAGGTCATAGTGAGCCATCAGCGACGCCATGTCCATAATCCGGTGGGAGGGATGGGGTGCCTATCGTCAGTTTTACAAGAGACAGAATCCCTAACGCGGAGGATATTTTTTTCGTTCTACCAATGCTTTTCTCTGAAAACCCACGTTGCATACGTGAGCAGGATCTTCCCCCAAGCCCCTTCCACATGCGTGAGAGCTTCGCAATCAATCCTGCCGGCCATACTACCTGCATGCAAATGCACAACCTGCTCCGTAACACACAAAATGAAATTTAGTTACGAGGTCTGGTATCCACTTGCTGGCATCTTCCGCACGCCCTTTAAGTCGCAAGGTTCTGAGCATGGAGCTCGGCAAACGTCAGCAGGGTCGGGATGGTGATTCGTCTTATGTCTGAAGTGCCGAAGTGATTTAAAATTACGTACATTCTACCTTGGCTCTATTTCTCATCTATTGATCATCCTCACTGTTCAACTTGGCACAAAGAATTGCGTGCTGGTTCTCTCGAAGACTTTCGCCTCGTCTTCATCTGATGCGCCGAGCTACTATTTTTCATCTACAACTACCATGACTGTCAACGCCAGCAACGCGTCTCTCGCGGTCATAGACTATGAGGCCTTAGCCAACAAGGATGGCAGAGAGATTCAAAAGCTCGTTCAAGCGTGTGAATCGGTAGGCATGTTTCATCTAAGCATCGGAAACTCCAGGATGAAGGCCATCTACGACGACATACCGAGCTTGCTCCAGGCGGGCGGTGCCTTTTTCGACCTGCCCTCTGATTGCGAAGAAAAGAAACAATGCGTACGTCAAGGCATGGAGCGAGGGTATGAGAACCGCATGCCAGACTCTGGCATTTGTCATTCGACCAGCTGTCTCGGCTAACCTATTTTCCTTGTCGGCATTTTGTTAAGATACCACGCAGCAAAAACATTCGAATATTACGAGGTGAGCTTCAATCAACTATAGCAAATCAAGTTCGCAACTAAGCTGACTGGTACCATTTTCACAGATTGCGCGCGACGATTTCGAGCAAGGGAAATGGGCATTGCCTGCTACTCTCAAGCCCCACGAGGAGCGCATCACATGCATCCTGCAGTCCCTGAACCGTGTTGTACAGACCGTCATAACTGAGCTCTGCAACGCTATCCAAGTGGATCTTGCCGAGCTGAGCGACGATCCAACGGTTCCCAGCGACACGGCCCTGAAGCTCGTGTACAAGCCTCCCGTGCAGGAGCCGGGCGCCGTTGTCCAGCCGTGGCACACGGATTTCGGACTCATGACCATGATGTGGTACGAAGAGGTGAGCGCCCAGATACCGGTTTATGATGCAGACGGGAAGCGTACCGAAGACTGGCAGGCGGTTCCGGTCGTCGACGGCGCACTGCTCGTCAACATCGCAGACGAGCTGGAAGCCAAGTGCCACGGTCGCCTGCGTTCGACTGTGCATCGTGCAGTGACGCCGCCTGGCCCGAAAAGAGTGAGGCGGGGATTAGTTTACCTTCTTCGGCCGTACAAGAAAGGATCAGACTTGGAATGAGCGCAGCAACGTCAGGCGGAGGTTCGCCCTCTCGGGAGTTGGTAGCCTCCAACGAGCTTTATACGGCTCTGTAGGCACTTGTGGCGTGCAACAGCCACAACGGAAGGCTTGGAGTAACTAGTTACTTGGCCGTTGTACTCGATCGACCCGAGCTTTCTCGTCGTGGAGGTGGGGTGTGCATAAGAGATGTTCCTCGAAGGTGAGGGGTGGGATAAAGAGGAGGTACTATATTGCATGAGCCTTTGTCCGGAGACCCAATCATCGTTATACATTGTTGGGGCTCGTTAGACATGCAGCTACTAAGTAGCTATTTCTGATGGGAATTCTGACTGGCTCACATCGTGGCTTATAGTGAATAAACACAAATGAAAATTGCTGCAGCATATGTGTTTCCAGCACATCGATTCCAGCGCAGCCTCCGTCTGTATTTAGACGAACACGTGTTGAACGATATTCTTCGTCTGGCACTAGCTGCCAATAGTAACCATGCAAACTGCCACAATGAACAGCCTTTATGACACAGTATCCAGGGTCACTTGCATCGCAGTGCAGTAGTCTTGCCGGCGCATATAGTGCGCGGCCGGTTACGAGGCTAGCATTTCGATGGCGGCGCCGAGTCCCGCCTGCATGCGAGGTAAAGTGGTGCCGTACGAGCTGAATATTAGTACAAAACAATGAGCTCTGATAAGCTTCCTGGCGTTGGACCTTGTCAGTCCTTTGACACACGACATGCCGATTTGTGTTGCATCATATGAAGATGGGCATATAGACGCGGATGACATTGTTCTCCATTGAGATGTTACTTGACGGAAAGCGACCATCAACTGTACGCGGGCTTCAAGAAGCTTCTTTGCACAACCATGTTGTAGTGCATTTCCCCTCTGCGGCAAATCAATGGGCAACCGTCAGCGCCATCTGGCGGCGGTGGAATGGCATTATCGCGGGCTGCAGAGAGGCATGCACATGCGAGGGCCATACCCGCCCGCCCCAAGGTCATGTAGATTTCTTTTGGCAAATGCTTCGCTACAACTTATGGTCGCAGCCTGTTGACATCTCTCGGAAATAGGATGGCCTCGCGCACGTCATCCAGCCCAAGGAAACTCTGGAGCAATCTGTTCACACCCAACCCGCAGCCGCCGTGGGGTGGCATACCAGCTCTAAAAGCATCGAGGTACGGCTGCCACTGCTCAGCTTCAGGGTCCAACGGCGGGCCGCATACACCGGCACGCATGGCATCGCACAGCTCACGGTATGAGTGCACACGTTGGCTGCCAGAGCAAATTTCCCGTCCGCCGATGATGACATCCCACGTGTTGGAGAAGCCCGGGCAGCCCGGGCTGGCTTGCGAATTGAACTGGCGCATGGAAGCGGGGTACTGATCAATAGTAAAGATGTCTGTATCTGCGCTCTCGCGGAAATAAAGTCCGAGGGCTGCTTCTTCTTGGTCTCTGTTGCAGAAATCCGTCAGTGCTTGCAGCTTGGCTTGTGGACCACTTCTTCCAGAGGCGTGGTCCGTAACCTCATGCATGAAGATTCTACTTACGTAAAGTTTTTGCAATCATCCGAAGCGAGGCCAATTTCTTCACGCAAGATGCGCTTTGCTTCCAGAAAGGTGATGCGTATGACCTTGCCCTGCCCATCCAAACCCACACGAAACGGTCGTGTGTGAGGGAATATTTGTTGAACTGCCTCGATAAGAGCTTTGTACTGCTTTCGACGCTGGAGTTCGTTCAAAACAAACAGAAGCATGGACTCAATCAACTCTACCACTTCATGATAGTCATGGCGGAAGGCCATAGCTATGTCAAGCACTGTGAACTGCCACGAGAGGTGAGCGAGAACATCCATGGAGGCTGAGGGGAGAGGAGGATGAAGCTTTGTCAGTTGATGTTGTAGTACTTACTTCGGTAACATGCCTGGCAGAGCTACTAGACTTGACTTCAGCCCGGAATACGGGACCAATCTCAAAAACACGTTGCATGTCCATAGCAAGTGCCATTTGCTTGTGGTGTTGCGAGCTCTGTGCTAGCCACGCATCCTTGCCAAAGTACGGGAGATGAAAATACTCATTATCGCCTGTGACGGGAGAACTGATAATTCGTGGGGTGTGTATCCAGTGGAAATTGTTGGAACAGAGAAACTCGACAATCAGCTGGCACATGCCTGAATGGAGCTTGAAGATGGCCCCGGACGCGGCGTGTCTAACATCGAGGATTCGATTATTGAGTCGCGCCTCGAGGCCCAGACTGGACGTGAGCAGCGTCTCTCCGTGAGATGAAGACAAAGGTAAATCCGGAGAAGCCCACGCAATGACGTGAAGGTCCGATACGTGGACAGGTGCAGAGGTTTCATGATTTTTATCGCCCACGTGTGCCTTGCGATATCCTGCGACACGGACCAAGGATTCAGCCGTGAGAGCATCAGCCGTGGTCCAAGTCTGCATAGAGACGGCATCTGCATTGACGAAAGCAAGTGTGACTGTTTTGTGAGTCCGGATCGTCAAGTGTATCAGCTTGTCCTGCTCTGGTCGCGAAACCGACTCGACTCTCCCATCAACGTTAACTGTCACTGTTTTCCCGTTATTCTGCGCGAAAATATCCTAGAAAATGGCCAATTAGACGTGTATTTATTGGAGAAGATAACGAAAAGCGATAGAACCTAGGTGAAACGGGAATGAAGACGACAAAGCTCACATTCTTGCTGGCAATGCTTGTCGTATTGTCAAAGGTGGGCATAGCGCAGACAAAATCGGAAACGGCCTTGAGGGAAGAAAGACAATCAATACAAAGTGTGGTCCTCTTGCCTCGAGTGGTGTTCCCACACGTGTGAGTATAGACAGATAGAAGTAGCTCACTTCTGTGCTTCAGCTTGTCTATCTAGGCAGTGCTTCAAGATGTTCTCAGATCTTGTTTGGTAAAATTAGTTTCTTTGGCAATTGAGAATAATGTGGTTAGGCCCTGGTGGTCAACTCGATTTGTTTTGCCTTTCACTCTTTTTTCTGTCTCTTTAGTCTCCGGGTTCGTAAAACTCGCGCCCAATTGTGATTGTCGGCGAATGGTTCTCGCAATCCGATCCGCTGCTTCTTCATCTGCTGACCTCTCGTTCGGTCAATGCATGACAGAAACTCCATGACTACTGCAAGCTCAGCGTAACGTTGCATAAAAACTCTGCCAACTGGTGGAAGTACAATGATACTTCTCTTGCGGCGCATGCTAGCCTCCCGGGTAACCTTTGTTGGTCTCAGCTATAAACGCTAGATGTGCTACATGCGTTGTTGATCTCCGTCATGTACTATAGCTCTTCTAGCTTACGACTTATTTACGTGTATCCCGTTCACGCCGTTTACGAGCAGACACCACTGCGCGTCGAGTCGATCGCGAATATGTAACGAGCTGTATGTTCCGATGATATGATGAATCCACGCCTCCGTTATTCAGCTAGCCACTGCCAGTGGAGACTGCAAGCCAGCTTGGCATCTACAGCTACGTACAGCCACTTAGTTTTATCAAGTTTTATTTATTTATTGCATTTCATTTTATTTCATTCATTTTATTTCATTCATTTTATTTCATTCATTTTATTTCATTCATTTTATTTCATTCATTTTATTTCATTCATTTTATTTCATTCATTTTATTTCATTCATTTTATTTCATTCATTTTATTTCATTCATTTTATTTCATTCATTTTATTTCATTCATTTTATTTCATTCATTTTATTTCATTTAATTCTTGGCGAGAACTGAGAGTTGCGGAGATGTCACCTTGTCCGGGTTGCCATAGCCACGGACAACTTGCGAGCTTCTCTACTCTGGCGTCATACTACGAGAAAAACCTAGGCAATCGGAATCCACGCATGGGGGTATCTACACATCACAATACAAGAGATTCTATCAAGCAACTGGCTCTACTGAGCAAGAGCCGACGAACGAGCTCGGTACTAGACGAGCTTTTAGGTGGATATACCTTATCCAGTCTGGATCACTGGGGGATAACAGCCTGTGACAGACACTTGGAAATCAAAACTTTGCATTCACGGCTCAGTGTGTAGCTAGCAATGTACAGCAGTTGTACACGCTGAGTGGTGATATTGAGTAGTTGCATGGAGCTTACGAGTTGTGGTGGTGGCGGGCGACTTCTACCCCGCCCGTAGCCGAGTATAACGAAAGGCGAGGCGGGATGCCGCGAGGTCACCGAGACAATCGGCATTTCATAAGTGCAAACTTCAATTCGGCTTACCCCAAGTTGAGAAGGGGGTGCTTCTACAACATCATTCAGCTGCAACTCTATGGGACCTCGGCCGTGGGGTTGATAGCTTGCACTCGAGTAGTCTTGCATGTTCTAACAGATGCAAAGTATCTAGCCACGATGGTAGCAGGCCAAGCTACAGCAACCCGAAATCTCTCACAAGTCACCATATATCGTAGACGTTTTGTGTCAATTCTCCTGTTCTGCAGTAGATGTCGTCCCATAGTTAGTGCTGAGTGTATGGTATCTACCATGTTCAACGTTATGTAAATATAGAAAGAGTAAAAGCACCGTAAATTGCTACACAGGTTACCAATGAGGCAGCCCATTGACTCTATTTTCTAGCCCTCTTTTAAAAAGCTACATCTTGGTCTAGATCGGTCACGCAGAATTGAAGATTGACCTTGGTACTTGTTTCTGTCCATTGCCCTCATCCTGCATTTCTGCGCATTAGCATTACCAGCAGTAAATGAATCAAAAAAAAATTGAGAAAAAATTCCTATTTGCCATCGCCAGTCTCATTCATTATGCCTTCTACAGAAACTGCCCTCAGTTTTCCGGTACGCATGGCGGAACAACGCAATGGCGACGTGAGAGAGGATGAATTCGTCTTCATCCCGGTCCGCATTAGCTTGCTTGGTGAAGCTTGTGACAAATATCAAGTTGATTCGGATTCGGTATTGCGATTTGCTTGGAGCCTGGTGCTTGCAGTTTATTCCGGTGCAAACGAAATTTGCTTTCGTTATATGAGTCGTCAGACATCCAGTACTGAGGCATCATCGGAGCAATGGCTACATCGAATGCAGATTGACAGGGCTGTGCCCATCATGGATCTCTTGAGAAAAAGCAACAGCACCTCCCAGGAGCACGGTAAGTCAGAAGGGCATGCGCAAGATCTAGCTTTGGAAGGATTCGACACCGTCATAATGCGCGGAAGAGAAATTGGGGAGGTTTCGAATAGTTTCGAGAGACCTGACACGGCCAATGTGAGTATTTGAAGCTGGAACTCTGTGAGCCGGCCAAGCTGCTGATACTCATACAGGTTCGGATAATTGTACAAATGATGGGGCCAAATGTGAGCCTGGAATACAGGACGACGAAGCTGGGCCACCGACAGGCTAGAAGTATGGCAGCCGCCATAGAAACGGTCATCTCCGCACTGGTGTACGAGCCCTCAGTGACCATGGGAGGCTTGAACTGGTGCGATGAAGAAGATGCAAACATTCTTGATAAATGGAACAGTCTTGACTCAACCTGGATAGAGGAGTGTGTCCATGAACTGATCGCCAAGCAGGCAACGGAGCAGCCACACAAATCGGCTGTCGACGCCTGGGATGGCCATCTCACTTACCGCGAATTGGATAGGCTGTCATCGATTTTGGCATCTCACTTAACGCTGTTAGGCGTCGCTCCAGAAACGTTTGTTGCCTTGTGCTTTGAAAAGTCAAAGTGGCTTGTTGTTTCGATTCTCGCCGTCATCAAGGCCGGAGGCGCATATGTTGTCATCGAGCCATACTACCCATTCTCTCGCATGCAAGACATATGCACAGTTCTTCGGATCAATATTCTACTGGCTAGTCGAGACTTACTCCATACTGCAACGAAGCTGTCAGATCAGGTCGTGGTGGTCGAAGCTGGTTCCGAGTGTTTGAAGGAGCGCCACGACGAGTGGCAGTGGGAGGCAAGGTCTCCTTGCAGCCCTCACAATGCACTCTACGTTGTCTTTTCCTCTGGGTCTACCGGCAAACCAAAGGGAATCATTGTCGAGCATGCATCGTTTGCCACTTGGGGTACACTGTTGAAACAGGCGGTCTGCTTGGACGCCGACTCTCGAGTGCTGCAATTCTCCAGCTTCGCTTTCCTTATAGCTCATCGGGATGTTTTGCTCACGCTCATGTTTGGAGGCTGCGTTTGCATGCCGTCCGAGTCTCAGCGGCTCAACCACCTCGAGACATTTATAGCCAAACACCGCGTCAATTGGGCCAACCTTACGCCGTCCGTGGCCGCTCTCCTGGATCCAGCCATGACGCCGGAGCTGAAGACGCTGCTCCTCACCAGTGAGCCCATGTCGCTGAAAAGTCTTGCTACGTGGGAGGGTAATGTCAATCTGTTATTCGCCTATGGTCAGGCAGAGAGCGTCAGCCTCTGTTGCGTGAGGAACAGTCCAACGGTTGGATCTGACAGGAAGAATGTTGGCCATAGAATCGGCAGATCGATATGGCTTGTTGACCCCGACGACCACAACAAGCTGGTTCCCGTTGGTGCTGTCGGTGAATTAGTCATTCAGGGGCCTGTATTAGCTAGAGGGTATCTCGATCCCGAGACAACCGCACTCGCGTTTCTCCGCGATACAGCTTGGCTGCGACAGCTACGGCCGAGGTACCAGGGGAAACTGTACAAGACGGGAGACTTGGCACAATTTACCGACGATGGCTCCGTACGCTATATTGGTCGAAAAGACAACTCGGCCAAGCTACATGGACAACGGCTCGACCTGGACTTGGTGCTTCAGCACGTCCAGCGTTGTTTGGTGGAAATGTCAGACACGGAAGTCTGCAACATGGTCATTGATCTATCATACAGTCCTCACTTCGAGGACGTCAAGCTGACCGCTTTTCTTGGCTTCTCCCCCACCTCGACGGATACTGAAGATTCTGTGATGCTAGGGCCTTTAAACAGAGCGGCTGCCTACCTCCACGACTTTCAGTCTCGTTTAGTCAATGTCATTCCCCGGCACATGATTCCAACCCTCGTCGTCATTGTCTCCCATATACCGCTCAATCTCTCGGGCAAGATCGATCGCAGAAAGCTACGTGAGATTCTTTCCCAAATGACGGCCTCAGAAGTCGCTCTCTGTTTGGGGTCTATTGCCAGTCATGAGGCTCCCTGCACAGACCGAGAGCTAAAGCTTCGCTCGCTCTGGTCGCAGGCTTTGAACACTGTTGAATCGAACATCGGGAGACTCGATGACTTCTTCAGACGAGGAGGTGACTCTTTAGCGGCGATGAGGCTAGCATCAGCGGCGCATGCCCTAGGTCTCGACCTGACCTTTGGCGACATTTTTGCGAACCCCGTACTATCTAATCAGGCAGAGCATATCGGCTCTGACAAGCGACAAACGAATAGAGATTATAGCTGCGGAGACTTTGAATTGATTACACAAGCTCAAAAGCAAGCCATTATTGTAGCAGCAGCCGCGGACCACGCATTATCAGCGTCCCAGATCAAGGACATCTATCCAACTACGCCGATGCAGCAAGGCCTCATCGCACTTGACGCTCTGCGACCGGGTTCTTATTTGTCACAGCGAGTATACCAAATCAAGACCGGTGTCAGTTTGCGTAAGCTCGAGTCAGCCTGGGGAGCCGTCATGGATGCAAACCCACCCTTGCGCACCCGTGTAATCAGACGCGCTGATGACGGCCTCACATATCAGGTCGTTATTCGCGGCCAGACAAAGCTGCACATGGCTCACAACTTGCCCAAATATCTAGCTGATGACGAGGCCAAGCCAATGGGCTTGGGCGAGCCGCTTCTGCGACTGGCAATCGTTTCCAACACCAATGGCGAGCCTACTCATTGCGTTGTCACGATACATCACTGTATATATGATGCCTGGTCCATGGCCATCTTGCTGGACCAAGTGAGCGACGCGTATCATGACCGCGCACTAGTTGCGCGGAACTTTAGGCATTTCGTCAAATACGTTTGCGAATCTAACGCAAATTCATCAGAATATTGGAGAAGCGAGACGAATGGGGTAGTCGCTGAGCAGTTCCCAGCTTTGCCAGCTCCAAGCTATTCCCTAAACACTGCAGAGCGCGAAATCCTGAACACGACTCTTTCCCAAAGTGTCGCAGCGGCAGCAAATATAACACTAGCCACTCGGATTCAACTAGCGTGGGCAATGACTATCGCGGCCTACACCGGTGTGGACGATGTGGTTTATGGCTTGACAGTTTCTGGGAGAGCATCGCCTGTTCAAGGCATTGACAAGATGGCTGGTCCTACAATCGCAACCTTTCCCTTGCGAGTTCAATTGAGGTCCTCATCATCAATTCACCAAGAACTTGACATGTTACAGAGACGTGTGATAGCAACGATACCCTTTGAGCAGTTTGGGCTGCAAAACATCAGTCGACTTGGGGACGACGCGGCCAGGGCCTGCAAATTTCAGAGTCTCCTTGTGATCCAACAGAGTCAATCTGCAGCCGAGACAAAGTCTGACATATTGACCGACGTTGAGGATTCTGCTGTCCGCCCAAGATGGAATACATACGCTCTATCGCTCCTGTGCACTCCCTTTCGTGGTGGGGCAGTTCGTTTTGAGGCAGTCTACGATGCTACTGTAGTGCCGAAGGCTCAGATGAGACGGATACTACAAGTTTTTGTCAACATCTTGAAACAAGTAACCGTGTCGCCGGACAGATTGGTAGGTGATGTCGACAGTATCAGCGCACAAGACTTGGAGCAAATACAGCGCTGGAACCCGTCTCTGCAGCAAGCTGTTCCGAAATGCGTCCACGCCATGATCCATGATCAATGTGTATCGCAGCCAAACGCAATCGCGGTCGATGCTTGGGACGGCCAGCTTTCCTACAAAGAGCTCGAAGAGCAGTCGTCACTACTTTCCATGTCTCTGAAAGAGAAAGGGCTGGGTCATGACATGTTTGTTCCACTTTGCTTTGAAAAGTCCAAATGGGTCGCCGTTGGCATCCTGGCAGTCCTCAAGGCGGGAAGTGCGTTTATACTTTTGGATCCATCTCATCCAGCCGAGCGGCTTGCCCGGATATGCGAGAACTCGCAGGCAACAGCGGTGCTTTGTTCAAGAAATACGGTTGGGTTGGCGGCGAAGCTCTCTTGTCCACATGTCATCCAGGTTGATGAGAAACTCAGTCGAGAACACCAGGTCGCGCCCGCGGCTCAAGCACTTCAGCCCACCAAAACGCTCCCAAGTCATGCTCTGTGCGCGCTATATACCTCTGGGTCGACGGGAACTCCCAAGGGCATCATCATCGAGCATTCGGCTGTCGCCACCCAAGTTACAGCACTTGAATCGCACTTTCATCTGGATCGTCAGTCACGTATTTTTCAGTTTGCATCTCATGCATTTGACGTTGCCGTGTCCGATTATCTTTTTGCTCTGGCTCTCGGTGGTTGTGTATGCGTCCCGAAAGAAACGGACAGTCGAGACAACCTGGCCAGAGCTATACGAGGGTGCAGAGCGAACTGGGTCTTTTTGACACCCTCGGTTGCACGAAGTTTACAACCATCTGCGGTACCAGAGATTGAAACGATGGTCATTGGTGGTGAGTCGGCCAAAAGACTAGACTTTGCGACTTGGTCATCTGCCGTCAGGCTTATCTATGTGTACGGCCCTGCTGAAGGGACAGTCTTCTGCACTCTACAGACGAAAACTTCGTCGGGCGCGGATCCGATCAATATCGGATCAGCAGTCGCTGCAGCATGCTGGCTGGTAGATTGTGCTAATTCGGAAAAATTGGTTGCTATTGGAGCAGTTGGAGAGTTGATGATAGAAGGTCCGATCGTCGGCCGTGGATACATCGGCAATGATTCCAGCGGCTCGTCTTTTATCTCTGCTCCAAAATGGCTACGTAATCTCCGCCGAAGCGAATCACCCAGCCGGCTATACAAGACTGGAGACCTGATGCGATACAGTCCAGTAGGCGACGGATCACTAGAGTTTGTCGGTCGGAAAGACAGACAGGCAAAGCTCCGGGGCCAGAGAATGGAGCTTGCTGAAATTGAGCATCAAGTTTCGCAACATTTTCCCGGCGCAACTGATGCTGTGGTCGAGATCATTGCGCCACCGGAATCGGACAGTCAGAAACTACTTGCTGCTTTCGTATGGGATGCAACGAGTGCTGCAGAGCCACTTTTCGATAGAGGCCCTGGCACGTCTTCCAAACCAAGCATATTCAGCTTACCGGATGCAGAGTTTCAATCTCGGGCATCAATCGCGGAAGTGGAGCTCCGGAAGAGACTGCCTCCTTTCATGATTCCTTCTTTGTTTATTCCACTGAATGAACTACCGTTTGGACCTACCGGCAAAGCAGACCGGCGTTTGATCAAGAGCGAGGCGTCTTCACTCTCGCGACAGGAGCTCAGTGTCTATCATAGCTCTGGTACGTCTCGAATGCGAGGTCCATCTAATGAATCAGAGAGCGCGATACGTCAACTGGTTGCAGGTGTACTTGGTCTCAACCCGAATGACATCGGAATGAACGACAACTTCTTCCAGCTTGGCGGTGACTCTATCAGTGCGATGGTTTTGTCCACTCGGGCTAGTGATGTGGATTTGAAGTTGACGGCCGCAGATATCCTCGGTTACCCTCGTCTTTGTGACATGGCTGTTATCGCCGTTCGCGAAGAAATGGGCCATGGCTTGCCCAATGAGCAGAATTTGCTACCGCGGCCTTTTTCTTTGCTTCCAGCAAATTATCATCATGAAACTTTGATGCGAGAAGTGACACAGCAGTGCCACATAGACGAAAGTGATGTTGACGACATATACCCATGCACGCCTCTTCAAGCAGGGCTATTCTCCCTCACCATGAAGCAGCCCACAGCATATGTATTTAGTTTTACGCTACACCTTGCTCAGGATGTGGACATGATTCTTTTCGAGGAAGCTTTGGACGCCGTTATAGACGCAAACCCCATCCTCCGCACAAGGATCGTTTGTGCGACCAGCATGGCAGGGTCTATGCTACAGGTCGTCCTGAGCAAGACAAGTTATAAGCAGCTGTCACTTCAAGCCTCCCGACAGTACGCTGTAGATCTGGGGCATCCTCTCTTCAGTGTTCAAATATTGAGCAAGGACAAGGATGAAAATCATTGCCGAGCAGTCTTGACGCTACATCATGCTCTCTATGACGATGTATCTCTGCGGCTAATGTTGGTTCAGCTATCTGATGCTTATTATGGAAGAAAATCTCCAGTCTCACAGCCGTACAAATGCTTCATTCAGCATTGCCTGTCACTCCCGCCCGACAACGATGTAAAAAGCTTCTGGGCTGACGAGCTGGCCAGCGCTGCTGGGTCCACATTCACAAGGATACCTTCAGATTCATACTTATTACAGTCTCCAAAAAACGCAGAATGTTGCGCATCCCTGTCATCAGAGAGCACCACCACTGTGCCGCTTGCGGCAGCACTCAAGCTTGCTTGGGGATCCGTTGTGTCGGCATTCACCGGCGAAGCTGATGCCATCTTTGGCACCGTCGTTAGTGGCCGAATGGCGAGTTTAAGAAACATTCACAAGATTGCTGGACCGACGATTGCCACTGTTCCATTCCGCGTCCGACAAGTCCCTGCTATGACCATTCAGGACGCTTTGGATGAGGTGCAGTCGCGAAGTTTACGCATGATTCGCTATGAGCAAACTGGGCTGCAGCGACTCCGTCAACTCGGATTTGCGGAGGCTTGTCAGTTTCAAAGCCTTTTGATAGTACAATTCTCTGAAGAAGGGGACATTGTAGAGAGTCCATTGTACAAGGTCGTTCTGGAAGAGCCGGGTGGTACCTTTCAAACCTACCCTCTGACAATTGTCTGTACGCCTTCAGCCAAGTCGGTTCACATCCGCGCGACATTTGATTCCGAACTGATGTCTGCGGCTCTGGTGAACCGTCTTCTGACACAATTCTCGGCAGCTGTTGCGCACATCACCAACCTGCCTCGGAAATGTATGTCCTCCATCCCTTCACTGAGCATCGGCGATGCGAAAAAAATATGGATGTGGAACAGGTCAGTACCCCAAAGGGAGAACTCTTGTATTCATGACATCATTACAAAGAACGCTGCTGCGCGACGAGAGACTCCCGCAGTTTGTGCATGGGATGGTGGGTTTACGTATGACGAGCTGGAGGATTTGTCCTCGAAGCTTGCAAAGCGCTTGCAAGGTTTCGGTGTAGCTACTGGATCAATGGTTCCGCTATGCTTCGAGAAGTCACGGTGGACAGTAGTAGCTATGCTGGCCGTGCTCAAGGCTGGCTATACGTTTGTCCCATTGGATGTGTCGCAGGCCGCTGGCCGCAGAGATGTTATCCTGGCACGAATCCGAGCAGATATCATTCTGGCATCCGCCAAGTGTGCCGAGTTGCTTGCTGCCACTAAGCGAGTGGTCTTGGTAGTGGATGAAGTGAGTCTAGAGGCTCTGCCACCCCGGCCGCCAGCTGGAGCTCTTCTATCCCGTGAAGCTACAGAACGGCCTGGCACCTCTGCCGCGTACGTGCTTTTCACATCTGGAAGCACTGGGCAGCCCAAGGGAGTTGTTGTTGACCACAGCGCTCTGAGCACCAGCTGCCTTGCACACGGGTCTAGGATGGGGTTCAGCGAACGTACGAGAATGCTTCAGTTTACCTCTCACACCTTTGACATAAGCCTAGCGGAGATATTCACGACGCTGATATTCGGTGGTTGCGTTTGTATACCGTCCGAAGATGACAGGTTCAGCGGTCTGGAGCTCAGCGTCGACGCCATGAAGGTCAACACTGTGTGTCTGACGGCCTCCGTCGCCAGGTTGGTCGAACCACATCGCATGCCCTCCCTAGATACCATCATTTTCGTGGGCGAGAATGCGACGGAGGACGACTTTAAAAAGTGGATGCACCTTTCCCAAGTTTTTGATGCATATGGTCCAACGGAATGCACCATATTCTGTTCCATCAACAGGGTACAAACCAGCAGCGGTGCCGGTTCTGTCATCGGGGAAGCTGTCGGCTCCGTCTCATGGGTCGTATCCCCAGGCAATCATGACCACCTTTTGCCAATTGGGGCTGTCGGCGAATTGCTCGTGGAGGGGCCGGTCCTGGCCCGCGGTTACTTGGATGATGCTGGAAAGACATCAGCAGTCTTCATTGAGGATCCCTCCTGGCTGGTCCAGGGCACCGAGGGCTATGCTGGCAGGCGAGGCAGGCTATACAAGACAGGGGACTTGGTACACTACAACGAGGACGGGAGTCTGACGTACTGTGGCCGCAAAGACACGCAGGTCAAGATACGAGGGCACCGCGTGGAATTGGAAGAAGTGGAGTGTCATCTGCGCAATTGTGTCGCCGGAGCTCATCAGGCAGCCGTGGTCTCTGTTGCCCTGAGCATAGATGATTGCGCATCTCGATTGACGGCTTTCTTATGCTTTGATGCTGAAGCGTCGCCGCCAGAAGATCAAGTTCATGCCGTCACCCTTTCACTCCCAGTGAGAGACAATTTGGCAGATCACTTACCGGCCTACATGGTACCCAGTGCATATCTTGCCATTAGACGGCTACCCTTGAATACAGCTGGTAAGCTGGATCGCAGGCGCCTCCGGGAAATTGTTGTCAACTACTTTGAAAGGCGCGGGGCCAAGAGTGATACAGTACCGAAGCAAGGCTGTTCTAAAGAAGAGTCAGTTTGGCTGCATCGCAACGCCGTGGGAGGAGCTGTGTTCTCTCCTCTTCCCTCACCATTCCGAGACTGTTCCACCGAGACGGAAAGACGTGTCAGATCTGCCTGGGCGGCAGTTCTTGGACTCCCAAATGATCGAATCAGCACTGACGATAACTTTTACGATATTGGTGGGGACTCTATTCGGGTCATCCGACTCATGAAGGTAATAGAGAATGAGTTTGGTGTTCGCCTGTGGTCATCACTGGTCAACAGTCGTAAGACCACCATCAGCAAGATGGCGGAATATATAGAGACCAGACCGGAAATGGATTCGATTGACTTGGAGGGCGATATTGCGGCGGCACTCGGCTCTCCCTGGGCGTCAGCAGTTTCTGAGCCATGGTTCAGCCCGGTCGGGTCACTGAGCGGCCCTGCGACTGTGTTTCTCACGGGCGGAACTGGGTTCCTGGGTACACACATTTTGCGAAATCTGCTAACGTCAACCACCGTTGCAAGGGTGGCAGTCCTTGTCCGCGCCGCCTCGGCTGTTGAGGGAATGGAGCGGGTGAAGAAGACGGCGCTCATGGCCGAGTGGTGGAAGGCAGAACACGAACGTCGCATCGACGTCTGGATCGGGGACTTGGAGCTCCGCAGGCTCGGCCTGGGCGAGTCGCAATGGAGTCGGCTGTCAGGCACGGCAGCAGCGGGCAACATTAGCACCATCATCCACAGCGGCGCCGTCGTGAACTGGAACATGGACTACGACAGGCTGCGGTCACCCAACGTGCTGTCCACGGTCGAGCTGCTCAGGGCCGCGGCCTTGTCGCACGCCGCGCCGCGATTTGTCTTCGTGTCTGGCGGCGCCATGGCCGAGCTCGACGTGAACCCGGGCGACACTGCGGCCATGGAACAGCTCAGCAGAAGCAGCGGCTACGCCCAGAGCAAGTTTGCGGCCGAGGCCATCACGCGCCGCTTCGCCGCCCGGCTGCCGCCCTCGCAAAACCGGTTCTCGGTGGTCAAGCCGGGCATGATTATCGGGCCCGCCGACACCGGGGTCGCGAACCTCGACGATTTCCTGTGGCGCGTCGTCGCCGCGGCCTCGCGCCTGCGACTCTACCCCGTGGACGACGAGGAGGAGGACAGCTGGGTATCGGTCACGGATGCGGACTTTGTCGCGACGCAGGTCGTCGCCCAGGTGCTGCCCGCCGACCGCGGCCATGTCGCGCCGTACGTTGCCGTGGCGAGCAGGCACGGCCTCGGCGCTGCCGATTTCTGGGCGCAGGTCAATGCGGAGCTCAAGCACGCCTGCGAGCCTGTTTCGTGGCCTGCCTGGGTCGAGCGAGCGCTGCAGCAGACTCGGCACGTCGGCGAGAGTCATCCGCTCTGGCCGGTTCAAGAATTTCTGGTGGCCGCCGGAAAAGGGAAGAAGCACGGCGGTGGTGGCATCTCGACGGCTTCGCCGCTCGTTGCCCCCGACAAGGCGGTTCTTTGCGAAGCTGTCCGGGCAAACTTGCGCCACCTCGGTCGGGTTGGCTTTGTTGAAACCCGACAGAGTTCCCTGTCAACGACAAGACATGGCGTTTTTCGTCGATCAGCCGCAGCCCCAGCATCATGTTCTTAGACCTGAAAGCTAGGCCAACTCTACTCGATTTATATGAATTAGAGATTGCATTGCTAAGATGTGGGATGAGCGGCTGAGTATTTCAAGTACTAGATTGTAAATTTAATACTGTGAATTATTTGTCTCGTCTCCTGTGATCTCGTCTACGGCATGTTGCTGTTTTGGCAGCTCATCGCGTTCCAATGTGCTCAGAGCATGAGAGGGCGGAATCTCGACAAAGTCTAACCCACTGTATTTTGAATACTTTTACTATTCTATCAATGATTTCAATTTGCGTCAGATCCTATGTTCGGATGGCCGCGCTTCCCTGCCACCGCGCTCTCCACTCGTCTTCGAGGATGCTCATCCCAATCTCATCCCACCACTTTCCGTCTTTGAAGACTGACTTTCTCCTCCTCCCCTCCTCCGTGAAGCCGCATCTGTCGTAAAGCGGTCTCACTCTGCTGTTCCATTCCAGGTACTCTAGCTCGATGCGATGAAGGCCGGCCTGGCGGAAACCCCACTCCAGCGCCCAGTTCAGCGCCTCCGTGCCGTACCCGCGGCCCTGCTGGTCATGGACAATGTCGATGGCCATGTTGGAGCATCTGTGGTGCATCATTTCGGGCTCCGCGGCGCTGAGTGAGATGGCGCCTATGGGCTCTGACGTGTCTAGCAACGGGAACAAGGTTGTTAGCGGCTAGTATTCTCGCGCGACAGACAGAGCAACGATGGCCCGTGGATGTTCGCACCTGGATCATTGTCAATTCTGTAGATGATGACGAATAGAAGAGACTTGTCCACCAAATCCTTGACCACATCCTCGACAAATCTTTTCCCTACAGGGCGATGCAGGGACGCGGACGCGTTAATGTACGCAAAAGGTTCCGTGTGTACCTGTTCGATAAAGTCGACGTGTTTATCCGGGTGGTAGGCGCGATACTCTAGACGTTCTGATCGAAAAGGGTGATGCGGGGACATTATGAGACACGATCAGTTTGGCTTGTAGCCTTCTGTTCCAGGGCGCGATCTCTTGTTGCTTTACAACAGGCTTTATACAATCTGGCAAATCCTACAGAGGCATGGCAAGTCTTGGTTATTCCACACGTCGTAGTCGCCGAAGCGGGGTTTCGCAGCCTTACCGGCCGCATTGTGGGCTACGGACAAAGAGCAACCTAAAAGTTGGCATTATTCCGATCGTCGTGACTCATATTGAATTACTCATTCATCAGCTTGCACGGGTGCGTCAAAGTCTGTGTTTCTTTTTCTCTTCGTAGCAGGCCTCCTTTCTGAGCGAAACTCACTTGGCTGATCGGCGGAGGGCAGCTCCCATAATTTGTCCATTCGTGACAGTAGCTCTTTCGAATACTTGACTTGGACAGTTTCCCAAGCTCCTGTGCAGTAGATTGTGGAATCAGTCCACTCATTCCATAGACTACGCGCCATACACTCGAAACACAATATTTGGTGTTTTGGTAGGCAGTTGGAGACATGCGTATGCTTAGTGGCCTAGTAAAGAGTAGTTTTATTGTGTATTTTGCCATCTTGTAAAGAACTACTGTATAGGGTCACATGAGGATAACGATTCAATAAATTAGTTGCCAATGATAAATAGTAAGATCAGTTTAAATAAGAGATTCAATGATAATTTGACGCGTTTATAAAGATACTCGTTTAGGTTGCTCCGATAAAAGATGGAAGACGTATAATGACTTGACGATTTTATAGGCCACTAATCGTACGCCGAGGACATTGAGACCGAGTCTTTCCCAGCGCCGCGCAAAAGCACGATGCCTTGCTGATCGACGACTTCTACGGTGTCTATGCAGGCCTTGAGCGGTCCTCGCCCCAGCGATCGAAAGGGCATGTCTACCAGTTGTTTCATCGACGCCGCAGCTAACATTGTTCTCGTCGGGATTTTGCAACGTCAAAACTTGAAGGAAGGGTTTTTTTCTTGTGCCAGCATTACCTAATTACAGCTTCAGACTCATAAAACGAGCTTGATGGGCAGCCTGTACTAACACTCATACTACTAAAGGATGAGTGTAACAAGTCAGGATATATCAGTTATTCTAGACAGCCCGATATATCTAGAGCCACCACCAAACTATGACAATCATGATCCTTTAGGATGACTACGTCACCACTGCCTCCCCTGGGCTGCCCATCACCAGGTGCATGCCACCTCATTCGTGGGCCACGAAGCCCACAACCTCGAGCCGCAAATGTACTCGGAGCGCATCGAGTAGCACGTCTTGTGGCCGTTGGGGTCGACCCAGTGGGCGCGGCCCTTGCGGTAGTCGACGCACACCGAGTGCGTGCCGGTGCAGATGGAAAAGGTCGCGCAGCCGTCGTCGTGGACGAAAAACTTTTGGCAGTCGCACGCGCCCCACCACCGGATGTGGCTGTACCAGAAGAACTGCGACCAGCTGCTGAACATGTCGAAGCCGAAGCGGCTGTCCGGGCAGTCGCTCTGGTTGCACCCCGTGCGCGGCGACAAGGCGGTCGAGTTGGAGTAGGAGTTGCCGGCGGTCGAGTTGCCGGCGGCCGGCCGCTCAATGGCCGAGGCCAGCACCTGGACGGCGAGCATCAGCCCGGCCGTGCCCTGGATCAATGCGCTTTTCATCGTTCTTGTCTTGTCCGGGTGCGTCTGACGACTGATGGTGCAGCAGGACTTTGTACAATAGCGCGTCGGCCAAAAGAGAAGAAAAGGCTGGGCTGTAGAGAGAGACGAGGGAGGTGTGGATGTTTGAGAAAGTGAATGAACCTTCTTGTCAGGCTCGATGATGCCCTCCAGTATACATATATATGTATATATACACATCTACTTCTGATTACTTGTTGTTTGCTTCATCAAGATGAACCTTGTCTCGGGCCTGTTGTCTACTCAGGCCACGGTCAGTGGATCAACAAACAACAACGACTTCGATCCGTTGCTGCGCGCAATGGCGAGATTGCACAAAGCTCGGAAGTTTGTTTGCAGAGCTCCAAAGGATACATGCCAGCGCGATGCGCCACTTGCTGTTTGTAAAAGGTGTCGGTCGGAGGGTGGCCGCCCGCGCCCGTCGTCGTATACAGTATCCGAGCAGGGCCCGTCTTTTGAGCTGAAACTTGTTCTCCAGTCTCGAAGTGGCAGACCGTGACTTCCGGCTTGGCTGGTCTCCCCAGTTCCGCGCTCATTCTTGTGATGGAGGAGGAGGAGGGCATGCATCCGCCTTGATCGCCTTGTCGATTGAAGCCCCAGGGGTTCAGGTCACAGCTGCCGCCCCGTGGACTTTCAGCCGGGCTGCAATTCTTCACATTTCCCATAGGTCCCAAAGCTTCACTCGCGTGTTGTGTGCGGGTCGATTTCCCCCAGCTCTCCCCTCCCGACTGACGTTTTAGCCGATCGGATCGTTCACGAAACTGCGAACTGCTTTTTCTCCAGTCTTTTTTACCCACTCGTAGTGGATCGTTTTCCCTTTCCGAATGCTCGTTGCCTTTGAATATCAAATGCTTCCTATTGTTCTCTGGTTTTGTCTCGGGAAAAAAAAAGGTCGGGGGACTGTGCGCGGCCGCGGGACCACGTCGAGCCACAACTGAGGAGGGGGGGGATTGTGCTGGGGGACGGAAGGGGTAAGAGTATGTGCGTATATTCATCATTTGTCAATCAACTCTACACGTCGATGCCTTTTTTTCTGCTGCCAAGAAAAACTCATATATACATTGCTTGCTCATCATTTTCGGCTCTTCTGTCTCTCGTTTCCTGTTTATTTCGCACGCTCTTCCAAATCTCTTCGTTCAAAGTACGAAATTTTCAACGTGTTATATCCCATGCCAGTGAACAATTAAAGAGAGAGAAACAAAAAAGGAGCACCATCAGAAAAAAAGAAACGTAATACAGACATATAGATGAAAGAATAAAAAAAAGTCGGGGGGACGGGTAGAAAGAGGTAGTGGTGGTAGTCTATCCTTTCATAGCCTAGGGTTGGTGTCGCTGACCCTACAACCATGCCTATCGGTCGACAGCGTTGGCGTCGGGGGGCTGAACTGGCAACCCGTGTATGCGGTGCGCGCCCTTTAGCTGCTGGGCCGAAACTTTGTCCGCAGCTTCAGCCTCGGGCGCAGCGTTCTTTTCCTCGTCGTTTGCCTCTGTGTCAGCTGGAGTGGCCTCGGGAGCGGCTTCGGGCGTCGGCTCTTGAGAAGCAGTAGCGCTGGAAGTAGCCTCGCGGGTTGCCTCGGCCTCGGCCTCGGGCACTGCGCTCTCGCTGACCAGAGGTTGTGATGTGGACGCTTCCTTGACAGAGCGAATGCGCTCGTCTTCCTCGGTATACTCAATGTCGGCATCGACGCTGACCAGAGGCTGAGATTCAATCGATTCCTTGACCGACTGGATTTGCTCGTCTTCCTCGTCCTCATCCGACTCGGTTGCCGCTTCAGCCGCCCTGGCAGCTTCTTCGGCGGCCTTGGCATCTTCTTCAGCTTTGATGCGGGCCTCCTCCTCGGCCTTGATACGAGCCTCCTCTTCGGCCTTGAGCCTCGCTTCTGTTTCGGCCTTGAGTCTGGCCTCTTCCGCCAATCTGGCTCGCTCATCAACAATCTCCTTGAGGCGATCGGCATCAAACTCATCCGTGGTATCTTGGGCATCAACCTTCCACTGGATGACCTCCTTAAGGTTGGCCAGTTCCTTGGCGGCGGCAGCAGCAATCGTCATTCCGCGATCCTCAATCTGCACAACAGCATCCTGGGCTTCGAGCAGGGTCGGGTGGGTAACAATGAGCTGCTTGAGCTCCTCCGTCCAGTCATTGAAGGTGCTCTTGAGGTCGTGGTACTTGGCCCAGTCCTTGTACGTGACGCCGTCGGTCCAGGCCCACTTCATACCGATTTGCTGCAGGGCCAAGCTTCGCGTCTCGTCGAGAATGGCAAAGTGAACATCCGAGGTGGACAGGACGGTGCTCTGCAGGTCCTCGTCATACTGTTCGCGCCAGCTACGGATGTTTTGTGCCTTGGACTTGATGGCGACGCCGGCCGCCCTGACAGCCTGAACAGTTTCGGCGTGGCTATCGATTTCAGCTCCTTGGAGATGTTGGGAAACAATTGCATTCATCTTCTCTTTGAGGTTCGTGATTTCGGTGGTGATTGTATCCCGCAGTTGCTGGATGAGCGAAACTCCCACAACATGGGCCTCTTGGTCAATCATGCGGCGGGCAATCTCGTCAACGCTGTCTTCAATTTCAGCGGCACCCTGTTCGGCCTGAGCGGCAAACTTTTCCTGCCACGACTCCAAATCTTGGGCGACCATTTCGCGTACTTTGCGTTGTCTATCGGATTCGTTTTCTTCGGGCTCTGGGGCTTCGACGGGATGACGGACGGACTCGGCCGGAGGTTCAGCCTCGTGCTGGGCAGGCTCGTTGCTTGGTGCGCGGTCGGCAGCACCCGGGGTGGCACTCTGGGGGGCGGGCTTGCTCACATAGGATGACTGGCTGGAGGATCCGGTTGTCGAGCTGCTGCTTCCTGTCAGAATACTGGATCGTGGTGGAAAATCGGCGTCATGCTTACCTGGGACTGGGCACAAAGGTGCTCGATGTTTCATGCAGAGACTTGTTGTTTGCGTGCGACTTGTAGCGCCCCAGACGCTCGCCAATGCGCACAAGCTGAGGCTCGACGTTCTCGACATAGACGACACGCAGCTGGGGCCAAACGGCGCGGTCGAGGAACGCGTTGGTGTTGGTCCATGTCCACTGGGCCGCCGGCAGCACCGTGGTGACGGCGAAGTTGTGTGAGGATTCGTAACCGTGGATCGCGTAAGGCTTGGAGAATTGGTAGGCAGGATAGACGATGCTATCGACGGCGTAGAGTGACTGCGCCTTGGCGACGTTGTAGTAAGGCTCGGCCAGGGCGACGGCCTTGGAAACGTGAGGCGCGAGAGACTTGTCGTAGTGAGCCTGGGTCAGGGCCTGCAACTGGACGATGCGCGGCTGGCCGTTGATCTCCCACTGGGCCAGGGCGTAATCGCGACCCTTGACGACCCAGGGTTCGCCGTAGTGGACGGCGTAGTGTCGAACGGGGGCGACGACGTTGGTGCTGACAGTGTCGTAGTAGGGCCGGGCAACGTCGACGTAAGGTGCGGCGTAGCGGTCGTAGTAAGGCTTAGCATGCGGCGCGATGGCATTCCTGACGCGAAAGTAGTGCTTGCAAACGAAGGGGGATGTATCGTCGCAATCTTGGAGTGTTGGAGGGCATCGGAAGAGGATGGTGAGAATGGCGGCCCATGTGGCGAGGCTAGATGCGGTGGGTTAGTAACGTGCAGCATTGTCGCAAAGCAAGGCGTCCGCGGTTTGCCAATATCCATATCAATCGAGATTACGTACCGTGCTGTCAAGCTAATCAGCCAGGGAAGAAAGCTGCGCTTTGTTGTGGTTCTGCGAGAGTAGCCGTTTCCTTTGGGGGTGGGCTGCGCAGAGCCGTTTGGAGCTTCGCCCATGACTCGAGATTTTCGAGAGCACCGTGTGGTGTGGTTGGCTGTCGGCGAGATTCGAGGCGCAAACGATTCAGGCGTGGGCCAAGGCAAGGCTGGGGATGAACAAGGTCGCTCCAGGCGAACAAAGGTGCGTGAAGGAGGGGGAGCAAGGCGGCTTTGTGATGGAAGGTCGAGGTCTGCGGTTTGCTGTGGTGGGTCGCGTCGCGGGTTGCGGATGCGGGTGCGGGTGCGGGTGGCTAACCGGTTACAAGAAGAAAAGGGAAATCAGAAGAAAAAAAACAAATTGAGATTAAATGCAATGCAAGGGGCCAATGAGCTGCTGTGCATTTGCGAGTCAATTGTGTGTATACCTGGTGTCTTGTCACAGGCCAGAATGAGGCCACGGTACCAGCAAAAAAAAAAAAAGAAATGCAGGGCGGCGACGTTGAGCTGTCGCAAACTGCTGCAAGCCGCCTGCGGGTTTGCTGCCGAGGCTGAAGCTGCAACTGTCTGAGATTCTGTGCGGGAACGGGGGGAAGCACAAGGGTGCTGCGTTGTGTGATTTTGTGATTTTGTGATTTGTCTGAAAAACCGAACAAGAGAAAGAAAAAATAGTAAGGTATTTCAAATGTCATTCGCTCACATGCCCTCCAATCGCGTCTTGCGTCATTGTCAAAAGCCGTTTAGTTCCAGGTACTTGGAAGCAGCAATACGTGGTGGTTGCGTGCAGACTTGCTCATCGGTACTTTAGCCTAATCAGCCGCGACAGCCACGACAGCCACTAATAAAGATGGCCACCACATCATGATGTAATAACTAAGAGATATACCAGTATCCAACAGAGACGAAACAAGCCCTGTCAAAGATGAACAAAACATGGTGAAAAGTGTTCAAGCTCTTTTTTCTTTTTGCTTTTTATTTTGAATGTTTTTTTTCTTGCAGCCCCAACGTCTTCCGTCTTGCACACATGGTTTCCGCCATTCCCTGTCGCAACCTACCCCGTTGCTGTTCCCGCCATCGCAGTCTTATCACAACAGATTACGGACCCTGTTTGTGCTAGTCCCTCTTTACTTTGACTCGTTTGCCTTGTCTCAAGGCCGGAGACAGACCTTGGGTCAGTTCAGCAACCTACCGTATTTCATTCCATCTTGGCTACGCAATAGTACCTCTTGTCGTAAATATCACCACAGACTTTTATTCATAACGTTGTTTAACTGTCACACACCACTCGAATCTAGTTTGTACGTGTCGCAGAAATCATCATCATAATTATTGGTAGTCATGATTTCATTGGTACAGGCTCTGAATAGCTCCGACTCGTCCATGAGCCAGCCGCCCAACACCACCATTCATTAATAATGTCATACCCGAGAGCCTTGGGCCCTCGGCCTCTTTGAAGATTCGTGAGCCCCGGTCGCCTTTGATATGGCGGCCGGCGGCAGGCCAGAGGACTATGAATGATAACCGCTTTCTTCGCCCAGATCTTGACACGCGCTCTCGTCGGGTAGTTCATCAACGGCAGCCCTCACTCTGGCGAGGTGCATCGGCACCCACGTCTCATAAACATTCATGATGAAACAGTACGCGGTGCTACGTTCTTTTCCGTCCTGCTCGGTAAAGTAGAATGCACGTACTGCTTCGCGGAAAACTTTCGTGTCGTCTCCCGCGATTTCGGCATAGTGGGCATAGATCCTCACTGAGCTTGCGTCATGCGAAACGGAGAACCCGATGACCTCGCCGTGGAGCTCATCTTGCCGCTTCGCTCGGCGGAAGAGTTCCACCACACCTCGGATAGCAATAGTCATGCTTAGACCATTTTGCCTGTCGGCCGTGGCGAGGGCAGCGCTATCACTTTTCACTTCGCAGGTCAGAAAGGGAAAGTACATCATATACGTTGCCATAAACGGTGACTGGTCATTCGCAAAAGCATTTCTAACCCAAGGCTTGAGCTTCTGGTGCTGGTCGTCCGTAAAAGCGTCGTGTTCAAAGCCAACTGCGTAGCTCGGTCGTGGCCGCTTATCTAGGCCTGAGAGAAGCCATGCGTTACTCCAGCTCTCATTCCAGTTCTCGACGAGATGTGCTCCTTTATGGATTATAGTATACTTCTCGGCTGAAGGAATAATGTTTGGTGTTATATCGAAAAGGACTCTCGCCTCGTTTCGATTATTCGCACGTATACAGATCTCCTCAAATAAATCACCAAAGAAGTCGGTCGGCGGAAGCGGTGTCCTACGGCCCAGCAGTGTCTTACATAGCTCCTTACTGCTGCACGAAAGGCCAGAAGTAGACCTGGCAAGGTGGCCACCATGCTGTTCCAGTAGTTTATTGAATTTTGGGTCAGCATAGGTTACCGTAGTTCCATTTTCAGAGTCACCCGGCTCTGAGCGCTGGCGACTTTGGCTTCTGCGACTTCTGCTCCATGCCGACGATTTTTTCCGCGCAAGGAAGCCTTGTATTATGAAATGTTCTCGTGTTTGTTGTTTTCGTGTTTGTTGTTTTCGTGTTTTGATCTGTTGTCTTCGCTGCTCTACGATGAGCTGAAGAACAGACCTATTTCGTTCCGTTGCGGGTAAGTACTCTGGTGGTGTTTGTCGAAGACGTTTGCATGGACGAGGATCGACTGTGTTCTCGTTTTCATTAGTGTCGAGTTCGCAAAGTGGCTTCTTCGTATGGTCGGCAGTCGATTGTATTCGGTCTTTTTCTGTACCGTCGCGAGTTTGTGATTGAGTGAAAACCATCTTTTTTGAACAAGGGAGATGGCATGCCCTTTTCGCGCTCGTCTTGGAACGCGGGGTGATTGATGTGCTGCTCCGGCCGGTCGAGGAGCCCGCCGGCGCGTGGAGGATGAATCAGATTGATCAGATAATATCCGTTGCAGTCGGTTGGTTGGCGTCTCTCCCCCCGCGGAGCGTGCAGTGGCGGGAAAGCCTCTGTGTTTACCAGTCGTCGTGTGTACGAGAAGGCGCTGTGTCCGGCTCATGTCGCAGCGGCAAAGTAAATTCACGAGGTAAGTTCTCCACACCATCTAAAAATATTCTCCTACACTCCGGAAAAAGAAAATCATGCTTTTGGCGAATCGAGGTTGGTGTAATCAGTTTTGATTAATTTGTCTAGCTGTTCCAACTTTGACCAATACGCTCCGAGATGACACGCCGTGATGGACCCTGAAAGAGACTTGGCCGAACGACCTCGGTTTAGTTCATACAGCTGGGAGGCATGTAAATCAGCTTGGCAGCAATCCAGTACACTGTATTGATCATCAAAAATGTATGCACAAATATAGAAGAATTTTCAAGGTTGGCCTCTCCAGAGTCTATACATGTATGAGCTTGATGATTTGGGATCAAATCTAGTCTCGGTGTCTTTAGGGTAGCACTTCTTCTACAGACACTACTTGCAGGCCTCAACTGTGCTCGGGTGCCGTCTTGAGGAGCAGCTCCGGCAGCTGAGATATCTCGGAGAGCTTGGTATCATTAGAGACAGAGGTCTGCTCCAAAAACCAGTACGGGAAGAAAGGGTAGGACTCTGTTGCTATTGTATCTTACAACAGTCCGAAAACCCTCAGTCGCTAGCTCCAATGCAGCACAGCTTCAAAAATCAGTATCCCTACACGGAAATAATCCGAAAGAGGATAACAGCCCTCGCATTCCGAAATCACATGAGCCAGCTGCATTACGGACACACAAGTCGGCTGGCCTTGCCGTGCTGCCTTCAAGCGTGTAGGGGTGAGCAGGATGGTAGACTGGCCGATCCGAAGAGACGCTAGACCGTGCGTGAGTATTAACACTTGACAAAATACGCTCTTTATCCAGCCTTCTGCGCTGCATTAGGCATCCGACCAGAGTCAGGTCGAGCTTGTCCAACTATTGCGAGACAATAGAACCGACCTTGACGTGCAGGGTTTGAACCTTGGCAACGCCCTCCAGGCTGTTACAGCAAATGGCCATTTTGAAATTACGGCGACTACTGCTAGATAATGGAGCCAATGTCAACATATAAAGGAGGGTATATTTACAGCGGCGTGATGGCTTGCAGTGAGCCAAAGGACTTGACATGGTGCGAATAAAGAAACAAATGGCAAAGCTACCAATCTTGACTTTGACTCCCTGGACGAAATACAGGTACTTCGATAGTGCATATACGTAATTGTATAGAATCATCAGTAAGAATGACTGCACTGATTCGCTTGTGCCCTCCGGCTACGTCGGGGGTGACCTTCACCAAAAGTGAGACCTTGGGTGCACAGCCAAATGATCAGTACTACGAACGACTGTCAACGTAAACACCAGATTAACAGTCAAAATCGAACCTGGGGAGTTGTCTCTTTTTCGAGCAGGATATTGCCGCGCTCCGCCTCGCTCGGGCCCGCCAAGTACCACTACTTGACTGTCGGCTTCTGCGTAATATCCGGGGTATAACAACGTCTGATATTGCGAATTGCGGGATGTGGAACCAAAGACCGGGAATCAGATGCAGTGATGTGTTGTCAACCGAGCAAGGCCTCCATAATAAGCCCAGGCGCCGACGGAGCGGACGGAACGCCGGAGCGCTCGGCGGCGGTACAGGAAATATCTCATCGAAAACCCACAATTTATGAAAATCGATGATCTGTTTTTCCAAAAGGCTACTGTAGTTATACTTTGGATATCTAGGGCGCCTCAAGGGCAGCAGGAGTACATCACTTTCCCTGCACTGTTCGGGTTTTTGGCGGCTGCCGGTCGATCATCTGCCAACGAGGCACACCATTTATTCGCTAGCCACACATGCGTCATGCGAGCATGAATGCTCATTACCGAGTCAACGATTATAAATCATGATACCTATATTTAAGTTGCTCTCATGGCACTATTGTTGTCGTTTGTTTTAATCCATTACCCTAAACCACATCCGTTCATCAGTTTTGTTATACCGATCCTATACCAGAATGTCTTCTGCAATTGATCAACTCTTTCCCGGCGTGAAGCAGCTGCCTTATGAATTTCTTGCTGATGGCATGTATTTTGGGGAAAGTCCTCGCTTTTTCAACGGAAAACTTTATGTTAGTGACATGACAGGATGTCAAATATACACCATCGACCCGTCATCTGGCAACAAGCAGATACTGCTCAGCGTTGAAAATCAACCGAACGGCATGTGCTTCGCGGCTGATGGGTCGCTGATCTACTCGTCCATGTTTGACGCCAAGCTTTATCGTTTCAAGGATGGCACATCCGAGTTGTACGCCGACATGTCCCACGTCATGACCGGTTATTGTGGTGACATGGTCATCGACAAGTCTGGTCGTGTGTACGTGGACGACGTTGGAGCGCGGGTCCTTCATGGCGAACAGCGTAGAGCAGGCCGGCTCCTGGCGGTCGAACCTGACGGCACTGTGAATGTCGCCCAGGAGAACTTGGAGTTCCCCAACGCCCTGATGATCAATTGCGCAGGCACATCCTTGGTTTTGGCGGAAACCACTACACGTCAACTCACCAAGTACGACATACGAGATGACGGCACGCTGCACAATCGCCAGATAATATGGTCACCTCCCCTCTCAGCATCGTTGCAGGACCGCTTCTCTACATTTTCCATTGACGGCGGATGCATGGATGCAGAGGATGGCATATGGCTCAGCATGCTATCCTACGAGCGATTCATCCGCCTAGACGCCGACGGCCACATTACGCACCAAATCAAAGTGGACGGAGATGCAACGGCATGTACCCTCGGTGGTGAAGATGGAAAGACTCTATATCTCGTAACGAACAAAGCTCCCAAAGACGAGAACTTCTTTGAGGCGATGGCAAACAAGCATACCAGATGTACCGTGGGGTTAGCAAGAGTAGACATTCCACGTGGTACTGCTCTTCCCTAATATGCATACATACATATATATATATATATATATACTGGAGAAAACTCTAACCAAATTCATATATCTAGCTTTTAAACTGCCTCGCTTACGTTTCCAGCCTTTTCCCATCGAGCGCCAGTGTCCTCAGAGGTTGGGGTTGGTCGAGTCGCAGATTAGGGTGGCAAAAGAGCCCGTCCCAGCCAAGTAGAAGCATGCGGAGATGGTGGTGCTGATAGCTACTGTAGGAATTCTGTGAGAAAATTTCGCCTTATCACTCTCAAATTCAGTAGATCCAGTTTTCTTTCGAGTAAGTGGACAGACCATTCTTTCGAGCTACGACCTAGGATGTCCAGCCTTGCCAGCTTACACCAGAAAAGTTTGCATACTGGTGGTATCCTGAGGGCAGATGAGGTGTGTATAGCCTTCTGGGTACCTTCTTATGTTAACAAGCTGCGTGCTTATTTCCTGGCAGATAAAAAAGATTTATTTAACAATTATATTTTTCTGCTTCGATAGATTCAAGGTTCCGTGTCGCAATGGCGCTGTCTTTAGCCCGGTCCTCTGCGAAGGCATTCATGGCCCCGGCAGAGCTTTGGAAATACCAAATTCGAAGGATGTGCGAGTTTTCAAAGACTTTCTGTAATTGATCGTGACTTTGATCTTAGTATTTGTAAGTGAGGTACTTCGGTTCTGTTTACTTTGAGTCTAAGAGACGAAGACTATATACCACGCCAAGTCTTGCCGCAGTGTCATCAGCATACTTGAGGGTTAAAGGTGACGCTGCTGTTATATTTTTCCGCGGGATATAGCGGCGCAGTGTCTATCAACTTGCCCCAATACTATATTTGCGAGTTTGCGAGTATGTAGTATCCGGCGCCAGTATTAGTGAAGTCGTGGCTCCAGGTCTGCGTCCTCGGCCAGGCTTTACGTGGTGCTAGCCTGATAGATCGATAAAGCGCATTTCTAACATGTGGCCTTAAGAATGCTGCTCTACTAGATCCCTTATGAGTACCTTACCTCTACCAAGTTGGCACAGGTTTTCATGCTCCTGCTGATTTTTGGGAGTGGGGGAGCCGTCTTTATCAGCAATCTAGCGCAAACTTTATACAGCTACGCTATTCACAACATGCAAGCGCGTCTAGTCCTCGGTCGCTTCATCTGTATAAATGGATCTGGAATTTCTAGGCTATCTAGAAGCCAGCTCTTGGATTGGCGGATGCAAGGAACAGCTCAAGGAGGAATCTGCTGCGTCATGATGGTGTCACGTTCTAGGTGCTCACGTCAAACATGGCATGAAGCCGGACGATGGCACACGAGCATGTAGGCAGCTACGAGAATACAGAGCTACATCTTTTTTTTTTCTTATAAAATCTATCTCTCTGGGTTCACTCATTTCTCTAACCAAATCTGTTTCCCGTATTACTCCGATTTGTCTTGTTTTCTTTATTTGCTTTATTTTATTCGCTTTCTCCTTCTTCTCATCATTTTGGTCATTCTATTTCCCTTCTATATTTATGATCTGTTATTCTTCTATGATATGATATCAGTTCTGCAGATGTCTACAGCTTTCCGCCACACTCCTATGCAGTACTGACTAAGCGGGCTCGGGGTGAGGAACAAGTAATGGGTACTTTGTGTCCTACTCAAATACGCGCTTGTGCTAGGTACCCGTCACTGGCACCCCACCTCTGCGCATATCTGACTACTGGTGGCTATTTCATCCGTACATCACAAGGAGTTCTCCGTTTGCTACCTATTGCTGGTGCCTGAACATTGCCGACGAATCCGAATTATTATCCAAACCCCGATGGTTCTACATGCGCTGCTCCAGTAACCTTCTTCGCAAGGCACACCATGGACGACACATTCCTGTCCTCGCCAAGGCATGCCCGACCAGCGACGGCCACTGGCACTGGCATTGCCAACGATGCCGTACCCTCAATTTGTCGAATATGTCGAGGCGAAGCGACCGAAACCGAGCCGCTATTCTATCCTTGTAAATGTAGCGGCAGCATCAAATTTGTTCACCAGGAATGTTTGATGGAGTGGCTCTCTCACTCTCAGAAGAAATACTGCGAACTTTGCAAAACCTCATTTCGGTTCACCAAGCTTTATGCGCCGGACATGCCTCAGTCGCTACCCGTCCACATTTTCCTCGAGCACATGGCAAAATACCTATTCCGCAATGTCGTTGTCTGGCTTCGTGCCATTCTTGCTGTTGGTATTTGGATCTGCGGGCTGCCTCTCTCGATGCGAGCTGTCTGGTCATTTATGTTTTGGATCAGCGACGAAGGCCTGGGCGGCTCACTGTCGTCCCTCCGAGGGGGGCAGGCCTCCTGGGAAGCATCTTTATACAACCAAATGTTTGGCCAATGCCCCGCGAATCCACTTCTCGAATCTGCCACCACAACCTTGGCCCAAGCTGCGACAATGATGAAGAATCTCCCTGGGGATCTTAGTGGTATCCCGAAATACGCCGTCAAGTCTATTGGATACGCCGCGAACACGATCAACGGCACAGGTTCATTCCGCTCCTACAGGGACGAGAATGGCACGATCACGGTCCTCTATGAGATCGATTCACCATCCGCTTCTCTGCTAAGCAACGTCACCTTTCTTCGCAATTTGACACAAAGCCCTAGAGTGAACAGAACAGTCATGTCCATCATTGAAGGCCAAATCATCACTATCCTCGTTGTTATATGCTTCATCTTAATTATTCTTGTACGCGACTACGTCGTCCAGCAGCAACCAGAGCTGAATATGCGCGCCGCATTTGCTGACCAAGAGGCTCTTCCCCCAGATGCCTTGGATGCTGGCCCAGAGCAACAAGCGGCCGGAGAGGTTGATGTACAAGCTGGTGGCCGCGATACCGATCATGGCTTTGGTCCAGCCCATCCTGCGGGCCACATTCGTGACCCTGCACAAGAAATGAATGAGCGTGAAGACATGCATGCGAGGGCCATGAATCTCCGCCCCGGTATCTATACCCCCAATTCTGAGGGCGAAGAGGAGCCGTCGCATTTCATGGAATATCTGCAGATATATCGACGTGCTCGCGGTGACCACGACGAAATTCTCCGCATCATTGAGCAGGAAGATACTGACGGCAAACTCCGCTACTGGGCTGACGCTACTCGTCGAGCTATGCGGGCCATCGAACAAGGGTCAACCGACAACACCAACGAACTTTCGGGCTCGCGCAACACATTTGATCGCCCAGAAAGCCCGGAGGCATCCTCTAGCCATCAGCTCGGGGCCCCATTCCGCGAGACAGCTATACATAGCCAGCAAGAATTCGAGCCGGCCTCGCCAGTTTTTCAACAGGAGTTTCTTGCCACCGACTCCAACTTCGGCAACGGACTGCGCCCACGAGCTACATCAGCCGGCCCCAGCCACTCAAACTCGATAAATCCCTTGGCGAATAACAGCTGGACCTTTGAAGCATTGCCAGTCAATGAGCGAGAATTCGTCCACGGCCAAGATGCTGTGCATGATGCGCCCCCCGCTACCCATGGAGAGGGCATATTTGGCGACTTCGTTGAAGACCCTGCAACGTCATCCAACTTGATAGAGCCCTACCATAGGCATACCAGTCACATAACGCAAGACGTTGCGTTTGAGCAAGACCTTGATGACAATGCTCATTCCGAAACTGAACAGACCGCCCGAGTGTCACAAATCGAGACTGCCGGTGCACAAGAGGGCCCTGTCAATAATGCGGAACCGATCGGCCTGGTTGGCCGGATGGCCGACTTCATGTGGGGAGATCTCGATCACCATATCGATGAACTAGAAATTCAAGCTGCTGAAGAGCACGAGGCTGAAGACGATGCTTGGGTCGATGTTGACGACGGTGATATCGGTGCAGACGACGCTCAACCTGCTGGTGATGACCAGATGGAAGATGCTGGTGGTTTTGACCAGGAAGCCATTGATGACATGGAAGACTTTGAGGGCGTCATGGAACTAATTGGCATGCGTGGCCCTATCGCTGGTCTGTTCCAAAACGCCGTCTTTTGCGCTGTCCTCGTCTCTGTTACAATTTTCGGCTGCATATTTGTCCCCTACAACATCGGCCGTGTCACGGTTTGGCTCATGGCAAGCCCTATGCGTCTTGTTCGCATGATTGTCGAAATATCCAAACTCATACAAGACGCCCTTGTCATGGCTTGCGCGTTTTTGTCTTGGTGTTTTATTAATCTGGTGGAGATGGCCACCATACTCCTGCCCAGCGGCGCCATAGCCAAAATCATATCAGCGCGAAAGGCATGCTGGGCGCTTTGGATCAACGCTGGAGCCAGGATTTTCGATTACTTGTTTATGGATTTTCCCATGTCTGCGACAGAAATTCAAAACTTCTCCGCCATCAGTCACAGTGCTCTGTTGAGCCTCAAGGGCCAGGCTGGTCACCTGTTTCAAGTCATTCAGCAGCTGGGCTGGACAGTGTACACAAACGGTATCATTATACCGAGCGCAGAGCAATTGGCGTTGCTTGGGACGAGGGCCAGAGCTACTTTGCAATTTGTCGTTGCGTCTTCCTCGCTCTTGTTGACTCCTGATGCTTGGGTGATCAACCTTGGAGACTCCAAAGTCACTGAAATTGTCGATCCCGAACTCTCACGCTGGTCCGGTGCTGATCGCTTCTGGGCCATCCTAGCCGGATATGCTGCCGTATTTGCCATGGCTGCCATGTATCTTCAACGCAACAGCCCATTCTCAAACGGTGAATTTATGAGAGCCTGGGAGGCGGGCATCATCGACACTCTTCAGCAAGCCAGCGGCATTATGAAGGTGATTTTGATTATCAGCATCGAAATGCTCGTCTTCCCGCTATATTGCGGTATGCTGCTTGACCTGGCACTACTTCCCCTTTTCGAGAATACGACTGTCCTTTCCCGACTCACGTTTACGCGCGACTATCCGGCGACTTCGGTGTTCGTCCACTGGTTCGTTGGAACCGGGTACATGTTTCACTTTGCCCTCTTTGTCTCCATGTGCCGGAAGATTATGCGGCCCGGCGTGTTATACTTTATTCGAGATCCCGACGACCCAGAGTTCCACCCCGTACGCGACGTGTTGGAGAGGAATCTGATTACTCAGCTCCGAAAGATCTTATTCTCAGCGTTTGTATACGGAGCACTCGTCATTGTATGTCTCGGGGGTGTGGTATGGGGACTCTCGTTCGTGCCAACAATACTGCCCATCCACTATTCCTCCAACGAGCCAGTGCTGGAATTTCCTGTCGATCTACTATTCTACAATTTTCTGATGCCACTGGCTATCAAGTTTTTCAAGCCCGGAGACGGTATTCACGCAATGTACACATGGTGGTTCCGCCGATGCGCAAGGGCTTTACGGTTAACATCTTTCCTGTTTGGCACTCGCAAGGTTGACGAAGAAGGCCGCCTGCAACTGCCGGAGTCGAATAGAACTCGTTTACTGCAGACTTTGTTCTTGGGAATTGACGGTACCAATAACATCATTGTCAAGTCGTGGAAGGATGCCATCGCAGGTGACATTACCGTTGAGGAAGAAGAGGTAATGCCCGAAACCATGAAGGCTCACAAAGAACAGTTGGTCCAATCTGGGCAGCTGGTGGCAGATGGCAGGTTCGTTCGTGCGCCCGCATCTGATCGTGTCAAGATCGCCAAAGGCCGCAAAGTGTTTCTTACCGTCGACGAAGACAATCAGCGGCATGATGGGAGTGGGGACGATGACCTGTACGCCTCGGATCAGTATCGTACTGTCTACGTGCCACCCAGCTTCAGGTCGCGCATATTTCTCTTTATTCTCTTCATCTGGGTCTTTGCGGCCTATACCGGCGCCAGTCTTACGATAGCGCCACTTGTGATGGGGCGCATGGTCTTCAAGGCTCTCATTCCTGGTCATGTACGCACCAACGACATTTATGCCTTTAGCATCGGCATTTATATCCTCGGAGCGGTCGGCTACCTGGGCATACACAGCGCTCGGGTGGTGGCCAAGGTGCAAGGCTGGCTGACGAGCGTGAGGCAAGAGCTGAGCGTCGGACGAGTTGCAAGTCGCACATGGTCGGCATGCGTGCGGGTCATGCAGCTTACCTACACTTACTTTTTCCTGACCATTGTCCTGCCACTACTTATCGCTTTGCTTGTGGAGCTATACGTAGCTGTTCCGCTGCACACGTACATGAATCCTCCGACAGCGGCGACGATTGGAGCAGACGTGGCAGGACATGTGGGACGCGGCAGACATACAGTACAACTTACGCAGGTGTGGACGCTCGGCTTGCTTTATATGAAGCTGGGCTCGCGGATGATTACATCCCTGTTCCCCGACAGCCGAGCCGCGGTGGCGGTGCGAACGGTGCTGCGCCGTGGATGGCAGCGTCCGGATGTGGGCGTCTTCACGCGCGCCTTTGTTATTCCCAGTCTGGCAATTGCTGTGGTTGCAATATTCGCGCCGCCATTCGTGGCCAGATCTTTGGTGAAGTACCAGGTATCGGGATATCTTCCCAAGGCGGGTCAGACGGCCGAGGAGATGGCGAAGCTAGCCGTGTTTTACCGGTACTCGTATCCCGGAGCGGCCGCCTTGCTGGTCATGGCGAAGAATGCGATGATGATGGCAAGTGTGTTCAATAAGTGGACGTCTGGCGTGCGAGATGAGGCATACCTGATTGGAGAGCGGCTGCACAACTTTGGGGCAGCCACGGCGGGAGCACGCAAAGGCAAGGCGACATGGAGGGCAGGGGGTAACAGGTTATAAAGGATGAAAACATGTATGATGGGCGGCTTGACGCGTTGCTTTTCTCTGCAAGATAAAATGTACATTATGTGCCATGATACACAAATTCAATGGATGAATGATGGGGACTGTACTGAGTATGAGCCTTGTTTCTAGATGGGGCTGTGATCCGATGCAAGACGGGACGACGGCTACCCTACAGGGCAGGCCACTACAGCAGGTGGGCATTTTACGGAGTTGCATTGCGGTTAACGAAAGAGAAAGGGCAGGCTGAGGTTGAGAGCGTCTCGGTTGGACAGGTGCATGAGAAGATGATTAGATGAAATTTATGCGGCAAGGTTCTGATGAAATGCGGACATCTGAGACAGGGTGAGTGAGACCCTGAATTTCGTGGTAGCGTATGTACCAGCACTAGGGGAGGGTAGGAACTAGCGATTGCTGGTAACAGTTGTGCGAGAACAAGAGGGAAAAGGAGGTCTGACACGGGCGAAAAGGCCAAAAGAAAAAAAGAAAGAAACAAGGGAAAAAAGAAAAGAAGCCCTGTATATTTTGTAGTACACGAGTGCTGGGGTAACCGGGAAATTAATGTGATGAGATTACGGATACGGAGTATTGTATTCGCATTAATTTTGTTGCTGCGTGCAGGCATCATCAGATTCATGGGCGATGAGATCACGTGAAGGTCATCTACATACTGAGTCATCTGTACGGATTAATCCCGTACGCACATCCAGTCAGTATTGGTTGCCCATGGCTGCAGGGCCAGGGGAAGCGCTAAGCCTAAAGCAGCAGCCCCTCTGTTGGCAGTAGGTACTTAGGTACTTACGGGGTTCCCCTGGCCAAGCGCTGCAAGTGACTTGATTTTGGTGTACTTACTCAGTATGTCGAGACACTTGATGCGGAGGGGGTCGTGGCTTTATCGCAGACCTACGTTGACCCATGAATTTTTTAGCAGGATATTCTGTGTTGAGGGGATAGAGTATGGCTGTCAAGTCAGGATTCTGCGAAAAAAAAAAGAAGCAGAAAGATTAGACGACAAGGAGTGCTCGATATACTATCTAGGTAGGTACAGTAGGTGCCAATGTACCTGATTGCTTTCCCAGCCACAATCCAGCCACAGTCGGGCTCCAAACAACACCGGCCGCATCCATCACTACAGGTAAGTAAGTTACCAAGCACCCCAAGTTATAGCAGCAAAGGTCACAGGCCAAGCCCAGGCCAAAACACCCGCGCCACAACGGCTCCATCCTTGGGCGCGCATCCCGGCCACCTCCCTCTCTGGCTTCCTTTTTTCTGTTTCCCCCCCATACACGTCGTCTCGCAACTTTCCGAGCCAAGGTAAGAAGAAGAAAAGAACAGCCTGGGCTTCTCGCCAGCCCTCTCGACGGGCTCGTTACTTTGAACTGCTCCTTTCGGCTCCTCTATCCGACTCTCAACATTCGACATTTCTCTCCTCCTCGGTTACCTCTCACCGCCCGTTTCCCCCACCAGGAAGCCACGACAACCACTTTACGCCTCCCCTGACGATAAACCCGGCCATATTCCAAAGTCGCGCGCGTCTCGAATCGGAATCCTTTGACGCCTTTGCTTCTTTTATGCTTTTGCAATATTCTTTTCATTCGCCGCCTTTGAACCTCGTTTCGTTTGATTCGCGCGCTCGCTCGTTCCGGTCGCCTCACCCGCCCACAGACCTACCTAGGTAGCTAGGTACCAAACGCAACGCTCGTCGCACTCTTCCCTCTGCACACCTAGAATCATCGCAGCGATAGAACGAGACCGCCAGCAAACCGGCATCTACGACAATAGTATTCATGCTCCCCGCCGCGCACCCAGCGTCATTGTAGCTGCGACCCGACTTCCACAACAGTCGCGCAGCCGGCAACATGGAGCCGCCCTCCTCCCCGCCCAGCGAGGCTGCCACCGTCGAGGATGCGCTCTCATGGTACAAGTCTCAGTATGCGCAGCTCGAGGTTGAGCTCGCCGAGTTTCGCGAGTCCAGCCGCGAACTTGAGCAGGAGCTAGAAAAGGATATCGAGAGAGCAGAGAAGCAGGAGAGAGTCTTTCAGGAAAAGGCCGAGGCTCTCGGATTCGAGGTGGAAGAGTGGAAGGTACGCTGTCGTCCTCTCTCGGATAGCCAAGACCAAATGCTAACAATCGCAGCGCAAATACAAAGAATCCAAGACCGAGGCGGCCTCGGCCCAGAATACCCTCGAAAAGGAAATCACCGTCCTCCGCGACACGAACCGCACCCTTCAGATGAAGCTGCGCGACTCCGAGGTAGCCAACGACGACTTTGAGCGACAGGCGCGCAATACGACCTCGTCGCTCGAGGATATGGAGTCCAAGTTTAACCAGGCCATTGAGCGCGGCGTCATCATGGACGAGGAGATGAAGCAGGGCGAGCAGGAGCGTGAGAAGCTGCGCATCGAGTCCCAGCGTCTGCGCGAGGAGCTAGCCGACCTCAAGATCGAGGCCGATCTGATGCAGGACAAGATCAAGAAGCACGAAGCCCGGCAACACCACCTTTCCATCATCTCCACCGACATGTCCGCGCTCGGCTCCCCCACCTTTGACCGCACTGAGATGTCGCCAAACTCGACCGCCAGCTCTCCCCTCATCACGACGCCGCCACCCCCGCCCAACGACAAGCCCCTATCGACGGCCACGTCAGAGGCGGGCACCATCTCCGACATCAATGAGCCGCCCTCGCCGCCCATGTCGGAGGCGTCCAACCCCCTGCCCATGGCCGTGCCGGCCAAGACGCCAGTCCGTACGCTGCAGCGCAAGCCCAGCCGCCTGCCGTCTCTGGACCAGAGCGTCACGCCCAAGCCCCGCGCCAAGTCGACAACCACCCGCATGGCACCCCCGCGCCTCTCTGGCGTCGGCGCCAGCACCGGCTCCAGCCATCATCGCACGCCCGCCAATAACCGCTCTACCAACTCGCGCACCGTTTCCAACAAGCTACCGGCCTCCAACTCGCTGACTCACATCCGCACTCTGACGGAAAAGATGCAGCGGCTGGAAGCTCGCGTGCACAATGTGCGTTCCAAGCTCCCGGGGCCGGCCAGCAGCCCGCCTCGCGCCTCGCCTCGCTCGGCTAGGAACGGCAACGTTCCGTCATCGGTCACGGTTCGTTCGCGCAAGCGCACCGCTGGCTCAGCCACGTCATCCATCACCGGAGACGAGACGACGCCTACCAGCTACCGGCCATCAACCTCGTCGCGACAAGGCCACGTGCCGAGACTCAGCACTTCCAACATGAACCGCCTTTCATTTGGCCCGCTACCGAACCGGGCGCCCGACGCAGACAGCAGCCGGCCTAGCTCGCGGACCAGCATGTCGTCGTACGCGCGACCGCCCTCGCGGACCGACATGGCGCCCCCGAGGCCCATCTCGCGCACCTCGACTCGCACGCCGCTCAGCCGCCCCCGATCATCCATGTCTCTTCACAGCCACTCGCACTCGGCCAGCACGCACCACCTCGATCTCGGCATCGAGGAGGAGCACGAGGGCAGCTTGCCGACGCCAAGCCGCCGCGGCACCTATGGGAAGATGGACTTTAGCAGCAGCCTCAGCGGCATCCCGGTGCCCGGCGGCTCGTCGATCCCGACGCCCGGTGGCCGCAGGCAGAGCGCCGGCCGTCGGACAAGCGTCGGCGTGGGTCGCGACCCCGTCATGCCCAGCCGACCGAGCACAGCCGGGGGCCACAAGCTGACTGATTCGGGTGACCTAGGCGAGACATATTGAGAAGAATGAGGTTAACGAGCGACACATGATGATGGGTATATCACCTGGCTGTATAATGAAAGCGAGCATTTGCATTTCTGGGCTTGTTTTTATTTTCTAAGACGGCATGTCTCCCCACAATGTTTATATATGTCCAGTAAAGAAGGACAGATGGGGATTGTGTTTTTTTGTTTTTTATAACGAATTATGGAAACTCTTTTTTTTATATATATTGAACCAGGCAGCGATGGCCAATACCCCTATTTCTGTGGAGGAGTGGAGGGAGGGAGGAGGAAGAGAAGGAGGAAGAGACAAGACCAGATGGAATTTGGACGGAGGGGTGTTTGAAAGGCATCGGGGGGCATACATTAGGAAGACTGTGGGGTTTGTAGCTTTTTAATAACGACGATATGGATCATCACCCTTAAAGGCATGTGTACGTTGGATCAGTTCGTGAGCCATGTGGTATCCCGTGACCAAGCGTGAATTGTGATGTCGTGAGATGGGTGTGTTGGGTTTAGTTGTGATTAGCAGAGCTACGCCGATCTAGGGCAATGTTGGTAGCAGGCGTGTACCTTTTTTTTTCAGGCGAATCCAACATTCAATGGGGCGTAAAGAAGACGGAAAAGGTCCTAGAGAGAGAGAGAGCACTTCTGTTGGAAGCAGAAAAGGGAAAACATGAGGCCTAGCGAGGTGAGGTGAGGTGAGAGCTAGCGAAGAGGTGAGATTGCCCGGGGGGCGGGGGGCGGGGGGGGGGGGGGGGGGGGGGGGGGGCAAGCAAGGAAAGCTAGTAGGTACGGGGAGAATGGAGAGAATGGATCGTAGAGCATGACTGGGGCGAGATACTTGCATACGGATACAAATAGCGTAATTGAAGAGTGTGGCGCAAACTGTCCAGATGGTTGGTCTACTTACTTGCTACGTAGACCAGGTGAGAGCACCTACTCAGTATGTAGTTGAGGACAAGTTTGATTGGATAGAAAGAAACAAAGAAAGAAAGAAGAAAAAACAGGGGCCACGGAGGGCAATGCTTTGTCAGATTTGCTAGACTGGGGTTTTGTATGTGTCTCTCTGGGAGTGTGTTGGGGTGTGTTGGGGGGGGGGATAGCAAGATGAGGCTGTCAGCCGGGTAAGGCGGCGGGTTGGGCGGGCGGACTGACGGCGGGCGGAGAGCCGGTCCTCAAGGGGGGCCGGCGCCCGTGGTTGCCCAAGAGGGTAACGGGGGCCGGATCACGGGCCGCTAGGTAAGGGAAGGATAGGCGAGTGACGGAAGAAGAAGAAGAAGAATAATGAAATAAGAGGGGGGAAAAAAGCACACATAGTCCTGCCTGCACAAGTTCACACGGTACCGGGTAGGTAGCAGGCAGGGACTCGTTGTCCTTGCAGTGCACCTTGATATAATATGAAGAGAGAAAGAGGCAAAAAGACGGAGCTAAATTTTGTAATACGATGCTCCTGGGTTTCCACAAGGATACAGTCTGTTTCCTCTTTTTCCTCTTGTCTCTTTTCTTGCCCATCTTCCACTACTTTTCCATCAATTTCAACAGCCACATCTGTATTGATTTTCCGAGTCAACAGAGAGATAGACACACACACACACACACACACGGGGGGATGATTTTCTGGGGGCGACGGAGGCAACCAGGGTTTGCCAAAAAGCCCATGTAAGACGGGGGAATATGGGTTACTGATACGGATACAGAGGGGCAAGTTGAGTAGAAGAACCATTTGCGCCACAAATGACATGCAGCCGCAGCCGCAGCAGCAGCAGCAGCAGCAGTAGCAGTAAACAATCCAGGCACAAAATGGACTAAACTGGAACGTGTTGGATTCTTTTCTGTCACTTTTTTTGGGCTTGAATACTCTGTGAAATACCGAGAGTATGGGGTTACATTTCGCCATTCAGAAGGGGGGACGGGCGTGTGGTTAAAACCAACTAGTTCTTTAGTTGGCAGGTTTATGTATCCATCTTGGTTGGCCTTTTTTTTTTTCGGGCAACGTTGATGAGTAGCTGAGTGCTGAGCTAGTACTCCGTAAGAGTCAGCAAATAGATGGGAGGGGGAGTTTCCGGTTTCTGTCACTCTTTCTTTCCCCTGTCAGCACCTAGACGGTAGGGAATAAAGGTGTTGATTTTGGGAGTGGTTTATTGATGTTGCAGACATGATAAGGGGAAGAAGGCAAAGGGGAGGGTTGGGGGGGGGGGGGGGGGGGGGGTCATTTATCCCAAGGAGAAACAAATGACTTGATTGTCATTGGTAGACAATCTCTCTCTCTCTCTCTCTCTCTCTCTCTCTCTCTTTCTTGTCTACGTTTTTTTTCTTTGGGACTACCAGCATAAAAAGAAGACTTGATCCGGCCGTGTTGGGGGAAAAATAATGAAAAACAAGGGCGCCCAGGAATCGGAGAGCCGGGGGGTGGGGGAGGAAGGGGTGGGTGGGGCTCTGCTCCAGGCGGGGATTGCGGCCACTCAACAATTGGGAAAAAAAAAAAAGGACAAGGACGAGGACAAGGACAAGGACAAGAGCCAAGGGAAATGAATGGAGGGAGGGGTCTTTCAGGGTGGATTGTGGGTGAGAGATGATGACTACTGATACTTACTTACTCCGTACGGATACTTGGGAAACGGATAGGGGGAAAAAAGGAGCGGAATGATCAAGGAATGGCTGGCTACTTTTGCACCCCCCGACACAAGGGCCAGTATAGGTGAGGTGAGGTGAGCCGCAAGTTGGAGGCCGATAGCTGGCTGGTTGGTCTTTTCCTTCTTTCTTTCTTTCTGTTCGTTTCGTTTCGTTTTCTTTTTCTTTCTTAAAAAATAGTTTCAAAATCTCTCGTCTTTTCCATCTTTTACTTTATTTTTATAATTCTATTTTGATTCTATTTAAATACCATTTCCATTCTATTCTGATTTAATGTTGATTCAATTTGAATTCAATTTGGATTCAATTTTATTTCTATTTTATCCTAGTTTGACTCCTTTTTGCTTTCCTTTATCATCAGTATTCCATCTTTGAATGCTTACATCTTCCGCTCTTGATTTTCCCATGTAGTCCAATCTTTTAATTGTGGTGAATCAGAATTTCCACGTCTGGAATTTTTTACCCCATTGGGTTTGATATAGCCAAATAAAAGGCAAAAAAAAAAAAAAACCCCTGCCAAATCTCTCCATCCGACCATGGCCATGTTGGGATTTCAGCAAAAGAATGCCCCCAAAAAGACTAGTATAACCAAGGTACCCAGTAGTAGGCCAGCCAGGGCCAGCCAGTCAAGTACCCGGAGATGGAAAGGGTCGTCTTTTTACAGGATTGGCGACGCCATTGACGCATCCTTCCATCCATCCATCCATCCATCTATCCATCCATCACACATCAGCCATCAGCACCAACAACTCCGTACTTCCGTGCCCAGTCAGAGAGGGGCGGCCCTCGACCTCGGATTGGCTTGGATTGGCCGCCTGGCTTGGCTTGGATAGACGCACCCTACCTGGTGGTATTTCCTTGAGTTGGTGACTGTGCAAGCAAGGCTGCCAACTCCCGTTACTGGATACTGCCCATGGCAGAGATGGGCTTGATACAAGGTCTCTGGGCAAGTACTCGGTACAAAGTCGCTTGGTAGACAGTCGCTTGGTAGACAGTCGCTTGGTAGACAGTCGCTTGGCTGGTAAAAAAGTGCCTCTATACTGAGTAAGTGTTCAGTATATTCAAGCACACCCCCACCCCCACTAGCTGCACCTGGTCAAAATGTCGCCGTTCGACAAGGCTGCCGCAGACTCCATGAGCTTCTACAGCTTCTCTTCCCTTCTCTCTCTCTCTCTCGTTTGGGCTTTCCGACGCCGGCTTACGCGCAGGCCTGGTGCTAGAGGTGGTGCCTCAGCCGGCTCGGCGGCGCGCCATGTGAGTGTGTGTGTCTTGCAGAACCCCCCCTGGTGCACCTGGGCGCTCAATACCATGCTGGATAGTCGTTGCGGGAAAATCGTAAGAGGCAGAGGAATAGGGAGACAAAGAGAGAGAGAGAGAAAAGTAAAAGGGGCGTGTGCATAGTTGGATCCCGACGTACACTGCAAAGCTTACGAGTAGAGATAAATGAGCAAAACGCCGCGCTCCTGTTTCTCGCCGACTCTTCTTCTTCTTCTTCCTTTCTTACTCTTTGGCATCTGATTACCTTTTTTTTGCCCTCTTTCGTCTCAATAGATATCTTTGTGCATCGCTCGTTGTCTAGCCTTTTTCTGCACAGTTACATGTTTCTTTGCGAACCCTTCTCCTCTCCCCTCGAAAACGATCAATTCGAGATCCGACCGCCCCACCGCGACGACGACGACGACGGCGACGACCACAAGAAAGCACTAATAGTACTACGACGACGAGACTTGGTGAGTGTGATGCTCCTACTGTGAATGGTGGAAGCCCTCGGTCGATTATTCTTTCTTTCTTCTTCTTGTCCACATCTTCTCTCTCTCTCTCTCTCTCTTGCTCGCATACAGCCGCGTTCATCAGGGACAACTCGGGACAAACAGACGGCAGCGCATCCTCGTCGTTAAGGAACCGAACCCTGTCGCAACCCTGTCACCTCGTCCAACGAGGAGACCAAAACGGGCGTCGTCGCTATCGGCGCTAGAAAGGGGACGGGCTTTTTTTTTTCTGGATCCGCCCGACAGAATGCCGCTGCAACCCGGCCAGACGAGTGCGACCCGTTGGGATCAATCCATGATGCTCTGCCGTCTTGTTTTTGTCTCTCTTGTTTGTCCCGGGTCGTCCTCGACCCGAAACGTGGATAAGCAAGGCTGCCTACCCTTTTCTTTTACCCACGAAGGAGGGGACGGTTGACCAAACTGCTACGTTACTGGTGTGGGCAAGCTGGCTGGGCCCAGAGCTGAAAAAAAAAAAAAAAACCAATGTATGACCCGCGAGGTATTACGGCATCTCAGTGTCCATGGCGAGCCCATTACGGTCCCATGCAGTCATGTCGTGGGTTAGGGGAATTCGTTGTCGAGGTCAAGCAGTCAATGAGGGGTCCGGTCCGGCATTTCGCGTCTTGTCCCCCCCCCTGGCGCTGGCGAGGCTTTGGGAGCTGAGAAGCCGGCCGTGCGTTTACGGCCGCGGGCTTTGGTTTGCTTACGAGTAAGAGAAAGCTTACTTGTGCGGAGCGAACCTCCCAATGCGGCGTGGTCGCGCGGGGAGGGGATGGCGACAGAGACGACGAAGAGCAATAGCTTGGTGATGGCGACAAGACGAGGACAATGCCGAACAACAAGGGGAAAGAAGACGTGAAAACAGAGAACATGGACAAACGAGAGAGAAACGCGATCATGGAGATGCGACGAAAAGGGCCAAGAAAAAAAAGGGAAAAAAAGAAAGAAAAAAGAAACCCCACTTCCCCCCCAAAAATTGTTCCCAACTATTAAGGTACCTGGGCCTTGTCCAAGGAGGCGACTGACTGGAGAAACCCCAACAGATCAATTTTGCCCATACTCGCCGCCCATCCAGTTGAGCACCAGCTGTTACTTACCAGTACTGCTAGCGCCAGTCTGTCTCGAGAGCCGATAACAGCCAGGTGCCTGTTCAGCGAATTGATACGGACGGAAAGCTGCCATTGGGGGGAACTACGGTACGTATACAGACCACCTACGGATACGGATTACAGAGCATCCAGAGCCAGTTTGTTGTATTTGCAGCTGGCTCCAAGTACCTGCAAGTGCTCTGCAGCTCTCTCCAGCTTTGGCGTCAGTCAGCTCCGTCATTGCCATTCTTCTACAGCCACACCCCGCGCCAGTGCTAGCAGTCGCTACAAGAATTGCTACAAGAATTGCTACAAGAATTGCTACAAGAATTGCTGCAACAAGTGCTACAGCCAACATTTCTCTGCAATTGCAAATTCCGTGCCCAAGCGGTTTTTTTGTGCTACATTTTTTCCGACATTTTTATCCTGTTCCCCAGCCCTCTGACCAAGTCCATTCAACCATTCACCCCATCCTCATTTTGCAGCTTGACATAGCTCCTCCTCTCCTCCTCCTCCTCCATACACCCCCTCCCCCACCCCCCAGTCTGCCTGCTCTCGACAACAAGTGGCCGCGGCGCCTCCAAAAAAAAAAAAGCGCCGCGACGATTAGAGCCTTCTTCTTCTTCTCTCCCCTTCTTCCTCCAACAAAAATCAACCTACCCTCTTCCTCTTCTTCCTCTTCACATCCATCTATCCTCCTCTCCAAACGGCCGCAGAAGCTTCTTGACGCCCCTCTCCTCCTTTGTTTATGCTCTTTTATTCCTAATTATTTTTCAAACTTCCTTTGGAGCATCTGCATTGGTCTCTTGCATCTCACCCCTCGACTGTATATTGATTCATTCATTCTGCCAGCCTAGCTTTCCACCTCGCCTCTCGACTCCGTCAGTACCTCGCAAGAAGCTGCCGAGCTTGCTTGTTTCTCTCGGCGCAACTTCGACACATCCAACGGCGCCCAACCTCATTCCTCCTCCTTTTCCTCACCTCGCCAAAGCCGCTTGTGACCATTGTTCCATGAAGCCCTGAGCAAGCTTTCTTGGTTCCCGTCCTCTTGCCGCATTCCAACCACCATCGGAGAACTGCGCCTCCTCCCTTGTCACCCTCTGTCTGAAGAAAACTCGCCATCCCTCCACACGCACATTCACACACACACACATCTTCGCCATGGCTCCCGAACCTACAAACGGCGCCAACGGCCACGCCTCGTACGCGGAGAAGCACAGCATCGCTCCTCACTTTATTGGTGGCAACAGCCTGGCAGAGGCTCCCGCCAGCAAGGTCAAGGACTTTGTCGCCCAGCATGACGGCCACACCGTCATCACAAACGTTCTCATCGCCAACAACGGCATCGCCGCCGTCAAGGAGATTCGTTCCGTCCGCAAATGGGCCTACGAAATGTTTGGCGACGAGCGCGCCATCCACTTCACCGTCATGGCCACCCCCGAGGATCTACAAGCCAACGCCGACTACATTCGCATGGCCGACCACTACGTCGAAGTCCCCGGCGGCACGAATAACCACAACTATGCCAATGTCGAGCTCATTGTCGACATTGCCGAGCGCATGAATGTCCACGCCGTCTGGGCCGGATGGTACGTTGTATAATCCACACACATAGACGCACACGCATACATATACACATGTACACATACACACACACACACACACACACACATCCACCCCAAAATATATGCGCCAAAAACGCCCGCTAACGTCTCCCAGGGGTCATGCTTCCGAAAACCCAAAGCTTCCCGAATCCCTCGCTGCCTCCCCCAAGAAAATCGTCTTCATCGGACCCCCCGGCTCCGCCATGCGCTCCCTTGGTGACAAGATTTCCTCCACAATCGTCGCCCAGCACGCCGACGTTCCCTGTATTCCCTGGTCCGGAACAGGTGTCGACCAGGTCGAGGTCGACAACAAGGGCATCGTCACCGTCTCCGACGACGTCTACGCCAAGGGCTGCGTCACCTCCTGGCAGGAAGGCCTGGAAAAGGCAAAGGAGATTGGCTTCCCCATCATGGTCAAGGCCTCAGAGGGTGGTGGCGGCAAGGGTATCCGCAAAGTCACCAACGAGGAAGAGTTCGAGTCGCTCTACAAGGCCGCCGCCAGCGAGATTCCTGGATCCCCCATCTTCATCATGAAGCTCGCCGGCAATGCCAGACATTTGGAGGTTCAGCTCCTTGCCGATCAATACGGCAACAACATCTCCCTCTTTGGTCGTGACTGCTCCGTCCAGCGTCGCCATCAAAAGATTATCGAAGAGGCCCCCGTCACCATTGCCAACCCCAACACATTCAAGGCCATGGAGGACGCCGCCGTCCGGCTCGGAAAGCTTGTCGGCTACGTCTCCGCCGGTACCGTCGAGTACCTCTATTCCCACGCCGACGACAAGTTCTACTTCCTCGAGCTCAACCCCCGTCTCCAGGTCGAACATCCCACCACCGAAATGGTCACTGGTGTCAATCTCCCTGCTGCCCAGCTCCAGATTGCCATGGGTCTGCCCCTCCACAGGATCCGCGACATTCGCCTGCTCTACGGCGTCGACACCAAGACAGCCACTGAGATCGATTTCAACTTTGAGAACGAGGGTGCTGGCGAGATCCAGCGTCGCCCCAAGCCCCGCGGCCACACCACCGCCTGCCGCATCACCTCGGAAGATCCTGGTGAGGGCTTCAAGCCTTCCAACGGTGTGCTCCACGATCTCAACTTCCGCTCCTCCTCCAACGTCTGGGGCTACTTCTCCGTCGGCACTCAGGGTGGCATCCACTCCTTCTCCGACTCGCAGTTTGGTCACATTTTCGCGTACGGCGAGAATCGTGCCGCCTCGAGAAAGCACATGGTTGTCGCCCTCAAGGAGCTGAGCATTCGCGGTGACTTCAGAACCACCGTCGAGTATCTCATCAAGTTGCTCGAGACCGAGGACTTTGAGGACAACACAATCTCCACCGGTTGGCTCGACGAGCTCATCTCCAAGCGCCTGACCGCCGAGCGCCCCGACACCATGCTCGCCGTCATCTGCGGTGCCACCACCAAGGCTCACATTGCCTCCGAGGCTTGCATGGCCGAGTACCGCGCCGGTCTCGAAAAGGGCCAGGTTCCCTCCAAGGACATTCTACGCACCGTCTTCAACATTGACTTCATCTACGAGGGCTTCCGCTACAAGTTCACCGCTACCCGCTCCAGCGCCGACAGCTACAACTTGTTCATCAACGGCTCCAAGTGTTCCGTCGGTGTCCGTGCCCTATCCGACGGTGGTCTGCTGATCCTGCTCGACGGTCACTCCCACAACGTCTACTGGAAGGAAGAGGTTGGTGCCACTCGCATGTCCGTCGACAGCAAGACTTGTCTGCTTGAGCAAGAAAACGACCCTACTCAGCTGCGCACACCCAGTCCTGGTAAGCTCGTCAAGTACACCGTCGAGAACGGTGCCCACCTCAAGGCCGGCGCCACCTACGCCGAAGTCGAGGTCATGAAGATGTACATGCCCCTCGTCGCTCAGGAGGACGGCATCGTCCAGCTCATGAAGCAGCCCGGCGCCACGCTCGAGGCTGGTGACATTCTCGGTATACTGGCCCTCGATGATCCCAGTCGTGTCAAGCAGGCCCAAAGCTTTGTTGACAAGCTGCCCAACTATGGCGAGCCTGTCGTTCTCGGTGCCAAGCCCGCTCAGCGCTTCCAGCTCCTCCACAACATCATCAACAACATTCTGCTGGGTTACGACAACTCTGTCGTCATGCAGGCCACGCTCAAGGAACTCATCGAGGTCCTCCGCAACCCTGAGCTGCCCTACAGCGAGTGGAATGCCCAGTTCTCTGCTCTTCATTCCAGGATGCCCCAGAAACTCGATGCCCAGTTTGGCCAGATTGTTGAGCGCGCCAAGGCCCGCCAGACTGAGTTCCCTGCTCGCCCTCTGCAAAAGGCCTTTTCCAAATTCATCGAGGACAACGTGGCCGCCGCTGACGCTGATCTGCTCCGCAGCACCTTGGCCCCCCTGACGCATATTCTGGACATTTATGCCGACGGGCAAAAGGTCCGCGAGCTCAATCTCATCCGCGGCCTGCTCGAGTCCTTCTGCGACATTGAAAGCCTCTTCCGCGGCAGCGGCCAGGAGGAAAATGTCATTCTCCAGCTCCGTGAACAGAACAAGGAAAACATCAACAAGGTTGTCCACACTGCCCTCTCTCACAGCCGAGTCAGCGCCAAGTCATCGCTCATCCTCGCCATCCTCGAAGAGTACCGCCCCAACAAGCCCAACGTCGGTAACGTGGGCAAGTACCTGCGCGATACTCTTCGCAAGCTTACTGAGCTTTCCTCGCGCACTACTTCCAAGGTCTCCCTCAAGGCTCGTGAGATTATGATCCAGTGTGCTCTGCCTTCTCTCGAGGAGCGTACCTCTCAGATGGAGCACATTCTCCGCTCCTCCGTCGTAGAGTCTCGCTATGGCGAGAGCGGCTGGGATCACCGCGAGCCTAGCCTCGACATCATCAAGGAAGTCGTGGACTCCAAGTACACCGTCTTTGACGTGCTGACCCTCTTCTTTGGCAACGAGGATCCCTGGGTGTCGGTCGCGTCGCTCGAGGTTTACATTCGCCGCGCGTACCGTGCCTACATCCTCAACAAGGTCAACTACCACTCTGATGAAAGTGACAGCCCCCAGTTCATCTCCTGGGACTTTAAGCTTCGCAAGCTCGGCGAGGCCGAGTTTGGCCTGCCCGCCCAGTCTGCCGCCCCTTCTGCCCCCGGCACGCCTCTCGGTAACGAGATGAGTGGCTCCAAGCGCATCCACTCTATTAGTGATATGTCGTACCTTGATGCCAAGATCACTGATGAGCCTAGCCGTATCGGTGTTATTGTGCCCTGCAAGTACATTGACGAGGCCGATGATCTTTTGCAAAAGGCTCTCGAGACTATTGCCTTCCAGCAGAAGCAGAATCGCCAGACCACGCCCTCTGGTCTCATTGCTGACCTTAGTGGCAAGCGCAAGCCCGCTCAGCCCAGCACACCTCGCGGCACTACCGACGACTTGAGCGCTGTCGTCAACATTGCTGTCCGCGATGCCGAAAGCAAGGACGACGAGGAGACCCTTGCTCGCATCCGCCCCATCGTCGCCCAGTTCAAGGACGAGCTTCTCGCCCGCGGTGTGCGCCGCCTGACCTTCATCTGCGGCCACAGCGACGGCTCATACCCCGGCTACTACACCTTCCGTGGACCCCTCTACGAGGAAGACGACAGCATCCGTCACAGCGAACCTGCTCTTGCCTTCCAGCTTGAGCTTGCCCGCCTGTCCAAGTTCAACATCAAGCCCGTCTTCACCGAGAACAAGAACATCCACGTGTACGAGGGTGTCGGCAAGGCTGCTGATTCGGACAAGCGCTACTTTACTCGTGCTGTCATCCGTCCTGGTCGTCTCCGTGACGAGATTCCTACGGCTGAGTACCTCATCTCCGAGGCGGACCGCGTTGTCAATGACATTTTCGACGCTCTGGAAATCATTGGCAGCAACAACACGGACATGAACCACATCTTTATGAACTTTAGCCCCGTCTTCCAGCTTGCTCCCTCCGACGTTGAGCACAGCCTTCAGGGCTTCCTGGATCGCTTCGGCGCTCGTGGCTGGAGACTCCGTGTCTCCAACGTCGAGATTCGCATCATTTGCACCGATCCCAAGACCGGTCTGCCCTACCCTCTGCGTATCGGCATCACCAACACCTCTGGCTACGTTGTCGACGTCGACCTGTACGCCGAGCGCAAGTCGGAGAAGGGTGAATGGGTCTTCCACAGCATCGGCGGCACCAAGGAGAAGGGTCCCATGCATCTCCTGCCCGTCAACACCCCCTACGCCACCAAGAACTGGGACCAGCCCAAGCGTTACAAGGCTCATCTCATGGGCACCCAGTACGTGTACGACTTCCCCGAGCTCTTCCGCCAGGCCATCCAGAACAGCTGGGTCAAGGCTATTAAGAGCCAGCCTGGCCTTGCCGCGCATCAGCCCAAGACAGGAGACTGCATCTCCTTCACCGAGCTGGTTCTTGACGACAAGGACAACCTAGACGAGGTGAACCGTGAACCCGGCACCAACAAGTGCGGCATGGTTGGCTGGCTCATCAAGGCGCGCACTCCCGAGTACCCCACTGGCCGTCGCTTCGTCGTTGTCGCCAACGACATCACCTACATGATTGGTTCCTTTGGTCCCAAAGAAGATAACTTCTTCCACAAGTGCACCGAACTGGCCCGCAAGCTCGGCATTCCCCGTATTTACCTGTCGGCCAACTCTGGTGCTCGTCTTGGTCTTGCCAACGAGCTGATGCCTCACTTCAAGGTAGCCTGGAACGACATCACCAAGCAGGACAAGGGATTCCGCTACCTGTACCTCGACCAGGCCGGCAAGGACCGCTTCAAGAACGATGTCATTACCGAGGAAATCTCCGAGGCTGGTGAGAAGCGCCACCGCATCGTGACCATTGTCGGTCAGGAGGATGGCCTTGGTGTCGAGTGTCTTCGCGGCTCTGGTTTGATTGCCGGCGCGACCAGCCGTGCTTACAACGACATCTTTACCGTCACCCTCGTCACCTGCCGCTCAGTCGGTATTGGTGCCTACCTCGTCCGTCTCGGTCAGCGTGCTGTCCAGGTCGAGGGCCAGCCCATCATCCTGACTGGTGCCCCTGCCCTGAACAACCTGCTCGGTCGCGAGGTGTACACGTCCAACCTGCAGCTTGGTGGCACTCAGATCATGTACCGCAACGGTGTCTCTCACATGACTGCTGCCGACGACTTTGAGGGTGTCTCGCGCATTGTTGAGTGGATGTCGTACGTCCCCGAGAAGCGCAACGCTCCCATCCCCGTCAGCCCCAGCACCGACACCTGGGACCGCGACGTCACCTACTGCCCTCCCCAGAAGCAGCCGTATGATGTCCGCTGGATGATTGCTGGTAAGCAGGACGAGACTGGCTTCCAGAGCGGTCTCTTTGACAAGGACTCCTTTGTCGAGACTCTGGGAGGCTGGGCCCGCACTGTCGTCGTCGGTCGTGCCCGTCTTGGCGGCATCCCCATGGGTGTCATTGCCGTCGAGACGCGCAGTGTCGAGAACACTACCCCCGCCGACCCTGCCAACCCCGACTCTATCGAGCAGGTCAGCAACGAAGCCGGTGGTGTCTGGTACCCCAACTCTGCGTTCAAGACTGCTCAGGCCATCAACGACTTTAACAACGGTGAGCAGCTGCCACTGATGATCCTCGCCAACTGGCGCGGTTTCTCTGGTGGTCAACGCGACATGTACAACGAAGTCCTCAAGTACGGTTCGTTTATTGTTGACGCCCTTGTCAAGTATGAGCAGCCCATCTTTGTGTACATTCCTCCCCACGGTGAGCTCCGCGGTGGTTCTTGGGTCGTCGTTGATCCCACTATTAACCCCACCGTGATGGAGATGTACGCCGACGAAGAGGCGCGCGGTGGTGTCCTCGAGCCCGAGGGCATCATTGGTATCAAGTTCCGCAAGGAGAAGCAGCTCGAGACCATGGCACGCATGGACGAGACGTACGCCCAGCTGAAGAAGAACCTGGCTGACCCCAACACCTCCAAGGAAGAGGCTGAGGAGGTCAAGACCAAGATGGCCGCACGCGAGCGCCAGCTGCTCCCTGTGTACTCGCAGATTGCCATCCAGTTTGCCGATCTCCACGATCGCGCCGGCCGCATGAAGGCCAAGGGCACGATCCGTGAGGTGCTGGAGTGGTCCAACGCGCGCCGCTTCTTCTACTGGCGCGTGCGCCGCCGCCTCAGCGAAGAGTACATGCTGCGTCACATGTCCAGCACGACGCTGACTGCGAACCAGAAGGAGTCGGTGGCCAAGGCTAATGCGACACGAGACCGCAACCTGGAGCTCCTCAAGAGCTGGTCGGGCATCGAGAAGTGGGACAAGGACGACCAGGCTGTGGCGGAGTGGTACGAGAAGGAGCGCCGGACCATTGGTGAAAAGGTCGAGACGCTCAAGGCGGAGAAGCTGTCGGGCGAGCTGGCCGAGGTAGTGCGTCGCAACAAGGAGGCTGGCTTCCGAGGAATTCGGGAGGTGCTCCGCATCATGCCTCTGGAGGAGCGTGATGCCATCCTCAAGTTCCTAAAGGAGTAAGGCTCCTGGAAGCAAGAAACACACAAAAAAAAAAAAACAGGAAAGCAACAAAAACAAAGTATATATATAATGATTGTTTGACGGCGGACTGTACGTTTGGTTGATGTTTTTGTTTGTCATAGTTATGTATTCATGTTTAATGCTAGAACTCGAAACTATTCTTTTGATGCAGTCAAGTATGTGACGTAGCTTGGCCGAGTGTTTGTAGGACGGCCTGGCTCTTTTGGTCTGGTAGGATGACGATTGAATTTCATAATTGACACGGTTGCCGAGACCAACTGCCACGACACGGGTGGGATGAGAGGAGAAACGCCGACCGTAATCCATGGCTGGCTGTTGCGCACATGGAGAGGAATACCCGCCGACTTTGATCGTGGGCAATAGTATTATACAAGATTCGTCTAATTTATTACAATAAGTGGTATATATCCCGTCATGTCTACTGCGTTTCCCGATTTCGCGACACATGTCTCTCGTACACACGCAAGCGTTGTGCTTGCATCTTCTGTCATCGTTGCCCCCCAGCCAGCCAGCAATGCTTCATCGACCATGGGGACCCCTTTGGGTGGGGGGGAGTTGTTAATAAAAGGAAGCGAAACGCTTCTCCCTTTTGTTTTACATCTTCACGCATCGTCGGGCACGCTGGTGCGGATCTGGACGCCGTGCCAGGTCTTGACCACGTCCCCGAGGGCGGCGTTGACCATGCGCTGCTGCTTGAGGATGGTCTGGCCGCGGAACGCCTCGGCCGAGATCTCAATGGCGTACATGCTGCCGCAGCCGCCCGAGACGTCCTGCACGAGCACGGCCGACGGCGCGAGCTTGTCGACGAGGAGCCGCGCGATGGCGGCCTCGGCGTCGCTCATGCTGGGGGTCTCTTCTTCCTGAGCGGCAGGGGAGGAGGAGGAGGACGAGTATAGGCGGCGTAGGCGTGATGATGGTTGGCGCGAGTAGTATGTGCTCGTGGGACGAAGAAGGGCTTGTTGTCTGGCGGTGGTGGAGGAGAGACGGCGCGGGGCCGCAGCGGTGGTGGTAGTGAGGAGGACGCGCGGTGCGGACAGGGCGGCGGCGCGACGGCACGCGGCGCAGAGGAGTGACGGTTGCATCATGTTCAGGCGGCTCCCCATCGTTTGTTTGTTGTGGTTTGCGTGTCGGCCAACTTAACTCTTGCGTCGATTTGCCAGAGGGTGACGATGGTGAGGAGGAGGAGAACTGCAACGTGCGCGCGCGGAAGAGAGAGACAGAGATATAAAAAATTGACGGCTTCTTGGCGAAATTGAGGAGATGGGGGGTATAGCAATTGATGGATGGATGGATGAGTGGATGGAAAAGAAGATGGGGAATTGGTGATTTTTTTTTTGATTTGATTATTCAGGAATTCTGGCACCGCCGACGCCGTCTCCGCGCCCGCGGATTTGCCGGCGCTGGCCGAGGACGGGAGAGAGAGACAAGGTTGGTGGGGGCGCCGGCTTAGCAATGTGATGACGGGAATTGGCTGCAGAAAGGGAAGAAGGAAAAGGGGGGGAAACAAATATATATATTTATTTACTCCGTTATATATACTCCGTATATATATATATAAATTGTAGGACGGAGAGAGTCTTGATCTATCAATCTATTGGTGAAATTGTTTTTGTGTCAATTTTTCTGATCAAGTGAATAGCGCTAGAGTGGTGGTTTGGTTTAGTAGTGAGGATATCTGCAAAAAGGTTGAATATATATATAGCCAGGCCCTGATTTTGCAGAGGCAACGTCGGTGAAGAGGCTTGAAAATGAGCATGAGAAAAGATGGCTATCGAAACACATATACACACACATACACATACACACATATATACACACACAAAGCATATTGAAAGAGGAAATGGCAGAATCAAGAAAAAAAAGAAGGTAGACGTACACGCCGCATTGTAACAGACTGACCCAACTTCCGAGGTTGCATTGCAATCTTGTCAAGAAGCATTACATAAGCGAGTTGGTTCCAACTTGCATCAAATGACAGGAAGCTGGGCAGCGAGTTCACTCCGTTGGCCGTCGAGTAACGCGCATGTGAATATCCTCTCAGTTTCTCCTTGAACTTTCCGGTTCACCCATATCTTGTCCTCTTTTCTTTGGTTTGGTTTCTATACTCTACTACCCTCTCCAACCGGGGAAACGTGCCCTCGTTTGAAAGCTACGGTTCGTTGGGAGGGCTTTTTTTTTCTTTTCTTTTTTTGCCTTGGTTGCATGTTGGCCGCAGACGGTCAAGCAGCTAACAAACGATCTATAGACACTCGTACGCGTTGGTGAATATAAGTCAAGGATATACGGGCGTTGCATCGGGATGACCGACCACAACGCCCCCCCGCCGGCCCAACACAAAGAGTCGCCATCAAGGTCAAGAAAACATTTCGGCGAGCAGTAGAGGTGGAGGTTTGCGTTGCTGATGCCCGACAAGACATGACAGTCCTAAGAAAACTACGACAAGCTGAGAGATTCGCAAAGACGCGCACAATCATCAACAGTCCACCTCGAATGGAATCCAAACATTGGGCAAAGAGGATGCACATTTCCCCTGGCAGATTCGCAAAGACGCAACACAATCATAAACAGACCACCTAATCCGGCGTTTGCAAAGACGCAGCACAATCACGACAGCTCACCTTCCTGGTTCCACTCGTCCAGGCCCCGTCCAGGCCCCGTCGAGAGAACCTTTGTCGCCCTGCTGCATAACCATTTCCAACGCGAATTGGTCACCTTGCGCCTCGCATATCCAGCTGAGCAGCTCACCTTCTCGATTGAGCTGGTTCCCATCACGGCCCATGGCATCCGGACCGCCCTGACCAAAGTCACAATATCAGGCACCAGACTATAGAGCCAACGCGCGCGACGGCGGAGACGAGAGATACAGGCACGCCTGGCCCGCCCGCCTCTCGTCAGGGGCGCCACCAGCAAAGCCCACACCGAACCGGCCCCAGTTCCAAACGGGAAGCTGCTTTCAGACGCTGCTGTGGAACGAGTACCGGCAACCAGAAATCATCGCAACATGGCGCGCCCGCGCCCGCGAGGGGGATCATCGCTGCCTCTTTTTACGCTTATATTTCTCGCGCGCGAACACCCCAAGCGTACGGCAGCCCTCCTTGGCTGCGACGCTGGAACATGCCGAACGGTGGAGTTTTTACTTTTTCGCCCGGTGACAGCGATGATCGCGAGACTTGGCCTGGTGTTCCATGCAGGTGAAACACGATACAAATCTACTTAGTATGCGATCGCAAACGGGGACACCGACAAGGCATCTTGTGAATGAATCCCCGCGCGCGCGACATTCTTTTCCACGGAGAGTTTGCCAAGAACCCGACTGGGAACCTTTGCCTCGGCCGCCCGTCCCCTCAACTGTGGCGGAGCGCAGATGCAAGCCCCTCACCCACAAGACTGGCCCGGAAGGCCAAAAGGCCGAAAGCTCGCTCTCGCCAAAAAAGGTGGCGGAATGCCTGTACGTAACACCTTTGTGATCGTTCCCCAGGATACCTGCAGTGTGCAGGAGAATTACTGTGCGGGGAGGGGGGCGAAAGGAGCCAGATAAGGATACGGCGCGGCGGGAAATTGCGATTTATGGACTCAATGACCAGGTCACGAGTCAATTGAGCAAGCTGCTCCGAACACGCGACAGAGCGAGTACGGTTTCGCTTACATTCACTTGGCAACGAATTGCTTGGGGGTTGTACAACAGCAAGTATTTTTTTTTCTCCTCAAGGCGGTGTCACAAGCACCGAGTATCATCTCACGTCCACCCTCCACAATCGATGCAAGGCCCAGCCCTTTTGCGGATGTGGCGCGACAGAAGTGCCTCCCGTCCGGCACCACTTACTGATACTTTGGCCAGCCAAGACATTAGCGCATGGACAGTGGTGTGCGCGCTTCTTGCTCTTCTCCCGGTTCCTCGTTGCTTTTCTCTCGGGCAGGGGCCGTTTTGGGAATACAGTGTATGAGTGTCTGCAGGCTTCTGATGGCTGAGCCGAAAGGTTCAGCTCCCTGCAGAGGCAGATGCGCAAGTCCCGTGGCGACCGGGGGTGGGTCAGCGACAAATATCAGTATGGCTTGGTCGCAGACCGCAACAATGTCTCACGTCGTCCAGCGCACGCATATCAGTAGGTCTCTGCGGCTGCTTGTGCCAAGATGCTTGACCTGCTCGACTGCGCGTGGGATCGAGTTGCAATGGCCTCACGGGGGCTCGAGGTCACTCAACTTTTCGGTCGCCTGGGCTCCGCACAATGCTCTTCTCTGTTCCGCGTCTCTACTTGGACAGAACTAATCAACCAACTACCACAGGGCCAGTGTCCCCGCACAGGGCGCACCCACATGGGCCAGGAACACGGAGCTCTATGGATCGAGTTGGAGAAGAGTTGTGCAACGCTAGGGTCCGCTGGTGGTGTAGTGCTGTCGGGAGGCGTTCTTCTTTTCCAGACATTCTACAGAATATAACCTTGCGGCTGAGGCGAGACAATAACTACCTTGCACAGAGACGCGAGATCCAGGACGCAGGCAGCCCGGATCAAGCCTACCAGTGCAAGACGCCAATGGCGAGATGACATGCTGACAATGCGCATTGTAGGCCGGCGGGGAGCGCCGCACTGTCGTTCTGGGGCCCCGGCCGAAAGCTGTATCAGTAATGGCACCCCACAGGCATTCCCGACTATAGATTACGGGCCATTATGTGATGCAGTTTTATGCCGTTATCGCTTGTGCAAATTGCCATTGACCCGTCGTCGCTGTCCCTTGCTGTCCGTCTCCGGCTGCCAACGGCGAGACACAGTCTGGTCAGACAAAGCATGCAAGACAAGCGAAGCTCCGCCAGTTCCTACTTCCAACTTACCGGCCAGCGTCCAAGTACCCCGCAGCCCTAATGCAATCACTAATTTGTCCATCAACCTCAGCATCAGCGGCGCTGGCAATGGCTGACTGACCCTTTCAAGCTGGTAGCTCGTAGCCTCGCGGGCGCCGGGCACCCACCCGCCCGTCCTCGAGGGCCTTTGCACGAGCCGGATGGGGTTCTGCCAATGCAACTAGCGACTTGAGCTTGCCCAATGAGGTAGGTCAGAAGCCAGATAGCGTGCGCACTAATTTCACATCGACTACTATTCAGTAACTTAGTTGGGGTATATGCAAAGTGGTCAGTCATACAGCAAGTAGCCCACGCCCCAACACTTGGAAGGGGTCTTGACAGTCGAGCTGCAGAAGCAAAAAAACAACACCCCCTCCCAAAACACACCGGCAAGTCTTGTACCATGAACCCGTGTGCAGCTTGTGCTGCCCCCAAAAAAACGCAATCTGTCGACCTGCCCAGACGGGATGTCTCTGCGCCTGCATGGCGCCGCCCCAGTGGATATCTAGGACATGGGCAACACCTTGCATCCCGTCCCCCGGACCTCTCGTCTAGTGTTGGAGCAGACGATGGCAAGCTGGAGTGGGCTTGGCTACAACACGATAAACCGTAGAGACGGAACAATGGCGACTATATAGTTGACCGTGCGCCGCCCGGTTGATCTCACCACCCAAGGTCGTCGTACTCTCGTTCTTTCCCAGATCGACTTGGCAACAAGTTTCTGCCTCTCTTTTCTTCTTGTTTCATAGACTTAGTTGCAGCTGCTGCCGCAACCATGGTCAGGACCTCCTCGATCCTGACGCTCCTGGCCACTGCCGCCACTGCCGTGGTCGGCCAGGAGGCCGACGCCAGCAAGGCGCAGCCCGCCATCCCCGGTGCCTACATCATTGAGTTCGAGGACGGACACGTACGTGACCGCTGAAAGGAGAATTGAATGACTGGACCAATACTGACCGGACCGTGTAGAACAACAAGGCAACCCTCGATGCCGTCCAGCAGGACGCCACCGTCCGCGTCGACCTCAACTATGAGCTGTTCCAGGGCGTCTCCATCCAGCTCAACGATGTCAACTCGGCCGAGGAAAAGGCCAAGAAGCTCGCGGACCTGCCCGCCGTCAAGAACATCTGGCCCGTCAAGTACGTGCCCCGTCCCAACCCTTCCGTCGAGTGGGTGGGCAGCGAAGGCCTGCAGGCGCTGGGCAACAAGGGCGCCGAGAGCAGCCTCGACTCCCGCGACACCGCCGAGCCCATTACAAGCGCGCAGCGCATGGGGCAGATTGAAAAGCTGCGTAGCAAGGGCTACAAGGGCCGAGGCATCAAGATTGCCGTCGTCGACACTGGTGTAAGTCACGGGTCCTTGACCGTCTCGGTGGTACGGATTGCTAACGTCTCAGATTGACTACAAACACCCGGCTCTCGGCCGATGCTTTGGCGAGGGCTGCCTCGTCGCCTATGGCTATGATCTCGTCGGTGACGCCTACGGCAGCAACGGAAACAGCCGGCCTGTGCCCGACAATGATCCCATGGACTGCGGCGGCCACGGCAGCCACGTCGCCGGTATCATTGCCGCCCAGCCCAACGAGTACAACTTTACCGGCGTCGCGCCCGACGTCACCCTCGGCGCCTACAAGGTCTTTGGCTGCTCGGGCGGCGTTGGCACCGACGTGCTCATCTCGGCCTTTAACAAGGCATACCAGGCCGGCTCCGACATCATCACCGCCTCCATCGGCGGGCCCTCGGGCTGGGTGGACGAGCCCTGGGCCCTGAGCATCTCGCGCATCGTCGCCCGCGGTGTTCACTGCACCATTGCCGCCGGCAACGAGGGTACCGACGGTCTCTTGTTCCCCAGCAGCGGGTCGTCCGGCAAGGGCGCCGTGGCCATTGCCTCCTTTGACAACACCGACACGCCCTCCCTTGCCAACGTCAACTACTACAGCGTCGACGGCGGCGACAAGAAGCAGCTGCTCACCACCGGCTCAGCCAAGGACAGCTGGGACGGCGTTACCCTCGACGTGTGGGCCGGTAGCTACGACACCACCAAGGCCGACGACGGCTGCAAGGCGTACCCGGCCGACACACCCGACCTGAGCAACAAGATTGTGCTCATCCACCGCGGCACATGCTCCTTTGCCGACAAGATCAACTTTGCCACGGCCAAGGGCGCCAAGTACGTCCTCATCTACAACAACCAGCCCGACGCCCTGACCATGAATGTCGACGGCACCCCCCTGGCCAAGGGTGTCAGCCTCATCTCGCAAGATGACGGCGCCACCATCATCGGCCAGCTCAAGGATGGCAAGAAGGTGACCGTGTCCATGAACAGCTCGGCCAAGACGGCCAAGGTACTCTCCTACAAGCAGAACAAGGCTACCGGCGGCGGTCTCAGCAGCTTCACCACCTGGGGACCCTCTTGGGAGCTTTTTGTCAAGCCCGACGTCGGCGCGCCCGGTGGCAACATCCTGTCTACCTACCCCGTCGCCAAGGGCTCGTGGGCTGTCCTGTCGGGAACGTCCATGGCGACGCCCTTTGTGGCCGGCTCCGTGGCGCTACTCCTCGAGGTGCGCGGCAAGAAGCAGTCTCCCGCCACCATCACCAACCTGCTGTCGGCCAACGCCAACCCGCAGCTGTTCAACGACAACACAAAGTTCCTCGGCAAGCTGGCGCCGGTGCCCCAGCAGGGCGCCGGGCTGGTGCAGGTTTACGACGCGGCGTTTGCGACGACGCTGCTGGAGCCGTCCAACCTGGCCTTTAACGACACGGCCAACTTTGTCAAGAAGCTGACGTTCAAGGTCAGCAACACGGGCAAGGAGTCGGTCAGCTACGACATCAGCCAGGTGTCGGCGTACACCATGTACGCGCTGGGGACGTCGGGCACGCACGTCAAGGCGTTCCCCAACGACGCCGTCGACTCGTACGCCAAGCTGAGCTTCAGCCAGGACAAGCTGACGATTGCGGCGGGCGGCTCGGCGTCGGTGGACGTGACGGCGTCGCCTCCCGAGGGCGTCGACGCCAAGCGCCTGCCCATCTGGTCGGGCTACGTGACCATCAACGGCACGGACGGCACGTCGCTGTCGATGCCGTACCAGGGCGTGTCGGGCTCGCTCAAGGAGCACGTCGTGGTGGACGCCAGCGACGCCAACTGGATCTCGTGGAGCGACGACAAGGATCTCAAGCCGCTGCCCGTCAACCAGACCTTTACGCTGCCGGCGCCGGGCAAGGTCTCGGGGCAGACGCGCCTGCCGCAGTTCGTCATCAACATGTCGCTCGGCTCCAAGAACATCACGGGCCACCTGCAGCCCATGACGACGTGCCCGCCCAAGGGCACCTACGAGTACAAGGGCTACAAGACCATCGGCCAGCCCTTTGATTTCCCTCAGCTCTTCAGCAGCCGCGGGCCCGTCACCGACCCCTGGGACGGCCAGCTCGCCGACGGCAACTACGCGCCCCCGGGCAAGTACCGCCTCGTCATCCGCGCCCTGCGCGTCTTTGGCGACCCCAGCAACGACAATGACTGGGACACGTCGGTCGGTAACCGCTTCGTGATCAAGTATGAGTAAGGGGAATGGAGACGAGTAGCAAGAGGATGAGGGAGGTTCCAATGTATTTACGAGTGGGCTTAACCCGCCCAAAATATTTTTCTTTTCATTGTACATTTTTGAGATTTTAAAACCTTTTTGGCTCCATACTGTGATGTTTATCTGCTTTTTTTCTCTCTTCTCTTGGAAGCGTAGCCGAATTTTTTCTTTTCTTTTCTTTTCTTTTCCTTTTCTGCCTTTACCATCTCGATCCTTGTAAGCCGATGTTTATATAATCTTCTGCAGCTCGAGGGCGGGCTAGACAAGATACTCTCCTTTTGTTTGGCGGCATCGAGAAGGACTGTTTCTTGAGCCAGTACTACCTAGACGACAACTCGTGACGCTCGGTCCGATTGATTTGTTCCTGACGAGTAGGTCTTGCCGTCTTTCCTCTCCCCTTTGCCTTTTTTTCATCTCTTGAATGATTCCCGTGCCCAATTGGTAGCAGCTATCATCATAGCCTTCATTCACTATAAAGAGAACAAAAAAAAAGGGGGGGGGGGATACTGCTTTTTTATGATGAACTTTGATACATCTATCTAAACATCGTTTGTTTCTCACGATTCATAAAGCAAGAAACGTTTTGGTAGAATTTTGAATAACCACACATTACCTTCTCTAGTCGGCTGAGTCGTGTCTACAGGACCTCGCAGGCCACCCACCACGCCATCAAGCGACGGAGTATATCAATAGCAAGCTTTCATCACAGAAACGCCACGCCCTTCTACATTTCGCAGGCCCTACCCGCTTGTGTTGCCGAGAGCAGCCTGGGGAGGGGGGGGAGTGTACGGCGGCCTTTGATCTCTGCGTCGAATGCTTTTGCCCCCTGTTTCATTTATCGGCCAGACATCCCCGCCCCTACCGTCCAGACCGGGCTGGATAGATATCTGGGTGGTAAAGGCGCGGGCGTCTCCGTTGGCGGGCGCGAGCGGCGTTGCGAACGGTGTCCTAGCTATTGCATGACAGTATCGATAATCTCGCCGAGGTATGGCGAGGGGGATAGTTGGGCAGCAAGGTAAAGAGGTGCTGAGAAATGTACTTGGGCAGCAAGTAACGAGATGTTGACAAGTAAACTCGAAGAGTACATCCCGGGCTCATCATCCAGCGCCTTGGGGGCGTGGGCATCCAGCGCATATAATATGCACAGACAAACCCATCCGTTGCTGGTCTAGCATTCAGGGTCCAATGAACAAGACATGTGCCCTTATCTTTTATTTTTCTTTGCAGCCTGGGTTTGGCACACTGCCCTGCCCCCTCCAGCAACAGGAAGAAATGAAGTAGCTACGAGTATTGAGGAACATGGCGAACGCTGACGCTGTTCTGAGCAAGAACTGGCAACGCACTACTACCAGTAGGTGAAAAGTGGCCGGAATAAACCACGTTGAACAAAATCCTCTGTCGCTGACCCTGAATTTCACCCCTCAGCCGTGTCTCGGCTGCGCGGTGTCTCGGCTGCGCGCGGTGTCTCGCCGTACGTGTCGTCCATGTAGAGGTGGCTGTTGAAGCGCGTGAGAACATCTTCAAACCGTTCGAGCATCTAGGCAAAAGTCCTCCTAGCAGCCCAAAGCTGGTACGGAATACATGGTTCCGCATCATGGGCAAGGGAGGAACGCATAGGCCGGCATCGACTCTGATCTTCGTCGAACCGTTGTTTTGCACCCGGCGGCTGCCATCCAACAGGACTGCAACTCGCATAATATAGTCATCTGTGGTGTTGTACTGCGTGCCGTGCCGGGTCAAGAACCTGCAGACTACTGCATGCCCATTCGCTCTGCTGCGGGTACACAAATACGAGTCTTTGATGACCAGGTCCAAGTTACGGCACGCACATTATAAAGAGCGGACTAGCCGCTCAAAACCTGGTTCGAATTTTTCGTCTGCATCCGTCTCGTCCCAAGGAAGCATCCATCTCGTTCCAACGCCCGAATTATTCTTTTTTTTTTCGGGAAACCCCTTTCTCACAATGAAGCTTCAGATCATTGGAGCTATTGCTCTCATCGCGCAGGTCTGCTTGGGCTTCACATTCTACGTCCTGACACTGTCGGGGAAAAGATATACCCTCACGGGCGAGAGCTGGACCAAAGTCAGCGACGCCGAGCTGCAGCTCGAGCAGCAATCTGGCGTCCCGCCCAAGCAGCAGCGATGGATCTACAAGGGGCGTGAGCTCAATAGCGACAAGGTCCTCGGGGACTATGGCATCCAGGAAGGCTCAGAGGTGCGGATGGTGCTTCGGCTCAGGCCCGATCAGACGTACTTGGGCCCCGACGGTTTCTCGGATCAGCAAAAGGCACTTGTCTGAAAGAAAAAAGAGAAAAAAGAGAAGACGGAATAGTAAGCTGACCAGGACCAATCTGGGGTGCGTTGATTTTGCGAGCACGTAAAAGTTTGTCAATCATGGCTCCTGTTGTTTGAAGATGGATTAAAGGACATTTGAGGAAGGGTGGCGTTGGAGTGGTTAAACTAGCAGCGATATGAGTAAGAAAGAATAGGATAGATTATCGGAATGGGTTGACAGAATTTCACTCGATTGAGAATCCAAGTATACATGTACATTTTTATAGGCCCAAGTTGTGATGCAATGCCAACAACACCGCGAGTGTCAGGACAAGTCGTGTCTATCAGAGGGCAGGGACGTAATTGCACTCATCCGACCAACTAATGCTCTGTGACTTGTGAGTCGTAATGATGTGGCGCACGATCAAAGAGATCCGGGAGCGGCCTGTACAGCGCCGTTCTAAACAGGGACTGCAGCAGGTTTGTCGTCGCCTACCCGAGACCGTGATGGAATGAATGCGCAATCATTTCAACTTTCATTTCCGCATGTAAAGTCTGTTACACCAATTGAGTATACGCGCTGGATGTCTTTCCTCCAACATTACTATTTGGCCTCTCCATGTTCCAACATAAATAGATATAACATTGGAAACAAGTACGACAGAAACGTATCTAGCAACACAGTCGTCAGTCCCACGCCATCCTGAACCGTCAGCTGCTCACGTCGATCCCTGGTTTGAGATTGACGCTCATGTTCAGCTCCGCTAGGCCTCTCGTCAGCCGCGCCATGCCTGCCGCAGCGGCCGGCGTCACCACCCTCGGCGTTTCCTGCACCAGCGCCGGTACGACTTCGCTGTCACCCGACGCCGACTCCTCTGGCTCGTCCGCACAGCAGTCCTGCGTCTCCTCTTCGAGCACCACGACCGGCTCGCCACCCGGCAGGCGCACCTCGAGGGCGTTGAGCGTCTGCGCGATATCCAGCAGTAGCACGTCCATTGGGCAGATGTACGCGACGCGCTTGCGCTGGCTCCATGCCAGGACGTGCCCGCAGAGGGCGCCGTCGTCGACGCCCACTATCCACGCGCCGCTGTCGCCAGGGATGCCCATGGCGCGCGGACCCTCAGGGCTCGCCACCTGGTAGGTGTGGCTCGGGGAGGCGCGACCGTAAATCTTGACGCTACACAGCACGGGTAGGATCTGTCCGCGCTGCGCGCCGCTTGTCCGCGCCACGCACTGCACCCGCTTTCCAGGGAGCGCGGCCGACGGTGCCAGCACGGTCGGCTGCAGCGGGGGCTCGGCGGCGCACCCGCTGGCCTTGGCCATGGCGTTGTCCGCGGGAAGGCGGTCGTCGCCAAACTCGAACAGCGCCCAGTCCACTTCGTGGATGAGGCCGTTGTCGCGGCGACGACGGATGCCGCTCGAGGCGTAGACGGGGCCGAGGCTGAACGTGTCGAGATGGTCTTCATCCTCCGTCTCGGCGCATGGGTAGAAATCCTCTTCCACGTCGTCCAGCGCAGGCTGCGTCACCACGTAGCCATCGCCGCAGCCGGGCTCGATGCCGGGAATGTCACCTGGCTCGTCGTCGTCTTCCTCGTCGTCGCTGTCATCGCCGTACTCACTCGTAATGTCCGTGTCAGAGTACGGTTCGGATTCCGTGTCTGACAGCTCGTAGCCATCATCATCGCCTTCGTCTGTGCTGTCGAATTGTGATGTGCTATAGCTGATTGGGAGTGCGGCACTACGCCGCGACTCTTGGCCTGCGGGATCGCGATCCGGATCGTCGAGCATATGGTGCACTGTCATGCCATATGTCTTGCCATCAACAACCACCAGCCCACCAAAGCTCACCGGAGGCAGATGGCGGTCGCCGATCCAGGCGCCGATGCTGGCTCCGTTTCCCGGGCGCTCCTGGTACTTGGGGTTCACAGCCTCCACCTCGTCGTCGTCCGTGGCCATGGAGCGCTTGATCGAGTCAGTCACGCGGCGGGATCGAAGGACGTGACCGCGGCAGACTTTGAGAGCAAATCCCGTAGATCCATCAAAGAGGTCGCCGACACGCTTCTTGAGGATGGCGCGCACTTTGCCGACAGATGAGCACACAACGAGCACCGTGGGCTCCGTTTGCTGAGGGCTCAGGCCGATGGATTCTAGGGAAATCTCGACGGACTCGGGGTGCTTGCGGTAAAAGTGTCGGAGAGCCTGGTTAATTTGTGGCATGAGAATTGTGTTCCATTTCTCGACCGCTTCGGCGGGGAGCGGCACTTGGCTGTACAGCTTGAGCTTGGGCTCCTTGCTCACGGGCTTCACGCAGGCCATGAACTGCGTTTGTGACGGACTCTCGGCAAGGTTCATATTTCCTTGGGGTGGACCGTCAGGATTTGACACCCGCGTTGGCGGCTGCGCAGGTTTGGGGTTGGGCTTGATACCACTTGACTCCTCCCGCCGCAGCGTCTCGCGATGTGCCTCTTCTTGCATATCCGCATTTAACCGTTGCTCCAAGCCGCTGACGCCATCTAAAATGCAGCACGTTTCGAGAAACCGGCTCACGCGCATCTGAACTTGCGACAGTAGCGTCTCGCCCACGGCCTCACCGGCCATCTCCAGGTCGACAGCCTCCCAACACGCATGTACCGCCTTTGTGTACAGACCGCCGCACTTGACCTTGAGTTGCTCCATGGCCGATGCGAACGCGGGTCCGTCGGGCTCGGCTGGGAGAGCCTCGATACTGGTCCAGAGACCAATGGACAAGAGCATCATGGACAGTGCGTAGAGCTCTAGCACGCGATCATCCGTACTCTTTGGGAGGGGAGATTCGGCAGAATATCGAGGGTCCAGCGGATGATGAGGCGCGCCGTCTGTATTGTCCTCTGCAAATATGTCAAATGAAGAAATGAGCGGTCGTCGAACATCCATGACCGCATTCGGCGCTAAGCCATCTGTCTTTGTCACGTTGCAAAACGAGATGTTGTCTTCTGTGAGCTTGCCATGCGTCACGCCACGAGCATGCATGTCAAAGACGGTATTGGCAAGGTTGTAAGCAAGGCGAAATTTGGCCTCGAGCGGAGGCTCCTGGACCGAGTTGGCGAGCAACGTGCGCAGCGTGCAGATTTCGTGCGCCGAACTCTTTTTGTAGCTGCTTATAATGGCGGTGTCAAAGGGGGAGGGGAAGCGGTAGACCAGACCGAAACGCGAGTTCTCCATATCCTCAAAGTAGCCGAGCAGCCGCGGCAGACCAGACCAGGCACCCGGCGCGCGCTGAGAGTCTTGCTGCAGACCTGCCGACAGCTTTTCAAAGCGCGACATGGGCGGCATGATGCCGGTGGTCGAGTATATTGAGTCAAAGGCGGCGTATTCCAGCAACAGCGGGCCCCAAGGCTCGCGGGTGCGGCCCTGTGCCATCTCCGAGTACGCCGTCTTGCTCATCAAGACCACGGCACGCTGCGAGGCGACATTGGCCGGCAGGTCTCTGGCGGGAAGAATTTCGGTAAGCTGGGCAGGATCGATGACCTGGGGCGTCTTCAAGCGCGTGGGTTCAAAGGCCCGGTACCCTTCGGCGCCGGGCCCTTTATAGAGACCGCCCTTGGAGACTCGCCTCATAGCGGCGCCGCGCGTCCGTGACAAGTCGTATAGCGTGTCCACGGAGGCAGTAAAGTCATTGACGAGGTCTTCGAAGCGCGCGCGATCCCACGGGACCATCTTATCTTTTTTCCCGGCGCTTCCCGGGCCGCCGGCGCCTTGACCGCCGGCGCCGCCGCTCAGCCAGAGGTGTTCGGCTTCGGCGAGAATGTCCTTGATGGTGGACATGATGCTGCCGACGACCTCGCTGAGGCCGGCTCGCGACAGCGACTCGTCAATCTCGGCGGCTTGGTGGGCGGGGTCGGACCACTCGAGGCCCCAGCCGATAAGACGGTCATTTTGGATGCGCAGCTTGCGGTGCAGGCCGGCGGCGTCAGGGTCCTGCTGTTTTTCGCGGGGAACAGGGGCCTGGACAAAGTCGCTGGACTTTTTTGTGTCGTTGTATAGGCGGGAAAGGCGGCGCTGGAAGGGCAGCTGGAAGCCGCCAGCGGGGAGTAGGGTCTCCATGTGTGGCGGTGGTGAGTATCCCACTGTGTGGGTGTTGTAGATTGTATGTAGGTAGGGCGTCGTGTAGATTTATTCTGTTGTTAGAGACAAACTCGCCGGTATCTTTCGGGGATGAAGATTGTCTGCAGCGTGTTTGGTGATGTGTAAGTAGTGTTAGAAATGGGGTTGCAAGTATGCTATCGATGTCTGCGATATGGCTCGTCGTCTCGCCAGGCAGACGGACTCCGCGGTGGTACTGCAGGCACCAAGCAGCTGACGGGCTCTACCAGAGAGAGTCGGGTATCACAGTTGATGATTTTCATGTAATAATCGGTGCCTAGAGCGCGCGGTCGCTGCTATGCCATGCTTTGTGACCGTTTGCTGTCGTGCTCTTCAGTCGTTTGTGCGGCAAGATGTGTCGTCGTCGTCGTCGTCGTCAAAGTAAACAAACGCAGGTAATGAATGCACAGTGGAAATTGAATGTTTGGACAGAAATAAAGGTATAAGAAGAAGAACAAGCCAACTCAGCCGCCAAGTCGCAACATGAAGCTGAAATGCTGCAGCCTGTTGCGAGTGACGAATCGAGTGCTTGCTGACCCCCCGCCAATCTTTTCCCCACATAGCCGTTGTGAGGCTGCCCTTGCCAATCAACCACTATAAGCCCGGGGTTTTGGTTGGTCGGAATTCTGCTGCCTGAATGCGGCCCACTTGACGGCAAAGCCCGCGCATCTGTTGGAGAAGCTGACAGGTGTATCGAAATTCAAAGAAAATCCGATATAAAAGTGAGTACATATGACCATAGCCATTGGAAAATATCGCGTCCCGCCTCGTTCTTGATTGCGGTGGTTTACAAGTAAAGTTGTTGACTCGGAAAATGGCAACCCTGACTTTTTTGGAGATGCTTGCGACCAAAGGCTCGCGACTAGTCCTATCTAGGTATAGCTTTTCAGGAAAACTAGCCCGCCAACTGTTAGTTTGGCGAGGCAAAAAACGTTTCGGACGGAGAAAAATTTCCAAGCCGGCATCGGCCGTTTTAATTCTCTCAGGTAGCCTCAGGTAAGTAACTCGACTGCGCCATATGTAGTACTCAGTACTTGTTTTTTCTAGCTCATTATTTTTCATTGCAAACTGCCTTCCTTCTTAGAATGGCCCGGTTGAACATTGGCCTCGGAAGTGACCTTGATTCCAGCGACGTTTGCACTCGGTCGCAGAATCTTTGCTGTGCACAGATTACTCACTCAAAGTTTGTCATCGGGGAAGAACGAAAGAAGAAAAAAAACCAACAATAAAAAGGCAACTTTACCTCTTTCAGTAGGCGGTAAGGCCCCGTCAGTACCCCTCGGGCTATAGCTCGGTACCTCGTCAACCAGGGTGTCCTACTATGCAAACACCAGGTACCACAGGCTACAGCGGCGTGGCCAGTGGATCGCTGATGCAATGGCTTGCTTGTGCATTTATGTAAGGTAACCCCGCCAGCCAACTAAGTAGTCACTCAGTAGCCCCGCGCACAAAGTTCTATCTTTCCCCATCGTCCAAGAGTTTCGTCTTCTCTTATCGTAACTTTCCAGCTGTGCTGTTCCCTGCTTCGACACTTTGTCGCATCTCGAAGCATGCCTATCACTGTCATTCTCGGCTCCCAATGGGGTACGTACAGCCCTGCCATCGCAGAGCGCCAGCGCATCGACGTATACTAACGTAAACCTGCTTGTCTAGGAGATGAAGGGGTTTGTCTGCCTCCACGCGCAACAATGAACTTGTTCTGACGAGTCTGGCCGACAGAAAGGAAAGCTGACCGATATCCTTGCTACTGACGCGCAACTCTGCGCGCGCGCCGCCGTGAGGACGATCCGAGCCGCATAGAAAATACATACTAATATGAAGATGTAGGGAGGTCACAACGCGGGGCATCAAATTGTGTAGGTCGAGACGGACCCGTGTGGGAATATCAGAGCGGTATTGCTAATCCTAGAACAGTACCCAGGGTGTTTCATACAGGTATGCAGTCACGCCGCGCTGTCAGAGTTAGGGGACAATACTCACTCGCCTAGTTTCCACCTGCTTCCTTCTGGCCTCATCAACCCGAACTGGTAATTCATTCGATTCGTTTCCCTACATTTGCAGGACTGATTCCTCATTTTAGCACCAACTTGATTGGTTCAGGTGTTGTTTTCCATGTGTAAGTAAATGTGACCCCCCGGTTCCAATTCTGATCGATTGGCAAGCTGACTTGCTTTAGCCCATCATTCTTCCGCGAGCTCAAGGAACTTGACGAGAAAGGCCTCCCCCGAGTTTACGATCGCATTCTCGTTTCCGACCGAGTCCATATTAACCTGGACCTTCACCTTGCTGTCGATGGCCTCGAAGAGGTTGAGCTTGGCGGTAAGTAGCCGATCCTCCAAGTACGCAAAACACTCTCCAACAGCTTCCGATGTCGCATTCTAGAGAACAAAATTGGAACCACAGGTCGTGGAATTGGCCCATGTTACAGTACAAAGGCTGCAGTAAGCAATACACCAAAGCGACGACAGAACAACGCTAAAATGTGCTCGACAGCGAAGTGGTATTCGACTAGCAGAGGTCTTCAACGCTGAGCTGTTTGAGTCAAAACTTCGCCGACTCGCATCAGGCTACGCCAAGAGATATGGGGACTTGCTGAAGTAAGATCCGGCTCATTGCGCATCCTGCCGCCCATTCTGACGCTATTGTCATCCCAGATATGACGTTGAGGACGAAATCGCCCGTTTCAGAGAATATCGTCCCAAGCTTGCAAAATTCGCCATCGATGCTGTGCCCTTCATGCAGTCCGCCCAAGAGAACAACATGAACGTTCTCGTCGAGGGTGCCAATGTAAGAGCTCTCTGCTTTATCAAAGTACCGCGCTGATCTGTTCGGTGGCCTGAGCAAATGTGCCCGCCTAGGGCCATTGCTCGGTCCGCCTAGACAAAAGGCCTTGATGCTCGATCTCGACGTTGGATCATATCCGTATGTATTCCAAAGCTATATCGACCACATGTCAGCCATTAACAGTGAACAAGATACGTGACAAGTTCTACCACAACCGTGGCAGGCATTATTGGCGGGTTGCACCTGAATCCCCGCGGCCTCACTGAAGTGATTGGAGTGATCAAAGCCTGTACGTTCGACACACCCTAAGCTGGCTGAAAGCAACATATCCCCACCAATTTTGGCCGCTGGTGGCTCTTTCACCTACTTGTTGATGGTACATACTAATACGACACAGATACAACCCGAGTCGGGATGGGCAGTTTTAAAACTGAAGATCTCGGAGAGTTAGTCATTGAGCTTTCAAAGCGTGTTTGGTTGCTAATCTCGATACAACAGAGTTGGAACGAGCCTCCAAGAATTGGGCAGAGAATGGGTATTGTTTTTTTCTCTTGTCGAAACTCGTCATAGCAGTGCTAACTGTATCCAGGGAACGTCCACTGGTCGGCGGCGTCGTTGTGGTTGGTAAGTCTGTCAGAATTTTGGAGGTCGTAACAGGAGAATCTAGACTAACTCATACAGGCTCGGTACTTGAAATCGCTTGTTGCAGTCTCGTATATTGAAGACTTTCTGACATAAATCTTGCAGATCTTGTGGTCCTTCGGTATAGCATGGCTATCAACTATTATACAGCACTCAACTTGACCAAGGTAACTATCTGGCAATCCCTAACCTGATTCGCCCTTTTCATCGGAGAGTGGCTGACTCATTCACCTCTACAGCTGGACGTGCTGGATACATTCGAGACGATCAAGATCGCTGTGGCGTACAAGGACCCTGAGTCCGGTGAGGTGAGTCAATACATGTCTCCTATAGAGATGTCAGAAGATGCTAACAATTTTGTAGGAGTTGGTTTCGTACCCTGCGGATCCTGATACTCTCGATCGAGCTCATGTTGTTTATCATGAAATGCCGGGGTGGAAGACGCCAACCACGAACGTGAAGACATTCGATGATCTTCCCAAGCAGGCCCAGGACTATGTCAAGGTAAGAATCGTGCCATTATTGAAAGACTGTATTGCTAATTGTTATCGCCAGTTCATTGAAAACTTTATTGGAGTCAAGGTAAGATTACAATCGAAGGGGTCGCTTGGAACATTTGATATATTAACACATGAAATAGGTAAAATGGATCGGCACTGGCCCTGACCGGGAGAGCATGATCAAGAAATAAGCCCGGTGGTAGACGCCATACCGGCGACGAGCTGCTGGCCCTGCGAGCGCGTCGACGGTCAGAGCACTAATTCTAGAGGCCAATTGTCAAGCGATGCTGTGCAGGAAGAAGGAGGGCCGCAGCAGCTAGCAGGGCTTGTATACGAGCGAAAGTAAGAGACTGTAACGTTGAAACCCGTTTTGCAACGGGTTTTTTTGAAAAATGTCAGGAAATGGAATCCAGTAAAAGGCAGGAAAATGTCTATAGAACCACGGTGTCGTCAATGCCTTTCCTCTGTGCCCTCCCTCTGTGCCCTCCCCTTGTGCCCTGCCCTTGTGCCCTCTGCCACGGTGCCGTAGCCCGCCCTAAGAAAGAGGATGCTCGCTACAAGCAAAGACCAGCAGCCGCGGTCAAAAGCGATAACAGCAGCAGCTACGAGTATAAATTACGACCGCAGCCAACAAGTTGAGCGGGCCATCTTCTTTTACGAACAATTATCAATATGGTGAGAATAGGGCTATATAAAGCAGTGGTATTACTTGAGCAAAAATTCTACAATTTTTGTACTCCTTCATAGCTAAATCTCGGCTGCTTCGTCGTCGATTCAATAGGCCCCAAGCTTGTGACTCTGAACCTAGGCCCAGAGTCGTGTAGGTGAATGGTCAATAGCCCTTGATACAAGTACAAGGCCTCTTATGCAAGTACGAGTCAAGGTCTGCATCATGTAGACCAAGTTTCCACGCGTCATGTCTTTATACACGTTTCAATTTATTCATGAGATATTCTTTATGTACGACTTTTACTCGGTTATTTTACGCGCTGGCGACAATGGCCTCAATCTCGGCGGCCGTTGTAGGCAAGTTGGTAAGGTTCTCATGGCCCGTCTCAGTGACGAGAATGTCATCCTCGATGCTACTCCAGTTAGCGCTGCTGCTTTCAAAGTAGATGCGGCTGACGACTTACCGGACGCCACCGACGTCCCAGTACTTGTTGAGGACCTCTTCGTTGATGAATTTGCTGTGGACGGGATCCTTCAGGTAGGGCTTGATGATGAATTCGCAAAAGTACACCTAAAAAAGCACACTGTCAGCGGTGTCGGGTCGGGTGCTTGGCGGTTAGCAGCTTACACCAGGCTCAATGGTGACGACAGAGTTGGTGGGGACGATGCCGCGCAGACGCAGGTTGGGGAAGAGCTTGTCGGGGTCCTGTCGGTTCTGACCGCCGCAGGTGTCGTGGCAGTCCATGCCGAGGTGATGGCCAAGACCATGGGGGAAGAAGGCGGCCGAGGTGCGGGCGGCGAGAATGTCGTCCTTGTTGCCCTGGAGGATACCGAGCTCGAGGAGACCCTCAATGGCAATGGTGTGGGCGAGGACGTGGAGATCATCGTAGTTGACGCCGCCCTTGAGGCGGGCACTAGTCTCGTTCTTCATCTTGAGGACAATGTCGTAGATGGCCTGAGACTCCTTGGTGAACTTGCCGCTGATGGGGAACGTGCGGGTAATGTCGGCACAGTAGTTGTTGTACTCGGCGCCGGCATCGACGAGAACGTTTTGCTTACCCTCGAGGGCGCAGGTGTTGTCAACGTAATGCAGGGTGGCGGCGGCGCGGCCACTGGCAAAGATGGGGTGGTAGGACATTTCCTTGGAGTTGTACGAGTAGCAGCGCTCCAGGAAGGAAGCCTCGAGTTCCTGCTCCGACTTGGCCGACTTGACGCGCTTCATGGCGGCAACGTGGCCGAGGCCGGACACATAGTTTGCACGGCGAATCAGGGCAACTTCGTACTCGTCCTTGACGACGCGGGCGAGCTGGATGGCCGACTTGACAGCCTTGAGGTCCTTGGCGGCAAAGGCGTCGAGGGAGACGTTGTCAGAGACCTGACCGTCGATGGCGTAGACGGTTGTCTTTGGGCTGGCGGCGGCAAGGTTGGCGAGGGTGGCGGGGAGCTCGGTGTTGGGCTTTACGTCGTCGACGTCGTAGAGCTTCATGGCGTCGTCAATGGTGGTGGGCAGGCCGGACCAGATGACGTCTTCGGGGTCGATGGGGGGGATGAAGAGGGTAGACTTGTCAGCCTGGATATCGTAGATGAAGAAGCAGTCGGCAAGGTTGCAGCCGGTGAGGTAGTAGAAGAAGCGACGTTGGCTGGTAACGTTAGCGAGGTGGTTGATGGACAGCTGGTGAGGGTGGCGGGGGCGGCATACCGGAAGGGGACGGGGCCGTCGTTGTCCTCCTCCATCTGGGTGTGGCGGGCCTCGAGATAGATGAAGCCGTCGGCGGCGGCGCCCTTTTCACGAAGGATCTGAACGACACGCTTGGCATGGGCCTTGCCGGGGTATTTGCCCTTGAGGACGGTCTCAAAGTCTTGTGCCATGGTGGACAGGGTGTTGCTGCGAGGCTGCGGATAAGGTGCAGGACAGGGTCGGGGAGCAGCGAGACGGGATGGCGATGGTGATGATGATGATGGTGTACAGGTAACGGTCCGGATATGCAGCGGAGCAGCGAGAAATGGAAGCTGGGAGATGGAGTAGGCAGACGGCGTCGGAAAGGATGACCGACGAAAAGTGAGACGGAGTCGGAGAGGGGCCGTGGTGACGAGAGGAAGGATTGGGCCAAGAGGTGGAAGAGGAGGGGCAGGGAGGAGCATCATGGCGGGGTAGTTTAAGCCGACTGGAGGTGCATTGTACAGCCGTTTTCTGCCTTACATAATGACAATGATGGTCATTGGCTTATTAGTCAAGGTGCTGGGACTCGCCAGTTTGTCTTGATGGTGCTGGCGACGAAAAATGGAAACAACCTAAAAGGAAAAGAAAGAAGACGGCGCCTGAATTGCTCAATTGCTGAATGTTTACCTCCCTAGCTGCCTACCTAGGTACCTACCTACCTAGGTACCTACCTTACTGACTGCCTGCCTGCCTGCCTGCCTGCCCAGGTACCTCGAGTCCCCTGAGAACCTACAGGTAGGTACCTGCCAGCTACCCAGGAAAGCGACGTTACAGTGGGCAGGCAGGGGAAAATTGCCTAGCAGCCCCCTCGCCAAAGCCGCTAAAATCCACTGCAAACCCCGCTACAACGCCGCCTGCACCCGCTGGTGACGTCTGCTGCCCCACGGCGTCTGGGCTCAGCTCCGGAGAGATGAATGTAAGCGGGGGGACTACCAGTAGTGGGTATTATTCCATTCGATTGTTTTATTATATATGAATGTCTGGTCTCTGTGTAATTTTTCTTTCTTCCTTTCTCTTTTTCTCTCTCTTCTCGTCTTCTCTTTTGCCCTCATGCGACGTGATCTTGTCATGTTGTCGACGTCAAGGCTCTCCTGCAGTTTGTGGGTAGTACCTGTATGTAGCACCTACCTATAGTAGCCTTGCAGCGTCCAATCGGTCCCGTCTACAGCACCCCCCACCCATCTTGTAGTCCTATCAGTATTTACGTTATGCCAACTCCTCTTGTCCAGTCACGGCAGGCCAATATCAGTGCAAAGACGCTCGGCCAGTCTTGCCGACATGGGAATAGAAAAGTCAGAAAACTACAACGGCAGTAGTGGACAAGTCCTCTCGGACAAGTGAATCCGTCCGTCCCCCACTCTCCCCATCATTGCTTGTACTACCGTCATGCACCTCGCCGCGGTTACTCAGCAGCCGCCTCAACCAACTCGCCTGCACTCCATGACAACTCACCTCGAGCAAACACCACCACCACCACCACATCATCATCCTGACGCACCATGTACTGCGGACAGCCGTGATACACAACGCAGCCCCAACATCCGCCCGTCAGCCTCGACTCCACAGTCGTCGTCCGTCCTCCTTCTTCTCCCGCTCCTCCCTTTCCTATACGCCTTGACCGCCGCGACCACCGCCACCACCCCCGCCCTTGCTCCCGTCCGTCCATCCGTCCGCCACCTCCCGCCTCTCTCCGGTCACAGTCACAAACAGCCGCGAGACAACCGCCGTCATCAAGCCTTTCTCATCCTCCCTCCTCATTTTCTCCTCGCCATCTCCCGTTACATCACTAATTCAAACCACAAGAACCCTACGCAAGGTTCAAAAAAAAAAGAAGAAGAAGCAACCACCCCCCCGCCTTCTACATGGACTGCCAAGCCGCCTTGCCCGAGACCCTGACTGCCGACTCTCCTATCCGCGGCGACTTGTCCAACATCGATTCACCATTTATCCATCATGCGTCTACAGATTGACTAGTCCCAATGACTTGGTTCCACCATTCGCTGGCCGCCCATGTCTGTCTGCTGGTCGCGTTTCCATGGCTCCCCATCCGACCCCGTCCAATCCACACCCACACAGGTGCACGCAACCACTTGACGCGCACAAAGGACCTTGGGAAGCTGAAATGTTTCAACTCGGCCGTCGCCAGCGTGCTCGTTTCCTCGCATCGGCCATCGGGGTGGGTGCGCCATCAGACCTGCGTCATCAGACACATGCGCCACAATCTGCAAATCTTTTATTAGGTCCTGGTCACATACTTACCTAGCCTACCTTGGTTGGGCGGTAGCCTTGCCTCGCCTTGCCCTACCTTGGCTGCTTGGCTGCTTGGGAGCCAACCGGAGCCAACCCCTGGCCTGCTCACTCGTCCATTTTCACGCCACCGACTCGGCTGTGATTGCCTTGACCAAAGAAAGACCTTTACCCTTGAGCGCCACTCGATGTGGGCCCCCTCCCTTGGATCCTTGGGATGCCTCTGTTGTCTCTTGCAAATTTCAGACGAGCCCGACTGTCGGTGCCTGTGTCTCACACAACAAATGGAGACTGTCGACAAGAAACCCCCAATGACATGTGGCGCGCGCCCTCGACAATCCCTGTCCGCCTGTCGTCCATGCATCATCAGACGAAGCCCGTCCACTTTGGTCCTGGTACTCTGTAGCCTCATCAGATTCGTCAGATTCGTGAGATACATTAGATTCACCACCATCACCACCATCACCACCAGGCATGGTCTTTTCTCTTTTCTCCGACACCCGGGGAATGCCAGGTCTGTAACCCGGTTGCCGACTATCGTCGGTCGTTGTCGGCCCCTGCTAGACAGCCAGACAGACAGCCAGACAGACAGCCAGACAGACAGCCAGACAGACAGACAGACAGACAGACGACAGGCAGGCAGGCAGGCAGATGGACGTACACTTGGCGAACCACGATGCGCTATGCACTGCCAAGAGACCCATCTGTCGATCTGCCGCGCTACTAGTTACTCTGTACTGCTGCTGGTGCTGCTACTGGTGCTGCTACTGGTGCTGCTGCTAAGTACTGCCGCCGCCACCACCACGTTTCCGAGTCCCCATTTCCTGCATGCTTTCCATTTTTGGTTTTACATTTTTTTTCTGTCGCAATGTCTCTTCCCCGAATCTTGTTTTTGTCTTGTTCCCGCCTATGCTAGGCCAGATCTGTATTGCCTGTCCTGCTGAATCGATCGGCATTGATGGCCTACTGCCCCCTCATCCCAAGTCGATGCTGGCTCGCAAGCCTCGCATTAGTCGCAGTGTCCTCTCAAACAGCCCATTCGGCCCTCTTTGTTTTTTGCCTCGCCTCGCGACGGCTCGTATGCTCGCGTTTTCTCAGCCGACCAAAATTATACGCAACAGTCATTGGCCGTCATTTAAACTCTAGCCAACTCTTCTTCCCCCGTAGCGACTTGCAGTCTCTCACGTCTGGTACAAACACGCAAAGAGAGAAAACCCCAACCATTGCTCGGCACTTTTCTTTCTGGTCCCTCCCCCCTCGAGCTCTTTTCGAAACCGGATCCCTACAGATAATAAGCGTACGTACCCGATCAAACTGCAGTCCAAAGACAGTTACATCGCAGACTGTGGCACTCCACATTACGAGGGCCAACTGTCGATACCCCCCCGGTACCTGTCGTGCGCCGTCGAACCAAAAGTGACACGGCCGACAACGCAAAGACAGCTGTGCCACGGCCAATCCGGCTGAAATCTCGTCATCAAAACAAATTACCTCTTTGTTTCTGGGGCTTTCCGCCGTCTCTTGCTTTCCTGTTTCAATACTTGTTTTATTTCATCCTTCTTCCTTTGCAGCTCTCTTCACCCGCCTCTCTCTATATATTCTCTCGGCATTCCCACCATGTCCGCCAAGGTGACATACTTTCTCTCCCATCACCACACCGCCCTCCACCAACACCGCCAACACCACCAACACCAACACCAACACCACCACTTACACCAACCACCACCCAGCGACGCTTGCTCCAGGATGACCAACGTGGTAATTGCCGTGCGTCCACCTTGCCGTGCGCAGACCCGGACGCCGCTCTCGCCGCCCATTGTGGTTCAGCTGACCAGCGACGAGTGCGGCTCCGGCATCCACTTCTTCACCACGGCCGTGCTCCTGGACCCGTCGTCCGGCGCCGTCGCCGAGGGTCTCCTCGAAGGAACGACGGCGGCTACGGGCGTGCTGCTCAACCCGTCCACCATGGTGTTTGCCTTTGCCGACCTGTCGATCGGGGCAGCAGGTTTGTACGCACTGCGCCTCGACGTCTACGGCATGTATCCCGACAGCACCGACGGTGCTACGTTGATTGCGCAGCTGGAGACGACGGAGATTTCGGTTCAAGACGACCCGGTGTCGAGTCAGCCGCCATGTACGTGTCACTTTTTTTTCTCATTGAATCCACATGTCTCTTTCTGGTATGGCAAAAAGACGTGTTCATGCTGACAATGCGAGAATCATAAAACAGCGTCGACGGAGGAGGAGATGATACAGCTGCTCAGAGACGCTGGTGTTCCACTATCGCCGCCACAGTGAAGTCCAGGGCAAAAAAAATGGCAAGCGTACGCCATCTCAGATTGACACGTGAAATTGGAGGCCTGCGGTGTGTGCGTGCATTCTCCGATGGAGTGGTAACCACCCATAGTTGGCTTGACAGGGGGGGCAAGGGTTTGCCAGGATCGTCCGTTGTTCATCGGATCTGACATGGTGGTCTCAGTTGAGCTATGGCGCTTTGGGACAGGACTGATGGCCAAGGCCCATCTTTGATGTCTTGTGCCATTATTATGGGAGGAAATAATTAATGATGGACACAGTGTAGAAGAAGGGGGAGGGGGGGCATGTTTAGTTTTTAGTTTTTTTTTCTTTTGTTTTTTTTTGTTTACCTTGAATTGGGCGTATTACGAGGGCGATGCTATCTATCTACAGAGAAAAGTGTTTTTTATTAAAAGCATTGAAGAAACGAAAAAGATGTTTACACATGTTCTGGAAATGAATTGTTAAATGAGCCTCTTCTCTCTTTCCCTTGGGTGGATTTTCTGCGACCGCACGGTTCCCGGAGTTGATGCCGATATTTCAGGGTTACATTTCCAACAGCGTTCCTGACCAGGCTACTTTTTTTCCTGTTTTCTTGTGTGGCCTCTTGTCTTTGGTACCAAGCAAGGCAACTCACCCCCCTTCCGAGAACCTTCGGGGAGGAAACAGAAGCAATTTGGAAGCTTTTAGAAATAACTCTCTATACTGGGTGCTCAAATGAGAAACACACACACACACACACACACACACACACACACATGTCTCATAAAATCCTCTCTACTTTTTTCTTTTTCGTAAATGAACCACTCGGTTGGGCCGCAAGGGGAGGGGGGGCGAAGGGCCTTGTTTCTTCAAGGGAAGGGGTTCAGGGCCTTTTTAGGTTTGAAAGACCAAAGACAACAAGGAGCGAGCAAGAGGAGGAAAGACACGCATGGAATAGAAAAAAAAGAAAAAAAGACCAAAAAAAGGAAAGAAAATGGACTTGTTTGAGATGGCAGACAAGAAGGGCTGTAAAAAAAAGGGAATTAAAAAAGGGAATTAAAAAAGGGAATTAAAAAAGGGAATTAAAAAAGGGAATTAAAAAGAAAAGAAAAAGGGAAAAAAAGAGGAAAATCAGGCCATGTCAAGTCAAACTCAGTGGTTTTGACTTAACCTAGCTAGGTACGGAGTACTTAGTGCGTTTTTCTCTCTCTGTCCGGCCAGGCCACGAACCAACCCAACCCTTGTCTTGCTGATGTAGCTGTGGAATGGAATGCCCAGTGTGTCGCCCTGTCCGGTAGCGCCTGTTTCTTGTCTTGCATAGATGTATGTATGTATGTGTGCGCGTGTGTGGTGTGTGTGTGTGTGTGTGAAGAGGTAAATTTTCTCTCAACATGTTTCTAGATATTGTTTTGGAAAAAAAAGATGCTGTACTCTTGATAGTCTTTTTGTCTTGAAGTTTTTTTTTCTCAATCTGGCAACTAAGCGAGAGAACAAAGGAAACCACCAAAAAATCATAAAAAAAATAAAGAAAGGAGAGAGAGAGAGAGAGAGAGAAATAGCGAAAGATTGTAAAAAAGAGAGAGTAGAGAGAAATGACAAGATTCCAAGACGTAAATTGGTAAATGCATGGATTACAGATCAATTACTGGTACAGAGTGCTTGACAAGGCATGAAAACACACACATACATCACGGTCACGTGCAGCGACTCACTTTGCAAAAGTTGGTGCTGATTCATCCGTTACCTTGTCCACGGTGTGGTCTTTGTGCGAAGCAGAAGAATACGCAAGAGGAAATAAGAGACGTTTCTGCTTCTTCTTTTTTTTAAGAAAAAATGGTATACTACTACTCCTCGGCCGTCGTTGACCCGCCCGGCTTCATTTACGTCGGCAAAGATAAATTCGAGAGTGAGGAAAAACCGCAACCCCCCACCCCCCCCCCCTTCATCGTGTGATGCATACGAGTCCCTCCAGCGATATCAATGTTGACTTTTCCGTTGTTGTTTTACTTTTAAGATGAGGATCTCATAAAATTCGGCTGGGACCAAGACATCTGGTGCGTCTTCTTCGTCGAGCTGGCGTTGTGACTGCTTTGCGCCCTCTCGTTTGCTAGGTATCAACATACTCACACCTCTAGGGTACGACAAACACTCACCACTCGACCTTGGAACTCGCATCCAATCTAGCTAAGAATTCTTGCTCGACCGAACCAAACTGACCCCCTCGTCTCCAGTTTCACGTAGACAAGCTGTCCAGCGCGCACATCTATCTCCGGATGCAAGAGGGCCAGAAATGGGATTCCCTGCCCCAAGAGCTCGTCATGGACCTCGCCCAACTCACAAAGGCCAATTCCATCGAGGGTAAATACAACCTCACTTTACCACCACCGTGCTTGCCAGCTTTTTTCTTTTTTTTTCGTCCGTCGACTAACCGTGCCAATAAAAAATTATACATGTATAAAACAGGCAACAAAAAAGACAACATCACCGTCATCTACACGCCCTGGTCCAATCTGAAAAAGGACGGCTCCATGGACGTCGGCCAGGTCTCGTTCAAGAACCCGCGCCTGGTGCGTCGCGTCGTCGTGCCCCAGCGCGAGAACCCCATTGTCAACCGCCTCAACAAGACCAAGACCGAGGTCAAGCAGCCCGACTTGAAGCAGCAAAAGGATGACCGGGACAAGGTGATTCGTCGCAAAGCCAACGCCTCTCTTCAAATCAAGGCAAGTCTTGGTCCTCGCATCGCTCGACGTGGGCTTTGCTCGAACCCCCCACGTCGAGCGATGCGAGAAAAAAAAAAGAAAAAAGAAAAAAGAAAAAAGAGAGACTTGGGTTCTTCTTTGCTGACTAGACAATTTTCCTGTGTAGAAAAAGGAAGAGGCACGACAAGCGCAAGAGTGGAAGGAGAAAAAGTGGCAAAAGGAACATGCTTATGACGACTTGTTTACAGAGGAAAACATGGACATGCAGAGCAACCAGAACCGCACTGCCGACTGGGAGGACGATTTCATGTAAAAGATGCAAAGAATTAAAAACTATAAAAAAAATGAAAGAAAGAAACAATACACCCTCCCGAACCAACGGGTTACATTTGGCGCTTTTCTAGATTACACACAAATTCAACCATTTTATGAAGAAGAGAGAATGGCAACAAAAACAGAAAAAAAAAAAAAAAATGTATTCCTTTCCCCACGTCGAGCGAAGGGAGGGGAAAAAAAGGAAAAAAAAAATCAAGTCTGCCCGACTCCTGGTTCAATCATGCGAAATTTTTATAGGAAAAGCCCGATGCGGGGGTCGAACCCGCAGCCTTGAGATGGTGAAATCCTCTTGTACTAAGAGTCTCACGCTCTACCGATTGAGCTAACCAGGCGGTTTTCGAATTTCGAATTCGAGTTTCCAGACTTGGTTGTTGAAACGGCGGAGCTTAATAAGTACTATAAAGGGATTTATGCCCAATCTTGGCCGTGGTACACTGACTAGGCTGCCCGTGCTGCCCAACGTACGTGATCGACACGAGACTGATGTAAAGAATGACGCACTCTTTTTGCTTCTGAACTTGTACCGCATTTTCCATTTCCCCATCTTTTTTGTTCTCTTTCTTTAGTCTTTTTCTCTCTTTAATTCCTTTTTTCTCTCCGTCTTTTTTGCCGAGATGCGAGTGCTATTCCACATGGAAGTGGCTGTACAATGTGAAGTCAAGTTTGCACAAGGCTTGCATGCCGCTAGCTACTCGTTTTCTGTTGAAAGAAATCGTAGCTTATACCCGAGACACTTGGAAAACATCCCCAAAATTACTTTCCAGCCACCGCGGCAATCTTGTAACCAACGTCTCGACACGACTCTGCAAGCTTCCGAGCTGTACTTGCGATTTGGCGGCACACCCGAGTGGTCTGATGTAGGAATCTCCTTTTATTCGTCATATATCGAATTACCATATTTGAAAGAGTCAACCTTGTTAAAACCGACCAACAAGAATAAAAGAAAAGTGCCTGCGTAAAGGATTACACCAGCGACATCGGGACAAGGGCCGGGCTTCATATTACAAAACACTCAATATTCTTTCAGAGTTGAAGATGGCTCAAGATCGCTAGCAACTTATTCAAGCTACAGAAGGCTATAAATAACAAGAGCCTGGTACCGAAATGTTTCATCAAACAGGGCTACTTGGTCCTGACCGTAAACTCGTTGCCGTGCTTCTCGTGAGCGGTGAGCTGCAGGGAGAGGTAGCCGTTGCGCGGGTCGCGCACGTACTCGAGATAGTCGCGCTCCGCCTCGGTCGTGTTGTCGGCCAGGATGACGGCGCCCGGGTTCAGATGGGGCTCCAGGAGCTTCAGGACCGGCCGGTACAGCGACCAGGCGCCGTCGAGCAGCACCAGGTCAATCTTGCCGCCGACGCCGCCCGCCAGCGTCTCGCACGCGTCGCCGACGCGGAACTCGACGAGGTCGGCCAGCCCGGCGGCGGCGACGTTGGCCCTGGCGCGCTCGACCTTGGTTGGCTCCAGCTCCGTACTGATCAGGTGGACGCCGCTGCCGTTGTCGTTATCGTTGTCCTTGTCGTTGTCGCGCAGCGCCGCGGCCGCGTAGATGGTGGACACGCCCATGGACGTGCCAAACTCGACGATGCGCCGCGCCTTGGCCGCGCGCGCGCTCATGTAGATGTGGCGCCCAAACTCGGGCGACACGGACAGGAAGTTGTCGGCGTACTGCTTGTACGTGCCTCGCAGGTCGCTCCGCTCCGACGCGAGCAGCTTGGCGACCCAGTCGCCCTGCAGGGCCGGGTGGTCGGGGTCCTGGTCGCGCATCCACCCGTCGGCGACGTCGGCCTCCTTGTGGAGCCTTGCGAGAACGTCTGCGACGATGCCGGTGCTGATGGAACCCATGACGAAAGGTACGGGGCGCGACTTGTAACTAGCTTGTCTGGTGATGGGGGAGTGCGGTAGAGTATAGAGAAGCTCGTTGAGGTTGGAAGGATGTGTAAGCAGCTTTGTTGCCGAGAAACATGCAGTGCTTTGTCTGGAACGAGCTACTTATATAGTTATTGCGGTGTCGCGTGTGCAGGAGTGTCGGCTTTGTGGCCGGTCGTCTCGGTACTGGGCCAAGTGCGAGCGAGCTGAGGCGAGCCTGGCAGGTGGTAAAGCTGGACTCGTCATCACGTACGGATGCATCCATCTGTACCTGGAAAGGACAGTCCCCTTCATCTATTCGGTAGTCCGGGAGTCCGAGTGCCGAAAGTGAGTTACGCCTTCTCTGGTTGACGATGAGCCAATCATGTTCATGCTGCCGTATCCTTTCCCGTTTGCAGAAATGGTCTAAGCGCTACTTTTTCTCGAGAGAGCTGCATCATGACTCAATTGCCTAGATCTTCTTTGCCAAGGGATATGTATTACGCCGTGTACCAGCCACGCAGAGCGACGCGCACGCGGCCGTAAGCGCAATTCAGTATCTCCGCGCCGAGTTCCGTTCCGCCCCGCTCCGTGCCGCCCCGCCCAACACCTTCTCTCCGGACATGTGCCACGCGGCCGCCACTCCACCCGGACTCTAGCCTGAGACTGGATTCCTAATTGGGAATGCGAGAATCCACTATTCCAACCTCTCGGCAAGCGTTTGAAGAGTTGGCTGCTCGATACCACGTATAACAACGATAACGTGTACGATAAAAGAGGAAACAATGCCAATGCGGTGCAATATCGTAGGACAAAGGATTTATCGCTCTTCGAGGAGGGCTTCCAGACCACCCAGCGCGGGTAACTCAGCTCGCATGGTCTTGGGGATGAGGGTCGTGGTGGGCGCTATGAGAATCTGCACAGAATTTGGTTCGGATGGATCCCCATGCTGTCAGGGCATCTTTGGCTGCCTCATCGGTCGCGATTAGCCTCGCAACTGCAAAGGAAGCCATGCACAGTGCCATGCGGCTCGCACTGTACCGAACATGCATGCGTTCACGCCTAAGGCAACAAAATCATCCCCTTACATATAGCAAGCGCCCCGCATACTTATCCCGTGCAGTCACCTCGTTTCTGCTTTGCACACTTGGAATCCTACTGGTTTACCATCGACGTTGCAACTTTCAGCGCTTCACCGACTCTTTTGTCACCATGACTTCCGTAAAAGACATAAAATCGAAATTAGCCCATATTACCGGAAAGCTGACGGCAGGGGGTACGAATGCACAGATGAAGGAATGGTATCATGAGTATACTTAGTAAAGCGCTTAACGAGGAACTCAAGGCTGCCGAGGCTGCCGAGGCTGCTAAAGCAAGTTCTCCAACAACTCCGACGATAACATGAGAGAGGCTTGTCGATACAACTGAATGTAGGCCCAGTCTTGAGATGGTTGGCATCGCCAATGGACAACTTATGTCCATGTGGCCACTTCCAGCCTCCAGCTGGCTAATTCTGGCGACCTTCTAGGTCTGACAACTTGGGTTCCTTTCTTAGAAGAGAAAATGGGGCACTGAGTTTTCGGAAGCTATATTGGCTTTTACTAAGATTGTATAACACGGACAATTTTGGTGCAATGAGAAGACGACAGCGCATGAGATATTCTTCAAAATTTAGTGCCATCGATTTGGAAATCATGGCCAATTACCACCCAAGTTCTAAGCACTGGCCGCCACTTTGCATATTGGTTGCTCACGGATGGGCTTCGGACTATCCGACCCAAGCCTAACATGTACTTTTGCCATGGCATTATAATACACACTCATCTAATCGGCAGCAATGGGAGAAACCATCCATTCTACATGGAGCAGTCGTACCTGTCCGCAAGGCCATGCTTTCGATTCAGCATCCGCCAGAAATGCTGGGAGTTGTGTGGCGTAATGTAGCTGTCAAATCTGCACGCATCATCGATACACCTTCGTTTCGCCGGGGGCAAGTCACATTCTTGCCAGAAAGCGGCTTCGCTCGTAGGCGCTCTTTCATCACCGCCGTCGCGGATCGATCGCCGTCTCTTGGCCAGATCACAATCTTCGTCGGGATCGCCGGCGCCCCGTGTTGGATGTCATAGGGAAACTATTTACCACCTACAAGGGCGTAACGCACCCAGTGGTGTCGACGAGGCTGGTCCGCAGGGTGTCCATCCCGCTGTTGGCGCGGGTGCAATGTCCAACATTGGTCGGGTGGCTGCCATGCTCTCGATGCAGCAGATATAATAGTGGCGTGGTTGACTGTCGGGGACACCTGCGCTTTGCGACCATGGTAACTAGGACTCTCGGGCTTGGCACAAGGACCCGGGTAATACGACGGAAGAGGATAGTGAGTAAGAAGGGTGAGCATGACTAAGTAGAAGCAGAACGAGCAGGACTACAAAGATGGCTTTGTGTTGACGGACAACTGGTGCAAGGTCGTGATGGGGCGATGGAGAAACAGTCGAATTGGGCACGACCAGTTCTCGATTCACGGCCACGGCGAGTATGAGGGGGTACTTGGCGCGACACGCGACACGAATTGAGCGATGCGGTGCACCTGGGGGCTCAAAAGAGTTGCTCGAGTTGTCAAAACCGAGCAAAATGTAACAGCCGCCCTGTGAGGTATACTGGCGGAAGATTCGTACATGTTGATGTGGAGCAAAATTAGGAGGTCAGAAGCATTCCCTCCTCGATGCCACCCAACCTGCGAGTTACACCTATAGAGTTGTGTATGGGTACTTGATTTTTGATTGATAAGTAGAGTTGGGCTCCTGTTTCAAAATAGTGGCTGCAAAAATACGTTGCCATGGTGTGAAACGTTTGGGGCCGAGAAGCTGGCTACATTGGGGGCGGTTCTCTGAGCAGACTGCTTTGCAAAGTTTGGGCTACAGCCGGTGCAACGCTTTCGAACGAGAAAGGAACCCGGCAGCCTTGGTTATATTTTTCTTCTTCTCGTTGTACAAGGCGAATCTCAGGTCAAAAGTCGCAAGTCGGCAGCGAGTTATCCAGGGTAGCTCATTTCCCGGGGACCTTGCTTTGTCTTGGCGGAGACAAGCCTCGTGGCAAAGAAATGAGACTCCCTTTTTTCCCCAGGTCTGCTTCATCGCGCATCATCTCATCGCTTTTGGCTTGCACTTTCTGTCCAAATGGACTCTCGGTATGGAGCCTTTACCATTCCACGCCGTCCCGTCACCAGCGCCGGCCCACCACCCGTAGTAGATTCGCCGTGGCTGCCGCCGCCACCACCGCCGCCGTATTCGGCCCTCCCTGATCGGCCTCCGCTGCCGCCGCGCCTGCGCTCCAGCAAGTCGGTCGCGCAACTACACGTGCAGCAGCAGCACCACCACTACTCCTCCCAGCCGCCAGACCTTCCGCCCCCGCCCCATCTCTCCAGGGAGAAGCAGGCGGCCACACTGCCTCCGGGCTTCGTGTTCCAAGAGGTAGCACCCCCCGCAGCGGCGTCTGCCCACTCCCTGCCGCCGCCGCCGTTGCTGCCGCCAGGCGGCCGCCCGGTCCGACGAGCCAAGAGCTCCGTGGACCTGCGCCGGCCGCAAACCTCTGGCAGTCCCTCTCTCAAGAGTGAGTCATCGTCGTCGTCGACGTCATCGTCGTGGAAAAAGGCGCTCGACGAGGCGCAGTACCTCGCCGGCGGGCTCATCAGCAGCCCGGTGGAATCGACCCGACACCACAGCATCATCCGGCACTCGGGCGCGCTGGTCTGGTATCGCGGGCCGGACACGGCCGTCACCATCACGGTCTTGTCGGACGAGCCGCTGCCGCCAACGCGCGCGCTGTGGCTGCAGCAAAAGGGCTTCTCCGGCAGCGTGGGCATGTCGCTCAAGGCCATGGTCGGCACCACCGGCGACTGGCTGGACGTGACGCCGGCCGCGCAGGCGCAGGCGGCGCACATCCCGGCCAGCGAGGAGCGCGGCATCCAGCGCGACCTGAGGCGCTTTGCGCGCAGGGCTGCCGGCGGCCGGGCGCGGAGCCACCTCCCGCGCGAGACGCACATTGTGCGGATCCCCGCCGCCGCGCAGGACGGCTACTTTCGCATCGTCCTGTGCGCAGGCGCGGGCGCGGGCGCGGGCACGGGCGCGGCGGCGGCGGCGACGGCGACCGCAGGCAAAGTGCTCGCCGGCAGCCCCGTGTTCCGGCTCGCCAGCACGTCGGCGGACGTCAGCGTCATGCGCGGCGCCGGCCTGCGCACCATGCCGCTCGAGGTCGGCGCCAAGGTCGCCAGCGCCGTCGCCGCTACCTACGTGAGCGCGGCGACGGGGGCGGCCGCCGGTGCGGCGCGCATGGGCGCCGGCAAGGTGGCGGGCGCGGCGGCGAAAAAGGTCGCCGCCAGGGCGTACCGCGAGTGCGCGCGGGCGGGCGCCGTTGACGCCGTCAAGGACAGCTGGCTGAGGAGCAGCAGCAGCACGGCGGCGCGGTACGAGCGCGCCGTGTCGTCGGCCATGATGCAGCCCACGGTCGGCGTCGTCGGCCCAGAGGCAGGCCCGGAGGCCCCGTTCCCGATCAAGTGCGCGGGGCGCGTGGTCGCCGGCACCGGCTACACCCTGGCCAAGTACGGCTTCCCGACGGCGAACCTGGCGGGCGTGCCGGAGGAGCTGACGCTGCGCATGGCGGGCTCGTTTGCGGCGTGGGCGCGTCCCGCCGGCATGCCGCGGCGCAAGGGCGGCCCCCAGAAGGACGACGACGTCGACGACGGGGAGCAACCGGCGTGGCGCGAGGCCGTGGTGACGATTGGCCCTGCGGAGAATGCGACGCCGAGCATCGTGCGCAAAAACGTCGTCGCGGTGCACATCCTGCACGAGCTCGACGACGACGAGGCCAGCGACCTCTGCGGCTCTTCGCTGCAGCTGCTGCTGATGGGGTTTCTGGGGCCTCTGCCGCCGCCGCCGCCGCCGCCGACAGACGGACGTGCGACTACGGCTGGGGACGACGCGGCGATGCAGAGGCACGCGGATCATCTGCTGACGACGCTGGCGACGCTCTCGCGACCCCGGTGGCGGCCAGAGCCGACGCTCGAAGGCATCAGAGCCCGCAAGAGCGGGCACCGGACGTGGAGCGAGCGGCTGGACGGCGTGACGGGCGCGGTGGCGGCGCGCGTAGACAGCGTGCCGGTGCACCGGGCGGGTATACGCAGCGAGGCGGGGGCGCTGAGGGACGCGAGTTTTGGGAATGGAGGGCTGTGGATACAAAGATAGTGCGTGTGTGTGTGTACGTGAGCGCGGGCTGGCTTGCTGGTCCTGTCGTGTAAGTGTGTATCAGCAACGACGAGGGTAGAAGATGGTTGTGGCGGACTTTTGCTGAAGGGTTGGGCGTCACGAGGTCGTGTTGAGACTAGAAGCGGCTGCAGAGCATACAAAGGCCATTCCTAATAAAATTGTAGAGTAAATGTAATATACTGTACTAGATTTAGTCGAGTGCTGTTGCCTGTAAGCTGTATCTTGCACCTCTGTACTGCATAGTGATGACTAGCAAGATTACAATCCTCGATGGAAGCATCAACATACATCTGGCGAAACACGATCCTCCTCCACATACCACCGACCGTTTCTTTCTGTAGAAAAAAAAAAGGAACATAAAGACTACTAAAAATCATCTACAAAAGCGTCCCTCTCCCCTGCCGGCCCTACGCCAACGTCTCCCGAATGGCCTCCTCGAGCGTCTCGCCGCCCAGCCCGAGGGCCTGCAGCTTGCCGGCGAGGGCCCTGTCAATCTTGTGCTCAAAGTCGGCGCCGGAGCCCTCCATGGCGTGTGTGACAAAGAAGCGGGCGTGGGCGGCGGCCTCGTCGCCGCGGGCGAGGGCCTCGTCGCAGTCTCTGAGGACGTCGGCGACGTCGCGCTCCTCGACGGTCCAGTTGGAGGTGCCGTCGCCGTGGCCGGCGGTGACGCGCTGCGCGGCGCTCAGCAGTTCGCGCTGGGTAAAGCACAAGGACGGCGCGTAGACGGCGGCGTTGCGCAGCGCGGCGAGGTCCGGCTCGGGCAGGCTCAGGACGGCGGCGAGGGCGCGGCCGGCGTGACCGGCGGTGGCGCTGCAGACGCGGCCCTCGGCGCCGCGCCAGACCGTGGCGGTGCGGGCGCGGGCGTCGACGCCCCAGAGGCCCATGCCGACGGCGTACTCGACCCATGGGCCGACGGCGACCGACACCCATCCGCCGCCGCCGCCGCTAGCCCCGAAGGTCTCCTCAATCAGGTCGCGCACGCGCTTCTTAGCCTGCAGCAGGGCATTGTCGCGAACCAGCCCCGCCGCGAACGGGTCCGGGCCGGACTCGGCGGGGAACACGTACCGCACGCCGGCGGCGGCGGCGGCCCGCACCGCCGGCTCCTGCGCCGTCAGGATGCGCGCCAGCGGCGGCATCAGCACCACCGCGTCCTGGCCCGCAAACGCCGACGCCAGGAACGCCTCCGACAGCAGGTCGCCGCGCGCGACGCGCACGCCCGCCGGGAACGACGACGTCGCGTCCGCCCGCTGCACCGCCGTCACGGAGTGCCCGGCGGGCGAGGCCAGGAGCGCGGCGACCAGCGGCCGGCCGAGAGTGCCGCTGGCGCCGATGATGGCAATCTTGCGGCCTTGCGGGGTGATGGACATGCTTGGTGAGGAGACTTGTATTTTTTTTTTTCGGGTTGGAGTTGTTGTCGGTTGTGAGAAACGGGGTGGGCAAAAAGGCTGCGATAAGAGGTTGGAGATGGAAACTGGACGTTGTGTCGATGATGAGAGACTGGATCTGAAGGAATAAAAAAAGCGAAAGATGAAAAGGGTGTTTATATAGATGGCTGATTCTCAGCTAATTTATTTCTCTTTTTTGTCTTGTCACCAGTGGGATGGTGTAATCACGGATCGTCATAGACAGAGACCGACTGGCCCCCGTCAAAAGTATCCCGCCACATTATAAATGCAAGTTGGGTGACATTGGCGAGAAGGGGGGACAATCTACTGTAATTTTTCAAGCTTCTCCGGTCTATGTACTACTTTCATCGTTGTACCTCGCCAGTTATAATATGACCGTTCTCAGACCCTTTTTTCTTCGCCCTTCTTCTTCTAGCCCGTTGCCAATCTATTTTCAGGCTCTTTCGTCCGCGGCTGAACGCACGTCGTCGCTTTACTACTAGTTACCAGTCCATGGCAAAAATGGGGGGTTGATTCCGACGATTCCGACAGTTCCAGAGGTGGATCGAAGAGCCCTTTTACGTCGCGGTGGACGTGTATGTCTTTCTTGTTGGAAAAGAATAAAATACAATAAAATAAAAGACAAGTCATGGCACGAGGTGGGGGAGCCGACAATGGCACATTGCCGTGTAGCTTGTCCGCGGCGGACATGTTGGGACGATGTCTGTGCGGCGGACTGCGTCTATTGCGAAGATGATGAGCTGCTTAATCGACCCTGTCCCCCGTTGTTGCTGTTCCCATTCGTTATTGCTTTCCTTTGTTACTGTCATTCTTTGCTATCCTCCTTCGTTACTGTCATTCTTCTTTATTGTCCTCCTTCGTTACTATTCCACTTCGTTACTGCTTTCCTTTGTTATTGTCCTCTTTCGTTACTATTCCACATTCGTTACTATTCCAATTTGTTACCATTCCAATTCGTTACTGTTTCTATTTGTCACAGCTCCCTTTCATCACAAGGAGATTTCGCATGTTTACAGTCATACTATCATCACATTGGCATCTGTACGAAAAAAAAGACGGCGATTCAAAGATAATAAATCATGAATTATCATTCAATTCTTCATGTCCATACCACGACCTGCCCCCGTCACGCCAGACGGGGTAAAGATGATCCCGGCAAGAACGTTTGCTTTTCTTGTGCTGTGCGAACCAAAATCATTGCTGTAACTCTTGCAAGAGTTTTCCTCCCGAATAGAAAAGGATGCTCTTGGCCAAACCAAAGGAAAAAAAAAAGCCCCCAAAAAAGATAATGATATATAGCCCTTATGAGAGAAGAAGGGTTTTGAAAAAAAATGAAATCAAAACGATACCACGCTCAAAAGCAAAATGCAGAGAAAAGGATGAAAACAAGGCGAGGAAAAAAAACGCATAACCATGCGAGGCGGCAGAGCAAGAGCCACCGGCCGTTATTAAAACATCATTACCGACAATAGGAAAATAAACAAGCGCCTCTCCAATAAAAGTAAAAACAAAAAGAAGAAAAAAAAACTCCATAATCGTGTCGTTGTCAAACAAGAAACGGAAAAAGAGTCATTTTCAAAAACAGACCGTCTCGAGGCAAAAAGCATTCTGAATGACGGCGTAAAAAAAGTTGAGACTTCCTCTTCGAAAAAAGAGGCTATCCCCGAATGGCCGTCGCCGAGACAAACAGATCAGGCGTCTGCTGGGTGTGGAGAGCCACGTCGGCCGCCGACGTGCCCGTGATGGGGGTAAAGCTGGGGGACATGGAACGCATGACGGGCATGGGCGTTGCGTACTCGACCGTGTTTACGCTCCCCTTGACGGGAGATATAGGCGGCGACACGTCATAGCTTTCGAGAATCTTGGCGTCGGCCGCGTCGACGACCTTGGGCGGCGGCGGCGGCGTCTCGGTCGGGGAGGGCTTGACGCCAAAGAAGCAGTACTTGTTGACCAGTTCCTCGTACGAGGAGCTGGCAATGGCCGTGTCGGGGGCCGCGACCACGACGGTGTGCGGCGCGCCAAAGGCGGCGAGCAGCGAGCCCTTGGTGTTGCCCTTCATGTACAGAGTGTCGTCCTCCTTGGGGGAGGAAGAGGCGTCTCTGCGGGACTTGACGGCATCCAGAGAGGCGCCAAAGTCGTAGCGGTTGGCAAAGGCGGCACCGCTGGGGGTGGCGAGCGACTTGATCATGTTGTCGCTGGCCAGGTTGGTGAGGGACTTTGATTTGAGACGGAGGCCGGTGCCGCACTCGCCGAGGTACTCGTGCAGGGGCTGGTCGAACCGGAAGCCCGTCTCGTCGGCAAAGTCGTCGAGCGAGGCAGGCATCGAGATGGGCCGGGGCGTCACGGCGTGGCTCTGTCGACGGTTGCTGCGCGGCAGGCTGCCGGGAGCCTTGTTGGCGCCGCCGAACTGGCCCTTGCCGCGCTGGGGCAGGTATTTCTTGTGAAAGTCGACCTGGAAGTTGGAACCGCTGTTGTTGTCCCAATACTCTTGGCCATTGACGGAGTAGCGGATGCAGAAGAAGAGCGTCTTGCACTCCAGATTGGCCGTGTCAGCAAGCTGAATGGAGACGGTGAAGCGGTCGTGGCCGGCGGCGCCCTCGCGAGCGTCGATGGAGCAGGTGTACTCGCCTGCGACTTCTGACGTTGTCTTCCACCCGTCGAGGGTGAAGCGGCAAGTGATGAGCTTCTCAAAGGCCAGGTTGGCGACGCTGATGGACGCCTGCAGCGACTTTTGATCCTTGGACAGCCAAACCTTTTCCAGACGAGCGGGCAGGGATCGGCGGATGGGATTGCTGTCGTGAGGGAAGTTGGAGGTGGCGAGCTCCCACTCAAACGGGGGAGTTCGAATCTTGGGACCACCGGGGAAAGGGTACTCGTTGTCGCTCTCGTAGGCCTCGACCGGCGAGGAGCCGGCACTAACAGCCAGAGGCCGGTCAACCTGGAGGAAATGACGGACATGCTCGAGGTGGGAGTCGAAATGGACGGCCTTGGAGAAGACGGGCGTGCCGGGCATGCTGAGGGGACGCCGACGAGAGGCGCCACGCAGAGCAGGCCGGACAAGCTCGCCCGACTTTTTCCTCACCATTTGCGGCTTTTGGCGCAGGTCCTCTTCCGACTCGGAGGAGATGGTGGCCGATGTTTCGGCGGATATGGAAAAGGCGGCATGAGGCTCGGTGGCGGAGCGACTGTGACCACTTCTGCGGCCGGAACTGGCGGGATAGGGTGCGAGGGCTGTGGTGCTAAAACTGATGCGCATGGGCGACGCAATCACGGCGTGCGAGGCACCGGTCAGGTTCTCCTCGGAGGATAAGGGCGTGCCGTGCGATAGTTGGCTGACGGCGTCGCGGAGATCCTTCAAGTTTTCCTCCGAGGCGGGCTTGAACTCGTCGTCGCTGCCGGAAGCCGACTCGGGCGGAGAGATGATGGCGCCGGCGGGAATGGGGCGGACATCTGTGACGGGAGGAGGGGACTGTCGCAAGCTCGGGTTCGGGTGAGGCTGGACGGGCGATGGCTGGTCGGGGGTGAGGGTTGTTGTAACCGAGGGCGTGCGACGGTGCTTGTTCAGGTACGAGGCCGAGTGCGGAAGAGAGGGACGAGAGGCATTCTGTATGGAGGAGCGTCGGCTGGCGTCTGGAGAGACAGAAACCGAAGACGCGGGTGACCGAGAGGGCGGCGTATAAGGCATTGCCAGAGACGGGCAGGGCCCTCTGGCGAGACAATCGACTCTGTGTGGCGTGACGTGGGTTGGGATGACGATGGGATGTTGTTCGACTAGCAGTGCCTATACGAGAAGCACTGTAGGATGAGGCGAATGATTCAAGACGAATATTCGACGTTTAATACATGTATGAATGTCCAAACGGCTCTAGGGCTGGAGGGAGATGTTAGCGGCGGATTCTGAGTAGACGAGGAGTGGTCGAAGAGGCGTAAATAAGAGCAATGGGGACCAAAGAGAAAAAAAAAGGACATTAAGCAAAGAGAAGCCGAGGGAAGGTAAATTTGTGGCGTTTCGATGGCGTGATGATTGATGGTGGTGGTTGAGAACCTACATGGTCGAGGTGGAATGCGTTGCGGCGGGAGAGAGAGAAGCGGCGGGCGCAGAAGAAACAAGGTTTGGGCAATATTCCAGCAACCAAACCAGGCAACTTTTGCAGCAATCAAGACGCTTCGTTGTCGAAAGATGTGAGATGGATATTATAGGAGAGAGGAGAGAAAAGAAGACGACGGGGGAGGTGGTCGTTGAGTTGTATAAAGAAGAGGAAGAGTTGTTGGTCGGGTCGCCCGGGGGTGGGAGGAGGTGCCGAGACGAACTGTGACAGCGACTGTACAGCGACTGTACGGCGAACCGGGAAGCGAGGAGCGGGTCGCACGGGGGAAGACGACGTTTGCAAACGACTAGAGAATTCACCCCAAACAGAGAATAGAAATCCAAGAGGGATGAATCGAAGAAGAATAAAAAAAAACGACACAAACAACCGCCCTCAGGACCTGGACGGATAAGAAAAGTAAAAAGGAGGAAAGGAAAAAAAAAAGCTTTTGGTCCTGGCGTGGGAGGAATGATAAAATAGGACGAGGACGTTTAGCCAGCTGCCAGGAAAAAAAAAATAAGAAAAAAAAAACAGGTGGGGGAGGCGTGTTTTTGATGTTTTGGGGTGAGAGAGTCCAGGAAAAAGCAAGGTAGAGGGCCTGTAGGTTCAGTGGGAGGAGGCGCTAAAAGACGCTAGAGGGGGACGAGGGGAGGGGATGGGACAGGGGGGAGGGGTTGTTTGTAGGGGAAGTCTTTTTTAGCAGTTACAGGGGGGTGTGTGTGATGGTTGAACGGGTGCGCCGGAAATGGGTGGTGGTGGTGGTGATTTTTTTTTATTCGGATGATAATTCGGGGTATATATTCATTGACTGCATTGTTGTATATTGGGATTGTATGTGGACTGCATCTTGAATCATGCCAAGCACAGCATCTGTGAACGAGTCGGGCGGATTGCGCCGCTGGAAGATGCCGTCATGTTATCTACTACCTAGATAAGTAGTCACCTGGGAAGACGGTAGGTACGAGATATGCTCATGCTACTACGTACCTATACAGAGAGGTACCTGTATAGATGATGTGGTATCATTATTAGCCACTGCAGCTCAAAGAGAGAAAAGAAACTGAACTAATAAGGACCAAAAAAAATCAACTTGCCAATTACCGTACAATCCCATCATCCCATTTTTCCATGTATCCAACTGATAAAGACAGCCCACCCAATGTCACCCACCAGTGACCACCCATGTGTGTGTGTGTGTGTGTGCTGTGCCTCTTTTTTTTTTTTTCTTTTCTCATTTTTTTCTTCACGCCCTCTCTTTTTCCATTCTTTCCCCTCGCATTCGCCTGCATGCCACTCGGCCGATGGCGCGCAGGCAAAATGCAAATGTTGGGGCGGCGCCGCGCTTTTTTCGCAGTCCTTTTTGGTGGGGCCCAATGATGAGCGCAACTACCTACCTAGCGAGGAAGCCATAGTGGGACGATGCTCCAAGTTTACTCAGTACCAGCATCGATGGATGCAGGGGGGGGGGGAAGAAAGCGAGGTGGAGGAAGAATAGAAAAAAAAAAAAAGAAAATTGCAAAGAAACAGAAAAAGGATGAATAAGAATGGAAGCAAGAAAAAAAAAAGAAGGAGAAGAAGAACAAAGAGAAAAAGAAAATTTCAAAGATTCTCTACTGCTACCATTGCTCGCAGTTTGTTTACACTCAGCCGTCTTACCAACTACTTCATACATGCCCCGAAACTTTTGTCAAACCACCCAACATGAATTCAGCATGTATCCAACATAAATACAACATTGCAAAGATGTACTGGTAGTTAAAAAAGTATTCCAAAAATTCGCCTCCTCTTCAAACCCTCCGCCACCCCAAAACTGTCCGTCCGCCTTTCCCGTAGCGGCCGCTAGCGACACCACCATCCATCACCGCCTTTGCCACCACCACCACCACCACCACCACCACCGATGCAGAAAGGATGCAACTTATCAGCGAGCTATCAGGACCCTGTGCCTGCAAAACGTGTGGCAAAAATCAAGGCTGCACTGCACTGCACTGCACCGCAGTATCCAAGTCTTGGGCCATTTGCCATCACGAAACCGGATTCAATCTGCATTCTACGGCAATTGCACACATGTCCATCCCTCCATCCATCCATCTACCCTGCCTCGAACCACTTCACCACGCCACAGACTACCATCACCTCTGCATCTCCGCTTCTCTCTTTCTCTCCTTCTCGCTCACTCACTCACAGGCTCACTCGCTTACACTCTCTCTCACTCTATGGCACGTCATACATGGTCCCCATCACCAGTAATCTCTCCTCCTCCTCCCTATCAAACCATCTGTCTAGCTTCGGTCCGGATGCCTTCTCGTCCGGGGATCTGGACCCCTAGATTCAAAGTGGTTGCAAAAAAAAAAAAACAATCCAAACCGTCCCTGTCTACCAATACACTTTCGTGACCTGCCCTTACCATCTCCGGATGGCACGGTCCCCCCATCTGCCATCTGCCGTCGCACAACACCCCCTTCCCCGACCTCTACGGACGGACGGGCTTTGACTTTGCCTAGTAGTGTAGTCGGTCGCCGACTGACTCTGCCCTGCAACGGCACGTCCGAATAATCAAGGTGCTGGCCTCTTGGACCATCCAATCGGTGGTCTAGCCTATCGAGGGTAAGGTATTCTTGTCTACCTTTTTTTTGGTCCATGTCTTCCCCTTGTTTTCCTCGCCGTCGTGGCCGCTGCCGCCGCCGCGCGCCGGACTACCACAGCCGGCTTCGGCACCGGTGGGGTTCCAAGCCAGCGATTCATGAAAAAGAGACTGCGACGTCCAAGTCGTCGTTGACCGATTTAGGTCATTTTCGTCAAGGACCTCTACAACTCCGCGAGCTTCGTCTGCGAGAACCGGCGGTAGTTGTCTGCTCTGACGCAACATCATCCGTCAGCCCTAGCAGATATAAATTCGAGGCCTGAAAATATACTGCTGACAGAGGCATTCGCTCGCCGCCCTGGACAACAGCGTGCGCGCACAACATCCAGGAAACCCGCCTGTCCACGCAACCTTGGTTTGGACAACTGGTGGCGACGCTAGCCTGCGACCGGCTTGGCCTGTCCAGCGGCGCGCCCCCCCTGCTGCTGGAGATGTGGCCGAGGGCGGCTGGTTATCAGTAATAAGATGCGGGCTGCTAATAATATTGACTAGCATGTACTTCTTGTCCAGCAAGCACGTCCAACCAGCTGCTCCAACGTTGATCTTGCTGCTTGGCTGCTTATCAAAGGATGCCCTCATTCTGTGGCGCGTCGCTGTCGTTTTAGGACGACGGCCCCATCTAGCTGAGACGCAAGAGAGACTTCCAGACCTCAGACCTAACCCATCGGAAATGGAAAAAGAAGTGTATTCAGAGGGGCCTTGTCCTTTTGGTGTGTGTCTTGGACTCTTGGCCGCAGCTTGTCGAGAGCTTGATTGATGACTCGGTGTATACTATTTGGTCTGAATTAGTAGCTATGGCGTTTTCGATGCAGCACGGCAGCAAACGCATGATGCTTTCTTCTTCAATCATGGCCCCTCTTGTTTGCTCTTCTCCATTGAAAAAATCGCATCCCACGGGGAAACCAAACCTGGTCAAAACCCCATCTTGGACACGATCTGCTCTAGCGGGCAGTCCACCATTGCAGAATGCGAGTCAACATTGCAGTGTCCATGGATGGCAGAGTTTTTTTTTTCACCAATTCCATCATAACCGGAGAAAGAGAGAGAGAGAGAGAGGGAAGAGATAAGGCTGCACAGGCCAGGCTCGGTGGGGCGGCGACTAACTACTCAGTAAGGTACCAGTAAGCCCATTGGCCCACCACCTGTACGTTTATAATGTACTCCGTAGCGACTTGCTTGCTTTAGAATTTTGGCGGGCAACTTTGTCTCGCCTGCAAACGAGCTGCGAGCTGGTGGGGCTCTCGTCCGCCTACTCCTTTGCTCCTCCACCTCCGCCTCCTCCTCCTCCTCTGCCTACCAACCAACTTATCACAAAACCTCCTTCACATCAAGCTACTGATATCAGCGCTGCAGCTAATTTTTCGTCCTCCTACCTACTACTGGTGATACACACGTCCTCCACCCCAACGGCCTGCATCTCCACGGATCTAGTAAGCCTCCCTGCTAGCCATGCCAATCACCAACTTTGCCACTCCTCTGAGAAACAAACACGTCTAGCCTTCAATATCCATAACAACCATCTCAACCAGACCAGCCATGACCGTAGTCGCCCACGGTACGTACTCAGTACTCCCGTTCAAGCCTCACTTATGAATGACTAGCTCCTTGACCTGCCGCTAGTACCCTCACACTGCAAAACTAGGCACATAAACCAAGACGCCACACCTCAGCCGTCCCTCTCGTTGGCCCAACAAGAACAAGACGGCCACTTGCCGACCACTCGCATTCCTGATTCCTGTCCCCCCCCCATGCTTCAAGGCCTCGAGCCTCACAAGAGCTCTGCCGGAGCCCGTCAAGGCCAAGGCATGCCCGCCCCTCGTCCAATATTGGCAATTGCGGTATCCGTGCCTATTAGTACAAATTAGGCGGACCTGGGCGGGGTTGCAAGACGACGACTTGTGCCCCATCAAGCTGCCATCGCGATCCCTCGAAATCTCCTACGTTTGTATTGTCGGTCTGTGCTGATCGCCATTCATTTCTGCCACATTTGCACAGGGCGACAAGGCTTGCACGACTCATCGGGCATAATACGACAACAAAACCCATGTTTGAGGGAAAAAAAAAAAGTCAAATGAGACACAGAAGCCCCATGCTTGACGCGGCCAAAAAAGACATCGACGATGCCGCCATGTGGGTTTCCTGTCACCTAACAAAAAAGCGGACACGGCCAAAAATGGACCTCGCGCTGCAAGTGCCTGCGTGGTGCCGTCATCACTCCATGCCACCTTGCGCGCGCCCTCGCCTCGACGGAGAATGGCGTCCCGACACCTCCTGACCGAGCGCCTCTATCAGACCATTGGCTTCACTTGAACCTAGAGGTCATGATATGAGCCTCGCCTCACAGCGTAAACCCCAGACTCACAACTTTGCAACCACACTGCCACACATCTCGCTGACATACATACATCTCTTACCGCCTGTGCCATGTAACCCTCCTCTGTTATCCCTCCTCACACGCAACAGCCCCCCCTGGTCACCTCATTGGCTCCTCGATTCGATCGCTCGCACCACAGCCTGCCGGGCCTTCCACCTTGATGCTCGCCTGTCGCACGCTAGCAGGGGCAAATATTTCTGTTCCTCTCCACTATCGTGCATACTACTAACAACCTGGCTGCTGGGCCAAATTGGAAGTGGCGCTCGCTCAGTAGAGTTGCCAGTCTGCTCTCCAGTCCTGCCACTGAGTAGCAACGCAAACATGCCGATCGCGAAAGCTTTTCATCTTGCCTTGCGCCGCGTACCGCTGCATTGCACATCCCAGCACCGAAAAACTCAGCGGAGATGCTCCGACGCGCAACAGTCATTGGAGTATCCGGTTGGCTTGGCTAAGCACTATTGTCAAGGCAAAGGCGTCGTCAATTTCGACGTGTTTCACCACCAGCCATCAATCCCATCGCCCTGCACCAAATCTTCTCCGACAACGGTCTAGCATTTGCCACCATGGACACTTGCTCATCCATCTCCTCACAACAGTCTTATACTCGCTTCATTCGGGACACTGATTTCATCACCCTCATCTCCTATTCGGACAAAAGTACAGATATGCGTCGCCCAGCCGTCTCTTTAATTACACATAGGCCGCCTGCCTCCGTCCTTTGTCAAGCTCCGTCCCAAATGATCGTTCCCGTATCCACCGGACCGCATGCCCCACCTCACGATACTGTTATCTGCTGCACGGAGAATGCATGCTGAGGCTCAACGGTCCTAGCAATTTGTGCTTGCAAGGCAAAAAAAGCCGGAGAGCTATGCCCATTCCACGTACCCACTTCTCCGTGAAATCAAAATAGTTCAATCTTGCAAAGCCGCTCTTGACCCAATCCTGATTGATTGCATGACTTTGCCGTGGCTCGTAAAAACACCATATCGAGTCCATTGGTTAGCTCGGAGCTTTTTACGAGCGGCGGAAAACTCGAACTTTTGTCCATGTCACTGTCGCCATGCGACCAAGAAAACGCCAAATGCCACGCAATAGAGGCAAACCAAACTCGTAGCCACCCCCTCACTGACTGCATCCTGCTCTTGGCGGGCGTGATATAACTCGCGTTATTTGACCTCTGTCTGACACCTCCGACGCCTCCGGCAATAGCCCACACCGACTGGCAGCCAGCCTGCGCGGTACAGAAGCAAGGCATGGCAGCAAGGCATGCAAGCAAGTACGAGGAGCATGCATGCACGCCTGCATTGGCTCCGCGTCGACTCCACTCACCGTTTGTCTGGTTGTCTGGTGTCAGTCCTAGTATATGGTGTAGTGTGTATGGTCACTGGTGTAGTGTGTATGGTCACTGGTGTAGTGTGTATGGTCACTGGTGTAGTGTGTATGGTGTTGTGTCTGGTGTCTGGTGTCTGAAGTCTGGTGTCTGGTGTCTGGCTGCCGCGTCTCCCTGCGTGGCGTTTCTTCCCCTTTGCTCATGGAGCCGCTTTCATGAGAGGAGCCGTGGCCGGCGAGCTGATTGATTCATTTATGGTGAGTTGTGATTTGACCCTTCCGGACAGGGCCGCATTTCGGCCACCTCGAGCCGTCTGTCGTAACTACGATCAATCGCAGCGATACGCCATGTTATACCCGGTGCGGGTAGCCCTGACTCGTCTGGAATTTATCCGGAATAAACTGTCCTGGAAAACTGGCGTGTAGCGTTACCGCTCGCTCCGGTAGTGTGCAAGGCTCAAACTAGGAGCTGTACAGCCAACTAAGCCTATACACACGCCGACTCGTGCCACGCCGCAACAGCCCGTGGCATGGCAGATGGAAGAACTATCATGTGCACAATTTAACCCCATCGCCATGAATGTCTGCATGCTTGGCTAGTGGATTGGCTATCAAGGGAAGGGAGCAAACACGACCGCGTAGGAGACGTGGCGCTTGCGCCATCCATCATTCCCCGCGTTTGGCATCGCTTTTGCGCACAGAGGTTGGAGAGCGACAGTACGCCCCAAGCTTATGCGATGGGTTCGTCAAAAGGTCGAGCTAGGTGCCAGCTTTGCTTTTTTCGCGACATGGGCGGTCAAGGACCATTTCAGCCTCGTTTTATTAGGGTGGGCATGGCCGTCGACAAGCACAGTATAGGACGGACTCGGCGGTTTAGACCAAACGGTCTAGACTCGGAGCCAGCATGCCTGATCGACGGCTTGCGACTGGCTAGAACGTCTGTAACTGTCACCCACACAGGAGGCTATATTTACTCTCCAGGCTCCTTTCTTACAATGAGAGGGGTACAATACTACCACGCTTTATTAGCGGCAAAATAGGACGGCCATCTTCACCGTGATCGGCGGGGGAGGAGGGCTAGGTGACTTGTGGCTGGCGACGGTGGCTGGCGATGCTGGCGACGGCTGTGCTCACAGGGATCTGCTCATCAGTTTTTGATGGCGAGCCGATGATAGTGCAGCCTGCTCATAGATAGGGGGTTCGAGGGTCCTTTGATCAGCACGAGCCGCTTGCGTGGCAAGCGAGCTTTTGTGTAGCTTGGTGTGGCGTATATACTTCTATCATGTACTTGCTGTTCGGGCCGGAAAGTCGTATGCGGGACGATTGCGGACTCCATCGTAAAGGGGTCCAGCAGCAGCCAGGCACATACAATGCAGAGTTGTTCGCTATGAAGAAAAAAAGGATCCATTGACAATATATACCGGCCATGCATTGGTAGGCTACCTGCATGTTGATGCCAGAGCAGGCACACAAACCACTTCAACACGGTAGCATCGCTTCCTCGACCCAGACGACGTAGGGCTCTCTGTTGCTCCAGAACCTGCGCAGGGTGTGGCTTATCGTATTAATTTAGCAAATCTTGGGGAGAAGCGGGAAGGGAAACAAACGAGAAAAGGGGGGGCGTTGTCGGTGTGGTTGCGAGGCTTCTCGACGCCAACTACCGTTGACACCACAGCACCACACAAACTTGAGTTTTTTGTGTATCCGGGGTAAACGGCAAAGGAAAGGGGTGGGTTAGGTTCTCTCGGGCTCGAAAATGGGGGGGAGGGCGTAGAATCGAGGGGTTCTCTTCTCCGCCTTGTCGCAGGCTTCCCTTCCCCCCCCTCAAGCCACGTACCGGAGAGAGGGGGGGAGGGATGGTGATGAGGGCGGCCGGTGGCAAGCCAGTGGCAAGCCGGTATGCGTTTTTGTTGCCCACGAGGACGTGGCATTGTCGGACGCCATGGGCTGCGCTGCTTTGCATTGCTTTGCTTGCGTTGCGTATCAGTGCAGCGCCAGAGGGGAGGGATGCCGGGAGAAACGACGTGTCTGGAGTGTTTTTTTTTTCACGAGTTCAAGGCCCGAGGAGGGATGAGAGCATAGCTTGTCACAAACTGCTTTGGAGCGTGTGGCGGCGGCTTGCTGGCTGATGGAGAGCGCGTTCTTGGATACAAACCACGACGGTGACAAGTAGTAGCATGACAAGCGATAGTAGTATGATGCCGTTTGTTCATTTGACAAACTGAAGGGTTCTCGTTTCTGCATTCGTGAGAAACCACGTCCATCTACCGTTCATTCCGTAGGGGCGGGCGAATGATGAAGGGCTCGTGTGTGATTCGAATGTTTCTGGCATATCAAACCGCCGGTAGACGGGCTGCTGGGACGGGAAAAACGGCTGTCCAGCCCTCTTTGTCCCAAAACGGGCAAAAGGTTCTTTGACTATAACCTGGATCCGACAAGCACGCCCTCCTGACGAGCATTTCTTCCTTCTTGTCTTACCACTAGACAGAGAGACGGGGTCCTGATCACAGATATCACGGAGAGTCAGACCCCCAGAGTCCGGGACGGGGGGCCGCCGATCGTCTTGTCCTGCCTGTGCTCTCTCCCGACGTCCGCGCTCCCGCGGCGTGGCCCTAGAATCGTCTTGCTGGCCCAGCAAGCCCGTACGGGATGCCGTCCGTAGACAACGTTTCATTCATCATAAACCTTTTGTGCGTATCATTTTGGTTTTGAAGGAGCTTCTTAACCGCTCTCTCAAAGAGCGTTTGCGGCAAGCAAGCTCGAGCGCCGCTTTCAAAAGCCACAAATAAAAAAAAACGTAAGGAAATGATGGTTCTTGGGCGATGTGAGGTGATTGATATCAGGGCGTCGGATGACATTTACCTTGCCCTCTGTTAGATTGTAATCATTCAAAAGTGCCGGTACCTTTAAGCTTGCGTCTAGATAGCTGTCGTGGTAAACGGTGTTGCCGGTCCTCTGGAAGCAACATGCTGGTGGATTTCTTCGCGCCGACGTGTTTGGAAGTGGCCGTAGTTGCCTCTTGATGATTGATCTCATGAGCTGCTGCTGTGAATGCAAGCCTTTGGTACCAGAGCTTCGCTGGGCTGTTGTCGCTGTCGCAAAGCTTGTCAGTTGCTGCTCTCGTGACCAACTCAGAGAAGCGACGTCATTGAGGCCCATATTAAACCCTTTTTAAGCCGGTCTTTGTAGTGGCGCGGAGGGACAGAGGCATGCTTCATGCTTGCCGACGTGTTGGTCGTCATGATGAACAGCCCGAGGTTTCCCTGCACGTCGGACATGGAGCGACATACATCAACAGCTCAAGGTCACTCGCGCACAGCAATATACCGACGGTCCGAGGTCACTTGCGCACAGCACTACCAGCCATCATCACGGAGGCGCGGTGGTTTCTGCATATAGAATCATCCCTTTACAGATACTGGGCGAGATAGAGAGATAGAGAGAGACATATGCCTAGGGCGGCACGATGATGCCATACTTTTCGTAATCAAAGTGCTGCAGACTCGATATGCACTCGGCCCTGCCGTCGCCGACTGCCCCTCGCAGCCAGTCGTCGCCAATCTCAAACATGCCGCTCCTGCCGGCCAGCACCAGCTCGCGCACCGCCTGATATTCGACCGCCACGTCTGGGTGCGGCACCCAGACGACCCTCATGCCGGCCCGTCGCGCCGCCTCCACCCCGGCCACGCTGTCTTCGAAGACGAGGCACTCCTCAGGCCGGAGAACGGCTCTTGTTCCACTTGTTCCCTCGCCGCCGGCCGCCCGGCCCGCCGGGCTGTTGAGCGCGTGCAGGGCGAGCAGGTAAATGTCGGGCGCCGGCTTGCCCCGACCCGGCCGCAGCCTCGGGTCGTCTCCCAGGACGCGCCTGTCGGGGCGGAAGAAGCGCATCACCTCCCCGACCTGCGGGCTCGACGTCTTGAGCTCGTAGCTGTCGGTCTTTGTGCTCGAGGCCAGCGCGAGCGCGATCCCGTCCCCGTTACCGCCCGCGCCGTGCGCGCCGCTGAGGCGGGTCACGAGCTCTCGCGCCCCCGGCAGCGGCCTGGACTGCGGAAAGTCCAGCCGCAGCTGCTCCTTGAGCTCGCGAGCGAACTGCGGGCGGGAGATGGGCAGCTGGGCCCAGTCGTGGAACACGTCGCCGTTGGTGGAGTCGGGCACGCCCATGAGCCGGGCGCGGATGGACGAGGTAAAGGGAGGCCTGCCGTACTTTTCGAGAAGCCGGTTCGTGGACCGGGTGATGACATCTTCCGAGTCAATCAGGAGCCCGTCCATGTCAAAGATGCAGGCCCGGATCGCGGGGAGAGCGCTGGCAACATGTCAGCCAGTCAATCTGGGCATTTACCACGGTCTCGATGAAGCGGTGGCCTTGCGTTGGGCCATCTACGGACGTCTCCTTCGGACGGCTCTGCCATATTGTTGGAAGACGCCTCGGCTCTGGAAAGAAGCCTAGCTCTGTAAAAAAAAGCCCAGCTCTGGTCCGGCTCGAGCCGCAGATAGGAAAAGCAGCTTAACAGGCAGAGGGCGGTTGGGGAAAGGAGACCGTTGGCTGTGGCTATCGAGTACGAAGAGAGTGCTACTACAGTAGAGACCATCCGGACACTCGACTTGAGAGTTGGCTGATGACTTACCACATGTTGCCTCAATACCGTGACGCAATTTCCTGTGCTCTTGTTGGCTAGCAAGAGCTCGCAGTTCCGCTCAAAAGTATGAGCACTGCCGCATTATTGACCGCTGCATCGTGACAGCAGCGCTATCACGATTTAAATGGGTCCGCTAGAAGCAAGAGCCAGGGTAAGGTAAGTAAATTAGTTGGTGTTAAAGTTATTCCTCGAGACCTACTCCTGATTGGGACTGGAAATGGAACCTCATTTAAGGAATAATATTGATGAATATATATATAACAAAATAGAATAAGGATGCGCTTACAAGAGGCACAAGATATGCAGTCACCTCAAGACTAGTTCCCTGACACAACGGTGCTGTTGGGGCATTTCCAAGTGCAGTTGGGCATGGCTTACTACATACCAGCAAAGATGCTTCTCTAGACATGAACCCGCCATTGCCCGATCACTATTGGAGACATTCCTACAACGATTGACTGGAAGAATCGTTCAGGTGTAGCAATTGCATGATTTCGCCTGACAGCCTTGTGTTCAATCACGTTCAATCACGTGCTGGTATCCCCCGCATCCTACAGCGGCCGTGGCAGATCCGAACAAAGAATCTAACAGAAGCTTTCCCCCTCTCCAAAAAGGTTGCCGGATCTGTGATCAGTCTCCCCAGGTCACAGAATGACATCCAGAAGAGTATCAATACGCGACAATGAGCTCTTATTCGCCCACGATAAGCAAGATACCGCTAAACTGTAAGCTGAAGTTTGTCCTCCTGCGTCAATTCAACATTTTGACGTCAAATAGTGAAGCAACAAGAGCTTACAGAATGTCTCTCAAACGAAGCAATAAATTGTGCGTCCGACAGGGCAAGAGAAGAAACCTCGCTTTCGGAGTTTGAAATGGTGCATCCCATCACACCTAGCCGTCCCCCTTGCAAAGACCTCCGCTTGCCGTACTACCTTCTGGATTCCCATCCGATAAATGCCGATTTTTGTGGCCGCGAAGATGTCTTACAGCTTCTTGCAGATCAGCTTTTGCCCCCTGCAAATGTAGTAGCAGCAACAGCAGGAGCCGCCCCACGACAGTTTGCACTTTGCGGATTTGGTGGTATTGGAAAGACGGAAATTGCTCGCGAATTCGCCCGACGTCACAAACGTCATTTCGATGCGATATTTTGGGTTGTGGCGGATGAGAGTTCGAAACTTGACCACCAATACCAGCAAATCTCGTTGGCACTCGGTCTTGAAGATGAATCCGAGTGCAAGAGTCTTGTCGTGAGTAGAGAGATCGTCAAAGGATGGCTGTCGAATCCTCAATTGCAGCTTTGTGCCTCGGATGAGATTGGTCAGCCCAACCACGCCATAAGCGAGGCAACTTGGTTGCTCATCTTTGACAACGCGGATGACCCCATCATGCTAGCAGACTACTGGCCCCAAGGCAGCGGATCAGTCTTGGTCACTAGTCGCGATCCGTTGGCGAAAACCATGTTTACGAGTAGATCCGCGGGCATCGATCTAGGCCCGCTTTCACAGCAAGACAGTCTCTTCTTATTCAACCATCTCATTGCCGACTCCACCATACAAGAGGAGAATGCAGCACGTCATATAACAGACGCACTTGGTGGCGTCCCTCTAGCCATCTCTCAAATGGCTGGAATTATTCGTCGACATGACCTTACTTTGGCAGAATTCCTCGAACTCTTCACAGATCAGGAAGAGCGAGCTGCCCTGTATCAGACAAAATTTGACAGCAACTTGGTCACATACCGCCATTCCCTGTCTTCGGTCTGGGCATTCGAGAAACTGAAGCCACAGGCTCGGAAACTATTAGAGCTGATCTCCTTTCTAGACCCTGACAGCGTTGGAGAAGACCTGCTTATGGAGATGTCCGCGAAACTCCTCTGCGAAACTCCCCCATTTAAAAGAAGAAACTACATTGACGCCCGGACGGATCTGATGCAATCGTCCTTGGTTCGGAGAGATAAGCAGAAACAACAAATATCGGTTCATCGCATTGTACAAGATGCGGTGTTTGCAACATTAGACATCCCCAATAAGCGCTTCATGTTTGACCAGATTATTCGAATGCTTTGGGCGAATTGGCCATCGGCTATGCCTCAGCCGTCAAAAGAGCCAGAGTTGCCTCAACCAAAATCATCTGGCGGTAGGCTTCATGTCAAGAGGTGGCCTGTGTGCGCATCCCTTTACCCACACATACTGAGGATCCATCAGCTCTGGGCAACCATTCCGGACTTATCCGAGACGACAAGTCTACTGTTTGCCAAGCTTCTGACTGAGGCTGCATGGTACGTATGGTCTATTATGACTGCTCTTTCGATATTCTAATTGTACAAGGTACCAAAAAGAGCGCAGACGTACGAAGCATTTTGACGGCTTTTGCGAATCCGCCCAAAGCATCTGCGAGATCTCGACACACGCGGATCGTGACTCGGTACTTGCAGATATATTCTTCTGCAAGGGATCTATCGCGATGGATACGAATGACTTTGAAACAAGTCGAATCAACAAGGAGCATTCCTTTGATCTGGTATCGAGCATCTGCAAAACCTTGGAGAGAGAAGACGAGAGATTATATCTCGCGTTTGCAGAGCGAGGGATCTCACGAATTCAGGATAGACGGTATGAGGAAGGCGAAGCCGATCTCAAGGAGGCTCTCCGGATACGCAAAGCTCTCGGCAATTACATCCCCCGGTCAGGCGAGGCCAACCTCAGCTGGGCCCTGCTCGCGCAAGGCAAGCTTGACGAGTGCAACACACTTTTGCTCGACAGTTTAGCGGGCCGAGAGAAGGCCCTAGGAAAGGATGACAGAGAATCCGTCCGAACGGGTTTGATTCTGTACGCACTCGGAAACCTACGCGCTGCGCAGAGGCAGTGGGACGAGAGTTTCGAGTACCACAGCATGGCATGGCGCCACATGTGCGCAACGGTTGGCGAGAAGGACTTTTACACTGCAAACGTCGCTCATAAGCTCGCCGAGCACCTCGAACGAGCAGGGCGACGCGACGAAGCCATGTAAGTGTTGATAGCTGTCACCGCGCGCGCAAACCGAGTAGTGAGCAACACGCTGGTCGTAGTACCCAGTGCGATGATCAATTTGGCGCTGCAAATCTGGTCTGTAGACCAGACCGCACACAGGAACGAAATTGCCCGCACTACGTTCCTGAAGGGCAAGGTGTTTGAGGGGGCAGGCAAGACACAAAAGGCTGCTATAGCTCTGAAGGTGGCCTGCCGCTTGAGGAAGGAGATTACCAAGGTGGACCGAGATGCCCAGAGCTTAACAGCGGAGGACTTTGATGAGATTGTCGGCTTTTGGGCTCGTTGATCATAATATGTCAGCTTCTTAGGAAAATCATCACCCATACGCTAAAAGTAGTTGCACAAATGAACTGGATCAGGTAAAGTTTTGGATGCCAAGGCAGGCAAAAGTGGCAGGCATCTGAACTTGCTTTGGTCTCACTGCTGCTTTTAGTTGGTGATGAGAGGCGAATACCTGTACTTTTCTTCCGGCCTCCTGCTGGTCGTTACACACAGCTCCTGCCATACCTTTGTCGCCCTTACTGCAGACGTTGCATCTCCAGAGTGGCAGTCTTGGGTACTTCAGGCGAGGTCGCATGGAAGAGTGCACCTTACACCTGTCACTGTCCCTGCGTTAGGCTCCGAGACCCCAGGAGTGTGTAGTGTGTGCTAGGCTAGGAGGTATGGCGAGAGCGTTTTGATGTTTACTGACGTGACACGTTGTACGGGGCGAATGGAGAGTGCTTGTTTCTCAAGTCGGTTCTGGCTTTGATAGGTTATGATGTCAGGAGCGGGCCCCATCGGTAGTACAAGCCCTGATAAAAGGGTGATTCGTTGACGGAAAGTGACGCGCGGGAGTGAACGTTGTGATACTAAGGAAGGCGGGTAAGCCAACCGGTAGGATAGGGGTAAAAGAAACAAGGGGCTCACATTATCATAGAACAGAAGTAGAGATTTGCAAAAAGTTTAAAAACAAAGTGTCTTCCCCATGAGACTTTTTCTCTTTTTTTTTCCTTTTTTTATAAACACATCCATTAGTGTAAGCGCTCATTCCGCTTACTCGTTCGAAAAGAGTATTTCTACCAAGCCAGAGCAAAAAGTTACCTAGCAGGCGCTTTCCGCTCAGAAGAAGCCTTACATTTAAATCAAAGTGTGAAGGGCCGCGTTGAACAACTCAGATATATATCTTTAATGCCGTTAACCCCCCATATGGAAGCGTCCGCCAACGTTGAAAACTTGGATATCAGTTAACAAGGGACTAGCCAAGTATAATACTTTTGCCTCGCACCCAGTACCACGACGAAACGGACATTCTTTCTTCTTCTGTTTCTCGTCAACTAGACTGAAATTATGGCGACTAATATTCCCATGATGCAGTCGGAAGGCTAGAAGCGGCCTGAATTGAGGAAGGCAGAGCAGAGAGCGGGTTACAGGACCATGGTTCGTCGCCACGGTACGCAACGCATAATCGATGTGACCCAGACACGCATGCAGAAAGATTACATTTAGGAGATAATAACCCCTTGGATCAGAGCGAAGACGGGGTCGACCTCGTTTTATTCACAGCTTAACTATGCGGGGACATTGGTTAGGTTGTCGTTTGAGGAAGCGGAGCTGGCGGGCAAGGTCATTGAGGTACTTGGAAGACTAGGGATTGGTCTCCTGACAGACCCGCTACCATGCAGCTCTCCTGCCAAAAGAAGGAAAAATAACAAAATAAGAAGGGAAAAGAAGGAAACGAAGAGAAAAAAATTGGCGATACTGAAAACGGAAAGGACGGGCTAACATTGGCTGACAAGGGAGTTGGCGATGGCTTTCATCGTCCATTTGCATTAGACCTGGCCACAGACTAGAATGGAGACAATCTCAAACGCAAGATGCAGAAAACTAGCAACAGATTTTGGATCATGAACCGTAGTAAGGAGTAGTGAGGGACCATCGCTACCATTGTTTTACGAAGACATGAAAAGAAAGAGAAAGAGAAAAGGCGAGAGAGAATGAATGAAAACAAGCTTTTTGTGGTGCTTAATTATAACTAACTTTGGATTTTTGAACATGAAAAATTAAATAAAAAACCTTTGAAGATTAAAAGAGTTCTTTATTCACAAAAAGTGTATAGATCAAAAATCAATGCCATTTTTCTTCTTTCGCAATGGAGACGGGTCGGTCGGGTGGACGTTAACCTACCACCTGTTTTTTCTTTCTTTCTTTCTTCCTTCCTTTTTTCTGGCTTACTCTGCGAGGAATCCTATCCTGTCGGGCAGCATGTATTACGGAGAGGCTTGACGGTTATAAGTGTTAAAGCTAGTGCACGGAACCAGAGAAACATTCCCCCGCAACCTGCACACATATATAAATAGTAATGCCCCTAGGTAGAAGATGGCTCTTTAATTAATTAAGAATTCATCCTTCTCTCTCTCTTCCTTGCCGCTTTCCTGCGTTGACAATAAGTGACCCTTCAAGTCGTAGCAGCCCCACGATCGGCTTGTGGTCTGCATCAGCATGGAGAAAGGCTTGAAACTTGCGAGCAGTATAAGAGCACCACGACGTGTTAGTACTTGGTTTCATATCACTCCACTATTATGCAAGATATCAAGAGTCGTTCATCCTATCTAGGCTGTACAGTACAAACAGTCAATCTGACATGTCGGGTCGAGGTTTCAGGACACCCAAGCCTAGCATAGCACGAGCTATTCTCACAAAAAAGAAAGCCGTTTGTCAAGATTATAACCGAATCAGAAAGCCTTCAACAGCAGTTCCACATTCATCGTCACAAGACGGATGGGTCCGCATTCCAACCCGCTCCCCGTCTACCACCACTCGACACCCGTAAGCTCACGAATGGCATTCGAGCCGCAGTGCACGTCGCCGACCTTTTTGTGGTGCGTGAACCAGTCGTCCATGTAGAGAACCGTGTAGTTGGCCTTTTGGTAGGCCGCATCCACCCCGGCGGCCAGCACGTCCTGGCCCCCAATCTTGGGCCCCCACGGGTTCGGGGCGAGGATCTGCCTATTGCCCAGGACGACGCTGTTGATGGTAGCGGGGTAGAGGGAGATGGCAAGGCCGCCGCTGCCCTGTTCTTGACGGCCCTCCAGGGTTCTCGCCGTCTCGTTGGCCGGTTGGTAATTCTTCAGTTCTTGCGGCGGCGTGCCGGCTTCGAGGATATCGTGCCATCCGACGCCGCTGCCCTGCTTCTCGGAATCGTCCTGGGCGGCGGGCTGCTGTCCCTGCTGCTGCTGCTCCCCGGCCCGCCTGGTGGTGGCCTGGCGGCGTTGTTCGCCGTTGGTCTGAGGCCAGATATCGCCAAAGATGCGTTGCAGTTCCTCGTCCGTGAGAGGCTTGGGCTCATCATCCCCCGCGTACTGCCAAGCCTCGTTCTGATAAACCTGAAAGAGCGCAGGCATGCGGATGATTTCCGCGTCGGTGATGCCCGTCTCTCGCTTGATAATGTTTACATTTTCCTCAATCTTCTCAGCGCAGGACTTTTGGAAACTCGCAAAGTCGGTAACGTTCAACAGTTGGTCGATGGTGTTGGTGACGCGCCATTTGTTGTCCCCGTCAGTCGGCGACTTGGGACGGGAGACGGCCGGCTCGCCGCCATGACCGTCCTTTTGAGCCTTCTGGAGCATCTCAAGGCCCGCGAGGGGATCATTCACCATCATGACCCAGCCGCGCTCGCTCTCCACGGGAAGAAACTGCATGAACTCGTCGGTATGCTTGACGGCGAGCCACGAAGTATCGAGATCAATGGGGGCTTGCGTTTCCTGAGCGTCCAAAAAGTCCATCATGAAGGGCCTCTTCCCCGCCGAGCCCATCACAGCTCGTCCGGCAGGGTACGACTTCCCGTTGTGCTTATAAGGAGGGACAGTCTCCAGGTTGCCTGTCGAGTCGGTGGTGACACCGCCCGCCAGGTGCTGAACAGCGCCTACTGTATTGGACCTCAGGTCTTGGAAGACCTTGCGTCCGGCGCTGCGGTAGTCTTGCGCAGACCGTATCATGATGTGTATGCTAACGGGGCCATCAGATCCAGGGATGCTCATGTAGCCCGGCTCGAAAAAGTCTTGAGCCCAAATTTCATCGTTCTTGTTGCAATTAGAGGTCTCAATCACTTGAACAGGAGTCTGCAACCCGGCCTTGCCAGAAAGATCTCCGAGCTCCTTGATGAAGCGCTGCTGGTCAGCGCCCGCATAACCGGTGGCTGTTAGTAGCTGCTTGAGCGGTTGGCCATGATGCTGTGTCAAGACGGGTGCGACGCGAAGCTCCACCGAGTCCTTGGCCACTTTGTCTCCGTCTTGGACCTTGAATTCAACTCTCGCTCTGCCATCCCAACCCCCCGGACGGCGAACATCACGACCGTCAATGCCAAGTTCCAGGCCGGCCTTGAGAGCCTCGGCCTTGAAGGTATAGTTTGACGAGATGAAGGTCCATTGACCGGCCGTCTTGTGGAAGAGACGGACGTTGGAGGCGGCGGTCTTGTCGGCCACGGTAATGGAACCTATCGCCGAGTCGCTGAGCTCGGGATTCGGCGTGGTTCGAAGGGGAGCAAGATAGGTGGAGTTGCGCAGGATATCATCAGAAGAATCATGGCATGCAGATATCCGCTTATCGACATTCCGCACCTTGCCATAATCCTCCCAATACTGATTATTCTTCTTCTCCCACTCATTATACGTAGCCTTGTCGCCTTCACTTAGACCGTCGAACCAATCCCGCCACAGAAAATCAATCATTGGCATATTCTCTGCGAGCTTTGGGTCTAGTACAGGCTTTTCGGGAAGCGTAGTCCCGAGGAAGAAAATATCGGCTAGATTGTCTGCGCAAGAGCCGGTAATCTGGGACGAGCATCGACGGTCTGTGTCGACAATGTTGGCCAGAAAGAGCGCGCCAGACTCTTCTGTCCATGTCTCTTTGCCTGCAAGGTCGGTGGAACCCGCCGTGTCTACCTTGCCGTCGCGGTTGGAATCCGCCAGGATAGTTACTTTGAAGCTGCCGGTGGTTGGGGGAGCAGAGCCCGTCGTCTGATTTGGTGCGGCCAGGGACTCGACGCGTGGGCCATCATGCTCAGGATTATAGGGCGGTCCATCATCTTTCGGGTTGTAAGGCGGCCCGTCGTCTTTTGGATTGTGAGGTGGCCCGTCGTCATTCGGGTTGTAAGAAGGCCCGTCGTCTTTCGGGTTGTAAGGTGGTCCGTCCCATTTGGGATCAGGAGTCTCAGCACGCTTGCCAGGCAGAGCTCGAGGAACTGCGCCAGTGAGAGGCAAAGTGGCTACAAGAAGAGAGAAACGCATCTTCTCAAAACGAGGTCAAGGACAAGTGTGAAAAATGAGTGGAAGAACGCCGACGTTCAATAAGCGAATGGTTTGTGTCCTGAGAATCGTCCTAGTTCAACTGCAGGCGACTGTTTGCTATAAGTACAATTTTCTCCCGTAAAAACGCACGCATCCTGAGAAAGAGCACACGCGATTATTCACCTAGCCCAGGCCGCATTTCGTGCGCACTGCCACATCCTTAGAAATTAAACAATGAACAGGCTGGCTAACGTGACACCTCAATACTAGCGGCCCTGTTGGCTATCCCGCCGGAGGTCATAAATGAAAAGTAATATAGAGTAGAAGACGGCATTGCTTCGGCCCGAACTCTGGATGCTCGATGGCTTGACGAACTCGTATGACCAGACGAGCGCATGGAGTCAAGCAGGTGTCGTAATCCTGTAGTGCGCCCTTGATGCGTCTCATTTTAATTGTCCCGCCCGATGACTCGCGATAGTACGCCTCGGCGTATTATGCCCCGGAAAAATTATGCCGGGGGCGGAGGGCGAGCTCCACGAGTTTGTTATCCGGTATGGGTATCATACTGAGTACGTCTCATTTCGACTGTCCTGCCTACTTAATGACTCGCGATATTATGCCTCCCGTAAATCAAGGGTGGAGTGCGTGGAATTTTTATGCGGTAGTTATGGGTACGCGGAAGCATCGGCAGGCGAGCAGATTGACTTTATTGCTAATTAATAAGCTTATCTCGAGGTTTCTGGCCAAAATCATGTGGCGAACAACGAGCAACACCCTGCAAATCAGTCGCAATAGCCCACGTTTCTATTCCTTGCTTCGCGGAGCGCCAAGGGCCATCAGTTCCGTGATTACGCACATATGCAGCGGCAAGATCAGTCTTGCGGCGCAGTATGCGCGGATGCACAGCGCTTACGCGTATTCGGTGTCTGCGAAGATTTTCGGAATGCATTCCTTCGACTACATGTTGAGTCGCGCGGTCCCTTTTTTTTTACAAGCACATATATCCCAGACTCTGCGACGACGGCCGCCACGGATCAATCACGGTCGGTGACTTGCTTCCTTTTCAACAGCTAACTTGCCTTATCTTCCGTTTTGCAAGCCAATATATGATAATAAAGGTAGAAATTAGAGCCAAACTAGAGTTCGCCTCTCTCTACGCGAAAGGACCAAGACTGCACTACTCTCAGCCCTATATAGGCCGTGATGACGACCCGCACGAAGACTGGCCTCCCTCCCTGCGGAGAGTTTTATACTTTTTGCATTCTACTATATACATATATATATAGATATATGTATTTGATTTCGTTGCGGCGCGCAGTGCAACTCTTTTGGGGTCTGGGGCTGAATGCCGATGGGAAGCCAAAGATCGACGTGCAAGACGCCCAAGATCTATGACTCGAGTATATTGTGAGTAAGCCCCTTTCTCTTGTTTAACTCAAATGTCATATCTCATCGACTAATCTATTACGCCTTACACTCAATCAATTCGACTACTAGGTAAAGTCTCAAGCCAACCAGGATAAAAGGGGTACTCATCGAGCGTCTGAGGCACCCATCCTTGAGTCACTAGTCCCTGTTCAGCCTGATAGCGCTCGTAGCTCTCCAGTGTTGGTTTGACAACGTGTTCGGTGTGATAGCTGCCTTTGTACTTCATGATACTTTCTTTGCCCTCGTTGAGGATCTTGAGCAGGAGAGAGGGTATACATGGCTCTTCTTTGAATCTCGTCATCGGCGTGAATAGTGCCTTGAAACTGAATACGACAGCCCCGGACAGCGGGAGCCGACGCAGAGTCTGCCAGTCGACGCGCAAGTTCACATTTTCCACGCTGAGATCCGGATCCTGAACTTCTCGATCATTGAAGCTGGGATGGTTGGCTGGTAAGAATAGGGGTTTGCCTGCCTCTAGGCCCCAAGATGCCCTTTGGATAGGATCCGCTGTTCTCATTTTGGTGAAAAAGCTGCAATGCCATCAGTAATTATCATTCTCGGTGGCGTTTGATGGAGCTTGTGCTGCATACCGATCTGTACTCAGCCCTATTTTCTCATGGTAGTCAGGCACCGGCTGATGTATGTCCGCCAAGCCCAACCCTATTTTTTCGCCTAGGGTCCATCCGATTGTCGAACAGATCACGCCTGCTCGCAGGCAGTACCGACCTGTTCTCTCATCTCTCAGCATAATAGCAAAGTCCTCTGGCACGTTTTTGAGCAGAACGCGAAGAGGCTCTTCCGACGTGAGGTCAGACGTGGTGCCAAGTATGTGATTAATCAAAGTCATGCCGTTGCGTTTGAAATGCTGCGGGTAGCGCGCGCAGAGGAATTGCACAACCATCTCCACGAGTTCATTGCAGGCAAGCTCAGAGCCGGGCAGGGAGCATAATATATTCTTGCCATGCGCTGCGAAGAGCTCATGCCGTTGAAGAATCCGTTCAGAGTAGGTGCTTTCGAGCTCTATCCAGTAATCTGGATCCATCTTCTGTAGCGCTTCTACATGTTAGCCCGCAGTGAGCACCACAAGTACATAAGTCCTGTAACTTGCACATTGTCTGAACATAAGGCCAGCGAAATGGCCTATACGGCCTTGGCTCGGCAGAATCGATGCTGAACCGCTCTAGAGGTGTCGGCAACGGGACTCCCGATAATTTTGCATAGTCGGGGAATTTTCCCAGCGATTTGATCTCGCCCACAGTGAACCCACTGAAGACGTACAGACTCGGATTGGCAAGACGGTAGTCCGCGTCCATTGGGAGAAGTCGTGATGACTGTGTTCCAACATTCCAAAGTGCGAGCGAGCTGTTCATAGAAGATCCACGCTGCGAAGGCGGAAAGTTCTTTGAAAAGTCATGTTGCCGTCTTCTATCCGTGTCTGACTGGTTCGGGCTACGCTGGCGCCGGCGCAGTGCCCCAGCGCCAGGCCAGACGTTGCGTCCCGTTGCTAGTGCATAGACTATACAAGCGCCAAGTACACAAGAAATCGTCGCGTATAGAATTCCGTAGTCATGGCTAGCCGGCATTGTGCGCCGCTTGGGCTATGGTTTTTTGTGGAGGTTTGGCGATAATATCGATCCAACTGAGCTGACGAAGACTTTGTTGCCCCCGGTAAGAGATGTTCTGACGTAGACGCGTTACTTGTCAGCACTCAGTGAGGCCGTTCTCGAAGCGAATGAAACGTATGAGCAGTATAGGACAATGGTTTGCCTCACTGCATGAACGTGGTCGGAGGAGGGGGGTCAATTTGTTTGAGATGATCGTTTGATGGCCTCCAGCGACTGAGGTCACATCAGACCTAACATCGGGCATCAATTTATTGGACGCCACCGAACCCCGCCCTTCTCAACAACAAACCTTAAGTATCAGTACAAAACATTATAAAGAAAATACGAGAGATAATCTAAAACAACTATATTATCATGTTATAGTTGCTATCTTAATATAGATTTACAATGAAGGAGATAAACTTGGTGAAATAAAAGTACAAAGCTTTCTTGAAGTAATGCTGAAATGTTCAAATATATGGTAAATAGCGATTCTATCAGCTAGGCTCTTTGAATTACTGACCTGAATCCAAGTATATTCATACTTGTATTCCACTTTTTAATAATATCTAGTTACATGTGCAATACTTGGGGCCGGGGTTGCCGATCTCCGCCAGACCAACTCCGCAGGATCAACCGCTAGGGGCAAATCGTCTTTGGCTCCAAAATACTCTTCCACTCCTGACCACGTCCTTGGATGTGAGTGATCAAGGCCTGCTATTTTGCTATACGTCGTTTGATCTTGCAAGGTACTGGTACAAGCCCCATCTTCGGCAAAATCGTGGGTAAAGCCCAGCGCAGACCGGTCAGCCTGGTGGGTCTGGGACAGGTTATCGCAGACCTCATCCTCACGTGCACGTGACACCAGTGCAAACTCGACCTGAATGACTCTTTGATCTTGATACAATCCCACGCTGCATTTTCCGTTGGTCTCATCGATCCCCATTCATTTCATCGCCTCGCAAACTCAACGAGGACAAAGAACACCACTCAAAAATATTTCAACATGGCCGAGAAAAAGGCGGATGCCCCGGCAGCTGGCATGCTCTGGGGGGGCAGGTTCACAGGTATATATCCCGGGAAACAAGCTTCAGATATAGTGTACTGACCTCAGGGCGCGCAGGTGGGATTGATCCTCTCATGCACAAGTACAATGCCTCCATCCAGTACGACAAGGCTCTTTACAAGGAGGATATTCTTGGGTCGATTGCTTTTGCCAGGGCCAACTCAAAGGCCGGCATCATCAGCCAAGACGAATTCCAGGCGATTGAGCGTGGTCTGCTCCAGGTGATGGAAGAATGGAAGCAGGGAAATTTCGTCATCATGGCGAATGACGAAGATGTGAGACGCTGTTCAATTCTACTCAACTTCTTGAGCCTAACGCAAAAAACAAGATTCATACGGCAAACGAACGTCGCTTAGGCGAGGTTATCGGCAAGGACATTGCAGGTAAGCTGCACACGGGTCGCAGTCGCAACGAGCAAGTTGTCTGTGACATGCGCATGTGGTTGCGTGATCGGATTCGCGAAATCGACAGCCAGCTCGTCGAATTCCTCAAGGTCATTGTCACGCGTGCCGAGTCTGAAATGTAAGCCTAGCCTTCCCGCCTTTGATCAACACTTGACTAATAACCTCAGCGAATACATCATGCCTGGATACACTCATCTCCAGCGCGCGCAGCCCGTGAAATGGGGTCAATGGCTGATGTCACATGCCGCTGCGTTCAAGCAGGATCTGGAGCGGTTGCGCCAAGTTTTCGAACGGGTCAACCTGAGTCCCCTTGGTTGTGGCGCTTTGGCCGGCAATCCATTTGGCATCGATCGAAACATGATGGCTGAGGAGCTTGGCTTCAGCGGGATAACTTTCAACTCTATGAACACTTCCGCTGACCGCGATTTCATCGTCGAGTTCCTGACTTGGAACTCAATCTTCACCAACCACATCAGTAGGTGGGCTGAGGACCTCATCATTTACGGAACGAGTGAATTTGGATTTGTGCAGCTGGCCGATGCATATTCAACGGGCTCCTCATTAATGCCCAACGTAAGTCTCCTCATCTCCAAGCAATCTATTGGTGTAGGTAAAGTGTCGACGGTGCTAACAAGACCTTTAAGAAAAAAAATAGCGACTCGCTTGAACTTTTGCGAGGCAAGTCCGGTCGTGCTTTCGGTCAAATGGCGGGCTTAATGATGGTGAGTGTTGAATTGATACAGCCAGCCAGCTCCCTGGCTTTGAGGGTGCTTAAGAACGCATTGAGGATAACTACTGACCGTTCACTTCTAGACTATGAAAGGTTTGCCGTATTGCTATGCGAAAGATTCCCAGGAGAGCTGGGAACCTATGCTGGATTCTGTCGAGTGTGTGATGGATAGTATAGGCATAGCTAACGGGGTCATTGCCACCTTGACGGTGCGGCCAGAGCGGATGAGGGCTGCCCTGGACATGACCATGCTTGCCACTGATGTCGCAGAGTGGCTGGTCAGGAACGGTGTTCCCTTTCGGGAGGCCCACCACATCTCTGGACGCGTCGTCGCCCTGTCCGAGGACACGGAGGTCCCGATGGACCAGCTCACCCTGCAGCAGCTACAAGCCATTGACTCTCGGTTTACGGCTGACATTGCGGCGGCGTTCAAATACGAATCGAGTGTCGAGGCGAAATCGGCTCCAGGCGGTACCAGCCGATCAGCCGTGCTGGGGCAGATCCAGGAACTCCGTGCTATCCTAGATTAGAGGTTTGATGACATGATGCGGGAGGTGGATGGATCAGGGGTATTTGGGGCTGACATGACGCTCAATTTCGTGAAAAGATGTATGCTTCAAGAATCGTAGAAGAAAAAATCACAAGATGGCATATAAGAATCTCGAGCAGGGCATCCCCAGACGAGCCGGACATGAGAGGAAGAGTCGTCGGGGGCGAATGAATCTTTGTTCTTGTCCAGGAAGCATCTTTAAATCAATAGTTCATGAGATGATCCAATAGGTTCTTCTGCCCAAGTCTCACTGAGAGATGCTCCGCAGATTCATTGTTTGGGACGTCCTCCAAAAAGTCCATGCAAAGTCTTGCCCGCACACATGGCATCTACAGTTTGGCGTGGGTGTGGTGTAGCTCACCGCATCGCGACTGTGCGTGTACCGTGTGGTCGCTGAACCGTACATGGCCTTTGCTATTCGTAGGTTGCTTGAAATTCTTTGACGACTTGCTATCAATGGTGTTGTCGAGCTTCTAGATGGCTACTTAATGGGTAACTGGCTTACTTTACCACTGCGGGATCGCACCCAAGGAAGGGACCAGATGTGGCTCGCCTGGTGATGGTGCCTCGTCAGCTAGCTTGACACTGCCCATCCTTTTCATCGATTTCTTTTCTTCTGTTTCTGATCTCGAGTGTAGAGATGCCTAGTCAGCTACTTTGACACAGCCCGACTCTTTTCATCAATTTCTCTTTCTTCTGTATCCTGACTCTCGAGCGCGGAGTGCGCCCTGAGTGAAAAAAAGTTGGCGGTCGCAGCATGAGCCACGACACTCCAAGTTTAGCAACTGATGCCGCCAACCTTGTATTAGCACAAAGTGCCTCTAGGTTTGTAGCGGGTACAAATCTGCCGCGTAAATGTCAAATCGCGGTCATGGCAGACGATTTAAAAAAGGAAGAACAGACTTGGTTATGCTATTCGGCTTCGGAAAATCGTCGCGTGAGAATCGTGGTTGCGACAAACATTTCATGTGAGTGTGTAGTTTAGGGGGGATAGCTAGCTCATATTTGAAGAATTGTCCCTCCGTCAGATGCCAAGACACCTGCTCTAGAGCACAAAGCACAACAATTTTCATATGCTGTGAGAAAGAAAAACGTACTTGAAGTATTTTATCATGACGAATCGACTTCCGTGGATTTCAATCCTGGCGCTCTCGACAAATATTGCAGTCAACCCTACCCTGCAGACGCGGGTCTATTGGCTTCACTGTGAAAGAGATGCATATTCCTAGCTACTCCTGACAAAGCTCGCTTGAGGCTTGCAATCTTCAATTAAATGTATAGGATGGCTTATCTCATTCATCCAGATAGATCCGCAAAGGTAGATCGAATGCAGTCCCCAAGAAAGGACGACTGGTGTGAGATGAGAGGATGGGCGAGCCGGAATCGTGCACTCATGAATCTCCATGCACGTCTGCCAAGGTAACTACAAGTGCTCAATGACTAGTGAAGGCTGACGAATCAACGGCCTCTGTCGTTCCGTGTTGCATCTCGAATGTATGTACCTGGCAAGAGAGCCGGAAATACCATCTCTGTTGCGATGCCTGCTCTTGCTATTGCAGCTGTTTCACTGCCGACTTTTCCTCTGCACCGTCCACGGCTGATCCGGTTTAAAAATCCAGAAGCTCATTCACCGTCTCTGCCCCCTCCCTTGGAATCATTCATCTCGTCCCCGACAGGAGCCCCCGGACCGCCCGACAGCTTGATGTAGCCGTCGGGCGCATCCACCACGTTCCTTTCGTAACTGCATGGCCTCGGCGCGCACACACGCACGCGCGCGCGCCTAATGCGTAGCAGCGAGCTACCCCCGCGCCGCATCGGGCCTTGTCGCCGTTTGTCCACGACGGGGGGCCCGGCGTCGCGTGGACCAACCCAAGCCTCCTCGAGGTCGCGGACGGGGGAGGGGGGGGGGGGGGGGGGGGCCGACGCCGCGGCGCTCGTTGAGGCTGCCGTTGATGAGCGGCGGCCGGGGAAAGAGCCCTCAAAAACGGAGTACTCCCTGCTGAGGAAGCGGGCGGGCGGGCTGGTACGTGTGTAGTATATATGGACGGCCATCCGGACTCGCAGGTGTGCGGCGGGGTTCCGGCCATGTTGGCCGTCGCAGCGAGACAATAAGAAGTGGGCATATGTTTGCGCCAACCAGGCAACGGAGATGTGACGCGTTTAGTTACGGGGATTTCTATTCTTTTTTTCTTCTTCTTTTTTTTCTGCCTTTTCGCTCACAGCGACTGCAACATGCCAAGACACGCAGGTTATTCCGAAGCGCACATGATGGGTTTGGGAGGGTCGACCGAGCGTTCTGCCCCTCTCTGGCGGCGACTGTGAGCGGGCGGGCGAGCGAGCTGGAGCTTACGAGGACAAGGTCGAGTTTACCGCCTCTTCACGACAACGCCGAGTCTACGACGGCGAATTGATCCCTAGTCACCTGTTGACTGCCCGGTAGCATCACTTGCGGAATCAAACCGACGAGAGCAATTTCGCACTTATTTTCTTTTCGAACTTGTTCACGGCAGCGAGCCAACGCACGCTCCCACTTTGAAAAACCCCCTCCCGAGCTCGATCAAACGACCACTGCGTGGCGAAGACGACGATATTCCCCCGACGGTAGCCGGGAGTTTGGTTCTCTCTTTCTCTCTGTCACACATATACACACACTCTTTCCGGTCCGCACGCGCGCACAAACAACAATGTCCGGACTGGACGCGGCCGACATCGCGGCGGCATACGAAGCGGTGCGCAGCGACAAGGAGGCGACCAACTGGCTGGCGCTCTCGGACGCGGGCCCGAGGGGCGGCCGGCTGGCGCTGACGGGGACGGGGACGGGGGGCCTCGGGGAGCTGGCGCGGACGCTGGCCGGGAGCGGCGGCGACGCGGCGGTGCGGTACGGGTACGCGCGGGTCGAGTACGCCAACGACGCCGAGAGCACGCGGGTCAAGTTCGTGCTGGTGGTCTGGATCGGCGAGGGCACGCCGGTGATGCGCAAGGCGCGCGTCAGCGTCGAGAGCGGCGACGTCAAGCGCGTGCTGGCCCACCACAGCATCGCCGTCACGGCCAGCGACGCGTCCGAGCTCGACGAGGCGGACATTGTGGCGAGGCTGCGCAAGGCTGGCGGCGCCGACTACAACGGCGGACGGGGATGAGCGTTTGCGCCGAGGGGGGGGGGGGTTGGGGGTTGTTGGCAGGGACATTGGGATATAGAGTAGGGCGTGCGTTGGATGCCGGTGTTGGTACGATGGCTGGCGGGTTCAAGGGGGAAGATAGAAGGAGGTGCGTTTCTGGCGCATGTTTTGAGAATATACACGTCTTTGGTCTCTTGACGGGCGAGAGGTTCGTCACGGATTGGTGTGGAGGTTGGGCAAGGTCGAGTCTGGATATATAGAATAGCATGGGGAGTTTGAAGCGCAATCTACGCACATATTTTTTCCTTGGCTTTTTCATGTTCTTTTCTTCTTCTTGTTCTTCCTGTTCTTTCTTGTTCTTCTTGCTCTTTTCTTGTTCTTTTTCTCCCCTTTTTCTTTCCTTTTGTTTTGGTTGGAGCAGACGTGGACGAGTACTGACAGCTGCGGCGACATCAGATGCGGGATACATGACTATTCCAACCTCTGCATGCATGCACTCCTTCATTCGCTCGTGCATGTATGGACGTATGCATGTGATGAAGCGAACAGGAGGCGAGTGATTTCGGCGCGGCGGCGAGACATCCGAAGCGGCGACTGTCTGCCAATCGCGCGCCGCCCGTGGAGGCAAACCCCGCGGCCATGACGTTTGCGTCCCGATTAACTTCGAGGACTCGTTCGCCAAGCGAACCATTGATGCAGTTTTACGCTTTGCACCATTTTCTGTTCTATTGCCCTGCCAAGCGCCCTTTTTTTTTCTTGCTGCACATGCCTAGTTGCCAAGATCAATTTGGGAATGCAAGATTTGGTTGGCAAACCACGCCACCACTCGTAGTGGTGGTTGGTAGTTGAAGTACTCAGTAGTTCGTGTTGGCGTTTGCGGTAGCGTTGGTCCATACGAGCCAAAGGGGGCTTGCAGGGGGTTGAATAAACGGGCGAGTCGCAGCCCTATTTGCTGCGCAGCTGAAGAGACCTTTTTTTTTCCCCTTTTTTTTGGGGGGTGTCTGGTTCGGGATCAGCAGGGACTCTGTGGGAGATTGGGTTTGGGAGAGGAGGAGGAGACGGGCCATTGAGGTCAGCCTCAGCTGTCATTTTATTGACCAACGTTGGATGCTCACACCACTCACACAACCTTGTTGTCCGTTTCTTGCCCAGCATGAACGTCTGTCCCACACCAAAAGCAGACGTTATATCAAGTACACGAGGGAGACGGACAGACACGTTTTTTTTCTGGTCCCTTCTCCATCTTACCGTAAAAACCTGAGGGGGAGGGGAGGGGAAATGGAAAAACAGTTCCGTTGCGGACGTCAGGTCCACACTACTGAGTACCGTCGTACCCTTTTGATACTAATTTTGATTTTATTTTTTTTTCGGTTTCATGCGGCAATTTCACCGTTTTTTCTTTACTCGGCGGTGTTTGTGAAAATGGAACAAGAAAAAGGGCAACTTTAAAATTACGGTGCAAAAACGGTCCACTGGGAGAGGGGGGCGGCGCGGCTTAATTGTGTAAGGAGGACCACAGCGGAGTTGTGTTTGTGTACTGATACTGTGTGGCTTGGATTTTTTGCCGACCAAACTTGAACTACTGGTAATTGAAAAAAGTCCAAAGCACAGTTCTCGAATTCCCATCTTGCTCGGCTCATCGGGTTGGTGCAGATACTGGTTCCCTCTCTATTCCGTAGTCAGTGGTTTGCTTTTGGAAAAAAAAAAAGAAAGAAAGAAAAAAGGCGTGGCCGAGTCGGCTAGTCAGTTCAGGCTCAGCTTAAGCCGTTTTGGGGACCGTCCGAGACGGCGGCGCCGTTGTGGTTGGTTTGGGCGGCTTGCGGTTTTGGGAGGGTGGGGTGGACGTTGTAAGCCACTCTATACGATTCATGCCAAAACAGAGAACAAAAAACGACTTTTTTTTTATTCTTCATCTTGCCTTCTTTCAAAGTCTCTATGGAGTACATTGATTTATTTTTCTTCTTCGTAGAAATAGATTTGCGATTGCATCGCTCCAATCCTCCGCTGTGCTCGCTGGTGGCTTCTGTCGTCTTCTACCAGTATGTAGCTCGTCCCCTACAGTCTGCCGTGGCTGTGGTGGCTGTGGTGGCTGTGATTGTGATTAGCGTCCTTGTTGTGTGGCGAAAGAAGACGGGAATCATGAATATATGCATGCATGCACGGAGGAACAATCTCTCAAAAAAAGGGCCGATGCTCTTCTTTTTCTTTAAATTGTTCTGGTTTGCGCATGCACATCACTCCCCTTTCCAACATCTTTTTTTTTTTTCATTTTCAAACACCATTCCCATCAGTGACGTACTGATACAGCAAACGGGGACAGGACCACCCCCAATTTTTCCCTTTCCTCTCCATATCTCACGCGCATTTTATATTTTATATCGCGCGCCCCTCGTCTAAAGCCAAGACTCTCCACAGGGCCAACTTACCCCGTAAAAAAAATAATAGCATCAGTCAGATGTGGTTTTTGCTTCGTCTCCCCCTTGCCCCAGAGTGACGTAGGTGATCCGTACTGAAGAAGAGGGTTTTTTTCTTCTTGTCGCATCGCTGTCCTCGGCCTCTTTCCCCCCTTCTCTCCATTCCCTGTAGAAGCCATTTGCGCACCCCCCCAAACTCTCACATCTTACCCCCCCTTCGGCCCTGGGCCGGCCACTCCTTTAGCTGCTGCATGCGCGCGCACATGGCCAGCCGGATGCAACGACAACCTTGGGCTAGTGTCGGATCGACAGCACCAATAGTTTGCAAGCCAATGTTTTATTTTCATTTTAATTTTTATTTCGGCCTGGCGCGAGCAGCACAATGTACTATTAATGAAACATTGCCTTTTGCAACCAAAACATTTCTGTGCTTCCAGAACACGTGCAGAATTTTGATTCTTCTTTTCCAACAAACTGTTTTCGACCTGTTTTTTCCCCCCTCTGACCCGTCTTTACGATTACCCTGGCTGTCGATTGTCGATTGCTACCTCGACAAAGCCACAGTCGTGACATCCACCGCCCGCATAATTTATAGCGCATCAGAGACCCTCTACACTCCACTGTCGCCCACTGTCGCCCACTGTCGCCCACTGTCATCCACAGTCATACTGGGCACACCTTGGCTTCTCCTTGGGTACTTGTAGGTACCTCCTTCCAGCGCCTTGGCTAAAAGCCTCGCACCTCTTTACTTACTCGCCTTTCCCCTTTCGCATCTTGTACTCTTGTACCTGTTCATCGAATTTAGTCTTTTTTTTTCTCTTCTTTTTCTTTTGTTCCTTCTACTTCTTCCACCCCTTATTCAGGCCCTCTTCGCCTTATATTCGGCTCCTCCCCCGCCGCCGCCTCCACGTTGCACGCCCTCGTCTCCCCAGCCCACACCACAAAGCACCACAACAACTTGGGTTCTCTTTGGGTCGACCTGGTCATCAGCAAACGGCCACGCTATTACTGAGTAGTACACTATTAGCGACCAGTACAAGGCACTCTCCCACACAACCACACACGCAGCTTGCGGCTGAGACAGCTCAACCACACACGCCAGCTCATCTATATTTGGTTGCATGCCCATTTTTGTCTCATCTCTATTCTTTTTCCCCAGTCTCCGATAAACCCTCAAACCAGAGAGACGGCCCCATCTTTCCCTTCTTCACTCCTGTGGCGGCGCCCGCATCCCACACGCCCCCCCTGGTCGCCTGCCTGCTCTAGGCATAGCCTCACGTGCGCACCTCTCTCATCACCGCGCTTCTGCAGCCAAGTCATTTACCTCTCAACGCTCGCAGCCTCGTCTGTCTTTTTTCTCTTCTTCTTCTTTTTCTTCTCTCGCATCCCATCTCGCATCCCCCCCCTCTCGCCCTTATTTTTCTCTTCACCCTCCCCCCCCCTCCCCCCCTCGTCTCTCTCCCTCTCAGAACCTCCGTCTTCCCACCCATCATGTCGACTGGGTTCGACTCTGCCAACGGCTCTGGCAAGATGGACCTCAAGAACGAAGACGCCGCTCCCCGCATGTCCACCGAGGACAATGCCGACCACTTCCTCGAATCGCTTGGCTACAAGCCCGAGCTTTCGCGCAACCGCTCCACCGCCCAGGTCGCCTTCATGTCCTTTGTCCTCGCCTCGATCCCCTACGGTCTCGCCACCACCCTCATCTACCCCGTCATTGGCGGCGGCTCCGTCGTCGTCATCTGGGGTTGGGTTCTCGTCTCTCTCATCATCGTCTGCGTCGCTGCTTCGCTCGGTGAAATCACCAGCGTCTATCCCACTGCTGGAGGTCAGCTCAGCCTAGCTTGCTCCCGCTCCGCAACGCTCGTCCCTGCTTGCTAACCGTTACCGTCTAGGCGTCTATTATCAAGCCTTTATGCTCGCGCCCCCCAATTGGCGCCGCATTGCCAGTTGGGTCTGCGGATGGCTCTACGTCGTCGGAAACATCACCATTACCCTTGCCGTCAATTTCGGTACTGCCCTCTTCTTCATTGGCTGCATCAACGTCTTTGACAAGGGTGTCGACGCCGAAGGCAACACCATCCCCATGATCGAGGGCAACAGTTGGCAGCAGTTTCTCATCTTTCTCGCCATTACCGTCCTCTGCAATCTTGTTTCCTCCCTGGGAAACAGGTGGCTGCCCTGGATTGACGTAAGTCTGCATGCAATGCATCCTCCAGTTCCCCACACCGAACTATCCCCGAACACGGCTCCCGGCTCCGGGCTCCGGGCTCCGTGTTCCGTGCTCCGTGCGCCGTGTTGCTGCTTCATGCTAACGTGCGCCACAGACGGCCGCCATCTTTTGGACATTTGCCGGTGTCATTGCCATTACCATTACCGTCCTCGTCATGGCCAAGAACGGCCGCAACTCTGGCTCCTACGTCTTTGGCCACTTTGAGACCAGCTCTGGCTGGCCCAAGGGCTGGTCCTTTATGGTTGGTCTCTTACACGCCGGCTACGCCACTTCATCTACCGGCATGATCATCTCGTACGTCTTCTTGCATTGACTGGTTTACCCCTGCCCCCCGCACGACGCGAGGCTTTTTTCCTTTCATCCCCGTAGAAACAACCTGCGCTAACACACTTTCTGCAGCATGTGCGAGGAAGTCCAGGAACCCGCCACGCAGGTCCCCAAGGCCATGGTGGCCACCATCTTCATCAACACCTTTGCCGGTCTGCTCTTCCTCATCCCTCTCATGTTCGTCATGCCCGCCAACGAAATCAAGGCCATCATCGACTCGGGCCAGCCCGTCCCCTACATCATCAAGTCGGCCGTCGGCTCCCCCGGCGGCGCCATCGGCCTGCTCATCCCCCTCATGGTCCTCGCCCTGATCTGCGGCATCGGCTGCACCACAGCCGCTTCCCGCTGCGTCTGGGCCTTTGCGCGCGACGGCGCCATCCCCGGTTCCAAGTGGTGGGTCCAGGTCAACAAGAAGCTCGACGTGCCCCTCAACGCCATGATGCTCAGCATGGTCGTCCAGGTCGTGCTCGGCCTCATCAACTTTGGTTCCGCCGTGGCTTTCAACGCCTTTTCCGGCGTCGGCGTCATTTGCCTGACGGCCTCGTACGCCACCCCCATTGCCATCAACATGCTCACGCGTCGCGCCAAGGTTGCCGATGCCGCGTTCCGTCTGGGCAAGTTTGGCTATGTCGCCAACTTTGTCGCTGTTGGTATGTCCCTTGTTCTCCCCCTCTCCCAGCTCTGGCACGATGCATGTACACATGAATCACGCAAGTCACTAACACAGCTGCGCAGCCTGGTCTCTACTCGCTCTCCCCCTCTTTTGCATGCCCACAAACTATCCCGTCACCGAGGTCGACAAGGTCAACTTTGCCTCGGTCGTCTTTGCCGCCGCCATGGCCATCTCTGCTCTCTGGTACATTGTGTGGGGCCACCGCAACTACGCCGGTCCTCCCGTGCAAGAGCATCAGCACATGCAATAAGTTTCTTCCCTAGGCGTGACTGGATGAGATGCGTAATGTGCATGATGTTTTTTTTTCGATGCCGCGAATCTTGATTGTGCGCTTATAGCCACGGGTCTACCTACACGCGGCGTTTTTTTGCATGAACAATTTGGATGCGTGACCGATCTATATATTTATATATATACCAGACTATACCCTACAATTGATATATATTTTCAGCGCGGACGTGTATAAACCTCGCGTCGTAATGCGCCGACAGTCAAATATCGGCCAGATGCTCAACGTCTACAAATTGATTTCCCTTGGACAGTGTTTGGGTCTTGTTTCAGTCCATGGGCAACAATGTCCAATATGGAATCGTGACGGTGACATTTCAAATCAAAGCCACTATGTAATCCAAGTGCGACGTTCAAATCCCTCTTTTCGCTTCCCTTGGTTTCTTTGTCTATCCATGTGGACACATGCAGTTACACCACCTCGCATCGAGTCCCTAGTCTACAATTGAAAAATTTACTTGTTACACATATTGTAAAGCCCCCCCCCCCTCTGTCTTTCTTCCCTCGGTCACCATTTTCATCATACAGCTTGCTTGACCAGGTCCCAGCACCTTCGCATCCCCGTACCCATCGACTCCGTCTCCACGCTGTCCGACCACCGTCCACTCGTCGCGCCATCGCCATCGCCGACGTCCACGCCCACGCCGACGTCGTCGCTCGTCGTCCCCCGGAGCCTGAACAGGTGCACGTGCATCGTCAGCTTAATGTGCGAAAACAGCCACGGCACGCTGCCCAGCTCCCCCACGTACTCGAGCGACGGCGAGTCCTCGTCCTCCTCGTCCTCGCCACTGTCTCTGTCCCGACCTGGTGGTAGGCCCAGCGTCGCCGCCACAAACTCCCTCGCCAGCTTGGCGCGCCGCCGGCCCGCCGTCGTCGTCGTCGTCGTCGTCGTCGTCGTCGTCTTGGCCGAGGCCGCCTTTGATTTCTTCGTTTCCTGCAGCAGCAGCGCCGGGCTGCTGCTGGGAAACTCCCACAGGCCGGCCAAGAGGCCCTTGGCCGGCCGCTTGCGGAGCAGGTACCGCCCGTCGGCGCGCACCACGGCGCACACGAGCGTCTCCTCCTCGCGGACGGCCTTTTTCGCCGTCTTGACGGGGAAGCGCCGCGCGTGGCGCACAATGACCTCGATGTCGGCCTTGCTGTGTGCTGCTGCTGCTGCTGCTGTGGTTGTGGGCTTGCTGGTGGTGGGCTTGCTGAAAAAAGCGGACAACTTCGCCTGCTTGCCTCCCTTGGGAGCTGCTGCAGCTGCGGCAGGTTTCTTCTCCGTACCCTCCTCGTCGTTGTCGTCGTCGTCGGCGGCGCAATGTTCGTCAAACGGCCCGCATAGGCTGCACAGGTCCTCCATGTCGTCGGCGACGGGCTCGGCGACGGCGACATTGTTGCTGCGCTGCTGCTGCTGCTGCTGCGTCTTCCTCTTGCTCAGCGCCAGCCCCTCGCCGTAGGCGCGGCAGGTCGACGTGATGGGACACTCGCCGCAGTTGGGCTTGGGGGTGCACACGGTGCTGCCCAGCTCCATGAGGGCCTGCCCCCAGCGACCGGGCCGGTCGCTCCGCGTGTCCCCCGGCGCGGGCGCGACCGCCTTGCCGTCGCCGTCATCCTGTTGCTGCTGCTGCTGCTGCTGCGGGTGCACCCCGTCGAGGGCCACGGCGTCGACGAGGGCCTCGGCGGCCGCCCAGATGGCGTCGACGACGGCCTTGTCCGTCTTGACGCTGCCAAAGAGGCCGAGCTGGCGGCTGAGCACGCGCAGCACGTTGCCGTCGACCATGGGCGCGGGCCGGCCAAAGGCGATGCACGAGATGGCGCCGGCCGTGTAGGGGCCGACGCCGGGGATGCGGTCGGCCAGGTCGCGCGCCGACGACGGCAGCAGGCCGTCCATGGCGGCGTCGCCGACGACGAGCCGCGCCGCCTCGTGGATGCGCGTCGCCCGGCTGTAGTAGCCCAGGCCGCGCCACGCCGCCAGCACGTCGTCGGGGCTCGCCCCCGCCAGGTCCCGGATCGTCGGCCACCGCGCCATCCACCGGTTCCAGTACTCGACCACGACGGCGACGCGCGTCTGCTGCAGCATGATTTCGCTGATCCACACCTCGTACGCCCGCTTCTCGAGCGCCGCTCGCAGCCCCGGCGACGGTGACGACGGTGACGATGATGATGATGATGAGAACCGCGACGGGTCCACCCACGGCTTCCGCCACGGCATCGCCCGCGCGCCGCTGACAGAGTCGAACCAGGCCAGAAAGTCCGCCCGGGCGGCCGCCCCCCGCGCCCCGCACAGCAGCAGCGGCGCGTGGTAGGCGAGGCTGTGGCGCCGCGCCGGCGGCAGGCTGGGTGGAGGCGGCGCCGCCTCCGAGCCGAGGGAAGCGAGGCGGAGGACGGCTCGGTACGCCTCGAGCTTGCTGCCGGAGGAAGAGGCCGTCTTGCGACGCTTGGCGGGCCGCTGCGCGGGGGAGGCGCCGCCCTCGGAGTCGTCGCTGGCCGAGGGTGAGGGTCTCGGGCTAGTGGTGGTGGTGGTGATGGCGACGCGTGATGACGCGGGAGGACGCCGTGTGGCGGTCCTTGTCTGCCCACGCATCGTCAAGGTTCAGGAGCGGCTATGGACGCGTTGTTTGGGACGAGCTCGTGTGTGTGTGTGTAGTTTTTTTGCAAGTTGTATACGATGTAGGGGGCCTTGTTAATAATCCTCTGCCTCTCATAGGTCGCCCCCCCGCGGAATGGTCGTTGGCCGATGGTGACTTTACGCGTCTGGAGGCGACCATCGGAGACGGGACCCACGTCATGAATTTCCTTTTTTGGCCAGCCGGGCCAAGGCAGATATCACGACGGGCATGCTTATTTTCCAGGAAGAAATTGAGAAAAAGGGAAAAAAGAAAAAGAATAAGCATAAGAGCAGGGAGATGCTTTTTGTCTTTGACTTGAGCATCATAACCCACGGCCAGGGGATGAGCCGTGACTGCGCCCTCCCCCCCCCCCCCGTTAGGGGACAAAAAAGATAAAAAATGTACAACACCCGGTGTTCGCTGGTCGTCACCGACCCAACTACTAATCTGGCGCTCAAGTGGTTATCGATCGGAGATCAGACGGGATCCAGATTTCTCACTCGGCTATGGTCGTACATGCTGATGTGGTTAGTAATTCTGCCTTATATACTAACATGGTCTGGGCGATAGTTGGTTAAGAGAGGCGCCTGCTGCTTCATGACCAGGAACAACTCGCTAGCTGCTTTCGAGGCAAGGCCTTCGCGAGCAGAGCCTCTGGATTGTGATATGAGCATTTCCCCTTTTCCGGCAGTGGACTCAACCAGGCGCGACATGGATGAATCTCTGCGAGGACAAAAAAAAAATCATAATAATACTAGTAATCAGCCAATGGCCGCTGTAGCCACCACGAACGCGCCGCAATTACACTACAACCGCTCACTGAAGCAGGCCGCAGCCCAGGCAGAGAAGCAAAACCAATGTTGAATCGTCCAGCAAGATTTCATAATGCAGAGTTTACGCCTTGTTTTTTCCAGATAGGAGCAGCGCCACTGAATGGCCGGAGGGCCTGTAGCAGGGCGCTCAGCAGGCCTGCCGGCGGCGACGTCGTGCAGGGGCTGTGCCATCAACGGGGCCACTCGGTGAGTTTCGGCCGCGGCGCTGCCGGACCTGGCTTGAGTGCTCCGGTAGCCTGCTGTAAGCGTGGCCGTCATGTGCCTGTTCGAGCCCGAAAATTGATTGCCTGAGTCGATGAGGAGGGTCCGGCATCGTGTGCCGGAAGCTAGGACTGGCTTGGCCCTGATTTGTCCTCGGGTTACTCCATTCACCAGCCAAAAAAGCAGCCAATTGTCAGCCAAAGTAGGTCTTACTATAGCTAGTGCTCCGATATTTACTGTCCATAGAAATCTACAAGGTAATATAATAATAAGCTCTTGGCCAAGTACTATACTACTATATATTATTATCTAAATTACTCTGGCTATTTGAAATAGAATATAAAACATCCGGAAAATAGCCTCTAAGCTAGCTAGCTACTACAAGTACCATATAAGAATTTCCATTAGTCAGGGAAACATAAGAGAAAGAGCAAAAATACCAGGCTAAATATCTATAAGCTTACAAGAAGTAAAACGCTCATTTCAGAGTATACATGGAACTGAGCTAGTAAACCCCATCAGTCGGACAACTACCAGGCGTGATGCATAAACTGAACTGATCTGCACCATCTGCTATCATATTGCTAGGATATATGTGACCCTCTCGCCTGCGGCTTTGCTCCGTGCAAATAAGCTGGCCGGATCAACTGCGCTATTCTGTGGGCGGTGAACTAGGGCTTGATCAACGTAGCTGCATCGCTACAATTATCGTATATAACCAATAACCGTACCTCGATACTTTCTCGTGGCCTCTCGCAATATGTACCGTTCTGCATATCAAAAGAACAGTGAGGAGCGGCCAAGTCATAAAAGTTGGAGATTTGTGTAGAGTATTGTATTCGGGCAATGGAAACATGCAGCTTGGGCCATCAATGCCCAACCATCTCTTACAATCATTGCGAGTTGCGATGTGGAAAACACTTTTTTGTGATGGATTGCCAAAAAGCGGCAGGACAGTCCCGCTGGGTACTGGGTCAACTCTGACCTCTGATGCCCCTGGTCCAGCCTGTCTCCACCCACAACAACATCGACCGCAGCGCGAGATTGCCATTTGATAGTTCTTCATTGACAGAACATCACCTGCCAGGTCACACATTGGTGGCCCTCGTTGACAACCAACTACTGGAAAGTATCCGGCTCAAGTTACCAAGATCTCTCGCACGTTCGGCCACCTACCTGAACATCTTTCGTCATGGCGCCACGGGTTACCAGTTGGGAGGAATTGCTTTGGGTATCTGAAGAAGTCGATGAGGGCACCGGAGAATTCCAATATACCATGTTCGCAACAGTGGAAGACGACGCGATATACTACGGCCAGTTGAACAAGCCCAAGGCGGACATCTTACTCCAGCATGCTACCAACTCCCTTTCTCGAATTCCTGACGAGAAAATCTTTCCACGGTGGCCTCAACGTCTCACTCTCACCAAAGCGCCCGAGGAGCTCCCATCCGACGTTTTCATCAAGCGGGTCAGTATAGCGTTGTACGATATATTCTTAAAGCACAAGGTCGTGCACCTCCTCCCTCAGGCATTGATGGAAGAGGCAGAGGCAATGGAGGTATTACGGAGGCGACCGCACCCAAACATCGTTGGATACCACGGCTGCCACGTGCGACGAGGCTACATCACTGGACTTGTACTCGACCGACATCCTGATAATCTGAGCAGCTACCTAAAGGGTGGCCGTGCCATCCAAGATAAAAAGCTCTTTATAGAATCACTCGAGTCGGCTATTCATCATTTGCACTCGCTTGGGTGGGCACATAATGACCTCAACCCCACAAATGTCCTTGTAGCAGAGGACATGAGGCCTATTTTGATTGACTTTGGGTCGGCTCGTAGGATTGGGGACAAGTTGTCGACTAGCCGTGGTACGAAGGGTTGGATAGATTGCGAGATGAAGGATTATACGACGTCAGAAACTCGACACGACACTTTAGCTCTCGCCAAGATTCGCGCGTGGCTAGATGACCCAATATTTGAGGATTAAGTAGCTGTGCTGTACATTTCAAAGTTTGTGGCTAGTGGGTTTGCATACGTGGCTGGATAGGAAGGGCAGAGTTTCGAGGCAAAGAAACACTGTGTCTATTCGATGGCTTCGTGCTCTAGCGCATCGCACCTTGCCTTGCATTGTGGACAAAGTCGATATCTGGTTGAAGGATGCGCTCCAAAGTCACCTCAACACTGGCATTGATCACATTGATGGCACTGGTTAGATGGAGCTGTGATCTGGCAGATGTTACTGCCATACAATGAGCAAACCATCCTCCTATCGTTACTATCGCATCGCCATCTTAATCAATTCTAGGCTGTCCGAGCCATTGAATGGGCAAGCGTCCAAAACGTTAGGCAATGATACCTTCCTGAAGAAGAGCTGCTTTCAATTCTTCTAGGGTTGAAAGAGGCTTTGAGTCCTGGAAGACACCGTGGGTGTGTTTCTTTTCAACATACACGTTATTGCCTGTGCAAGAAATAATTCCATCGGCTCCCAGCTGGAAGGACCAGCCCGTGGTGATTTGTGCGGGCTCAAACCCGATGATATCCTTAGTATCCACCATCAAAGTGCTCTGTGGCCCAACTAGGAGCTCAGTCTCGGTTCGGTCCCTTGGGCCGTCCAAAAGCTGCAGTGCAATCAAGCTTGCAAGGTTGTTGAGGTGTAGGAACTCGGAGAAGTCGTGGAAAAACGCCCTGGGGACTTTTGCAGCCTTTGTAGGAACTTGACCTTCCTGGAACTCGAAGGGTACAAAGGTTCCGTTGCGCTGTACTTGAAAGACGTGGCCACGAACAGGCTTTGCGGCCAGCTCTCTTACGGGAACGGGCTTCGTCCAAAAGGATTCGGAAATACCCGAAAACTGGACTCTGACACCATACAGGACATTCCCTTCAGGGACCTGAAAATGAGCATGCAAGAGATGGATACCGAACGAATCATGGGCACCATGGCGAGCAAAAAGTTCGCCCAAGTTCTTGAGCGTGGTATCAGATATCTCTGGCTGAGCCTCAGGCTGCGGTAGGCCATTGGAGCTGCACGTGGCGTTATTAGTGGCAGCACAAGGATTGGAGGGGATCTCGGGAGCAGTGCACGGGAGTCTGCAAGGTCATCAGCGCCGGGCGAGCGATGAAGACCGGGAATGTCCACGACTGTGAGAGTTTGGGCAGTGGCCATTTTGAAGAAATAACAAGAGGAAGAGGTAGGTATCTTGATCGAGAACGGACAAGCACACTGATGGTGAGAATTGATGTTGACGAAGAGTACCTTGTGAGTTTCACCACCAAAAGCAAGGAAATGGCACTCCTTTTATACCCACAGCATCTACTGTTTACTTGGTGTGCTCAGCCTCAGCCTGCTTGCCACCTCGGATGCCTGCGTCTAATTCTGGTACCTCCTGAGGCAGTCACTACCAACATTCCTAGCGCGCAAACATGGGTTGCTCAGTTCGTTGTGACTACTGATAAATACAAAGGATGACGATGTAACCACTTCCGGCATCCTGCATCCAACAGATTGACGGGCTGCTGCCTAATTATTCAATACATGCCGGCGGGCTGGCTACATTGTGTCGTTGGCCTTGAACGTGAATACCCGACTCCCGAAAATCGGGCCCCTCGTCACAGAAACTGTTGGATGCAGGAAAGCAGGATAGAAGAGAGAGCAGAAAAGTAGAATGCTTGATTCATTCAAGAGCCATCTTCTGTCTGGGGGCATCACTATATATATGCACTGAACCATGCCCTCAGCTGTTTTATCCTACTTTCTGATATTGAGACCTCGTCTGATGGTGACCCATCGGCATTACGCCGGAAAGCTAATCGTAGAATTGCGCCAATCTGGCCTGCAGCCTCACTCAGAACCCGTAATCTACCCCGGTGTTCCTCCCCTTTGATCCCAGAGATGGCCCAAAACTCGTCCCAAAAGGTTTCTCGCAGTAGTCGCTTACATGCATAGTCATGCCAGCCATCTTTGGTCATGAACCCTGTCGTTAAGAAGAGAATATCTAAATCCATCCCAAAGGGCATAATCGCCGCTATAGACCAATCGACGACTCCTGTGATTTCGAACGTGTCCTCATCAACTAGAATGTTTGTTACTGAGAAGTCGCTATGCGTGAGGGCTTGTGGGTAATCTGGGCTGAAGAGCGAGGGGAGTGTCTGCAGTAGCTCGGATAAGATCGAACCCGGCAGGATGGATGGGGATTCTTCTGCCAGCCGGGCCAGCCTTTTGCGGATACCTTCCTGCTTGTCTGCTTGGGATTGATGGCTAACCAAGCGAGGGCTAGACCAGCATCGCGCAAAGTACCTTGAAGATGTAAGCAAAATGGCCACAATCGATTTCGGGTTATACGGGGTTTACCGAGCCAGGTGCTTGACAAAGACTTGATGCTTGGTCTGCTCGTCGGGATCCATTTCCACCTGAAAAGCCAGGACGTTGATGCAGGACGAGCCTCGCAGATAGGGCATGGAGTAGATTAATAGTGGCGGGTCGGCTCCCTCGACGTTGCCATGACAGGTCGACTCTGGTACAAGGGTTCCGTGGATCTCCTTGGCCAACTTGACCATCTCCTCGTCCAAGACGGCCTCTGGTTCTCTCAAGGACACAATGAGATTCTGTTGCGGCCCAGGGCACCCACTGCAGACAACGGTGTAGCTCATTGACCCGGGGCTGTCCACGGGGCAAACCGTCGAAGCACCAGAAACGCGCCGCGCAATCTCGTCACATTGCATCCGCGACGGCGATTTGCGGCCGCTAAAGAAGCGATCGACTACCTCTTGGGCCCAAGAAGACTGTGCCATTATCAAGCGTGCAATTTTTTTTTCTTGACATTGGGCAACCAGCGCAGTCCAGACTTTGCAGCCGGGAGGAGATTTGTATGGTTGAACCGGAGAAACATTCCCCCGCAACCTACACATATATACGCACTTGGGGCAGAACGTGGTTCGCAGATTTAATTATTCCCGTTGTTTAAAGGCTCATCTCGCTCCTAGGGCTTTATATATAAATCAGTAGAGCTTTTACATTCCAACATGGCCCCTGTGCGGTCGTACAGTGGAGAGATACAAACAAGGCTTAGTAGCCTCTGTATGCTTACAGTGGGCATTGTCCAAAGCGCAGGGAAGAATGGCCATGTGGGCTCCTCGGCGAGCAAGTGGCGCGATCCGAGCAGAGGCGCGATCCGAGCAGAGGAGAGCTAATTCTGGGGTGTTTGGGCGGGTTAACGGGTGTATCGAGGAAACAGGCACCCGTGTAGCTGGCGCTCAAGCTTATACAAGAATCCTTCAGAGCTCTGCAGATGCCGACGCGAGAAATTCAAAATTCAGGGCAGGCCGTCCAACGGTCCAGGCAAGCGCAGTGCCGAGGAAGATCAAGGCTGGCCCGACTCGGGCTGCTGTATTGGTCGGAAGGCGACACGATACACTTGTTTGACTCTTGTGCACTGACAAGTTTTCTTATACGAGTACACCAGAACCAATCAAGCAAAACGCTTCGATTTTGAAAACCACCTCCTGCGCGGCGCACTGTATTTCTTCTTCTTTTTCTTAAAAAAAATTCTCTTCCGTTTTGCGATCACGTTATCGATCCGAGCCTCGGATTATAGTGCATGTTGTTGGCAACACAGTCCTGCTCACTTGTGAAAAAGAGAAATGAGCCGGCTAGGACTTATTTTGAGGGATGACTCGTAATTCTGTTGCTATATAAATCGTTCAGAGTCGAACATCGGCCGCCAACAGGGGCTCCATAGACAAGACACTTGACGCCCGACTTAAGCAAAATAACAAACCACAGCCTCTCAGGATGGCTAACTGGGCTGTACTATCGCTCTCGATTCTATCTCTTGTCGGTGTCTTGGCCATGCACCTTCAGGGTCTCCAGAATGGCACGGCTCACATGCTCATGGACAACCTCTTTTCACCGAACCCAACTCTGCCAGACACGGACACCATGCTAAAGACGTCTTGGACTCGACTGTCGTTGGTTGACTTGGACTTTTCCATCATGGTGAGCGTCTTCTCCACCATTCTCGACTACCGCAACGTCGGCCTTTTTCTGCAAGGAAATCACTTTTTTGGCCTGTGGATGTCGGTATGGACTCTGGTCCTTTTGGAATCCTTTGGCCGGTTTCCTGCGCGAAAACCGACTCCTCTGCGGGACAGATTTTCATTCGTAGCCTGGGGCTTGGTCATGGAGTTTGTCGGGGTTGCTGTTGGCTTGCCGGCGTGGTGTGCTGTGAATCTGCAGTTTTCACCATCGCACGAGGTTCTCGCACTGCCGGCGGCACAGTCAACAGAGGATCTCGGTTTGCTGTCGCTATCATTCCTGGCAACGACTGGCATTCCGTCTCTGCTCATGGTGATGTTCAGCCCAAAAGAAAGCAGATTCATCTTCTCTCAGCAGACGTGGATTGTGATTCGCCTCTTTCACCCCGTCCTCTTAGCCATCGGCTACATGCTTCTACGTGGCGCGAGTCGAGGCTACCATCGGCAGAAGCATAATCCACACCGCGCAACTGTTGCGAGACATGCAAAAATGGTCAACAAGGTTTACTCTGTGGCATTTTGGATTGCAGCTGGACCCCATTTATTTACTCTAGGCATTCTGCTGCTCAACTGCCTGGTTCCCCGCCTGTTGCCAGCACATGTCGCCACTCATTTATCGCTCGGCAAGCTCTGGCCAGTATCATCTATCTGGCAGGGATTCTTTGCCAAAGTCGACACCGTCACGCGCGGCGTATCCGTGTTTATGACTGCCAACGAAGTAATTTCAACAATGGCGGCGTTGATATGGGCTTGGACCAAAAACCGAATGGCTGCGCCGAAGCACAATCTCGATCATCTCCGAGTCGGCGCCATCAGTACAGTATTTACGGCCTTGATATTTGGTCCTGGAGCAGCAGCCGTTTCACTGATTCGGAATAGGGATTTGCTATTGCACCGAGCAGAGATGCAAGTAGACAGCTACAAATCGAGTTGAATAGAATTGGGGCGGCAGCCCGGCAAGGAGGGGATGGGAACCTTGTTTTTAGAGCCGGTAGCTAGTGTTGGCAGCGGCCAAACGAGATCCCGTACCATGTCTGATAGATCGGGGTGACTAAGAGTAACGGATGATTCCGTCGCGCTCGAGCATTAAATCACGACACCTGTCTCTCCGAATCGGATAATCAGTCTGTGTCCTATCATTATTAGTTAGCTGATTACCCCGCACGGCATCACTATAACGGAGGCGGGCCATGAAATTGCCAGGATGGGTCCTGTCCGGAGCTGGCACCGGGTTTATGGTCCGGCCAACAACACCCGAGGAACTAACTAATTAGACCGCGGCATGTTATGTCGCGCTCGGCTATGACATTCGGGCCACGATCGCGCCAATAGACTGGAAACTGATTTCTTCCTCTTCCGCGTTACTTTATATTATCCTCATCTGACTTTATTTTGATTTCGTCTTTTTCTGCACGATCACTCATTGAACCCATTTCCAGACTGCCACCAAAGCGCTGCCGATCAAGCTAGTGCCTGTATCCCTTTTCTCTCACACGTATTACTGCCTAATTGCGGCAATGGCAGTGCAAGAATACGACGTTGTCATCATTGGTGCCGGCATCTCCGGCATCAACTTTGCCTACAGGCTCAAAGAGCGCAATCCTCATCTTACGTACTGCATCTTGGAAGCTCGGGGCGACATTGGAGGGACATGGAGCATGTTCAAGTATCCTGGTATGTCTTCTCCGCCATCATGCATGTTCTGTCGCAGTTACTCATCAAATCATGTATCAAGGCCTTCGCTCGGACTCGGATCTATACACTTTCAGCTTTCCCTGGAAACATTGGAAATCATCAAAGTCCATCGCACAGGCCGACCTGATCCTTGACTATCTGCACGAGGCAGTTGCAGAGCAAGGCATCGATAAGCATATCAAGTTTGACCACAAAGTCAAGAGCCTTGATTTCGACACGACAGCCAAGTCGTGGACCTTTACGTGCGAAACGAGCAAGGGTAGCGTAACCATCAAAGGCCGCTTCGCGCTGGCTGGCACGGGCTACTACGACTACGACGAGCCGCTGAAGGCTGAGATCCCAGGCATCGGCAACTTCCAGGGCGATGTCATCCACCCCCAGTTCTGGCCAGAGGGGCTCGATTATACGGATAAGAACATGGTCATCATCGGTTCCGGAGCCACAGCCGTCACGCTCGTGCCCTCCGTCGCCGACAAGGTCGCCCACGTCACCATGCTGCAGCGTTCGCCCACGTACATTGTTTCCGTCCCCGGCGAGGGCCTCTTCGAAAAGATCAGCAAAGCCTGCCTCCCGGCCAGGCTCGCCTACCCGCTGATCCGCTTCAAGTGGACTCTGTCGGCGTTTCTGCTCATCTTTTTCTGCCGCAACCTGCCCAACCTCGCGCGTCGCGCCATCCTGCGGCGGACAAAGGGCGAGCTGCCCAAGGGCACGGCCATTGACCCGGACTTCTCGCCGCGCTACGCTCCCTGGGACCAGCGCATGTGCCTGTGCCCCGACGCGGACTTTTTCGGCGCCCTCCACAGCGGCAAGGGCAGCGTCAAGACGGGCGAGATCGCCAGCGTCACGGCCAGGAGCATCAAGCTCAAGTCTGGCGAGGAGCTGAACCCGGACATCATCGTGACGGCCACCGGCCTCAGGCTGGCGCTTCTCGGCAAGGCTGTGCTGTCGGTCGATGGCGAGCGCGTTCCCGTTCCCGATCGATATGTCTGGAGGGGCTCCATGCTGGAGGGTGTGCCCAATCTGTTCTTTTCGTTTGGGTACGTCGACGCAAGCTGGACGCTCGGCGCAGACGCCGCTGCGCAGCTCGCAAGCCGCATCATCGCGGAGCTGGCCAAGTCTTGTAACGAGTCCATCTGCCCGCGCCAGACAGAGGATGAGCTTCGGACCATGAAGTCGCAGCCCTTCTTCTACCTGCAGTCGACGTACGTCAAGAATTCGCAGAGCGTCTTGCCCAAAGTCGGAGATGCGAAGCAGTGGTTGCCGAGGAGGCTGTACTGGCGCGACATTGCGCACGCGTGGTGGGGGGACATTCGGTCAAGCACAGTGTGGTCATAGTGAAAGAAATATGTAATTAGTCTATTACTTTATACGGTTCATTCCATCTACTGCCTCCAGAGTGCCTCGTGGTATTACTATTTAAAGTTCGTATTCCCGTCATCCGTATTCCCGACGCCAGTAAGTCCTGTATCTAGTCGAGTGACGTCGCGCACCAGCAGTGAGCGGACGAATACTGCGCTATTCTAGCCACGCGCGGCACACTCGGTATCAGAGGTAGCTGAAAGTAGGCAGAGGTGGCTTAGAAGAGCGAGTCTAGAAATTGATTCACTGCCGCAATTTTCTGATGCCCACCGCCGAGTTATCTCAACGCGAAATGAGGGGGCGATAAGTTCGGACGGTGCAATTCATCTACCCGGCATGTGTTTCTTCTTCAGTTTCGTTTTGAATCCACAAATGTGCGCATAAATGCACTTGTCTTCGATCTGCTCTGGTACTCAGTAACCTTTCGACGGGACGCCGAGTGTCAGCCCGAGTGTTTCGTCCGATGCTCAGTGCGTTGATCCTAGTTTCAATAGTTACCACACTACGGATTACGTCGTCTTAATTTGGAATCCCCTGCAGGCCTGTTTGGTGGGCGTATGTGACGCCAATTTACGCAGCCGCCGAGCTAGTTCAAGTCCTGTAGGCTCCACCACCAGTCATCGCCACGATTTTTCTTCTCGATTTCATTTCTTCCAATCTCCATTGCGGCCGGCAATGTCAGACGCGAGGCCAAGATTGATGACCGGCTGTCCCTTTGCTGCGAGAGACTACTTACCAGCCCGATGCCGCCGCCCACGGATGCGGAGCGCAAGAAGATATGGGCCCCCAGGGTTCGGACGGGCTGCGAGATTTGCCGGTACGTCAGAGTTGCAGCCTTATCCCGCGCAGTCGCTGACTCGTCCCGCTTGACGGAGGAGGGGGGCGGGGGGTCTCAGGGCGCGCCGCATCAAATGTGACGAGACCCATCCTGTCTGCAAGAGATGCGCCATCGGAAACCGGCCCTGTCGGTATGCGCTGGTGACGCCGTCGCCGTCGCCGCCTGGAGAGGCCGACACCCCTCCGGCGGGGACGGCGCAGGCCCTGAGCAGGGCGCCATTCTACCAAACCGAGCCCCCAGGGTGGGATGCCGCGCAGGCAATGCGATTCTGTCGGTTGATCCCTTTCCAGCGACAGCTGGCCGAGATAGGCTACTGCCAGTTGCTAACTCAATGATGCGCGCCCGCAGTCCTCGACGTGTCGATACCCATGTACTCCAAGTTTCAGGTCGTGGAAACCGCCTACGACGCGCAGTTTGTCCCGGGGTCGCACATCTCCATCTTTCCCTACCAGCCCGGGTTCATCATGATGATGGCCTGCCAGCGCATCAAGCTGGCCTCGCTCAGCCGCAACGTGCCTGTGAAGCGCGGTCAGGGCCTCGGCATAGAGCACCTGTGGGATACGTTTTATGAGAATATGGCGGTGACGGTGGCTCACTTGAACAAACACATCAACGCACGGAGTCGGCCGGGATATATAATCGCCAGAATCATTGACTTGTTGAGCGTTGAGGTGAGCATGTTGGGGAATTTGTAAGTGTTTGACAGGCTAACAACGTCTCAGCTGGCCGTTGTGGGTTCTCCATGGCGAGCCCATCTACAGGGGTTTTTCGCCATTGTCAGCTTATACGGGGGTGTCACTAACATGCTGGAGAAATGGCCGCGAGTCATTTTTGCGCTTCATTATTGCCTCATGTGAGTTGCGAATGCGGTCGCCACGAGCGGATTGGAGCTGACTGGCGCAGGTATGCACTCGTTGGCAACACGTGCAGCCCAGCCACAGACCAGATTGCCGGCTTGGACGTGTGGAGCGAGGAGGAGATACGCACAGTGTACCAGTTCACATTCTACTTTGAGTTTCCGTGCCCTAGCCAGCTGGCTCTGGGAATCATACGCATCACACGCCTGCGCGGTCTTGTCGCGACGGCGAGTCTGGCCGCGCCCGACCCGTTGAGCTCCATCGCCAGAGAGATTGCCGACGATGTGCACGCGTTCGTGCCCGAGGAGTGGACGGAGACGTACCCCGTCCCAAAGGACCCGCTGCGCGCAATGTTGGCGAGCATGTTTAAGGCGGCGGCGATCCTGTACGCCGTGCTGTCGCTGCCTCCCGATCTTGCGCAGCACTTTGTGAGCCGAGCCGACGACGGGGGTGACCCGCCGGCGAACCCGCGCGTGTACTACCGGAGGATCCTGTTTGAGCTGATTGAGCAGACCAAGGCGCATATCAAATCGAGCGTGCTCAGCTGGGCGTTTGCGGTGCTGGGGGCCGCGTACTCGGACGGGCCCGAGGAGGGCAAGGCGAGGATCTTGAGTCACCTCGAGGCGATGCAGGGCATGGAAAGTGTCGAGTGCGGCGCGACGACAATGTTGCAGTTGTTTCCGGATTTCTGGGCGTCGAGGAAGACGAGGTGGGAGGATTGTTATTATAAGCCGTGTCAGGTGCTGTGCTGACAATGATACCCGTAAAAGAAAATATGGATATAAGGAATTTCACGGCTCAGCTGTCGTGTTTGCATATTTCCACTGCGTAATCTCACCTAGATAACAACGAGTACTACGCCGATAGAATCTTGGAAGGCGGGTGGTACGAGGAATGCGAGCAAGCTCCGGGACAGCTCGTCGATGCAGCAATCTGGTTGAATGCAACATGTGGCGCTTGATGGTGACGGTTGCATCTAAAGGCATCTCTGCGCAACTCCGAGCAAGTCATGAGCTGCTGCGACTCGGCCAGAGAGCTCTAGGATTTACCCCCCGCGGTCCTGGGTGGGGGAGGGGAGAACGTTACAGCACTATGCGGGGTGCGTTACTCCGATAATCCGGGGTATTTGGGCGTGTGTTGGGATGGGCACGAGACACGGGATGGCTTTGAATGGGAGAGTGTGAGCTACCTCAGGAGTATGGAACTCAAATTCGTCCCCCTCACTATTGTGCTATCCGCGCTGTCCATGGAGACTTGAACAGCGGGTGCAGCAACCGCGAAACCGTTGATTTGACTATCGAAGACGCCCTTTCGATGGTACTACTACTGAGTAATTGGTGGCGGCGGGTGGGGGAACCGGCACTTTTGGGGGAACGTGGGTGCCGTGATGGTGCGAAACAGCAAGCACTATCCCACCAAGAGTTGAAATGAGTCTCAAAATGGTGAACTGAGAGTGTGGCGGAAGAGGGACATGATGTGGATTGCTAGTTACATCAGCAGAGAGGTCTTGAGGGACACACTCCAACTGCAAGCCGCCATCTGGAGGTGGCCACTAGCTTTCACACAATGTACTCAGTAGAGTCAGTACACGCAAACCCTTGACCTCTCCCATCATCCCTGGCCAAGAAGGCACCAGTCAAACAAGACGGATTGTGGGTGGCTTCGACGCCAATGCGGGGTCGACAGGCCATGCTTCAACCTTGTTAGTGACCCCCACAGAGGGTGGTTTGGAGAAGAACAGGACAGCTAGAGCAAGGAACAAACAGCTGAGAAACGAGGCGTATGACCGAGGATGCCTGTCACTCGAGCAGTCGGCTGCACATTTCAAAGGCGAATTCACCACTTATACGTGATTCTTTATCCATTGAACCCGTTCCGTGCTTCCCCGCACTTCCCCCAGCCCTACTAGTGCCGTTTTCTCCGAGTGGGGGTCAAGCCCTGTTCCGTGTGGGGGAACGTGGTCAAGCCAGCCAGCCAAGCCAAGCCAAGCCACCAGCCTCTTGCCTCTCTGTCTAAATACCCTTGACAACTTTAGTTCAACGTGGGAACCAGTTCACAGACTAGCTGGCCATCAAACCTCGAATTTTAAAATGTAGGCCTATGCCGCCCCCTCCATCTTCTTTCCCTGCTCCGTAAATCTCACTCGAGGCTATCCAATCTCCCAACCCCATCTCCAAACCTCGGACCTCTTTCTTTTCTTCACCTTTGTCTTGCTGCAGCCATGGGCGAGCGCGCTGTAGACGACGCCCAGCCGGAGCTGCGTCACGCCTCCACCACGCACGACGACCGCCCGTCCTTTGACAAGCACAATGCCGCCGACATTCGCGAGATTCAGGGCAACGCTCACTTTTACGAGACCGTCACCGCCGCCCCCCTGAACCCGTGGTCCAAGACGAGCATCCAGCTGTACTTTATCCTGCTTGTCGCGGCCCTCAACGCCACGGCGTCTGGCTTCGATGGTGTATGTCAAAAAGAATTAAAAAAAAATGAAATAAATCGCGCCTGTGACGGCAATTGCGGACAAGACTAACAGATGGCAGTCCATCTTCAGCTCCATCAATGCCATGCCGCAGTATCAAAAATACTTTCACCACAGTGAACTCGGATCCGCCACCGGCATGTAAGCGGCCACAACACTGGCAAGCCGAGTCTGTCATTGTTCCCCCAAAAGCTGACCAAACCAGCATCTTCATGATTTACACCATTGGCAACATGATTGGGTCTCTCTTCACCGGCCCCATTTGCGATCGATTCGGCCGCCGCGTCGGCATGATGACCGGATCGGTGCTCATCATGGTGGGCGCCGTCGTCCAGACGGCCGCGCAGTCCGACGCCTACCTGCTCGGCGGCCGTTTCGTCCTCGGTTTCGGCGTCTCCATCGGCACATCCTCCGCGCCGACATATGCCCTGGAGCTCGCTCCTCCCCAGTGGCGCGCCCGAGTTGTCGGCTATTACAACACCTGTAAGTAATTTCCCACAACTTGTGTCTTGTGTCGTAGCGAGACCACGGGCACTGACAACAAAACGACACAACAAAAAAACAGTCTTTTATACTGGTGCCATTCTTGCCACCGGCGTCGCCTACGCCGCCCTCAAGGCCCCCGGCGAAAAGGCCTTCCGACTGCCGCTCGGCCTGCAGCTCATCCCGCCGCTCTTCATCTTTGCCGGCGCGCTCTTCGTGCCCGAGTCGCCGCGCTGGCTGACCATGTGGGGGAAGAAGGACAAGGCGGCCGCCATCCTGGCCAAGTACCACGGCGGCGGCGACATGAACCACCCCATGGTCCAGCTCGAGCTCCGCGAGTTCGAGGCCGGCATCGAGCTGCAAAAGAGCTCCAGCGTGTGGAACTACTGGGGCCTCGTCAGCTCCCACAACGCCCGCTGGCGCTTCACCATGATGGCCTTCATGTCCGTCTTTGCGCAGCTGAGCGGCAACTCGGTCCTGACGTACTACCTGCCCTCCATGTACAAGCTGCTCGGCGTCAAGACGCCGGAGCGGAAGCTCCTCCTGACGTTTGCCAACACCATCGTCTCGGGCGCGGGCGCTGTTGCGGGCTCGGCGCTGAATGACAGCGTCGGCCGTCGCACCAAGCTGTGGGTCGGCAGCATCATCCTCGCCGGTCTCTTTGGCGGTGTCACGGGCTTCTCCAGCCACTTTGAAGGCGGCAAGACCAATGTCAGCTCAACCATTAGTAATGGCGGTATTGCCTTTGTGAGTTTGCTACTGTGAATATCTTGAGGGAAACATGCTAACATGCGCAGATCTTTCTTTTTGGCTGCGCCTACTCCTTCATCTACACGCCGCTCACGGCCACGTACTGCGCCGAGGTTCTGTCCACCCCGATGCGTGCCAAGGGCATGGGTATCGTGAGTTGGTCCCAGTCGAGACCCTGGAAACGCGCCGCCCCGGCTAATCATTGCAGCACGTCATCCTATCCAACTGCGCCAACCTTTACAACACCTACGTCACCGCTGTCGCCCTGGAAGCCATCGACTACCGCTACTATTTCGTCTTCGTCGGCCTCAACCTCATTTACGCCGCCTTGTGGTATTTTCTCGGTGTCGAGACCCGAGGCCGCACCCTGGAGGAAATGGAGGAGGTGTTCAACGCCAAATTCCCACCTAGGGCGGCCCTTCAGAAAGCTGTCATGGTCAAGCAGAGCGACGGTCACCTGGCGGATGTCAGCGCCGTCGCCGGCGATGGAGAGCGTGTCTAGTGCTCGGTATATAGTGAATCTTGTCTTCATTTCAGCGAACAAGTCTTTTTCTTTCCAATCTAATTCAGGTCAATTCAATTCGGCCGACTGGTTCCGATATACATTGCGTCAATATCCCCACAGGTTCCGACGAGGGCGGATGTTGAACGAGACTTGCGCCCGAGGACGGCAAGGTGGGATGATGGCTCTGTAATCCGCAGCGAACTAGTTTATTCGGTTAACCTTGCTTCCTTGACATTTCGTTTCATATATGGCCGGCCCTATATAACCCGCCGAATTAGTCCCGAGCGCCAACCTCAGTCCTTTGCGGCTACTCTCAAGCCCGCCAAGCATTTCTTTCTGCGCAGTGAGCGCCCGGCCAGTGGAAAGTCAAACGGCTTCCTAGAATCTCCCGAGTATGCCAGAAACACCATACTTTTGACAATGGACTGTTTCCTTCTTCTGCAAAAATATAATGACCCGGCGAAGCAGCGGCGGCGTTCTTCTCTACTCTCCCCTCCAGTTCGTGTAGTAGCCCTTTGCCCAGTTCCAAAAGCCACATGTCGGCATAGAAACGGTGTCGAATTCTCATCTATTCGTTATGGCGCTGAGAATTAATTGACTCATCAAGACTGTAGCAATTGCCGTTAAACCCGCTCTTCAGTCGTGTTGCGACACAACTAGCCAAGGAAAAAAAAATCCCCAATGGCGCAAGCCGTTGGTACAACTGAAACGGATTATGCTTATGCACCACTGTATGAAAAACTTTATTTTGGCGTGTCTCGGAAATATTCTCTTCTGTCAACTCTCCTGTCAACCTTTCGGCATGATTTTTATCGCTTAGCGGGGAAACCTTGCTAATCCGCGCTCGCGCGGTGATTCCCGCCTATTGCATTGAAACCGGGCTTTTGCCTCCCGCGTTTCATCGCGGAGACCTGTCAAAATTTTTATCGTAGCCATATACAAGAGAAACGTAGAATGATGCATTTTATATAAGTACTAATCACCTGCTGTTTGTTGCCAATCCTCAGATCATTGTAGATCCTGGTAGAATAAACCGTTTCACTGCAATCCATCCTTTCTCGTCAACACTTTTCAGTCATGAAGTTGCTGAGGCTGATTCCAATAGCCGGGTCGGCTCTGTCATTGGCGCCCTACAGAAACTTGATGAACGGTGCCATCAAGGCGTCGCCATATGTAATAGAGTCCGATGTGCAGGTTACCAGCAATATGGACCCCTGCGCCATGATCAGCCGAGCATTCGAAGCAGCAACGAAAAACAAGACCTCACGAGCGCCTATAATTCTAGACTTACGACCGTCTGTTGGCACTGCTTGTCTAAAATCCATCCCAGTCGCAACCGAGCGCAACATCGCCCTCCTCGGCTACCTGCGTCCCTACGTCGATTATCAGAGCACGCTTGAAATTCTGAAAAATCCACCAGACGAATATCTGCTACCTGGTGTCGACGTCATAGGTGGGATGAAGGCGATGAAGGATAAACTCAAAGGAAACGGGTATCAAACACAATTTGATGTGATGATGGACCTGCAGAGTCTTGTAAGCACATGGAATTGCTACCACGGATACTGTATGGCGCTAACTAGGTGCGAACAATAGTTTATTGCCGCCAATGATAATCACTTTGGATACACACCTGGCATACTCAGTGCTTTTCGCCAATCTCGCCAGGGTCTGAGCTTTGTGTCAGTTTCTTCAGATGGATTGAAGTTGCCAGAGGTGTTTGCAGCCCAGGACATCTTTACACCGGTCAACGGGTCATGGGTGCCGTCTCCCATTGACACAGTAGACGGTCAAGATGTTTACGAATTTTTGGAGAATGAAGCATTGCGAACTCCACAAGGTCATCAGGACCCCGATGCAAGCCTCAACACTCTCTTTGCTTCGATACCTAGAGAAGCTACCGGGGCACCCGTTGGCGCAACGCTCTCAGTTTTCGAAATCCCCGACAATTACACAATTGTGCATAAGAACGGCACATCTCGCATGGTGATGAACTCCATCGTCACACTTCCTACCATCGACCTCTGTGGCATCAGATCCGGCCAAGACTTTCGCCAGAGGTTCGAGGTTCCGCCTGAAAAGCCACCAAAAACGCAAAAGCCCGACCGGGCACGACCACCTCCACCTGAGCCGACCGTTCCCGGATACCCATTACCGCTTGTCAAGCACTCGAACAACAATGTAGCCAGCTACACGCTGAACGAAACCGAGTTTCGCGACACGACTGTGATATCTTTTCTGAGCTTTGTTGCTCTCAACGTTGACGATCCGCTGAGCGCAGATTTCGATCTCAATTCCTTTATCCGCGAGTTTGGTGACGTCGTGGACCGCACCGCCAAAACTGCGAAGAAGGAGGGCCGAGACAAGCTTGTACTCGACTTGTCCGGCAACAACGGCGGCTCGCTAGATCTCGTCGATTTCGCCTACACTGTCTTTTTTCCCGGGGCCCCTTTTGATGCTTTTGACCGCTATCGTTTGAACGGCGGCCTCGAACTCGAAGGCAAGGTTGCGAGCTACAACGAGTCGGCGAGCATACTTTCGGGGCCCGAGGGGCTTCCTTTCGGGCCTGATAACAGAACCATTGAGTCCGCCGACGCCTTCTTCGTGTCTCCGCCTGTAAAGGGCCAGAGATTGACGTCGGCCTTTCACAGAGACCCGTCGGCACGTTATCTCATCAAGCCAGACCTGTTTCTGCGCGGATACGAGCCAGATCGGCGAAGGAGCAACCAAAAGCCGAGTGCGCCATGGAAGCCAGAGAACATTGTCATTCTAACAGACGGAACGTGCGAGTCGGCGTGTAGCATTTTCACGGGTCTGATGGTGAGAAACTTTGGCATACGCACCATCGCGCTCGGTGGCCGACCGCTGAACAAGCCCATGCAGGCCATTGGCGGCGTGAAGGGCTCTCAGGTTTTGTCCAATGGCGAAAACAAAGCCATCGTCACCGAATTCGTGCAGCGCGCCAAGCAGAACAGGAATGACCGAGCCCTCCTCCAGGACATTAGCGGAATACCGAGCACTCAAGGCCCGCCCATCCTGCCATTTCTCGAGGACCCTGCCAACGGCGGCTCGGTCAACTCGCGCAACGCGTACAGCGGTGACGACGCTGACGGTTTTCCTCTGCATTTCAAGTACGAGGCAGCCAACTGCCGGTTATTCTACACGCGAGACATGGTTGTGGACGTGGCCGAATCGTGGCGGCAGGCGGCAAAGATTGCGTTTGGAAATGGCACTTGTGTCGATGGCTCGACTGTCGACCCGGCCGGGCTCATAGCCAGCAAAGCCCCCGCGTTTGACCCGAGCGTGCGCGGCAGAGCCCAGGCCATTCCGCGGCCGACTTTGAAAGGCACCAAAGACTGATGGCCGTTTTCTCGGATTGGCTATAGATCAGACATGGCAGGAGACAAAGGCTGCGCCGAGGAATGGCGAGAAACGCAGGGAGCTTTGAGAAAAAACATCACTGTATATAAATATAGGTAGTTTAATAAAGTCAGTAAATACGTACATGCTCATGACGCAATGCTTTCGTCCCCCAAATCCATGGTTGAAGGAGACGTGGGTTCCAGTCACCAGTGTCCACTGACTGGGGGTAGTCCATGGAACCATAACTCCGACATCAAGTTACTCCAGGGCCAAAATAAATCATGCGAATCTTATTCAAGCTGTCCTCGAGCGAAGCAGAATGATTACTATTGCCTGCGAGATTACTAGGTCGTGCCTAGTTATTGCGGGGTGCTAGCGAGCTAATTAGTGTCGCGCCGCTTTATAAGTCCTGACTGATCGTAGATTATCGGGTATGGGGTTTTACGATGCCCCATCCTGCAGTTGTGGCACCAATTATGATTGTAGGCTCGCTTTGATAAGTTCTGACTGATGGTTACAAAGGCTCGCAATGTCCTGCAGTGGCACCCACTGAAAATATTTAAACATATATCCGCTCAGCATGTCATTCCTTGGCCAATCTCCCCATTCTCAAGTCGCCTTTTCTGAGATACAGCAATCATGGGACCTATCAAGGAAACCTACGTTGATGTACTCATCATTGGTGCCGGTCCAGCCGGGTTGATGATGGCCGTCTGGATGGCCAAGTGCGGCATCAGCACGCGAATCGTCGACAAACGCGGCACCAAGGTCTTCAGCGGCCAGGCCGACGGTCTCCAATGTCGCACCTTGGAGATTATGGACTCTCTAGGCTTCGGCCACCGCGCATGGCGCGAATCCAACCACATGCTCGAGTTCTGCATGTGGAGCCCCGATGAGGCGGGCCGGCTCCGACGCAGCGACCGCATCGCCGATACAACGCCTGGGCTGAGCCGCTTTCAACAAGCAGTTCTACAGCAGGGGCGGATCGAGCGCTTCTTCCTGGATGAGATGGCAGAGTGCAGCGATATCCGCGTTGAGCGCGCTGTCATGCCAACGAGTCTGACGATCGACGAGGCGGTCGTCGAGGACCCGGATTCGTATCCAATTGTGGTAGCATTGCGACATCTGACAGAGGAAGAGGCGACGCCCAAGCACACAACTGCCGCGGCCAACGGACAACCCGTGCACGATGGCCTATTCAGAAGTAACTTGACAAAGGATGACACTGCGGAGATGCTTGCCCTGTCCAAGCTAAACGAACATGCCGGTGCGGAACAAATTGTCCATGCCAAATACGTCGTCGGCGCGGACGGGGCACACTCTTGGACGCGACGGCAGATTGGCCTGTCGCTCGAGGGCGACTCAACAGACTACATCTGGGGCGTTCTCGACATCGTGCCCATCACCGACTTTCCCGACATTCGCATGCGCTGCGCGATCCACTCGGCCGATTCTGGCAGCATCATGATCATCCCGCGCGAGAAGAAGCTGGTGCGTGTGTATGTGCAGCTCACGACGACGGCCAAGACTGGTGACGAGGCGGGCAGCCGCGCAGATCGCTCCAAGATCAACCCCGACATCATCATTGCCGAGGCACAAAAGATTATGGCACCGTATCAAATCTCGTACCAGACGCTAGACTGGTGGACGGCGTACCAGATTGGCCAGCGGGTCGGGACGCGATTCTCGGTTCATGAACGGGTTTTCCTCGCTGGCGATGCTGTGCATACTCACAGGTAGGTGGAACGCAGAGTTGGTGACTGTGTGTCGGGGCTAACATGTGGCAGCCCCAAGGCTGGTCAAGGCATGAATGTGAGCATGCAGGATAGTAAGTAGCAATACCCACTGCACGGGCAGCACAAACCAGACAGTATAAGCCTGACAGAGTGGCAGCGTTCAATCTTGGGTGGAAGATTGCGAGTGTGGTTAAGGGCCAGGCGAGTCGATCCATTCTTAAGACATATGAGTCGGAAAGGAGAAAGGTGGCGCAAGATCTCATCACGTTCGACCACAAGTTCTCTCGTCTGTTTTCTGGCCGGCCTGCCAAGGACGACACTGATACCGAGGGAGTCAAAATGGAAGATTTCAAGGACGCTTTCATGAAAGGCAATCTATTCGTCAGCGGAACCAGCGTCAACTATGGGCCCAGCGCAATCGTTGCAAAGGCCGAGGATGCATCCGCCCAAGGCGACAGCATCGATGCCCTCAGTGGCGACGAAAGAAGCTGCTTAATCTCGGACCAGGCACTGGCACCTGGGCTCGTGGTCGGCATGCGAATCCCGAGCGTCAAGGTTCTCAGCCAGGCAGACGCCCGCCCGTGGCATCTCCAGGAACTGCTCCCCAGCAACGGTCGCTGGCGCGTTCTCGTGTTTCCCGGCAATGTGCAGGACCAGAAACAAGCCGATCGACTCGCGTCGGTCGCCAACAACTTTGACTCCAGAGACTCGTTCGTGGCCCGCTTCACGGCCGCAGACGGCCCTATTGACGCCGTGTTTGAGCTTCTTGTCGTGCACAAGGCACCGCGCTCTGCCGTCACCATTTTCGATTTCCCTCCCGTCTTCAGACGATTTTCCGACGTCGAAGGATATGATTACGGCAAGATTTACGTGGATGATGTCTCATACCACGAAGGCCATGGAAATATCTACCAAGAATTTGGCATCTCTGAAGAGGGGTGTATTGTGGTTGTGCGCCCAGATCAGCACGTCTCGTACGTGGGATCGCTGAGAAGGCCCGAGGCAGTTACGCAGTTCTTTTCCGGTTTCATGGTTTCTCAGGTCAAATAGCTTACTTTGTTAGTTTGCGAAAGGGATGGAAATGAGGCCAAGCCAGGCTCAGATATTTGCGTCAAGCCTTGGCGTCCGGTAAGCATGGCCTAATTAGTTGAATATGATATGTTGAATGGTACAGCTCTAAGCTATGTAGCTATTTTGTTGGTTCAGCTTTTTCTGAATGTTTACACTACATTTATATGGTAGCTCGTGCGATCGGGTTCAAATAGGCCGACACTTCCTCTTACGACGCAAAATGTGGCGTCTTTTTATTTCTCGACGATACCAAGTTCGCTCGCATCGTCCCACCGAGATAGGCCTACAACGGCCGCTCCATCCTCCTCATCATGCCAGCGCCGCACTCTTGGTCGGCCTTTTTGGATAATGTGGCCGTAGTTACAGATCGCGCTGGTGAGCTGGCTGCGTCTTAATCACCGTCGGCACGGCATTTGGCCCACGACGGTCTGGTTCGAGTGAAAGGACCGACTTTGAGCTTCACTTATGGGTTTTCTGCCTTTGCCAAGGTCGTTGCGGAGAGTCGCTCCTCGGGAGGCATCTCGGACCTGTCCAAGATGGGTCCTGCGGACATGACAATCGCGTCACGGGCTCAGCCGCAGCGGCCCTGATGCAAGCTGAACAGGGCGCGTCAGCCGAGTTGCTTAGCAGGGACGCTAGTGAATAGATATCTGCGCGTCTCTTGCACCAGGGTGCTGAAAAACCACGCACAGCATGCAAGCCCTCTGCGGGCAAGTTCTTTCCTCATCATTCGTAATAAGACGATACACCGCGCGGCTCCTTGACCTGTCGCAGCCGGGGGCCGCATCATGTGTCAGTCATGCGGCCTGGCGAGCTTCAGCTACGACGCGCTGCCGCTCGCGCGCACCGGCTTTTCCACGCGGCTCCTCAAGCTGCACCCCGCGCGGGCCTACGCGGCCGACATTGTGGTGGACCTGACGCTGCTGACCGAGGAGCCCCGCGCCGCCGCAGCTGCCGGCGCCGGCGCCGGCGCCGCCGGTGAGCCTGCGCCCTTTGAAGCCGTCTCGTGGTGCTGGGGCCGCGACAAGTGGAACCACACGGTCCGCGTGCGCGGCTCGTCCGGCGACAAGTGCCTCAAGATCCCGGGGAACCTCGACGTCGCGCTGCGCCGGCTGCGCCTCGCCGACAACTACCGCGTGCTCTGGATCGACGCCGTCTGCATCGACCAGCGGAGCAGCGCCGAGAAGAGCCGCCAGGTGCCCATGCTCTCGGGCATCTACGGCGCGGCCAGGCGGGTCTGCGTCTGGCTCGGCAACGGCGACGACAGCACGGGCAGGGCGATTGAGTTTATGCGCAGCGAGCTCTCGGACCTGAACCGCTTCGACCAGCTGTGTCGCGATGAAGAGTATGGCGATCGCTGGATGGCGCTGATTCAGTTCATGGAGCAACCTTGGGTAAGACTGGATCATCCATCGGGAGACACCACATTCCCGAGACCATTACGGCGAACTTCCGTCCGCGAATCTCTCCATCTATATCGATGTTTGCAAATGACCTTTGCTAACTAAAGACCCCCTTCTCCCTTGTAGTTTAGCCGACGATGGGTCATTCAGGAAATTGCCCTCGCCAATCAAAAGACGGCCATTCTCATCTGCGGTCAGGACACGATTCAGTGGACATTGTTTTGCATGTCGGCCTTGCTTTTTCACCGCGCCCTCTCCAGCACCCTGAGCCTGTCACGGCTCTCCTTTTCCGAGCTCGAAGGCACGCCCTTTGGCCTGCGGTACGCGCCAGCCCTCGGTGCCATCCAGATTGTCAAGGCGGCCAACGACCTGCTGCGCACGCCCTACCACAAAGGCCCTCCCGTGCCGATGCGCAGCCTCGAGTATCTCGTGTCGAGCTTCGCCATGTTTGAGAACTCGGAGCCGCGCGACGTCATCTACTCGCTGCTGTCCATCTCGCGCGACCCTCTGGAGAGCGACGATGCCGGCCTGCTGGAGCTGTCGGACGCGCAGCGCGTTCTGCGGTCGCTGCTGCGTTCCGGCATCCACCAGCCGCTGCGCGTGGACTACTCGGCGCCGGTGCTCGAGGTCTACAAGCAGTTCATGTCCTTTTCGATCCCGCGCGCGCATCCGTCCCGCGCCCTGGACATTCTTTGTCGGCCGTGGGCGCCGGACCTTGCCGGCGAGCGCTTCCCGTCGTGGATCGCGACGCTGACCCATGCCGCGTACAAGCCCGTCGACCGCAGCGCGCTCGGTCGCCGGCTGATTCGGCGCAACCCGGACCCCCTCGTCGGCGACGCCGACTCGACAGTGTACACGGCGTCGCGCGCCATCGGCCCGCCCAAAGATCGAAGCCTGTTCAAGTACTGGAACTCGCTCGATCGCAGCATGTTCCTGCAGGGGTTTGTCCTCGACAGCATCGACAGGCTCGAGTTCCCGTCGCAGCTCGGCCACATTCCGCCCGAGTGGCCCGCCCTTGCCGGCTGGAAGCCCAAGACCGGTCCGCCCCCGGAAGAGTTTTGGCGCACGCTCGTCGCCGACCGCGGGCCTGACGGGCGCGATTCGCCGTCTTTTTACGGACCGGCGTGCGAGACGGTGTTTCAGGAGGCCATGGACGACACGCTTGACACGTCCATGCTCATCAACCACGGCAGCTCCGTGACGGCCGATTTTCTGAAGCGGGTGCAGGCCGTCATATGGAACCGGCGCATGATGCGCACGTCCAACAAGTGGTTGGGGCTTGCACCCAAAGCGGCGCGCGAGGGCGACATGATATGCATTCTGTATGGGTGCAGCGTCCCCGTGGTGCTGCGCAAGGTGTACAAGACACAGGCGGACCTCGAGAGGGAGCTCGTGGACGAAGAGATTCGCAGGGCCAATGTGGTGGCGTACATTGCCAAGAATCTGGCGGCGCGGGCACGGCGAAAGCGCGAGGGGGGCAACAAGGAGGCTGGCGTTGGCAACGACGATGCCGGTGGCGATGATGTGGATGTGAAGACTTCGCTGCATGGCGACCAGGACAGGATGCGGTCGCCACCTGATGATGAGAAGAAGCTGCCGATGACGTCTACTCTGGGCAAGCGCAGCGCATCAGCAGAGTCGGGCGGCACTAGAAAGAAGCTTAATACAGAGCACAAGTCTCGGACGGCAGCAGAATCCGATTTAATTATCATCCCCAAAGAACACAGCAGGAATGCTGACTACTACTACCAGTTAGTCGGAGAATGCTACGTTCACGGCATGATGCATGGCGAAGCGTTGACGTTTCGGTGGAATTACAACAAGGGCAAGTCTATGGAGGAGCGCATAAACAACGACACGTTTGAGTTGAGATGATGTACGGTTTGATGGTGTGCGTTTTTTGTAGGTCGACAGAAGAAGGCTGCCTAGAGCCGGCAGGTCACAGTTGTATTACCAATCCAGGTCTGCGGCGACGTCTTGGGGTAAATGACGCATTCAATGACGCATTCCTACAGCCCGATGATGTTGAGCTTTGCATTTCTTGAAAAGAAGAGAGACACACTCTTAAAATTGACCCCACGCTGCTGTTGTGATGCTGATTGTCCGTCTGTCTGTGAGCGGGGCAACCGGCCGAGGAGGGGGCGATCGGAGCCGGTGCCGGTGCCGGTGCCGGTGCACTTGGATCGGAGGGTTTTTGATACAGAAAAGTCACAAACGGACCCTTTTTATGAGTTTTGTCTCAAGATAGGCCCAATTTTGAATTCGAGGTGCCGGCTGTTTCCCTCTTTCCAATTAGATGCACGCCACCGAGATGTTACCCGCGACTTAGTGTGCTAGTCAATCAGTTTTGTGTACTCGGCCAGACTTGAGAGATGGCCTGCCTCTTGAATTGCATGACAAGATTGAATCTGACAGACTGTAGAGATATGCAAGGGTGGTTAATAATCTCGAGCTGTAAAGCACTGACATTTGCATATGCATCCCCTCTGACTTGTGGTAGGCGTTTTGTCCTCCATCTTTGCTCCGAGCAACACAATCATTCCAATTTTCTCTACGGCAGAAGAAATCTTTTCCCTCTTTTTTATATATCTTACCTTCTTTCGCCAAAAAAAGAAATGCCAGCGCTCGAGAATCAGCGTTGTCCCTTTGTGGGCGAGCGCCTCGCCACCTTCGCCACAGAAAGAAAGAGCATCTCGGTGTACTTGCCTCCTCGTTGCCCGATGATCATCATTGCCTTGGGTACACATCAAGTATTGAAATTGACTCAAACAAGGGCCTTCTACATCAACTTTTTCCTTGCTACCATCACCGCACCCATTTACATATTTTGGTTTAGCCGTCATGGCACCCACAGCCACGAAGAAATCCTCCCCCGCATCAAGAATCTCGACTAGCTCGGCGCCCATTCCGCTTCCTCGTACACCCTGTTCATAACCTCGTTCACCTACAGCGGCTCGCCCTGGCCCTGGTCATCTCGGGCACCGTTTTCCGGAGCGTGGGCTTCCACAACCTGCACAGCGCTCTTGACGGGCGCGGATACTCGGCGAGTGAGATTTGTACGGCGTTGGCGGGCGGGTATTCACACCATCTCAGTCTTTGTGCACTGCCCCATTTCCACGACCTGCGTACGCTACATATCGCAACTTTGGGTCGCAGGAGGTGCATCAGGCCGCGCGCTGGGTCGCATGCGTGAGGCTGGTCTGCCTTGACCCCGCTCTTCTGCAAACCAGCGTAACTCGCCGTAATCCTCTTGAGTATCCAGTCAGCATTACGGATTCGAGTCTTTATGAAGAGAAATCTACGTCGATTCTACACTTTAACCTCGAACACAGAACACAGAACACCATGACGCCATGGCGGGAGCAGTACGCATCTTTTGCACCCTTGGCTGCTGGCTGGATACGCCTGGTTGAAATTTTGCCTGGCACAGAGTATGATATTGTTCAAGCATCTTGCACAGAGTTTGCGCTACAAGAAGCCCCGATCTACTGTGCCCTCTCATACACTTGGGGGAGCACTACGGATGACCTGCGGCATATTCTGCGCAACGGTGAGGACTTCATCGTCGCAAGAAACCTCTTTGAGGCCCTGCAGAAATTTCGCAGTGAGTCGGAGCCGGTCCTGATGTGGATCGACGCGATATGTATAAATCAGGTCTCGGACGCGGAGTGCACGCAGCAGATTGGCTTGATGGTGGACATCTACAGCAAGGCGAAGGAAGTCTCCATCTGGCTGGGCACGCACGACGAAGATCCAGAATTGGAGTTCCTTTTCCGTGTTGCAGACTCGCGCAAAGATTATGCGGAGCTAGCAGATCTCGTTGCGCGACCAACTCAAACAGAAGAGGTGCTCATACTAGCCCACGAAGAACCGTACTATCATCGAGTCCTTGCCGCCGCCCGCAGCCGACACGGCGCTCGAGGCCTCGAAACCAATGATATGGGCGAGGAACTTGTGTTATCAGACAATGATTGCTACTTCATTACAGCCCTCAGAGCCGCATGCGGCAGATTCAGCAATCCGTGGGCCGAGTACGATCCCTCGCAAGAGGCCTTGGACACGATTAGGACCAGGTCAGGCGGTGACGGCCCATTAACAGTTGTTAGAAAACCATTCATCCAGGCCCAGGATGATTATGAGCGTAGAGCAGCAGGCAGCGTTACCGTGATTACCCCGATTCACACGTTTCCGAATTTTGACCGTAAACGTGTAGAGGCAGTCGCCGAGAAAACATTCGACACATTCGAGGAATTTCTTCTCGAAGTCACCAAGCCTGCAGAGCTAGAGTTATCTGACGCAGACATGTTGCGCGTGCTGCACGCCCGGCGTCGGCTTCTCCAGAACCAGTACTGGACGAGGGCATGGATCGTGCAGGAAATTATTGTCTCCAAGGTAGCCTCAGTGCACTGGGGTCGCTACAAGATCAACCTGGAGACGCTGTGGAGGGTATTTGGCTCCTCAAAGGAGAAATCGGATCGCATCAGAAACTTTACCCTCGACGACATGCGGGTGGGCGACCCGGCGGGCCCTGGCCAGGTTGCCTCACGGCTCTGGGCTATGGATCAGTCCCTGGTTCCAGAGGAAGATTTTGGCACGTGGTCCAGACGCGTCTTCACGCAGTTAGGGTACCATAAGCTCATTGTCCGGAATGGCCTGTTTCCGAGGGTAACGCTGGCGGACCTGCTCCATGACTATGCGGGACAGCAGGCTCTCGACCCCCGCGACCGCGTCTTCAGCCTACTTAACACGTTGCGCGCCTTTGCGAGCTACGAGGATGAGACGGACTGGGCGCGCTCATTTTGCGACTACAGTCTCGACCGACGCGCCGTCTTCACCGCCGTTGCAACACACTTTGTCAAGACGTACCGCGCGCGCGAGCCCGGTGGCCCGGTCCAGGACATTCACCTCCTGAGCTTTGGCAACTACCTGCCGCCACTTTCCGGACACGATGATGATTGGGACGGCGATGCTCTCCCGTCGTGGGTCCCCGCTTGGGATGCGCGCCGGTGGGTGGGCGACGGCCTGGGCATGCGCCGGATCAACGAGATCGATGCGCTGATTCCGTACCGGTTCCGCATCGAGGACGACGGTGCCGCAATTGTAATGGCGGGTCACATCGTCGACACCGTCGGTGCGAGGATCGAGCTGCTCAGGGACTATGACGCCTACTGGATGCTGGACGAGGTGGATCTTTACAGGAAGATTGAGGCCGAGGGCGGCGGCAAGCGATACGGCGACCAGGAAGCCGTCTTTGCTGCGTTTTGGCGCACCGTCGTTGCCGACAGCACACTGGGACACAAGCCCGAAGATGACCTCTCCACGTCTTTTGACCATGAGGAGCAGGACGCCGCGTCCATATGGGTGGCCTCGTGCCTGGACAACTATACCACCATTGCCGACAGCTGGGGGGACATGTTCTTTGCACGCCGAACCCTCCGTGCTGTTGAGATTCAGCGCGTCCTTAATAACGCGATTCGCGACAACCCATCACTCGGCGCATCCGTACGCTCCTTTGACCGAGAGGAGCTTCAAGGGCGCCTCCTCGCCGAGATTGCGGAGCTACAGCGACGCGGCATGCAGCCTGATCAGGTCCCGAACATGTTGGAGGAGCCCGAGTGGCCGGCCGATCAGGTACGCCGCTCGCTTTTGAGTCTGTGCAATCCGGCCATATTCTTCGAATCACGGACGGGATTCTTCGCCCTCGGCCCACGCGGGGTGCGTCAGGGCGACGTAATCGCTCTCGTGGGCGGTTACAACTTTCCAGTGTGCCTGAGGGAGCGCCCGCGGCATAAGGGATACTACCAGGTTGTGGGCCGTGCCTGGGTCAGCGGCCTCATGTACGCCTCGGATGACTATTATAAAGGCTGGAATGAGGAGCGAGTCTGCGACATCACCTTTCGTTGAGGTTATATACTGCTCGATTGATTAGCCGCGCTCGAGCCAGCCGCTCCCTGAATGCCGCGGATGAACACTGAATTGGGCGGCGAGCCGAGATGTCATTATTGGGGAGTCGCAGAAATGTGTTGGTAGGATTCTATTATGGAACACAGAGGGACCTACTAATAACTTACTGCAGGGCTTTACTGTATGCATTAAGGTGATATAGACACATTTTCTCTGCGTGCCAACTGGGCATGGCTACTGTCGAAGGAAGTAGTCGCTGGTGCGCCGATGGGAACCTCGCGGATGTCGTAGCCAACATTGTTGCCGCTGTCAACAATCGCTTAGCAGTTTGATCTTACTGGGCGTTTACTCGTGCAGAATGACCCGATACATTGCATTTTCATTCGACGTGAACCGGCACGTTATACATTATCCACCCATAATCTAAAGATGCACTGGCCTCGGTAAACAAATTCGTCGATCAAGAAAGTACAGCAGCTACTATGATCTCGTGAGACTCGTGGCCTTGTAGCACACATCGGTATGGTGCGATTAAAATCAGGCTTCCTTCTTTTCGCCAACTTGAGTCCTGGTAAATCATTCCACAACTTCGCAGAGAAACAGCATTTTTGGAGTTAAAGGGTGAGCGCGCATGCGTGGCGTCAAGTGAGTGTCAATGGCCCCTGTTCTCGATGAAGATACAGATGTGTCACTGACGTTAGGTAGAATACCATCTCTAATTAACATTCGATGGTGTAAAGCAAGGTCTCACAGCGAAACGTATCGGTTGCGCTGGCAGCCAGGTATAGGGTACGGATTGCGCACCAAGTCTAAATAAAACATAACACTGTTGCGTAGTACGTGGTAGAAGGTAAAAATGTACGAAAAAGGACTTGGTGCATATTATAACTCATATCTTGAAGAGCCGGTTGAATACTTCCTTTATTGCTGCCTCATGCACAGCTCCGCTTGTAAGTGATTCGCAACAGTCTGAACCAAGGGTCGTATTTGCGAAGCGGTTCTGTGCTAAAAAGCGATCACGATGCACACTGGCGCACCTTCGAGAAAAAGTTCCAGAAGTATGTCATCTGAATTAATGATAACAGAGCCAAGCATACTAGTTCTTTGTTTCTTTTGTACTATATCGAGCACCAGTTCGATAGCATGCGCCTGGTAGGAACCCGGATGGCCAGGCGCCATCAGGGTGGCCTGTGATGGCGCGGACATTGGGATAACGGAGATACTCAAAATACGTTTCAAAAATTGGCATGGCCATCAAGGTTACGAGAGATAAATCATATATAAGAAACGGGCGTTGCTCACCGCGCGGGGAGCCCTACTAATAACTGTCTGGGGAGACGATATCCGTTGGTACTTGTTCAGCATCTCAACTAGCCAACACACTTTCATACGTTTCAAAATGACTGGCCAAGATATATACGATGTCATCATTGTTGGTGGTGGCGTGTGCGGTCTTGCTATGGCGGCCAGACTTCGAGAGCAGACTCCATCGGCTCTTTTTACCGACGAAGAGCACCGCCGGTTCCGCTGGATTGGGAAACACGGCAACAAGGTCTCTGTGAAACAAACGAAAAGCGGCAAGGTCAAGAGTCGCCGACCCAGAACGGGACCTGGATACAACATGATGGTGCTCGATTCCACTTCTGATCAGTGGCTAGCCCGTTGGCATTACCTTTTCCACACCTACGAGATCTCTCACCTTCGGAGCCCGATGCTGTGGCACGCGGATCCCTTTGACCGGGATTCGCTCCTTGCCTATACATACGAGAATGAGCGCGAGGACGAACTTGTCGAGATCCGGAACTGCGTTGGAAAGGAGGTCAGCAAGCATGGCCACAAAAAAGCAGCTAGCCGTCATTGCGGTGGCAAGTATGTGAAGATTCTCTTTTTCCGAAGCTATTCCCATGCTAAAGCAATGCCAGACAGACAGCACGCGTCGCCATCAACGTTCGAGATAAAAATGACTACTTTACACCATCACGAGGCGTGTTCCAAGATCACTGCGCCTCCGTAACGCAACGATACGATCTCGAGGCCGGCGTGCTGCAGAAGGAGGCTGTCCAAAATCTGGACTTTGGATTCGTGGATAGTTTCCCCGACGAGACGGAGAAGCTGTTTACCGTACAGACCGATAAGGGGGTTCACTACGCACGAACTGTTGTCATGGCAGTGGGTGCTGCCAACGTTCCCAAGGTGCCAACCATTCCGTCCATGCCCGATGCCGGCAACGGCCAATACCCGCAGGCTTGCCATAGTCTCCAGGTAAAGGAGTTTCCGGATCCCTACCTCAAAGGTCGAATCAGGGCCAAAAAGCAGACAAACATCGTCGTCGTTGGCGGCGGCCTGACCTCGGCCCAACTGACAGACCTCGCCATCCGGCGCGGTGTGACCAAAGTATGGCACATCATGCGGGGTCCGTGCCGCGTCAAGCTGTTCGATCTCAGCCTGGAGTGGATGGGCAAGTACAAGAACACGGAGCAGGCCCGCTTCTGGCTCGCCGACTCGGACGAGGAGCGCTTGGAGATTATCAAGACGGCGCGCGGCGGCGGCAGCCTTACTCCCATCTACCACAAGATACTGAAGAAGCACATTGCTGCTGGCAAAGTTCATCTGAGCACCAACACCAGCATCGTCGACGCCCGTTTTGAAAAGTTCGAAAATCAGGAGGGTGGCCAGTGGCACATCACAACGGAACCGCCTACGGAACTGCCGCCGATGGATTACATGTACTTTGCCACCGGTATCCAGACAGACTTTACGTCGTTGCCATATATGCAGACAATTCTGCGCAAGCACCCCGTTCAGGGCTTTGGCGGATTTCCCTGTCTCAACGACGACTTGATGTGGAGGGACGATGTGCCTCTGTTCATGGTGGGCAGGCTCGCGGCGTTGCGCCTCGGTCCGGGAGCAGCAAATATTGGTGGCGCAATGGTCGGCGCCGAGCGTGTTTCGTGGGCGCTCGAGGATATATTGCGTCGCTCGCAGCCGGAGACGGAGACTGACGGCCCAACCATGGAGGCGTACCTCAAGGGACACACCAACATGTATAGCACTCTAGCATGTGAGTAGCATGGCAGTTGGGGCTGGACGTTGAGACGATTTTGTATACCTCGGTCTCTTTGACAAATCATAGCTTGAAATGAATGAGATGTATATTTAATGTCAAAACCTCGCAAATGATTGTAGAGGAGCAAGCACAGCCAGTGCTGGCTGACCTCTGTGACCCCGCGTCTTGCAGCATTAGTCGACCTCGCGTCGACGTCGACGTCGACGTCGACCGCATTTAAGGCTTGGCTACCCCAGGCGTCGAGCTGCGGGGTGATCGGCCAGAGTAATCTTACGGGGTACTGCTCACTGAATATCGAGGATCTAGCAGCACCGACTCGGGACACTACAACCTCCTTGACTCCGTCTTCGTGGCATGCTTCTGGGCCACCTCGGCGCAGCGAATCGTTTCATCCTCGGGCAACGTCTGATTGAATCGAGTAACAGAGTTCCTTTACCGATCAACACTTGGAATCTCATTCTCGGGTGGGGTAGAGGCTTTTAGCTCAAGTTGTCTCCGTAGGGCGATAGCAATGTGCGTGGTGGGCCAATGAAATAAGCTGGCTGGCTACTTTCATCTGGATTCGCAGTAGACCTTGACAGCGTAATAAGAATTGTCTGAGAACTCAGCCGAGGCACTGGGATTGAACTGAATCTCGCAACTCGCAAGGTTTTACCATTCTGTACTAGTGCTGTGATTTCTACTGACGACCTGCAGGAACTAGCACCCATCCGAGTATAGCCCAACAAAAGATCTCCAGTGTGATGAGGTGAATCAGAATCACCTATCCCACAACAAGCTAGCACGTCGTGCGCCAGGGCGGTCTCCCCGGCCACAACTTGCGTGAAGAAAGGGCCGTCGTCGTCCAGGACCGGTGCGGTACTTGCAGTACTTTTCCACAAGGGGTATTAAGTGACTGGTGACAGACAAGACGTTTTGACGTTTAAAAAGGAGCCGGTTCCCGAGGCTCCGCAGACTGTGAACCAGCAGTTTGTCGTCAACACCGTGTCTGTAAACCCCGACAGTCATGCACTCCAAGGTCGTCGCCGCCCTTGCCGGGCTTGCTTCTCTCGCCTCCGCCAGCCCTGCAGCTGCAGCCCCTGGCAGTGTCCAGACTCTCGAGACGCGGCAGGCCAAGCACAATGACTTTTCGTGCAAGCCCAGCGCCGGCCACCCCAACCCGGTCGTGCTGCTTCACGGCCTCGGCGCGACCTACTACGAGGACATCAACCTTCTCGAATTCTACCTCCAGAGCAAGGGCTTCTGCACCTTTTCCCTGACGTACGGCGCCTACGAGGGCTTCCCGTTCGTCGGCGGGCTGAAGCCCATCGACGAGTCCTCGCACGAGATTGCCGACCTCATCCGGGAGGTGCACGCCCGGACGGGGGCCGCCAAGATTGACATTGTTGGCCACTCCGAGGGTGGGTTCCAGTCGCTGTACGTGCCCAAGTTCCGCGAGGGCATCTCGGCGCTCGTCGAGAACGTCGTCGCCATCGCGCCGCCGACGCACGGCACGACCTTTGCCAACCTGTGGAAGCTCGCGCCGCTGTTCGGCCAGAACGCGCGCGAGGACATTGGGGCGGTCCTGGAAAAGGTCGGCTGCGCGCCGTGCGACGAGATCTCGGTCGGCGGGCCGGCCATTGCCAAGCTCAACGACGGGACGCCCGTTGCGCAGCCGGGCAACACGGTCACCGTCATCATCTCAAAGTACGACGAGCTCGTCACGCCCCCGACGACGGCGTTTATCGGAGAGGACGGCGTCAACAACATTTACGTCCAAGACTACTGCCCGCTGGACCCCGTCGGACACATTGGCGAGGCCTACGACACCAATGTCTGGAACCTGGTTGTCAATTCGCTGGAAAAGCAAGTGGGCCGCAAATTTTTATGCCTCCTTGGCTCTCCGGGCAAATAAGGCAGCTGGTCTGAGCCCACAAGGCATTATACGTAATCCAAGATGATAGCATGGATGTCGTACTGAATCTCGTTGACATCCACCCCAGCGTTGGTGCTGGGAATTTTTAATTTTTTTCTTTCCAATACCTTGTTTTCTGCAGATTGAAATCGCGAGGGATGGCCGACAAAGTGATTGCGAATCCTGACGAACCCGGAAAAAAAGCTTCGAATCCCTTGACCCCGTGGAGTAGGCCGCTAGCACCCTTGGTCCGGAATAATAAGTGTCAAGTAGTTCTGACAGAAAGGAACTAGCAATTTATGCATAAGAACTATGAATAACTGCTTTCCGAAAAGGGGAAAATCACAATATGCATCATAAAGGAGAGGTCTATAATTTTGGCCATTTATGAGAAAATATTTTTGCCATTTCCATTGGATTTCGACGACAAGAGCGGTACTTGTTCTCCTCTACTATAGGGATGCAGCCCCTACTTACCCATCAGCCAGTACATGATTCAGTGGCGGCAAACTTGCCTGTTACATCCCAAGTGGTGCCAAAACGCTAAACGGACCGGCTTGTTGATGAAAGCCCACCACTGCGGGATGGCCATTGGTAACAGTTATAGTAACTCGGCGCGCCTCCCCGTTGTAGTAAAGCTTCGCTTACAGAAATCATGGGACAAGTATAAAGCGAAGCTATGCGAGCCTCTCCTTTCGAGCCTCACTCGTTCCGACGACTCTGTTATCCCTGTTATCTGGTACCTGCTTGCCATTCACCATCATGAAGTTCTCCGGAGTAGCATGCGCCGTACTGGCCTCCCTCGTGTCCGGCACCGAAGGCGCCACCAACTGCACCGAGGGCAAGTCGCTCACGGTTGAGGTTGCGCCGGACTTTGTGCGCCCCTACGTGCTGCCGCGCTTCCACGGCAAGGCAATCATGCTCACCAAGACGCAAACCATTACCTTTTCCATCACGGCCAACTCTTCCGGCGGCGCCTTCAGCCTGGTGCAGCACAACGGCAAGGTGACGGGCTGGCTGAACGCCCGGCCGCACATACACAAGACGTACCACGAGCACTTTTACTGCTCGCGCGGCCGCGTCGAGCTCTGGGCCAAAAAGGGCACCGCCGACGGCAAGGACGAGGCCCGCGTCGCCAGCTTTGGCGACTACGGCAACGTCCCGCCCGGCACCATCCACACCTTCCAGCTCATCGATCCCGACTCGCAGCTGACGCACGCCTTCCACCCCGCCGGGTTCGAGAAGCTCTTTGACGACGTCTCGGCGGGCCGGTTCTCGTCGGACGCGCACGCGCCGTACGTGCCGGACCCCGTGGACGAGCAGCCCTACGGGCCGATGACGCCGGAGCTGACGGAGCTGTTTGAGCCGCTGGACCTCTTTGCCGTGCCCGACGAGGACTACATCCCGCGCCGCGACTTTGTCAACGGCACGGCGAGCTCCGATGGCCTGAACTGGCACAACGGAACCAACGAGCTGCCGACGGACCCCGCCGAGCCGTACTTTGTGGCCAACAACTACGGCCCCAAGTTCCTCAACACGGACAACGGCTACAAGGTGATCCAGCCAATCTCGACCGTCGACAACTCGCACAACGGCAACTTCACCATGGGCACCATCATCATGTCCAAGAAGCAGGGCAACGAGACCGAGTCGCGCGTGACGCTGCCTCACCACCTCGGCATCCAGCTCGACGACGGCCAGCTCGCGCTGTCTGTCGAGGGCTACAAGATGACGTATCTGCTACAGGGCGACGTCGCCTTCATTCCGGCCGGCACTCCATTCAGCTACTACGCGACGGTGCCCCTGACCAAGTTCCTGTACCTGAATGCAGGCCCGCGCGGTCTCGAGCATGAGCTGCTGAGTCGCAGTGTGTCGTGGGGATTCCCCTCGTATCCTGTCGATGTCGGTTTCAAGGCCGTGCCTTGATGGCTGGGTAATTGGCAAAAGAGACGAGCCAATGAATCGAAAATCATGTAAACCCGTACATAGATGCACCATGCTGTTTTTAGGTAGTTCTGTCAAGTTTGTCACAATAGATATTGCTTAGCGTCCACAAGATTGCTCATAATTGGTGCTGCACCTGCTCAGTGGGAGCTGTTTCTCGCCGCGTCGAATATATCGGCGCCACACTGGGGTACTCGCTGCTGGTCACTGCCTGCTATATGTCGAGATTATGGGTGAATCATGCCACAATTTGCATCTTGGCTCGGCGCAGCTTGCAGAGTCAAAGAGACGCGTCAGAGTGGCCAGAGGGAGGCGAGGAGGCCAGAGTCAAAGTTGATGACTAAGCCCCCACCATTGTAAAATACCCCGCGATGTAGCAACGGAAATTTGACAATTTTATCAGCATAGTGATGGATTCGCAAAAGTAGAATTAAACAATTATTAGCTTGGAGTAATGTAGCTGTCAAGTCTCATAGGCTAGTATCCGTCCACTGCCAATCCTACCCATCTTTTGAACTGTATCGGAAAAGTACGGTTGGCTCAAGCTCCACATCGGTAGACCTCTCCTCACGCCACGCTTGGGGAAAAAAAATGCAAACACTTCTTTCAGGTCACAGTCGCTTCCCAACTTTGCGCCTCGTCAATTCGTCCAGAACCACAGAGGAGTGGTAGAATAAAAAAAATCAACAGACAAATCATTCATATCGCAGTCCACGATGGCTCCCACCAACGGCACCTCGCCGTACGATAGCTACCAGACGTCTCTGACGACGCGGTACTGCAGCCCCGCCATGTCGCAGCTCTTCAGCCAGCGGTCCCGGCACTCGACGTGGCGCAAGCTCTGGCTGGGCCTCGCCGAGAGCGAAAAGGAGCTTGGTATCGATACCATCACTCCCGACTCCCTCGAGCAGATGCGGGCCAACCTGACCGTCACCGACGAGGGCTTCGAGGTGGCCCGTGTAGAGGAAAAGATTCGCAGACACGATGTCATGGCTCACGTCCACGCCTTTGGTGTCGCCGCCCCCGCCGCGGCTGGCATTATTCACTATGGTGGGCTCAAGATTAAACGATATGCGTGAGCAAGCTGCTGATGATTATTTCCCAGGCGCCACCAGCTGCTATGTGACCGATAACGCTGAGCTGATTCTCATGAAAGAGGCCCTCGATCTGCTCACAAAGAAGCTCGCCAAGGTCATCTCTAACCTGGCCGCCTTTTCCCTCAAGTGGAAGTGTAAGTCGACTATTTTTTTTTTCCGGCAGATTCTGTATCCATAGACTATCTCCATGTGCTTTCATGCATATACACTGTCCAAACCAGTCGCTGACTCTGCTAGCCGAGCCCACTCTTGCCTATACTCATCTGCAGGCCGCACAGCTCATCACCGTCGGCAAGCGCGCGGCCCAGTGGGCGCAGGACTTGATGCTCGACCTGCACAGCATCGAGCAGGCCCGCGACGAGCTCAAGTTCCGCGGCGCTCAGGGCACCACCGGCACCCAGGCCTCGTTCCTCGAGGTCTTCCAGGGCGACTCGGCCAAGTGCGACCGGCTCAACGAGCTGCTGTGCAGCAAGTTTGGCTTCCCCAGCTGCTACGACGTCTCCACGCAGACGTACACGCGCAAGGTCGACCTGCTCGTCGCCAACGCCGTTGCCGGCCTGGGCTCGTCTGCCCAGAAGATCACGGGCGACATCCGCCATCTCGCTCACTGGAAGGAGATTGAGGAGCCCTTTGAGAGCTCCCAGATTGGCTCTTCCGCCATGGTAAGCAAACCGCGGAGCTGAAGACGTTTGCCGAAACGCTGTTCTGACCATACTGCAGGCCTACAAGCGCAACCCTGTGAGTGAGCATCCATCTTCATGTCATCAGCGCAAACTAACAGACTGGGCAGATGCGCTCTGAGCGTGTGTACTCGTTGGCCCGCGAGCTCCTCAGCAAGCCCGCCACCTTCCAGGCCACCCACGCCGACCAGTGGAGCAAGTCTTTTCCGCCCCCCCCTCTCCGTCTACTCTTGAGAGCTACAGCTAACAGTCTGCCGCAGTGGAGCGCACGCTGGATGACTCGGCCGTCCGCCGCATCGACATCCCCGAGACGTTCCTGCTGGCGGATGCCATCCTCATCGGGCTCGACAACATCACCGACGGCCTCATCGTGTACCCCAAGCGCATCTCCGCCCACATCCAGGCCGAGCTGCCGTTCATGATCACCGAGACCATTATTATGCGTCTTTGCGCGCAGGGCGTGTCGCGCCAGGAGGCCCACGAGCAGATCCGGGTCCTCTCCCACGAGGCCAGCGCCGTGGTCAAGAACGAGGGCAAGCCCAACGACCTCGTCGACCGCATCAGGAGCAACGAGTTTTTCAAGCCCATTTGGGGTGAGCTAGACGGCATGCTCAAGGCTGAGCTGTACACGGGCCGCAGTGCCGAGATTGTTGACAAGTACTGTGGTCCTGGCGGCCCCGTAGAGAAGGCCTTGGCGCCGTACCGCGATTACATCAAGGGGGCTGCCACTACCGAACTCAACGTCTAAAATTATTCAATATATCCAGTTTTACTTCTTTTCGAGAAGAGAAGTCTACCTTGCCACAGTTCTCAAGTCTCGTGGCGTATGAACGAACGGTAATCTGTAAAGTGCTTGCTATTTATTCTATATACAGAGTTGGAAAGAATTGGCAGCAAGCCATGTGCTGTAAAAGACGACGATAAATATTCAGGCTACGCAATGCTTATGCTTACAATAGTGGGCGCTTCAAAACAACCAATTGAGCACCCTTTTTGTCCTCGACCGCCACGCGGGCGCGAAATCCTCTTCCTCGGGCTCGGGCTTGTAGACGTCCGTCTCGAGGTCCATCTCGCGCAACTTGACGAATCTTGTGCGTTTGATGAACTTCCACGCCAGAAACATGAGGAGCATGACGGGCAGCTCCACGTACAGGCTGACAAAGTCGACGGCGTGGAAGCCGTCCTTGAAGGAGCTCCAGCCCTGGACCAGGACGAGAAAGCTGTTGAGGATGACGGAGAACCAGGGGCCCCACGGGTAGGTCCAGTTTTTAAAGGGGAGGAGATGCGTCTTGCCCTGGGCTTCCAAGCCGCTGCGGAAACGGATGGAGGCGATGCCGATGGAGATCCAGCTGAGCTGGTTCGAGACGCCGACGATGCTAGCGATTGTTAGTTTTTGAGTTGAGGTTCCCTCGTCATTGCCTGCTTACTTTTGCAGCCACGCCCACAACTGGCCGGCTCCGATAAAACTGGAACCGAAGCAGAGGCCGGCGATAAAACTGGTGGCCAGCACGGCGACCCACGGCACCTGGCCCTTGTTGAGACGGGCAAAGACGCGCGGGGCGTGGCCCTGCAGGGCGAGCGTGTACAGCAGGCGAGAGCCGGCGAAGAGGGCGTGGTTGCCGGCGGAGAGGACGCTGGTGATGACGACGGCGTTGATGACGCTGCCGGCGACCTCGGCGCCGGCCATCTGGAAGACGAGGGTAAAGGGCGAGGTGCGGGCGTCCTTGTTCTTGAGGCCGTCGCTGGTGTAGGGGACGTTGAGGCCGATGAGGAGGATGGAGAGGATGTAGAAGAGCAGGATGCGCCAGAAGACGTTCTTGACGACGCGGGGCATGTTGCGGGCGGGGTCCCTGGTCTCGCCGGCGGTGATGGCGATGGACTCGGTGCCGCCGTAGGCGAAGCTGGCGGTGACGAAGACGGAGGCGAAGCCGCCGACGCCGCCGACAAAGGGCGCGCCGGGGAGGTGCCAGTTGGCGCCGCCAATGTAGCGGTGCTCCGTGTTGCCGCCGGCGTTGACGGCGATGCCGACAAAGATGAAGGCGATGATGGTGAGGATCTTGAGCAGCGACAGCCAGTACTCGAGCTCGCCGTAGGCGCGCACCGTGACGATGTTGGCGGCGATGAGCACCGCCCAGAAGATGAGGCTGAAGGCGAAGCCGGGAAAGTGCGTGTGCCAGTAGTCGAGCAGCAGCTGCAGGGCGACGAGGTCGGCGGCCGTGGACACGGCGTCGTTGAACCAGTAGTTCCAGGTGAGGGCGAATCCAAAGGCGTCGTCGACGAAGCGGCTGCGCGACGGGTGTGTGTGAGCGAGCTTCCTTTCGTTTTTTTCTTCGTTTTTTTCTCTTCTTGCCTTTTTTATCAAAAAGAAGAAGCGTTCTTTTGTGCTCTTACCTGGCAAAGGTGCAGAAACTGCCCGCGACGGGGATAAAGGCCGACATCTCGCCGAGGGACAGCATGGTGACAAAGACGATGGCGCCGACAATGGCGTAGCAGATGAGCATCGAGGCCGGCCCGCCGGTGGCGAGCGACTTGCCGGTGCCGAGGAACAGGCCGGTGCCAATGGTGCCGCCAATGGCAATCATCTGCACCTGGCGCGCCGACAGGGCGCGCCTCAGCCGGTCCTGCTGCACGTGGCCCTCGGCGATGGAGGGGGAGGAGGAGCCGCCCTCGCGGGCGAAGCGCTCCACGTCGTCGTCGGCGGCGGCGTCGGCGCCATACTTGCTGCTGTCCTTTTCGGCCGGCGAGCCGCCGCGGTGACCGTGAGTGGCGGACGGCATTTCTTGTCTTCTTGGCGAGCTGCGGCTGCGCGCGCGCGCCGAAAGGGGGGGGTGGTGAGTGACGGCGGGCGGCGGGCGGCGGTCGGGCGGCGGCTGCGGCAACGGAGGAGGAGAGATACGGCGCGGAGCGGGGCAAAGGACGGGTCAAAGGACACTGTTGTTGGGTGCGCAAAGAAACCGGTACGAAAAAACAGGACAAATCGAGTCGCTCAAGAAAAAAAAAAGGAAACAAGATTGGGAAAGAGGATTATAACATGCAGCAGGATGAAAGTTAGGCTGGGGCGGACCAAGAGAGAAAGAAGCGTTTGGCTTTCCCAGCTGGGGCTGAGAAATCACCCGCGCGCCGCCGAGAAAGGCAAGTTAACTAGGCTCGGCCTCGACCGATGCGGGAGGGCCAAGGCCAAAGGCGTTATTATTATTATGAGCGGGGACGGTGGAAAAGTCTAGGCGATGGCGTGCTCGAGGAAAAGTGGCAGGGTCCGAAAATAGGGTTTTTTTGGTTGATTCTCACAATTGTCTTTTTTTGAAAAAAAAAAAATCCCTTGCTTGATTACAGATTACAGTGAGCCTTTTCTTTTCCTTTTTCTTTCTTTTTTTTTTTCATTCATATACGTAGACAAGTGGCTCACCAACACTGTCATTTCATGCAGATATGGTAACATTCCCAAGTGGGAGACGAACCAATGACCGCACAGCAGTAGGAACTACTCAGTAGTACTTGGTAGCATCATCCCTGGGACTGCTTCATTCTTCTCTGCCGTCCAATAAGCTTATTTCCTGCCTCGGGAATGATGCGCCGTACAGGAACGACAAGGGGGCGGAGAGAGATGGCCGCGAGGGACGGAAACACAATCCGGCTGTCTACACGACTACATGAACTACTGGGTACATCATTTGAGTGACATGTTTCATTTCTGACTTGTTGCTTTGCCTTTTTGGGCCAGTAAAAAAAAGAAAAAAAAAAGGCGCCGAGTGTCATATTGTATTTGGGCTGTGGCCCTCCACTATTACCCGCCGTTTGGAACGTGTAAACTGCTTTATAAGCCTCCCCTTTCCCTGTGCCAAAAGAAGAGAAATGACGTTGCTCATCAGGGACCATGCATGCGAGTTTCCTCCGTCATGCAGGGAGGGCGGATTTCGCACGCAGCCAGTGAACCGAGTATGGCGCAATTCGTTATAGCCCAGGATACCAATACCTGGGCCAGGCAAGGACACCGGCATCGGTTGCCAGTCAACTAAAAGTCTACCGTTGTCGCGATTCAGCACAGGTACGAATTTCACTGCGCGAATGATGGAGTCTTGTGCCTTTTTCGCGGACATTGATCGGGATTGCGTCAGACCCTCGTGAACCCGCCCTTTCCCCATCGGGGTTCCATGCGTTGAAATGCTGCATCGTCTGTGATGCTTGACCAATACTGTCTCTGACAGTCAATACCAGTAGTCCCTGATGGCATGGTTGCATGGCAAATCACGGAAGCTGTGCAAGCTGGCAAGAATGGGGTCCAGGTTGGGTTGGTGTGGTTGTGTTGTCTATATCTACGAGTGGGAGACTTGGTACTCGTGCCACACCACTGCTCGTGTACGCCTTGCTTACTAGCATACTTTTGACGCCTGTAAACCTGGCCAATCCCTACTATTGGGAGGTTTGTCCAAGAAAAAAAAAGGCCAAAAATATGTCTGAATTCCCTTTGGCTTTGTCGACGTGCCAAAAAACATGTCAGTAGAAAATCCATTTTTGGGCATGTCAAAACAGCCCCGGTCGGGTAAGGTCCTGTCGCGCGGTAAACAGATGGACGACACTTGATCCGAGACAAGATAAAAGGCAACTTTTTTTCTCTCTCTTTTTTCTCTTTTTCTCTCTTTATTTTCCTTTCCTTTTATTTTATTTTCTTGGTCTCTCTTTTTTCCTACACCTTTCTTATCCGTACATCTCTGCCATGCTCTTTCGACTAGGAGCAGCCGGCGTCTAGGAAAATTGTCAATGTCCGGCCGTCCTAACCATCACGTGTAGTAAGCACCATTGCCGCATCACTCCAAGTAGGAATGTCTTGAAACTTTTTGTCGCTGTGCGGCCATCCATGTGAATTCATATACCAGATTCTCCGCATCTCTTGTCCTCTCTTCCATCTCACAATCACGGCAGACGAGTGCAGGACGGCCAAATAAGAAGAATAAGAAAATACCCCAAAATGGCCAAGGTGATTTTCCTCATGGCAGACTACGGTCACGATCCGTCTGGTGAGTTTGGCCAGTAAACCGCACTCTCTCTCCCTCATCAACTCGCCGGCTTTTGCTGACGACACAAAACAAAAACGCTCCCTCTCTCACGGCAGAAACCGCGGTGCCCTTTACCGCGTTCAAGGAGGCCGGCTTCCAAGTCACCTTTGCTACGGAAAACGGCAACGTCCCGCGCTGCGACTCTCGGATGCTCGAGGGCATCACCCAGCTGATTCTTGTATTTTTTTCCCCTTCTTTTCTTTCTTTCTTTCTTTTTTCGTTTCATTTTCTGAAGCGTAATCGCGTGCTGACCTTTTTTTTTTTTCCTCTTCCTTCTTCTTTTAAAAGGGCGCCAAACGATCCGTCATTGCGCAGTACGAGACCATGGCCCGGTCCGCAGAGTGGACGGCCCCCGCGTCGTGGTCCGCGCCGGGCTTCGCGCTCGACGCCTACGACCTCGTCTTCCTCCCCGGCGGCCACGACCGGGGCGTGCGCCAGGTCATTGACTCGCCCGCCGTCCACGCCCTGCTCGCCGCCTACTTTCCGCAGACCCGCAAGCCGCACGGCCGGAAAGCCGTCGGCGCCGTCTGCCACGGCGTCATGGTCCTGTCCGAGACCAAGACGGCGGACGGCGGTGACGGCGACGGCGAACCTGGACCCAGAGGTCCTCCCCGCCGCTCCGTGCTGCACGGCGTCACCACCACGGCCCTGCCGGCCCGCTTCGAGCAGCTCGCCTTTTGGGCCACCCGGCCCTTCCTGGGCGACTACTACAAGACGTACGGCGCCGGCAGCGCCACCGTCGAGGAGAGCGTCACGGCCGCGCTGGCGACGCCCGCCGATTTCAGGAGCAGCCTGTCGCCCGCCGCGCCCTTTGTCGTCGAGGACGAGGCGCACAACTACGTCAGCGCCCGCTTTCCCGGCGACGTCGACTTGCTCGGCCAGAGGCTCGTGGCGCTGGTCAAGAGCAATACTCTGTGATGCAAAAAAAAAAAGAAAAAGAAAAAAAAGGAAAAAAAAGTCCCCGTCATTTCAAGTCGACTAGAATGCCATCACTGTCACGGTTCACTTCAACTCGACACTCATGCACGGGTGAAAATGTTGCAAGAAAGAAAAATGCAGCCACCTTATTAGCCAAATCTATTTTGACAAAAGTTTGTTTTATAACCACCTCCGCATCAAGAAAAACGCCCATGGCTATTCTTGAAATAGCCCCCAGCTCGTACTCAAACACCAACGTGACACACACAAACAAACAAGAAAAGCAAGGAGCGAGACAAGATGAACAAAGGGTAGTGGTAGCCAAAACCATGCGGAAAAAAGTCAAATGCATACCGTAAAACGCCTTGCAAAAACTAAATTACAAATGCCATGATGAATGTTGGTGAATGAAAAGAAAAAAAAAAGAAAAGAGTCGCTCTCTTTGCGTGTGTTGTCATGGGTCGAGGAGTAGACGTCATCAAGACGACGCCTCGTAGCGCCAGCGCCGAGCATTATCATCCACCCACCAGCGAGAGACAAACGTCGCCTCTTCCACCCACATGGACGTTTCCTCGCCAAATCTGTCCTGGACCTTTTTCAAAAACTCGGGATAGCCAAAGTCGAGAATGGGCTGCTCTTCGTGCGTGTCGTTTTGGGTGTTGGTGAAGCGCCACTCAATGTCGGCGACGACAGGTACGACGACGCGCCAGTATGGGTGGCGGGCGTCGCGGACCGAAAGCGTGGCGCGACCGGGATTCATGACGGAAAACTGCCAGTTGCCCACGTTGGCAGCTTCACCGTGACTGCGCAGCCGACGAATCAGCGACTGGCCCTCGTAGTTCTTGACCAGGTCTCGCGCGGCCTTGGTGTCGCTGTCGCCGAGTGAGCCCGTTTCGATCAAGAGATCGAGAATGGTGGGGAGAATCATGTTGGAGTTGACAACGTCATTGACATCGATGGGCGGCATGGAAGGGTGCGAGACGACGAGGGGGACGTGAAAGTTGCCGACGTTGGGCTGATAATAAGGCGTGACGGCACCGTTTTCGGCAATGGACAAGCCGTGGTCGCCGACCAAGACGACAAGAGTCTCGTTGGCAGCGCCCGTCTCGTCGAGGATGCTCAAGATGCGGCCCAGCCAGCGGTCGACGAAGCCGATGGCGTTTGTGTAGCCGGAAAGGTCCTGCTGGCCCGACTCGCCGTTGAGGGTGACGTAGGGCTCGCCTTTGGGCAATCCAAAGGGGTGGTGTGCGGTCGAGGTCAGGTGCGTCAAAAAGACGCGCTCATTCTTCTCCTTTGCCGAGACAAAGGCATCCTTGACGTACTCTGCGAGAACGGGTTCGGGCATGCCGTAGTAGTTGATGTCTTCCACATCCGTCTTGCCAAACTTGGCCTTGTCGGAGCGCAGGTATTCCGAGTCGACCATGCGCTCGGGCGGGTAGCCCATGACGGGCATGAGCTTGTCCTGCTTGTCGTATCCATTGGTGACGGACTGCATAAAGACAGATTTCCACTTGTATGACTGAAAGCCGTCCTTGTTACGGTCCGACGAGTGGTCGATGGCGTTGAAGGCATCAAAGATGTGTGCGAGGCAGGGTTGGTAAATGTGGCTGTAGTATTCGACATTCATGTCGGCGAGCAGAGGGGTAATGCCACAGAGGGTGCCGGGTATGCTCTTGAGGGTGTAGGTTCCGGTCGGGTGGCAGTTGTTGACATTGATGCCGCCGCGACGGGGTTTCTCAGTGTGATCAAAGCCGTCGTCGTAGTCACCGGTGAGGTAGTTTGCGTTGGGAGTCAGGGTGGCGAGGCGCTGCTGGGCGGCTTCGGGAAGACTGCCGTTTTCAAACGACTTTTGCAGCGTGTCCCAAATGATGCCGCCCTTCTTGACGGGGAAGACGTCCTTGCGAGTGCTCTCGAGCTTGACGAGAATGACGTTGCGAATGGCCACGTCCTTGATGACGGCGTGGAGAGGCTGGAGGAGCGGGTCGTCGAGGTTGGAAATCTTGATGGGATCTGCGTCGGCGTTGTAGTGTTCTCTGTTGTCATACCAATCCTCGAAGCCGGGGAGCTTGACGCCCTTGGGAAGCCAGGGGAGAGGGACGGGGCGGGTCAAGGCGGTCATGTTTTCAAAGTTGAAATCTTGGCCGTGATAGGTGAGCAAGTTGGCGAGGTTGGGCGCGGCGTGGGCAAAGTCCATAAAGGGTACAAGAGGTAGGGTCCATGACATGAAGGTGACGGATGTCTGGTCGGGGCGAGTGGCGTAGGAAACAAGCTGAGCCAAGAGGCCGAGGGCGACGGCGAGGTTGAGGCTGACGGCGAGGAGGGCATTGCGGCGTCGGGGCTGATGGGCCATCTTGGGTTCGGACGAGGGTTCCATGTCGTCGTCGGTGTAGCGATGCTCGAGGGCGGATTCGGCGTCGTTTTGGGGTACGTTGGTGTAACGAGTAGCGGAGCGGCGAAGGTTGCCAGGCAGTCGCGAGTAGACAAAGGCCAAGGGAAAGGTGAGGATGTCGAGGGCGAGGGTGGCGACGAGGTAGCAGATGTCCTGGAGGAGCCAGCTGGCGGCAAGGATGCAGGCGAGGGTGACGCCGAGGGAGAAGAGACCGGTGAGGAGGGTGCTCCAGGAGGAGGAGTCGCCTGCGACGGCCACATTGCGCCAGTGGAGCTCGTTGCCGGCGACGGCGAAGAAGGAAATGTTGATGGAGGCGAGTGCGAGGCAAAGGACGATGAGTATGGAGGAGAGCATGGTGCCTAGGACGGCAATGAAGGGCCCGTGGGCAAAGAGCATGGCGCGGATGACGACGAGGAGAATGGTGTCCTGGAAGAAAAAGGACGGACCCCATCGCAGCATGTCGGACAGGGAGAGGGCGTCGAGATGGGCGTCAATGTGGACGGCCTTGGCGGCGAGGACGCTGACGACGGCGAGGGCGAAAACATAGCGACGGTTGGCGAAGCGAGCGGCGACGGTGCCGAGGAGACGGCGGAGGCGGTCCATGACTGTGGGAGAGGGAGGTCAAGGACCGAGTTTGTCGACAGCCGACAGGCGAGAGAGAGGGGAGGGGGGAGAGAGAGAGAGAGAGAGAGGCGTGTTGGACCCTACGCTGTCGAATGGGGGGTTGGTGGTTTGTCTTGGTGGTGGTGGTGGTGGTGTTGTGGTCGCGTGCCGAGAGGTTGTGCGTGGCTGGATGGGTGAAAAGATGTGAGTACTGGTGGACGGATGAAAGCGATGCTTGGAAGAGACGGAAAGAAGCAGCCAGCAAACAAGAAAGACATGCAACTAAAAAGAAGAAGACAAGAAAAAAAGACGACGACGACGACGAGCGCTGGTGAAGCGGGAGAGAAAAACGAAGGAAGCGTCGTGGGGGGAGTGGTAAGTCGGCGGAGGAGGAGGGGGGGGAGACAATTAAAGATGGGGAGCGGCAAGCATGGGTGGGTTTATTAAAGATGTAACAAGGTTGGCAAGAGCACCATCGGAGGAGTATGAGCACGAGTAAGTATTCCGTGGGAGCAGTAGGAACAGCAGCAGCAACAGGTGCATCAACGGCAAACAGCTGGAGCCAGACTGTACAGGTAGTTGGCATTCCAGCCAGGGATTTAGACGACTGGGGGTAGGGTGACTCCACAATGAAAATCAGACCTAAGGTAATAAAGAAAAAAAAAATCAAACTAAAGTATTTTAGCGTCAGGACAATGGCTATGCCTACCAGTACCAGTAGGTAGTTACAGGGGACTTGGTACCTAAAGGTCGATGGAACTTGATTTTCGGTACAGAGTGGTGACAAAGAAACAAAGGAGGAATGAAGGAAAAGCAAGCAGACAAAGAGACGACGGAAGCAAGGGAAAAAAAGATGAAGAAGAAAAAGACGAAAAAGAAAAGAAAAGGCCGAGGCGGACTGACTGAAGTCTGGGTACGTAGGTAGGTAGGTTCCTGGTACCTGAGCGGTTGGTACTCTGGACAGGGTCCGTCCCATCTTGGGAATGGGCGAGTTCCTTGGTGAGCATTGGCAGGCAGGGGGCAGGCTAGCAGGCAACTGGTAGCCTGTAGGTAGGCAGGCAGGCAGGCCGGGGCGGGCACAGGGGCGGCGACCCCCAATCCAAACAGTGTCGCGTGACAAGGCCGAGGGCGGACCGCGCTAACTACGGCGCTGCTGGCTCAATTCTGAATTTCTGCATTGAAAAGGGGGGGGGTTGTTCTGAAGACATCAGTAGGTACCTTACCTTGTTTGCGTGGGTTGATACAGAGTAATGTCGGCAACAAATCTCCGCACATCTTTACTCTGATCCGAACCCATTAGCACTCGGCCTATTTTTTTTCTCTCCCACCTTGGCACTTGGGTTTTTTTTTCTTCCTCCCAGCGCATCCATGGACCACACACCTCCTTATGCTTACTGGTTGCAGGTTGCGTGACTCGATTCCTCTTCTGGACAGGCTGAGAGTGGAGAAGCGGCGCCACACGGCTGGCCGGTTTTTGTGGATTCTTGTTTCCACAGGGTACTTTTGTACTATTACTTCAAACACACGCATACTTTTACTGATGAAGTACCCTTGTAGGCAATAAATGACACTTGCTCCCCGGACAATTTGCTGCCTTTTTTTTTCTATTGGCTTTACTCTTACTCTGTACTGGCACGTCTTGGATTTCTTCTTCTAAAAAAATAATAAATAAATAAAAATAGTGCCTACAGCCGCGACATCATCACTCGCGTGCCCTTTTGCAAACCTGCAAGCCACTTGAGCAGCCTTGTGGAGAATGCTGAAAAGAGCTCCATGATGAAATAAAACCGCCCACCACCACCACATTTTTCAGGTGTCGCCAGCAGGCCAAACAAAGGGACCCCCTTTTCTCTCTCTCTTTTTTTTTCTTTTTTTCTTTCAATTCACTCTGTCCCTGCCGCCTGCCAGTCATTCAGCTCCTCGTGGCTGCTGCAGGCCGCTTCCGAGAAGAGGAAAAAAAGGAAAAAATAATAATAATAGTAATAGTAATAATGAAAGAAAAGAAAAAAAAGAAGATGGAAAGCTTGGCCCTGGCCTAGTGAATCTTTACCACCACCACCACCCCTACCATACATGATCATTTCTTCCTGTGCTTACTTTGATTCGCCCTCTCTTGCCTCTTGGCCATATTGAAGCTCGACTCTTTGCTTCTCTCTGCTCTCCTCCTCGTCCCTTCTTCGCCACGTGTACGGAGTACGGATTCGCATCCCACTTGTCTGAAATACCCGAGTCACTACTCCCTACGGATACTCTGTGCTTTTATGCGTAATATTAAACACCATCCCCCTCCCCTTCCCTCCCCTCCCCCCGGTCCCCGACCTAATAAGCCGCGCGCCGCCTCTCATTAACTCTTTGTCCGCAACGGCTGCCACTTGGCTGTTCCCGTCTCACTGGCCTACTCAGTAAGTACTTACTCTCACCAATACTGGTAACCCTGATGCCTGGTACCACCAACTTACCCCCCGCTCCCGTTCCTCAGCCTTGACCCAACTAGGCAATCTCTCGACGACGCCAGCATTAGCTTCAAGTTTTCCCCCATTTCATTCAGGTTTTTTTTTTTTTTTTTTTTCGTCTGTGTACTCAGTACTACTTTTTATTATCCCGACGTACCTTGTCAGGCTTGTCCACTCCTTTCTCCATGCAACTCTATTGTCCATCCTTGTCCATTATCAAGTCTAACCCGTCTTGTTCCAAAACGCCCCTCAAACCGTGCTGCTTCTTGGCACTCATAATATCCGTCAACGTCCTGACTCTTGCTCTCTCATTATATGATTCCCACATCTTTCTGCTTCAATCCTGCACTGCCATGCCCATCTCTCGCCTCAACGTCATCTTCCCTCCAGAAAGCATGCCCGCCCAGCCTCAACTAGTGAGATCGTCCACTCTAGCGTCACCAGTTGCAATCCAGTCATCCACTCCATGACGCTTTTATTCTTCTTCTCCTTTACCCAGTATTTCCTTCACTTTTGATGCAACAGCCAGTCCCTTGGCCCGGCATTTCCGCATCTCCATCGTACCACTTCCGTCCCTGCGTCCGTCTTCTCTGACCGAACAGGAGCCTCCCCCATCTCCACAACCCCTTCCAGCGCATTGAACAAGAGCGTCGGAAATGACTCGGTAGCCCAACTCTCTGAGCCGCGCACCGCACCACTCGCCGGATTAGCTCTTCACAAACATGTGCTGTATCCGCCTGCGACTGCTATACGTTTCGCGCGCTACAGCGCTTATTAAACACACCACAGCGATACTGCTCGTCGTTCTGGCACTGGCGCGCTGACCTGTTTGTCCCTTTTGTGCTGCAATCGACTCGTTTTTTTTGTTTATTTCTTATTCTTCTACGCCCCCAGTGGGACCCTCTCGCGCTTTAGATTATTGATCCCATCATGTCAACATCCAAAACATCCTCAAACGAGTGACTTGGCCTCAGGAGCAAGGATACTGAGTACACGGCGTCGATAAAAGTCAAAGAAAGTGGTTCAGGTTGTCCTGCGCAAACTGCCATGCGCCTTGGCAGGGTCTCGGCGTCTTCGTCCGTGCTGGCTCCCATCCGTCTGTCTGTCTGCCTCTACTTATGAAATCAGCTCACATCTAGACTTTGCATCTGCCCAGGTAGCCTGCGCGTGTTCTCCGTACGTCGCACCTGGAATACGGAGCCGAGATGGAAATTCGCGTACGCATCACACAATGATGATTGCCGGCTTGATGGCTTCTTCGATTGCCCGGGTCTCCTTCAAGGAGACCATGTCCAGGGAAGCTACTCCGTACCTGTACCCTTTTCACCACGGTCTGGGCGGCGCGAGTCATGACACAGCAGAAATAGGCCGAAAACGGTTGTCCAGGAATGTGTTGCTGAACCGAACTCAATGAGTCTGTTCTGCCTATATATTGCGCTTAGAACCTGTGCAAAAACTGTCAAAACTTCAGCTTGATGCTACGAAGCCCACGAAAGCCCCCAAGCTTCTTGGACCTCGTTTTCAATTACCATTTAGTCCTCGAATCAGGGATTGGGCAGCAAACACTAACTGGTAAGTAGGTCCAACAAGGTGAGCTATGCGGAAATGTGAGTGTGTAGGTGCTGCATTCATCCACTCCAAACACTGTGCGAAGGCGACTGCGCTGCCAGTGCCAGCTAGGTAGCCCTACGGTCCAGTATCCTCTTGGAATGAATGGCCTGATTTATAGTAGTTTGCTGGCGGGCTCAGATGCCGTGTTTTTGTACATGCAAAAGCAGCTATTCCACGGCGACGACCGTTTGTTCGTCCACCGTCTTCCCACCGTATGAAGTCACGGCCTCTGATGGCTTGTCTGTGTACTCCGCATACGAAGCACACTATGAGACTTGCCAAGAATCCTCAATTCCAATCATATTGCCAAGAGGTCATGTTGAAACAGCCGACTTATCGTGTCTGCGTGGTCGGGGGTCATGGACGCTCTTGTAGATGCGAAAGTTTGCTATTCGACTACTTGATCTTTGGTTATAGTGTCTGTTATATTTCCCGTAATTTCTGTCCATATCTGAGCTCTCTGCGTTGATACTCTTCACGGAGACAGAGCTCTACACCTTGATCGACCCTCTCTGTCAGAGAAATTGGAATGTGAAGAGCCTCTTCCTCATCAACCCCGCCGTCGCTGATGGCTTTCTTCTCTACCGTACTAATCTGCACGAATCCACCGCAGGCAATAACCGGACGACAGCTTTCGATCGAGCCTGCAAGCGCGAGGTGCCGTCTGGCTGCGCCGACGGGTACTGCTGGAAGGCCTGCGGCGACAAGAGCAAGGGCTGCTTGGTGCTGGACCGCCGCAGGCTGGGGCAAGGGCAACTGGAACAGATGTAAGCGCGCTGGCAGGATTGTAAACCCGAGCGACGACGTAAACTACGGCGGCGAGAAGCATTGCCAGCGGCCGGGCGTCTGTGGGTGTAGTTGCTGAAGTGAACGGCGCAAAGGCGTGGGGGAGCACATGTACTTGTTACTGCCAGAGCTCTAAGACGCCGGAAGGCATATTTTTTAACCCTTGAGAAACAATCATTATTGCAATTCGGGCAGGGAGATTCTGGGTTACAAATCGTATATTATGCCAAAAAAGGTGTTTTCTGAGTAAACAGGTACTTTGATGTTGTAGCAAGCCCCAGATATGTCATCGGTACGGAGTACAGTGTGCATTCACCCCAGCCAGCACTGAGAGCCTCATTCAGCACGAAATGTTGGAGTCAATGACCACGTGGTACTGCCGGTTTGCTTGTCCGAAGAAACAAAAGCGGTATCAAGCCGGCGGCAGTTTCTTCAACAAGGCTGAGATCAAGTGTCTTTGCGTCTCGCGCTCCACGACAAAAGTGATGATGCGGCGGCGCTCAGATCCCTACAGGCCCGACTGACACACCCGGTGCTGCATCCAGCCTGCTTCGCCGGACAGGCCGACCAAGGGCCAGACCAACGTCGAAATATCAACTTTCGTCATGGTTTGGACAGGTATCTTGCCGCCGACTTTCTAGTAAATAACGGAGCTTGGGCTTCGTCTACGGCGAACTTGGTGGCATGCTCCCGCAGCTGCATAACACTCCCAAGTTGCTGCGATTGTCGTCTATTGGCCACCACCCGTGAAGGACAATGTATGCCCCGCACGTTTACATCTGCATCGATACCTAAACTTTTCCCCCTCCAATAAGCACTCACTTGGGCTACACGCACTGCAAACGTGAATATAGTTTTGAGCTAGCGCACGACCACGACAGCCAGCAGTGCGGGGCTGGGGGGGGAGAACGTCATCAGCAGATAAATATAAGCTGCTGCTAGCAACGCCCTCGCGATCCTTTTCACCTCTCAACAACTAATTAGCTAGTGGAAAGAGAGCCGTGCTTCATCGTCTTGAACTGTTGTTCCTGTCTTGCAAGGATGACGTACCTTGACCCAGCGAACCAAAAGTTTGTCGACTCCCTCGCCGGAGGACAGCCACTGTATGAAAAGTCGTACGTGGATGCGAGAAAGGTCCTCGAGGACATACAGAATTACAAGCCCGCAGCGGACGTTTCCCAGGAGCGGATTCCCATCGACGTCAACGGCGCGCCGGTCGAGACTGTCATTTTCCGCCCGGCCAAAGCCGCTGGTGTGTTGAAGATGATCTTTTACACGCATGGCGGCGGGTGGATCTTGGGAAGGTATGTACGGAATGAGTTTGTCGACTTTTTTCTTCATTGAACCTTGGCGTTAATCATTGGATGCAAAACAGTCCGTCTGCTCACGGGGCTTTGATGGAGGATTTTGTGCGCCAAACCGGCGCCGCAGTCGTCTTTCCGTACTACACCCCGGCTCCGGAGGCGCAATACCCGACCCAGTTCGAGCAGTCGTACGGCGTACTGGAGTATATTGTCAACAATGGAGACAAGCATCAGCTCAAGACTGATCGCTTTGGCCTTGCTGGTGACAGCGTCGGAGGTATCGTCACAGTTCCCTTGTCGCTTCCCGCCGCGACCATGCTCGCGAAAGCGTATGGCTGCTAACATTCAACCAGGTAACATGGCCATTGCAATGTCACAGCTTGCCATCTCCCGCAGTCTCCCTGCTCAGATTGGCCAGCTCGTCCTGCTGTACCCGGTGACCAACACGCACACCAAGTCTGCCACGTACAAGCAGTTCGAGAACGGGCCCTACCTCACCGAAAAGACCATGGACTGGATGATTGCCGCCTTTCTTCCCAAGGCGGACGATCGTTGCAGCGACCTCGCGTCGCCTCTCGTGTATGCCCCGGACGAGGTGTTGGCCAAGTTCCCCCCCACTACTATTTTCCTCTCCGGCGCGGATCCGCTCATCGGGGAAGGTGAGGCGTTCGGCCATCGCTTGCAGAAATTGGGTATTGATGCTGCAATCATCAAGGCGGAGGGGGTCATCCACGACTTTGCTCTGCTGGAGCCGATTCGCCACGCGGCGACTTCGCGCGCTGTCATTGAGCTCGCTGGCTTGAAGCTTCTCAAGGCTATTACTGATGAATGACGGACGCAGTTGAGATGAGTGAGCAGATGACTTGCGAAAGACTTGCCCAAGCAAAAGACAGGATTTGTATGGTATGAGTTTATTACGGCTTTTCACGGTCGTCACGCCTCCACCAGTATGGTAGATGTAGTGGTCCCAAGCATCCAGTTGGAAGCAATGAACAATTCTTTAAGGTGTGTCTCGAATTGCTCCAGCGGCCTGTACATCTGGTCAAGACTTTGCGCGGGCTTCTCCTTGGCAATACTTGGCAATACTGTTTGGAGGGGTGCTGTTGAGGTGCGTGTAGGAGCAGTGGAGTTCGGTTCCCAGCGAATTACCCAGCCAGCCAGCTGCTGTAGCGTGCGTGCACTACAAGTATCTTGGACTAGAAAACAACCTGCGAATCCATTTGAAAAAGGGCAATGATAATACAGAGCTGTTTTCAACCAGTAATAGGTGGTAGAGATATCCGCGTCTCTGGGCTAACGAACAATTTATCTGTGTAGTAGGTGCAGGGTACGGAGACTTGCCGAGCAGTTCCAGTGAAGACACTTTTTCAGCATTAAAGTGGGCACTGAATTGTGATGCACCTGGATGGGATGCATTTTGGACGGCTACACTGATCTTGCGGCCTCTAAAGAATTCGACATCTTGAGGCACTTGAATAGCACGCACGATATGGACTTTTATTTGACCATCTTCGTCCACCGACTTTGTTCAAAGCGTCTTGTTGCATGCTGAGCTATTTTCATGCTAACTTGATCGCTACCTACGGAAGTGGGGTATGACGAGACAACTTCAACACCAATTGTCAACCCCTAATTCAACGTTGTAAACGGAAAAAACGGAAGCGAGGACTGCCGCCGGTCGCTGTTACGCAGCTTGTGCCGTCCTTGCCATACTCTCTCATCGATGGATACGCAACAGTCGGATGGGGTCGCTGTGAAGCAGTCCGCTGACGCGAAGCGGACGCCGTCTCCCGACCAAGCCGCGATCGAGGAGGGTGTTACCAATACGCAAATTCCGTGAGTGCTCAACAGCAATCGCTCTTTATTCATACACGCAACCGAATAGAGGCAACTAAGAAAAGTCCAGATTTATTTCTCATAGCTCCGATGAGGATAATGACTCGGCCCTTGGAGATGACGAGAGGTAGGACAATGAGATGCTGGCTCCGGATACCTAGATTAAGCTGCTAATCATCCCCATTCTTGCTGTTGAATTCTGCAGCGTAGCATCATCCTCCATCTCTCTCACAGACAGCATCTTTGAGTATCGCGCCCTCCATGGCCGGACATACCAAGTCTCCAAATCCACCGAGTACTGGGGCCCCAACGATGAGGAGCAAAACGAAGGGCTCGATCTCGCGCACGCCCTCATCACCATGCTCATGGGCGACCAGCTCTTTGAGGCCCCGCTGGAAAGAACACCAGCCAAGATACTCGACGTCGGTACCGGGACCGGCATCTGGGCGCTCGACGTGGCAGACACACACCCTGGCGCGTCCATTGTCGGCACCGACATCAGCCCCATCCAGCCCAACTGGGTGCCGCCCAACTGCTCGTTCTACATTGAGGACGCGCAGCTCAACTGGACGTTCGAGGCCGCCAGCTTTGACTTTATCCACATCCGCGCCATGTACGGCAGCATCGACGACTGGGGCAGGCTGTACCGGCAGGCGTACGACGCCCTGGAGCCGGGCGGCTGGATCGAGAACTTTGAGTTCACCATCCAGCTGCACAGCGATGCGCCACACGTCAGGGACGACCCCGACCACATATTCAAGCGCTGGGCCGCCGTCTTCTACGAGGCTGCCGATCGGCTCAACAGGACGCTGCGCATCGGCAACAACGGGACGATCCGCAGGCTGCTCCACGAGGCAGGCTTCGAGAACGTGACCCAAAAGTACTACCAAGTGCCGGTTGGTGGCTGGAGTAGCGATCCCACCTACAGGAAGATTGGCCTCTACAACCTTGCGTTCATGGAGCAGAGCTTGGAAGGGTTTGCCCTGTTTCTGCTACGGGATATCATGAAGTGGGAGTATGAGCGGGTACAGCTTTTTCTGATGGAGATGCGATCCGAGATCAGGAACACCAAGATTCGCCCATTCTATCTCATGTGAGTCGTTGCCATTCTCGAGCAATCATGAGGACTGCGGGTGCATTGCTGACATGCTTGATCAAGGACAAACGCCTTTGCGAGAAAGCCGGTTGGGTAGAGAGTATCGTCACGTGCCGCATAGCGACGCGTGTATACCGAAAAAAAAAAAAGCATGGCACCATCTTTCAGGCGGAAATTCACTAAACAGAGATGTTGCCGATCATTTTAGCTACAGTTCATTCCATCATCGTCGTTATTACTTTTGCTATTTATTTATTGCCATGGATATTTGAGCTAGACTTGGTACTCCAATACCCCCCCACAAGAAGTGCAAATTATAACTTTACATTCAGAACTTTATTGTTTCAATTCCGTGTCGGAACCCAGCAAGCTGCTAGGGATCTCGACCAAAAGTTAAAATTTTTGCTCTCGTTCCGTCACTTGAACCCACATGTTCGAAATCTGGAACAGACCAAGACAATTATGACTGGTCCACGGGCGGACGGGGTCAATTATCGCCATATCGTGGCGCCGGAATACCTGCATCGCAAGGTCATTGGCCGCGTTCCCAGCTTGGTTTGTCAATGGTAAGAGATGTCCAACATACCTCGAATATGAATTTGCTAATCTCCATCTGCGCGACTTTTTGCCCTAAACAGCGGAACTTGCCGTGGCCAAAGACGAGTTCGTTGGTAAACACCATCAAACGCAGCTTGTCCTCGTCGGTCTCGAGCCACCGCTCAGGCCGAAAGGCATCGGCATCCGAACCGTACACGTCTTGGTTGTGGTGCATCGCGTACGCAGAATAGCCGATGCATGTGCCACCGGGTATGAAGATGTTTTGGCCGTCAACACAAATCGTATCACCGGTGGGCGGGACATCGCGGGAGAAGATGTTGGCGACGGGCGGGCTCAGGCGCATCGCCTCGCGGATGACGGCCTGCAGGTACGGGAGCTGCCTGGCCTGCGCTGCCGTGATGAGCCCGCCGCCGGCGCCGGCGCCAGCGGCGGCTCGGCCCGGCGCGCGCCGGTCGCGCACCGCGTCGTCGGCTTCCTCCTGGAGCTTGCGATGCACGCGCGGGTTCGTCATGACGTAGAGCAGGGTCGCCCGGATGGCCGTGGCGGTGGTGTCGGACCCGGCAATGATTTGCTCCAGGGCCTCTGTGCGCAGCTCCTGACCGGACAGCCCGTGGCGGATAAACGAGGCCAGCATGTCGGAGCGCTCGTCGACGGGCCGCGCGGCGCGCTCGTCGACGAGACGGAAGCAGGTCGCCATCATCTTGCCGAACCCGCTGCCGTCGTCGGGCGAGGGCGCGATGAACCGGCCGAGCCAGGGCAGGTGGCTCAGCCAGCTGAAGCCGAGAGCTAGTGCGGTGTTGCCTATGAACAATCCCTCCTCGCTTGACTGAAGATAGTTTCCGACGTCTTCATCGGCCCGAAGCATACCAAAAGACGTGCCGAGTCCGATTTTACTGATGACATCAAGGGTGAAGAACTGAACCTTGCGCGACATGTCTGTTGGAATAGCCTTTGCATCAGATGAAATGTACTTTGTGCGCAGAAGCGTTAGGAAATGCTCAAGGCATTCGTCAATCGAATCTTCGAGATGCGAGTTCTCACGGCCAGAGTACTGTAAAAATCAGTCAGTTTCTGCTTCTCGTAGACTGTTGAGCATGTCGCTCGCCCACCAATGCCGCGTACCCCTGGTGCCATCTGTTTCCTTCTCATGTCATGCTTAGCATTGTCGGTCTGACTAAAGACGTTGTCTCTCCGGTGCTCGATGCGAACGGCATTATAGTACCAATTAGAGCGCTTGTATCCAGTAGTATTATTGACATGCGCCCAGACCTCTGGCGACGAGGTTGTGAGGATATTGGGAGCGACACGCGCAATGAGTCCTAAAAAAAGATTGCAGGTTATGAACAGTGATTCGTGGAGATGTCAAGTCTCCGGATGGTATCGGTCTCTGCTGTTCTTACCATACTTCTTGTTTGCTTCGGCATAGAATAGGTGACTTTTGCCGCGGAGCATGGCCAGACGATGCGGTAAGCTGGACACGGCAGCCCACGGGGAACTACGGAAGTCACTCAGCCGACGATAACTCCAAAAGACATTCGAAACTAGGAACAGTACAGCCAGGGCGGTAAGATGAGGGAGATAGAGCAGCCAACGGCTGTCGTCGCCGTCATCATGGCCGTTGCTGACGCCTTTGGTGAGGTTCATCATGAGATTTTTACCATGCAAACATGTTCTGGTAGCGAAAAGAGGGGTTCTTGTGCCATCTCCAAGGAGCTGTGGAATATAGCCTACGCAAATCCGCCCCCCGTGCCGCCCTATCGGTATAAGGTCCCAGCCCACTTTGTCGGGAGCCTCTCTGTACAGCGTCGTACGCACTAAGAGGATGCGGTATAGTTTCAATATCCAATGTACGGACCGGCAGTTCCACGTGGGGTATTTACTCTACACGTGGATCCGCTGAAATGTGGCGTATTGACAATCGTTTTGATTGCACCAATGAAATAATTGAGATGTGATATTCGCAAAGGCTCAGGCGCGGAGAAACTGTCGCTGTCGTGAAAGGATTCAACTATCGATAGACATACTTTGTAACCAGTCATCTAACTCTAAAGTCTTGATACGAGTAGCTTATTTAAAGTAAAGTGCAGCAATGGATATGTCATGTTCGGGTTTCGGCCGATGTATCCACAGTAGGCGTCCCATCTATACCGAACCATAAACCGAGATACCTTGTACGATGAATCACCCCATGGCCACACCGAAACGCAATTGGTAGAGCATATTGGTATCTCAGGTCGCTAATTAGCAGCGAAGATTCGGTTGTGCTAGATCTACTGCTAGCTTGATGGGGAACTACGCTTGGCCAATGGCCGCCACCGCCTCAACATCACAAAAAACCGGGCATTGCGGTCGGCCAACAGACATCTGTGATAGTTCCGGGTCTTGATAAAGCACAAAAAGTCACAGTGTGGTGACATATCTGTTTGCTGTTTGGCATAAGACGAATGAGTATTGCATCTGGCGTGATCACACATTCATTCTCACGATCCCGTGCTTCCAATATCTAGCTATATACCCGACAAAAACGACGCTTGCCGACGCATGGATGAAACTGCAGAATCGGCGCGGTAGCGAGAAATTATCGTCTACGTTACAACCGCTGGCAGATAGCGCCGCTGAATTCTTAACAGATCCGGCAGCCTTGGTCGCATTACTATAAGCTGGGATAGCCGAATTGGCTTTCGCTTGATTATATCTGCGCTACGGGCTGTTAGGCCAGCTACCACTTGGTTGACAGCAGTGTCGATTTAGCTGTGTTAAGAATGACCCAAATATATTATCACTAGTGTGTACAGGAATCAATTATGCTAGATTGTAAAAAGAGAGAAATCGGAACTATAAACTATCTCACTATACAAAGCTACTTGGAATCAAGCTTTCCTACCTTGCTAGCGAGAGTAGCTAGGGACTCGGCTAATTCGTTCTCGTTCGCAGTGCATGCAAACGCAAAGCAGTCCGCTCTCACAATAGCGAACCGAGTCTTCTTACCCAAACGTTTCATGTAAGCTTCCGTATCATATCCACCGCATTGCTTGTACTCTGGAGTCGTCGCGTCGAATTTCCGTGGCGTATAGAACTCTACTGGCCCCGAACTACCGACCTTGGTGGTAACGTCTGCCGGATGGGAAACTGCACGAGGATTATACACCACGATTGACGACTTGCTCAGGACATGAGTTGGAAGAGATGCGTGCTCAATGGCGCGCTTCGCTTGCGAAATGCTCTTCTCCATCCCCGCCCCTTCACAAATGACGAGCAGTGTCAACGCAGTGACCGAGCTGAGAAGACAATCCGACAGCAGGACTTGACCTGTAAGGCTGTGTGACACATAAATTTGAGCCAAGCGCACGCCACCGCGGTACCGCTTGAGAAAAAAGCCGTCTTGCACCGTGGTCAGGCCCAGCCGCTCAACACGAACCAGGGGGTCTATGGCATTCGAGAGCCTGATGGAGTGGTCCAGACCGGCCTTGATTCTATAACTGAGCCGATTGACAATGTTTGGTGGATCGGAAGACATGCGGCCAAGGCTTATGGATAGAAACGCGGTAGTGTCCACGCTCTCCCGCCGTTCGCGGGCCCAGGATCCCAGCAACTCCTGCGCCCAGGATGGAATGGGCTGGGATGGCTTGATTTGATCGACTAAAAGGTATAGCCTCCACGCCAGTTGATGGGCATCACGGAAGCCACTGGCAATGCCTTGGCCCGCAAACGGGGGAAACACATGAGCCGCATCGCCGATGAGGATTGTGCGCTTGTCGAACCAGCGGTTTACCACTTTGTGAGTGCAATGGTACGGCCTGCAGCGCAAAACATGAATACAGTCGCGAGGGTACTGTACAGACTTGCCAAACTGGACCCCGCGGTGTCGATCGCCTGAGAGGGTTACCATTGGGAGAATTTGCGGCCAGAACAGTGCCTCTGCCTCTTCCTCGTTGACCTCGGTATCGTACCGAAACTCGTGACGCCATAGTCGCTCACTGTGCGGGCCGAATCGTCCACCAGCCGTGGGTTTACCGGGCGGGCAGCAAAAATGCCAGCCCTTTGGCCAGAACAGATCATACACTTGCTGTGGAGTGTACCCGAGCGACCAGAGTGCAAACTCGGGATGAGACTCTTGCGTAGGTAGCGAGATTTGAAGGTTCGCGGCTATGCTGGTACCGTCATAGAAGTGACGGCCACTTTCCTGTTTGATGCCGCTGGTAGGCTCCATGAACTGCTTTCTCACGACGCCTGCCTTGCCGTCAGCCCCAACCAACCACTGGCCCTCAACTTCATGGACTACATTCGCGGCGTCTCGAAATTGAATACGCGGCGGATCATCGCTAACAAGTGACGTGACAGTTGCACCAGTCCACAATTGGCAGCAGGACGTGGCCTGTATCTTTTTCCGCAACGCTCTCTCTAGACGAGGCTGCATCTGCTGCAAGCCTTCTGGGACCGCCTGCTGCAATGCGTTGGTGGCACCAGGCCGCAACGTAAGGAATGAAGGTGCGCTGTATGAGCTGCGGTGAAGTTTCACCGATTCTGCAGGGTGGCCGATGTATTCAAGCTCATTGCCGATGCCTAGATCATGGAGAATCCGAACTGCATCTGCAGTAAGGTAGACTCCTCGCGGATCTGAAGTAACTTTGGTTTCTTTTTCGAGAAGAATAGTCTAGTGACAGGTGAGAGAGTGTAGGCTTGCCCGCTTATTCGCATCAAGTACATACCTGAACGTTGAACTTGGCCAGGGCCAGCGCGAGGCAAAGGCCAGCTGGACCTGCACCGACAATAATGATTTGGCATTTGGTCACCATGACGATTGCTTACTCCCCGAGTGTACCTGCATACTAGGGTAGGTTGTGTACTCACCCAGCTAAATATCTGCACCCTGCAACAATCAGACAGCCCAGCGGCCTGGTTACGGCACCGGTATTTATGTTTCAGGCCATTTTGAGCTCGGACAGCGCTAAAATAAGTTTCGCATTGGCCCCGCATACGCATTACATGTTCATCAAATCATTGTTGCACCTGAGACATGGGGCTTTTCGAGCAGTAGACTGAGCTGAGTACAATTAGCGTGCGCCTGATGGCCTGTGGTCAACCTGCGTCGACGATGGCGAAATCTCCTCTGCCTTGTTCACGGGTTGCACAATCCTACCAAGTGGACAGCATAACATTTTATCCAAATCGTGCTCATTAAATATTTTCATTGGGACATGAACGAGTAGAGCGAAATTGATCATTTTGTGCAAAAGCGTGTAAACTGAGGACAGAGTAAGGTTGGGAGAGAGAGGCTGGGCTACGCGCTCGTTTTTACATTCCCGGCCTTACCCGACATCACGCATGAAAGAGTAGAAAGAAACTCAAATTGTGACAAACTTTTGATCATATTGCGACAGAAAAAGTCACAGTGTATTCATTGGTAGATTAGTTGCGGCTGACAGTGACAGTTGAAAAGGTAATACAAATTTTTAATCGTGGCCATTAGTGACCGCTGGGGCAGCGCAGAAGGGAGAATCAGGGTGTTCAAGAATGTCGCCCATTGCCTCGTCAAAACTGACCAACGCGCTGAGCACCCAAGAGCGTGACAGAAACTCATAGCCCGGGCGTTGGCTGTTGTAGCTACAGATGATTGTCAAGTTGTCGTCGGGCCCTCCGACTCCTGGCCAAACTTCGACCATAATCACGAAGCCCGTATCAAGAGGCTTGTACGGTGGTAAAAGATTCAAGTCATGGTGAAACATTGGCAAGTCTGGGACCTGCGCTCTGGCGTCGGCAGCTTCTTGCTCCAGATCGTGAATCTGCAGCACCAAACCGGTGTCGGATCTGTCCATGCCCACCTGTGCCATCTCCATGTTCGGGCAGGGCATGGCGATGTGACAGAGAAGCTGTCGATGCTGCGTAGAGAGAAGGTTGCAGACGTCTCTGTTGGACCTGTTGTCGGCGCGAATGTCAGAAATGGGTATCATCATGGGGACGCCGGCGAGCAGCGGCCCCATGGTCCGCCGGGCAACATCCGTGTATCGCCCATGGACAGCTGTCGTGAACTCGATATATGTAGTCTCCGCGCTGGGTTTATCAGCATGCTGGCTCGGGCGGGTAGTTTGACTGAGCATCTTGGTCCAAGCCGCCTGCACGACTGCTTGCCCAGACATGGGCACCCCGCGCTGCTTCTGCCCCATGAGCTCATTCAGCGTGAGGTGAGATTGAATCGAAAACCGGCGCATGTGGGAGCTGGATGGATACAACCGATAATGCAGCTCATCGTACTCGCGCGTTGAAGAGGCGCGCGGGCGCAACCGTCCGGTGCGAAAGACGGGTACATTGGCATAGCGCGACATGAGAAACAAGATGGTGTCCAGCCAGTCGGCCGCCAGATGCTGCTCAACTGCAGAACGAAAGTGGAGCAGCTCAGTGCTGAGCGCAACGCCCTCGTATTCCGCCGCCACTGCGGCACGGAAGAGGCGAAATGAAACACCGTCGTAAATGGCATGGAAGAGCGAAAAGACAACCACACAGTGCCGCTTATCAAGAGACTGTACATACGTCACTCGAATAGACGGTGTTTCTAGCGTCAATGACTGCTCGGCATTCTCCTGCGCCAGGGTGAGTTTCTCTTTCCAGGCGGCACTGCTGGATACATGCCCGGTGTCACTATCCACGTAGATGCTGCGCGTCTGCAGTGCAGCGAGTGGAGCGTCCGACTTCAGGACAACCTGAGCAAACTCAGCCAGTGGGTGCTTTGTTGGAGTGAAGACGGTGCGAAAGATGTCAAAGCGATTGACCACAGCCTCGATGGCGCGCTGCAGGCGATTGATGTCCATATCTGCGGGAACTTGGTACAATACGTGGTCAATCTGTGGCTTGCCCTGGTATCGATGCGAATCATTGTAAAGCGGATCTGTGGCCAGATACAGTAGACGCATTTGTATACCCGTAGCGGGTAGAACTTGCTTGATGTCTTTTTCGTCCAGATCAAGTCTCTTTGCGCAAGCGCTCCGACAGTGGTAGTTGTAGTGCCAGAGTTTTGCTTCGGTATCGAGTTCGTAGATGGCATCCTCGTCGTCCACCTGAATAGACTTCAGATGTTCTGTATCAAGTGAGGAGGGCTCTCCGTCACTGGAGGCTTGAGACCCAGAATCTGTGATATTCGAGATCTTTTTCTCAATTTTAGATTCAGCATCTTGACCACCGTTGACCGCCGCTTGTTGTGCGCAAGCAGCAATGTCCTTTTGTTGTCTCAAGCTCGAAAGATCATGGCATGCCTTGTCGACAATGACATTCTGTACCTTGGTAATGAGGTCTTCGATCCGCGATGCTGACAAAACATCCATGATCCCCAGACCCATGACACCCTCTGCCCGGAAGACACGGAGAAGCGTCATGGCACGTATGCTGTCCAGGCCGATGTTGGACGTAGGTGTTTCTCGATGATGACTGCGCACATCACCGCCTATGGCTGTAGCAAGCCCTTTATAAACTATTTCCACTGCGTCTTGCGTCGTTACATCTTGCTGCTCAGAAGCGGACAGACTGGAGGGGGTGGGTATGCCTGCAGTAGTGGTTGGCTTCGAAGGAGGTTGAGTATCCGGGTCGTTTTTGACGCTTTCGATCCGAATGACCTCGGTGGACTTTTCTTCGTCATTCGGCCCCTTGGTTTGGTCACTTGTACTAGTATGTTGAGCGCTTTGCTCCGTAGCATGCTTGGAATTTTCTGCCGCGTTCTGTTGTTCCATAGAGCTTGTCAATGCTCTCCGGTCGACTTTGTCGTTGGGCGTTCGCGGCAGGGCCTGCACAACTTTATAGCGAGACGGACACATCCACTGTGCGAGGTGTTGGCTGGTATGCCGCTGGCATGCGAGTTGAACTTCGGTCTCGGACATACTTTGGCCGCTTTGAAGCACCAAGAAAGCCACTAAGATTGTGCCTTGGATTACCACGACAGCGGCCTCACGCACAAAGGGCACCTTGAGTAAGCACGACTCAACTTCACCGAGTTCCATGCGCCGGCCGTTGATCTTGACTTGGTCTAGCGTGAGTCGACCGAGAATCTCAATCTTGCGTTGGCCATCCTTTGCCCACACCACGCGTGCTTTGTCGCCTGTCCGATACAGGCGGCCCAGCGTAGCGTGATTCACAAAGGCTCGTGAAGTTTCCTCGGGGCGGTTTAGATAACCCCAGCTGAGTTGCGGGCCGCCTATGGCGAGCTCACCGGGAACGCCTGCGGGCAACTCGTGCACAGAGTCCGGCAGTGGGTCAATGATGACAATGATGGCGCTCGAGAGTGCATCCCCAATGATGCTCCCACGCGTAGAGAGGGACATCTCCTCGGTGGCAACAACAATGGCCGTTTCTGTAGGGCCATATCCATTGATGAGGTAGCGAACCGGTGGTCCGCGTTTTCTCGCACTAACAGCATGTCTCCTACCAAAGTTGGCGACAACCTGTTGGTGCAGCATTTCGCCGCCTGCGACAATGGTCTGCAGCGTGGGCAATTTCTCCGGCCGTAGGATGACGGCCAGGCTGGACACGGTTGTAGTAGCGGTTGCGCGAAGTCGATTTATGGTACCCTCGACATCCGTCAGCACCAGACCTCTTTCCGCCATACATAATGTGCCACCACGTAGAATAACATGGAGCACATCCAGCTGATAGGCGTCGAAACTAGGGAGATTCATCACGAACCAACGCAGCTTGGGACCCGTGGGAAGATGCGCCACGCGGCGTGAAAAGTTGGAGATGGACGTGGCCATGGCTCGGTGCGATACAAGAACGCCCTTTGGCTTGCCCGTCGAGCCACTGGTGAAGATGACATAGGCGATGTCGCTCGGCGTCACCACAGGCAACTGCCTAATTACAGGCGGCGTGAAGATGCGGCTTTTCCTCCACCCGCCAACATTGTCCACGTCAACCCAGATATATCGAGCTTTTTCTTGTCTCTGCGAATTCTTATGGGAGTGCGCGGCAGTTGGAATACCGTTTTCGCCGAGCCCAATAACCGGCACAGCGTTGAGATCACCAAGAATTTCCAGTAAACTGTCGGCCGGTCTATCGACAGCCAAGGGACAGACAGCGTACCCAGCCTTCAATACAGCAAAAATGGCAATGATGAGTTCAGGAAATGTCGGCAGTAAGATGGGCACAGCTCGCTGCTGCTCGACCATGGGCTTCCAGTCGGCGTAGCGCTCGATTTCGACGAGCTGTTCAGCCAGTGCTGTAGCTCGGATGTGTACATCTTTGTATGTGAGATTCTGTGTGCATTCCATCGAAGATTCGTCATCACGGTATAAGTACTCGATAAGTATGTTGTCTGCGCGATCTTGTGCCTGTTTTTCGAACGCGGCATGCACAAGTGCTGCATTTTCTGCGCTGATGCCTCTGGTGAGCATGCCATGTATCGACTGCTGGAGGCTCATCTCCTCCAGCGATTCAAGTCCAATCCCGGTATTGAAACGGCTCAACAAGGACGGGCTGAAGTCGTCTGCAACTAGAAAAGACGACACAAGCTTGAGCAAGTGAGTCAGAGCTTCAAGTGGACCATGAGTGACTCGAAGTCTCATAGTTAGACTGGCCATGCACGATTCGTCATCTTCAGCGAAAATGAGCTCGAGTGCGCCACTAGGTTTCGTTGTGCAAGCACTGATTCCACTTCTTACAATCGAAATACAAAAGTGGTCACCTTGCGAAACAGCGGAATTCTGCTCTTTCATACCAAGTGAGCCACGTTTTGCCTCAACAACGCTTGCAAATGGCACTTCATAGTCGACAAAGTAACCCCCCTCTGGCAGCTGCGCGCAAAACGAGGGTTGCGAGGTATCTGATATTCCCGCAACGAATCGAGCAAACCTGGCAAGGATAATGTCGCTATCATCAGGTAAGCCGTCAACATAGGTTTTCACCTCATGGTGGGCGTTTGTCGCATCATCTCCCTTTACCTCTGTCCCGAAGAAGGGCACCTGCGTTAGCAGCAGAGTCGACTGAAGCTGAGAATTCATGGCCAGCTCATGCCAAAGCTGGTGCCGTATATTGAAAAAAGGGATTGGATTGTAGAAAGTGTCAAATGTCACTCATTGAAGTGGACTTGAAGAGCTCGGGGTGTCCGACGGAGTAAGTGGTTGGTGGAATGCGTAGTTGATGTTGCCAGTGGCACGGCTCTTTCTGGGAATTTGCCGCTCGCAAGTACTTGGGGAAATGCAATGGAAAATATGCTGTCAATGGAAGTAAAGACCAGTACTTACAGGTTACTAATCAATGATGACATAATTTTTAAAATCTTCAGAAGCCCGAGTAGACTAAAGGTTTTCTGCACATTGTGTATTTTAATTCACATGTTATTCTCAAGAATATTTCCACTGCAAGGGGTGTATTTCATTCTAATAATAGATGCTATACTAGCGTTGTACTAGCCTACTAAACCAACCCATCTGCCCTAACCGCAGAAATCAGCTCAAGTAAAGCCATTTGTAGGGCTGTAATGCACGGTCCGTCTGAGATCTGAACTTTACGCCCCTGGGCGCGCCGGGCGCAGTGGACGGCCCGTGCTTGACGTTTCCCACGGTGAAGCGTCACCACTCGATCGCGCTAGCCTCACCTGCTTCTGCAACAGATGCCAATGCATTGATGGCACGACTGGTGCCTGAATTTCCGACTCCTGGGTCCACAAGTCAGCGTGTCAGAGCGTTACTGCTCGTATAGAAACTACGTTTGAGTGGAGTTGATTGAGGTTGTTTGTAGCTCACGCAAAGGTTCTGGAGTTTTCCTCCTGGATAAGCACTTGTGGCCTCCACAAACGGCATACATGCCCGAAAGAGGCACAACAATGCCTATAAATGAGTCTAGGACAGCGAGGGCTGCAATTTCAGTGTCACAGGCTAGCTGTAGAACCTACACTCTCCGATTTCGCTCTGTCAGACCGAGCAGTTATGGCTGCACCACAAAGCGTAACCCTCCGCAATTTGAGCGGTCGATGGCGAATGGTGCGTTTCCCACTACCGATCCCGACACAGGGGAACATCAACAAAGTGATGAATCAATAGCTTACGGAATCTCCAGAATGCGTCACTGTCCGACCCTTATGATGAAATGCTTAAAGCTCAAGGTGTTAGCTGGCTGTGGCGCAAAGTCTTGGTCAAATCCGGCGCAGAGCTTTGGATTTCCCACACCAATGAGGACGGCGTCGACCGGCTCATCATCCACGGCAAGTCAAGTAACGGGCTCCCTGACAGCAAAGAGGATCGAATCCTCAACGGCACGCCGAAGGAACTCAATTTCCCTATATTTGGCAAAATTCGGGGAAGTACTCGCTGGACAAAGCGGCAGGACCTGCCGTCTGAGTGGTTGACGGAGGACATGCTGCTGGATGACGGTGATGTGATCCTGATGGAAACGATCCAGCTCAACATCAACACAGTCACTAAGCAGGCGAATGGCTTCAAGATTGTCAATGGGGAAAGGCGCTATGTTCGCCACATCGAGGTGCTCAACAGCAGCGATCAACTCATACGTGTGAGGCTAGTGTATGATTATCTAGGCCAGCTTGAATAGTCTACTTGAATGTGCTTTGAAACATTTTATTCGAGAAAAAATGATAAACTAGTTTCAGTTGAACCTCACGCAGTGATTTTTTAACCCCCATAGTCACTGGGAGGTTTTGGAATTGAGTTAAGTTTCGTAATGAGAACAGGAAAGCACGCCGAAACATCTAATGGCAGAAACTCTAAAAGTCCCAATATGCCTTGGAAATGGAATGACATGTTAGAATGCTTGGGTGTTTACGATGTCTGTTCGAAGAGGCCCCTCTACAGCCAGAGGTGAGGAGTAACCCCTTCCCGCGAGGTTCAGGGTAGCGTAACACTGTCGATGTGCGCTCCCGTAGGTAGGGCTAGTTATTGTATAGGATTTAGAAAACTAACTGGATTTGATTGAAATGTAGTAAACAATTCTCTCTTATTTTTTTCTGAGTTTTCTTGAAAGACTTATTGCAGATCTATTGCAGTTGCGACTGGAAAAATACCAAGCCAGCGGCTCTTGTCAGCCAACTAACTATATATTTTCAATACAAGTGTCTCTTATAGGCAGCGACACCGAATGTGCGATTTCCTCTTCCCTCAGCTCGGCCACGCGCAAAAGTACATCATAGATATTGCCTCTAAATAGTCGCCTGTGTGCCTCCCCCAATCAAGCAAAGTCCACGATAATGCGTCAGAAATTGTAGCTATATTGTGACCCATTGCGAGTGCTGTATATCGCGGCCGGGTAGCAAAACATATCTAGATCAGTCCACGGATTTAAGCCTGTGAATCACTGAAAGAAACTGGAACGCCGTTGGCAGGAATAAGAACGGCACCGAGTTTGGACTCGATAGGCCCCGTAGAAAGTAACGTTGAGTCGCAAGTGTTGAACTGTTGTGCGAGTCGAGCTAGCACATAGGCACCTGAGCTGAGAGCGAACCTTTCTGTGGGCCGTTGTTAGTCAATCATTGAATGTCCAAGATGGATAATTGCGCGTGCAGAGGTAAGTAGGCGAGAGCATAACAAGAGTTGGGTGAATGGTATACACTTACGACCTATGCATACCCGTGGCCCACCGTTAAAGGGAAGATAATCCCAACCCGGTGAACGACCTATCCAGCGATCTGGATTCCACCGCAGAGAATCCGAGCCATATAAATCCTGGCGACGGTGCATCACATAGGGGCTGTACTTTAGCGAGGTCCCCTTGGGCACAAATACCGGCTTCGTTCCATCAGTGCCACCTCCTGTAGGCAGTATAGTGTCCCGAATGGCTTCGCGCGAGTTTATCGGGACAGGGGGATAAAGCCTCAGAGTCTCTCGAACAATATTCTGAAGAAAGACACACTCTTTGAGCTGCATTGCTGTGATGGCTTCTGGATGACTGAACAATAAGTTGTGCTCAGCAAGCTCGGCCCGAAGCCTCGTCCAGGCGCTGGGGTTCCGGCTAAGCTCCAAGATTGCGAAGGCGAGCATGCTTGTAGAGGTGTCTATGCCGGCGAACAGTAGCTGCACGAGGATATCTCGCAATAGAGTGTGGTCATCAGTGCTAGACACCAACGCCTCCGTAAAGCTGTTTTCCTTTTCAATGGGTTCGCCTGTGCCTGACTGAAGCTTGCTCTTTGCTTCCACACTGCTCAAGGATTGATTGATCCATCCATTGGCAAGCCGCGAGAATGTATCGCAGGCGTCTCTGAATGGTTTCGAGGTGAACAACCAGCAGAAACTCCCGGTCTGGAGTCTCAGCCCAGCAATGGGTTCGATAGCATCGAAAGCCTCTTCCAGAACTTCCCTCAGGGAATGGCCATCGGTAGTCATAGACTCAGAGGTTAAGCCTTGTTTTTGTTCGGCGATGCTACCACCGCAAAAGACAGTTGTGATAGTGTCAATATTGAGGCGGCGAATGAGTGGCAACAAGTCAATCGGTTTGGCCCCTTTCTTCTGGATGTGACCTATGTCGGAAAAGAATCTGTTCAAACTTTCTTCAACGAGTGAGTAATCATAGGTGGCGGCGTTGGCGAACATGGGACGAAGTAGAGCCCTCGCCGTTGCCCACAAGCTCCCTTTGCCCTGATGGCTGCTGACAAGAACACCGCGACCTAGCCAAGGGCCAAGGGCCGGAAAACGATTGCTATCCATGTCCCAATCCCGAAATTTTGTACTGAGAACTGCTTTCATGACGGCAGGATCTGCACAAATGATGGGCGGACTTCCCCATTGGTTGTCTGTGTAAATGTAACAGCCAAGCTCGGCGAAGCGCGTGGTGATGAGGTCGTCCAAGATATTGCCTCTGTGTGTCACAATCTGCCACTTTCGGTCTAATCCAAACGGTAACCGATTGTAGGCCAAAGTGAGAGGTTCGCAGCCGTGCTGGCGGACTGACTGGTTGCGAACATTTCTTTGTCGAATACAGCGGGTTACATAAAGAGCGATCAGTGTTGCCGCAGCAAAGACATACGCCGCGTGCAACTCCATTTGCGCCAAGGGATAAGAAGAATAAGTACAAGGTTCAAATAAAGAAAAGAGATTATTCAATGTTCATCTCGTCGTCTGGGATGAGGTCTGATATTGTTTGCCGCCTTGCAACTGAATAACGTAGTGGCGGCGTGGCAACTAGTATCTGCTCGCAGTGGAGATGTACACCTAACCCTGGCACATTGCGACTTGATGTCAGTAGCTATTGGAAATCAATAAGCGCTATGCATGTCAATGCGTCCCGGCTTCTCGCAACTGTTTTCCCGGAGAGGCCAAAGAACGCCCGCTGAGCTTGACCTGCGACGGCGGAGTGCATTTTGATCCACATTCATGCGTGTCATGTATGCACGGCCTCTGGCCCCTGCTCGTGGAACCGGTGTAAAGCAAGAAAGTGACTGCTAAAGTTAGTTCTAAAAATATTGTTTTTGAACGAGAGCAGATAATGAAATATACCAGCAAAAAACCAGCAAAAAACCAACGCGTATCACATAAGAGTACTGACAAGACCTACTTCAACACGATTTGGCGATTTCAAGTTTACGCCAGCAACTGCCTTCGACTCATTGATTCCTCCTCAGACCTTAGCAAGAAGGCTCCACAACCTAACAAACTCTTCGCAAGGTACTACCCGTATTCTATCGCCGGATTCTGTTCGAATACATGACTTACAAACATTGCAGACATCAGCATGATTCCCAGTACGCAGCGCGCCGTGGTTGTAGGCGCTGAGGATGGCAGCGTCAAAGTGGCGAGCAGCATAGCCATACCTGATGTAGAGCCAGACGCAGTTCTGATCCAGATTGCTGCTGTTGCTCTCAACCCTGTCGATTCCAAGATGATGCATGGCTTCCTTGATGAAGGGTGCGTGCTCGGCTTAGATTTCGCGGGTACCGTCGTGGCCGTCGGATCGGACCAGCCAGCTTGGCGACGCTTGCAAATTGGTGATCGCGTCTTTGGCTGTACAGATGGCTGTGATAAGCGTAGACCCCTTGTTGGGGCGTTTTGTGAGTTCACAGCCTGTCGTGGATCGATCCTCATCAAGATGCCGGACGATATGTCCTTTGCAACAGGCGCATCCATGGGGAATGCCATTTTCTCTTCTGGATTTGCTCTGTTCCATTCTCTGCAACTGCCAGGCTCACTTACACAGCCTTCTGAGAAGTCGCAGTGGGTGCTGGTCTACGGCGGCGCGACAGCGACAGGAACCATGGCTTTGCAATTCCTTCGACGAGCCGGACACAAGCCAATCGCTGTCTGCTCCGCCAAGAATTTTGATCTAGCAAAAGACTACGGCGCGGTGGCTTCATTCGACTATAACTCAGACACTCACGTCAAAGACATTCGAGATCTCACAAACAATGCGCTGAGCTTCGCATTTGACTGTGTTACGACGCAATCTAGTATCACGGCTTGCGCAGAGGCAATTGGAAGACTTGGTGGCAAGTACACTGCATTGGATCCATTTGACGAGGCTCTTGTAAGCCGTAAAGCCATCAAACTGGACTGGATATTGACGCTTACTTTGATGGGTCGCGGTTCTGTGTGGCCCAAGCCATTCGGCTGCGAACCTGATGAGACTCTTCTGACGTGGGGAGTAGGATTGGCTGAAGTGGTGGAATCTCTACTTGCCAAGAATTCGGAAATTTTCAAGCCCCATCCGATCCGTCTCATTGAAGGGAGTCTGGAAGCAATTCCAGACGGAATTGATAGTATCCGACAAGGCCAGGTTCGAGGCTTTAAGCTGGTCTATCTGCTATGAGGGTTTCAAAATGCTTGTCTACGCCGTTACTTCGGCAAATATGTCTAAATCACCAATAAGTCGGTGGTGATTCTAATAGAAATCTGTTGCTCTTGTCTGTATTTTGTTGAGACTACCTAATCTTTACTGATAAAAACACGAGCCGCAGATTCACTACTCACTTCATTTCCTCTTTCTTGCGGAGTTTGGTCCGCTTTGCCACAGTAATGGTGTTACAGGTCAAATATAGTCTAAGATAGCAAGTTTTAATAGACTTTGGTCGTCAATCGTTGGCATGTGAAGAAATATGGAATCGTGTGCTATGAAACCTGGTAGCTGTGGTGTGCTGGAAACCGGGCCAGATCGATCTAACGGAGAGATGTCTGTGCTCTAAACCTGTAAATGGAACAAAACTATAAAAAGGTATTTCTTGATTAGTATCCGCACTGACTTCTCAAACGGTCTGGCATAGCATAGCCGTGTCATGGCGCCAACAAGCTTCTCACCCCTGGTTCGGCTCAGGGCGTACTTCTACGGACGGTGAGGGCTGAAACGGGAGATAAAGCCCCGTTTCAGGTAGCATTGCAGGAAAACCTGTTAAACTTTCGCAAACAAAAGAAGTCATCAATATACTTGTCTATTAGTAGAGAATAGAACGGGCATGAAGCATCCACTGTGACGTGCTTGTATGATCTTTACTTAAGCCACCGGTTGGCAGAAACTGTTTAATCTACAACTCATACTTGCATTCATCTACCCTAATCATCATACAAAAAACATATCTTGTTCGCCTGGAGCATTTCGCAGGATAGGATGGAGCCAATCGCCATCGTCGGCAGCGCATGTCGCTTTCCTGGAGACGCAACATCACCTTCCAAGCTATGGGACCTATTGAAAGCTCCCCGAGACCTCTCTCGAGAGGTTGAACGTTTCAATGCCAAGGCATTCTACCATGAAAATGGCCACCACCACGGGGCAAGTAATGTGACAGCAGCCTACACATTGGAGAGCGATCCGATGCAGTTCGACCCTCAATTCTTCAACATTCAGCCTGGGGAGGCTGAGTCTATGGACCCGCAACATCGACTTCTGCTGGAGACCACCTACGAGGGTCTCGAAACGGCCGGTATACCCCTCGAATCTCTAAGAGGCTCAGACACCAGCGCTTTTGTCGGTGTTATGAGCGCCGACTACACCACTATGGTCTTCTTCGACAGCGAGTGCACACCAACTTATTCTGCCACTGGAACATCCAGGGCTATTCTGTCAAATAGACTCTCGCATGCTTTTGACTGGCACGGGGCATCTATGACAATAGATACAGCCTGTTCGTCAAGTCTTGTCGCCATTCACTTGGCGGTGCGTGAGCTGCGTGCCGGGAGTTCACGAGTTGCGGTGGCTGGCGGTACCAATCTAATCCTTTCCGCCGATCCCTTCATTTCTGAGACCAACTTGGATATGCTTTCCCCCCAAGGAAGATGTCACATGTGGGATGCTCGCGCCAATGGATACGCGCGCGGAGAAGGCATCGGTGTCGTCGTGCTTAAAACGCTGCGTGATGCACTAGCAGATGGTGACCACATCGAGTGTATCATCCGCGAAACAGGCATCAATCAGGACGGTCATACACCAGGCATCACAATGCCTAACCCGGAGGCGCAAACAAGACTCATTCGGGACGTATACGCCCGAGCGGGGCTCGATCTCAACAAGCAAGAGGATCGATGCCAATACTTCGAGGCACACGGGACTGGCACAAAAGCCGGTGATGCTGTGGAGTCCAAAGCAATTCATGAAGCCTTCTTCTCTGACACATGTAGCAGAGAAACACCGCTGCAACCGCTTTATGTTGGCTCCATCAAAACAATTGTAGGACATACTGAAGGGACAGCCGGTGTGGCCGGCGTGTTGCGCGCGTCGCTGGCCATCCAAAATGGTACAATACCGCCGAATTTACACTTTGAATCGCTAAACCCCGCTATAAAGCCCTATTACGGAAACCTTCAGATTGCTACAGAGGCTATTCCATGGCCAAGTTTACAAGGTGGTGTGCGCAGAGCTAGTGTCAACAGCTTCGGATTTGGAGGAGCCAACTGTCATGTTATTCTTGAAGGCTACTCGCCGAGCTCTGAAGGAAACAGTTCTTGCCGCGAAACACAGAAACCCAGTCTATTAGAGGAGAACATTTCGCCGACCTCTATTTCTCTGCCCTCGTCCAGACTTCTATCTAATGTCCTTCCGTTGGTGTTTTCAGCCTCCTCGGAAAAGTCTCTGCGACAGCTTGTGGGGCGCTACGTCGACCATCTTGATCAAGATCCGCAGATTGACATCACAAACTTGGCCTGGACACTGTTCAGGAAAAGAAGCGCACTGAATTTCAGATTGGCTGTCTCTGCGCAAACGCCGGAAGCATTGACATCAGCACTGCAAAGTATCCGGGATCAACAGGGCGGCAGTGCAAAGAGCTCCATAGTCCGAACCACTCCTCAACCCAAACGCCTCCTGGCTGTATTTACCGGACAAGGTGCACAATGGGCCACTATGGGCCGAGAACTCATCCGGAGATCGAAACAGGCAGAGGCAACAGTCGATCGTCTCGACGCCGCCCTTGCTGATTTACCGGAGCGTTACCGGCCAACGTGGTCGTTGAAAGCGCAACTTTTGGCCGAGAAAAAAGCGTCTCGGATTGAGGAAAGCGCTGTCTCGCAACCTCTATGTACAGTTATCCAAGTCATCCTGGTCGATTTGATTCGCAGTGCCGGCATCAAGTTCGACGGGGTAGTTGGACACTCGAGTGGTGAGATTGCCGCTGCATACGCAGCCGGCTTCATAAGCGCTGAGGACGCCATCAAAATTGCTTATACTCGAGGCCTCTGTACCCACTTGGCTCAAGGCAAGCAAGGTGAGCAGGGTGGCATGATCGCGGCTGCCATGACTCATCCAGATGCAGAAGATCTCTGCCACAACGAGGCGATCCTGGGTCGCATATCTGTTGCAGCATACAATTCTCCTGCAAGCGTCACAATCTCTGGTGACAGAGAAATTATTGATCAAGTTTCCATCGTACTGGATGATGAAAATAAATTCAACAGAGTCCTCCGAGTGCAAACAGCATACCACTCGCACCACATGGAGGCCTGTGCCGACTTGTACCGTGAAGCGCTGGCCGCTTCCCACATCAAGATACTCACTCCAGATGGCCAATGCCCGTGGTTCTCGTCTGTCTATGGCGGAACTAGAATGTCTGGAGTAGATGATCTGATGTGCGAGTACTGGATCAAGAACATGGTTCAGCCCGTCCTATTCTCCGAAGCTGTCACAGCTGCCTATGGGACAGGTAGCTGCGACAGTTCAATGGCATTGGCTGAGATTGGTCCACACCCTGCACTTAAGTCTCCTGTAATGGAAACTCTGAAAAGTCTAGGTCTTACGAAAGCTCCATACTGTGGCACTCTCAGCCGTGGAGTAGATGACGTTGATGCGATGGCCTCTTTCCTAGGTTGGTCATGGTCGGTGTCTGCCGAGTCTCATCTGAGGTTGGACGACTACGCAGCCCAGTTCTCGCAGGAAAAGCTCACTCCTATCCGCTCACTTCCCTCATATCCGTGGGACCATGATCATTCTTATGAGTTTGAATCCCGTGAGTCCCATGCTCACCGATTTAGAGAGCTTCCCTGTCATCCTCTTCTCGGCGTCCGGACAAATACATGCGGTAACCATGAGTATCGTTGGAAAAATTTCTTATCGACTGAAGAAATTCCATGGCTCACAGGGCACCAGATTCAAGGCCAAACGTTGGTTCCTGCGGCCATGTTCCTTATCATGGCTGCTGAGGCGGCGATGATAGCGGCAGACTCTTTGGGCTTGCAGGTACGCCTCATCGAATTGCATGACTCAGTGATACACAGAGCTTTAGCCTTGGACGAAGAAAGAATGACAGAGACACTCTTCTACCTCTCCGAGGTTGAAGTGACTTCGTCATCAAACGATGAGTCAATCCTGTCCGCCAGCTACCACTGCGACGCCGCCACCTCCAAGTCGTCGAGTCGCCTGACAAGTGTTGCTAGCGGTAAAGTCAAATTGTTGGTTGGCAATCACGCGTCACAGCTGCTCCCCGCATCTTCTCAGGGATTAGGACATCTAGACGAAATTAACGTGGAGAATTTCTATGACAATTTGCGCACGATTGGATACGGCTATACTGACGCATTTCGCGGAATCGCTTCTCTAAAGAGGACAAGCAACCGAGCCACCGGCACGATTTCCGCATCGAGCGCTACAAGTCCCTCCACATCACCGATTTGGGTCCCGATCCACCCAGCTGTACTAGATGTTTCCTTTCAAGCTGTTTTTGCAGCCTTGAGTTATCCTGGAGACGGCAGGCTTCAGACATTGCATGTTCCAACAACAATAAGGCGCGTATCGATATCTGCAGCGGCTCTATCGCATGTCATACCAAAAGATGGTTTTGCATTCAGCGCCGTATCGTACATGCGAGATCGGAGAACCATATGTGGTGATATTGAAGTCAGCACGGCTGATGCCAAGTCTCCGATATTCACTGTCGAGGGCCTTGCCGTTTCTCCCGTGTCGCCACCAAGCGCAGAAGATGACAAACAAATGTTCGCGGATATGGTACTTTGTGTTGCGAACCCAAACACAGCACTGGTTTCGGCGTTGCCTGAAGAGCTCTATCCACCTGCAACCGCGAACACATCAGTGAATGGAGTAGAGCATGACCAGCCCTCGTCGAACAAGCACCATTCCTTGAACGGTGATGACGTGGATGATGTGCATCAGCTGGCTGAAAGCGATTCATTAGCGAAACGACATCCCGTGACAAACGGGCACCCCCCGGACAATGAAAGCATCTTAACGAATGGGAATCATTCGACGAATAATAATCTTGAAGTCAACGGATGCTCTGTGGCCAGTAGCAAATCTGCTGATAAAGCAAGTAGCTATCGCATTGCGGCTGGATTACTGAAGCAGATTACGGATCGTTATCCCAAGGCCCGCATATTAGAGAGAAGGCCCGACAACACTACTGAGATTCTCAACGCTTTCACAGCTTTAGGCGGCAAGCTGTCATCATACACGTTAGACGGGATTGACGAGAGAGTGTTTTCAACAATAACCGAGTCACGAGATGACGGATCCTGTCTAAAGCGAGTCAACTTTCAGCTTGAGGGCCCTTCTTTCTTGGAGAACAATCCCCAAGGGCAGTACGACGTGGTGTTACTGCCGGAGGGTCATCCGACCGAAACCGATACTCTACGGCTTATACGACACCTGCTGCAACCCGGAGGTTATCTGATCTTAATCAAACAACTCAATGATCAGTACGCAACCGGTTATGAGCAAATCTCCAAGTCGTGGAATAACACATTCGTTGAGGCTGGGTTCTCGCGGGTTGAAGCCGAAGGCTTCTCTCGAGGTGGCCAATTTTCCATAATGGCAACTATGGCAACGGATGATTACGTCAACGCTCTTCGGCACCCATTACTAGAATTTGGCCCGAAGATTCCTAAGATACTCATAATCGGTGGAGACACGGCCGTCACTATTGGTCTCATTGAGCAACTCCGAGCGCTTCTGGAACCTTTTTCGGATGTCATAGCCACTGTCAAAAGTCTTGCCGATCTCGACGAGACAACACTCACAGAGAAATCGTTTGTTCTCAGCTTAACAGAGCTAGATCACGACTTTTATCACAATCTGACCGAAAAGACATTTAAAAAGCTACAGGAGCTGACAACTCGCTCCGATCGACTCATCTGGGTTGTCTCGGGCGCTCAATGGCGCAACCCCTACGCCAATATGATTAAAGGAACCCTTCGTTGTTTGATTGAAGAGTGCTCCCATCTCGTCACTCAAATCTTGGATCTAGAAGATGAAGTTGCAGGCGCAAGCAAATTTATCGCTGAATCTGTCTTGAGATTGCACCGACTACACTCCGTGAGCACCTTGAGCAAGCCGCTCTGGTCTCATGAGCCGGAGCTTCATCTGCGAAATGGCCAGCCATTTATCTCGAGGTACATGCCTAATAAGCAGCTAGACTTGGGCTACAACTCTCTGCAACGTCACGTCAAAGTTGATGTTGTCCCGAACAGTCACGTTTTGCAACTTTCTGCAGCAAACTCTTCACTCTCGCTCGAGCGATTACGTGTTGTATCTACACCTTCGCTGCACCCAGAGAAAGGTGAACTAGCGACTGAAATTAACGTTCACTACTCTCTATCAGCCTGTGTATATATTCCTGCCTTGGGATACTTGTATCCGGTCACGGGACGAGAGGTTCAGACTGGTCGTGCTGTTGTCGCGCTGTCCACCGAAAATAATTCTCGAGTATCAGTTGACAGGAAGACTTTGATACCTCTTATGGAACTTCCGGAAAACCAGGAAAGACTTCTCCCGAGCAAGCTTCAGGCCGTTTTCCTCGCGTCGACAATTATACAGCGGTGTCCTCCGTTTACAAGTGTCGTCATACATGAAGCGTCGGACATGTTGGCCCAAACCCTTGTAGATTCAAGTGCAGGGTCCGGGCTACAATTTATTTTCACAAGCAGCGATGAATCTCGCTACAACAAGTATCGGGAGCAAGGATGGAAGCTCGTCGCTCGTCATGGCTCAACTCGACAATTGATCGAGATAGTTCAGCCTGATACCCTTCTGTGCGTTGACTGCACTATATCAGGTTCCAGCTACGGCTTGCGCGAAATATGTGCCGAAATTCCATCTGGCATTACAGTACTCAGTGCTCGCGATTTTCTGCGCGAGCAAAGTTTCAAGTACCGCAACGTCGAGGCCAGTTTGACTCGCCAAGTGCTGGAGGCCGCCATGTCCAAGGCAACTTCTTCAGCGACAGAGAGCAACATTGACCAGCAAACTGACATAGTCAATATTCAAGATCTTCCTCAAAGCTTTGGCGACCATCTTCCGATTAAGACAATCGCCTGGATCAGCGAGGTCCCTGTCCAGGCTACTGTCTTGCCCGCACTGGAGGAATGCCAGTTTAGCACCGATAAAACATATTTTCTCGTTGGAATGGCAGGCACACTGGGACTGTCTACAGTCTCTTATATGATATCCCGGGGAGCAAGATATTTTGCCTTATCAAGCCGTAATCCGCAGGTGGACACCGCATGGATCGCCGCACAAAAAGCCAAGTACGGGGCTACTGTCAACACATTTGCACTGTAAGTGTTCCACATGGCAGCTATCGGCGGCGGCAACCGCGACCAAGCAGCTAACAAAAACAAAACAGTGATATCACGGATAAGATGGCCCTTACAAAGACAATTGCCGCAATCAAAGAGACTATGCCTCCCATTGGCGGCGTAGCGAATGGCGCATTGGTTATCGAGGACAGTCTATTTGCGGATCTGACATTCGACAAGATGACAAGAGCATTGGCACCGAAAGTGGATGGCAGCCGATATCTTGACGAGGCCTTTGCTAAAGATGACCTGGAATTCTTCATTCTCTATTCTTCTCTCGTCAGCATCGCAGGAAACACTGGGCAACTTGCGTACGCCGTGGCCAATAGTTTCATGGTGAGTCTGGCGCATCAGCGCCGAAAAAGAGGGTTGGCAGCTTCAGTCATCAACCTCACCGGCGTCAGCGGCATCGGCTTTATCACGCGGACGGGTCATAATATTCTGGCGCGCAGCAAGGCCTTAGGGTATGACATCATATCCGAGAGTGACTATTGCTACATTTTCGCAGAGGCGGTTCTAGCCAGCCCTAGCAAGTCGCTGCAGGGACCAGAAGTGTCGTCGAGTCTACGCTACGTTGATGTGGCCCACGACCAAGTCGTTCCACCGTGGGCGTACGACGCCAAATTTGGACACTACTTGCTGGACAGACAAGCCCCTGCAAACGATATTGCGTCGGGCGATGCTTCGAACAGTAGCGGTCGACTGAACCTGGCAGCGTTACAATCTCTTTCACCGTCACAGTGCTATGACATGATCTTGGCGTCATTTCTGGTTGTTTTACAAAAGCTACTGCGACTGCCAGCGGGTCAGCCAATCTCTCCAGACATTTCGATACTTGACTTGGGTGTTGATTCACTCGTGGCTGTCAAGATGCGCCAGTGGTTTTTGAAGGAGCTGCAGGTTAATATGCCAGTTATGAAACTGATTGGCGGTGCTACTATATCACAAGTGATCCAGTCCGTGGTTCATCAAGTGCTACCGAAGGCTGACAAATAAGAACAATGTAATAGTTGTATACTATCTACATAGTTTTGAGAGAATATTAAATCTGTAATTGTTTTTCACAGTTTAGTCGTCAGGAAGAAAACCACTTGCTTGTATAGTAATTGCCCACAAAACGCAACTTTCTAAACTCTTGCGCTGGCAACGCCCTCTTCAATGCCGCCTCTGAGTGAACAGTACTACGCTGTAGATCTATTGCAAAGATAGTGATTCCCGCCCGCATTTTCAATTCGAGAGCTCTAGGGTAGTGCGAAAGAGCAGTCAGTAAGAACACATTAGTGTGGCTGTAGGGTATTTGATAAGCCAACAAGGGACTTTCCCGATCCTTTGTTAATACAGAAAAGTAGGACGAAAGAGGGAGAGAATCCTTAGTTAATTCAAGAGCTATCTTCTGTCTAGGAATATTACTATGTATATATGTGCAGGTTGGGAGCAATGTTTCTCTGGTGGCATGCACCGGCTCCAACATACTTCTCCACGTGTAACATGTTTGGCAACACAGACGTCATCATACTATGTCATAATAGATAGATAGAGGCTGAGTATCCGTACCTTGCATATAATCGGCGCAACAGATACGGCGATACACCTGAAATGTTGTCTTCCAATTGTAGTTGCGGCTATCAGGCGCTCGGCAATACATCACAAAAGCCTTTGAAACAACTTGCCTCAATCGAAGCCCCAGCCTATTCATTTCTGGGCAGACCCGCTTGGGAGGCAGTGTGTGGGAGCCGGCAATTGTTCATGTTGGGTCATTCCGTGTTTCCATTACTCGTCTATTTGTGTATGCAACTCGAATTTCTGTTGTTAGCAAGCTGGAAATTCTTGAACCTAGCCCTACGAGACTATCCAGCAAGTCTGAGAGTAATTTGGTCTTGATCTACCAGATTTTTGCCGGGTTCAGCCTGCAACACGTGCTGCCGGAGGTCCGGGACGGAACTGGAAGCAATCCGATCCCGAGTGTCCCATTGCTACCCGATGGCGAAAAGTGGATCTCACACCACTTGAGGTATTCGGCATATATAATTCAATGCCAAGGGACCCGGAAGTGGAAGTGGGTGTGGCCCGCAAGTGGCCGACGTCAGTCAATACGACGGAGCTGCGGAGTAGTCGGGCATTTCGATAGCTACCCCACAGGAGATGCGTGATGGTAATTCCAGACAATCTATTTCTCAGACTATAGTAAGTGACAGAATTGGATGCTGTTCGTTCTTGTCGCCAGAAAACAATGGGCGTCCCTCTAAATTCCCGACAGAGAACCAAGGAACAGATTTTCTTGGAAGTTAGATGGGTACAAATATATTATACTCGGTAGACTGAAGAGTCATTTCTCCGTATACCTTCCTTGAATGACAGACTTGTTGAAGTAATAGCCTTGGCACCTTCTACAAAAGGTTAGCACCATAAATTTGCCCACAAACTCCCGGTGAAAGAAAGAAAAAAAAAAAATTGATGGCCGTGCTTCCGGCTATAAACATGTCATGAAAGATCATACAATTTTCGCCGAAACATGACGAGTCACATAGTTATACACCGAGGCCTATTTTAATCAACATTATTAGATGAAATACATACATGTACACCTAACTGCGTCTATCAGTATCACCCTACATACCCTGGCTGGGCTAGAAATTAGCCTCTGACTAGTCACGGGCCACTTGCCGAGGTTAGTACAAAGAACAAGTTCAGCATTTATTCGGACTATAATACATACTTGTTGAAAGTCATACGCAGCCGAGTATTTTGAAGTGCAGGGCAAAGCTGCTGCTGTCTGTCCGGCAGCCATGTACCCTCAAAGGGGTACTATCTAAACCGAAGCTGAATCAGCCGGCCATTGGACTGCAACTTCGTGTTGTGGAAATGACTCTAGCCAAGAGACTTTCTTTCCATTTCCATTAAGAGGCAGTGCAGGATGAAGGTCAAAATGGACGCTTATTAGCTCAGCCACCTGACCATCTTCATGTCGATACCAACGTAGGAATCATGCACCGCCCCTACCAAGGAGTATATTAGGCACGTGTCCGGCTTCCGTATCGATCGCCCATTCCAGTGCACTTGCATTTTCAAAGGCCCATCTTACCAACTTTTTCTTGCAATCGAATATAAAATTCAACGTCAAAATGATCGCATCCGTCGTCAGTCTGTTCTTGGCTGCCATTTTGACCAGTCAAAGCTATACTTGTTCAGCCTCCCCCACCGCAGCAACTCTACCCACGTCAGTGCAGACTTTGCAACAGAATGCCTCAGTCAACGCGCGCGAACTTGGCATCAAGCCAATCTACGCAATTGCTCATAGAGTTCTGACCGTGCAGGGAGCCCGTGATGCCCTCAGTCATGGCGCCAATGCATTGGAAATTGACATGACCGCTTGGTCAAAGGGATGGTGGGCTGATCATGACGGTTTACCTACGAGCGCTGGAGACACAGCAGAAACAATGTTCAAGACTCTGGCAGAAGAAAGGCTCAAAGGGCGTCCGGTAACCTTTGTGTGGCTGGATCTTAAGAATCCAGACTACTGCGATGCTTCGCAAGAGAAATGGCGACATTGCTCTATCGATGCCTTGCGTCGCGCTGCGCAGGCCATTCTGGAACCCGTGGGCATCCGTGTGCTATATGGATTCTCTGGAAAAGATATCGGCGGTAAAGCGTACCATTTTATTCGACAGTCCCTCAGCAGCAGTGAAGGGTTCAACGTGAACGGGAGAGCTGCCTTCGCTGAAAAGGAGCTGGGTAGTGCTGGAATTGCAGTATCTCAGCGCGTCATGTCATATGGCTATTTCAATCTCCCGTTCCAGTTTGAGACCACTCTAGGAGAGCTAAAAGAGGCTAAGCAAAGTGGTGCGTTTGGGAAAGTCTTTGGCTGGACACTGGCAAATCACAACAACAAGAGCTACGCTAGTCGATTGTTGGGCGAGGCGCAAGTTGACGGGCTAATCTACGGATTCAAGGCAGCTGCCTACTATGACCATGTGGATACTAGGTCGGCCTTTAATGACATTCATGCTTGGGTGAAAGGCAACGCAGGCCAGTACCGCCTTGCGACTATCGATGATATTCCATGGTAGGTTCTGGCTATTTCAGTATGCCGCCTTGTTGATTTACAATGTTTATCAACCTCATTGTAATGAAGAGAAATTTTTTGGCACGGTATTGGACGTTGTATCATAAGTTTTATGTAAGCGAAAGATTAGAGTCGGAAGTAGAAGTCCTGTTGCATGATATTATTGATTGAGTACCCTCCTTATCGGTTGATGACTGTGGACCGTTGATCACTTCTATTGCATCAATCCTCTAGCACTTCCAGCAGGCCAACTCGACAAGCTTGAAAAATCACAAATGTCGGTGCATCGATTATAGAAGCATTTATCAGTAACCTGGATCAAACTACAAAACGCGAGAAAGGGGTTGATAGTGAGAGAAGCATGGAATATATTGCGTGAGAGCCTCATAATTACTTGTGTATTTTGTTCTCACTTCCCCCCGATCATAGCCAAGTACCATCGCCTAGACAACCGAATTTCTCATAACGGTTCACCCAGCTCGTAGGTCGTCAGCCTGCAGCCCTATACCGGACTCCTTGATGCTTCACCATTGCCGTTTTGTTGAAATGCCTGAGAACGGGAATGTCTCCTTCGCAAAACTTCATACCATATGCATGAAAAAGCTCTATGCGCATGTTCCATTACAGTGTTGACACTATATTATGAACAGACGTGCAAGCGATTGTTTCTCAATATTGTGAATTTGCCATTAATATATTGGATCCTCGGTATCTCGTCCATGATGCGGTTGCAAAACAACTACATCTTTACCTAGCGCGAAGTCCAACTTCATAACGGGTGACCGACTGGACCGTACAGGGCATCTGGCGCGATATCGAGCAGTTGGGGCCACATTTCGAAAGCCCTCCAGGACTGGCCACCATCGTCTTCAACAAATGGGACCGAGTCTGGCCCCGGCGAGACGGTGGTATCGGTTCGAGCAAGATAACATAATTCCATACTCCGATAAGAGTGTGCATAATCTGAGAAGATGAGGCGGTCATGAAGACGAATACCGCACCGCGGATGTCCTAATCTGCTGGCGGACTCGAACAGATTGCTAAGATGTTGCAGAGTATCGGGTAGCTTATATATATTCCGTGCGGTTTGCGCATCCCAGGTCTCCTCGGTCATAAACAGCAACCGGGAAGATTTGATGAGGGCCAGGGCGAGATGGAGAATCGTGTCAAACGTCAAGTATGGGTAGCATTCGATTGGAATCGCACGAAATGCGCTACACATCATTCCGGTGCTCTCTAGACAGTCCCAAATGAGCTGACATCGGTTGAATGGCGGCTGCTGCGTAGTAAAGCCGCCAGAAGACGTACCCGGTTCAAACAAGCGAATGCGCACAGCGGCGCAATGCATCCGCAAGAGCTCTAGAGACAAAAAATGTCAGTCAAAAATACGCACTATACGAAGCATGGACGTACGGCTGTCCTTCAAGTGATGTGGCATCTGTTGCTGGTATTTCTCTAAACCCTTCTTGACCGACGACACAGCAACGTGATGCATGCCTCGAGTGGAGGCAGAGCTGTTCTCATGCGTCTCAATCAGCTGCCAAAAGATACAATTGGCCTGATCAGCTATGTTTCGCACGCGGACCAGCTCGACCAGTAATGAATCTGCTGGGTTCACTTGCTCCCGAGCTAGTCGGTTGCAGTAGTCGTCGAAACACGACATGTACTCGAACCGATAGCGCTTGCCGAGCAGACTACTTAGACTTTGCTAGGTCAGTAACATGATCGACTGTTGACGGTTGAGCAGTGAGACTTGTACCAAGAGGTCATGTAATATAAGCCAAGGACAGCTCTGTGTCCATCGCTTGTGTGCTTAGGCCGAGCTGGCAACTCGTTCTTCAGCTCTGCTGCCTCGTCGACGATTGAAGCAGTATTTGATTGCGCGCTGGATCGATATATTACAAGCCCCAGGTCCTCAATCACTCCTATTGCCAGCTGAAGGAGGCTTGTGTCTCGTCGAGCTGCGAAGAAATAGATGTCGTTCCTGACCATGAAGGGAAAGGTCAGTAAAGCCAAGCATAAAACGTCAAGATGAAATGAAATCGGTCCCACCATGCTAGAAATACCAGGATCGCTTGTACTAACTCCAAGCTTTTGCTCATCTCGACGGTAGCTTGGTACGCGACGTGTCGACGAAACCACGTTTCAAGGATTTCGTGTTGATTTGCATCTGAACAAGGCTGGCAGATGGCCAATATGGTTCTGAGCAGTAGAGGCTTGTCATTAGCCATCTTTTGAGCATCTTGATGCGGTAAAGGAACGAAAGGGAACTGCGGAACCATGCAGTTGCTATATTCAATCAACGCCCTGTCAGCGTCATCGAATGAGACGCGCCAATCCGGAATAATGGTGATCGAATGGTCTGCTATTGTCGGCGTGCCGCGAGAACCGTCCGACGAGCAACATGAACAGTTTTTTTGAAAGCAAGACTTTTTGGTTGCTGTATGAGCTGTAGCTGGGCTGTCCGGGGGCAGGTGATGCGAGTCGGGTATCTGCCTCGCGGTACTGTGGTGCAACATGGATTTGATGTCGTCCAATTTCTGTTCCAGAACTTTTGCGTGGCTAAAAGGCATCAGGTTATTACTTATCGTGCCAATGGAGCTGCCGAATCTGACATACGTTGCCTTGCCGCGCCTTCTCTTCGAAAACATACTGGGCGGCCTCAGACACGAGAGGTTCTTGCGACAGCACCTACAGAGGAGTGGAAAGGACCGCATAGTCAGTATTGAATTTTACTCTCGTGTGATGGATTGTCTCACCTCTCACAAATTTCTTCGTCTTTCTGGCCTCCATTAGGGAAGATGCATTTGGCCTTGTCTTGGGAGCAGTTGACACAGGCTCGTGTCTTTTTTTGGAGTGTCGAGTCGGACATTTAATGAGGGTCTAGCCTGGAAGAGAGCAGCGAATGATTGCGCCTCTCAAAGGAGCAAAAAATTCGACAGTTTATTGAGCTTCACTACACCAGCACAATTGGCCTGTTGTTGCAGTCGGGCAATGTGGCGAGGGAGTACCCTTAGTGTCTGAAGAGTTCTCATCAACATTGTCGGCCTGTTGACTAGCAACTAACTGGGTGTAGCCCTCTGCCCTCCCTCCGTGGGCAGGTAAAGCAAGACTAGGTAACTTAGTAGATAACTAATTATGTAGTTACTCCGTACAGGGTTTTTGTATTGCCAGAAGACTCAGGCCATGGATTGCCTGAGGCAGCAGTTTCGGGAATGACGCCCATGTGGGGCTAATAAACTCCTCCGGACAGCAAACTGCCCTCCGGGACCCACTCAGTGGAGACCAAGTTCACCCCAGCCTGTGTGCACTGTTAGATGCAGGCAACGTCTCGGACAGCTTTTTGCTCTCCGATACCTTGTTTTCGCTGATGAGTATAAGTTGGGAAATATCAATTTGAGTCATACTTGCTGGAAAACTTGTCGCTCTCAGCAATCAAGCTACTATCACTGAGCTGGGTTTAAGGGGCTCATGACTTGGTCCGAGCAGTCGCTCGCAATTGCTATGTCGTCCATAACCTATATAAACCTCGCTGTGGCCGAGTCCACTCCTTACCACAATAATATGTCACACAGTACAATATTTTCTGACCTTCTTGATTTCAAAGAACAATCTCTTTTAATTTCATTCATTTGACATCCTGTGCTTTCGTTTGATATTCGCCGAAAAGTTATAATGGATCCGCAAGGCCTCTCAGAAGAGCACCAAGTGGTCGACCAGGCAATTGCAAGTTCATGCTTGCCCGACCAAACTATTACCGCATCAGCGCCAGATCAAGAACGAATTGCCAACTTCAAAGACTACATGGTGAGAGCCCTTGTTACAGATTGCCGTACAATGTTGACGTGAAGATAGCGTATCTTCTCCTATGGCAATAGCTGGGATGTCGCCGTTTACGTAGTCGGCGCGTTAGCTGCTGCTGGTGCAGGTGTCACAACTCCTCTCATGTTTGTCATTTTTGGTATCGAAGCAGCCCTCAGAATTTCTCATAGTGTTTCTTGCTAACAATGGCCAGGAAGCTTTGTCAACAAGTTCACCGATTTCACCGATGGCAACAACGAGTCTTCACTCACCAGTTTCGATCATGATCTCAACCGCCTCTGGTATGTTCCGAGCTTTTCTTCATCACTACTTTCCACCTTGCTCACGAAAGCGTAGCCTGTATATTTTTGCCCTCTTCATCTGTCGCTTTGGTCTCAGTTCCGTAAACAGGTTCGCCTTTCGCATGACCGGAATACGACTCTCCGCCGCACTCAGGTTACATTATCTCCAGCATCTATTCAGCCAAAGTATCCATGTGATGGACAGTCTGCCCTCTGGTCATGCTACCGGAACTATTACAGCCACCAGCAACGTGCTGCAGCTCGGCATCTCCGAAAAGCTTGGCGTTTTCATCGAATATACCGCCTTGATTATCGGCTCTCTCATTGTCGCCTTCACATGGAACTGGGAGCTGGCGCTCGTTACTTCGGCAGGATTCTTGGTCATTGTTCTCATTGTTGGCACCCTGTTTCCACTTACTGTGCGGGGACAAGCGCGCAAGACCAAGTCTGAAGGCCAAGCAGCAACGGTGGCTAGTGAGGCGTTTGCGGGCATCAAGATGATCATGGCTTGTGTTGCAGAGCCGCAGATGGTTGAAAAATATCGAAACTTCGTTCAACATGCCAAAAGACATGCCCAGACCACCAATCCCCTCACGTCTCTTCAATTTGCGCTGACGGTTAGAAATTGACAAGTTTGCCACAACGACTTCTTCCATCAGGCTTACATTTGTTAGTTCTTTGGAGTTTTTGGAACTGTTGCTCTCACATTCTGGTACGGTACTTTGATCTTTACGAAGGGAAGACTTGACAGTATCGGCGTTATTGTGGTGTAAGTTACCCGACTCAACAGTGATCTAGTTGCTGATTTAGGCCTAGGGTGCTAAATTCTCTTACCACCATCTTCTTCTCGTTGGAGCGAATTTCCGCGCCTATGCAGGCTGTTGGAAAAGCCACGATAGCTGCCTGCGAATTTTTCTCCGTCATTGACGCCCCTTCGCCCAAACGTGGATCGCTGAAGAGTCCAATTATCTCGGCTACGGAAAATATTGTGTTCGATGGAGTAACCTTTGCTTACCCAAGTCGACCTCATGTGAAGGTCCTGGATAATCTGAATCTCACGATTGAAGCAGGTAAGATGACTGCCATTGTCGGTCCATCGGGCTCCGGTAAAAGCACAATTGTCGGTCTTATCGAACAGTGGTATACCACTTCACAGCAACATGCAATCCCGAAAGTGCTACCCAAGGATGGAAAGCCAGGAACGGACAACAGCTCAGACTCTGGCAGCAGCCCTTCCAAGTCGCTCGAAGAGGCACCAAGAGCACCTACAGAGCTGGTCAAACTACAGGGCAGAATCACAACTTGCGGGCACCCACTTGACGACATAGATAGTAAATGGTGGCGGCAAAGAATTGGGCTAGTTCAACAAGAACCTTTCTTGTTCAGCGGTACCATCTACGAGAACGTCGCTAAAGGGTTGGTGGGATCCGCCTGGGAACAAGAATCCGAGCAGCAAAAAAGACAACTAGTCAGAAAAGCTTGTATCGATGCGTTTGCTGCCGAATTCATTGATAAGCTTCCGGAGGTACGCTAAGCATCGCCGCTCGGGTTTTTTGAACCAATTCTAACTTCAATAAGGGCTATGATACAAGAGTAGGAGAAGGCGGCGCGCGACTGTCCGGCGGCCAGAGACAGCGTATTGCTATAGCCCGGACCATCATCAAAAAGCCTTCCATTCTCATCCTAGACGAGGCTACTAGCGCTATTGATGTCCGTGGCGAGAGGATTGTTCAAGCCGCTTTGAACAGAGCAGCCGAGGGCCGCACAACAATAGTCATTGCACACAGGCTGGCCACAGTTCGGACAGCCGATCGCATTGTGGTTCTGAACAAGGGCCACGTTGTTGAGTCAGGCACGCATGAGACACTTGTGGCTTCTGAGAGTGGTGTATATGCCGGCCTAGTCAGCGCCCAAGCTCTGGCTTTCGAAGGATCCAGTTCCACTGGCGGAAGCGAATTGGAAAGTGAGCCTCTGGCGGAGAAAGTGTGCAAAGAAAACTACGAGAGTGACCTGAAAAGGTTGGAGAACAACGAAAATGTCGAAGAAACCAAAAAAGATGAGTTTACTCGTGAAAATGGTAGGTTTTTGGGAGGTTTTGGTCAGTTCTTTGTGGAGTCCAAGTCTCACTGGGGCATCATCGCCCTCTCGCTCCTAACGTCAGCCGTCGCGAGCACGGCGCAGCCATTATATGCATGGCTCTTTTCCAAGTCGATTGCCCTCTTCAAGTTCCAAAATCAACAATCTTTACTGATGCACGAGGTGTCATTTTTGTCCTGCATGTGGACAGTCTTTGCAGCTTCCGCGGCTGTCGCTTACTTCTTGACTTTCGTCTCCTCTGGCCGCGTGGCGGCCTTCATTCGCGCAAAGTATCAAGTCGAGTATTTTGAGTCCCTGATTCGACAGCGAGCAGCATACTACGACGAAGATGACCATGCCCAGGGTACCCTAGTGGCTCGGGTCCGAGACGATCCATCCAAAGTTGAAGAAATGATGGGAATCAACTTGGCCCAGGAATGCATCGCCTTTGGGAATATCCTGGCCGGTATTATACTGTCTCTGTCATACAACTGGAAGCTGGCTCTGGTATCGAGCTGTGCAATTCTGCCAGTGTGTATTACCGCGGGTTTCGTGCGTTTTCGGTACGATCTTCTCTTCGACAAAATGAATGACGCTGTATTTGCCGAGAGTTCTCAATTTGCCTCCGAGGCAATTGGCGCATTTCGAACCGTGTCATCTCTGACTCTTGAAGAATCCATCACTTCTCGTTTCCGCAAGCTTTGCCATGGTCATATTGCAGAAGCCTACAGAAAGTCCCGCTGGGTCAGCATTGTACTAGGATTCGCGGACAGTGCCACTCTGGGATGCCAGGCAGTCATCTTCTACTATGGAGGCCGACTTCTCGCTAGAGGAGAGGTTAATGTTATGTCTTTTTTTGTTTGCATAATGGCTCTTATGAACGCTGCCGAAGGATTTGGACAGGCGCTGAGCTTCGGCCCCAACGCGGCGCAGGCAGGTGCTGCGTCTGAGCGCATCTTGGATGTACGTGCTTCGCGTGTGGCAGAACATCTCGAGGACCAAGACCTGGACTCTGAAAGTGGCGTTGCTATTGAGATTAGCGATGTTACCCTCCGATTTCCGACGCGAGAGTTGCCAGTGCTCGACAAACTCAACATGAAGATCGAGAAGGGACAGTTCGTGGGACTGGTCGGCCCATCCGGTTGCGGAAAGACCAGTGTGATTTCTCTTCTGGAGAGATTTTATGAGCCAGAAGGCGGCTACATTCTATTCAATGGTAAAAAGATCTCTGACTCGAATGTGTATTCTCATCGCAAGCGGCTTGCCTTGGTGGCGCAAGAGCCATATCTGTTCCAAGGTCGGTGATCTGTGTAAAATATTTGTGTCATTCTCTCAGTACTGACTCCTCATAGGCACTATCCGAGACAATATTCTGCTAGGCATCGACCCCACCAGCATTACAGAAAGCCAGCTTCACGGTGTATGCCGCGACGCCTGCATTCACGACTTTGTGTCATCACTGCCAGAGGGTTATAACACCGATATTGGCTCACATGGTGTCAGTCTCTCTGGGGGTCAGAAGCAACGCATTTCAATTGCACGTGCACTGATCCGCGACCCGCGCGTTCTACTTCTCGATGAGGCGACCAGTGCTCTGGACACGGAAAGTGAGAGGCTCGTGCAGACCGCGCTAGAGCACGCAGCCCGCGACCGGACTGTGATTGCTGTGGCTCATCGGCTGAGTACTGTGCAGAATGCGCACATCATTTTTGTTATGGGTGACCAAGGCCACATATTGGAACAAGGTACCCATTTAGAGCTTCTGACCAAGCGAGGGGTATACTTTCAAATGGCATGTTGTTCGATGTGTGTTTTACATTGTCTCTTACCGCTAACCTTCTCATAGTGCCAAAATCAAGCGCTTGACCAGTGACGATTGTGGACGATATGGCTTGCAAATACGCCTGGTTGGGAAAGTTCCTCAACCAGTTCTGAGATATGCTCGCCTTTGTTATTTCATTGTTTTTTTTTACTTTTTCTTCTCCGCGATCCTAGTTGTATTTGCTCCCCTCGCTGTTAGAAAACACTGCCGTCTATTAAGTTCGGAACGTGATGAGTATAATGTCGTCGCTCCGAGCGATACTATTCGAAGCGAAAGTCTGCAGAGGGTCGGGCGAAACACTGTTATTTTTCAGCCCGCCTTCACCACCTGACGTTAGTGGATCGTGGAAGGTCCCAGATCCACGTTCGCGCATCTAATTCAAGTAATTCAATATCCATACTCATGTAATCGGTGCTTCGAAGGTTTCTTTTCATCATCCATCGGCTTATCTTTGTGACAATACACTGCCATCATAATATGGCAGTCCCCGTTGAGACTTTCTCCACGAGATTACCACGCCATACTATGTCAGACTTGGTGTGTCGCTTGCGGGCCACAGAGATGCAACTAGCGCCGTCTGGTAGAGAAGCTGAAACAATACCAGAAGGGTTGGGGGATCATTGCTCACCCGCAGGCCGTCCGTGATGATTCTTCCGAGATTTAACGCGAAGCTTCATGGCCTGGTCTACAGATAAGTGCTGATGCAGCACAACAATGCCATATAGGGATATACCTGCGCATCTTTATTAAAGCAGCTGCACATTTGATCAAAAAAATTACAGGCGCGCAGGCATTGATTATGGCGAGCGGAGCTAATGCATGCATATCCGCATCGCCGGCTGCTAGGTGCTAGCATGGGGCGGAAGACTATTGGAGCTGGATCCAGTCGAACGATCGATGCATAGATCTCTCACCCTGGGCGTATTGAAGATTACTATTCTTTACATGATAGATTTTCGGGCCGCGATTTACAATTTCTGCCCTTTGTACTATTTTGCCATTATAATTAGTCGTCAACGATCGCGCTTCTAGTCTGTGCAAGCTACAGCGTTTTTCTTGGAAAGAACTGCACAGCTAGTTTCCGCATATCGATGCCTCTTGGACGCTGCTCACCCAAATCACTCATGTATCACTCAATATTCTGCGGAGCTGCATAGTCTTGGCATATGCAATTGTTGTCGAGAGGGGTCTAGTTCGAGCGACGATCCGAAGTCACGGATCACAAATGGTCCGATTCACCGCCGATGTTAATGATACTTCAAAGTATTTAATACACAGTCGAATACAGTATACTCAACTTAACATTCTGAGAGCACCAGTGCCTACCCCCACTTACAATAGACGAAAGCCACGACACATTTCTTCATATCTCATTATGCAGTGCAATACCTTATTCGTGGGCGCTTCTCTTATTCTAGCATCACTAGTATTGGGTCAGCAGTGCTACAGTATCGACAACTTTGGATCTCGTGTTCATCACTGCCAATCCTGCCGCGATGGCCACAGTTTCATTGCCCGAGGATATTGCGATATTGGCTTTGAGTGTTGCAGAGGCCTTTGTTGTCAAAATAATGAGCTTTGAGAAGTCATACAGTGGACTAGAGTGTACGTTTTCTGCTTGATGAGGGGAGCAAAAATCGAAATCGTGGCTAATCATTTATCAGGCTGTGTTCTCGAAACGATGCAATGTTACCACCTAGCCACATTCAAAAAAGTTCAGCAGTACAATGGTACAACTTGAGCACAGAAGCAAGAATCACTATGACGAAGCAGCAAAGCTATAGCTCTATGCGACACGGTATATAATCTAGTAAATATGTCCTTGAGGGGATCTACAATAAGGAGTTTTTCCTGCATCACATTCTAAAGAAGCCTTGAATATTTTTTTTTCACTATGCTCGTAAGATCAATCGAAACCGGAAGCTTTGCGGTGACTGGGCACACCTGCATATCTCATCACATCCAATGACTGCGCGATATTGTCCTACCAGTACGTAGCAAACTCGCGAGTGAACTCATTCAGTGGTTGTTGATGCTTTTCTTGCATTTCCCATGTATGGGTCGTATGGTGCACCATTTAGTACCAACGCACTTGAATTCGTGATTCGGTCCACATCGCACCAAAACATAGCATCTTTAAAGAATTATTCCTCTACGAAAGTAGATATGATTAGATAGTTACTTATGTACAATAAAGGTCATAATGAATGCACTTCCAGTTTTCTATGTCATATTCTCGGCCTATTTCGATGTCGCACGATCGTAGAAGCGAAAGTCATTCAGCTGCTTCTGAATGGTCGGACTCGGGCTCAGAGCAAGGCTCGGCATCGGGCCGGCTCGTCTCTCGCCCAGGTCTCTGGTTGTTGTCTCCTGGAAAACGAGCAGTCGACAGATCAGGTTGGGTGTGGTTTTAGAGTGGCGATGTATTAAATGTAAAGTAGAGCTAATGTACTACTATACTTCTAGATTTCTAATACTCCGTAACACCTCAGGTACAGATAATCTCTCCTTTGGATCAAACTTTAGGAGTCCAAGAAGAATAGGTAGGTATTTGCTTCTTATCTCCTCAGGCAACTCTTGGAAAAACTCATCTTTGCCCTGTTCCAGCATCTCTATCGATATTCTGTACTCGTCCAGCAGCCCTTCATCATCGCAACCCAGCGCGCGGTAGGCAAAGTGTGGCATATGCGCTAGAATAGCGTACATCTACACGCGTCAGTTTCAACCCACCACTTGCCACAACTTTTTATTCAACATACCAAATGGCCCAGATACCAGCTGTCCGCCTTAAATGGACGGTCGGTCCCCCTCTGCCCAGCGAGAAGCTCCGGCGGCGGCCACGTACCTTTTGGAAACTTGTCAGCAGCGTAGAATGCGCCGCGTTCAGGGATGAAAGAGTAGCCAAAGTCTATGAGCCGGACGCCGCTAGGCGTAAATCCAATGTCTTCGGGCTCAGTGGAGCGGCACGGCATCCACGGCGGCGGCAGTTCCCCGCTTATAAGACGAATTTCATCCTCCAGCGGGGGCCGTTCGAAGAGGTCCTCCAGGTGCTTGTCGCTGGGCAGTGCGAGTGCAACATTTCCGAGATGGATATCTGAACAAAGTTAACAATCATCAAGTCGTCTTGACTGATATCACCTACCGCCGTGCACCACGCCGATGCGGTGGAGGTCGCACAACCCCTCGACGACCTGTCTGATATACGTTTGCCGTCGCTGCAGCGTGAAAGGGATGTCGGGGTTGTCATCGTGATTTTCTGTCACGTCGGTGTAACGCCCCAGGCAAGTACCGGTTGCTGGATAAACGAGTGCCTGGAAGAATATCTGGCTGAAGTTTTTGGGATGTGTGCTCATACTCTTGCTCAGGTGGTGCGGGATGGTGAAGCTGTCACGCAGCGTCGAGACAAAGGGGCTTCGGCAGTGCTTCGTGATATACCGGAATATGTCTAGCTCTCCGTTCTCGCCTCGAGGAAGAAACTTGATAGTCAGGAATTCTCTGGCTTCATTAGTCGTGCATACATTAGAGTGTTACGAGGGGGTTGATAGATATGCACCTGGTTATTGGATCTTTGGTTAACCAGCACCAGTTCCCTACTCGTCGTAGCAACTCATAGCCGTTGTAGACCTCGCCACGGTACACGACGGGCTGTATTTGCTGGTTCCAGCGCTCCAGTAGATAAAGATCGGCCCAGTAATTGCCTCCGTGGGTAAACTGTCTGTACGCATCAGACAGTGGCCGCCTGCGTAACGCTCCAAATATGGCACTCATACTCTCCACGGTGAGGGCGGTTCGTTGGGATTTCATATACAAGCGATTGAAAAGGAAGCGAGCGAGATTGAAGCAGGCAAATAGTAGGTCATGAAATGACCAAGTTTGCGAACGAAAATAGACGTTGAAGCTCGTGAGTAGCACGAGGTGGTGATGAGCGTGCACAGAAAAGTGGACCTGTCTGGGTGTCTAAGGCAGGAACAGAAAATATTATGAATTATAGGCAGTTACTTAATTTATTCTTAAGCCTTACTATATTTAACTAAACATCATTTTATATAAACGGTTTTCTCATAAGTTTTTATATTATTTGAAAGTTAAGATTAATTGATAGACGTTAGGGCAACCCTTCTAAGACCGGAACAGTGCGCTGCAATCGCAAACTGCCCAGAGTCGTATCGAGGGCCTATCTAGCGAAGAGACCACTCATTTTAAGCAGGGCAGTAAGTCCTGTTCGTAAAGCGACACTCGTACGGAGGGAGCTCTCTGGCATGGATGGACATTGCCTTTCTCGACATACTTCGTATGCCCAATATAGACAATACTTCGAACTTAAATATAGCTGTAATGTGGGTAATGTGGGTAATGTGGGTAGTGTGATTGTCTTGGGGTTTAAAATTTGCACGTGTGGTGAATCTAGATACTGAAATGAGCCCTGTTGTAGCGTTAACTTCAGGACCGCAAACCTAAACAAATCGTCGGTCGCCGTAACCGTCGTCTTCCGTTACTCTACTGGTGTTGAGTGAAACCCGAAGTCACTCTGCCTGACCGACAAGCTGAATCACCATCCACAATTACGGCATATTGAGCGTGGTATGGGTAGATGCCTGAGCATAACCACCATGAAATCGCTAAAGCTAGCGTCGCGCTTCCCTGATCGTAACCGCTAGCGCGTAGCTTAGTTGCTCTCCATCTACGCCGCTGCCCCGGCGTACGGGTGCATGGCCTGTCAGTTAATCGTCAGCATAATCGAAGCCGTTTTGCTTTGTACACATACTCTGCGACGGAACGGGAACTAAAGCGCCTTTCTTCCAGATGTTGCTGATCCGCTAGAAGTTCATGCTAGTGAGTCTTTTTCTGCTGCCTGATGGCATCGTCGGACTGTTTCGCCGCCGACTTGGCAGTGTTTTCGAGCTCTACCACAATACAGCCTGCTCGCCTCGCTGACCTTGCCTTGTTACGCCAGTGTGTATTCACCTGGCGTAGTTGAGTGCGCCGTCCACGAGCGCTTTGCATGTGGAGACGGCTTCGCTCTCAGAGGCAACACATGAGCAACTTCCAGCACGACGCTCATCAGTCTTTCTGTGTTTTGTTATACTGTCCCTTCTACTGGGAACTTTCCCGGCTCCTCTGTAATTTTCTCGTTTATTATCTTCCATGGTGCGTTTTTGACGAGTGCTGTTTAGACTACATTTAGTTGAACAAGACATGGAATAAATAGTAAACTAAAATAATTGCCGTCTCAGTGTGTTTTGCATAAGGAAATTTGTAAATCTAGCTTTTGGTGTGGCTCGACAATGCTTTGATACGTGGCGGCACCATTTCCGCGGAAGGCTGCCACCGCCGTAGCTGACCCGGCTCAAGCAGGGCAACCCGTCGCCGACAATGCAGAGGAGACAACCAGAAATCGGTGCTGGATTTACCCAGTAGATACGTATAGGACGACGCAAACTTCAATTTCAATAAATTCTGTTTTTTGGGGGGCAAATACATGACAGAAATAGCAGTGATGCAGGTTCATTCAGGATCATGGTGGTATCCGATTAACCCAGAGACATCCCGTCATCTAAAACTGGCTGTATCGCACGGCAGGGTTGCTAAAGGTGGTGACATGGCCCGTACCGGTCGCGAGATAGGGGAGGCGTACCCCTTTATAGACGGTGCGGCGCGTAAAGTTGTGGGTTCGAAAGCCAACCCAACGACGACAGAATCGCGCTGCCTCACTCCCTTGCAGCCTACCTCGTCCCTCGCAGTTGACACAATGGACTCCCGTCAGTTGCAATTCCAGGCCGACCGTCTGAGTGGAAGAGAACTCGCCGAAATACAGCGAAATTATCCAAAATCAAGCGGGTTCCCCTATCCCGTCAATGCACCAGTATTCTACGTCAAGTTTGGCGACACATGGTGGATGCGGATGGAGGCCGAGACGCACATCTACGCCTATGAGCAGCTCCAGGCCATGCTTACGTCGGGCGCCGCGGTGGGAGGGCTCCCGGGTATCCCGAAAGTATATCGTCTCATTGAACACAAAAATACTCTCTTTATGGTCAGCGAGTATATTCAGGGCCACACCTTTCTCGAGCTCCAGAAGACGCTGTCGGTAGCACAGCAGCAGCCCTTGATTGACAAGATTGCGCAGGGCATCCGCACTCTCTCCAGCATCACCCCACCCCAGGGTTCGCCGCCTGGTCCGTACCGGGGCGGCATCATACGGCATCGATGTTCAAGGACAGCACGGCCGCTGCCGTCTTCGACTCGGTCGACAGCCTGGAAGCGCACATCAACAAGCTGACCGCGTTGACACCCATGGCCAAGGCCCGAAATCCCTGGAAGATTACGCTGGAGCGCGAGCTCTGCCTGGTCTACTCGGATCTGTATCCTGCAAATTTCATCTTTGGACCCGACCAAGAATTGTACATAATTGACTTTGAACACGCCGCATTTCTGCCGCGCAGCTTCCAAACCCTTGCGCTGTGCGCGTCGGCTTTTCCCGCTTCACGAGTGTTGGCATTCGACGTTTCCGAGAGGCTCAAGGCAGAGTTGCCCATGGAGAATCTGCAGGCGATGCGAGTAGCGCAGGGCCACTTTTTGATATGTGTTTTCGGATTTGGTAAGTGAAGCCTCGGCAGAGAGTTTACTCACGTCTGACCAAGTCGCTATGCAGGTCTGAATCCCGATGAGATCACGACTGGTCCTAAACCAGCCGTCCCTAAAAGACGCTGCATCTTTTTTTAGCTGACCCAAGGTGTACGTGGTTGGAGATCCTCTGCGGGTGCTGGTTGCTCTTGGCGAGGAGACGGAAGGGCAAGAGATGGTAAGAGTCGGCGGAAACGATCTGCACGTCGGTGTGTCGCCCTCGTACCGTGTCCGTGTCAGCGACAGAAGGAATCGCCATTCCTGGAATTATAGTTATAGCCCCTGTCATTATTGCGAGAACGTGGTACGGGTGCTGATTTGAATTATAGATGTTTTTAAAAATTTCACTGCCATAGTGTACAATATTTTGAACCCGCCGAGCATAGTGTGCGAGACAGCCCTTGCCTTGAACGCCGCGGGAGGATCTTTTCGGGGTTGCGTATCGCAAATGCTCCATTCCGGCTCATCGTCGACCACGCAGGTGCCCAGGCTGACGCAATCTAGCCAAGGGTCAGCGCATCGCAAGTGCAGCGACCCAAACTTCCAGCCATTTGTCCAGAGGGAGCAACAGGCATCACGGCTTGTGTAGCCGTAGCCGAACCACTCGCCAGAGCGGCCGGGTTTCTCCCAATGAATGATATAATCTTTGCCGCGGGGACAGTCACCGGAACTGGCGGCCTCCGGGGATACGACTGCGCAGCCGGTATCAATACACCTGCCCCCTTAACCGCTGAGAGCTACTTCATCTTGCACGTCGCCGCCATAATCACTGTGAGTGACACCTGGTTTTGAGGCGAAAACTTTCTTCTCTTGCCACGCAATAAAATTAATCGACCTTGAGACCCGAGCAGTCTACACAGCATAGTTAGTACGACTCTGGAAACCAGAATATCTCGAAACATCGAGTTGAGCAGCATACCATCTTGCAATGCGGGCATTCAAAATTGTCTAGAAGTAACAGTTAGCAGTCCAAGCAAAGAGCTAAGGGGATTACTCTGGTAAAAACTCTGGATTTCTTACAATTAAGCTCAATATTTCGAGTCATGCTTGTCAGCAATTCGCTGGCACGTGTCACCCGCCACTGCGCGATAGAAACTGCTGTACCTGTCAAGAATCTCTCGCTGCCTTGCCATGGGGATCATTGCAATATTAGAAAATGTAACACCGGTGTTGCTAACCTTCACGTCATTGAAGCCGTTCTCAAAAGTCGCGTCTTTTTGTACAAGTTGTGGAGTGCTCACACTGCCCACGTACACCGAGATAGCCTCATTGATGGCCTGCACCATGAGGTGGACTGTTTCTTTCTCTTGTGTGTCTATTTTGGTGGAAGCTAGCTGCATATTGCCAGGCATACGGTTGAGAATCAATTTTCCGCCGCGCAGGTTGACAGCGGCATAGGAAAAGCCGACAGTGTACCCTTGTTGAGCCTCACCTGCATGTGTCGCGCGGAACACGAGACCAGCATCACCGGCGGTATCGGCGGAATTGGCGGCTTGAAATGTGAGATCGGCTTCAAAGATAAAATCAGTGACCTTGTGACGATAAATGATGGCTTCAACTTCCGCAGCATCGTTCGCGCTGAGGCCTTCCGGCGAGACTTGGAACTGGCCCTTCTGAATCTTCCAGTCGCTCATGTCGTTATTGCCAAAGTTGTCGCTGAATTCTTCCCGCTTATAAGGATCATCATGCGTAGTCATATTACAGTTGCTACAAAGGATGTAGCCGTCGAATGTTTTCGTGCAGAATCCGCCCCGGCACATGAGTGAGCATTGTAGAATCGTAAACCACCAGCCCTCTTCACACTGAATTCTGAATTCCCTATTAGTCGATTGTTGACACCGACGCCATTGCAAAGTAGCCCCACACGTCTAAAGGTAACAAGTGCAGATACTTGATTTCATGTATGACCTCGTCTTCATCGAAGGGTGGCTTGAAGTTGGCGGGATCGTCAAGGGCGGGGTCATGGTCTAGAACATGTCAGCTAGCAGTCTTTGTATGTTTGACGAAAGTGCGCACACTCTTTGAATAGCTTCTCAGCCCGTTCTCTCTCCGCTTCCAATTCCAGATCATCGTCATCCTCCTCGAATTCCGGTGTCTCCTGAAGACCACTTGCGAGATATGACTGAAACGGGAACCTCGCCATCCCACTCCTCGAGGTCATCCACCGAGAACATGAAAGCATTAGCATTGGCTATGAACCAGCAATTCTCATCAGCATGAACCTCGTGGGCTTACAGTTTCCGTCCAAGTCTAGCTGGGGCGGGCAACTTCCCCTCTAAACAGCAAACAAGCTGGGGTCCCCGAAGTATTGTGCAAAGACTGGGGTTTTTGTTGTCATTGTGTTTGAGAGAGTCAGCCGTGAGGATTCCACATCTTTTTGCGAGGTCAGCACAAAGATCGCCGCTCTACACGGTAGTTGTAGAACAGTAACTTCGTTTCGAGAACTAACTTCCTTTTGTGTTTACTAAAGCAACGGTCTGAACATCGTGGGCAGTATTAAGGCTGGCGCGTACTCCACCTGTCTTACACAGCGAGAGCTAGCCCATTGGCGGACTGCTCGCTGTGATTTGGCTAGGCTGTGGTGACCGGAGACAGCGACGATCCCAACTACTGTGAGAACGCAATGTTCATTTTCGCTAGAAGAGGCCGTATTGAGTGTGACTAGGCTATTGCTTGGACGTGTATTGCAAGCTTGGACCAAAGCACCATCAAAATATCGCTGAGAAGTGACAAGGCCCTACAAAGCTCCTACCGGTGGCGACGTCAGTAAGTACCTGCATAGATGCACAGTTGTGAGCGAAAGTGGATTGTAGAGCAAAACCAGTGGCGGAATACTATCCTCATCTGCTACATTCATTGTGGCAAGGAAAGACTCCAGCTACTCCTCTAAGTTTGGGGGAAATGGTTATTTGGCCTTGGGCTTAGGTATCTCGCCCTGGCTTTGCCACATTACCATGTTCGACGCGATCAACCGCGCACGTTCGCGGCGTATTTCGAATGTTAGGATCGTCAAAGGAGACAACGAGTGTCCAAAGATGACCAACTACATGGATCTGGACCAAAGTGGGTTGGAAAAGGTATCTCAGCCAGCAAATTATGCAGCAAAGGTACCTCCATGTACCCCCTCGATTTCGTTATGCAAGTATTTAGTCCACCATCCTGACGCCTGACGACCCCTGCAGCCAGCCGGCCAGCCAGCAAGCCAAGCAGCCAGCCAGGCCCCTGCGGTCGATCGATGAAGCCATAGCGAAGAAGCCAGAATCAGGCCTCTTTAAGTAGCCTCTTTTTAAGACAGAATTTACACATAACTAATATAAAATATATCTTTAAATATAAATCTGGAATTATTCTTAATTTCTCTTTCTAATAAGCTAACTTTAAGTATTATTTACTTTTCTTTTAATAACTAAAAAAAACTATTTAGATAGAAAGTTAAATAAATCTTTATAAGAAACTAAAGTTAGTAAATTATTCTTTACTTTTAGTTTAATATTAAAAAAAATTAAAAACTTATATAACTTAACTAGGGTTAGGATTTTTTTAAAAAAGATTTAAAAAGGGTACCTTCTACGGGTAAGCGCTATATAAAAGACCTACTTTAGATTTCAATCCCTAAAATCTGGTGAGTTTGGTGACCTTGAAAACTCGTTGTCTGGCCCTAAAAGCTGAAAAAGATAGAGTGAGAGTGGAGCTACAGTAGCGAGACGTTCCAGTACCAACGCCAGCCACCACGTAACTGATCGGGCACGGATCCTCGCCAGAGAAGGATGAAGAAAGCGCTGTGCAGCATCCGCTAAAAGACAGAGCCACAAGGGTAGCGGTAAGGGGCTGTTTGCCTCTCATGTTAACTACAGCGACGCGCAGGTTCCACTGTCTGATGACCCCGATCGTTCAGCGAAATTTCTTTCCGAGGCCTGGCTCGGCCTTTTTGGGGTGTAACTACTCAGTAGGCCTGCTATCGACTGCCCAGCTGCCAAGCTACAGAAGTTGGGTCACTAACCATCTTGCCTCTCTATCGAACATCTGCCTGGCTCGTTTCTTGTCTACTCCGAACAAGACTATCGCTACAGTGTTGACAGCACCGGTCCTCAGCCGGGTGCTTTTTCTAATATAGTTGTCGACAGAAACCCTCAAGGTCAGCGAACCACAGACAGGTCGGACACCATGCTCAATTGCCCGGTCACGAAACACATTGGCACCAGTTGTATTGAAGAAAGACGCTGCTTTTCGTCAAGCTTTCCGAAGCTGCGATATTTGCCGGGGCCGTCTAGGCCTAACCTGAGCCCTCTCGTTCACTAGGTACGGAGGTGATTCATAGATAAATGCGCGAGCGCCCAAGTGTAATATGTCGGAAATCGCTCCCAAACTTGGAGTCTATCAACACGAATATCGGGCAACAAATTACTCGCGTAACACAATATAAGCATAATTGGCGAAATGCGGTCCATAATAAACGGCGGCCTAGGCCTTCTTGGAAGGATGAACCTTTGGTTTGATGGTGGGCCGGGGTATAAGATAGTATATTACTGGTAGAATTCAATTGATTTTGTCTCTCATTTACAGTTGTGGCTGATCATCGTAAACTATTGGTGCTGACTCATTATATGAATACAGACATTTCCGCCGAGTATTGCTACGTGCACAGCACCAGATCTCTAGGTACACAGCAGTACGTAAGAACTATACTAGCATAGTACCTCTAGATTTTATATAAGCTCTACCTAAATCAAAGTACTTCTTTAGTAGCTATAAAGTATCACTAATAGCCTCCTTTTTCCTCCTCTATTAATAATTCTTTTAAGTAAATTAGTAAGCGAGGCTTCTTCCCTACTCTTGCTGCTACTACTACTGCCACCACTAGCGTTAAGAGGCTTCTAGAGGCTTGGCGGTAGCGGTAACAGCGAGAGTAGTAGTAGGCTAGTAGTAGTGGTAGCACAGAGAAGAATTTATCTAGAGCGTATTTCGAGGTACCTATATTTATATATAATTCCCTAGTAAAAATAAGTACCCTGTCACGTACCGCTGTACACCTAGAGATATGGTGCTGTGCACGTAGTAATACTCTTTCCGCCCGCGTTAAAAGTCTCCGCTTGTGCGCCAGCGTTGTGGATGGTTGTAAGTGGGATGGGATGAATTGATCGCCTGAATATTTCCCAGGTTAAGCATTACTAACACGCCCATCAGGCCCATCATCATGCCAGCAACCCGATACATGAGTTTTCGACTCTTGACGCTCATCTGTACCCTCCTGACCGCTGTTTTATTGTACCCACACGCCGAGGAGCGCTGCAAAGACGCGTGGGACAAGCGGCAATCGAGAATTCTGCGTGAGCAAAATGCCCGTGAAAGAGAGATTCACCTGTCAAGTAGAGTTTATTGTCTGGTTCCACGTCGGCTCTTCTTATAGGTAGGTTCATAATCCTCTATAGCTGTGTCCAAAATTGCCGACACGCCAACTTAACGAATCGTACGATGCAGCGATGCTATTGCGCTGTTCCGTAATGGCATGACACTCAACCTCGCCAAGGTCGACGGTGACGCCGACTGTCCAGCCTCCATGGGACAAAGGGTTGCGAGGGCCGACGTGGTTAAGGATTGGTACGATTTCGGCGCAGAACTCCCTGACAATGGGGGAGGATTTGACTCATCCACGGTAGAGGAGCTTGGAAGCGCTCCGAGACTGTCCTGCAGCGGGTTATTGAGTATGTTTACTTTGCAACTCCTTGGGTCGAGGAATACCATCCATGGCGTCACTATGACGGCGATACATTTTCAGTAGTTAGTCGCAGGCTAGGGTTGAAAAAGCCCTTCGTATACGACAGAGCCTCCATAAGAGTTTCGACCATGATGATGCCACATCATCTCAGCGAGGCAAATGCGGTGCTGGCTGCGGCTGGGCGCAAACTTTGCAAATAGTGTTTTTGTGTCGAAAGGCATTATTTGCAGTGGAGTGGTCGGAACTCCAAAATCTTCTACATCAAGTGAGTTCCAAACCCAAGTCCACGCGTACATCTGTTTGAACGGCGGAGTTGATACCTTCTTTTATTCAACCAAATATAGCTTGAGTATGACGTCACTCTTCCTCTTTACACAGCCCGCAGGCTGTGTAAAGAGCCATATTTTGGGCGCAAACTGGAGATGGACACGACTCACGGGCTCGAGCAGCTCAGGGTGCAAGAACCCGCAAGGTTTTCGGCAGATATTCAGGCACGGATCATGTCCTACATCTTACCGCAGTATTATATCACGCAGTCTGTGACTATTCTCATCGCAGGCGAGGCCAGGACCGACCTCAACCTTATCCACATGGCACAGTCGCTCCGACACGAGTTGCTAGACCGGCGTTTCAGCAAGTCGTCTGAAGAAATGTTTGAGCATCATAATGAGCATATAGAAGGCGACTCTGATATGGAAGGCAAATCTGATTCAGATCAGCTCATCATCGCAGAAAACGGTGTATTCGACGCCGCCATTGATGTGGTCCGATGTTTAGGGATTCTACGACGACACAGACGAGGATACAATGGAGAAAGCATGCATTGATCATTACGAGAGAAATGGTGTAGAATAGTCTGGCTACAATTTGGAAGAATTCGAAGAGACCGTACGACTTACCCGAGAGAGGAAACAACAAACCCTAGACAAGTACATAGCCTGACACCAAGATGCCTACCCAGCCACAGACACTTCCAATTCAACGACATTTCAAGACTTGCCAGAGAATCGATTTTCAATCGAGAAACAATTGAAGTTTTCTACCGCGTCTTTCTTGAGGATATGATAGGTTGGGGTTGATTATTGCGATCCCCGAGAGTTGTTACATGTGCGCGCCGTCTGGGATACTGGCACTAATGCCTTAACGCGAGAAAATGTAGGAAGGTTTTTATCGCAATTGATTCCTTGTATTGGAGTAATTTTCCTTATAGTTAAAAACGTTGTGTAGCATATGCACACCGCCCGATGATGAAAATACAGCCTACATTAGCTTGACATGCAAGCACAATAGACTCCTCCGTATGTTTGATGACCTTCACGAGTATAACACTCCACTTCCTTATGGCAAACTACTTCTACATTCTTTTTTAAAAGATGAAATATAGAGCTTACATGATAATTATATATGTTCCTTACAAACATGAAATTACTAATAGGAGAATCTCTAACCTGGCTTTAAAAGACTTTAATACCTACCCTATAGTCTTAAATAATTAAGTAGTTTAATAATGGAAAGATTTATTCATCCATTACTGACGAGTTTAAGAGGAAAATATAGAAGATATTATATTATATAAATAATATATTATTAACCTAGTTCTAGGATTATTAAAGCTTTATTGAAAATCTATTAACTACACTTTTTATTATTATTATAAGACTAGTCTTTCTAGCAAGAAGATTTGATTACATTATTAACTACTCCCTACCTTAAAGGTATACGTTATATTTCTAACTATTTAGAGGTTAGATTAATACTTATTATTACTTTTTATATTTTTAATATCTCCGTATAATTTCAACCACTCTTCCATACTGTTAAGCACCTATAGCAATTATTCCTGTGTATCACACCATTATATCGTTATTATTATGTAGTGGGTTAACGCTTTTACTAAACCATGGTTTTATGGTAGCTTTGTTCTATAATAGCTGATCAAAGCTCATTTGGCATTTTGTTTCTGGTTTCCCTTGGCTGGCAGAAAGAGCAATAACATGGATTCGCTTTGCCTGAAACTTGAACGTGTTGGCCTGCGTAGCATGGTAAATGACATAATGTGGTTCAGCGCTAAAGCTGTGGATAGAGTGGGAAAGAAATTCACACTGCCTACTCCGTACTTATCAAGCGATGATACGATGGAAATCATGGCACTATTACCCAGGCGATATTGAGAAACGAAAGAGGTCCGAGCTTTTCGTCAAGTCACAGTCTAAGCAAACCATCACTGACTAGTTTAACACCATTACTATACACAGGAGAGCTTGCCATATTTGGGACCGACATAACGCGCTAAGCAAGGTATTTTTGGGATGTGAAGGAGACCATCCACTTCCCCTAGAAACTGTGGATTTAAATTTGAGCATCTCGCTACAGTATTGGCCCGGAGGTAATGTACGTGGTGGATATGCAATGACTCGTCTCCTCGCGCCTTGGTATGATGCCATTACTCACAACCGTCGCCTCGGTAGTTTGGCCGTTTATTTTCAAGGCAGAAATATACTAGTTATGTGTACTGGTAATGGGTAAGTTTTCTGTCCCGGGATTGTATCTTGATGTCGCTGAACCCTTTAGGGAGCGTCCGCTGAGCTGTCATATCGCTTAACCGGGACTAGCTCAAAGAAAAGAGCTACCTTGCAAGGGTGTAAAACTTTTGCCTCGCATCTAGTATGTGTCACGTGAAGAGCACTGAATGGTAACCGTTCGCTGAAAGCTTGCTTTTGTCTAAACATCCACCAGGAGTATCATGACATCACGAAGTGTGAAGTTAACAGGCAGCTGTCTGCCAGTGCACGACCCAAGAAGGTGGTCGTGCTTTAGCTAATGCTGCCATGAGCTCACCAATAGCATACGAATGACTTTCGCCGGACGGCTGGGGAGCAATCGACGAGTGATACGATCATATCCAATAACAGTTAAAATACATACGGAATATAGGAAGGTTTCCAAGTCAACGACCCCACAATTATGTGGCTGTATAAGTCCATTGCACATTATATCGTGTCATGGTATCGGAATGGCATCATTATCATCAGAGAACTGTAACGGTGGCCGGAAGTAGCCACTTGAAGCTTGAGGGACAGCATTCGCGAGACCATAACGCCCGTTCTTGTGGCTCATGGTGATCTGGAGGTGCTGCGCTGATTGCCTGACCCTAGCCATTGTCTATCTGAGCGGGGGCTGGGCAACAGGATCAGAAAAAAAAATCGGTGACTGGCTACGGGGGCAGTGCCAATGGGCAGGTGGTTGAAGGCTAACCAAGTCAAGGTTGCTAGGCGGAGGAGGGCCAGGAACAAGGCTGCCCTACTGACCACTTTCGAGAGGGCTGGACCGCAGCCGGAAAACTTGCTGGAAAAGGAAATGTAGTAAAAAGACCGTGGCCCGCTTGTTTCGAGAGAGCGATGAAGGCCGGTGAAGCCCAGCGAAGAAGCCATTTGAGTACTAAATACCTCTGTACTTACGTTGTTAGGGTTCAAACTGGGCCTTCAGGGGACCTGGGACGAAAGTGGAACCGGCTATCGCCCGAATGAATACGGAGTACAGCCACAAGCCACAGTAACAAGAAAACGGTGAGATTGAGACCTGAAACAGAGTTGTATATACTACTCCCGTCCTGAGCAGCACTCCGAAATCACTAAGATAGTCCAAGAAGATTGCTAATAGTTGCAGGAACGTAAAAGATTCCAAGTAGCGCGGCTCCAGTGGCTTCACAAGTGTAAGAGGTAGGCATGGGCAGGGCATGGGTATCGCTGAGGACTGCGGGTCACGGCCTTGTGTCGTCAGTGCGAGTCAAAACAAGGACTCTTAGGGAGCTGCAGGCCTCCGGCCCTTTTTTCTCCCGAGGTGCTACTAATTAGTACAGCCCAAGAAGCAGTTCGACTTGCCACAGAAGTTTGCGCACAGGCTATACAATGCAGCACTTTCCTCGTACTCAGTATGTCGAGCTTGCTCGCCGCGATGCCGTCGATTTCGAGGTGAATTTGATAGCAGTGCTCAATGTGCTCTAGCAACGTCAAGGTGAACATCCCTGTCGCACGCTTGGGTCGATGCCCCCGGCTGGGAAAAGGCGTGCCTCGGAGTTGCGCTCCGTCGCCGCGACAAGCCGGCGGCTGCTGAGTAACAAAACTGCACACGCCAACGCCGGCAATCAAAATGTCCAGAGCCAACGATTTTTTTTCTGGGGCTGCTCCAGAGGCACCTGGTAGCAATCATCCCCTCAAACAACGGTGCACTCGCCGGGTACTAAGCCGACGCTACGCTGGCCAGTAGCCGGCTTGTGTAATCGCAATCTCACAGGACGAGCCTTCCGGCCTCTCGGCAGGCACGCTGCCTTCCTATTTCCCCTGGTGCGTTTGGTGCACACGGACATTTTTTTTGTTATAGTCAAAGTGGCGACTCATTGCTGTTGAATTGACAGTAGTGTGCCGTCTTTCGCATATAGGTTACTACGAAGGTGATTATGGCTGCTTACCAAGTCCAAAGCTCACCCCGAGGACTGACGAAGAATCAAAAACAGAAAATAGCCAAGAAATGGCATTATACGACTTGCCGAATCGTCGATCATATTAAACGTTAAGCTACGTGACTTGAATCCGGGAATTTGCCAATTATCCCACGTTAGTGTACTCCGTACATTATGCACGAAAAGTTGTGCTCCTCTCATTTCCCACAATAAATCCATTCCTCTTAATCAATCTACTGATCGACCAAGCGTGCTACAAGAAATCCGGTCTAGATGAATGACAAAAAAAAGAAAAAAAAAAAAGGCGGAGGATGGGGGGTGGGGAGAGGAGTACATTTGGCTAAGCTTGAATCTAGACAACCCTGTAAGACACCCTAGCCCTGTTTTACTCAACGGCCAAGATGGGATTAATTGCAGCGTGACGTGTGAGAAGCCTCTCCTTCCTGGTCTCTGCACTGCCGCTTTACCGGATCTCCATCACTAGACTTGCGCTTTTTCTGCCGACCTGCTTTTCTCAGTCTGGCGCGTCTTGCGCACACGCATCCCGCCTCCTATGTGCAATCTGCTAGCACATCCGCGACTCCCACTTCCCATCTCATGGCTTGCAGCTTGCCCCTGTTGGCGTGGCTCTCTAACCCTCCCCGGCATTCATCTGCATGGTCAATCTCCTCTCGATCGGCCTTGTTAGCATTCATATTCAACTATGTCTTTAAGCCTACTCGGTTATTGCTAGCCTTGGTTTAGTATTTCCTCTTGCCGCATCATTAGCCGGACCAGTTGCCTTTGTTTCCAGACAAGTCACAGCAGTCCTACCAGTCCATAGTAACTCGTATTCGAGAACCACACGCTCATCAATTGTGATTATTTGCCGACGCTACAGCATCCTCGATGAGCTCTGACCCACATTCCTTGACCCCTTGGAAAATTCTCAGACGCTGAATAGTAACTACATCTGCTTCCTTGTTCGTTCCGTTCCGAACCGTAGTTGGGGGCAGGACTAGTCATCCATTAGCTATTCCATCTCCATCTTGCGTCTTTCCGACCGAACTAACTGCCACTACCTCTACAAGCTTTCTTTTACTCTTTTTCTCTAGATCGAGCCTATATGTATACATATTTTCCTGCCGAGTGTTCTTGCTCCTGCCCGTTCCATACCTTCGTTCACGTGCTACTCGATCTCTCTCATCCACAATGAAGCTTCTCAAGCGACCGAAATATGAGCCTATGAGTCGCCCATTTCTGTGCGGCTGGGACTCATGTAATAAGGCAAGCTTTTTATCGATCCCCGAAGATTTTGTTTCTCCAATGCTGATTGCTACGTTTCGATAGTGCTTCGGTCGTAAATCTGACCTTCAACGACACTATAAAATCCACACCAACGAGCGCTCTTGCCACTGCCCTATGCCCGGTTGTGACAAGAGATTTATCCAACGCAGCGCTCTAACTGTTCACATCCGCACTCATACCGGGGAAAAGCCTCATCAGTGCCAGCAGATTGGTTGCGGCAGACGCTTCTCAGACGTACGATATGTAGACATATCTAGACTGATAAAAAGCTGCTAATTCTTATTCAGTCGTCATCCCTTGCCCGCCATCGCCGCATCCACACCGGCAAGCGCCCTTACAAATGTAACTCTACTGGTTGCATCAAGACCTTCTGTCGTAAGATTACGTTGGTCAAGCACCAACGACGCTGCCACCAGCACGACCATCAGGATGACAGCCATCTTGACAAGGCCAAAATCGACCACCCTCCCGGATTCGACGGAGATGGAAGCCTTTCCACTCCCTATCCATCTACTACGCATAACTCTGCCTCTGTGTTCATGCCTGCCCAGGCCATGACGCATGGCAAGCCTACGATATGTGACACTGGTTCTTCTTCCGATTCAAATTTGTGGACATATCAAGACAACAGGCAAACTGTGTGTGACCGCTCTTTGCAATACCACTCCATAAACTATGGCAGTTGCTTCAATAACAAGGACCTCTACATGGCTGAAAGGGGCGACCCCGGTGTCGCTACCATGAGAGTCGATTCTCATTCTCCGCTGCAGGCTCCTGCAGATGAAAGCGAGTCTAACTCTGTCGAATTGGCTTATGTTGCACAAGAAACAGCGGTACCAATCACTTGCAGTTCTGGTCCCTGTTCTGTCGCCGGTCAAAGCCCTGGCGTTTACAATGGCGTCTTCACCACTACTTCGCAACAAGACTACTACGCCCTGGACGATGCTCTAACTATCCAGAAGTACGCAGTGGCGCAGCACAGCCATCAGAGGCCTCAGCAGATCCTCGTATCTGCCGAAGACTACTATGTTGCGCAATATCAGCACCAGCATTGGTTTCCGTACTCGGCTTCTGTCGAGAGCGCTACCACCGGCCAGTTGTTCAACTACGAATCATTCATACCAGTATAAAGCTCCACGTTTTCGTCAACCAGTGAGATAATAGATTACTTTAATATTCTCTGACATAACTATAACCTAGTTTTTCTTGTCTCAGTCTTCTACCGCATTGGGCTTGGATTTTAGCTAAGAATGCCAGGTCGTTGCCCTTCTGTTGTTTTGATAGCCGCAATACGTACATGAAGCAGCCGCTGTCTGATTAAGTCATGCTGACGGCCTTGACCCTAGGGATGGCCGTAATGCAACAACGATAGGCCATTTTTTTCAAAACATGACCTGTATTTCTTTCGTTGGTATGCGACTGGAACTACGCTTAACATTACTAGACCACATTCGAGCAGGACGCTCTGCATATTCGTGTGCTAGATCTTGACTTATTGATGGCTGGTATCAGGCGACATGAAGATGACGACCTTGCTCTAATGCCTTGAAAGCGCATGATAAAGACGAAGAGCGACCAGCGACCCCGAGAAAGATAGCAGGCCGCCAATCTCTTACGCAGAGGAAGATACTAGACGGCTGTTCACGGTCGTTCGGCCGCACGCTTGTAGTTGACGGGCTCCCAGCATGCGGGGAGAATGTAGAATATGACCTTAAGCCTTAGCTTAACCATATCTTGCGTTTTCAGCAAATGGCTTGAACAGACGATTGTATATGTATCAACGATATCATCTATAGTGCTTATGTAGTATATCGCGCCACCGATATTACATGGTGGACATTGAGAAATGATGGTGGATGGAGCATATAGTAGCTAAAAGATTGAAATAATCTATCCAATTTTGGAGATATTTAAAATCAATGGAGCTTTATTATAGAGAATAGTAGATTGAACCAAAAAGAGTTTTTAAAAGCCTTCTTTACGCCTAATAAATTAATCTTGACAGCAAGCTTGATTTGGATGGTATCCTAACACCTAGTTGATTTTAATAAAGAGTGCCAAGGCAGATATAACTATAGTTAGATGTTATAATTTAGTCCTAGTAGCGCTCATTAATCTTCATTTATCTAGAAATAAGCTTCCAATATTTAGCTTAATGCTTACGACCCTACTTAGCTTCAAGGTGGGCATACACCTTGAGAAAAGAAAGTCTCCGTCCTGGCTAATCTCCGCATGTCTTGCTACACCGTGAGGGCGCTGAAGTGGGACAGGAGAGCCCCTAACCAAGTGCTAGACAGAACAACAGCAGTAAAAAAAGAAGGAAATCACAAATCAGAATGACCAGCGGCGACACCCTGATTCTCAGTTTTCCGTGCAAGAACCATTTACATCGCTAGACGAGCTATGCAAGCCCGCCGATTATGCTAGTGCGGTGCAGCTTGACAAGAAACCCCAGTTTCGGCAACAATCATATAGAGCGCCATATTGAGAGTATGCTATCCGCACAGCACTTTAGATGAATAAAACGAAAACGAAGTACAGATACCCCCGGGCGTGAGAAGTGGACATTTCCCTGCACGCTGCAAAGAGCAATTTCTGTAGCGGGCAACTGGAGCCTTTTTGTTTTTTTGGAGGTGCTCTATGGTGTGCACACCTGCAAGAATCTGTTGCAACCATGAACTACTCTTCATTCCAACCCGCACATATCAAGGATCGAGGTAGCACAATAACAAAAATTCAGTTTTGGGACTAACATGAGCTAGAAAGATGCAATGGCTCGCCAGGAACAAACTATGCACGCCATCGTCAAGTTGGGCTCGATTGATATCATTCGCCTGTTTCCCAGCGTTGCGCATGGGGTCTCCTCGTTGATGCCAGCTTACAGTATATTAGGCATTATTCGATGCGTCAATTCACTTCAAGTCTGATTACTTACTGCGTGTAGTTATGCTTCATGCTACCGGTAAAGTGTAATTGCTATACATACCACCTCTGCAGGCCCTCTGTATAACACGCGCCGCCGTCGCAATGGAGGATTTCAAGTCACATTTTGCAAAAATGGCGCCATTCGCTATAATGAACACGCTAGCCGAGAACAAAGTCCCCGTTGATGAAGTATGCCGTCGAAGACGCGGAGGGTTATCGTGCTTAGATCTAGGGACGTGGTATTACATATTTTCAGTTTATTACACCAAATGGCAAACGCGTCTTAGTTAGAGAGTCTGACCTGCATGACGCTGACATGGCGTGGCAACTGCGACATAGTAGAGAAGCGTAGCATCGAGCATCTCATAAGAACGAGCAAAAGAAATCTGTCCGATTCTCCGGGAAGAATACTAGCCAGAAACTCGCCGCCAACCCCCAGATCAAGTGCCGAAGACGCCGGTACCAGCGACAAGGTGAATTTGAGGTAGAGAAGATCGTGCGGCACAAGGACACCGGCGGTGGGCGTCTTTTTCTGGTAAAATGGTTTGGCTAAGACAGAACAACGGAGAATTCCTGGGTACGCCGGAGGGACTTTGTTGACCCAGAAATGGCCGCGCAATATGAGCAAGATATGATCAACAACAAATAAAACCATAGGAGTGGGAATAGAATACACAACGCGCGAGCAGAGACAGAATAGACTATAATCGGCTCACCAAACTTGGGCAGATCATAGAACTGATTTTCCAGAACTTGACGACCGCCAATGAGTATTGCTACGTGCACAGCACCATACTGGTATCTCTAGGTGCTTTTTGGCACTATCGTAGTACCTCTAAATTTCGTACAAGTCCCACCTAAATAGAAGTACCTTTTCACACTCTCACTTTTCTAACGCATACCACTGCAAAAGCGCGACGAACACGATAGTTAATGTAATAACACTTGATTGCACCCCCCCCCCAAAAAAATACATGTCTACTAAACTTTCATAAAATGTCGAAAATTCGAACTATACTCGGCTATCGAAACAAGTCATCGTATTGAAATTATGTAGGATAAAACAAAGCACAGGGCCTTATCCAGTGCCTCTACGTTGCCGCTGTCGCAAATCCTACTGTGTAATGCTGAGTAGAAAATCCACAAGGGTGCTTGATAGTCAGTCCACTAACTAGTAGAGATCCTACCCTATTCCTTCGCAGCAGGTAGCGTAGTGTTTTTTGCTAGCTGATCAACCGCAGAAACTGAAAGGAAAGACCTACGTACCGCTCTAGACATCCGGTACTGAGTTACCTACATATATCTTTACGCTAATATTATACCTGATTTATTCATAGTTTGTATCTTCAGTAGGATGACTCGCAACTATGTTAGTCCTCGACTAATCGTGGATTGTATAACCAGGCCCACATGGCACTGGGGCGATCTGTTACTGCAAAGGTTAAAGGAGGGTTATGTTGTTTTAAATGATATACAATGTCTAGTATGTTTAAGTATATTGTGTACTTAAAGCAATACAGGGAGGGTTCTGGCCAGCCTTTTAACTTGATTTAGACTTATCTAGTGATGGTAGAATACTTTGAACGGGGCTTTTATGGCCAAAGGAAAGACGTTCGTTGTCGTTACCCTCGGCGCGTATTATTGCTGAGAAGTGCATTTTTTTATGTGAGCTTTTGCATCTGGAGCAATAGAGAGATGGCATCGCGTCAAAAAGCCCCTTGCCAAATATATCTCCCTTACTTCGTACCTGGCAAGACAAGCACAATGGATTCATATAATTTGATGTCCGGAGAAAAAGGGAGCAGGTGGCGTCCAAATGCGGGCGATGTCAACAAACCTCCTGGGGTCGAGCCTCGTGGTGAGTGGCGTACCTCGAAAATCTTTTCAGTGGTGAATAATCGAATGAAGGCCCTAGAAACGTGTCGAAGCTTGCCAACAGCAGCAACAACAACAACAACAACAGCAACAATAACGTAAGTCAGGTTCTGCAATACAGAAAGTTATTGTTAGCTAATTGATAAGTGGTACTACCATGGTCGAATTGGCCGAGTGTGTGCCCACCCTGGCTGCGGCCACCCCCACCGTTCGCCACCACCATCACCACTATCACCTCCACTACCACCGCTACCACCATCACCGGCGCTGCCGCTGGCACCGCCAGCCGCTCCCCCTCCTCCTCCTCCTCCTCCTCCGGAGCCAACGCCGTGTAAGTCAGCTTCCGCTGTGTAAACTGTGGATTTCAAGCTAACAATTGCCTCCAATTATCTAGAGACTATAATTTTATACAAGTGTACATACAAAAACGCCACATACATAAATAATACATCCCTTTGCTCCGAATTCGACTATATCTGTCGCTTCCAGCGCCTCCCCTGCTTAATGCTAATATCAAATTAGCCGATACCTCCTTTATGTAAGCACTTAATGGGTACAAGAGGTTGTTGATGAAGCCTAGCTAGCTGTGATACAACAAGATCAATATACGAAGTAATACCCTCGTACAAAGCGTATAGTAATATCACTGAGGCCCTTGGCAACCTTCTAATCCCAACAATATCAATCCTTTAATAACAGTCTTTGTCCGACCTGTAGCCCGCCATCTGCGTCTGAGTTGCGTAGAAATTCACCCACCAGCGGATTCATGCCACTTCGCACCGCACGCTCCACCCACTCGTCCATAGGCAGCGACGCCAAACTCAGAACATCCCGAATACTCTGTACGGGGATGACTTGGTCTCCTGCATGGTGTAGGTACTCGACACGAATATTGACGTTAGCAGCAGGAGCCGCCTGTTGAACTGATTTGGCAATGCCTTCGGTGACATGCTCAAGAGATACAAGATCCACATAGCCAGTCCAGCGACTTGAGTCAGGCAGCGCCTTGATTAGCGACCCATACTCCAAAAGGTTGGACATGATATCGTCGCCTGCATCGTCACTCATGATCGCGGAGGGCCGGTGGATGAACACTGGTAGGCTGAGCCGCCGACTCACATTCTCTAGGAAAACTTCACTGGCCCATTTGGATGCCGCATAGCCATTGGCGAGACCTGCACTACTGACATTTTCAGGAGGGAAGGGCGCGAGCGACTCTGGGGCCAGCGTGTCCGACTTGCTAAACCTTCCCGCAGTGGCGGTGGAGACGAAGTGGAACGGAATGCCGCGGGCGGCTGCAAGTCGCACAAGCTCCTTTGTGGAGGAGACATTAGGAGCTTTCAGAGAGTGGTAAGTCTTGAGGAAGGATACGTCTGCGCCGTTGTGAATGATGGCGTCTGCCGAGGCCGAGATTGACTCCGCCTCGGCTTCTGATAACCCGCAGCGAGCTAGGGAAAGATCACCTTTGTGAAGCACGACCTTTGGAGAGTTGGCAAAATCGGCTAGCTTGCTGCTGTCGCGGATGGCAATGCAGTGTATCTCGCCAACATCCGGAGACTGGACTAGAAAACGGAGCAGAGAATTGCCTAAGAGGCCTGTCGCTCCACTGAGGACCACGGTCATGGGAGATTTGAGGGTTTGCAATGCCACTACTGGCCGATGTTCCGTGCTGCCTTCCAGAAGATCGTCGGGGACCGTCGTTTCGGCCTCCCAGTCGATCACGGTATCGGTATCGGATGCGACACCATTGATCATGGTTGCCATAGCACCCAGTGTGCTGCTCTCAAACAACTTTATCAGGGGCAGGCTGGTATGGAATCTCTCATTGATGAGCTGTCGCAGGTCGATGAGCAACAATGAGTTGCCTCCGACATGAAAAAAGTCAGAAGTGGCGTCAATCTGATGAATTTCCTGCACCTGTGGTGGCAGCGTGTCCAGCCAGACTTGAACCAACCTGGATTCCGTCTCCGTCAGCTCTGCTATCGATCCCCGTTTCTGCACTATACTGGGAACGGAAAGTTTCTGTAGGGCCTTCCTGTCGACCTTGCCGGACGTATTCAGTGGCAAAGATTGAACCGGGATGATGGCCGCGGGACGCATGTACTGTGGTAGAGGCAGCGAAGCCGCGATGTTGCTGAGGAACGTGGCATTGCTCTCTGCCGAAGTGTCTGACGGCGACAGCACCGCATACGCAATGAGAAAGGCTGGATCTCCACGAGATACGACAGCTGCCATCTCTACACGTCCATGGGAAAATTCCAGAATGGACTGCTCTATATCCTGCAATTCAATGCGTAGACCTCTGAGCTTGATCTGTGTGTCCCCGTCCATCCGGCCGATGACCTCCAAAGTTCCATCTGACCGGAGGATGCCCTTGTCTCCAGTTCGATACATTCTGGTCCAGCCGTTTTGCATAGCCACTGAAGATGGCATAGGGCCCTTCAAGAACTTCCTGCACGATTCCTCAGCGTTGTTGGAATAGTCAATGGCCACTCCTGCCCCGGCAATGCAGACTTCCCCGGACCAATCGACAGGCAGGATGCTCATGCTTTTGTCCATGATGTAAACACTGTAGTTGGGTAGCGTCCTGCCGGCTGGAATATGTTGGCTGTCTTGATAGTCTTGTAGGCTGAGATCCATCTCGCTTGAAGACAGAGAGCACTCAGTGGGACCGTAGGCGTTGAAGAAATGGAACTCGCTTTCGAAGTGGCCGCCGAGCTGGCGAAAGCCGTGCAGCAGCTCGGCTGGGAACTTTTCGCCGCCGGACGTAGCGTATGCCCAGTATGTGCTCTGGAAAAGGCTAGTAGCGCCATGCTTCAGCCACGAGAGGTACTCGGACGGGGTGGCACTGGTGTATGTAATGCTTTCTTCCAGGATGATCTTGGCCACTGCAGCAGGATCCTTGCGAAGGGCCTCGGGAACGATGACGAGGGTTCCTACATTGGCTAAAGCCACGAACAACTGGTTCAGAGACATGTCAAAGCCCATAGAACTTTGCTGCAAGACTGTTTCTCGCCCAAACTGATGCGTATGTACCAATGCCTCTACGTGATTCCGCAAACTACCATGGGACAGGACCACGCCCTTGGGAACTCCCGAGGTACCGCTGGTAGAGAGAATCGCTGCCGGGTCGCTGGCTCGGACGGAGAGTGAGTGGTGTATTTGTGGTGCCGCCTCGACAAGGAGAACATCCAGAACAGTGATGGATGGTGAGAGCTCCAAGTCTTTAGTCTTGGCTGCGGTCCTGGTATTGGCGAGCAGGACAGAGCACTTAGACTCTTTGATCATCAAATGCAGTCTTGCCGGAGGAATGTTGCAATCCAGTGGTGTGTAGACAGCACCGACTCTTAGTATAGCAAGCAGAGAGAACACAAAGGCGGGCGATGCTTCTTGGAAGACCCCCACGACTGATCCTGGCTCCGTGCTGGCTCTGACAAGCGCGGAAGAGATCCTCTCAACCTGTTCTCCGAGCTGTTGGTAGGTCCACAATGCACCGTAACAATCTTTGATGGAGGTCTCATCTGGATGTTCGGCGATCATCTCATCGACACGATGAATCAGAGTCTCTGGCCACTTAGACGGCATTATGGGACCTACAGCAAACATTATGAGGCCCGGAACTCTTTCTTATGTTTGTAGATAGAAGACTTACCTTTGCCAAGCTGGATTGCATTACTGATGTCGTGGCCCGAGAACAGAGATACCTGCTGCAGCACCGTGTTGGAAGACCGTGACAAATCTTTCAACAATGTGAAGTACATGTCTAAAAGTCGAGAAGCGTCACTCTCAGAGTACAAGCTTTGCTGGACCAGCAAGGTGACGCGAGTTTCACCTCCAGGGTTCTCAATAATGTCCAAGGACACGTCATAGCCGGATCCAGGGAGGTCAATGGACTTTACTTCAACCTCAGCATCACCGAACCGCCTCTTCTCACTCACCCCTTGGCGGTAGTTGATGAATGCCTGGAACAGAGGAGTGATTGCTGTTGACCTCTCGCAGCTCACGTTGTCAAGCAGGACATCAAATGGCAGTCTCGAGTTGGACATGGCCAGATAAGCCTTCTTCCGCGTGGCTTTGAGCACCTCTTCGAATGACTGTTGATTGTCTAGATGGAATCTGAGCGGTAGAAGATTCAGATACATTCCGATACTCTTGGCAATACGGTCGTCCCAGCGGTTGGCGTCGGCCATGCCGATACAAATGTCGCTGGTACCAAAGATTTTGAAAAGGAGGACTTGAAATACGCCTAGATGAAAGTGAAATAAATTTGCTCTTCGCTCGCGACACGTGGTCTGGATCTTAGCCGACAGTTGGGCGTCAATGACAAGGCTCACTGAGTTGTGTGAGTGCGCGATGAGAGGCATGCGCTGCCTTGCCATCGAAAATGGGAGCAGGGGGAGAGGTGCAGGCGGTTCTGCAAATTCTGATCGCCAGTATTCTATTTCAGCCTTCATCGCACCCGAGGTAAGGCTGTCACGCAGTTTCTCAGAGTAGGTTGTATATTGGTACGCGGGTTCGGTGATCAGATCCTGGCCATTGTAGGCTTTCTGCAAATCATCCAGAAAGACCTCCAGGCTGATGCCGTCCATGATGATGTGATGGGACCCGAGAAGAAGATAGCTCCTGGTAGGAGCCAGATCGAGGTTAATAATTCGCATACATTCGCCGTGTTCGATATCATAGATGTGATTCTTCAAACTTTGCAATTCCCGTGTCACGTCTGCTTCGTCAGCTAGAGATAGAGTGCGTAGATGTAGAGCCGATGTTCCCGAGATACCCTGCACGGGCTTCTGGTTCTCGTCCACGAAGAACGACGTGCGCAACGACTCGTGACGTGATGCCACCTGCTGCACTGCCCTCTCGAGGCTGCTAAGCCTTATCGTCCCGTTAATCACGACGCATATGGTGCTGTTCGCGGTCGTTTGATCCTCTATAAGATGCTTTTGGAACCAGAACCGGGATTGACCTGGCGATATCGGTAAAATCTTGTCAAAGCTTAGCTTAGACACCTCGTTGGGGTCTGCCACTGAGACAGATGTGGAAGATGGGGTCTCCTGCTTATCCACGTCATCATCACTCAAATGACTTTGGCTAGATGAGTTCGTGCTCGTCTGTGGACCCCGTGACAAAGTTGGATCAATGGTGTCTGAGAGCTTCAGCTCAACCGAATCTGGAATCACTGAGTCGGAAGCCGTGGCCTGGCGGTTAGGCATATTTTCCATGGCATGGTCAAGCAGCTCCTGAACCAAACCTCCAGACAAGATTTTAAAGACAGGCACCTCGATCTGGAGCTCCTTCGAGAACCAGGAACGAATCTCTACAGCGATCAAAGAATCAACACCGAGATCGTCGATTCTTGATGCAAGAACTTGGGACGCCTCCCTGTCAACAGGAATCTGAAGTATAACCTGCAGCTTGCGGATAAAGCCATCTGCAGAAGGTCAGTTTTGCGCTACACTCTTACAGCCCCCCTTTAGCTAAATGTGCACACGTACCTTGTACAATTCCGCGAATCTCTTGCTCCGTGGTGGCTTCTGCAAGTTGACTCGTAATTGATGCATCAGCCACTCGTTTCGAAATCTTCCCATCATCTACAACGTCATTTTGCAGGCAGTGCTGGAACCGGGGGAACTTGGGCCAACGGATCATGACATCGTCCAGGCCAGAAGTTCTCAACGCCGTCATTACCTCTGGATTCCGACCAGAGAGCGGGTGAGACGCTAAGACGGCCTCGCCAAAGCAGAGATGAAACTCCCTCTCGGAGAGCAGCAGGAAGCCGACCTTGAAGGAGGCTTCGTGCACACTTCCCAAGAACCCATGATTGCGATTAATGTATCCGACGCCCATGACGGCGCCAATATGGAAAATTGATGCGGCCAAGCCCTGGCTGCGACGCTTGTTTGCCAGTGCCGTCATGAAAGAGTTAGCGGCGCTATAAGCTGCCTGCCCTCGGTTTCCGGCGATGGTAACGGCAGAGGAGAAAAAAACAAAGAAATCTAGTGGCTCTGCGTTGCCGTGGAAGATCTCATTCAAGTAGATAGCTCCATCGACCTTGGGCCGCAAGACTTTAGTCATCTTCTCAAGCGGCATCTCGGAAAATGAGACGTCGTCGAGAACCATGGCGCCGTGAGCAACGCCTGCAATGGGGGGAAAATTCTGGCGAATGTGGTCCACGAGTGAACGGAGAGCATCACTGTTGGTAATATCGCTGCAATATGTGAGTATGACTCGCCGTAGATTAGTACATTGCTGGGAATCCAACTCACTTTGCAAATACCTCCACTCTGACTCCAGTCTGTGTCATAGTCTCCAACCATTTGGTATCCATTTTAGGTGTGCGGCTCGTGAGCACAATGTTTCTCGCTCCGTGCGACGCCATCCACGTGCATGTAGACTGCGCCAGGTCACTAGTTAGCCCAAACATGACATACGTTTTGTCGCTTTTGAAGCGGATGAGACCGTCAACGGTGGCAACCTGTACGGGTACAGTGGATGCGCTGCTCCAGTCCAAGATGGTCGTTGTAGCCGGCTCGACGTCCGATCCACTGATGAGCTGTTCTAATGTGATGGACGCTGGCTTGGGGCTTAAAATTTCCTCTTGGGCTATTTTTTTCAGAGCCCGCTGTACTAAGCTGTTGAGCTTTGCGCGTAGATATGCAACGGTGAAACCCCGAGCATGCTGCAATGCCTGTATCTCGACAAGTGTTGTCCGAAGACAAGAGTCGGGAAGAGCTGAAGCAATCATTGCGCCCGTATGCCTCGACTGGGTATAACTAGAACCGTCAATAAATACAGTGACGGTAGAAGGGAGCAACGACCGGATCTCTCGCCTCTGAGCGTGGGAGTCAAGTGTGATCCAAGGGCCGTTGTCAGTCGGCGCAGACGAGGTCGTAAAGAACACGTTGACATTCATGAGGGACGCAGCCTCGACAAGGCTGGATGTCAGCTCAGGGGATGGTGCATGAATCAGCAGTGCTGAGTCTCGCTGGCAGACAGAGAGCATATTTTCGACACGCAGCAGATTGTCCAGATGCGAGAGGAGCAGGGATTCGCTATCATCAGGCACCTGGACCTCAATGACATCTTCCAGAGGGACCAGGACATAGGAACCACTATTTGGCGCAATACTAATCAGAGATTTGGCCGTCACCGTGCTGGTACCCAGAATTAGGTAGCTCGGTTGGAGAGGCTTAGCCAGCACCGGCGCCAGGATGGAATAGGTCACCTTGACCAATACATGCGAAGCATCCTCCACTGCACCTTGCGGGCTGGACATGGAGATTTTGGATTGAAGCGAGCTATTATGAATGAGATGCGGTTTGGATGCACTGGACGAGAGATTGACTGGAGTTGTCTGTGGGTCGATTGCGTGGTATATGGTTCTCTTGGATGCGTTGTACCGGTCATTGATGGCATCTGCATGGTGGACACGAGCCACCATCAATTGTCCATTCTCGAGAGCGAGCTCATGCTCTTGAGTCCATAACATCTTGTCGATAACACCCATCTTCTCCCACGTAGTGCCATATCGCAGACGAATAAGTGTCTCTAGAAGCTGTCGCGGATCGGGCTTGGTGTTGCTGTCCAAGTCGAAGACCTGCGTGACTAAGTCTGGGTTTTCAAGCAATACTGTTCGTATAAGACCGACCGACATGTTCATGTACGGCTCATCAGACTTGCAACCTTGCGTGATCCAGAGTACCGTCCCGTGGGTCTCAAAAAGCCGCTGCATTCCCTTAAGTGTTTGTTCTGACAGTGCGGAGAATATGGGCTGGTCCAGTTCAGCCAGACATAGGATCGCACTGCTAGGTGATGTTCTGGCAGTGCCCATCATGTCACCGAGCATACCATAGACTGAATACTTGATGCCAAAGGGCTGCACCAGGCGGAGGATCTGGCTGATGAGCTGGCTTGTCCTCAGTGTCTGGCCACCGATGATGACGAGGTCCCATTCCTCCTCAGCATCTGACTGATAAGTGCCCAAGGTAGACAGTGGCTCGCGGAGCAGCGAGATGCGGTCGTCTAAAGCTTGTGTGACCCAGACTGTCAGCGTGGAAGGGAAGACATCAATCTCTGGCGTGGTCGTGTCAATGCCCGAGAAACCGCACTCAAGGAGGAGTTGGTGCCACTCGAGCGTCGACACGCCGGGCGCCAACCTCCTCCCATCTTCCTGCCCAAGCCACCAGCCGGTCGTAGCAGACATCATGAACCCAGTGCGGCTCACATCATTGTTTGTGATTTCCTGCATGACAAGATAACCTCCCGGTTTGAGGAGTTGGCGTGCATTTCTCAGCGTTCGGCGGAGATCAGTGGTTGCATGGAGAACCAACGAGGCCACTACCAGGTCATAAGAGTGTTCTTCGTATCCCTGCTCTATGATGTCCTTCTCGCAGTCTAGCGGTTTAAAGATGATCTTGTTCCCGAGGGAGTAAAAGAGCTGCTGCGCGGTCTCAAAGAAGCCAGAAGAGATGTCAGTGTAGGTGTAAGAGGCAAATGAGCGACCAATCTCGTTCATTATAACTTTGGTGGCCCCGCCGGTGCCGGCACCAATCTCGAGTATCCTCATGCGGGGATACCGATGAACAATCTGCTTCACGGTGCGGCCAAGGAAAAGAGTCCACTCCCGCAAGCCCATACCAATCTCATAAAAGCGATCTAAAAGTCCATCTTTGGTCATATGCTCAAGAATTGTCGTCTCGCCCCTAAGAACAGCAGGCAGGTTGTCCCCCACGGCGCGGGCGAGCTTCAGCTCTGTCCTGTGCGCCCATCTGTGCGACGGTCAAGTCAGCATTCGTGGTGGAGGATCAAGCAGAAAATAGATAGACGAAAAGAATTAAGCGACAATTTTTTTTTTCAAAGTATGGTGCAAAACTTACTTGACTTTTAAGGCAGTGATGTCATCCGGGGTGTCATCTAGCCACTTCCTCTGGGAGTACGGTCTCGTCCCGGTGGTGGAGATGACATTGTGGTAGAACTCAAACATGCACTCAAAGTGCCACTCCAGGTTCATGGTTTGGCGGACGTTCTTCGGGAAAAGTCTGGTGATGTTTCTCATGTAATCAAGGACTACCCTCTCCATGACCTCTGCGAACTCGTAGTCCTCAGCAGTGGACCTGTGGCCATCCATGGCCAGCTCACAATCCGGGTTCAGCGGTGCCCATTTGTGCTCTGTGAAGAATTTCCTGTCCGCTTCCGCTGTTGGCTCGGCAAAAGCGACAACTTGAATGCCCTCCATCTGCACCAGGCCTGCTCCGTCTAGCGTATAAATATCGACGTCGCCACGGAGTTGCCTGGAGGTCATAGGGTTCTCAGTCAAGTGCGAGCAGGACTTCACTGCGCTGACTTGCGGACCGAGTTGCTTCTCGCAAAGATCAACGTTGACGCGGAAACTCTTGATTCCAGTCGGGACGTGCAGCTGCTGAAGACTACCATCTCCTGGGAAGCAATAGGCTAGGAAAATACCCTGTAGTGCCGTGTCTAACATGGCTGGGTGGAGTAACATCCGCACAGGTTCGTCGTCTTGTGCAGGTACCGTGATTGTTGAAGACGAGTAGTCGAGCCTTCTCTCGATTGAAGAGAGTGTCCGGAATTCCCCGCTATAGCTGTAGCCAATAGGTTCCAGGGAGGAGTAGAAGCGGTCCTCAGAGATGCTTGTGAGGTTTGGAAGATCGGCTTTTCGAGAAGGTAGCCACTGGGCATGTGCTTCGACTGTCGTTACACGGACTCGCCCTGTTGCGTGGGTAGACAGGAGTTCTACCTCAGTATTGGTAGATGCGTAGTAGGAGAAGGACGCCATGTAACTCTTATTATCGTCAGTTTTGGTAATGCTGTGAATCGTAAAGAGTGTTTCGATGCCGGCATCGTTGTCACCAAAGACGAGTGGTTTGCCGAGAATGAAATCTTGAATCTCAATCAAGCCGATGTTTCCCTCCGGCGAAAGTGACCTAGCTGCCTCTACAGCGGTTGCGATGTAAGCTGTCGCCGGATAGACAACCTGCCCCTGTAGCTGATGGCCACGGATCCACGGCAGCTCACTCAGTTTGAGCAGGTTCCTCCAGCGAATCTCATCCTCCGTTACATCGGTCGTTCGCGAGCCGAGCAGTGGATGCGGGGGGTTCTTGCAACTGGCGGCAGCTCTAGACATCCGAGACTCGTGCCAGTAGAGCCTATCATGGTCCCAGTGATATGTAGGGAGCCCTTTCAGGAAATCCCGACCGAGAGCGCAGGATGCAGATATATCCAGACCATGAAAATCTACGGACGAAGGAGAAAAACAGGACCATAAAGTGCCAAGGGCATTGCCAAACGTATCAAGGTCGTCATTTCCACGCTGCAGCAGGCTCACATATAGTAACTCGTCCACGTTACTGTTTTCGCCAATTGTCTCTAACACTGGTCCCTTGAGGGCTGCATGGGGACCGACTTCAATAATAAAGTCGAATGGGCCTTCCACTGCATCGGTTGCAGCCTGTATGGCCTGAGAAAAGAGAACAGGTCGAATCAAGTTACTCACCCAGTAAGCCCCTGAGAGATCGCAATTGCCCTCCATGTCACCACGCATCACAGTATTCTCATACGTGCTGGAGAGCCATGCAGGTCCACTAAAAGTGTTGTGCCGAGGCTGGATGTTGCAGCGCTTGAGGCCCTCGAGGAATTTAGGCGCCACCTTTTCCATGTGCGGTGAATGATATGCTTTGTCAACTTTCAAAATCCTTGCAAATTTCCCCTCGTCTTGAAGAATCTGCTTCGCCTGCTCGACGGCGTCGCTGTCGCCCGAGATAGTGACACCCGAAGGGGAATTATACGCCGCTACACACAGACGACCCTTGAACTTGCGCAGTTTGCATAGTTCATTTGCGTCCTCTGGAGATGTGCCTGCAGCCATCATTGCTCCCAGCTTGTCAGATTTGCATATCGTCGAATAGTAGCCACGGTAGTAAGCAATCTTGACCGCCTCTGCTCGGGTGATGTAGCCCTTCGCGTAAGCTGCGGCAATCTCTCCAGATGAGTGTCCGATTATCGCTTCAAAATTGACACCAGCGCTGCGCAGAAGGTCATACAAGATCACTTCAATCGTGGTTGTAAGGGGCTGTGCATACGCAGCCTCAGCGACGCGAGACTCAGATGCATCGCAGGTGAGCTGATCCAAAAGTGTCCAGCTGGGTCGTTCTGGATTAGGAAGACGCTGTAGCTCGCAATCTAAATCTTCGACTATCTTCCTCACGAAAGGACTCTTCATCAAGCCTCTGCCCATTGTTGGCCACTGAGCGCCTTGGCCAGTGAAGACTCCCAAAATGCGCACTGGGCGCGATAGCTCCCTAGAACGGGTACCGAAACTGGAACTAGAATTTCCCTCCAAAGACGTGGCCAAAAGCGCATCAATTTTGTTTTGGAGGTCCTCCGCCGACCTTGCTGGCAAGCTGACTCGAACTGCATGGTGAGATCTCCGACTGTGGAGGGTGTATACGAGATCACCAAGATCCACGGTTGGATGAGATCGGAGATATTCAGAATAGTCAGACAGGACTCCCTTCAGCGCGCTTCCAGATGCAGCTGAGAAGTTAAAGGGCACGAGCTGTGGAGCGGGAGATGCCCGGATTTCCTTCGAGCTGGTTGAAGGCACAAAATTCTCAACAATGACATGCGAATTCGTACCCCCGAAGCCAAAGCTGTTTACACTGGCCCGGCATGGAGAACCTTCACTGAGGATCGGCCATGGCTTGGAGGCCGTTGCGATCTCCAGATTTGTGTAAAATGGCTCCACGGCAGGATGAAGGTTGTTGAAGAGCAGGTTCGGCGGTATAACACCGTTCTGAACTGCGAGAGAGGCTTTCAGAAGACCTGCCAACCCCGCTGTGCCCTCGGTGTGACCAACCACGGTTTTGATGGAGCCAACATAGAGCGGTTCACTGTTCCGGGAGATGATGTCAGCCGGATGAAAGAAGGCTCTGCTGATAGCTTCGGCCTCCTTGGGATCGCCGGCCGCGGTGCCGGTTCCGTGTGCCTCAAAATACTGGCAGCGTTGGCTGGGGTTCTTTGGATCCAAGCCTGCCTTTGCGTACGTCTGCTCGATAAGTGCAATCTGTGCAGTGGCACTCGGCATGGTGATGCCCTTGGTGCGGCCATCTTGGTTCACTCCACTCTCACGAATGACGCACTCAATCTTGTCTCCATCTGCAAGGGCGGTACTAAGACGCTTCAAGATCACTGCGGCTACTCCCTCGCCGCGTGCATATCCAGAAGCCTCCGCATCCCACATGCGGGACCGACTATCGGCTGACAGCATATGCAGTGAGCTCGAGGCTACATACTGTCCAGCTCCTAGGATCATGTTGGCACCGGCTGCAACGGCCACGTCCGAGTCGCCACTACGCAGTAGCTGAATTGCCTGATGTACCGCGACTAGGCTAGAAGAGCAAGCTGTATCGATGGTCATGCAAGGTCCATGCCAGTCGAAGAAATAAGAGATGCGGTTCGACATGATGCTCCTGGCTGTGCCGGTCGGGGCATAGGTTGGCAGGGTATCGACATCTTTGTGCAAATGGTCGACATAGTCGGCACACATGAGTCCTATATACACACCAGTACTGGAACCGACCAAGGACTCGAGTGGAATTCCAGCCGCCTCGAGCGACTCGTAGACCACCTCCATTAGTAAACGTTGCTGTGGGTCGATAGCAGCGACCTCGACGGGCTTGATATTGAAGAAGCTGGCGTCAAAGTGGCGGTGGTCCTCGTTGAGGAAATACGACTGTTGGACATCTGTGGTCGCGTGATGGGATGGGTTTGGATGGTAGAAGTTGTCGATGCTAAAGCGATCCTCTGGGACGCGCTGAAGGAGATCGCGCGGCTTAAGCAGAAGCTCCCATAACTTAGACGGGTTGCTGGAAGAGCCGGGGAAGCGCATACCGCTCCCGACGACTGCAATAGGCTCACCACTGCCATGCGAAGTATTGCGATGAGCGGTCATTGTGAAGACCAAGTTATGTTACAGGTCAGGTATATGGTGTTGAGCCTTGTAAATAGCTATAGTGCGCCTATAAGTATAGAATAACGCTTATAAATATTCATTTATTCATTTCCGTGTGTTATCAGTCGGGGACGATTTCACGGAGGCTATTGTCTATCTATCTGTTGTTAACAGCCCAACAACTTGTGTACACGCCTCGATAGGTGTCGCTGTGCTTCACTCCGAGTTGTTATGGTGTTCTGGATTTCGGCTTCCAGCGCTATTACAGATATCTGTGAGGAATCGGGGTGAACTGAATCGGGGTGACCCGAGGGTGAACTCTTGCCAAGATTCTTCATTCGGCCTCGGGACTAGATTTGTAAGAATAGCAATTCATATTCGGCGCTCTGCTTGAAAGCAGCGTCCAATAAGACAGCCAAGAGCAGCCAAACAGTCAGGCGAATGAGTCGTAGCCTGATCACCCAAGAATTAGCAACTTCGGTTCGGGACTTTTTCTCATCGGTTTTGGCAGCCGAATACCCGACACGAATGCTTCTCCACAGTCTCGGTACTAATAACTTATTATGGTGGTCAGACGAGTAACCCTTTTTGGCGCTAGGAAAAGAGGACAAGACAGAGTAATAACACAATAAATAGGTAGTCAGGCTATTCATCGTATCCCTAGTCGACACTAAATAAACCCACATCTCCAGTCCTACTTACCAGTCGGATACGAGCTTTCTGCAACAAATCGAGTCCAAAGAAAATTAGCCTTTAGACGCCAATACCCATTTTCATGTGCTATTTTACAACATAATACTAGCCGATTCACTGTGAGTTCGTTGCGGCAATGAGATTACTCTCGCTTTTTTATACAATCTTATGCTTAAAGGGCTTACCATTTACCAAGAGTCTCTCTCTACTGCTCTCGTAACCATGTCATATGGGCCACTTATAAGTCAAGTTATTTGCAAGACCATCTCTGTTTTCAATGTTATCTCCATCCAGGCCCGCATAACCGACCGCTTTACACCCTGGTTCTCCAAAAATCTTGCAGAGAAATTCCCGCAACACAAAAGGGTACTCTTCTCGTGGTCCGGGATCTCCGACACGGGGCTATGGACCTTCTTTGTCGGCCTCAATACTTTGCTAGCGTACCTTTTGTGGGTGGAGAGGCTCCAGGTCCTTGGGCTTCAGATTGGCTTCGGCTTGTGCTTTTTGGGGTTGTACTCCGATTTGCAACTAGAGGAAAGCTTTGTCCCGCACAGTGTTCTTTTCGTGCTGTGTGGCGGCGCACTATGGCTGAGGGAATAGAACAGCACCAAAGATAGGACCACTCAGCGTGGGAATAAAAGATTCTCTATCGCTTACCTAGACGGGGTCAGACAGATCATCATCAGCCTCCCATAGTGTATCCCTCTTTTGCCCATCTTGTTAAGAGGTTGAGACCTCTAGCTTTGATAGCTGCATACCCATGTATGCAAGATACTATCTGAAATCACTCCAATTCGCCCTTATGAATTTATAGCCTAGAGTTATTGCTTAGTAGTTTAGCTATTCCATTGTTCATCACCTTCACCTTAACCTTAATGTTTGTCATTTAGCGTACAGTTGAGATTGACAACTCCACATCATGTTCCATCTTCTCTACTCATCTTTTCCATCGCCATAAGTCCTCTCCTCAACAAAATCACAGTGCCTTCAGCGCGGCAGTAATAAAGCACAACCAAGCCGGTAAGTCCGTAATCAAGGCCCGAATCCAGTTCATCCGAAGCCAGGTAACCCTAAACAACAACGTTACCATTTGGGATATCCTTCTCAATGATCGCTATCCGGCGCAGTGCCGTGGGCGCAAAGAACATGTGCGCAATGCTGAAGAATAGGCCCCAGGCGTACCACGCTGCCGCGCCGGGCCGGTCCTCTGGTACCAGCAAATTGATAGTACCCAGAGCGTAACTGACGGGGTAAAATATTACGAGAACCCACTGCCATCGAAGACCACCTCTGGTCCACCAGACCGAAAGGGCCGAGTTTGCCAGGGGGCGAATAGGGTCCTTGACCCAAGTTCCGAAGATCAGATGCTCGTCGAGGGCAAACATGAGGGTCATGGAGGAGACGAGGGCAGGGCTTAAGCGGAGCAGCCGGATGGCCCATGCAGTAAAGACCATGGTTCAGTGGAGGTGATAGGTTTGGTAGATAGATAACTCGGCAGAATAGTAGCAGCGTAATATTGCCCAGGTTGCAGGGCTGATGAGTAGGTATGAACGTGGTTTCGGACCTTAGGGGACTCTGAAAGTGATTGTCAAGGGGTTTTGCATTTAGACGAATAGTGCCTTGTTATTGCGCAGATTAAGAGAAGATGGGAAGAACCCTACGTGGATGCAGCATGAAAAGTCCCGACTACCGGAGCCGACCAAAGAGCGAAATATTGCTGCTCGGAAACCCTGTCCCGGCTGAATCTCCCGAAATATTATTGGTGCGACTGCTTGACGGCATGTGTTTTGCATTTTATCCGATGGTGAAATGAGTAGTGATAATCTCCGTGATCTATTGGTACACAAAACTATCGTTGGTTATCTTTTCCAGGAACTTCCGCAGCTGTGGTAAACGCCTCAGCTCGCTATAAGATGATAACCAGTATATCGTCTGATACACTGGAAGTTGGATAAAGTGCCTACTAGCAAGACTATTCAATGAGGTTACACGAAAGTGACCTTCCCATTCCAGCTTCCTTCATAATGGCTTGTACACAAGGTTATGAAGCTGGCGCATCTCCGCCCTCAGTGCTTGTGTTCCTACTCTATCCGCGGGAAAATCCGCGCCTGCTTCACTTTTTAACATTGAATCAAGGAGCCGTCGAGGTATAGCACTGCTGTGAGCATTGCTCTCTCCGCCAGAGTTAGTCTCGCAGTCATCAGGATATCCAAGCAGGCGTCCGATTTTATCTATCATTCGAATCACAGCCTGGATAAGGACAATGATTTGCAGATCTGGATCGGTTGGTATTGATAAGCTATCGATGTTATGGAACGAGATAGTGAAGAGGCTGATTTCACGATTTTTGGTGCTTATTGCACCTCTAATGGCGGCGAAGACGTCTCGGCAATTATATATGAGATTTGTGTGGCAGGAAAGCAGTAGAAGACTCGTGGGCATATCAATGCGGGGGTTGTGGGACAAGTCTTGCGGCGCAGTAGAGTCGGCATTGCGGCCAGATCGAAATCTCTTTCGCGGTGGTTGACCTGTTGCCTCAAGCATGCGGCCATTTAAATCCTCGGCAGTGTCTCCCTCGATTGAACTCAGTCGGCTAATACCCATTGTGCTAGACTTGAGATTTTCGTGCGAATCGTACCTGGAGGGATGCGGCGGTCTCGCAGAACGGAGAATCTCGACAAGAAGCCTGTGGTATGTCTGAATACTGTGCATCATGAAGATCACAACATCATTGAAAGTACGTTTTTCATCTGGCGGCGTAGCCAAAGCTGTCAACCTTGAGTTTGTGCGGATGTCTGCGCACATGTTTACCGTTGAGCCCACGGCGCCTAATTGTCGGGAGAGTCGCATGTTCAGATCAGATAATTCCTGCATGGTTTCTTGGCGCATCGACAGAAAAAAGTCGGAATCATTGTTTTGTTCGGTAGCATCGACTCCCGCGCCTTCGTCTTCAGTGAGAGTCGGAATGGCTTGGCTCAATGATAGATCCAATTTTGAATTGAGATAGAGGTCTGTCGCCACACTTGCAGATTCTTCTTCAAGTGTAGTCTCCACAGAAAAGGCAAAGTCAAGGGATTCCAAATACTGCGCCGTGGCACTCTGTAACGTTGGATCAATGGGCACATCGTCTAGACCACGCGTTGACCAAGCCTCACTACTAGGGACGAAGTCGATAGAAGGCATTGTTTGGGATGATGGGGTAGACAGTGGCTGTGAACGTGTTGTCTGGGATGTGTTTTTGGCAATGCCGTTGAGTTCCTCGGTCTGATCCTGCCCCATGCGTCTTGGCCTGCCCATGCGCACCGATGAATCGATGATGCATGTTGCACCCGCCTTCTGGCACCTCTCACAAGCAGCGTTGGGGTTCAGACTCCGTATGCATCGGAGCTTCTGTCCTCTGCATCTATCGCAGGCGAGTTGTTGAGTCCTTTCCTTCCTTGTGGTTTTTGTTATCCCCGACCCTGATTCTAGTCCAGAGAGGCAACTGTGGGTATCTGGACGTGGCATGCTTAACGCGGCAAAGTGTCAGCAAACTAATAAGGCAGAAGAAGACATGAGTGAGTGGATATACCTATATAATCAACACTATACCGAGAATCATGGATGTATGGGCTTTTATTCCATGTCTCACTGCTGTGTGGGATAAGCTGTTACACAGCTACAGAAACAAGCAGTCGTCTGATGCTGCCTCTGACGAAGGAGTGCTCACATGAGGTGGATTGTCGAGAGCGATACGGGCAGCGCGAATGAAATCAACGGATGGATGGGAAACGGATAGATAAGACCTAACTGGTAGTCATCAATAATTAGTCCTTTATTGACCACTGGGGAGAGAAAAGACCGCTCTCAGTTCGCCCACAGGGCTAGCCGAGTGTCTTATGGCGAAATTCTTACACGTGACATATATCGTGACACAACTGCAGCACACCACAGAGTTTGAGATGGGAAGAATAATAGTTGATTGGAAGTTACGTTACGAATCCATCTGAACTTTTTTTTTTTGCAATTTTGCCTGGGATTGACGGCGGACAGCGGACAGCACAAACTTTTCGGGGTCGTTGCCAAAGTACAGGGTGGGCCGTTCTCCTCCGATTGGTATAACCTTGGTTCGGTCTTTTTTTGTTACCGTAAATACACCCATCTGCCAGTAAATAGGGGCGGTGGCGCCATGTGGCGGCTGCTGAACGGCTGAGGCGGGAACACGCATGCAATTCGTGATTTTACAATCGTTTTTCAAGATGGCCCGTGTTTTGGGATACTCAGTTAATACACGCTTGCTATTTTGAAGTGTATTGAGGTCCTCGTTATTGTTGTACAATCTCTGATCCGTAACTTGGCCTCGTAGCATCTTGCGTGAGAGAACAGGCTTTGCAAGACAGGCTGGAAAGATAGATGTAGAGACCAGGTGTGAGAGACAGGCTTGGAAAGCAGGCTCGGGAAAACTTATCGAAATAGAAACCGGCCAGGGAAATCGGGTTGGTTAACGGGCTGCGGATACAGGCTGGGGCAACAGCCTAGCGAAGCACCTTGGGAGATGGTCAGACAGCGCAGCGTCACATTTAGGTCGGAACATGCCGCCTGCCTCTGTAGCTTAAATGAATATTTGCTATGGAATCCCCGGCACAGCCTGCCTAGCGGCATTCTTATCCGCCAGAATGCGGAGGAGGCTATAATTCCGGCTTTGGGCGGTGATACCCTCTCTAGAGGACAAAAACCCCTGCAGCCTTGTCAGTAATTGTTCTATGGGGCAGAGGAGCTATGAGTACGAAGCAATAAATTAGGGCTGACAGCTCATGCAGTTGGCTGGTAGCTCATGCAGTTGGCTGGAAGCTCATGCAGTTGGCTGCTAGCTCATGCAGTTGGCTGCCAGCGTATGCAGTTGGCTCTGCGGCCCGGCTCACTAGCGCTATCAGGATCACCCATTTTCTTTCCTGCTCAATTACAACACAAGCGCATAAAGGCAGTAACGTTGCTTTTGTTGCAAGTGAGCCTGCAAGGGGTTTGTCAAATGAGAAGTATGGGCGAAATACTGGTATGTAGCTCTTACCTGCGGGTTGAATCCTCGGTTCGGTGATCTGCTTCTTCGTGTCTTACTATTGTTCAAGATTTCGTCGAAAAGATCCGGAGCGGTTTCCCAGCAGCAGCAAGCATCAGATCAATCTAAAAGATCTCATCCAAAATATGATAGTGCATGACTAGCTAGTCTTGATGGCCTATTCTATTGAATGCTGCCTGTTCTCAAATCTCACAATGGTATCACGATGCGCTCACTGAGGCCTCTTTCTCGGCTGTATCTTTTGCCTCCTCCTCGGTCGGCTTGTCCTTCTTGCCCACCATACCAAAGTCAGTGTCATTCTCCTTTCTGAGAGGTATCTGCTTGATTAAAGCAGCTGCGATGAGCCCCACCGCACCAAACGCAATAGCAACTTGCCATGTCCGCTTGAGCGCGACGCTCTGCACAGAGACCACTTGAGCACGCGTCTCTGGCGATAGTGAGTCGAGAAAGTGAGATTGTGCTGCTCCGTATGCTCCGCCGGCCTTGAACTCGGCAGTCACTCCAGGATCATTGATGGCCCCCGAGGCAGCCAGTTGGGCGGCACGGCTGGTGTACACAGTGCCAGCAATGGCAACACCCCACATGACGCCAAAGCTGCGCATAAAGCCAAACGTCGCCGTCGCCAGTGCGGTGTCCTTGTCAGTGAGCGGGGCCAGCAGTGCTGGGAGCATGGCCGCCATACCAGAACCCGCGCCGAACGACTCGACTACTTGGAAGCCCACCCACGCACCTGTACTTGAATGCTCGTTCAGGAGCGTAAAAACACCGAAACCAACGACAACGATGGCAAAGCAAAAGACTAGGATAGGCTTGTAGAATCCAAACTTGCTGAGCAGTAAGCCGCCCATGATGGCGCCCGGAAGAAGTGCCAGAATAGTGGGGAGAATATCGATACCTGCTTTGTACGCAGATACAGCAAGAACACCTTGGAAGTAGACCGGGAGGAAGTAGAGCACCCACATGGTAACAATGCCGTGTAAGAAGGTGAGGAGAAAGACAATGGAACTAATCCAGTTGCTGAAGAGATGGAGGGGCATGATGGGATTGGGCGTAAGACGCTTATTGCCTTGGATAACGACAAAGGCTCCCATTGCGGCCAGGCCGACAAGAAGCGGCACAAGGACCTGATAAGACGACCACGGGTGTTGGCCTCCTGCCCAGCTCAGGGAAATCAGCACTGGGACACATCCGCCAATAAAGAGCATGTTACCCAGCCAATCGAGGCTCGAGAATTTGGTGGCCCACGTCTGGGATTTGTCATATTTGACGTTCAAGAAAGCAAATAGCAGCACAATGGCAACACCGCCAATTGGTAGACTCATGTAGAAGGCCCAGCGCCAGGTGCTGTAGCTGGCGAGAAGTCCGCCAAATAGAGGACCCAAAGCCGCTCCAATACCAACCATGCCAAACACAGCACCCATGTAAGTTCCTCTCTCGCGGAGCGGGACAAGGTCGCAGATGACGATTTCGCAAAGGACGCCGATGCCTGCGCCTCCAATCCCCTGTATAGCTCGACCGGCGATCATTGCAGCCATACTATTGGCTCTGTACAGGTCCCCAATTATTAGCAAATATAAAAGCTTCATTGCATGGCTCGAATGTGAAGAAAACGAGAACTCACCCGCCACAGACACCACTCCCAATCATAAAGACAGCCCCAGACAGAATCAGTGGCCATCGACGACCAAAAACGTTTGCAAGCTGGCCAAACATGGGCATAAGAGAAGTCCTGTAAGGAACATGGCCCAGGATCGGTTAGATAAATAACTACGCAGAGCTTGTGAGCGGTTTGATTGGGGAGCTTACATGGTCAAGAAGTATGCGTTGGAAACCCAGATGAACAGTTCACCACCACCCAAATCGGCGACAACCGATGGCATGACCGTAGAGGTAACTGTGGCCTCCAAGGATGTGAGAAGACTGATGATAGCAAGGACGACGATAATGGCCCAGAATCTTGGTCCTTTCTCAAACTTTGGTGTGTTCTTTTCCATGGTCGCATCCGGGCTACTGATTGAAGTCTCTTTCGATGCCGCAGTCGAGGCGACTGCATCCTTGTCTGCCATTGTACGCGATTGGTAGTAGACAGATTGAAGCAGAATGAGGTGCAGGCAATCGGCCGTTCGTGGGACTTTTCGACAGGAGGCATATGGGGCCTTGGAAAGATTCGCAGCTGCGGCTGGATGGAAGCAACTGAAATCATTGGCTTATTTAAAGCCGAATGAAATCCAGAAAACATGGTGGCGCGGCTTGAATGCCCCCATACTGCAATGTGAAGGGCCGCGGAGGGTTTCGTGTTCCCAGGCAACTGTCCACATCAGCGATCAGGGTTGCAAAAAATAATGCAGCGCAGCTGACATACTTTCAAGGGAGCTGAAGAGCTGCCTTTTGAATTTGCCCAAAATCCATGTTGTTTCACCAGCCAGTGCGGCACACCTGTCTGCCTGCTAAAGGTGACATGTCTATTTCCCGCGTTTTGGCGGTTGGCAGACCTCCCCTCACCTCACTATGCCTGCAGTCATAACATGCCGGCGTGTACGGAGTACTTCCTTGCCGATGAATTCATTGTACCAGTAAAACAACCGTAAAGTAAGATGGAGACCAAAGTCGTTATTTTCGCTGATTGGCTGGGCCAAAAACCTCCGAGGAGGGTTTCCTATTAACTACCAGATTAATTTGTGGGGCGATGTTATTCTGCTGCGAGGCTCTGTCCTCCCACGGAGATTACTTTAGGCCTCCCATCATCCTCAACACTTTATGGATCAACTCGTAATCGGAGTCTCATTTTCAAGCATGAAACCGGCGAATCAATTACTTTTTTAAATCTACCCGAAAACCTACCCCGACCTCGTGCTTCATCGCCAGCCCGTTCTGCGCTTCTGTGCATGCGCAATAGCAAACAATGCTCAAGCCAGCAGTCCGGCGCTCTGCCTGCGACCAGTGTAGGGCAAAGCGAGTTCGATGCCTTCGTGATCAGAACAACACGACACCGTGCGCCCGCTGCTGCTACATGAGTGCACCATGCGTCACAAGCGCCTCGGGCCGCCCAGGCAGACCACCCAAGCAGACTTCTCTCAAGAGCAATGGCACCTCGAGCCCTAGACGCAGTGCAGCAAGCCCTGTTTCCCCGCCTTTGCCCTGCGGCGTTCCGACGTTGCGAGACTTGCCTCACGACGAGACTCATGTACCGGCGCCTACAAGAGAGCCACCTTTCAGAACAGGTAGACACACACCCGAGGGCTCGCTATGCCGTAGTGCAGCTCAGCATCCTGCCGTTCCCAATTCCCCTACGCACTCGGCTTCGCCAGGAAACTTGTTGCCTCTCGAGCTACAGCCAGATTTCTGGGTAGTACCGGGTAACAACGCCACTTTCTTCGGCTCTCATTCCACACATGACAGCCCTTTGCTGGCCCAGGATATGATTCCGTGGCTCCTCAGTCCAGATAATCAACTCAATGCATTGATTGACACGGATGGAGCGACAAGCTCTGCTCTCGATATGGATATTGATCCTGTCCTTGACCATGACGAGGGTCTTGTTCCGCTTGCTCCCACACAAGAAAGCTACAGCGCAGCCAGCTCTCTGATCAGATTTCGAGAGGACGTAGATCATCGCATTGCCATGGTTGAGATTTATTATTCAGAGCCCTCAAAGGTCTTGCAGCGCTGCGAAGACGAGGACCCCGGCCGGGATGTTGAGAATCCAGCAGCAGCACTTCTTACATGTTGCAAAAGATTCATCGATATCATCTGGAATTTGATGCCGGCAGATCGCTCGCATACACAGACCGGGGATGTACTCGATACCGAGATCTTACTTCTGGTTCTCTCTGGCTATCTTGCGTTGATGAGACTTTTTGACTCCCTCTTCCACCGCATCCACAAATACCTGTGCCAGGTGTCGCCCGAGTCGTATTTGTCCATAAAGGTCAAATCGGTGCTCCGTATCGGAGGAATTTCTTCGCTGCAGGACATGCCGCTAAAGACGTATGCCTTAGGTATTCTCGATGCCATTCAGTGCCAAGTGCAAACCCTAGAGCGCTGCATGGGAATTCCAGCCGAGTACTGCCTCTCGGGCGAGCCAGCCGCCGCATCCACTACTGCCGCCCCGGGAATGTTCTCCCGTGTAGATCGAGCACGCTTGTTTTGGACGGTTATGGCCCAAGAGGATGTCAAATCACGGCGGGGTACTAAATCGTACGTAGAGTCCATACGAGTCAGTATAAAGGAGTCAATGGCATTTCTCGATGAGTAGGGTTAGCTTGAGCTGTTTATCATCATTGAACCTGCTACCTAATCTTGCAAGGGATATACCAGCTTCTGAGCGGAGACCTCTTTACGCTGCAAAGCCCCCATGCCATCAATTACTTTTGCTAATCCGCCCTGGTTCACCTGAATGGGATGTGGTTCTAATTTTCCGGACTCGATTAAAGCGGCAAAACGCTTGATCCACTCATGAAGCCAGTCGTGTAGCTCTGGGTTTGCCTTGCGATAATACCCTCCGGGTAGTTCTAGTTCTAGTCCTGCCACCTCCAAGCCCATAACCCAAGTCGGCTCGACGGATTTCCGCAATGTGGCCATCAGCTCGTCCGGCAGAAGCTCAAATCCAACGTACCTGCCGCCACCACGCCCGATGGCGGCGTAACACTGGCGTATGGTCTTTGCTTCCGTGATAATGTCCAGCACGTATTCTAGCGAGTTCTCTGTGTAGTTACGTATGTCGTCTCCACACGTTGGCGAATGGTAATCAAATGCCTTCTCAGCACCGTACTTTTCCACCAGCTCAAAGTTCTTGGGTGAGCATGTTGTAACAACACGATAGCCTGACCTGTAGAGAGTACTGGATCAGTCTTTGCTTACTTGTCACGGCAACTGGTAGTGTCTTCGCACCACCCAAGTCAGAAAAAAGCTTGAACTAACTCACATTTTCAGTAGCTGAATGGCAAAGGTGCCACTGGCCGTCGAGCCCCCATAGACAAGGACAAACATCTCCTCCTTGTTAGGCACCTCTGGCGTTCCAGACAGCTTCATCTCCCACCAAAGCGCCATCCCCACGCTGCTCGCCACAGCACAGCCTATGGATGCCGCCTGTGCCCATGAGAACTGATCAGGCACACGCCACAGGTTCTCGGGCTTCTCAGCAATGTAGTTGGTGAAGGCGCCCGACCAGGGTCGTCGCGCCTGCGACGCCATTTGCGCACCGGCAACGCGGTCGCCAATCCTCAGTCCGCCCGGCGTGCGAGCCACGGCATCGCCGAGGCGCACAATCGCGCCGGAGAAATCACAACCGTCTACGGCACCGGGGCAATGAATTCGAGCCGGCATCTTGTAGTCGCAGTGATTCACTGCCACTGCCCTCACCTTGATGAGGACATGATCGGGCGGCATGTTTGGCATGGGTAGGTCGGTGCGGAGTTCGAAGCACCCTGGTTCGGTGGTTGACTGCACAACTGCCTGCCGCAATGCGGGAAGTGCTGGGAGAATTGCTGTTGCCATGATTTGCTAGTTTGAGTAGGGGCAGTACCGTCGCATGCTGACTCGCCTGCATTCAAGGCGTGGTCAACTCTGCTTTTCACTGTGCTAGACATCTTGGCATGTCTTTCATTTGCTCCGAGAAAAATTGTTCTCGTAATGCTAGTTTCTAGTTTCTTTCGGATATTCGGAGCTGGACGAAGCTTGTGAGGTCGGGACTTTTCCTAAGAGCTTCTCGAGTGCCTCTCTGCACGGATCTCGGGACTTTCTGCTTTTGCGTACAGTGTAGTACGACAGCGAAACAACACGTATCTAGGCTCAGGCCATAAAAAAGAAAAGAAAAAAGTAGCTCAAGAGATTTGTCTACCCTAACCATTTCCTTGCGCAATGATCAGGGAGTCTCGAATTTGAACCTATGTCGAAAATGCCTTGCGGAACCATGTTTAAGACTCTTGCCTATGCAGCACTGTTATCCTCCTTTGCAGCTGCAAATTTGTATCAAGTCCCCCTTAGTCCGTCAAAATTTCTTGTAAATGACGATTTTACACCGAAATGGGACGACAAATCTTGCACGATTAGCAGAAGTACTGCCTACGAAGTGCACGAGGGCCCCAATACGTTTTCCACGTCGGCATCCGATCCCATCAACTCGATTAAAATTTCCCCCGTAATTAACAAGACGAACTGGGAGCAGTGGGAATTCGATGGCATCTCCCACACTGGCATTTCTCTAATGATGGTCATGTTTTCCCGGGATCACTCGTTCTACTTCTTCGGCAAGGGAAATCTGCGCATGGAGATGTTCATGACCACGCCAGACGGCAAGCACCACACTGAGCTTCAATATCTCGAAGAGTCCATCATCCTCGATTGTCCCGATTACACCTACGGCCTGTGGAACAGCTCTGATAAATCGTACTCGTTTTATACCACCAAGGACCTGAAGCATACCAAGCTCGTGTTCGACTCGCCGGGGATTCGTGGCACATACAAGTTGACAGCCACCACGCCTCCCGTCCACGCTGACGGCTCAGCACCGGACCCGGACCGCGGCAACGCAGCCGAAGCAACGGAGCTCTCGCCTGATCTTTACTACAGCGTGCCTGTAGCTGGCGGCGAGGTTGAAATGGACGCCGTTCTGCCGTTTGGGAGAAAGCTAGCCTTTAAAGGCCGGGGCGGTTCTGCCCGTCTTTGGGCCAAACAAGGCTGGCTTGGGCTCAGTGCGAGCTGGGTAGCCCTCCGGGCCTGGGCCGGACCGTATGAGCTGGGCGTCGGCGAGGGGCTTGGCATGAGTGACTTTGCAGACCGCGTCGTGGGCGGCGAGGTTAACGGACCTCAGTACGAGGGCCGCGGGTTAACAGAGCAGGCCAAGTTCCCAGAGTACATTCCACAGTGGGCCATCTTCCTCTTATATGGCGTCGGGTTCTTCGGAAATGGAAAAGACTACGTCGTTGACTTTTTCAGATTCTGGCTGCCGTCCTGGTAATAAAGAAGATAAGGCGCGCTCGTAAAACCCAGGTGCTGAGGTGCGAGCAGCGGATGACGGAAGACGGACGGATCATCGCTGGCAATTGGGGTATTTGTGCTGCACGACTCTGAGTACGTGAATTGTTTTGCACCTCGTAGATCAAATTAGTAGCTCAATATAAATTTTACGTTTCCAAATGCAGAGCTAACGTTCTTGTCTTTTGTTATGATGTGGAATCGCTGAGTAGTTGGGAGTAATTTTTCTTTCATAACAAATACCATTTGATTTCTTCAGGAATTGCACACGACGAGTTTTAGCGGACGGGGCTTCCAGTGATCTGCACCACGGCACCACCCTAGCTGGCAACTCAGAATCGGATTTACCACAGCAATAACGGACATTCGCATTTAAAAAGTACAGTAAAGACCCTTCATTTGCCATCCTTACTACCAGTCCAGTCATAAAAGGCTGTAATGTAAGCCACGTCGCCACCCTTTTTAATAACCATTTTCCGCATAAGACGTCTCTCATCATTCACCATAGCAAACCCCCAAAGCTGTTCCATGACCCAGCCCTTGGTTTGATGAACAATTAGATCAAACAAATTGTTGTCCTCGCCGGGTTCACCTTCATGCAGAAAGCCCCGAGTCAACGCCGAGTCCAGGGGCTTGCCATCGTTGCCAATAGCACTCGACAAATTGACCATACGGGACCGGGCTGATGACGTACCAAATAATGCCGAAGAGTGAAACGTTTCTCGGCCATCTAGGAAGCGAGTTTCCTTCTCCTCGCTAAGCCCGGCAATGGCAATGGATGCAGCTTGGGTGAAAACTAACGTCTTTGCCCCATCTTCATCAACATCGTAAGATACCTTCAGAGTCAACGTAGTGATACTGACGACCTTGCGTATGATCCATGGAATGCCCTGAAATTCAAATGCCGGGTCAAATGAGTCGGAGAGAGCTTTGTTCTGGAAATCTGTCAATATCTATCAAATGATGTTTGCGGCCAATTTTAGCCGCCTAGACCTGCTTACCAATAACCAGGAGCCCGTAAGATCCTGCATCGAAACAGCATCAGGGGTAGCCATTTTATTTCCAAGTACGAGCTGATTCTAGTGCAAGGATGGGGAGATTGTAGAGAAGACAATACGGAGACCAGCTACGTGTCGAGCTAGCCCGTGATTGAGGTCGACTTTCTCACCTAGGATAAATGAAAAGATAATAAAAACTCAGAACGGGGAAATTTGAAGGTCAATTCATGACACCATTAGCTTAAGCCGAATAAAACTAGAGAATGAGGCTGAAGAGCCTAGCCGTGGATGCGAATTACTGGTCGAAAAAGTCCCGAATTCGGCGTCGCGCGAGATGGATTGCACTGCGGGCTTGGAAGTGTTAATTGGGCACCGAATCGGGACATTCAGCAAACGCTGTCAATTTTTCGCGCATGAGAGCTTAATGTCGGATTAACATGTCGTTTTACCACTAATCCACGTAAGTCGCATGAATCAATGCATTGACTTAACCAGCCACGTCGGCGAGAGGCTCTTGCTATTGTGGGCGGCTCTTCTTCACACAAGTTCACAGCGCCAGAAAGCAAGTCTTGGGAGAGTACGCCCTGATTTGACACAGCTTCCATCATGTTTAGATTCTTCTATTCGTCCATTTTTGATTTTGAGTTGACCCGGCTCCTTGGTAGCACGGCGGCCGGCGGCTGTGATGCCTGTGAGTTTCTGACGGCGGTCGGCAAGCTCAAGAGAAACGATGTCGAGTCATGGCATAGTGCTTGGAAAGAACAGGGTGAGCGCGCCGAAGCAATCGCAGAGGAGGCCGCCAGAGACGGCCTGAAGGCAATGGCAAGAAATGGATACTTGCGCGCCTCGAATTATTTTCGAGCCGCGTCGTATCTATTCTCCAATAACGATCCTCGAGTCGTGCCATTATCCGAGAGATCGATTGCAGCCTTCGTGCGCGCAACGTCATTCATGGATGGCGCCGTCCTTTCGGTGCAGATTCCGTACGAGAACGGCATTAGCATGCCTGCGTACCTGTATCTGCCGCCTCGGGAGGCGCGTTTGCCCGGCAAGATACCGCTTCTATTGTACTTTAGCGGAGCGGATTCAACAAAGGAAGAGCTTCACTTCCTGTTTGGCTACTCAGGCCCGCAGCTGGGCTACGCTGTTCTTCTCCTGGAAGGACCAGGGCAAGGCTTGCTGCTGAAGAAGTTTGGACTCCCTCTGCGGCCGGACTTCGAGGTGTGCGCGGACAAGGTATTGGCCTTTCTGGAAGACCTGGCTCGGTCGCAGCCTGAACTGCAGCTTGATCTGGACAGAATCGCTGTGGCGGGTGCCGTCACCGGGGGTTACTTTTCCCTGCGCGCCGCCACGGATCCCCGAGTCAAGGCGTGTGTGTCCATCGACCCTTTTTATAGCATGTTTGAGCTGGCCATGACCCGTGTGCCCCAGTCCTTTGTCAAGCTGTGGGAGAACGGATGGGTCACCGATGCCCTGTTCAACCGAACTGCTGGCCTGCAGAGCTGGATTAGTTTCCAGGCACGGTGGGAGCTAGCCTTGGGTATGAGCAGTATGGGTGTTGAGTCGCCTGCCGCGATGCTACGACGCTTTGAGGATTTCTCACTAGACACTGAGAAGGACGGCAAGGTCTTGGATCGGGTCAATTGTCCTGTGTTGTTGACGGGACCCGGTGGCGGCGCCGAGATGTACTCCTCAGCAGCGACTGGGGCAGTAAAGATTCAGAAGCTGCTCACCATGATACCGGAGGGAAGTAAGGAGCTCTGGATACCTGCTCAAGCCGCGGACGGTGGGCTGTCTGCCAGCGTTGGAGCTTGGCCCTTGTTGGCGCAAAAAAGCTTCCAATTTCTAGACAAGCACTTTGGAATCAACCGAAATGTGGTGTCGGAAAGCAAGTAAATATTCCGAATGGCACTAGTCACACATCATGAGGACAGAATTGCGACTAAGTAAATGAGAGTTAATGCATTGTGATGTAGGAACTAGAAAGGAGGTGCCTAGCTTAACGCTACCCTTGATCACAACATGGCCTGTAACTTACAGTACCACTGTGTAACGCACAGTATTAGTGATAAAGACTTTTTAAAAGATATTCTTTATAAATTTATATATAAAGAGAATAACTATGTTTGCAATAAAATCTACTAATAATAAATAAAGAAAATCTGTCAGTAAGAAATTCTGGTTCTTTTAAAATATACGTAGATATATTATATACGCAAATATGTCGTGTGGGCGGATATGTCCAGCACCTATCACAAGAGGTGGTAGGGGCGTGGGTAGGTACTATCCTCAGTACGGAGTACAAGCCCCACCGTAGGCTAAATCACGGGTAAAGGCCAACTCGGCCAGAGGTTATGTGTGTACATACACGGTTGTCCATCTTTACGTGACGGCTCCTGCAATTCAACGAAACATTCCACCTACAACCTACCGATCTTCACGCTCAACTCGGGTAACTTTTAATGCCGATGAGATGAAAACTGCAAATGAGGCTACATCAACCTCTGGACCATGCCGATTGCTCCTGAAAACGGAGACGCAGCTAGTCCCGGGAGCTGAATACGGGGACAAAATCGCCTTCCTTCAAAATACTCTAACTTCCTGCCATTTTGGGCGCAATTTTGACAGACAGCAGGAGCGTTGGCAAATTATTGGAGACCATTTCAGTCTTGCCAATCGCTTTTGCTACTTACTCGTCGACCACGGTGACAGAGAAACAACTACAAAAGATATACCCCTTGTTCAGTATCAGCTGACGAGTGAGGGCCTGTCAGTATCGAATCTTTTCTGATTGAAATTTAAAACACCAAGACAGCCAAACTCTATAAAAGCTTACGATACTAATAATGGTGTGTGCGTCAGTGTATGCATAGAAGAGCCTGCATCGAAAGAGGTTATACAAAAGCTGGATAAACTCCCATTTGATCGACCACCACGCAAACCGAGGCCAGCAAGCTGGTCACCGTCAAATAAAGACAGGCTAGCATTGATCAGTGCACAAATGAGACGAGGGATTAAAGTGACAATCGATGGCGTTGAGTTTCTGCAAAAAAATCCACAGGAATTCGAGAAATTGAAGAATAGCTTCACGGAATCTGAAAAGGCACAGCTTGCTGAAGGTCTCGCAGAATTAGAATTGGTAGTAGCACCTAGCGCTGCAGCTACCTAGTGGACAGATATTCAAGCTTGACTATGTGTATTATATTTCGTACTACATGGCAGGCTTGACCGAGTGAATATTATCTAGCCCGCAAGCCCGCAACCTCTGCGAAAGTTCATAATCCCGCCACCAACTACGGATAGGTGGGGGGCATTCAGAGCTGCCCCACCAGCCCAATCACATTAGCTAATCATATGTCATGTGTAATGTTATCTCAGGACGCAAGCATTAACGCGACGACTCTAGGAACAAACAACAACCAAGAGAAACTAAAGCAGGCGGCACCGCAGGCATGAGAACTACACAAGCTGCCAAGCCCGTTACACTAACGGGCGCAAATACAATTCACAAAGCCACCATCTCGAATATGTTCCTCTGGGTCATGATATTTGCCCTGGGCTTTGCGCAAAGTTATCCCTGGGTTTACACGCAATGTGAAAGCTGGCCAGTCAAAATTTGGGGTTACCGCGCGGGCTGTCTGGGAGGCTGGTCTGCAGTAGCTTTGGGTCATGGATTTCTGCTGGCGGCCTGTATCAAAGGACATAATCCTATGATAGCTTTATTAACTGCTGGCGCCGTATTTCTAGTGGCGAGAATTGCTGTGTCTGTTAGCAATGCACTGATACAGTATCTTATTCGGGTGGCGACGAGAGGGAGCGATTAAAACCATTTACTTCAATTTCTGACCTTTCATGTCATATTTGGGTTGTAGCGATGCTTTTTGTGGTTAATTTAGCTTATCTAGTGCTGTTAATACTTCTGCGAAAAACTCGCCTAGTTGGCTCTTCTTTCTTTCTCTGCGGTGCTATCGGAGGCCCGAATTTTAGCACATAGACTTTGAATGATTGCACATAGACCTACCTCTCCATTTTTGGACTAATAAGAGGCCAGGATTCCTGCTTACCCATTAACGCTAGCTTATTACTATATATAATAACTCCTTTTCTGGCGGCATACTAGTACCTATTAATAGTAATAGATTAAATGGTAACGCTCGCTAAGCTCGAAGTAAAGGCTTCCTACTTAATTAACTTAGCTCTTAAGAAAGTCCCTAGAACCTCTCTTCCCTCACTAATAATAGGTAGCTCCGTTAGCTAGGCAGGCTAGCTAGGGCAGCCGCGGTAGCATATTAACGTTAATAGCTAGCTTCATTAGGCAGCGCAACGAGAGAGTTCGTTATAGCTAGGCCTCTAGCTACTAGCTAGAGAGTATAGGTTCTATTATAAAGGTAGTAGTGTTCCTTATAAAAATAGGTAGCCTGATTATTAGGTCCTAGTCCGATTAGGTATAGTTATGTGCAATTCTTATCTATCTGCTAAAATTCGGGCCTCGATGAGAAGGGATGGATGGAAGAGAATAGCAAGCGGGCACAAAGCGGGCCCTAACAATCAAGGAAATCGAAAATGAATGTATCTTGAGATTATGAGCGACAAAAACACAGGAAAGAGAGAGGGAAAGAGAGAAAGAACGAACCTCCACCACTTGACCAAAGGTAACTAAAAGAGGAGTTGGGATGAAGACAAAGGCCCGACAAGCAGGTTGCGGCGAGGCATGATTTTCTTCGAGGTCTTTATTTTTCTTTGGGTAACATCCCCCGCTTCTACATAAAAAGGTTCCTGCAAGTCAGTGGACAAAATGCAGAAAGGCTTTGGGTAACATCCCCCGCTTCTACATTAAAAGGTTCCTGCAAGTCAGTGGACAAAATGCAGAAAGGCTGCCGGGGGGCCGGCGTGGGCTGCCGGGCTTGTAGAATGAGCAGCCATGCTGGCAAAAAAACAAAAACGCCACTTCGCCCCTGTCCACCTATCCCTGTGGCTTTCGACAAGGTTGCCGACCGAGGATCACGAGAACCATCGAGCACAAGAATCTCAAAGTGATGGGGGATAGCCCCGATGGCTGAGCCGTCCTTTTTGGTACGGTGTGGCCCACTGTGGAGGCACCTGGACCGAACAACGGCCAACTAATGCATGGCTGATGCAGGCTGGACATCTCCGGTTTCTTTAGTTGTTCTGCAAAGCCTGCAGTTGACGGAGAGAAGGAAGCCGTGGCATTGACGAAGCCGGGGTACGAATATGCTAAGTAACGAGTCAACTACTACTTGGACATAGGACGGCTGGCATCGGGAGTTTTTTACCTTCCGGGATGCGCCTTGCAAGTGCTATATCTAACCCAAAATCATATGCAGGTACTTTTGCACCACCAGGCCACCGATATTGATGAAACCACAAATAAATCCTCTTCTGTTACCAGTACGGTCTGCGGGTTTTCGAGAAAGAGGAACGGTGCAAGCTGTAACGACTTTGAACCCTGCCGGGGTTCGTTCATGGTACATCAGTGGTGTGAATTCTGCGCCTTTTCTCGCGCGTTATGCGCCAAAAATGGAGCGCTGTGCGCCCACAATGGAGAGCAATTGAGATGTGCCCCTTGCACTACGAAACTATTACTTTCATTTGTATCCTTGTCGGATTTTTGTTTCAAGTCTCCGGCGGGTGTGTCCTATTTGGTAAGGTCTGGACCTGCCGTACTACGTAGCATCGTCTGTTGACTTCCCATCACACTTGGGTAATGGTGTTCACACAGGGGGGGGTTATAAATGAGCTGTCTTGCCTGCCGATCCGGAGGCTCGAAACCCAAATATTACTGAGCTGAAAATTCTTCAGGCTCCTTATTATTAGCGTCGAGCTATCCCATCAGAACCCTTCGAGCCTTGCTCACATATACCCCTCAGTCTCCCTCCCCCTTCTCAATCTTGGTACAGACTCATACTTGTAGAATCACAAGACCAAAACAACACACACAAGTAAAACCGACAAACATCCCGCTTCAGGCACACCAACCACAATGAGATGTACTGCTCTGCTCGTTGCCTTTGCCACTGCCGCCATGGCTCTCCCGACTGAAGACGGTAAGTTGACCGTTGTGCCGCCACGATTCAAGCAGGAAAAGAGACGCACCATGGCTAATGTACTTTCAACGAGCTTAGTGGCCAAACGCTCCTTGAAAACTGCCTCTGCAGCTGAAAAGAGCTTCTGTGCCGCAAACCCAGACCACTTCAAGTGCGTCAACAACATAGACTTTTGATGGATGCGTCAACAGGATTGGATATTGGGGCCTTTTTCACGTTGGCTCATATTGCGGATTTTGGTTGGACGAGAGTATATGAGACGTATCAGAGATGCTCTGTAGCAGAGTCTAATTTTCCAAGTGTATTCCGTTTCTGAATCTGCTAAAAATAAACAGTACTGGCGCTTGATTTGATGTGAAGGACACTTTCTACCATGACTAGAGCTAGACATTCTTTCAATACAGCTCAAGAGTGGTTTACAACTCGTTCCCACGGTCGACTGTCATCGGGGCATTTCTTGAACTTGTCCTCCAAATCGTCCGTCTTGGCCTCTTGCCAGCATGCGGTATGTTCCTTGGCCCAAGCTACCAGCTTTTTCCAATCGCGGCACATCTTGACCGTGCCAAATCCAGCTCTAGGATTTTCTTTTCCTGCCGCTGCATTGAGTGCTCCCTTGTAAAGCGGGTAGTCGTCCGCGGCGCACATAACGACCTCTCTCAGCGCCTCGATGCAGTGCGCGGCGTGTCCGTGGCTGTATCGGAAGTCTTTTTCGCCATCGTTTACGTTGTTAATGAACGTTCGCAGGACATACTATCGTGACAGATGAGCATCGAAACAATATTACGTGCCGCTGTATCTCACAAAAGCTTACCACGCAGTGTAACTCATGGGCAGCGGACAGGATGTAGATTCCTTTGCTGTCGTCCCACGGCCACCGAACAGAATGCGGCAAGCCGATTGACTCTGAGTGCCTGTCTTCTAGAGCAACCCAGCCTGCTTCGATGTCAAGTTGGAGTTTCTTCCACGCTGCGTCGGCTTCACTCCTGTCCGGACTTGAATAGATGCTGGAGTAATTTCTAGATGTCGGCACGTTTTGTGCGAGGTTGGCTGTCCGACCCCGTGTTAGCTGAAACAACGACTGCATTGACTCCATGCTCTGCAGAAAAGAGCAGGGTCGGAGAAGAGGGACAGTCTCACCATATTTCGACAAGGTAAGCTCCTTTGACGATGTGTATTCCGAAGACTGCGAGAGCAGGAGCGCGTTGAGGCATACCGAGCAAAACAGCGCGGCACACCAGCAGAGTTTCCATATATTCCTCTTGATAGACTCGTACTTGGACGATTCTGAGGAGTTCATGGAGCTCTCATCTTGGTTCGACTGTTCCGACTGCGACAGCTGGTAATAGCCTTTGACATCCATCTTGGGGGCTTCCATACTGTGCATCGATACGCCCTACAATGAATAGCAGGATTGGAAGGAATATAATGCCTGCCAATCTACAAGGCCCGTCCCCAGAATGGGACAAGTCCAGTACGTTCTACGCCGCTACCATCTTTGATAGGTGCTGCACGAAGCCTACTATAGCGAATTAAATTAGCAACCGTCATACACTAACTACCAACCACACACGCTAATTAGCAACTACACACGCTAACAACTAACCGCATACGCTAGTAACTAACCGCATACGCTAGTAACTAACCGCATACGCTAGTAACTAACCGCATACGCTAGTAACTAACCGCATACGCTAGTAGCTAACCACATACGCTAGTAGCTACTGGGTGCGAGGCGAAAGTTTTACACCCTTGCAAGGTAGCTTTGTTTTCGAGCTAGTCCTGATTAAGCGATACCGCATTTCAGCGGACGCTCCCTAAAGGGTTTAGCGGCATCAAGATACCAGCCTAGGATAGAAAACTTACCCATCACACATTAAAGGCGCTTTTCCTTATAGCTAAATCGGGGTAGGGTGAGTTTTGCCATGCCTAAACTAGGCCGGACCCACTACTGTGCTATCGCATAGAAGTAGGTTAGTCCTCTCTAATTTGATTTGATCTTAAGCAAAACGATAAGGAGCTCTAGCTGCCTTACTATTGTCGTTAATATCTATTAACATTATCATTATTATTATTATAGGGTAGATTTCGTAGCTTAGGTATAGGGCTAGCTAAGTATAGGGTTAGCTTTTTCTAGCTAATATGCCTAGGATATATATACCCTATAGAATATTAGCCCCTACTATTAATATCTATCTTATCTATTTATCTACTTCTACTTATATGATATTCTAAAAACTACCTTACTTACCTTTTACTCTCCCCTTTAGATACTATAGCTAACTACCTAGGATAAGCTTTCTCTCGTAAATAACTAATAGATATAAATACTTCTTTACTTATTCCTAATGCTATTATTATAACTATATTATATTATATTATATCTAAATAAGTTTATATAGTATTTATTTTTAATTACTCTACTATAGCCTAGGTTATATCTACTATAAAATCTCTATTTTACTATATAAGCTCTAAAAAGCTATTAATTATATATAATATCTTAGTAATATAAGCTATATAATATACTATATACTTCCTTATCCTTTCTAGGTAATTATTCTTATAGTAAAACTATACTAGCGTAATAATATCTAAGCTTCTTACCCTATTAACCCTAAAACTATATAAGTACTAATATAGTTTATATAGAGAGAGGTATACTAGCTTTTCTACGCTATAATAATCTATAAAAATATAAGTCTTTACTAATATAATAAAAAATAGTAAAATAGTCTACCTCTATATTTATATTAGTAGTTATAATAGAGCCTAATATACTCTTATTACTATATTTAGTATCTTCCTTAAATCTCTCCTAGTATAGATAGGATAGTATAGTACTACTCCTTACTACTTTATGCCTATATATATCTAGCTTTATTTACTTTATAGGCACTTCCCTAGTAGTTACTATTAGATATACTAGGGAAGGTAGCTTATAGTTCTTTTTATATATAAATTTAGTAAATACAATAAATATATCTTTATTTGTATATATAAGTATAATATAGCTATTTTATACTTTACTAAATAAGCTACTAATAAGTATATATAGGGTCTTACTCTAGCTTACTACTAATATAGTATATATTATAAACTTAGTTTATCTAGAGCTAACTAAAAACTTAAAAGGGGGTAAGCTAATAAACCTACCTACTACTTAATATAAGTATAGTTTTAGTAGTAGGACTACCTATATTTTATATAATATAGAGGATATACTATATAATATAATTACTTATAATTAAATTAGGCTATAATTAAATAGCTAGTAAGATAGTATAGAGATATATTTTTAGGGGTTATACTAGTAAATTAATAATAAAGAATAGTAATATCTATATATACTATTTCTTATTCTACTACTATACCTAAGTAGGGTAAATAAAGTATACTATTAGGTATTATAGTATATACTTTCTATATCTATATACGTTATTAGGGTAGATTACCTCTAGACCTATCTTTACCCCTTAGGGGTAATATATAGTATAGTATCTTAATATATTATTATCCTATATTATTAAGTAGCTTTTATTATACCCTATAATAGTAGTATTATAGTAAAAATAGATATATATATACTTATATTATTCCTTTATAATACTATTATTATATATAATATACTTAAGTATATAAAAGCTATACTATAGTTCTATAAACTAAAGCTCTATACCTAAGAGAAAGCTTTATATATATATAGTTATAATAAGACTTATACTATTTTCCTTCTTTTCTTTTACTTTAGATAAAGATATATTATACTAACTAGGATAGTACTAGAGTAGCTCTATAATTACCTAACTAGACTAAGGGGTTAGCCTTAGCTAGTTAGCTAGTATATAAGTAGTATAAAATATAGTAATCTATAAGTTATTTATATATAATTAATTACCTAAGCTTACCTATAAACTATACTACTAATACTACTATTACTATATATAATAATATTAAAATAGATAAATTATACTAGCCCTTATTAGTTAATAAAGAGGCTAAAGTTAACTATAAGTAGGGAAGCTACCTTTTAGGCTAGCCTATCCCTACGCTAGTAGGTTACTCTCTATAAGCTTATATATACTTATATCCCTTTTAAGGCCCTAACCTATATCTAGTACTAGCATAAAGAGAGAGGCTAAAGAATATTACCTCCTAGTATAGTATAGTACTAAAGTTATCTAGTATATATATAATTATATTAGGTAAGGTAATATACCTAGTAGTTACCTAAGGTATATAGGCTTTATTAAGTAGTTTAATAACTAGAATAAAGTAAACCCTAATAAGAAGGTAAAGGTTATTATAGGCTAGTATTAAAAGGCTATAACTAAAGAGTTTATTAGGGAGATAAGTATAAGTAAGGATTAGCTTTAGTAGATATATATTTTTTATAACTAAGGTATATCTATAAAATATAGGCTATATACCTCCCTATATATATAATATAGTATAGTTTAATACTAACCTATCTAGGTATTATAAAAAAAGACTATTAGGTATTTTACTTAGGTAGCTATATACTAACCCCCTAGATACTAAGCTAGTAGATAATTATAACTAGGTCTAGATACTCCTAGTTAATACCTATTAATATAATAGTAGCCTTTTTTATAGTATTAAGGAGGATATAGAGCTATAGATAGCTAGTATTATATAGCTAGGTAGGAAGTGTTATAAACTAAAGTGCTACGTAGGGCAGCTAAGGAGGCAGCCTAAAGAAGCGGCCTAGCAGCGCCTGCGGGTTACATAGTTAGGATACCAAGTTACGTGACTAGATTACCATAGATCACGGTAATCTAGTAGTAATCTAAGGTAATATTAGGATTATTAAGATTACTAGTAATCTAAGTAATCTAAGCCTATAATAGAAAGATAGATAGGTACTTAAGGAGAAGGTATTTCTATAGCTAGGTAGTCTAGATCTCTATTAATTAATCTAAGTAATAGTTCTACTATTAAGAGTTAATCTCTTAATAGACTTATAAGCCTATAATACTACTATAAACTACTTAATAGCTACCCTATAGCTATTTAACCTAACTTACTTCCTAAGAAATAGACCTATCTATGACTTAGAATTAAGCTACTATTATACCTAGGTAGGGCCTTGCATATAGCTACTTAGTAGCTAGGTTACTATATCTAATATTATAGGATAAGACCTAACGTAAGAGAGTTATATGCTAGACTCTTCTTTCTATAGGCCCTCTTTACTCTAAGTATACTAGAGAATAGAGTAAGCTATTAGTATTAATCTTTATCTCCCTCTGTCTAGGTAGCTAGCTACCTAGGGAAGCTATAGGATCTAGTCTTCTAGTAGAAGTTCTATATACTAGAGAGAGCGAAGAGCTACTAGGACCTTAATATAGTACCTTACCCTATACCTACCCTATATAGTAAGTACGTTACCTACGCTAGCCTAGACTCTACTATAAAAATAGCTAAAATAAGCCTTATATTACTAGTAGCTATTACTATATATAGCTAAAAGAGATAAATAGTCTATATATTATACTATATTTATTATATATAGATAATATTGCTATAGTATATTTATTTATTTATTTATTTGATTATTATGCCTAGTAGAGAATCTAATAAGGTAACTATAAGCCTATATTATATATCTTAGGGTTAGGGTTAGGGTTAGGGTTAGGGTTAGGGTTAGGGTTAGGGTTAGGGTTAGGGTTAGGGTTAGGGTTAGGGTTAGGGTTAGGGTTAGGGT